>NC_134115.1:27615726-29020726 GCF_040939455.1 Microcebus murinus
GAAAGTCAGTACAGGCTTGAGTCAAATATGTTGGGTTGGAGATTAACATGAGGAGACCCAGAAAACTTTCGGTGGGCGGTTCAAGGGCTGGGACTGGACTGCACAGGAAGGCAGGACCAGGACAGAGACACATGGCACCTGGGCACGAAAGGGCTGTTTTGCAGAAGTAGTTGTAATTTTATTGTTTTCTTTCACTAGTTTGAGCCAATAGCTTATAAAGGAAACATACCAAATGTTGAATTTTAAGAAATAATCATCCTCCTTCTTCTTAATTCAAATGCCACGTTTTCTCCTATGAGCACCCATAATAGTAATCACAGCAGATAACATCCACCCAGGCCAGACACGATATGATAATGTGTCATGCATTGCCTCATCTAAGCCTTGCAATAATCTTTCCATACTGGGATGACCATGTGCCTCATTTGCCTGTGATAGTTTAGTTTATGCTTGCAGCCCACCATGATTATTAATTGCACCCCTTCCACTTTCAAAAGCATCCTGATCTGGGCTATCTATAAATTATATCGTCACCCTGAGTATTCCGTGTATTTTATAGATGAGGAAACCAAGGCACGGCAATGTCCCCAGGGTTACACAGCTGAGAAGGACAAGTATGGATTTGAAACTAAGCAGAATAAGTTCCAGACCATGCTTTCTTGAGCCTTATATTATTAGGATACAAAGTTTATGCCTTCTACAAAATGGTATGCAACTTAAAGAAAAAGGCCAGGCCTTATACATCTGTGTGTTCCATTGTAACATTTATCACAATGCCTTTCCACATAGTTACTGTTCAATAAATGTGGTAAGAACGAATGAGAATTAAGAGGTGTTTCCTAAATCCTCCATTAGGAGTATCCACTGACTAATCTTTACAGCCTTGTAGATCTTTGATGAATTTCCTAGGTATGCAAGAGCAGAACATCTTTATTTGCATCATATAGCAGATATGCAAGCCCTTGAATTTTCCTTTGTATATTAAATGTAGTAGGCCCTACAAGTGTCAGGATAGGTTCTCTACCCCTACCCCACAGCCTACTCCCAAATAGGAATTTTTCTCTTAAATATGGGCCAGTGTTTTGCCTGCAGTCAGTAAAGCAAAAGTTCTAAGCCTACAGTCCATGAACAACTCAAAGTCTTTAGGGAGCTCTATGAATCCTCTGAAAATATATGTAAGATTTTGAGTGTGTTTGCTTATCATGGGAAGAATGCATACAAATCTCAGACTCCTCAAGGTATCAAGAACTCCAAAGAGTTAAGAATCACTGCATTAGGATCCTCTCCAGGGCAGCAACTAAGTTAGAATCACAGAAACATTAATGTTGCCTTAAACTCCTCATAGTCCTCAGAGATGCCACATCAGGATAAAAATTTAACATTCTCTGAGCAATTTTTAAGCGTGTGAACCTCCACATTGCTCATCAACTGCTTTTGTAAAGGAAATCGCTTCCATACCGAACAGTCAATTGTGCATTTCAGGAAGTCATCACCTTTGAAGTGGGCTCTGATCCAAGGATCTATTTACAAATCAGAATTCATTTTCTCATAAAACAATGTAAGTAATCATTTGCTATTAAGACACTGGGAACAAGAAACCAAAAAAAAATGCAGCAGGAAAGAAGAAAGAGCTTGCCACCCCCTTCCTTGGGACAAGATTGACCCAGACAAAAAATTTTAATGGGTAGTGTTTGTTTTTATTACTTGCTCCCTGCTCTGCAGCATTGCTCCCAGTGCCTCCCCCCGCAAAAATCCCCTACAGACACCTGAATAGAACTTCCCCACCTTCCTCCTCCAGAATTACCCATCTCCCGCCTCCTACAATTCCATTTCCTCACTCCAAAGGAACTCCCCTGGGAATGTAGAGCCAGTGATATCATTGAGTTCACATTCATGTCTGTGGGACTGACAACTCTTTGACTTCTGTAACTGCTTTCAACAGAGGTCACACACTGATCCAGAGGAATTATTGATTGAGGTTCAAGGCAGTATGACAAAATGAAGGAGGAAATACAGGTGGGAAGGGTTAGGGAAGGGGTGCGGATGGCAAATAGATTGTTGAGTTTTCTTAGAAATCTCCAGATGTCAACTCTCATATTCAGATCCAAACTCTGCTTCCTGCAGCCATCTTCGTGGTGGGAAATGGCAAGGAGAAAAATGAATGCTGAACATAAAAGATTCTGAGCCACCCTATCTCTGTTTTAAATTTATTTTAGTTCTCTAACCCTCCCCAGTAACACTCATTTGACTAAAGGTCACAAGATTACGGTTTTTAAATCACTGATCAAAAATAGACAGGTATTTCCCAGCTTATTCCCTTTCTCGACTTCTGATTCTGCATTTGCTCAAACCTGTAAGTTTTGTTGTGTTTCTGACCCATAGTGCTTTGAGGGAGTGGAGGGTTGAGAGGCAAACAGACAGGAAGGAGCTAGAGAGAAGCTTTCTGTGTGCGTGGGCTGGTTGTTTCTGCTTCGTCTTCCTTGCTAATCAATGTGTATAAAATACACCCTATCATTTGAACTCATTCACCCACACTGCCTTCTATGTCAGTATTTATGCTGCTGCTTGTTAGAGGTGATGCTCAGTAAATGAATACATTCATCAAATTCCAAGGCCTCAGCCAGGGCTATTGGCCTGATGTCGAACACATGGTGTTCAATATATCATTCTCCCAATTTATTGTCTGCCTTCGTTGAATGCAAACCTTGACGTGAGAAAATTAACCTAATCAGGGAGGGCAAACACACATTGCTAAAGATTAATGCTGCTACTATTACCTCTCTATCCTTTATCTTTACTCAGCCATCTTTTCCATTTAAATGATTTACCTGCTAATCTTCTTTAGATTAAACAGTATTTTCCTTATTTTTGTCTTTTCATCTGGCCTTTTCTATCTTTGTATTTTCTTTATTCTCCTGCACAATTCCACTGTGTGTTATAGGCCCGTGGCTGTCACCTTTGGTGGCTGATGCTCGTGCCTGGATCCTGAGGCAGCCTCTCACGTTCATTCCCATAATCCCGTACCTGCCTTTGGCTAACATTTCATTTGCCCCATCCCTGTGGGCCAAAGCAGCAGCCTTGTGGCTGCAGTCTTCTTCTTCTTTTCCTTTAATTCATAAAAACACAGACACATCCAGAGGTCTGGGGTGTTAGGAAACCATGCAGCAGTGGTTCTTAGTCTTGGCTCCAGAGTAGAATCACCAGGGGAGCTTTAAAAACTACTGATGCCTGGATCCCACCCCCAGACATTCTGATGTGATTGGTCTGGGCGTGAAAGATGTTAAAAGTTCCCCAGGTAGGGCCTTCTGATACAAGGAAATTCATACATAGGCAACATTACCACTTATACGTTCTGTTTCCTACTGTGCCTTCGGGCCTAGAGAAGTCCTACCATAAGTCATCACAAAGAAAAAGGCTTAATTACTCTGGAAAAAAATTAAAAGTTCACTTATATGAAACCCCTCATTTTTCAAGGATACCACCAAAAGAAGCATCATTTTACATGGAGAGCAGGCCTGGTGGGGCCTGGAGCAGAGAGAGCACATAATTAAGTGAAATTGACTCCAAATGACACATTTTCAGTATTGTGATCACATCCTTCCCCAAGCAGTTGGCCATGAAATAACAAGTAGTGAGAGTGCCTGTTTGGGTTTCCCACCACACCACGGGCTCTGTACACACCAAAGACGAGCCATTCCATAACAAGAGACATCATTCTGACATCATTTTTTTTTCCAAACAAAAGTTGTACATTGGTCCTTGTGAGCCCTGAGTTTTTGTGATGCTGGTGGGTGTGTTATCTGGGCATGGCACCTTTCCCCCCTGGAGCTCTTAGCCGGTATAGAGGCATTTCTACCATTTACAAAGGACTCTATTTCAGGCCTTATGCCAGGCACTTTGCAGATACCTCATTTAAGACTCAAAACAATCCTACATACATGGCTATTAATTCTTTGATTTTACAGATTAAGAAAATAAGGCTTGAGCAATTAGGTTTCTGGCCTAAGCCAACACCATAACTCAAACAGCCAAGATTTAAGCACAAATGCATCTAATCCCAAAGATTTTGCTCTTTTTACTTTGTGATGATCTCTAAGGAGGATGGATAATCTTTCTGAAAAAGTGAATAGATCATGCTTTTCATGTATCTTTCTTCTCCTTTTATTTGTTCATTTCTCCTCCCCACACCCCATTTCACATTGCCAAAAACATGCACGTTCACTGGAGAAAACACAGGGAAATTATCCCCATCGGAGATACCACTTTCTGGAAATCCTAAGGTCTTTTCAGAGTCGCTTTGGCTGGCTAGCTTCTTTTCCATGGCTCTCCCAGAAATCTCCTCTTTCTATACCTGTGTTTCCAGCACCTCGCTGCAGCAGGCTATGGCATACCGTACCCAGCCCCGCATCATCAGACAAATGCCTCTGCACTGGCTAAGAGCCCGGGAGGAAAGGTGCCATGCCCAGATAACACTCCCACCAGCATTCCCAAAACTCAGGGCTCACAAGGACCAACGTGCAACTTTCATTTGGAAAAAAAAACACGAGGACAGAATGATGGAGGAGAGAACCCCAATCCTGACACAGATAGACCTGGCGACTGCCAGGACTGATCAGCTCCAAATGCCAACGTTCCAGCTTTGGCTAAGACAAAATGTTTCTGGACAACCCAATTTCTAACCAGACCTCAACCATCTGCCATCTATGAGCCATAGCCTCTTTGTCTTCCTCTGCCATTGGTCCTCGGAAGCTCTCCATCCCTCCTGCAGCTGTTTTATCTCCTTGTGTGGGTTGATTTTGTCTCTCCGCCAGTTTAGCAACACTTGATAGCTTTCTCAGCCCAGATAGGATAAGCCAGAGGGCTCAGAGAGGAGGATTTACCAAATTACCTTATAACCTTCCAAAGTCTCAGACGCCTCGTGGGCACAGGCACACGGAGGGGCGGGAAGCAGAGCAGATGCACGGCACAGCACATATTGTACACAAATAAACACGGGCATATGCAACCAAAGCTCACTGCGGAAAAATCCAAGTAGGGACCGTATCTCTTCTGAAAGCCAAACCATCACACGATGCAACAGATCATAAAACACAGAGCGGAAGTCCGGGATGGATTCAAGTACTGCTGGTGGCATCCATGAGGTAGGCTTTAGCTTGGAACATTTATTTCTGTTCCTGTTATGGTCCCCTTTTAAGTCATACATAGCAAGATAAAGTCCCTGCCTATTGCCTGCAACAGTCTTCTGTTCACCAAACTACTCTGGCAGTCATTCACTGCAGGGACATTTACAGAGTGCCTGCCACTTGCCAAGCACTACTCTAGGGGGTAGGGCTACAACAGGACCTGTCCTCATTCAGCCCACATTCTCATAGCGAAGAGATAGTAAAGAAATAAGAAAATAAATATATGGAAAAGTACCAGGTAGTGTTGTGTACAATGAAAATAAACTAAAAAGCAGGATAAGTAGAGAGCAATGAGGTGGGATAAGATAGGATGAGGTGGCATAAACTGCTTGGGGAAGGGGTTTTTGCTCACTGCCATCCCCACCCCCCCAGCACCTAGAACAGTGCCTGGCCCAGAGTTAGTGAGTGTATGCAAATGAGAATTGGAGAAGGCCCCCATGAAAATGGGGCACTTAAGAGGAGAACTTAGTGAGGTGAGAGAGCCAGCTGCCGAAGACCTGAGGCAGAACACTCCAGTAAGAAGAAAGAGTAGGTGCAAAGGCCCTGAGGCAAGTGCATGCCTGTAGGGTCAGAGATATAGTCAAAAGGCTGAAGTGGTTGGAGAAAAGGAAGTAAGGGAAGAGGTGATAGGAGATGATGTTGGAGAAGCAGGCTGGGGCCAGAGAGTACAGGATTGACAGAACATGGCCAGGAGTTTACATTTCTGAGTGGGAAACCATTAAATGGTTTTGAGCAGGGTAGTAACGTGATCTAATTTAGGTTTTTAAAGGATCATTCTGGCCCTGTCATCTATGGAAGCCAGGAGATCATTTCAGAACCTACCAAGCAATCCAGGCAAAAGGTGGTGGTGCAAGTATTGGAGTGAGAGATGGGGAGAAGTTTGGATGGGGAACAGCATTGGCAGGTAAAGGCAGCAGGGCTTGCTGATGGATTGGATGAAGGGTACGAGGGAAAGAGATAAGTCTAGGGTTACTTCTAGAGCAATTGGAAGAATGAAGTTACTATAGAAGAAGATGGGGAAGAATGGGGAAGGGGTTGGTCTTCGAGGCAGTGAAAACAACAATTTCATTTTAGACATGACCATTTTTAGATGCCTATTGGACAGCCAAGTGGTCATAGCAAGGAGGCAGTTGGATTTATGAACCTGGACTTCAGGGAGCAATTAAAGTGGTAGATATGAATTAGTGATATGAATCTAGCATGTAGATTGCGTTCCCACCATGGAACAGAGAGGGGAATGCAGATGGGGAGGAGAACCCGGGCTGAAACCCCAGGCACTGCAACATCAGGAAGAGAAGGAGGGCCCAGCAAAGAACTGAGAAGAAACAGCCAGTGAGATGGAAGGAAAACCAGGAAAGTGTGATGTCCTGTAAGCCAAGTGAAGAAAGAACTTCCAGGAGGAGGGAGTGGTCTTGTGTTTTTTGTTTTGTTTTTGTTTTTGTTTTTGTTTTAGACAGAGTCTCGATTTGTTGCCCAGGCTAGAGTGAGTGCCATGGCGTCAGCCTAGCTCACAGCAACCTTAAACTCCTGGGCTCAAGCGATCCTCTTGCCTCAGCCTCCCGAGTAGGTGGGACCGCAGGCATGTGCCACTGTGCCCGGCTAATTTTTTGTATATATTTTTAGTTGGCCAATTAATTTCTTTCTATTTATAGTAGAGACGGGGTCTCGCTCTTGCTCAGGCTGGTTTTGAACTCCTGACCTGGAGCAATCCACCCGCCTTGGCCTCCCAGAGAGCTAGGACTACAGGCTTGAGCCACCGCGCCTGGCCGGTCTTGTGTTAGTATAGCAAGCACTATAAGTGTTAAAAATTTGCCATCAGATTTAGCAAGATGGAGCTCATTGTTGACCTTGGGCAGTGCAGGTCAGAGAAAAGACTGAATAGAGCCCATGCAGGAGAGAATGAGACTGAAGAAAGTGAAGACAGTGAGGATAGAAAATGATTTTGAGGGATTTTGCAATAGCAGAAAAGCAAAAGGGAAGGAACTGGAAGAGAATAGAGATGAAGAGACGACATCAAAACTCTTGTCCATAAAAAATATACCATGTGCTTAACTACTTACCCTATCCGATATCGGAAGAGATAGGACTCTGAGGGATCTAAAATAGTCAAATCCGTAGAAGCAGAGAGTAGAGTGGTGGTTGCCGGGGCTGTGGAGGAGGGCAAATGCAGAGTCCATAGTCAACAGGTAAAAAGTTTCAGTTAAGCAAGATGCATAAGTTCTAGAGATCCACCGTACAACATGGTGCCTATAGTTAACATTACTTGTATTGCACACTTAAAATCTCTTGAAAGAGTAGATAGATCTCATGTTAAGTGTGCTTGTCACAATTGAAAAAAAAAAAAAAAGACAGAGACTTCAGTAGTTATCTTTCTTCTCTTCAAAACTAAAAAGAAATGGCATCAAAATACTTCTGGCCTGTGGGCTACTGAGGAATCAAAGAGACTCAAGTAATAATAACAATAATGCTAAAAAAAAAAGCTGCATTTATTGGGTACCTATTTGATACTCTCTCATTTAAATCAAAAAATCATTTTAAGAAATAGGAATCTTTGCCATCTGTCTTCTCTAAAGCTTAGAGAGGTTAAGTCATTTGCCCAAAAGGCACAGAGAGTTAAGGAACAGCATCAAAATCTAAATCAAGACTTGTTTGAATAAAAAGCGTGTGCTCTTTCCACTTCCCTCTCCTAGCGTGAGGACAGACTTCAGCTCCCCAGCCCAGATAGCTCACCTTCAAGTGATCTGATTAGACAGAATGCAGTCTAGTTGAATTCTAGGTCCCATCTGGCACTGCCTTTCTTGAATTCAGTGATTCATTTACATAGTAAGAGTTTTCCTTCATATTTCAAATTAATTTCACATTTCTCAGTGAACAGTCATCTTGAAATTGAGTATAGCTCTGATCCAGTTCATTTTTTTCATTGTGAAAGTAATATATGCTGATTAAAAATATGTTTATTGCAGAAAATGTTAAAACTATCAAAATTATAAAAAGAAGGAAAATATCCACAGGCCAAAAGCACCAATGACATTTGTTGAACCTTCTTCTAAGGCATTATATATATATATATATATGTTTTCATCACTTCTTGGCCTTTTGGCTAAAGATCAAATATATATATATATATATATATATATATATATATACACAAGTTTTTAGGATTGTTTTATTTTAAACACGGTTGTAATCATGTTATATATACTTTAGTGAGAGCTTTCATTTAGCAATAAAATATTTGCATTTTTTCATGTGATTCATAAATAGTTTTTTAAGGCTATTTCATAGAGTGAGATCTCCCACTCCACTGAAAACATGAGGCTGAGTTTTAGAATAGGGAAGAAGTACCAATAGCGTCTAAATACTTCTAGCCATGATTTTAGAAAAGAGCAGGTGTCAAATTATAAAGGTACCCAACTCTGTGCTATTAGCATCATTTTCTTCCATTTCTACTCAAAGCTTCTTTGCAAGGGATTTGCCTTGGCAAGTATAAACTTCGGGATCATCCTGGCAGTAATGCTATGACCCTATAGAGAACACTTGAAAAAACTTTGGATTTATTAGCATGCCAATCCCACATCTGCCTAACAAAGCCCTTCCTAACCATTAAAATTGAATGTGAATGCTGTTTATGAACATCTACTAAAGACCGCCTAATATTGTAGCATTTGAATGGAGGTAATTGTTGAATATTATAATGCTGAGATGACCCTTACTACTTACCCTTCCTACTCATGAATTTCATATAATACAGTTAATTTAATGTCCAAAAATTTTACTGGGCAATTTCCTGAGTTGGTGAGTATCATGGACTCTTTCTTAGGCATTAGGGAGTTTGACCTTGCTCAAAGCCTACTACAGAGGCTTTGTGTCCCTCAAATACATAATCCATGTGAAGGAAACAAGGGATAAGAAGTAATTGCATGACAAAAAGAAATATGAAGACCCAGCCTGCACTTGACATCTGTGATGAATGCAACCTTTCACTGATGAACTCCTGCCAGTCCCACCTCTGTTTGAATTTGCATTCTCTGTTAATGTGGTTATGATGCTGGCCCTGGTAAAAGGTCCCATTGTAAGTCTCCTATTTCCTGGGTATAATACAACCAGCAAAGTTGCTTACATACCAGCTGTTGACTAACAAAACAGTGAACTATTATTGAAGAGGTCTTGGGTCACTGTACAGTGTATTCTTTTCATGCAACAAAAGCTATGTCAAGGACAATGTTAGAAACCAATTAGAATTACCAAGGGGAATCTCCTTTCATTCTCTCTCTCATGCAAGCTCTATTTCTCTTTTTGTCTTTCTTTTCCTTTTGAATTGTTTTGCAAGCAGTGTTACCAATAAATCCATGGCTGATGAGAAGTGGTTCATTTTGTAAAATGCCATTAAAATCACACTATTGATGAATATAGTAAGCATCTTTTTCTTGTCTGAACTGTTTGGTGCCTAGAAAAACTGTATCCTCTTGACTGCTTTGCTGCTCACCAGTATTTAAATATTTTTAAAAACTTTAAAATACTTTTTCTATCCATTTGGGAATGGGAAATGTAGTCCTTGGATTTTGGTGGACCCAAAATACTGGGAAATATAAAAAAAAAAAAAATTCTGTTTCAGGAAAGGATAGAGTCTCTAGCCCAAAGCCTAATTTTAAGCAGTTTATAGCCCCAGTGACTAGCATTTACTCTGCACAGGAAGATATTCGAGAAAGCAAGCAACTATTTGGGGAATGAAGGATTTACAGTAGCAGTTGTTAGAACAATTGGCCCTCAGCCTGTCCAAACATTCTCCCAGATTTATAACATAAAATTACCATATCAGAATGAGCCTCCAGGGAGCTAAAGCAACCAATTGACAAGCTGTTTCTCTCCCTGTTAAGGATGAGCAGGGTTTCTCTCCTTCTGGATCTCAAAGCATTCAAACTTAGCCCCAAGTTTTTAAGTCCCCTGGAGAAATTACCTACTTATTTCCATTTCATCCTTCTGGCATCATAAAAAAGCAAACACAGGGAAGTTATTTGCATGCAGCAAGACAAAACAGTTATTCTTATGCTTCTATTTGCGACTATCAGCTCTTTTCATTTATAGCAAGTGTTAACCTAACTCGTCTGTGATGTTGGTCACCCCATAGAAAGTTAAAGGACAAGCAACAGAGCACCACCAAAGGAAAGAAACCATAGAGATCACCAAGATTAAATCTACCCCTTCAGTTTACAGATGAGGAAACTGGGACTTTAAGTAATAACAATAATTGCAAAGCACTTACTGAACACTTTCCTTATCCAGGTTACTTTTTGAGCCCATCTGTCAAGCTAGTCCAGTTTCTCCAAGAATATTCCAGGATCTTCTCTGACTGTTTTACATATGTTAATTTACTTTTCTCACAACTTTTGAGGATTATATAGTATTATATTATCTATGATGTTATTTATATTATAATATATAACATATTATATTATAATGAAATTATAGTATATAGTAATGAATAATTATTTATTTATATTATATGTGAAAACATGCATTTCAACATATAATTTTTTTTATTTTTATGAAAATCCATTTTTCTAAAAGGTTCTATTTATTTACTACTTCATTCAAGAGTGTTGCATTAAGTCCATTATGTGTTAGCAAGGAAAATCAGGGGAAAATATGCCACATTTCACATAATAAAAGTCCTCTGCTTTCACAAGATACTGAATTGGAACATCAATCCTGCATCTGAACAAGATGTTAAAAAAAATATCTATTGAATCAAAATCTGAATTTCATTCTTATAGTCAAAATAGTGGCTCATCTGGGTCCAGTAACCATATTTTGGAAGCTAAAATCTAGGTTAAATGGCATTGGACATGAGCTAACAATTGGACAAAATATTTGAAACAGGGACCATTTTGGAAAATTCCATTTGTATAGTCAGTGTATGTGTGTCTAATGTGTGTATGTAATGTGTGTATTTGAGTATGGGTGTGTATGAATGTGAAATGAGAATGAAATTTTTAAAATTCTATCTATTTGATACCAAGTCAAACATTTGTAACATTTTAAAGCCTAATCATTTTTGAAACTGTAGCTAAAGTCCAATAAAAATTTGGAGTCAGAGTGAGAGAAGGAGCATCCAATATTCTCTCTTAAGGCAGCATAAGTACATGACCAGCTCTTCCCTGGATTTCATACCAGTTCCAGAAATGTCTTCTTTCTTTCTCTCTCTCTTTCTTTCTTTCTTTCTTTCTTTCTTTCTTTCTTTCTTTCTTTCTTTCTTTCTTTCTTTCTTTCTTTCTTTCTTCTTTCTTTCTTTCTTTCTTTCTTTCTTTCTTTTTTTTTTTTTTTTTTTGACAGAGTCTCGCTTTGTTGCCCAGGCTAGAGTGAGTGCCATGGCATCAGCTTAGCTCACAGCAACCTCAAACTCCTGGGCTCAAGCGATCCTCCTGCCTCAGCCTCCCGAGTAACTGGAACTACAGGCATGTGCCACCATGCTCGGCTAATTTTTTTTCCTATATATATTAGTTGGCCAATTAATTTCTTTCTATTTATAGTAGAGACGGGTCTCACTCTTGCTCAGGCTGGTCTTGAACTCCTGACCTCGAGCAATCCGCCTGCCTCAGCCTCCCAGAGTGCTAGGATTACAGGCGTGAGCCACCACGCCCGGCCTAGAAATGTCTTTTTTCTAAGTCCATATCAAAAAGTATAGGATCAGTCACTATACAAAAATAAATTTAAAACTATCATTTCAGAAAACTGCTAACATATGCTTTTCCTGTAAGTGCCGGGTGAGTTCTTTCCCAGTCTGCGCCGTGTTGGCCTGGGTAGTTTTGTGATTGCTGAGTGTATTCAACGAAGCAGGGCTTGAAAAGTAATTGAAACTTGGAGTTGATTGGGCCTGTGGCAGCAGTCAGTCTACTTGAAATTACAAACTGGACTCCTTGAAATGAAACCTGTCATGCCCAGCAAAGCTGTTGACTGCCTGTCACATCTGGGAATTCTTGGAGGAATTGAACTAGGCCGACAGGTTAAAAAAACAAGTAACCTGGAAAATATTCCTGAATCTTCCCCTCCCTCGTAGCATGAGAGATACTGGTGGCTGTAGGTTGTCTTTGTTATCAGCTCCTGGGAGCATGGTGGTTAGGTTTTGGGTGGCATTTTTTAAACAGATGATGAGCTACTTGACAAGTTAATGTCTTAAATAATTATAGGACTGATCATTCACTTATTTCTCTTTTTGGGAAAAAAAAAATTATTCCAGTTTCCCAGTTTATTTTTGGGACTGCTTTACTTCTCTCGAGCCTTAAGCCCATGGAGTTATGATATCCATGTGTGGCTTGAACTTGGCCTTAGCTACTCTTTCTTTTTTTTTTTTTTTTTTTTTTTTTTTTTTTTTTTTTTGAGACAGAGTCTCACTTTGTTGCCCAGGCTAGAGTGAGTGCCGTGGCGTCAGCCTAGCTCACAGCAACCTCAAACTCCTGGGCTCGAGCGATCCTTCTGCCTCAGCCTCCCGGGTAGCTGGGACTACAGGCATGCGCCACCATGCCCGGCTAATTTTTTTATATATATATCAGTTGGCCAATTAATTTCTTTGTATTTATAGTAGAGACGGGGTCTCACTCTTGCTCAGGCTGGTTTTGAACTCCTGACCTTGAGCAATCCGCCCGCCTCGGCCTCCCAAGAGCTAGGATTACAGGCGTGAGCCACAGCGCCCGGCCTAGCTACTCTTTCTGATTGACACCCTAATTATGAAGAGCTACTGAAGGTGTCATTTTCTCCAATAGACTCTACGGCCTAATAAAAACTAGGTTTTTCTCTTTTAAAAAGTGAATAAAAATAAAACCTGGTTTCTTTTCAAAGAGTTAGAATTGTCCACTCGACCTGGTATAAACCCACTAATTTTCTTTTCCTTCAGAATTTCAGGGTCCCACTGAGTAGTACATAATTTTGTAATTTCTCTCACTACTAAATTCAGTTTCATTTAGCTACTAATGTATTCCATTGTTTCTTATTTTAGACATCTATGGCCAAAAAAGAAAGTCTCTATTATTAGACACATTTTACTCATAGCCCCAAAATTATATTTACTCTTTGAGATAATAAAATTGCTCTAATGATGAAATTTTTGAGGTTATAAACTTTGATTGAGATTCACCTACCTCTAGATCCTATTGTTTAGAAACAAAGAATCACCATGTCCTTAAAGTTTAGTAAAAAATGGCTGATTAAATGTTATCTACCCAATATCTACCCAATTACTCAAAATGTGAGATAAAGGGCACAAGTGATACTAAAGGCAGGCCCAGCGTACATACATGTGCGTCCATGTGCACACACACAAACACACACATAGGATCTCCCCAGGTCTTCATAAGTGCCTAGCACTTTAAAGGCTCCAGTTATATTTTTGAAAGGGAGGAAAGAAATGAGGGAGAAGAGAGAAGCAGAGGCTGAATGCATAACCAAATGAAAGGCAGGTTTTCTATGAGACAGGGACTAAGCATTTGAGAAGTTCTTGAATGTTCCCATGCATCTATCCGTACAGAACTTTCAAGCTAAGAGGTGTTTTCCTGCAATGGACTGATAAGAGGTTAACAAGGAAGGAAACGTCTCTCACTGATGTCCACAAATGAATAGCAAAGTGACAGACTCAAAGACAGGTGCTGGACAGAAAATAATTATATTCTACCTTGTGCAACTGTTACCCCAATTAAATTCAGAAGATTTATAATTGCTAGCTAAAAATATATACCTTTTCATGCCATTTTAACATGCCAATATTTTAGAATTTGACTTTCCTTAGCAGCTTGCTTTATTTCATGTTTTACTTGTGGGCATCTAGAGGATTCCCTATTTAAAGAGCAATGTTTAAAGGAGCTGACCATCAATGATAAAATGCATTTGGATCATTTGACCAGTCAGTTGGTGCTCTTGCCAAAGCAGTAGAGAAGAAGTTCAAGACTGTAGAGTAGGCCAGGTGCAGTGGCTCATGCGTATATTCCTAGCACTGTGGGAGACTGAGGCAGGAGGACTGCTTGAGCTCAGGAGTTCCAGACAAGCCCGAGCAAGAGCGAGACACCCCATCTCTACTAAAAATAGAAAAAAATTAGCTAGGTGTGATGGTGCACACCTGTAATCCCAGCTACTCAGGAGGCTGAGGCAGAAGGATTGCTTGAGCCCAGGAGTTTGAGGCTGCAGTGAGCTATGATGACACCATTGCACTCTAGCCTGGGCAACAGAGCGAGGCTCTGTCTCAAAAAAAAAAAAAAAAAAAAAAAAAAAAAGACAATAGAGAGTAACCCTATCTCTTTCTTTATAATCAAGATTCCTCTTACTCTTTCCTATAAAGTGATGGTTTTCCAGGAAATAAGAAAAGATTGAATTCTGTACTTCAGAGAGCAAAGAGAAGAATGACTAATGGTCAAGATTCTTTTCTTCCCATAGCTAGTGAGCTTTTTTTTCCCCAAAAGTCCATTGAGTAGAGGAACAGGTTCTTCATTGCTTGAAAGCAGTGACTAGCAACATAGAATATGGAACATGACCTCTGACCTCCTCGAGGCTCCCATTCATTCTCCTGTCCCTCCATAGAGTCCCAATGAGGGGGGAGGCCTGCAACCACATGGTGTTTGTGTGCACAGTATGGGAATTCCAGTATGTCACTTTCAATAGTTACTCTCCCTTTTTAAGTCTCTCTGTTATCTCTACTGGAAAATAAGAATGATAATACTGAGGGTGGTTGGGAAGAGTAGGTGAGGTTTTTACATATACAGTGCTTAGTGGAGTGCTGGCACACCACAGCTGCTATTATTATTGTTAATAGCTCACTTCTATTCCTGCCTTAGGCAGATATATTTATTTCACTTACAACCGTTCTCCTTAAGAGTTTATATATGTTCACTCCTTAACTCCCTAGAAGAGCTGAGCAGAAAGAGTTCAAATAAAATTAATTAGAAAATTTTCCTGCTAAGGATATGGCAATACCGAATTTATCTAATGGTCCCTTCCTTACACAGAACTCTGTAATTACCCAGAATACATATAAGAACCAGGAAATAAAAAATAAATAAATAAATTTAAAGCCTGACATCCATATCAGACAATCCATACACTAAATCCCACATAGTTATAGGCACTAAATGCCCCAGAAACCAGTGAGGGAATTCCCTGCTCACTTTTGGTCTGATCGTCCTGCCTACTACAGCTAGAAATCGTGGAGGTGCAATAAATGAGAGTTGCAAGAGCAGTTAGATACGTGAACTCTCAATGTGAGCAGTCTCTGAACAGGCCCAGATAGCCTCCTGTCTCCAACAGTCAGTGAGAAAGAACATCACTAAGTCACGCCAAGAGAAAATAATGGGTTTTCATTCTATTTAATGTTATCTAAGAAGACAGATGTGTCTATTCCATTTAAGAAAAGTTTCCATCCCAGAGGATTAACTTGTTTTTATTTGGCATGAAGGGATAATCCATACTTAACTAGAAAATTTACTTCCATGGAACACTTTATTCTTTAATATCTCTAAATAAAATAGGCATCATTGTATAACTACAATCACTACGGTGGGGAAATGTGGACAAAAAATGCCAGCATTTCACTGAAGTGGGAAATGAGTTGGACATTTTCCTGAGGGTTCTTGGTGGGAAAGGCATCGCTGGTTGAAATGAAAACCTGCCATCTGAGAGGACCACATGAAGATTGTAGCAGAGTTGCTTTCTGGAACAATGTTCAGTATATTTAGCATGTTTAACATTACCCAGTCATGTGACTCATGAAACCACTGTAAGCACATACATGTGTGCACCCCCACAGGTCTCTTTATTGCTGGGATATGGAAATGGATGTGTGTAAAACTTCCCTTGGGTTTTGCTCTCCAAAGTGGGCGATTAGGAGACAGGTTCTGTTTTCTTCATCTTCTCTGCACACACATGGCTTGGCGGCACTTATAATCTAAAAAGCTGTTGACAGACTCAGAGTTTTGTCGAATCTGTCCCTTTCCTCACTTTTCAGAATTTCCCCCAGGCTGCTTTTGGGATCTTATTCATAAATTCTTTACCCTAAGCCAATAGCCAGAAGAGTTTTCCCTTTATTTTTTCCTAGAAGTTTTAGGGTTTCAGTCTTTCATTCATCTTGAGTTAAATTTTATATATTGTGAGAGAGAGGGATCCAGTTTCATTCTTCTGCATGTGGCTAACCAATTTTCTCAGCACCATTTATGGACTAGGACATCCTTTCTGCAGTGTCTGTTTTTGTCTGTTTTATCAAAGATCAGTTGGTTGTAAGTAGATGGCTTTATTTCTGGCTTCTCTATTCTGTTCCATTGGTCTATATGTCTACCTTTGTACCAGTACCATGCTTTGGTTACTACAGCCTTGTAGTACAATTTGGAGTCAAGTAATGTGATGCCTCTAAATTTGCTCTTTTTTGCTTAGGATTGCTTGACTATTCGGAATCTTTTTTGGTTTGCTTTTAGGATTGCTTTTTCTAGATCTTTGAAAAATTACATTGGGATTTTGATGGGAATTGCATTGAATCTTTAAATCACTTTGGGCAGTATGGACATTTTAACAATGTTGATTCTTCCAATCCGTGAGTGTGGGAGGTTTTTCCATTTGTTTGTGTCATATGTGATTTCTCTCATCAGTGTTTTGTAATTCTCCTTACAGAGATATTTCACCTCCTTCTTTAAGTATATCCCTAGGTATTTTATTTTCTTTACAGCTACTGCACATGGTATTGAGTTCTTAATTTGACCTTTAGCTTAACTGTTATTACTATATAGAAATGTTACTGATTTGTCTACGTTAGTTTTGTAACTTGAGACCCCAAAAGCAAATACTGTAACAACAAATATAAGTAAATGGGACTTAATTAAACTAAAAAGTTCCTGCACAGAAAAGGAAATAATCAACACAGTAAATAGACAACCTAGATAATGAGAGAAAATATTCACAAAACTATACATCTGACAAAAGGCTAATATCCAGAATCCACAATGAACTCAAACAAATCAGTAAGAATAAAATAACCCCATCAAAAAGTGGGTGAAATACATAAATAGAGTTTTTTCAAAAGAAGATAGACAAATGGCCAAGAAACATATGAAAGTATGCTTAACATCACTAATCATACATGATATCAAAACCCCAGGCAGATACCACCTCACCTCTATCAGAATGGTTATTATTAAAAAGTCAAAAACAATAGATGTTGGTACGAATGCATGAGAAAAAGCGCTTATACACCATTGGTGGCAATGTACACTGGTATAACCTCTATGGAAAACAGTATGGAGATTCCTCAAAGAACTAAAAGTAGACCTACCATTCAATCCAGCAATCCCACTGCTGGGTATCTACCGCAAAGAAAAAAAAAGTCATTTTACAAAAAAAAGACACCAGCACCTAAATGTTTATCGCAGCAAAATACACAATTGCAAAGATATGGGATCAACTGAGGAGTAGATAAAGAAAATGTGGCACATGTATATTATGGAGTACTAGTCAGCCATAAAAAGGAATGAAATAATATCTTTCACAGCAACCAGGATGGAACTGGAGATCATTATCCTAAGTGAAGTATCTCAGGAATGGAAAAACAAATGCCACATGTTCTCACTTATAAGTGGAAGCTATACTAGGGATATATATGGTCATAAAGTGGCATAACGGACATGAAAACTAAGAGGAGGGGCGGGTGTGAAGGGGTGAGGGATAAATATCTACCTATTGGATACGATGTACACTATTCTAATAGTGGGTACACTGAAAGCCCTGACTTCAGCATTATACAATTAATCCATGTAACAAAAAAACCTTTGTACCCCTTAAACCTATTGAAATAAAAAAAAGAATCTCCCCCAGGCTGCAGCGTAAGCTCTTATTCAAAGACATTTTAACAAAGAGCACATTCTTTTTGATCACCAGTGCAAAAGCAAGATTTCTAGGACATGTGGGCAGTAATGACTCTACTCATTTTGGTTCCACTGCAGGGTAGAGCACTGCCTGAGTCACCCTGTTATCTTCGAGGGTCCTTTACACTCAACCTTTGAGTCAAATAGGATGGAAATTCTAGATAAACTCCTCACTTCTCCCCAAATCATCCGGGCTTCCCTGTTTCTGAGAGCAACCCCACGCTTCCAGCACTGTGGCCCAAGAACTTGGCATCCTTTTTGGTTCCTCCCTGCCTTTCAACCTTGTAAGTCAACCCCCCTTGTGATTCTTCTTGCAGGCCCTCACACAGCACCTGCCTGTCCATCACACACCAGCCCATAATCCGGGCCCTTATCATCTCATCCCAAGCCTAGTGCAACAGCTTGAAGCTGGGCCCCACCTCCAATCCCCACTCCAAGATTAAGTTGCCACTAGCAGCATGTGACTTTAGCAAGATAGCCTAGAGAGTCACTGGTCAGACCAAGCCAAGATCAGACCTTGACTCTGCCATTGATCTTAGGTAACTGTTTAATAACCCAATCTCTGGGCCTCATGGAGTTGATGTGAAGATTAACAAGGTAACACATGTAAAGTGCTTGGCACAAGGCCTGGCATGTGATGGATCATGTCCAAATTCCTTAACGTGGACGGTCATCTACAGCTTGTCCCAGCCTTACTTTCTTGCCTTACTTTGTAAGTCGCTCTTCCTTTACGCAACCCTCCAGCAAACGAGTATTTGCACATAATTTTTTTTAGTGTTCACTTTTCTCTTATTTTCTCTTATCGTTTTCTTCATCCTGCTCTTCCCCACCACCAGCTTCCTGATGGAAATTCTGACACAGTCCCCAAAGTCCAGAGCCAACCTTGGTCTTCTCCATGAAGTCTTCTTCTATGTCACCCCAGCCACAAATGACTTTTATCTCCTTAGACCTTAGATTATTTTTTAGCTAGAATTTGACTGTGACTTTTGTCACAGCTTCCTGATTTCAACGATATTTGAATCTCTATTTCTCCCCCAAATCAGTTTTCAGGCTGCTTAAGAGTAGAGGCCGTGTGTTTGGCCACTGCTGAATACACAGGGACACTTACAGGGACCACTTGTCATTTAGAAGGGTTTTAATGGTGAGAAAGAAACAAAACGAACTACATCGCTTCCCTCTTCCCTTTCAAGTACTCAACTCCTAGTCTTTCTGTGATCACCGAAGCTCTTTGAACCAATGAGTGTTGCTCCTAGCGCCGTATGTTTTCTATATATAAGTTCTATACTTTCTCTTTGTGCATCTTGCTGCAGACTTTGTGTCAAATCAAAACTCACCCCCTTTTACCCTGTTATTCAGTAACGATAATAATGCTAGCACACGTGTTGGGGCTAAGCCAAGTACTTAATGTGCATTAACTCACAACTTTCAACAGAAAACAATTAGAATGGGAACTATTATTGCTCCCATTTCCAGATGAAGAAATAGAGGTTTTGAGATGGAAAAAGAACTTACCCAAGGGCAAGTAGAGCTGCTAAGAGGAAGAACAGAGCCTCCCACACCAGCAGCCTGACTCCAGACGCTGCCTGCTTCAGAACTCCGCTGTTTTGCGGAGAATCAGACTTGAAGAAGAGTCAAGGATAGGAGCTAGCCAGCTGCTTACTGGGGCTACTGTAGTAATCTAGGAGAGAGGATGGTGGCTTAGACCTGGGGATGGTGACCAGTGGTCAAGTTCTGGAGAGAAGCCAACAGAATTTGCTGAAGGACCCTGTACCGTTACTGATATTAACTATTGATAATGATAGTTATACTGACAAATATTCTTCTTGAAACTTCCTAACAAGTTGCCAGAGAGGTCCACTTAACTTCTTCCCTGTGACATGGAACAGTAAAGGCAAACCTAGAAGAGACAGAGACAAAAGTTGGTTCCTCTGGGGAGAAAACCTGTCACTCCTAAACAGTCATTCTCAATAAAAAGTTAATAATCCTAAAATCTTAGCCTGTAATTTTTATGCAAAAGAGTTTTGACCCTGGAGAAGTCAGCAATTATGACTTGTGCAATGGGCAACAATGAGAATAAACTCAACTATTCAGTGGTAGAGTACAGGGCTATGTGCGTCTGTATTGGCCCAAGGAAGAGAGAGGGATTACCTGGGTTTAGAGAGAAACAACAGAGCTGATAAACTGAACTGTTCTTTCTTTGAATCAATTCCATCTGAGCTTGAAAGAATAGAAAACTTTTCAAAATAAGGTTCATTGTAGGTTAGGATAATATGACAGTCTGTAGGCCCTAGAAGAATAGTCCCTTTTGCCATTTAACAATGTCATGTTCTTCCATTGTCAGGTCAGAAAATGCAGTTTCTTGTGAAGACTTGTATTCTCCTACCAGTTTTAGTTTTATTTTGTCAAGCCGATTTATGGGGCAAACCTACCAGGGCTGCTTTTTGTTTCCTTTTGTATTTCCATTCTTGTCATATGACAAAGGACGCTGCTTGTTTCTTATTCTTCTCTAGTGGCCCTAGAAAAAAGCCATGGAGAGAGCACAAATTGAAATCGAAAACTGCAAAAAGAAAGGGAAAAAAGGCAGCATCTCCAGGCTTGGCATTGTGTACATAAACAAGGGATTTTCTCTGCCCGTGGGACGGAGGGCCAGGCACACAGGAGCAAGGACAAAAGAGAAGCCTCTGGCAGCCATGCCAACTGTAAGGCAGGGGAGGGTCTGGGTGGATTTGATTTCTAGGAAATGGTCTTTGTGATTTTTCTCCTTTATTTGCCATTGTTTAAGACAATAAGCATCAGATTTAAAATGTAATCATGCATCTTTGTTTACAAATGCTTTCAAGTACATTAACTCAAACAAAATTTAGGATTATCTTGGGTCAGGCACAAACTCTAGAATGTCCTGCCATTGGTCCAGCATGTTCTTCAAAAGCGGGTTTGTGCACACATCCACCAAACAGCCCAGAAGCTATTCTTTCCCTCTCCTCTCTCAGGCTAGGAATTTATTTTACTGCTGGCTCTTATGACCACATGGGGATGTTCTTAACCAAATGGCAATATATGTTTTGCTTGTGATTAGCCTGAAAAGCTGCAAGCAAAGTGAGTCCTAACCCTTTGGGAGGTGACTGCCCCAAGACAGCACTGAGTCTGTCCTGTGTTTGCTAATAACCCTAGGGGTGGATATTAGGAGCAAACCTGACTAGTCTCTGGATGGAAAATAACCGAGAGATGCACAGGCACCAGAATTCAGACATTGGGCAACTGAGACTCCTGCCCTGCCCTACCTGAACCTAATCGGGACTGTTCAAGTACCAAATACATTACCTATCTGAAAAGTGCTGTCCAGATTTGGACTGAGAATGGAGGATTCATTCCACAAACATTCATTGAGCACCCACGACGTGCCAACCACACTACTGTGCAACGGGGATGTGGAAATGCAGGAGGTGCCCTAGCCCCCCAAGAGATCAGAGGCTAGTAAGGGATGCAGACAAGAATAGGATAACAGGCCCTCGAGCCAGGTCGTATGGGCTCAAATGCACCGCAGGCTTTCCTAACTGTGTGGTTTCCGTGAGGTATCTAAGCTCTCTGGCCTCAAGGTCATCAGCTATGAAATGGGAATAATAACAATAACTGGGAAAAAGATTTTTGTGGGATTGTCATGTTTGCAAAGTGCTGACACAGTATTTGGGGCACATTGTAAGTATACACTAAATGACCATTAGCAACATTATTGTCACCAATGTTGGCGTTGTTTATGCTGTGATAGAGGTATATTCACATAGTTCAGAGAAGGCACAGAGGCCAGGCACCTAACCCAGGCAAAGAATGGTTAGAACCAGGATGAGCATGCAGGAGATGGCACTTGAACCGTGCCTCAGAGAATAAGGAGCACATAGCCAGCCAGAACTGTAGGAAAATAGACAAACCAGCAGAGAGAACAGACAGGACAAAGCCACCACAGTGGGAGAAAACATGCCCAGGACATTTGCCAAGGACAGCAAACAGAAAGGGAGTGAACAATGACTGAGCCCATGCTAGACACTGGAAACTGTGCTGTGTGATCTAAAAAGATGCTCTCACACAAAGCTTTGCAACAATGCTGAGACCAAGAGTTATCCTTATTTCACAAAGGAAGAAACCAAAGCTCAGACAGGTAGATGGCCTAAAGTTACACATCTAATAAATGGCATGATTCGCTTCCGAGTCTATTTGATTTCAAAGCCAATGCTCTGTATACAGTCTGTCCTCTCCAAGCCAGAGCTTAAAATGTGTGTTTCTGTTAGGAGGGGCATGGGGGCTGTGGAAGAGAAGAACTTACAGTAAGGGGTTTGAGTGTTGCCCTGGGCCGTGGGCGCTGGCGGGATTATAAACCTGTGGCAGGTTTTCCTGAATAGGGGAAGGGTTGTCTTGCATAACTTAATCAATTTCACAGGCATAAGAGCTGGGTATATAGGAGGCTTCACATCAGTAATAGAGATTATGGCGCCATGGTCTAGCACCATAAAAAGGGAATACGTTTTAAGTGGTAATTTGTCCTAATCTAATGAACAAAATACTTAAGACAACAAATGGAAATAAGGTTTTCATATGATGCCATCCACAAAAATCAAGGTCCCTTCTTATGATGCTGTTGAGGAACTAACATATCAGGTAGGAGGCCAGAACGATTAGATGCCTAATGCTGATGTTCTGCCATTCTGAGCATGAAGGAAGAAAATCTGTGGCCTTTAAAGCTAAAAAGAGACCCAATGACCACCTAGTCAAACTTATATGTTTTTTTGCAGACAGTAAAACCAAGATACAGAGAATTGAGGTGATTAGGACACTATCCTTTCAACATGGGACATCCTCCATGCTAAACTGACCTCCTCCTGTCAGCCTTGCAAAGAAAACCCAGGAAGCTGAAGGCAGTGTCAGGACTGAAATGGGTGTTTTCTTCCAAAAAGTTTCCCCTGACCCCCGTAGCAGAATCACCCCCAGGCTCCAAAGGGAGTGTTATTTAAGCAGCTTCTACTGCTCCACCAGGCAAGGTGCAGAAAGCCAGCCTGGAAGAAGGCAGATGCCCTGTCCTCAGTGAGCTTATATGCCCTGCCTTCAAGATATTTGCCTCTGGTGCTCTTCATAGTTGAGCAGGAAGGTAAAAAGAGGTAAAATGTATTTTTTCCTAAGGTGATAAGGAAATTCAAATAGTTATTCTCCTTACCCTCAAAGGTTTCTTTCACTTGCTCCGACTCCAAGCTGCCCAATTGCCCGAGATCGGCCCAGTAACAGGTGGTGTGACCACCTGCCTGGTGGGCAGGTTCCCGGAGAGGTAAACCAAATGTGCCTGGTCTGCCAGCTTTGGAAAGTGTCAATAAGATTGTCACTAGGGGAACCAGACCAGCTTGAGTCAGGAGGTGAGCAACTTCTCTGTCTGTAGCACTTTATGATGGCTTCCTGACAACCTCTCCCATGGTGATAGTTTCTCAAAGAAGTGCCTGGGCTGCCAAAGTAGGTGATGTCCTGATAAAAATGACAGGCAAGTCAATAAAAATGTGGTTTCTCCCTATAATGATGAAAAAATAAAACTACCCAATAAAAGCCAAAAATTTTTACAATTCGATAAGAAGCCCATATGGTATTATTGGCCCAAAAGAATTGTCAGTGGTTCTGGGTGTTTCTCCTGAGAAGGATGTCTATTTATTTTTTAAAATATATGAAAGGATGCATATGAACCTAGTAATGTCCTTCCCAAGATGAAAAATATTATCTTAAGTCAAATTAAACTTTCAACCATCTGGTTGCCTGACATGATGGTAGGAGGCAAATATTCTTGATTCTGCTAGCCAGGGCCATGAAATATATAAAGAAGCTTCTGGAAATATTATTGCTGGACCTGTGGCACCCTGTCACATTGGCATCCAGTGAGGTACCTTGCACAGTTATGTAACAAATGAAAGAGGCAACACCAACTGTCAGGAAAAGAAGTGAAAGCAAGAGATGGTAGATGATGGGTTGTCACCAGGTTCCAGTCCCCGAGAAAGCCCCAGTGAAATCTCCCCACAAAATTAGTGGATGAGGAGTTTTAGCCTGTTCCCATTTTTTGCCCTCATCACAAAATCAACAGGTTGCTTTTTCCTGGCCTCCCTATATGTCAACTTAGAATCATAAAGTGCTCTTTCAATGACAAAGGATATGTCAATCACAGGTCCAGCGAGCCTTGGTAGAGTTACTGACCCACATCTAAAAATTTCCTTATGATGTATGTGCTTTACCAAAAAAGTCCCCAAACCTCATTACGACTGAAAGGTTCCATTTGCACCCTCAACTTATACAAGCCAGCACAGCCCTGGGACCTGTGCAGCATTGAAAAGGCTAAAGGAAAAATCAGGAAAGTGAGACTGGCAGAAAGTGATGTGGTCAGTCTGTTTTTTCAAGATCCCTTCTCCAAGAAGCAAGCGCTTAAACTCGTCCTGGTGCCTGGTGGTAGTGCCAATAGAGGGCCGAGAGTGGATCCCGCAACTAGCTCCTCCGCCTCCACGTGTGAAGGCTGCGTTCTCAACATACACGTGTCTGTGTTTTCCTGTGCCGTTTTGGAGCAGTCAGCTTTCCCTAGGACTTTCATTAGTGGGGGTGGAGTGCCATCACAGCAAATCTGGTTCAAGGACAACACAAGCTTCCTTTAACTCACTTTTATGTGCTAAAATACTCGTTTCTAGCTGTGAGGCAAATTGTGACAAAAGACTTCTGGGAATCATCCCAAGAGCCGAATGCTAAATACAGAACAGAATTCATACATAAAGATGTTCATCACACTGTTATTTATATCAAACATGTAGAAACAATGTAAGTGTCCAACAATGGGGATATTGACTAAGTGAACTATATATAACATGCTATTGGACAAAATATTCTGCAACCATTAAAAATTATGCTTTTGAAGAGTTTCCAAGAATACAGGAAGGTGCTTGGTTCTAATGTTAATAGAAAAGAAAATAAGACTACAAACTAGTATTTCACAAATGAGCCCCCTCCTCTCCACACACAGACTGCGCCTATGGGGGGAAAAAATTAAAGAAAAAGATAGAGAACCTTGAAGGATATATACCAAAATATCATCAGTAGTGTCTCTGAGTAGGACTTGAGGTTTGGGATATTATTTTTCATTAAAATTTTTCTAAACTTTCTATAATTTTTAATGACAAGAATATATTACTATTATAATAAGAAAAAAATTTTTTTCTGTGTGGGAACCAATGGACATTTGGCCTCTGAATTGCATTTCTAGAGAAATAAACTCTAGTGTTCTTAAATTATGGTGGGAGAAAAAAGGGGAAAAGGAGTCAAAGATTAGAGTCAAAAGCAAAACCCGGCACTCTTTGTTAATTGCCAGTTGTTCATCCATGACAGTCTCTGGAGAGAGTGTGGAGTTGAGTGGTGATGTGAGCATGACTTGATCTATAAAACAATCTGCTACTAAAATCAAATTGTGTATTAATGGAATACACCTTTAAAATAAACTGGGAAATCCATTGTATGATAAAATAGCCTTTTGAAATTCAAATTATCACCTATTTTATCTAATCTATAAATTCATACATGAAAGCCTATAGGACATACTGGAGTTATATTAATTTCACCGAATTTCTATCTCCCCAGCATCACTTTTTAGTTGCCCACTTCAACATAAAACTGTGAAACTTGTTCAAAAATACTCCATGGAAAGTCTATAGTTTATATGGAACTCAGTGAAAGTAATTGAACTTATTTGATATTAATTTTCTAATAAAAATTTTGCATCTCACTCTCCACTAATCTTTTGTTGCTAATGTTCAGGTGTATTTGAAATTCCTTTGATTTTCTCTGATTTCCTTCGCTCCTTCATATAAATCAGCACATCCATTTCTAGAAGTCAGTCCCTTTGGCAAAATGTTAACTTTAAGAATTTTGTCAACCAAAGAAAGTTTATTTTCCCAAAAACTGAAAATAAAATATGAACATGTTTTAGGTGCAAAGTATTCTTTTTATCAAGGTGCATTGTTCTCTTCCCTGCACCAAGTCAACTTTGATTATGCGAAAGAGAAAACTAAAGCTAGTATCTGCTTAAGGCCTTTTATCTCCAATTGGGATTCCTGTTTGGATCCCTATCAAGGATCTTGAATCATTCCATATCTTGATGAAGATGAACTTTTGCATTTTCTATTAATCACTCAATTACTTCAAACTATTTTGAATATTAATGATTCATCAGGGAAATATTATCTTAAACTGGTGATTTTTAAAAGTCATTGCATTGTAGTGATTGAATTACTTATTGGGTCTAATTCTCTCCCTCTCCTCCTGCTCCTATCCTCAGGAAACACATTGCCAAATTCTATTAAGAAATTAAATAGGCAAATAGAAAACATTTCATGGGTGTCTCTTTTAATGAAAGTTCCAGAGGTAGCATTTTTATTGTCCTTAAGCCTGTTAACATTATCGTAGGTAGGTTTTACAAATTCTTAGAACATCATAAGAACTTTCTTTGTTGATTACCTATTGTGTAGCTATGGTATTTTTCTAAAATGCTCAGGCATGTTACACACCATTTGTCAGACTCAAATAGCATCTCTTACATATCTAACACAGCATGAAATGATTGTGGAGTGTTTCTTTTTATTTTTGATAGATAGAGCTAAAGTGTCCTTGCAACTTATAGATGTTTTTCAGTCCAATATCATGGTTGTTTTCATTTTCTAAAGCTCTTTTCAATCTCCTTGTCTATTTTCACAGATTCATTGCTCACTGTGACATAAATATAAATCACAAATTAAGCTAATTAATAGATACATTGACAGTGAGTCAGTTTAATTTTCCCAATATATTTTCTCGTACCCTCATCTTGTTTAACGGTAAGACCTGCTGGGTTTAAGAAACAGAAAGTCCATGATTAATTCAAGCACATATACTCTGTTTTGTTATTTAGGTAGCGAGTATACTTATTTGTTTCCCAGAAACTGAGCTAAACTGTCTTCAAACATAAAATTACTTTCCCCAAATTATTTCTGCATTTCTTTTTTAAAAAACTTTTTGTTGAAGTAAAATATACATATAAAATTTAAAATCTTTACCATTTTTAAGTGTACAGTTAAGTGGTAATAACTATATTTATATTGTTTTTTCCCCTTCATCCCTCCTTCTTACCTACCCTTCCCAGCCTGTGGTAGCCACCAGTCTACTCTCTATCTTCATGAGATCCACTTTTTTTTTTCTATTTCTTTTTTTTTTTTCTTTTTTTTTGAGATCCACTTTTTTTAGCTTCCCCATATGAATAAGACCATGCAATATTTGTCTTTCTGTGCTTGGCTTATTTCACTTAACATAATGGCCTCCACTACCATCCATGGTGCTGAAAGTGGAAGGATTTCATTCTTTGTATGGCTAAATAATACATTGTGTATATATACCAAATTTTCTTTATCTACCCATCTATTGATGGGCCCTTAGGTTGATTCCATATTTTGGCTATGGCGAATAGTGCTACCAAAAATGTGAGAGTGCAGATATTGCTTCAATACATTGATTTTCTTTCTTTTGGATATATACCCAGTAGTGGAATTGCTAGGTCATATGGTAGTTCTATTTTTAGTTTTTTGAGGAACCTCCATACTGTTCTCCATAATGGCTGTACTAATTTATATTCACACCAGCAGTATATGAGAGTTCCCCTTTCTCCACACTGCTTGCCAGCTTCTGTTATTGCCTGTCTATTTGATATAAGCCATTTTAACTGGGGTGAGATGATATTTCACTATGGTTTTGATTTGTATTTCTCTGATGATTAGTGATGTTGAGCATTTTTTATATACCTGTTGGCCATATGTATGTCTTTTTTTTTTTTTTGAGAATTATCTGTCCAAATCTTTTGCCCAGTTTTAAATCACATTATTCGGGTTTTCGCTATTGAGTTGTTTGAGCTCCTTATATGTTCTACCTATTAATTCCATGTCAGATGGATGATTTGTATATATTTTCACATATGGCTTGTCTCTTCATTTTGTTGATTGTTTCCTTTGCTGTGCAAGAGCTTTATAGCTCGATGTAATCTTTTTTCTTTTATTTTAGCATATTATGGGGGTACATGTGTTAAGCTTACCTATGTTGCCCATGCCTCACCTGCCCCCTCGAGTCGGAGCCTCAAGCATGACCATCCCCCAAACATTGCACAAGGTTGATGTAATCTTATTTCTCTATTTTTGTTTTGAGGTCTTGTACAAGAAATCTTTGCCCAGACTAGTAAGGTTCGTTGATTTTGTTTCTTTTCAAAAAAGACCTTTTTATTTCATTGATCTTTTGTATTGTTTTTTGTTCTCAATTTCATTTATTTTTTCTCTGATCTTTATTATTTCTTTCCTTTTACTAATTATGGGTTTGTTTATTCTGGCTTTTCTAGTTTCTCAAGATGCATCATTAGGTTGTTTATTTGAAGTCTTTTTACTTTTTTGATATTGGTATTTATTGCTATAAATTTCCTTCTTAGTGTTGCTTTTGCCATATCCCATAGATTTTTGGTATGTTGTATTTTCATTTTCATTCATTTCAAGAATTTTTCAAATTTTCTTCTTAATTTTTTCATTGACTTATTGGTCATTCAGGAGCATGTTGTTTAATTTCCATGTATTTGTGAAGTTTCTGAGGTTCTTCTTGTTTTTAATTTCCAGTTTTATTCCATTGTGATCAGAAAAGATACTTGATATGACTTTTTTTTTTTTTTTTTTGGAATGTGTTCCCTACTTGTTTTTGGCCTAAAGTATGGTCTATTCTGAAGAATGTTCTATGTGCTGATGAAAAAAATGTGTATTCTGCAGCAATTGAGTGAATGTTCTGTAAATGTTGGTTAGACCTAGTAAGTCTAGTGTGTAGTTTAACTCCATTGTTTCTTTGTTGATTTTCTGTCTGGATGATCTGGTTTTTACTGAGATTGGGTTGTTAAAGTCCCCTACTGTTATTGAAGTATACCTTTCCCTTTATATGAGCTCCTTTATATGTTATATGCTTCTTCTCTCTTGCTACTTTTAGGATCTTCTCTTTGTCCTTGACCTTTGTGAGTTTGATTATTGTGTGCCTTGACATAGCCTTATTTGAGTTGAATCTGTTTGGTGGTCTCAGACCTTGTGACACCTAGATATTTATATCTTTCTCAAGTTTTGAAATTTTTCTCTTATTATTTCTTTAAATAAGCTTTCTCCTCCTTCCTCTTGCTCAACTCCCTCTTGAACACCAGTAATTCTTAGATTTAGTCTTTTGAGGTAATTTTATATGTCTTTTAGGTGGTCTTTATTCCTTTTCATTCTTTTTTCTTTTTTCTCATCAGACTGTATATTTTCACATCACCAGTTTTCAAGTTCACTGATTTTTTTTCTTCTCTTGATTCATTCTGCTGCTGAGAGCCTCTAATGAATTCTTCAGTTCAGCAGATGTATTTCTCAGTTCCAAGATTTCTGTTTGGTTTTTATTGTTATTTCAATCACTTTGTTAAATTTCCTTGATAAATTTCTGAATTGTGTTTTTGTGTTATCTTGGAGATCACTGAGCTTTTTCTTAAAACTGCTACTTTAAATTCTTGGTCAGAGAGCTCACAAATCATTGTCTTGTTGGGGCCAGTTATTGGATTTTTGCTTTGTCCTTTTGGGGAAGTCATGGTTCCCTTTTTGCTTTTGTTTCTTGTGGGTATATATGCCTATGTCTGTGCATTAAAGGATTGGTTATTTATTCCAGTTTTCTCTGTCCAGCTTGCTTTGTTTTTTATTGGATACATTTGCTTAGCAAATCTTTATCTCTAGGTCACTGCCTCCTTTTCAGCCCTAGGTGATGCCTTAAGCCCAGGTTTGCCTCAGCTCTAGTAAATAAGCAGAGCACAGCCTGTCATGATTGGGGGAGGTCCCAAAGTGATTATCTCAGCAGTATGGAGAGACTGGCTAGCGATTTGTGCCCAAGGGACCTGTGGAGCATACCTCCTACAGTGTGGTGCTGCTGAATAGCCACTCTGATTTTGTGTCTCCTTTGGCTGAGTTATCGAACAGGGTTTCCAAATCTAGGGGATGATTGTTGTCTCTGCCTGTCCTCAGGCACTTTTCTACTTGCAAGCATTCATGATGCTTCCTATGGGTTAAGGCAAGGACAAGTCTCCCGCCAGGGAACCCAAGATGGTAGGAAAGCTGGTTGACCTCCTCAATCTCACTTTTTCCAGTGTAGAAACCATGAGTTGGGGGAAGATTTTCTGTGTGCTTGATACAGAATGAAGAGGAGGGCATCACAGATGTGGAAGTCCAGTTCTCCTGTCATCTGCTCAGAGTTTTTTCACTTCTCTCTGGCCCCAGAATCTGTCTCATCCTCATATTTGAGTTCTGGATTGTTGCCCATGAAATCTAGGCAGTGCATGTTTGGTTTTGGTTTTCTGTGGGGAGGCAGAGGGAGGGAATGGAGCCAGCTTGCTTTTTTGCCACCATTGCAAAACTGGAAGTCCCTTATTTCCACATTTCTGTTTCATTTTTCTGTAATATATTCCTACTTTGAGTCTTTCTCTATAGTATGGCATAATCTACATGGAACCAAAGTTTAAACATTTTGGTGAAAATGTTACTTTTGGGTTAATTGGGGCTGCCTATATCTCAAAACTGTCACATTCATAATAAGTCTCAACATATAATGTCTAAAACTCAGGCAGCCCACTTTCTATCACATAATGCTTGACTAAATGTTTAATTCCTGAATGATAATATAGTGCCATGTGTCTTGCGTTAAAATTGACTCTTAGCACTTATGACAAACTCTTGGTCTATGGACTAATACACCCATTTGCTTTAGCTATGTTTTCATTCTTGTGTGAAATATTCTATTTTTTAATTTTTATTTTCTTCAAACCAGTCTCCCAAACACAACCATTTGGTAATAATTCATCCACTCAACAAATGCTTGCTGAGCAAGGACTAGGACTCCTGCCTGCAAATAAACTTCTCTATAATGCAAAGAGACATGTGCAAATGCAAGAAAAGAAGGGGTTGAAAGCAATATCCTAGAAAGCCGTAGAGAATAACAGAGGCACAAAGAGAAAGTAAAGGTTTGATCTTAATTATATGGAAGGCTTCTTAAATGGCACGTATCAAGCAAAAAGCCTGTAGTCTGTTCACCAAGCAGGGGGAAGTGTATTTCAGGAAGAAGGAACTGAATGAACAAAGGCAGAAAGGCCAGAAACAACATTAGGGGCCCTGAAAGCAGCAAGATGCTCTCAGCACAACTGGGACATCAGGTCGTGACTGTGGTGGTGTGGTGGTGTGGTGGTATGGTGTGTGTGGTGGTGACAGCAAGAATGCAGTCAGCAAGAGATAAAACTGAAGAAAGAGCTGGGAGTGTGACATTGGAAGCCCTGCTAAGAATATTTAGCTTTATTTCATAGGGATGGCCACTAAAAAATTATAACAAGGAGGGTGATATGATCCGGCATGGAAGATTGCTTGAATAGCTGCATTGAGACTAGAATGGAAGTGGGGAGGGACAGGACCAGAGTTTGGAAGACCGGTAAAGAAGCTACTGCAATTGTTAAGATGCTGAACAAAGGCTGTGAAAGTGAGGATAGAAAGAAAGAAGTAAACAGGAGGAAGAAATCATGCTGTAGAGAACTTTTCACAATCTGGCACATAATATATTTTACTTACTTTCCCTCTGTCTTCCCTTTCTGGAATGTAGGTTCCATGGAAGCAGGGATTTTTTTTGTCAGTTTTAGTTCACTACTGTATTCCCAGCAACTTAACAGTGCCTGGCACAGAAGAGATACTCAATAAATGTGTTCAATGAATCAATTCCATGCAGGGTGAGGTGAGGATGACAAGTGTGATGCCCAGATTCCTGACTTTTAGGGGTGCACAACGAGAGCAAGAACACAAGCAGAGAAGCTGATTGGCAGGCAGGTCAGAGGGGCAGAAAATAGGGGGACTGTGTCATTTTGAAAGATTTTGCTACCCTTCAACATGAGAATCAAAATCCCATCTACGATAAGGTAATTTCTCCACAAGAGAGCAGAAAACATAAGCTATCAAAATGAATTTTGGGGGAAAGTACTTTTTTAACAAAATGTTTTGATGCTTATTCTTTTGGGTCTCAAAAAACACTTTAATCTCCCCGTATTCCACCATGCTTCCACAAGATCACCAACTATGTCAAACAATTCTGAGAGTTACTTTTTGGGTACATGTTAAAAATACCAATTTTATAGTAAACAAAAAATCAGGCCTTACTCAATCACCTGTGAAATAGTTATATGAGTAACGTCTATCTGATCCAAAACTTTTTCTATTAAAACTTACATTGGTGAGATTGCTAGAGTGAGCATATGTGCCTATTTCCCTTCCTGCCACTCATGTTCAAATGACACAAAAAAGACAAAATGACAAACATATGTATTTCCTAAACAGATCTCTGTGTTCAGCTTGAAGAGAGAGGGAAAAGGATACCATATTAGGAAACAAGAAATTTTGAGTGATTTATGAAATTTTCAAGCAGGTATAGAAACTAGAGTGTTCAAATTATTATAGGAGAAAAGTATGTACTATGAAGTTAAAAGTTATTCCGGTTACCATTCAGGATCAAAATAAACCAAGGCAGGGAACAGGAGAGGGTCCTGGGAGCAAACTAAAAGTAATGAATTAAAGGACTCCCCTTAGAATAACTAGGCCCAGAAATTCCATATCTACAAATTTTAGGCAACAGACATACTCACCCATGTGCATACACAGATATTCACTGCAACTGTGTTCGGCAAAAGATGGAGAATGATCCAAATGTTCATTAGCAGAAGGCTGGTTAAATAAATCATGGTACATGCATATAATGAAACATTATGCAGGCAACAAATAATGGTACCCATCTCCCTGTGGTTGAATGGAATGGTCTCCAGGATAAACTGTCAAGTGGAAAAAGCAAAGCGTAGAAAAGTACATAAAGCTTGCTGCCACTTATGTGAAATGGAAACCTGTTTGTATGTGTATAGAACATCTCTAAAACTGGAAATACTGGTTTGCTTTGTTGAGGAGAACCAGAATACTGAGGACAGGAGTGATACACTTAATTTTCACCATTTGTGTTTATATTACCTGTTCAAATATATCATATTTTTAAAGGCAAGAAATAGTGTGGAAGAGAAATGATAAAGTCGAGAAAATAGAAAACATAAAATAATTTGGGAGAAATAAGACAAAAAAAATCAGAAATCATATTAAGTGTATCTAGAGTTTTTCCTGTAATTAAGAGAGATAATTGGTTTTAGGAGAAAAATCTAGCCTTGCTGTTTACAAGATATTAATACATACCTCAAATGCAATGACACAGAAAAGTGACAAATAACCAGATGGAATAATATACCAGACAAATCCTAATCCCTCAAAAGTATATGTGGCAATTATAATATTATAAAACAAAATATAATACAAAGCAACAGCATTAAATAGGAAGGGATGATATCATATGTTGATAAGAAGTGTAATCCACAAAGAACATAGATTATCATGAATATTTACACATTTATAAAAAGCTTCAAAACATACTTTGTTTTCAAAGACTGTTTATTTTCAAGGGATAATTATGAAGTGTATAATCATAATAAGAGATTTTAACATGCCCTCAGAAGTCAACAAAGAAGACAGATAAGAAATAAGTAAATGCACAGAGGATTTGAATTTAAAAATAGTAAGTCTAAACTATTTTATATATATTGAACTCTGTATCTAGCAAATAGAGAATGCACACTCTTTTCAAAGTACCATGTTTACAAAATGCTGCACAAACCAAGGAATTTTTACCTACATATCATACTCCAAAGCTACTATTTTGATTCATTGCCCAACCAAGAACATTTAATATCACCTGATTTTTTTGCATCTTTGCCAACACAGGGGCTTTGGTAGGAGATGAAGACTGGTTTTTCTTGTTTGACTTCTTTAATTCTGAAGCAGGGATATAAATTATGCAATTAATATTTTTAAGCATTTTAATTTCAAATAACAAAGTTTTTGAGTCATGATGAAGATGTAATATCTCAGGTCAGCCAAGGCAAAATTATAAAATAACTTTTTTTTATGGAGCCTCCAGTCTCCCTTTGGTGCTCCCTTTTCCTCTTTTTAAGACACCCTTCTCCCTCGCAGTTTCACCCCCAGGTCCTTGGGTTCTTCAACCCAAGCATATCAGGACTGGGCATGAACAGATGGGCAACCATTGCTCCCACATCAGCTTTCCAGAAAAACTTTAAAGCCTTGTTGTGCCATAACATTGCAAGTTCCTTGACAAACAACAGTACATATGTTCATAGACCTTTCCCCAGAAATCCTTCAGAAACTCTACATTTATCTATCTTTCTTTCACCAACCTCAAATCTTAATCTGTTGCTAGAGAAGCCTGATAATCTTGTATTTCAGGGTAAATTTAATGTGTCTATTTGCTGCCTCAGAAGAATTTCCATCTGAAATGTTATCTCTAATTACGCAGTGAAATTTAGGCATCAGCAGAACAAGTAGGTCAGATGTTTAAAGAACTCCATTTGATGCCTAATTTCTTAATTCTCTTAAACAATGAGCTCAGATGTTATCCTGATTCTCCTCAGCTTGCTACCAGCTAACTACAAGATACATGGTAATACCTTTCAGACCAAAACCAGCCTTGGCTTAAAGAGTTCTAATAACTTAAAGAGTTAGCCAGAGTTCCACCTTAGCCTCCTGGTTCTTTCTCCAGTGGATCCCAAATTTTCTTCTCAATTCAGGCATCCCTTCCTGAGTTCAGAGTATTAAATAGCTGCCTCTCAACTCCCAAAGGAGTCTCTAGGAGTATCAATAGTGGTTTGGGACAATGTCCACAAGGCACCTTGGCCAAACCCATTGTTAAACTGAAGCAGATTTCTGTGCAAATTTGAGTTGGAACACACCCCCTCCTTACAATCCTTACCAGAGATCACAACTGTGGCCCATGACCCAAACATAGTGCATAGATGCATTTTGTTTGTCTCTCTATATTTTTTAACTTTTTGAGTTCAAATGTCTATGGAGGTGTTTCAACTTGCAACATCTGCCTTAACACTACTCATTCTAGGCTCTGACCTTGGGACATAAACAAGTACAACAGAGTCAGGTAGCTCACAAGTCAGGTGCTTGTTTTATCTTCCCTGCCACATCATTTCTTTTCCCAATATTTAAGGCACAGACAAAAAGGTGAGAGCTATTGAATTCCAATCACAACTGTCCTTATAGCTCAGTGTGTGACCTTAAACAAGTTACATTATCTCTATGAGAGACACTAGAGGATTTCTCAGGCAACTAATAGTTTAACAGCCTATGATTCTTTGTGCTCTTTTCTCTCCACCATAGTGACAAAACTTAGAATTATATATTAGGAAATCCTATTATGACTACTTCCTATGTAGTTCAAAATAGACAAGCACTATTATGATTCCATTTTACAGATGGAGAAACCTGACACATGAAACAGTTAAGTGCAATAGTAACTCAGGATGGATAATCAAACAACATGTTGGCTTCCCTACAAAGCTTCCTCTGACTTGGAAAATAAAATCTTTGTTATTTTTAAGCATTATTTGGGACTTTTTCCTCCGCCTTTTTCTCTACCATTAGTTGTTACTATCCCAGAAGTTGAAATTTATGCCTGAGGCGCCACATAGTTATGTTGTCTGTATATTAAAATGTCATTTTGTCAGCCACCCTCTATCTGTATCAGTCAATCCACGGACTTTGTGACAATCACGCTTTTCAATGAAAATACACAGTCAGCCGTACTCTGCCAACACTACCATGTACTTTTACCCATTTGCTTTGGTTGAAGTTATCTTCTGCTCTATTACATGGGTCTATGAGCAGCTGTACTGTGCTATGTAGGACTTCTGGACCTGGATAGCTTAGTCTTATTAATTTCTCCATCTGTCTATAATCTAAATGTTCAAATCAATGGTGAGTTGATTACATACTTATATATATCTATCTTTATGTATATTCATATATTTATTTTGTGTATTTACATAAGATTAGCAAGAGTGGAAGGTAACGTATTTGAAAATATACATCACTATGCTTGACACATAGAAAGGCCCCAAAATCATAGTTTTATTTTTTTTCATTGGGGAGAAGGCTGTCTTAGTCCATTCAGACTGCTATAACAAAATATCAGAAACTGGGTGGCTTACAAACAACAGAAATTTATTTCTCACAGTCCTGGAGGCTGGGACATCCAAGATCAAGGCTCCACAGATTCCTGGGCTAATATATTTATGTTTAGGGTCCATAAAGAGCAGCTTCTAGCTATGTCCTCACATGGGAAAAGGGAAAAATCAGGTCTCTGAGGCCTCTTTTATAATGGCACTAATTTTATAATGATCACTAATCATGACCTAATCATCTCTCAAAGGCCCCACCTCCTAAAGCCATCACATTGGTCCTTCAGTTTCAACATATGAATTTCTGGGGGACACAGTTATTCAGACCATAGTGGGGATTATATTATTATAATCATGACCAATGCAATAATAAGAGGTCTCTGTTTGGAAGTTAATGAAGTATCTTCCTCTTAAAGAATTACAGAGCCTTCTCATTAGATTCTTGTTCTATGTGCTTGCCTTGTGGTTAGGAATCTACTTTATAGATAGTAACATGGTCTCTGTTCAGATGTGGTCTCATTGACTTAACTTCTTTCAGGGGAAAAATGCATTGCTAATGGTCACCTTGTCTCAAATTGCAGATTACGGTATTTCGGATGGGATCAGAAGGACACCAAGACATTGATTTAGCTATCCTGACAGCTTTACTCAAAGGTAAAAGAGTTTCTCTGTCCAGAGAATGCAAAAAGAATTTAAATGGATTAACACAGCAATGTATGTCTTTTAATAGTGGATATAATCCCAAATGATACTATGGCACATTAAGTTACTGATAACATAAGGTACCTTGCCTCTAAGACACTGTTACTGCTATTAAATTCTCCTAGAATAGATCTTTTATACTGTGACTTTTACAAGATTTAAATATACTACAATTCATGTTCCACTGAATTATAAACATATATAAAGAAAAAGGCTGACATAATATGTAAAGCACAAGATTACCTGAGGTTATTTAATAAAATTATTATCCTATCTACTTTCAAAAACCATTTGACATGGCATATGTGTGTGTGTGTGTGTGTGTATGTGTATATATGTGTATATACACACTCACACAAACAGTACATTAAAAATGGAAAATCAAACACCATAGAGAGGAAGGGAGAAAGAAATAAACCAAAAAAAAAAAAAAAATATATATATATATATATACCAAAAAATATATATATTTATATATATAAATAAATCAAAAAATATATATATATATAAAGACAGTAGTCTTTGTTATAGTTGAGCATTAAATTTAACTTTCAGCTTCCTGGGAGTGAAAAATAAAATGGAAATACTCTGAGTTGTAGGATTTTGATTTATAAGGTGAGTGTTTTCCTATTCTCCAGTCCCAGTATTACAAAGGTGTCTCACTACATGTCTCATCCTTGGAGCCATATCCAACAGCAGTTTCCTGTAGGTTCCACAGATCAAATCCCATCTTTAATGTGCCCTAATGAGTATATTACACTCAACTAACAATTTTCAGTATTCAAATAAACAAGAGGAAGTTGCCCTGCAGCACTAAAATTCAAATGGAAGTATAAAACAAAACAAATCCACAAATCTCACTGAATGTGGTTCTGGGTTACAAACATCTCTTACGTTGTCCCTTGGCCCCATAGTCTGTCTGCTGCAGTGTTAGCACCTGGTTGGTCACTACCTGTGTGTCGTCTCCCTAGATTATAAACTCTATGAGGGCAAAGAATGTATCTTGTTCATGACTACATCCTCAGCATTTTGCACAAGCTTAGCACTGATAGAATACCATCATCTTTTTTAGTAAATGAAGAGATTAATGATTTTTCAGTGATTCAGGGACAGATTCAGTATTCCAAAATTAAAATTCAGAATAGTTAACTCTTTCATTCTATTTTCTAGTCTGCATACTCTTCCTCCACTATTAATATTTTCTTCAGGCCTCATGATGTGGCAGCCACTGTGCTAAGCTCTTTGCAAATACTGTAAACATTGATTACTGCAACAACTATGTAGTGTAGGAGCTATTTTTAACCTCTATTTTATGGATGGGGTAAGTGGAGCTACAAGAGGTGGTAACTTGGTAGAGGTTACAGTGCTAGGTAGTAAACCTGGATGTAAGTCCAAGTATGTCTAACTTTTCACTATACCACATTCACTATACCACCCTTTGACAATAGTAGTCGTCTGTCCTCTCCACCCACTCCCCAAATACATATGTGCACGTTCATTCAAAATCCTCATTACAGCCAGGCGGGGTGGCTCACACCTGTAATCCTAGCATTCTGGGAGGCCGAGGTGGGCGGATAGCTCAAGGTGAGGAGTTTGAGACCAGCCTGAGCAAGAGTGAGACCCATCTCTACTATAAATAGAAAGAAATTAATTGGCCAACTAAAACTATATAGAAAAAATTAGCTGGGCATAGTGGCGCATGCCTGTAGTCCCAGCTACTCAGGAGGCTGAGGCAGAAGGATCCCTTGAGCCCAGGATTGTTTGAGGTTACTGTGAGCTAGGCTGATGTCATGGCACTCTAGCCCGGGCAACACAGTGAGACTCTGTCTAAAAAAAAAAAAATAGAAAAGAAAAATCCTCATTGCTTTTCAAGAGGTTCACAATCCCATGAAGTGTATCATGTGCCCCAGGTTGAGAACCTCTTCTGTAAAGCATTTCCTTCCCGTGAACAAAAAAAATACAAACACTGTTCGCATTTGGGACCAGGACTATGCATGGGCTGAACCACAAAGCCTACTATGGGCTCCACTCTCCCCTCATCAGAGACAAAAATAAAAATTTGAGGCAAGTAACTCTATGATAGTTGCTCTTCTTATATAAAGATTTTAAAAAGTAATTATGTTGGTAACTAACATTTATTAAGGACTTGCTATGTGCCAAATAGCATGCATTCCATGTATAAATTTGTTTGTTCTTTGCAATAGTTCAATTGTTAAAAAAATTGTTCAGTTTTTACAAGCCCCATTTTATAGATGAAGAACTTAAGGTACAAAGCAATTCAGTAACGTGCCTGAGATAAGTTGGCCAGTAAATGGTAGGAACGGTCTGACTGCATAGTCCTCACTTAGGTACAACACTCAGGTGTCTCTGTCTCATTGATAATAAGAAATGAAACACCACTTTTATGACTCTGGTGAAACTCATGGCAAATGGACAGGTGATTCAATTGTTGGGAAAAATATATTGTTCATCATAATATCTTCTGTTGAAAATATTTTCTTCCTCTTTCACCAATTTGTGAGACTTTAAATTGTGTTTCCTCTTTGAATCCGTCTCAGAATTTATTTGTTGTTATTATAGAATAGTTGTTTTCCAACTTTTTTGAGCATGACACCCCACGTGAAATACATATGAAGTACATTAAATAATATTTACATTGACAATATGTGATGAAATTGGATATTTTCTATTCTAATCTATTCTGTTCTTTTTAATGCTGATTGTATCCCACTAAATTGATTTCACAATCCACTGATGGGTCATAACCTGCAGTTTAAAAAACACTGCCATAGAAGATTAAAGAAAATCATGATTGCTCTAAGAAATTAACATTTCTAATCACTATAATGAATATTATATTTATGCAGCAATTGATGCTAATGGGAATTTATGCCATTAAAAGATTATAATGTGTCGATTCTATTTTGTGAAGGCTTTTAAATGTTCTCAAATGTTGACCCAGTTGATATGTGAAGGGTATCAAGCATAATGCATTTGCTGACTTCTTTGGAGGCCAAGAGCATACTTATATCAGTTTCAAACTCTGCAATGTGTTAAATTATTCTCCCTATGTGTTTTTTTAAAATTATGCTTGTGCACGTAACATGGCTTAATATTTAAGTTTTATAATTATATTTAGTTTTCAATTATCTAATGCATGGAGAATCTTTGTACAGTTCATTTTTTATTCCGAGAAATCTGAGAAATGTCTGAGAAAAACCAGAGGCCAGGAGGAGGAGAGAGCTACCCACTGGTCCATACATCCAAAGGCCAAAGGCAGGAAATCAGGAGGCTGTGAGAAAAATGCATCTTTTCTGCTCCTTGCTTCTAATTCCATTGGCTTTGATCTTCTTTGGGAGCCTCATATTATGCATTAGAGGATACTGTTTATATGAGACAGACTTATTAAGCGTCTGTTCAGAACTGAAGAAAGAAAGGAGACAAAAAGAATGTTGTTTCAGGCTGGGCACAGTGGCTCACGCCTGTAATCCTGACACGCTGGGAGGCCAAGGCAGGAGGATCACTTGAAGTCAGGAGTCAAGACCAGCCTGAGCAAGAGTGGGACCCCGTCTCTACTAAAAATACAAAGAAATTTGCTGGACAACTAAAAACATATAGAAAATATTAGCCGGGCATGTCTGTGGTCCCAGCTACTTGGGAAACTGCGGCAGGAGGCTTGAGCCCAGGAGTTTGAGGTTGCTGTGAGCTAGGCTGATGCCACGGCACTCTAGCCCGGGCAACAGACTGAGACTGTCTCAAAAAAAAGAATGTTGTTTCAGAGATGTAAAAGACCCATAGTTCCTTCAAATGGTGACCTGGGGTGGCATTGGAGAATAATCAATGTCATATTTGTCCCTCACACTAAGGTGACTGCTTGACGAGGGTGGGGGTCTGACACCAGAGACTATGCATCCTCCTCCTCCATCAGCCCTCTCCCGCCCCTGCCACACACAACCCGGAAGCCCCAAATACGGGATGTCCAGTTATTTCTGGAAGTTTCAGACACAGACCAAATAATTTTTTAGCATAAGTATATCCCAAATATAACATATACAAAAAAAAAAAATTTGCTCATTATTTGCCTGAAATTTAAACTAAACTGGGAACCCTGTATCTTTATTCGCTAAAGCAGGCTACCCTACTCAGAGGAGATCTGTCACCAATGCAGGGGCAGAAAGGGGGTGATCCCTTTCCTCCCCATCATAAGGGTCACAGCCAACACCCCTGTAACAAAGACAGGTTCAAGAGAAAAGCATAACAAATGTACTTGATCGTAGTTTTCCCTGACACTGGAGCCTTCAGAATGAAGATCCAAAGATGCAGGGAAAACTATCCGTTTTTATGCTTAGCTTCAATGACACATGGACAGCTGTGTAGAAATATGATTGGACAAAAAAATGTCTGATCTAATTAATGCTGATAGGCTCCGTGGGGAAACTCGGAGAGGCCTGTTTGTTAAGATTCTTCTTGGCCTCTCTGTGTAGCATTCCTTCCTTCTGGGTGTGAGGTAAGGGCCCTCTAGAATGAGAGTCTTAGCTTCTTTATGACCAGCTGTTAAACAAAAAGGTGGGGGAAGGAGAGAAGGAAGGTTAGAGTCATATTTTTAGGTTTTATGGCTGGCTTTGGGGAAAAGGGGTTCTGGTTTCTATGATGCCCCTTTGGGGAAGAGAGATTCCAGTTTCCCTGGCTTTCCTTGGGAAAGAGTGAGGCACAAGAGGCCGGAGGGCAGGAGAAGCCAGAAAGAAACTTTGCTTCTGAGGCCTTCAGTTTGGGGTATCATTTTCTGAGCCCCAACACCATCAATTCTTCTAGACCTCAGACACCTCAAGAGGGCCTGTGGGAAGAGTAATTCAAGAATCTAGGGAAGTTCCCGATTCCTTCTATCCGCCTCCAGCTCTCAGCCAGCCCTGCCTTAACCACTTCGGTACGAGCGTCGACTACAGTCAACAGCCAGAGATGAACGAGCACGGTGACTTTAGCCGACAGCCGTGATATGACTTTTCTAATTTTTCATATATTAAAATAAAATCATGAACATTTAAAAATAACGTAACGAAAACATATATGTCTGTGTTACCTATTCTGATTTACATTACAAGTAAAGCTGCCTGTAAAGTAAAACGTGCTTTCAAGCTTTCCTCATCACACGAGAGCAAAACGGACTCGTCGTCAATGCACAGCACAAACTTATGAGTGCGGGTTGTGTGCAAGGTTTCGTGGCCGGTGGGCGCCGTACCGAAGTGGTTAATCATAGCAGCCAAGGAAGACTTCCACTGGAAAAGACCCCAGATTTATTTTAATAAACCGTTTGGTGCTTACAAACCTGCTTTCTCAGGAGCCTCATCCTATCTGCATCATGCACACCACAGCACCGACCTCTTGCTCCAAGCTCCATAAAGCCAGAAAACATCCACTCACAGCAAATGAAGTTATTATAGGTGGTCCCTGGACCCTCTCGCTGTGAATAAAATGACCCCCAATTGTTTGCATCCACCGTAATTGAGAAATTCTTTTCCTTTGCGTTTAATCTTCATTGGAGTCCATCCAGTGCACGAGGAGAAAGTAACCTTTATTGCTTACTTCATTTTCTGGAAAGCATCTTAAGAGAGCTAAAAGAGAGCTCAAAAACAATATGCTCCTTCTCAAAACTATGAAGGGCATCAAAAACAAGGGAAGTCTGAGAAACTGTCACAGCCTAGAGGAGCCTAAGGAGACACGATGACTAAATGTAATGTGGTTTCCTGAACAGGATCCTGGAGCAGAAAAAAAAAAAAAAAAGGTTATGGGGCAGGGGGTATTAGGTTAAAAACTAAGAAAATCTGAATAAAGTAAGGACTTCAGTCTTTAAAAAAAAAAAGTTAAGAAAAAATAGGAAAGCCATGTTATCATATATTATGAATCTGAGCGGGAGACATATTAGAATCAAAAACCCCCACAATTCTTTCATGTTAAAAAGACATGAAAGGAGATAGCAATTTATGGAATTCATTGTAAAGGTCAAGTACATATATATTCAAAGGACTTGACAGGCACAGGCAATATCTATATAAAGTATCTGCATAAATCATATAGGTATGAATAATAGCTTATCACTGTTGATCTAAGAAATGACTATAAATACCACTGGGGAATCAAAGCAAGAGATAAATGAATGTGGAACTAAGAAAAAAAATTATATGGAATCAAATTTCCCCTATGGACTTTTACAATTATTTCATAAAGAATTATCTAGCTCCTATCATTTTATGTGTTTCTGTTCCTCAGACATAATTAATGCTATCAATAATTAATTAATTACTTACTTCTAGATACTTACAAAGAGACAACTTCTAAGATATGCATTTGTAAATTTGTTCAAAGTGTAGACAGAAAGTTTGAAATAAAACTTGAAATGCAAAAAGAATAGCCAATACGTTCTATATGACACTAGAAAAGTTTTAAGAAAGCATACTGTTGATTAGATTAGATAACACAAAACAATGAAAATCATCATGTTCAGAGTCATCTTTCTTTAAAATTGTAACTTTAGGGGGGGGAAACTGAATGCCAAATAAAGGTAGATAAAATCTTTTTTAAAAAAAAATAATATATTTTGAAGTTTTGAAACTACTTTTGAATGCATGTCCCCCAGCTCTGTTAACTAGAAAATAGAGAGTTATTATCACAAACTAGCTCTGACATCAATAGGCAATTGGTTTTGCTACATAACTCATCTTATTTTTAAAAATAACTTAATCAACCCCTAGTAAAACAAAACTTTTGGCATATGTTCTGACATAGTTTATGTCCAATTAATTCTATGCATCAGATAGATCTCATAAGCAATTAACTCATCCTAGAGTGTTTTCTGAGAAGCTGCCTTGCTTAAACTCTGATGATTCATTAATGGGTTTTATGGGAATTTATTATGCCTTGCTTTGAAAATAAAAACTTATTTCTAATTATATGTACAATCTTTGCAGCCTCTCTTTCCTGTGAGTAGGCAGTTTGATATATCACATGCTTTCTTTTTAATGTTGTTGTTTTCTTAACCTGGTATTGTTTCAATATCCTTAATAAGGCAAAAATATGAGAGGTCCTTGTTGACATCTTTGTCATTTACAAGAGATACAAAGTTATCATACATCTTAAATAATATATAAGGGGAAGTCAATGGAATTTTGTCCTAAAGAGACCTACAAAAATCAAAATATGTGACATTTTCCATCTATCTTAGGCATGAAGGGACCCGGGGACCTTACTCTGTGAGGTAAACTGTAGGCAAATAGTGAAGTATTCCAGTTAGGGACAAACCTTACCAGGTAAGGTTTCAAATGTAGAGTCTTTCCGGAAGCATTTATTAAGCCTTTCTCTGCTTCAGGCCCCTTTTGTCTTCTTTGTATCCTTTGAATGGTTGATCGGGCCTCCCCAAATGCAGTTGTTTATTTGGTGGTCCATTTTACCCCTTTACTCAAGTTATTAACTTAGATGTCACAGAGCAAATCAGTCATCAGAAGTTGGAGTCCAAGCATGCATCCCCCAAAACCCATGTCTGCCACCTACCCCTTGTTACTACGTCATCCCAAAGCCACCTAGAATCTATGATACTCACTTCCGCCTTGCCACCCCCAAGCATTTTACAGACTAGGCAAGAGTCTAAAAGATGTTAAAGATTATTTGGCAAATCAGTGGTAGAGCCAAAGCTGAAATTCAGGTCTCTTCACTTCTATTGAATGTTCTTTATAAGGCCTTGGGGGATCCAAGATTCCCTGGCTTCTCGTTGCCATAGAGGTGTCAGGCATCTGCACCCGTGGCTCCAGAGGAACGTCTGGAGTAATAAAAAGATCTGTATGTCCTCTCCCCTAAAGCACTGACCAGTTGCCCTCTGCTGGCAGATGACCTGAGTTGCACACACAGTATTTTAATAGGGAGAGTGACATCAGCAAGATTGTGGAATAGAAGATCATCCGGCATCACTCTCCCCACAAAAGTACAACTAACAACTATTCAAAGACAAGAATACCACCGTGAATTCCCCAGAACTTAGGGGAGACATGGGGGGGAAAAAACACCTAATATTTTAGTGTGGAAACTAGGATGCCCACAGTTTTACCTAATGTAGTGACAAAAATAAGTGTGATCTGACACTTGTTTTATTTTTCAAATTTTAGACCATCAGTGGAGTATTGCTGCAACTGGGAATTTTTGTAAGGCACAGGTGACAGAAATGCAATTTAAACAAGCTCAATGTAAAATAAATAAAATGGGTTTGTAGGTGCACATGACCAGAAAGTCGAAGGGTAAACTGAATCCAGGCAAGTCGGATCCAGGGCTCAAATGATGTCATCAGGCTCCGTCCTCCGTCTCCTGACATTATCTGTATATGGGTTGGGCAAAGCAACCATCAGCAGTATTAGGCTCATGTTTAACCAGTTGAGAAAACCCCAATTAAAAAGAACTATCTTTCCTGGTAATGACAACAGCAAGGTCTCAGGGAAGACTTGGGTTTGCTCGCCTTGGATCAGTGCCCATTCCTGAATCTACCACTGCGGGGAGGGACGTGGAAGAATCTCTGTAACTATGAAATGAGAGATGCAGTCAGTTCCATCCATGTCAGAGTGATGGGTTCCCAACAAAAACAGAGGCTCTACAGGCAGAAAAGGGGGGAAAGAAACGATGCTCGTCAGACCAGAAGCAACTAAGAGAAATACACATTTCTATGGTTGTACTGAAAGAAGTAATGAGGGTCAAAGTGTGTCAGATTTGCCTCACATGCAAGCTTCTCAAAAATCCATGTTCCAGGAATAAATTCTTCATTCCATAGGCCAGAAGCAGGAACTAGGGCAAATGACTACTGATCAGGGGTCAGACATTCACCCACGTCATACTCAAAGTTTACACCAGGCAGACCTAAACATATCACTAATTACCATTATTTACTACGTAATGGTTATTTATTATTATAATCACTATTACCTTTTCCAGTTTTATGGATCCTTACATAATTATTTCTGCAAAAATTTTAAAGGAGATTACATTTTTTGTTCCACTTTTTTATTTTAGCATATTATGGGGGTACAAGTGTTAAGGTTACATATATTGCCCATGCCCCCCTCCCTCCTCGAGTAAGAGCTTCAAGCGTGTCCATCCCCCAAACGTTGCACATCTTACTCGTTGTGGTTATATATATATATATATCCATCCTTTCCTCCCCCCTCCCGCCCTCCTGACACCCGATAAATGTTACTCCTATATGTCCACTTAGGTGTTGATCCATTAATACCAATTTGCTGGTGAGTACATGTGGTGCTGGGTTTTCCATTCTTGAGATACTTCACTTAGTAGAATGGGTTCCAGCTGTATCCAGGAATATACAAGAGGTGCTATATCACCATTGTTTCTTAAAGCTGAGTAGTATTCCATGGTATACATATACCACATTTTATTAACCCACTTATGAATTGATGGGCACTTGGGTTGTTTCCACAGCTCAGCAATTATGAATTGTGCTGCTATAAACATTCAAGTACATGTGTCTTTTTCATAAAGTGACTTTTGATCTTTTGGGTAGATGCCCAGTAGTGGAATTGCTGGATCAAATGGTAGATCTACTTGTATCGCTTTGAGGTATCTCCATATTGCTTTCCACTGTTCCACTTTTTTCTTAAGACCAAACTCTGTTTCTTATTTAAAAATTTATAAAAGTCAAATCATCCTAGGCTTTCCCCACCTGGTCTCTCCCACCCCAGCAGCCACTACCACCCCAGCCCCTCAGCATGGTACTTGCTCACCCCAGTGAGGCCACACAGCCAGACGGCCTCATCACAGGGGGATGGTGGCCATGTTCAAAGCGTCTCTTCTCCCTGGTTGGACAAACTGACTGATTTCACTGAGCCTCAGTCTCCTAATCTATAATATAGAAATAATAATACATAGTCATAACAATTTTAGTCAATAATGGGAGTAAAGTACTTAAAGCACCTGGAAAAATCTATTTCATAAATGGCGGCCTGACTGATAATGACGATGATGTCAAACCAGATAAGAGGGACCTCATCCGGTTTTTTCGTCACAATATGCACATGTACACAGTGCCTGGCGCATAGTCAGAACTCAATACATACATGATGAACTTATGAATGAATGAACGACAGGCTTTGGGATCAGATTAGATATGTGCTTAAATCGTAATTCTTAACTGGCTGTGGCCAGTTAACCAAATTATTTAACCTCTGTGTGCCTCAAGTCTCTTCTCTGTGGAAGGGGAATCCTCTCTCATGTAGGGTGACTTAAGGGACACATGACATGGTTATAACAGAAGCTCTTTAAGGGCAGACACTCTGCCTTCTTTATAGTAAATACTTAACACATAATAGTCTCATACCCTTTCCCTTCTAAAACAGGTTTTAGAAATTCCTACGCCACTAGGCCATGTCCAAAACTCATCAGAATTATAAAATGTTAAATTTGAAAGGACCCATAAATTTGAATTAAAAAGAAAAAAGAAAGACAGAAAAGCTCTAACATATATGTGAGGTTCAAAAGCAGACCACAGAAAGGAGTTTAATCTAGAAAATGGTTGAGCACATGCTAAGCTGCCTTAAAATGAAATTAATTTTCTGGCAAGTTTATTCTCATGCAAATCCAAATAGATCTCAGACCAATAACAGAGACCAAAGTGGATAGCAATGTCAGACACTTTTGTTTGTCTCTAACAGAAGAATGCAATAAAAGAATTTAAATCTCTTTAATCCCTTTTGTTTGTAGAATGCTTTACAATTCATAAAGCATTTTTTAACGTAAAAATAAGTTTTATCATCTAATTTTCACAACAGCTCTGTGGAATGGTTACCAGATAATTTATCTCCAAACTGGCACTTTCTTGGCATGAAAGCAGGCAGTATTAATAATTATGCCAGAACACCTGGAATAAACCAAGAATGGCCCAGCAAAGTAGGAGGCATGATCACCCTGGTTACAAACCCTACCTTCCAACTGGGAAGTTTTTGAAGGGAAAGTGTTATGTCTTCTTTACCTTTGTATCCCAGCAACCAGCAAAACATCTGACAAATGGTAGAAATTCAATAAATACCACTGATTAATAGAAGTGAATTTGGATCCAGATCCAATCAACCACTAGCCAAAGTTGTACAAACAACCCAGACGCAAGCCGGGGCCTCCTCACTCCTTGAAATGTCATTCAGGTGAGCTCCAACCTCTTCAGTCAATGACCCACAGAAATGTAGATCCTACACCCACATTGGGATGTCCACAAGTTCCCGGAACACTCAGATTCTCTTGATCGCCCTTGCCTTCAGGTCCCTGAGCCCATATGTGTCATTTCTTTTGCTCATCACAGAAACCAAAATGTAAAACTTAGCCCTCTTACAGTTTCAGAAAGAAAAACCAAAATATTTGTATACAAATCATTTAATACACATAGTAAATTTTTCTTTCTTTCTTTCTTTCTTTCTTTCTTTCTTTCTTTCTTTCTTTCTTTCTTTCTTTCTTTCTTCCTTTCTTTATTAAATGTAGAGAAGGATAGAAAAGAGTTTTATTTGTTAATAATGCAAATGTCTAACAGAACAGCAGGCAACTCCAGTGTGGACACCCTGCAGCTACTTCACACAGGGGACTTTTCATCGATGTCTCACCCATGACTTCCCCAGCGTTGTGCTATCTCACGGCCACACCACCCCCACCGCTCTTCCCATGATTTGCTGCCCTTTAAATGTGAAACAAACTCCTCTCCTCCTTTCAGACAGAGCAGTTCATTCCTGTTCTCTGGTACTTTGGCCCCTGCCCTCAAGGTTCTTCTACCCTAAGCACCTTTGCAAGGTATTTTTGCAAACAAAGACGGTGCCCTTCCCAAGCAGAGTTCTGGTGCCAATTCATAGGAGAGAGTGATTTCATCAGCTCCTTCCATGTAGGTGGTAAGTGAGAGAGTGGGGCCTGGGTTCATGTCTCTCTCCTGAGAAGATGAGAGTACCCTGTTCTTTGCTCTGGGGCCATAACCACCCGCAGAAAAGGTGCGACAGGTAGACTCAAGTGCTTGCAAGGACCAAGAACAGCAGGGCCTCCAAGTCCGAGGTCTTGGACAGGCTACTCCTAGCAGATGTTCAAGGTTATGACTATATCCTTGAGATTGTCTCACTGTGGAATTTTGAAGCTGGTTAGAACCACAAAGATCTAGGAAATGGAGAGGCCTCTGCTGGTGTTTGGAGGAAGAGCTAGAACCCAGGTCTACAGATATCCAGGTCCATTATTCTTCCCCTACACCAGGCAGCCATTTCTGATGACAGAAGTGGTCATCCCTGGCCCCTAGTTACACAGAAGCTAAACATTCTCCCACTCTGTGACTTGCCCAAGCTCAGAACTGGCACGGAAACAGCGCTCTCTGCGCTTAGTGAACTATACATCAAACTAATTGTGAACCCAAAGCTTCTGAGCAACTCTCAGCCTGTGAAGAACTCATCACCACTGATTGCCCAGCAGGGCTATGGAGGCACACTTTTTCCTTATTGACTTGCTTGGAAGTAATGAATCAGCTTCTTTCATTAAATGACCCATTGCCTAGTCGGAATTACATAATCATGCAGATTGGCAACAGCACAATTCTGAAATGAGTAGCTTATATTAATAATAAAAATAATGGCAGTTACAATAGTAAAACTAACACAAAAACAATCACAACTAATATAGAACTCACTATGTTTTGTGAGTATTACCTAATTTAATCCTTACAGTACCATAATGGGGCAGGTACTATCAGTATCATCTATTTTATAGATGAGGAAACAGAGGCACAGAGAGGCTAAGTAACCTGGCCAAGGTCACACAGCTAGAAGTTGATGGAGTCTGAACCTGAACCTGGGTTGTCTGAGTCCAGAACACTTTCTCTGTATTCTGAGAAATACAGAGAAGGCCGGGCGCTGTGGCTCACGCCTGTAATCCTAACTCTTGGGAGGCCGAGGCGGGCGGATTGCTCAAGGTCAGGAGTTCAAAACCAGCCTGAGCAAGAGTGAGACCCCGTCTCTACTATAAATAGAAAGAAATTAATTGGCCAACTGATATATATATAAAAAATTAGCCGGGCATGGTGGCGCATGCCTGTAGTCCCAGCTACCCGGGAGGCTGAGGCAGAAGGATCACTCGAGCCCAGGAGTTTGAGGTTGCTGTGAGCTAGGCTGACGCCACGGCACTCACTCTAGCCTGGGCAACAAAGCGAGACTCTGTCTCAAAAAAAAAAAAAAAAAAAAAAAAATACAGAGAAATACACTTTCTCTGCATCTATGGCCCTGACTGACTATTAAGGACTTGCCCCCATTTTTGACATGTTTGCTACAGTCCATGATGACTAAACTTTTCTTGGTATAGGAAGAAGTACAGACTCAGATAATAGAGCCCACTGAACACAATAATCTACTATTATTCTCCAAACCCCTATAAAACGAAAGTAAGAGTTCTTTACTAAAAGCATTGTGGCAGAAACTATATTTTGTGCTCACCAAACTGATTTCTCTTCTTACATACTGGAAGACTAAATATCCCAGCCTTTGGTAGTGGGGAAGAAAACTCTACCAAACTATTATGAGTAGCTTCAGAGAAATCAAAGAAAATATTTCAACCATTAAAGAAAAAACAGGCCATGTGCAGTGGCTCATGCCTGTAATCCTAGCACTCTGGGAGGCCAAGGCAACAGGATCACTTGAGCTCAGGAGTTCAAGACCAGCCTGAGCAAAAGTGAGACCCTCGTCTCTACTAAAAATAGAAGAATTAGCAGGATGCAGTGGCGACCTCCTGTAGTTCCAACTGCTTGGGAGGCTGAAGCAAGAGGATTGCTTGAGCCCAGGAGTTTGAGGCTTCAGTGAGCTATGAGGATGCCACTGCACTCTAAACCAGGTGATAAGAGCAAGATGCTGTCTCAAAAGTAAATAAATAATAAAATTTTTAGGCCGGGCGCGGTGGCTCAAGCCTGTAATCCTAGCACTCTGGGAGGCCGAGGCGGGCAGATTGCTCAAGGTCAGGAGTTCAAAACCAGCCTGAGCAAGAGCAAGACCCCGTCTCTACTATAAATAGAAAGAAATTAATTGGCCAACTAATATATATATATATAATTAGCCGGGCGTGGTGGCGCATGCCTGTAGTCCCAGCTACTCGGGAGGCTGAGGCAGAAGGATTGCTTGAGCCCAGGAGTTTGAGGTTGCTGTGAGCTAGGCTGATGCCACGGCACTCACTCTAGCCTGGGCAACAAAGCGAGACTCTGTCTCAAAAAAAAAAAATAAATAAAAATAAAAATAAAATAATAATAAAATTTTTAAAAACTAATAAAAAATAAAAAAGAACAGAATCCTATAAAACATCTAGTTCATTTAAGAACTAAAAAGAGTTATTGGGAATTAAAAATAGAATAGCACTAAAGAGAAAAATTACTGAAATATTTAAAAGATAAAATTGAAAAGTTCCTCTAGAAAGTATAAAAAGAGACAGAAAGAATAAACATACAAAAAAAAAAAGAGAACAGAAGGTAGGAAATCATCAATGTAATAATTCCTCAGAACTCCAGGTCATAGGTTTCTATGGAATCCTGCTAAAAAAAAAAAATAATAACAACATAAAAGATGCAGATATTTTACTTACCCTGCTATGTAAATGAACTTCTTTTTGTCGTATCACAAGTAAGCAGAATAACCCCATAGAATGTTTTTCTCTTTTAATCCCTCAATCTTACATTAATAACATGTTTCTCAGCTTTGCATACTGAACATGAAACAGGAACGCTTTTGTAAAGTTCTTTGTTAACGTGTCAATGGGAGACTTGTGAAGTATTGGCTTATTTAATTGTAGAAAGGGTACCATAAAGAAAACACATCCATTTAGGTAGATTGGAAAAAAGAAGGAAACAGCATGGTACTTTACAATGTTATTAATCATAAGCCATGTAATTTCATCCGTCCTTTCTGCTTGCATATGTTGTTAGGACATGAGGAAATAGTGGCAATATTTACTGCAGAAACTCCTGGCAAACCTCCCCAGAGACACAGGGTACCTATTTAAATAGCTGACTTTGTGAGGTGTTTATATAGCTTTGGTCAGTAAAAGTCTAATACCCTAGCTCTGAAAATGAAACCAGGAACATTTCTTCAACGTGGGTGAGACCTTACACAGAAAATGCAAACTCGATAAATAAAAGGAAAAACCAAGCAAAGCTTAATTACCACCTACTGCCGTCCCTAGATCCAGTGGCAAGGAAGGGAAGGAACCCAGGGGGGAAGAGTCCAGCTCTCACTCTGGGTAGGGAGCAATCCTGAGAGGAGAAGTGGCTTTTGATCATCCCTGGGGAGCCACCAGCCAGCCCTGACCAGTCAGAACAGGTGCAAAATTTTGTATATTTTGCCCAGGCAAAAATACACAACCAATCCTCTGGAATGAAGTTCCTACAAAATAATTACATTCTTGCAATCGGAACATAGCCTCTGTATCTAAATTCAGACACTTGCATTGTAACAGATTTACTTCATCTTGTTTATGTCTTAGCCCCTGCAAGTTTCAACTCACCCAGGGGAGTGTCTGCAGAGAAAGCCTCAATAGAAGGTAGCATTTGATTGACTCCCTAAACTCTGTCAGAGAACCACTCCTAATACTCATCAGCAATTCTTATTTGTGTGTGTGCCCTGGGTGATTTAGAGACTATCTGTACTTAATTCTGAAAATCACTGCTTCCCTATACAGTAAGCATCTTTCTATGAAAATTCAATGACACCTAGTCATTCACATCGACCACAGTAGAACAGAAATAATAATCTAGCTGGTAACTATTCTCCGTTCACAAGTGTCTGCATGGCAATGGCATTATTAACCTGATAAATGTATTAAATTATGATTATTAACCTGATAAATTTATTGTCAGGCATTTGTAAGACAGTAAAAATAAATGCACAGTACTTTAATTTTTTTAAATAAAGCATCTTTTCCTATTTATTATCCTATTTGATCTTCGAAGTGATTTTTTTCAGGAAGATTTTTTTTTTTTTTTGAGACAGAGTCTCACTGTGTTGCCCCGGGTAGAGTGCCATGACATCAGCCTAGCTCACAGCAACCTCAAATGTCCGGGGCTCAAGCAATCCTACTGCCTCAGCCTCCTGAGTAGCTGGGACTATATATAGGCATGCGCCACCATGCCTGGCTAATTTTTTCTATATATTTTTAGTTGTCCAGCTAATTTCTTCTATTTTTAGTAGAGACAGGGTCTTGCTCTTGCTCAGGCTGGTCTCGAACTCCTGAGCCCAAACAATCCACACGCCTTGGCCTCCCAGAATGCTAGGATTATAAGCATGAGCCACCACGCCCGGCCAGGGAGATATTATTGACATTGGGGTTTTTTGGGGGGTTTTTTGTTGTTGTTGTTGTTGTTTCTATATATATTAGTTGGCTAATTAATTTCTTTCTATTTATAGTAGAGACGGGGTCTTGCTCTTGCTCAGGCTGGTTTTGAACTCCTGACCTCAAACAATCCACCCACCTTGGCCTCCCAGAGTGCTAGGATTACGGACGTGAGCCACCGCGCTCAGCCGACATTGTTTTAGACATGTTTTAACATGAAGCTTTGGAGAGGTTAAGTAACTTCCCCAAGCCCCCACTGGTAATAAACAAAATCAGTGCACTTCCTCCTTTCCCCAAAGAAGTTGTTGTGGCCTATATTTATACTCTCCTGCTTTCCAGTCAAGGGTAACCTGACACGAATCAGATCAGAACTGAATTAGGCAGCTGCCTTTTGGCTGATATCTCTTTAGTTCTCCAAGAAGCCAGTGTGATTGGTCCTAACATCAGGGATAATTGGCCTACAACCTTGCACATCTACTGGGTACGGGCATTATTTTAAGTGCTGTAAAGTCCTTAAAGATCTGTAAAACAATCTGAAAATATGGTAGAAGTATGGACCACAATATAAAGTGTAAACAAAATACTAAAAAGTCTCAAATGAGACTCCTGAAAAGGGACATACTGTTTCAGAGGTAGCATTTGAAATGCACTGCTACAGCTCAGAATGCCTTTAGCAGTCCACATACAAATCCAAGCCTATTATATCTAATAAATAGCCTGGAGAATTACAAAATAAATAGTACTCCCATTAATTTTTTAGAAGAATTTAGAAGAATTAATTTACTAAAAAAGTAAATTTTTTAGAATTTACTTTTAAAAAATCTTATTAATACTGAAAGCCAGAACCTCCAAATAAACAGGATATAACAACATCCAAACGGGGTTCATTCTGCCCTTATGGGTAAACATCATTTTTATCTAATCAATAACTTCCTTCAAGTGTATTTGTAAACTGTGTCTTTTGAACAGCATCATCTTTACATGCTCATACAAATTCAAATACCTTTGTGAAAGAGAGAATCTCTTTATAAAATAAGTATCACCTAAGTAGGCGATTATAAAATAAATATCACCTGTTTTGTAGGTATTCATTTTTACAGCATGACTGTTTTATATATGATTATCAGGGAGGGGTTTCAATCAAGATTTGGAGTGGGCCGGGCGCTGTGGCTCACGCCTGTAATCCTAGCTCTTGGGAGGCCAAGGCGGGCGGATTGCTCAAGGTCAGGAGTTCAAAACCAGCCTGAACAAGAGCGAGACCCCATCTCTACTATAAATAGAAAGAAATTAATTGGCCAACTGATATATATATAAAAAATTAGCCGGGCATGGTGGCGCATGCCTGTAGTCCCAGCTACTCGGAGGCTGAGGCAGGAGGATCGCTTGAGCCCAGGAGATTGAGGTTGCTGTGAGCTAGGCTGACACCACGGCACTCACTCTAGCCTGGACAACAAAGCGAGACTCTGTCTCAAAAAAAAAAAAAAAAAAAAAAGATTTGGAGTGATTGGGGCCAATGGGGCTGGCATGTGTGGGTGAAGTCCAATTTAGAATCTGTATTTGCTCTTCCAGAGGAAATGAAGAACACCAAATTCATTTTGAGTCACTTCTGAAACTGGGATAGACGTTTAGGTAGTCTTGAAAGTACTCTATCCAAAAGAGAGATTCACTAATAGAACCCAAAGTAGAACTCAGGAGGGGAAAAAAAGCTCCTCCCTGTTTCTCTTTCTCTCTCTCTCTCCCTCCCTCCCTCCATCTCTCTCTGGACATACATATATATGTGTGTGTGTGTGTATACACTTTTTTTTCCCCTGAGGATGGAGACTGGTCCAACCAACCCTGTTTCCCCAGTGCCTGCAATAAAGGCTGGGAAAGAACTGGAGTTGGATGAAATGTGCCAAGGAAATGAGCCTCTCTGGGAATCCAGCTGTCTTCCCAAAATTCTGACAAGATGTCCCCTTTCCTAATGCCAAAGGCAGTAAAATGAAGACATCAAGAATTTCAGCTCTGAAACTAGACTGCCTGGGTTTGAATCTCATCTCCGGGCCTTCCTAGCTACTTGAATTTGGACAACTTTTTATGTCTTGGTTTCCTCATACATAAAATGGGGATAATGGCACCTTCTAGGCTGTTGTGAGAATTCAACTCATTAACACTTAGAAACAGTGCCTGGCACAAGCCAATCGTGAAAGAAATGTTAGTTATTATCTTTTTCATTTATTAAAGATAAACCAAGAAAGAAAACCTTGTCTTCCCACAGAGAGGTTCATTTCACTAAGCTGACTGTTTTGTTTGTCTCCTATAAGCCAAATAGGAATTTCTTCAGCTAACATTAATTCAAATTTTCCTGATTCCTTTTAACTTTCTCTGGGGATTCAACTAAAGTTATTTTTACCAAGGGAAGATAGTTATCATTCAGGGGAAGAAAATAGAACAAAGAATAAATTATACACAGACCTCATCTACTTTTTTATGTGTATGTTTCAGGCCTTTAATATGGTTTGCTTCCAAGTAGCTGCCACATTCCTAAGAGAGGCTCACCCAGGGCAGGCAGTGTCTCCTAGCAACCCAGGTCATGTGATGGGACTAGTTTCCTTCCACCTTGGTGATCTTCATATAGGTAGAGAATCTGATGTCTTTTAATAAAAGGATGGATTTTAACTGCCTTAGGCTCTATCATATTTAATTGCAACATCTATAAATAAAGTAAATTAATGGAAATGAATCTGTAGGAAGAACATTTAATCCAGACAGGTTTCTTTACATGAAACAAACAAACAAAAAAAGTCCAAAGACCCCAACAAGAAGAAATGCTTGTTCTAGGATGGGTGGCATTATTCTATATATTCTACATATCACAGAATCGTGGCATGACAATGAAAACTTCAAGGCTGACAAGTCCTTCCCCTCCCCCATTCTCACCTTCAAGCGGGACCAGACTTAACCTATCCGAGTTAGATGACATGCCTGACCTTTTTCTTTAGCAACTCTCCTAAAGTGGGTCCACAGCCTCCATTTACAACTCATTGAAGCATTTAGCAAGCTTCAAGGTGTTTTTTTTAAAAAGTTCCCCCAAACACTGATGCTCAAGTCCTCAAATACCTATTTTCTGCAACACGTATGCAGTGGTGCCATGACACCTTTCTGATGTGTTTTCTCAAGCGGGACCTAACTCTAGCTTGCAACCTCCTCATTCTTTAAGCCTTATCCTCTAACAATTCCCCAGATTCCTCCATTCCCTCCAAGTCACTGGTCTCTGTCACCCTCAGCAGATGGCACCTTCTCTTGTCACCTACAATATTCAGGTTCAGCCAAGCTCCCTTCCTAGCATCCTTTTCTACTGGTGAATATTAATTTCTCACTCACTCTCCTTGCTTTTCCTCCTCCCTCTGAAGACCTCCCTTCTGGGCTAAAACTAACTGCTTCCTGGCCTCCCTACTCTAGGGTCCGGCCCATCATAGACTTGTTCTTGCTTTTTACATTCGTTTTACTGCCCCCTTTCCAGTGTTTCTTTTTCTTTTCCTTTCTGCTACAACAAATACCTTCAGCTGCTGTCAACTAGGAAGATCCTGGCTCTTCTCTTTCAAGCCTCTCAAGGTAGCGTCTAACTTTTCTCCTCTTAACTATCAAACTCTGAAAGATAGTCTTTGTCTGCCTTCCAACAACCTTCCTCATCTCCTCCCACCCTAAATTCTTGACTCATTCACTCACTCTGCAAACTCTTACCATCTATATTCTACCCCACCCAGTTTACTCACAGTTTTCCCGACTCCTGAAGACTCTAAATGGTCTTCTAATCTCAATGACCACTTTCATGAACCTCTCAGCAACTTTGACAGTATTGACTTTATCTACTTCTTACTGCAACTCTTTCCTACTTTAAGACAAGACCTCAGTTTTAAGCCTGGTGCTATGAGTTACTTCACCTCTCAGAGCCTATTTTCCAATCAGCAAAGTGGGGGTAAAGATACCCTGTATATATTTTTCGTGAGCATTAAATGAGGTAATACATGTAACGTGCCTAGCATGTCCTTGGCTCTCACTGTGTGATGATAGTTATATTTATTTTTACCTTTCTTGGTGTCAGAGATACTGAGTATTCTGCCTTTCTGACAACTCTTTTGTCTCCTTCATTAGACCTTCTTTTGTCTTGCTTTTGCCTTCTGCCAAACATATGTAGTACCCTGACTTCAAATGACACATCTACATAAAAACTTCTAGATTTTCCTCTGACCCTGGCTTCCCTCCCTGCACCCCTTTTCTGATTGCCTACTGGAAAACTCACTAGGTACCTCACATTCAATCAAATTAACTGTCTTAAAAAACAAATAATAAAAATAAAAACAAATGAATTGTTTTTCCTCCAAAAAAAAGGAACAATTATTTCTACCTGATTTACTCATTCCTGTTCATGTAGCCACTACCTCTTCACTTATCCAGGCTCAAAGCCTCCATCAGATTCTTCCTCCCTTTGTTCAAGGAAGCTCTTGCTAATTCTGAGCATTTTTTGCCACCACAGTATCTGTCATGTCTATCCCTTCTTTTCCTTCCTTGCTTAGCACCATCAGACCTTCAGGAGTTTTGATTTGATTTATTGCAATGGCCTCTTCAGGGATTTCCCTGCTTTGTATCCTATCTATCTTCCACACTTCAATCAGAGGACTATACCCAATGCAAAGCTCTGATCAAGACACTCTTCTGCTTCCAAAATCCTTCAGGACTGCCAATATAGGCATAACTATATAAACTCACCATCCTTTTCTTCTTATCCTACAGAGCTTTGAGAACTAATAGGGAAAAGGGAGGGGGGAATAAAGAAAAGTAAACTGCATTTTTTGGTGAAAGTAGGAGGTAAATTCCAAATATTTGTATATGCAGGAACTGTGTGGGAGGAAGGGGTGCAAGCTGAGGAGAGAGGAGTCAGCAGTGGCAGTCCTCAGAAAGCACCATCAAAAATGTCATGCCCGGATGTGAATAACACCCTAAGATGCAAAGTTTTCTCCATTGTTCAGAACAGTGTGTGCAAGAACAAGAGTGAGTCAGATGGTGGCAGGGGTCCCTCCTGGCCCTGCTTAGTACATAGAAATAGAGGAGGTGGGTTACGTACTGAAGTATGCAGATAAGCCTTGCTTGCAGGAGGGAGTTTGACTTTGTAGTAGCTTAGAAGAAAGCCTTCCAGTTGTGATAATAACTAGGCTGGAACACTCATTAAATGATAAATAATGAAAAGGGATTAGCATAGACTACATACAGAGATGCTGTAAGAAAAAAATAACAAAAGAGCCAAATGTATTAACAGAAGAATACTCTTTATTAAAATGTTTATAGGAAACAGATGAACATTATGAATAAATATTATAACATAAAATTTTAAATTGTTAAATCTTAGTGAAGTGTTCGTCTATGAAGAAATACTTCAAAGTTGGAATACTAAAATTCAGGTAAGAGCAGATGAGGCAGCAAGAGGAGATAAAATGTGAGCAGCACTCAGGAATGACATACAGGTGAAAAAAATAAGATCATCACAGAATTGCAGATGAAATGAGAAATGATCCAAGATCAAACAGTGTGGAAAACTCGGTTCAGGACACAGAAAATAGAAATATAAAAAAAAATGAAATGAAATTGAGATAATCAGTTAATTAGAATTAAGGAGAAATTATATGATAGAAAACAGAGATCCAACATAAGCATAACTGGTGTCTGCAAAGAAGAAAACCAAAATAATGGATCAGAGCAAATATTATAAAATATAATTACATAATTAAAAAATATAATTTAGGAATGTTTTCATTTTTAAAAAATTTAAACTTGACCTAGATATGGAAAGAGCCATCTTATGCCAGGAAATCATCAATGATCCAAAATCGTCAATGCCAGATATATCCTAATAAAGTTACTAGACTTGAAAGAAAAATAAAGAATACTTTGACAAAATGATCAAGTCTCTTATGACAGGGAAAATAAAGCTGGCCTTGGGTCTTTATAAAATAACATTAAATGCCAGGAGACAATAGAGCAATTATATTGAACCAATATAAAATCATTCAAATATAAAGACTACTGAAAAACAGTTTGAAACATTCTAGAACTTTGGCAATATTATTCCCATACATTCTTCTTGAAAAACCTAGTAGAGAACAATCAACCTACCAACCAAGAAATGCTTAGGTACTACACTCTGTTGGAAAAAAAAAAAACCCTAATTATGACCATTGATACTAGAATCTAATAGAACTAAGATAAAACAAAAATAGAAATTTGACTAACAGAAATAAATGTAATTGTTACTTGCCACATAACATAAAAATTATTTTAAAAAAAATGTGAGAGGATGAGGAAAGAAAGATAGAAAATAAAATGTACAAATATTATAATGAAGCATAATGCCTCATTATTGCACTTTTCATTTTCTATAATCAAGATTATAATTTATGACTGGCAATTTAAGCACTAGTCATAGAAATATAGTATTTAATGGCACAAAGAAAAACACTAACAACATAATAATCTTATAATCTAAAATTGAGTGTTGAAGAGAGGAAAGGGAGGAAGGGCATATATACTAATTATTATGACAGTTTTGATTTGATTTATTGCAATGGTCTGATGGTGCTAAGCAAGGAAGGAAAAGAAGGGATAGACATGACAGATACTGTGGTGGAAAAAATGCTCAGAATTAGCAAGAGCTTCTTTGAACAAAGGGAGGAAGAATCTGATGGAGGCTTTGAGCCTGGATAAGTGAAGAGATAGTGGCTACATGAACAGGAATGGGGAAATCAGGTAGAAATAATTGTTCCCTTTTTTGGAGGAAAAACAATTCATTTGTTTTTATTTTTATTATTTGTCTTTTAAGACAGTTAATTTGATTGAATGTGAGGTACCTAGTGACACCCAAGGGAGTTTTCCAGTAGGCAATCAGAAAAGAGGTGCAGGGAGGGAAGCCAGGGTCAGAGGAAAATCTAGAGGTTTTTATGTAGCTGTGTCATTAGAAAACTAATGAATGCTGTCTAAAGAAACAGAATTAGGGGCACCACCCCAGACCAGCTGAGTGAGAACGACCGTTGAAACAAGATCAGGTGGATCACATGCACATTAAACTTTGAGAGTTCTGCTCTACCCCACAGCCAAATTGTAAAAGAAATACTTGCTTTCTCATTTCTATCTCCCTCTTTTTCCTGGTCTGTCTGCCTACAGTAGTATTTTTAATAGCTCTATATTAGTTTCCTCTTGCTGCTGTGACAAATTACCACAAATTCAGTGGCTTAGAACAATGAAAGTTTATACTCTTATAGTTCCAGGGATCAGAAGTTTACAACCAAGGTGTGGGCAGGGTTGTCTTCCTCTTGGAGGCTTCGGGGAGAATCATTCCCTTGCCTTTGTCAGCTGCCAGATGCTGCCTCCATCCCTTGGCTCGTGGCTCCTTCCTTGCATCAATCCGACCTCTTGCTTTCACTGTCACATCTGCTACTGCTTTGATGGCCTCCTCCTTCTCATAAGGATCTTTGTGATCACGTTTCACTGGGCCCACTGGATAATCCAGGATAAACTGTCCATCGCAAATTCCTTAACTTAATCACACAGCAAAGTCCCTTTGCCATAAAAGGTTGGGAATCTTCAGGGTTCCATCGTTTAGCCTACTACAAACTCCACTTGTGCAAGTCTCCACATTCCTTCCCTACTCTGGCCAAATTCTACTTCCTCCTTTGAGCTGCCTTGATTTCAGTCACAGGAGATGCTCTGGACTTCCTATTGTTACAGCATCTATGGCACTTACCACTCGGATCTTTGTGATTTAGTGACTATATACTTGCCATACCTTTCCCTTTATCCCATCCCACCCACACTTTACTTGAAGGAAGAGGTTGCAGACATGCTTCTAATCCCATAGTCTACTAAAGGTACACACACTAATATCATCCAAGACTTCTTAATCGCTAGATGCAAACCATACTTCTAGGTTTGATTATCTATTCAACAAATATTTATTGAACACCTTGCTATGGTCCAAATGTTTGTGTCACCCCAAAATTTATATATTGAGACTCTTCCACATCATTTACAAATCCTTCCAAGTTAGCTTCACCTCTCTCTGCTGCTATGTTGAGATCTTAGCCCCTAAGGTGATATAGTAGGAGATGGGGCCTTTGGGGCATGATTAGGTCATGGGGACAGCCCTCGTGAATGGGATCAGTGCCCTTATACAAGAAGTCCAAGTTACACCTCTTGCCCCTTCGACCATGTGAAGACACAGCAAGATGGCGCCATCTATGAACCAGAAAGAGGGGCCTTCACTAGAAAGGTGAGGCTTTTTGGCAGCCTTTGCTCTACTAATCACTCCCTCCTTCTTGAAAATCTCTCTTCCCATAGTTTAAGGGACCATGACCTCTAGGTTCTCTTCCTATCTCTTTGACTGTTTTTGGTGGTCCCTTTCTAATGATTTGTTTTATTTTCATCCCTTTTAAATATTCATTTTATTCAATTGTCCGTTCTTTGCCCTCTTCTTCTTGTCACCTTCATGCTAACGTTTCCCAAATCTCTATCCTCAACTCTGACTGTTCTGTGCTCCAGACCTCAATACCAATGGCCTCTGGATTGACACATCAAGCCCAATACATTCAGGAATAAAAATTTGCTGCTCAAAAAAAAAAGCTTATTTTTATCTTCCATTGCCAATCTCAGTTGGTTCTTATATAATACTCGGGCTTCCAAGCTAGAGATGAGGAGTTTACTTTTGACTTCTCTTTCTGCTTTGCTCCTGACTTCAAATATATCACCCGAAGCTATCAATTTTGCTTTCTAAATATCCCTTTATGCCAGCTTCTCTTTCAGGTCCTCGTTATCCCTTTCCTAGAATATTGCAAAACTTTCCTAAGTACTCTTCCTCACCCCAGTGCAACGTGCCTCCAATACATCCTACACACGGGCTGCCAACGGGATTTTTCTAAGACACAAATCTGACTGCATTGTTTCAAAGACAAGCAGTTTCCTGTGCCCTCAGGATAAAGAGGAGACTCTTCCACATCGTTTATAAATCCTTCCATGTTAGCTTCACCTCTCTCTGCTTCTAACCCACACTGCACCACAAGCATATAGGTCCAAGGTCTTCCCATGAATTTCTCAAATACACTGCACTATTTCACTCCCTCAATCCTTGCATACAACTTTTCCCTTTGCCAGAATACATTTCTGCATCTCATTTGTCTACTGAACTAATTAATCCCTTAAAACCCGTGTGGTTATTATTTATGCACTTAAACCTTCCCTGTCGTCCTGCAGAAAGAGAAAATAATAAAACTATAATATGTATGTCTTACACCAACTTGTATTCATGTCCACATCAGGGTCTTTGCAACTTGACGTTTCCTCTTCCTGGAATGCTCTTCCCACAGTTCTTCACATATTGGCTTTTTCTCATCGCTTAGGTCTCAGTTCAAATGTTACCCCCAGGAAGGCCTCCTGTCTCCTTATTCTAACAGAGCAGTCCTCCCCCACCCTGGTCACTATCCTTACCACTTCTAGACTGCTGCTTTGAAGGACAACGGCCCCCAAGCCAAAAACAGGACCTGCATGGACTCCAGATCCATTTCAATACTTTCAGGGCATTTTCCAACCCTCCTCTTCCCACATGGAATCAGCCAGGATGTCCCAAAGAACTTTCACACTTGTACCTCTGAGCTTACCCAATGACTCCATGTCCAGCCCTCACTTCAGGAGGGCAGTCTGGCCAGCAGATGGCTCCAGCTGGCTAGGACAATACTTCTGTCACAGGAACACGCAAGATTGGGCAGCCAGAATGGTGCCGCCACATTGATTTGTTAGTATAAACTCAGGTCCCACACACCCTGGGGGTAGCACTGCCCCTTCATAGCACTTACACAGTCTGAAAAGACACTGCTTATTAGTTCATTTGTTTATTTTCTGAGCGCTGCCCCACCCACCACCAGTAGAATATAAGCTCTGTAAAGAGGGTGCCCCTCGCTAACTTGTTCACCATTGGATATTCAATGCCAAAACAGTTCCTGGAACAGAAGGTATTCATATCTGTGTAAGATACCGGGCTATAAGGACAATGGACACATTCCAGCTTCTGTTTACTGCTTGTTTGCTAACCGCAAGGCATTATGAGTACATAATGGGATGCAGAGGAAAAAGGCAAAGAACAGGGAAACCGGAGTCTCTCAGCTAGGACCCAGAACAGGTTAGAGCCTATCAGGGGTAGGATGAAGTAAGAATCACTGTAGGGGCAGGTGCATGACCAGTGTGTAAACAACTGAGTTATAAAAAGGGGGCTAACACACGAAGGAGGGTCCCTGCCCAGAGAAGAGGCCACTGCGCTGGCACTCTGGGGGCTCAGACCCTAGCTCGAGGTAGACAATAAAACTCTTTTTGATAATTACAGCCTCGGTGACTATGTCTCTCTGTCCTGCGGCCCTGTGAATCTCAAATATAACATCTGTTGATCAGATGAATTATTGTATGAGGTGGTAGATTTGATTACAGGCCTCTCTCTTCCTCTAGGCTGTAAGCTCTCAGGACAAAGGATTCTGACTTATTCATCCAGGTCTTCATACTGGTGTAGTGCTTGCCATAGAAGAAGGCATTGAAATCAATATCTTGGAATGCATAAATAAATGAATGAACATATGTTATCTATGCTAGAAGTTTTTACTCTTACATTCACATTAGAATAACCTGGGGTTCCTGTTTCTGAATACTCTCAAAAAAAAAAAAAAAAAAAGAATAACCTGGGGACCTTTTAAAAACTGCAATGCCCCATGGCCGGGCGCGGTGGCTCACGCTTGTAATCCTAGCACTCTGAGAGGCCGAGGTGGGCGGATCGCTCAAGGTCAGGAGTTCGAAACCAGCCTGAGCAAGAGTGAGACCCCTGTCTCTACTATAAATAGAAAGAAATTAATTGGCCAACTAATATATATAGGAAAAAATTAGCTGGGCATGGTGGCGCATGCCTGTAGTCCCAGCTACTTGGGAGGCTGAGGCAGTAGGATCTCTTGAGCCCAGGAGCTTGAGGTTGCTGTGAGCTAGGCTGACGCCACGGCACTCGTTCTAGCCTGGGCAACAAAGTGAGACTCTGTCTCAAAAAAAAAAAAAATAATAATAATAAATAAATAAAAACTTCAACACCCAAGACCAATTGAACCAGAATCTCTGGGGGTGCGTCCCAGGCATGAGTATAACTAAAGCTCTTTAGGCAATTCCATTGCACAACCACAGTGCAGAATAGTGTGACCAGCTACCTGGGTTTATTCGGGATTGAGGCATCTTCCAGAATGCAGGAATTTCAGTGCTGAAACCACCACTGTACTAGGAAAACCAAGACGGTTTGTCACCCTGGTTGAGAGCCACTGATCCAAACTGTCGCTCAGGGCCATTCTGAGTGATGTATTTTCAATTTCTGAAAAGTCAAGACTCATTGGCTTCGTGCTTTCACTTGACACTTCGCTAATTACATCCCGGCCTGCAGCTCGCCTTGCCCTCAGCGCCTGCTTCCTGCTATGTGTTCCCGTTCAGGTGCGCGCTGCTGTTATTGACTTGGGTGACATACATATTTGTGACACACAAATGGCAAAGGGAGTGATTAAACCATTCCAGCAAGTCAGTGCCCGTGCAATGGACCTGCTAAAGCAGCAGAAGAAAGTCTAAAGTGCTACCTTTCCAGGTGCCATTTCCAGGAGCCTTCACCTCTTTTTCTCTCCAAATTGATGACAGTCCATTGTGACACATTTCTATTTATCACTGTGTATGCCAGTTACCCTGGTGCGAGTGTACAGTCCCTATTGTTATCTGGGGAGATAATAATTTTCTTAATGGAAAATTCCCTGTGAAAACTGAATTAAAATTCATCATTCCAAACACTCATCAATTGACCCCAAGTATGTGGTTAGTACTGAACCCGTTGATTCCGGTGTAGACACCAGAATCAGAAATGCTCTTCGCCCTGTGAAGGGAACACCGCACCACAGCTCTCTAAGGCCTTGTCATTCAAAGCGTGGTCCCAGATCTGCAGCGGCCGCCTCACCCGGGAGCTCGTTGGAACTGCGGAGCCTCAGGCCCCACCCCAGAGCTGCTGACTCAGAACATCTGGAGTTAGAAGCCAAGAATGTGTGCTTTTAAAAGTTCCCCAGGTTATACTTACGCATGCTCAAATTTGAGAAGTGCTCATCTAGCGAACGCTGTGCCTGATTCTTAATGTCGGTACCTCAGAGCCCAGAGGGAAGAGGCGAAGGTAAGCGGGAAAGGAGGTATACAGCGCAGTGGCTCCCAGCTGCACACTGGAAACACCTGGAGAGCTTTAAAATTGCCGGTGCCTGGATCCCAGCCCAAGCAGGATGATTTCATTAGTATGGGGAGCACCTGAGCAGTGCTCCCCAGGGGATTCCAACATGCATGAAAGTTTGAGTCACTGATACCGCTTAATCACCAGGAACCCTGCCCCCACCACATCGCCCCCGGCCTCCTCTGCTGCTGGACGTGTTTGCTATCCCTCCTTCCTTCCCGAACATCAGGAGCAGCAGCGATGGAAGGAGGGAGGGGCTCACTGGGGCTGCATCTCCCCTCTGCCATGAAGAACACTTGTTCCCTTCTATCTTCTGTTAGGAGCTGTTTGACCTGTGTTCACTCCAACCTCTCAGGTCTCTTCATCTGTCCGAGGGAGACAGTAAGACCCAATGCCCCGGACTATTTGGGACATTGCATAAGACAACACCGGAAGTGCCCGGTACTTTGGCAAGTTAGGTGCTGAGAAACTCTGTGCAAGGAAGAGTGCTGTCTCTCTGCCCTTCTCCCCTGCTGGTGGCACGTCCATTATGTTTGGCAAAATTGTCTCTTCCTCCGTGCACAAAGGGTGTTGGCGAATTGTGAAAAACCTATTTATGTGTGAATTCACTCATATGATCTCATCGCAGTCTCACAACACTTCGGCCATGCAAATGGGATAATCTTGGTGTCCCCATTTCACAGACAATAAAACAGTGGCGTAGAGGATTCCAAGTCTGACACAGTCACAAAGTGGCAGACTCAGATCCCCTGACTGTCACCCAGTGTTCTCCCGACCCACTGTGCTGCCTCCACGTTCAGCTTCACGTCCAGCCACCTGGAAGGTGGCATCTACGGACAGGACGCTTGCATCTAGACCAGCTCTGTCCCGGCAGAACTTCCCGCGATGATGGAGATGTGCTCTATCTCTGCTCTCCACTTCGACAGCCACTAGCCACATGTGACGACTGAGCACTTGAAATGCAGCTAGTGTGACTGAGGAATTCAAGTTATAATTTGATTTAATGTTAATTTAAATACCCACATGCGAACAGCACAGATCTAGAGACAGGCTGGAGAATAATGGGAAACCGGGAGATCGTTCCAATGGTTTCTACTCACAAATCAAAGCAAAGCTAAGCCACTTGCCTGCCTTTTTCTTCAGAGATCTTCTGAGCTCTTTTGTAGTAGAGGGACCAGTTGGCCCACTAGTTGATGACAGCACCACGCCCATGCAAAACGCGATTTGAATGATGCCTTGACAACATCGATCGGCCAGCAGAAGCAGGCTGCCTTATACAGCAGTGCTTCTCGAACGTTAGTGTGCACAGATCAACTGGGATCTAGCTTGTTAAAATACAGACTCTGGTTTAGCAGGTCCAGGACGGGGCCTGAGGTCTGCATTTCTAACAGGTGCCCAGGGGGCGCTGCTGCCCTGTGGACCCCACCTGAACCAACCAGGCTGTAGAGCAGTGGTTCTCAACAGGCTGATTTCGCCTCCCTTCATCCTGGGGGCATTTGGCAATGTCTGGAGACATTTTTAATTGTCATGTCCACGAGGATGGGGGTGGCAGGGGCTACTGGCATCTACTGGGTTGAGTCCAGGTACCCTAGTAATAATCTACAATGTACTTGTATGAGTGTGTCAAAATATCACATGCACCCCATAAATATGTACAATCATGTATTAAAAAAGCATGGGGTTTCAAAGATCTTCTTTTTAAAAAATTCTAAAACATAGTAATAATAGTAATTATTATCTAAAATGTACAGGAGAGCCCCCAAGACAATTATCTTGCCCCAAAATGTCAATAGTGCCAAGTCTGAGAGACTCTCCTGTCTAGCCGAGTCCGCTCTGCAGGAAGAGGAGGTCAGGGGCAGAGTGATGGAGTGAGTCTTCTGGGTATAATAACTGACCATTGTTTTCTCTCTTCCGTTCTTGTCTCCCATTTGTCTGCACACAGGAGCCAATGCCTCGGCCCCAGACCAACTGAGCCTAGCTTTAGCCTGGAACAGAGTCGACATCGCTCGCAGCCAGATCTTTATTTATGGGCAACAGTGGCCGGTAGAGTATACGTTGTCACCCCTGAAAGCCCTCTGGCTTGGGCAAGGGTATTTGTTTAAGAAGCATCTGAGATTGGCTCAGGGGAAACTACTACCTTTTCTTTAGGATGGAAAATGTTTCTTTGCAGCACGGCCCCTCACCTGGGCTCCCTTTCTCATCGTTAGGAAAACACTGCCACCTAGTGGAAGTTACAACTAATCACAGCTCCAAACATTGCGAACATTTCCATCTCTATGAGTGGGGCCCTTAATAGCAATTTTCAGTTGCAAATGATGCTGTTTCTTTTTAATACATCTGAAAAAAAAAAAGGCCAAGTTGTATTGATTAAAATTAAGGAAGGAGTGGAATTTGCGGTTTGTTTCTGATTGTCTTTAAAACGGGGACAAAAGGAAGCGTTCGCTGCCCAAGTGGTGGCACCCCCTGCTGGTTTATGGCTGTGTCGCACCTCAGGATGCAGAATTAGCAGGCTTCCCTCTGCAAGTGCCATATGTCCTGGTGGCTGAGCACAGGTCCTCCCTGTTCGCAAAGAACAACACAAGGGAACCAATGCTTTATATAACTGTTCTGGGTTCGTTTCCCTCAATTGCCCCTAGAAAAAACAAAAACTTGGGGAATCAGCCAGTGGGCGGTGTATGCACGCATCCACAGGAGGCAGCCTGAAATTTGATTTCTGTGCCTGGAATCACACCACACATGGGCAGGTCTTTTTTAACCCTTCTTTTCCCACAGAGCTTGGCATTGAGCACCTGTCTTCATTTAGTGCGAGTGGATTGTTAGCATGGAAAAATTTGTCAGAGTCTAGACACTATGAAGTTTTTGTGAAAGGAATTAAACAGAAATCCTAGCCGGTGGCAATTCCAGAAAGTAGGCTGTTCTTTTCTTAGTTAAGTGACACCATCTTGTCGCGTGCTCTTGCCCACGTCCGCACAGAGACCCAGCATCAACTTAGATCCCTCTTCTCAAGTCAGCCAAGGGTCTCATTCAGAGCCTAAGCATGCTGAAAATGAAGACAGCAAATTCCCTGGTGTTGCAGAAGTTTGGTCAGAGAATTTTGAGGGGAAAACCTTCTAAACCCTTGCACTTTCTCAGGATCTAGTATAAGAAAGAGACCCAGGGAAGAAATAGCTTTTGGAACTAGAAATCTTTCACTTCTATTTGCAAAGACAGGCCCCAAAATACAGGAAAGGCTGTGGCTGTCCCAAAAGCAGAGCTGTGAACAGTCTTGCTAGCATGTTCTTGGACGTGCTGAAGGCTTACCAGATGTCAAAGGCATCCCTTCCTAAGCTGTTCAGGTGAATGCCAAAGAACTGCATCCCAAGACCCCAGGGCAGACTAACTCAGTAACTTGATTTGCAGGTGGGGTCTCTGGAGCAAGCCATGTTGGATGCCTTAGTTCTGGACAGAGTGGATTTTGTGAAATTACTCATAGAAAATGGAGTAAGCATGCACCGTTTTCTCACCATCTCCAGACTAGAGGAATTGTACAATACGGTAGGGCCAAACTAAGGCACTTTTTATTTTCTCTGTTTTTTGTTTTGCCTTCTCCTGCCCCCACATGCCTGTGAGTGTCTTCCCTGATCCCTTCCAAATGCATGGATCATTCTTCACAAATACTCCCTTAGACGTACGTAGACGACAAACACCAAGTCACCAAGATTCCGCTTGTTTTAGCTGCTCAGTTGTCAGCATCTAAGGCAAAAAGTTATGTGAAAACTTAAGGGTACTGTCCTCATATTCTTACATAAAACCACAAAGGCTCTGGAAATTAGAACATGGTTTATTCTGTAAACCCAGAGGGTGTTTGAGGCAATTAGCAGAGGAGGATTGATTTAAGTCCAAGCATCAAAAAGGCCAATTAAGTACCCTGCACCATTTTGTTACCCTCACAGCTATGAAGTTTATCCTTTTTCCACAATAATGGAATAAAATATAAAATATCTTCTTGTTTGGAATCACTCAAAAACTTTTTTCTTTTTAGTTTTGTAATGATTCGCTAATGTACTTATAAGGGATACCAACAAGTAATCATAGGTGAAACTACTGTTTATGAAGTTGCTGAGAGGATTCAATAAGTTAAGCGAATTGGCTCTGAGCTGACACTAAAATCCAATGAAGTTTGAAGAGCAGACATTGTTTTCCTCATTTAACAGACAAATTGAGGCTGTCTTAGTCCATTTGTGCTACCATGACAAAATATCTGAGTCTGGCAAATTTACAGACAACCAAAATTTATTTCTCACAGTTCTGGAGGCTGGGAAGTCTAAGATCAATGTACCAGCAGGTTCAGTGTCTGGTAAAGGCTGCCTTTTGCTTCCAAAATGAAACCTTGTATTTGCATCTGCCAGAGGGGACAAATGCTGTGTCCTCACGTAGCAGAAGGGATGGAAGGACAAAAGGGCCCCACCTCTTAAAGGCCCCACCTCTTAGCACGATTGCATTGAAGATTAAGTTTCAATGTGACTTTTTTGTAGGGGACACAAACATGCAAACCATAGGAGAGGCCAAGGTGAGTTAGTTTGTTCAAGGTCAAAAAAATCCTAAGAAAAAAGCCAATACTGAACATAGACTCCTGTCTCAGAGGTGATTTTTCCCATTTGCCACAATGCCTGTCCCACCATGCACAGCACAAACTGGGATGGAGCTTATTACCTGTCCCCAGACAGTGCAAGTTTTAGATGGTGCCACCCTGGCTCTAGCTCATTCCCACTGCAGGAAGTAGAAAACAGGTTATCAGAGTGGCTCCAGGTTTCTGTTTTCTCTGCAGTTTTTTCTTGGTTCAGCATATTGAGACCTTCAGTAAGAATAATAGGGTTTTCATTTAAAAATAAAATAAGGCAGAGTCGAGTGGCACATCAATTAGAGAATCAAGGGAGTAGAGTGATTTCTTCCAAAATTCCAAAGATTTGAAAAGAAAGGAAAGAAGTAGGAAAGTTCTAGACTGAGAAAGGCTGGTAGATTTCATCACTCCAATCAACTGGTGGTGGCACTTGAAATACTCTGTAGACAAGGGTTACAGGACAGTGAGTGGCCTCAGTAATATTATATATTATTATATGTTTTATATATCATATGTAATAATAATAATACCTAACATTATTGAGTGCTAAGTACTGTTTTAATAGATTTATAAACATTGTATCATCTAACAGCCACAACCACCCCATCAGATAAAGTGGTATCATTATTCCCATTTTAGAGATGATGAAAACTGAGTCACAGTTATGCAGCTTGCCCATATTCAGAGCTTGTCAGCAGCAGAGCGAGGTTTGTCTAGCATTCCTATCCCTGAAAGACGATAGAATGGCAACTTATTTCACTTTATTCCTCCCTCAAGCAAGCATACATCTTTTCTCCAAGTCTCTCTTTTTTCCCAAACAGCCTGTGGCTTTTTCTTCAAATCAAGTTTCAGCAAACTGTCACCCAAATCCAGCCCACTGCCTGTTTCTGTATAGCCTACAAGCTAAGAATGTTTGCTTTTTTTTGTTATTTTCACATATTTTAATGGTTGCAACAATGAAAATAAGAATAATATTCTATGACATATTAAAATTGTATGGAATTTGACTTTCTATGCCCATAAACAAAGTTATGTTGAGTCATAGCCAAGCTCATTTGTTTACAGATCACCTATGGCTGCTTTCACATGACAACAACAGGGTTGAACAGTTTCAATAAAGACTGTCTGACCCACAAAGTCTAAAATATTTAGTATCCGGCCTTTTCATAGAAAATGTTGGCCAGCCCTTTTTAGACAATTGCTCATTCATTATGGGTAACAAACAAGTAGCAATGGCAAAGTGCCAAAGTGTATCTCCAATGCAGTAAATGGGCCCCTTTGTTTCCCCCCACTGCAAAACTAGCTCGGGTAGGCATGTTTGGGCCCAGCTGTCAACAAGATTGACAACCTCCCTTGCAAAGTTTAAACCTAGAACCGCAAATGCATTTTCTTGGAGAAACACAATCCCAAAATCCGCCGGTGTGTGCGTTTAGAAAAGACAGGTACAACTGAGCAACTAGAACAAGGTCCATCTTAATGATCTGCCCTCCTCCAGCCAGAACCCTTCCTTCCAGATCCTTCTTGCCTTGCCAGTTAGAGCCCCTGACTAGCAAAACCGTTTGATTCTTCTCTATTGTTTTCAGAGACATGGGCCCTCAAACACATTGTACCACTTGGTCAGGGATGTCAAAAAGGTAAGAACCCTCTCGACCGCAGGTCAGAGGCCACGTCTTCATTGCTTCCTGTGATTAGAAAATGCTTCTGTTTTGCATGAGCTGCCAGAGTATTCCTGTCCCTGCCAGACGCCCGTCATTTCAGAACAGTGTGTGCGTGTGTCTTTTAACTCTGACACCTCCGCTTATGATGCAGCTGTGGTGCTATCTCCGGTCGCCGTGGTTTTAGACGCTTTCGTTGGACATAATGCTTTTGGGTCGTGGAACCCTAGGCTTTCCTCCGTGCCTGGTGGATTTATGCCATTACCTGTATTTTTCCATATGCCCCTCACTGCTTGGGGAGCTGGTTTCCATGCTGCCTGGCTGACCATAAAAGGTATCTCCATTTGCTAGCTCTTGATACAAGGTCACATCTAGCATTACGTAGAGTGTAGTAAGCATAGCTCCCAAAGTTTCAGAAAACAGAGAACTAAAACACATACATGCATTCCACTTTTCTAACACTCTATTTTTTCCACAATATTTTTTCACACTCATCATCTCATCTAATGTGGGGGAAAAAAACTGGTAGGGATGGATCAGGTAGAATTATTCTCCTTTGCAGATGAGGAGGCTGAAATACAAGGAAGTGAGAACTATATTAGGTGGTTAGTGAGGAGCTAGGATTAGAGCTCAGTTTCTTTGATTAATAATAATAAAATAATAGCTATGAGTTAGTGATGACGAGGTGCATGCATAGCATTGATAGAAGCTTTAGATGCATCTTAACTCATTTAATCCCCACAATAATTCTATGAAGTCGAATTAGTTTATTATCATTACATAGTATTATTCCCATTTAAAGATGAGAAGAATGAGGCACAGAGAGATTATGTTCAATCTTAGCCAAGTGATTGTTCCTTTGCCCCATATAATCTCCTTCAGAGGTAGCTTGGGTTCCGAACTCTTCAATCCATCCCAAAAAGTGATGTTTTAACACCAAAGGATAAAATAAATGATGGCATTTACTCTACCCCATAAGTATGTGCCTGCACTCACATGCACATATATACCACTATCGCCTATTTGTAGCAATTCTTCACCAAAATCCACAGAACATACTCACAAAGTGAAATCTACAAAGTGAGGTCAAAAATAGAGCATAATTTTTTCATCTCATAGGCAGTCATTGGCTAGAATTCACCTTTAGGTGTCCTGTGGCTAGCTGTGTTTTTATTTTTCCTTCAAAAGGCCAAGCAAAGGCCCTGGGGCTGCTAATAATGTACCTATTAACCTGCTGGACTTTTGCTAAGAATGAATAAAGGATATAAAAATAAAAACAAAAAAGCCCCCAAAATCTCCCTCCTTTGGCCCTTGCAATTTTCCTCCCATCTCCACACAGCCCTAATGAAGGATTTTTCATCTGTAAGTGACACCTATAGTTCTTTCAAAGCAAGGGAAACAGGCACTGTGCAGTCTGTACTCCCAATTCAACAACCATTTTACTAAGACCATGTCTTTCACTGGTCTACCCCTCCCAAGCCATAGTACTAGATCTGCCCTCCACAAACTCATTTCTCTTCCCTTCAGGTCTTCCAGTTTTGTTGAATTCATCCTGGCTTAAAATTGCCTGGAGGCTAAACTCAGAAGGTTAGCCGTAGACACATCCAATGTGTATTCTTCAAATATCTTTGCCAAGATATTTGTTACTCATGTTCAATAATCATTGAACATGAATCATTTGAACATGTTACTCATGTTCAAAATGATTTGAGTTTCTCTAAAATATCAAATAAGGTACTATCCCCCTCACCTTAAGCCAATATGTGTCCCTAAAGGAATTGTGAGGCTTTCTGAAGAAATAGCTATGCCTTTGTCCATCAACCCCAGCTATCAGCCAATCCAAATCTTTAAACAAAGTCATTCATCCAACCCACCACTTAGTCTCCCAGCAATAATGTCTTGCTGGATTTTCAATGGGATTTTTGCAGTTAGATTTTGCTGAGCATAAGTAATCAAAATCCCTCTTATTACACTCTTTTCCCCATAGGACTCTGCTTTGCAATATTATTTTCTCTTTTTGGAAATCTCTTGGGCTGCCTCTTGCATTTGCTCACATCACTTGTATTATTGGAAGGCATGTAAAGTGTCCTTAGGGTAGGGGTTTTCTTAGCTTCTTAGCTAAAGATGTACATCAAAAATAATATAGACTAACAAGAAAAAATAGGATGGTAAGAATTTGGGAGGGAGAAGGATTAATGAAGAACAGCTTTATTTTTTTTCTTGTAAGTATGATCCAAATATTGAAGGAAGAAAATAATTATATGAGTATGTACTTACTCTCCAATTTAGTAACTGGAAAAATGATAATAAATCACCAAGCATAGTACTGAACTAGCCTAGGAATGATTTATCCTTTTACCTGAGAAAAGAGACTGCCAATAAGACAGGGAAAAGCAGAGAACCAATGTTTAGTTTCTTCCCCTGGGGAGAAGTAGGAGCAAGAAATGCAGATTCCATGTATTTCCATGGTCAAGGTGAGGGTCTGACTGTTGGAGAGAGAGAGAGAGAATAACAATGGTAGTCAAAGGAGCGCAAGTGTCTACATTTTATGTTACATGAATGATGGGAGCTGAAAATGAAGTCTTCTGTTATATTTTTTTAAGTGCATAAGGGAGAAATTGTCATTGGCGCACAACTTTCTCAGATGATTCCAGGAATTTAGGAAAATAAGATACTAAAGACTACAAAAACTAGGGCTAAAATGCTCAGAAAATCTTGGGAAGTTTAAGCAATTTTCAAAATTAAGGAACATAATAATAATTAACATGTGCTTTCTTTTCTATAATCATAGTGGGAAAAATATATGTGTATATGTACATTTCATCTATGACAAAAATTAACCAGTGACTTATAAACCCTGATACAAAATGCTGTTCATGAGTTAGGAACACAGTCCTAGACCTTAAATATAGTGTTTGATAATATGTCTGTATAATGAAATGCAAATAACTCTTAAGAATCCAAAGAATGCATTTAGGAATTTATCAGACCATCGTAAGTCAACCAGCATGACATCTCCAAGTTCAACTCTTTTTTGAGACCAACAGAACTGAATGTGGAGAATTGCTCCCAAGCCACTTTCAAAATCTCAAATTATTAATATCAAGGGAACAATCTAAGAGCAACGAGGTAAAAGAGTGGCTATTCAGCATCAATCAGAGATTTAAATTGATATAAGCCAACCCAGTTCCTGGACATATTTTCATGCATAAATCCATTGAATGTACCAATGCTCTTATATTAAACCAAAGTGGCTCAAGTCTGTCTGCTTTTCTGTGAAATATAACCTGCCATTTTAGTAGCTGTCTGCTCAACTTGTGCCTCTGTATGTTCTAAAGTAGTAGTTTTTTCTTTCTTAAATTAAATGTGCTAATACCTCAGATTATCTATACTCTCCACCCCCTAACCAAAGGAGGATATTTGAGTATTATACAGAAGTAGTGGTGAAATGATGATAATTTAAATTTCATTTATATGGGACTTAAGATCCAGAGCTTTGCAGAATGCAAAAAAGAAAAAAAAAGGGCATTTCAGACACACTTTGGCTAAGAAAAGGACATTTTCATAATCCCATCTGCTAAATTCATGCAAATTTGCAAAAAGCATTCTTATTTTTTAAAAGATTGGTTGCCTGGTCTATTACCATGCTAATGGGCCAAACTCTGGGATGAGGCCCTCTTTTCCCCTGAGCTTTCACCAGATGAAGCCCCCACCTGGTGATTACTCATAGCACCTGCAGGCCACTCTCCCTTAGTGAAAAAAGCTGCCCCTGGGGTCCTCTATTTTTCACTCTCTCTCTTGGGAAACCTAATAGCCAGCAATCATTTGACACCTTGCCTATGTCAGAAGGAAACAATCTTGTTTTGAAGGCTTGTTGTAAGTTTCCAAGAAAAAAACAAATATTCCTAAATAGTTGAAATCCAATAGTGATATCATGAACTGACATCTGAAAAACAGAGTTCATTTGGAAGAGCAGATCTAATAAGTGAATTTAAACTATTCTTTTAATTAAAAGAATCAAAAAGCATGGCACGATTAAACCTTAGCTTCAGATTAGTAGTTCATAGCATGAAAAAAAAAGGAGACATTTTCAAGTTGTCAAATTGTATCTTCCCATAGATCCAAGTCTTTCTAGCAAATTATTTGAATCATGTGGCCTACCATGTGTTGTTAAGGCATGAAAAGGGAAATACTAGTTCAGGTTTTACTAATTACCAAAGTCATTGAGGGGTGGGCTGGGGAGGGGTGGGAGGAACTGTAACAGAAACAGCGGGCAGAATGAGTATCTCTCCAGTACCGTTTTGACTTCCAATTTGAAAAGGGCCCAAGCAAAGGAAGACTCCTCCAGAAGGTTTGTGAACATTACCTGTTGGTATGTGAGGTCCTGTTCACCTTCTCTGCTTTTCCCAGAGGAGGAGGATGCAATGAGCACAACAACCCCATCCCCATCTATTCCTTTACCATCCCTCATCTCTGAGAACTGGTCCCACTAACCGAACTCCAGGGGATAACTGGAAGCTACATGAACCTCGGAAGCTCTAGATGGGGTCTTTGGCCAGCAGTCTGGCAGTATAAAAATAAGAGCAGCCTGCCAGTTACTGGTCATCCAATTGGACCTTTAGAAATCAGTAAGACTTTGGAAGTTACTCTGTCCAAACCGCCTATTTTCAGAGCATAAACTGAGGTCCAGAGAAAGGAAATGATCTGTCCAGGGTCACATGGGGCAGAGCCAGAACCACAGTATAGCCCAGCGCTGTTTCCACTGTGGGGTCACGTCACTGGCTATTCTCTACATGAGTATCTGTAAGGTCCCCTCTGCCCAGCAATGCCCATCCTAGGAGAAGCAATGCAAATGCACCATCTGTGACATCTGCAGGTCACGGGCAGAGGTCAAGGCCACTGGCCCAGCACTGGCCCATGCACCGAGGCTGCCATCCCCTCCAGAGCCCACCCAGGACAGTTATTCCAAGAGGTCTAAATTATACCCAATTTTATTCATTGTATGGAAAAAACTATTTCTTCTTTCCCCAAAGCTTTCCATCCTTCCTAGTAAGAAATAAAACTAATTTTCCTTAACTTCTCTGCACTCAAAAGTTCCTGCAGAGAAACAGACACAATCGGCCTTGCAGGCTGAGTTCAAACACATTACTTGTTAAACATTCCCTCCTCCAGATATTGCTTCAGCAAGAGCCTCTGACTCTCTCCTTATCCTCCAATCCTTCAGTTTACCCTGGATTCATTTATATGGCCTGATTACACAGATATATAAAGCAGAGCAGGCAAGTAAACGCTGGTGAGGGAGGAATTCTCACTGGCTTCCGTTGGGTGAGCCCTTTGTGGTCACACAGAACGCAGCCCACTTCCTGGCAGGCCTTGGCTCAAAGTTCTGTAGCACCCAAATGGTCACCAAAACCTTCCTCCTGCTTCAGACCCAACCATACATAAGTCATTCTGAAATAATAAAGCTTTATATGAGATTCCAGAGCCTTCTTTTGCAGTAGATACCCCTAAAAGTCCTTTATGAATAAAGCACTTGCTAAACATGTTTTATTTGCCCCTTCAATTTTTATTTTGAATTTTACTGCTATTATTACTTTCTTGACGATTCCCACTCCTAAAGACACCTCAAAAGCATAAATATTGCCATTTTATACTGGTCTTCAGGCAATATTGATGTCTTGTTCTTAGAATTCAAACTGATGCTCATCCCTAAGTTTCTCAAAACAAAATGCATAGGCATTAGGTTCACTATTACGCACATTTTAAATTTTATTCTTACAAGATTAAAATAGGCACAAATTCATAGACTTGCTCTGATTGCCTTTCCATAGCATCACAATCAATCTTTCAGGGATTTTTCTGAAGCCTGGTATATGAGCATTATAGACCATAAAGGCCATGGAGTTCAACCTCCTTTCACTGGAAAGAAAAGTGTGGCCCTGAGGGACATGGCTGATCCGTGTAGGACAGACAGAAGCTCAGGGCAGCTGACTAGAAGCTGGTGCTCTTCTTCCTGCCTGCCTCAGCATGCCCAGGAAAATAACACAGAGGGCTGAGCACGCTCTGGAGGTCATCCTTACGAGATCCAGACATCTATGACTTGAGGTCAACCCAGGCCAGTCCAGTCTCTTGGGCTCTTCTCATTAAATAACAGCCTTGCCTACCAATCCAGTAGAGCCGGAGGACACAGAAACTGTGGCCTTGTTAACCTGCCCCAAAATAATGGAGAAAAGTAGTTGCATGGGTACTATTTTTAAACTCAGTTTAATTTTTTTGGAAATGGCAATACATGAAAAGTTACTATCTTAAAACTTTGCCTGAGCTCCCTTTTTAAATATTTTATGCCAGCTTTTGCATAAAGAAGTCAGACAATTGGTCTGTCTCTATAGCCTCAGGGAAGCTTAACTTGCTGATTCAGTTAGATTGGCAAAGGAACCTGCAGGGGTGCAGTGGCTCACACCTGTAGTCCCAGTGCTTTGGGAAGCCAAGGTGGGAGGATTGCTTGAAGCTAGGAGCTCAAGACCAACCTAGGCAATATAGGGAAACCCACTGTCTGTACGAAAAAAATTTAGAAAATAGCTAGTGGTTTACTCAGGAGGCTAAGGTGGAAAGATGGCTTGAGCCCTAGAGTTTGAGATTATAATGATCCATGATCTGGCCACTGCACTCCATCCTGGGTGATAGAGCAAGACCCTGTCTCAAAAAGAATGAAAGAAAGATCTTCAACAAAGGATATTTTCAAATGTTGACTGAGGAGGGTAGAGATCATTTTTGTGAAGGGACAAAAGGAACAATCAGGATGTCAGATTGGGTAGGGTTGGGCTCAGGTCAAAGAGGGGAGGGGTTCTGTGTCTCAAAGTGTTCCCACCTCATCTGTGGTACCCTTCACACAGTCCCATTGTGCCTGGCTGGCTCAAATTAGACCCCTGAGCCTGCCATGCACCCCAAGCCAAGGGAGAGGTGGAACCCCACAGGTTAGGGTAGGAGTTAATTCTAAGGACAGCAAGGAAGTCTAAAGAGCAGCAGTGGAATCTCACATGCTTGAGGCTAGTGCTTCAATTGCTTTTCCTCCCTTTACCCCACTGAGAACATCTGAATTCCACATACCGCAAAACATGTATTTCAAGTTGAATTTCCACAGTGAGCTCAGGCTGTGCCAACCAGGGGCGACTAATAGATAGTGACTAGTTTGTTATTGAGAATATAATACTAACTCCCAATGAAGTCAATTAATTTCACTGTTTTATTGGTTCACATTTTCAACAAAAACATTCTGAATGCCTACCATACCCATGGCCCTACAAAAGGCACTGAGAATATAAAGAGAAACAAAAACAATTAAGAAAAATATAAAGCAATCGGTTTAATGATAGAATACGGTAGGCTGCCTCTAACCCCAAACCTCAATACTTTTCAATGGATTTGGCTGACCGCAGAAGAGCTGAGTAAGGATAACTGAAAACCTACCCTCAGGTTAGCAAAAGAACTTAATTTCCAACTGACAGTGATGATCTTTTTACACTATATATGTCCCAGTTCTGCTATGTAACTTAACCATTGCCACCAGAACCTTATTTAGCAGACAAGCGGTCTGACAGACTGTGGGTGTACACCCGAACCACCTGGAGGAGCTAATAAAGAACATAGAGACTGATACATGGGAATAGGTACGACAAGGTCCAGGCCTTGGTACTGTCACCAAGTTCCCCAAGTGATTCTGATGCCACCAAAATTGGAAAACCGCCACTATAGATTATGAGTCTCTTCTGTGGAGTGGCAGAAATCTCACACAGCATCCTGAGTGGGTCCTCCATTAGGGACAAAACTGGGTGAAGTCCCTCATGCCTCTCCAAAATATATCTAAGGACACCAGGCTTCCTACACAGTGTGACGCCCCAGTCATTCATGGTATAGAGCACTCTCCTGCAAGAAGGAACTAAACCAGACCAGGAGAGTTGATTAATCGTTCCCTTTGGAATTCACTGCATAGTCAGAAGTTCCCACAAACGGAACTGATTCTTCCTCGACCTCATAGAGCAAAACTTTCAGAGCTCCTTTTTGAAGTAGAAAGAAGTAATGAGTAAATAATAATAAAAACTTTATTGTTTTTGCATCTATATGTGGCAAGCAGCTAAAAGATATGCCATAACTATAGGTCTTTAAGAAACACTATCCTCTTTGGAAGAAATAAATGAAACATCTCCTTAATTCTAGAAAAAATGAATTTTCTATTGACAAAAGTCTTCTTCTGCTCCTCTCCCACCTGTCTTTAAACACAGGGGATGTTCATATACCACTTCATCCTCACACCCAAAATCCCCTCCCTAGGTACTGCTCTTTTTTTTTTTTTTTTTTTTTTTAGGAAAAAGGTTCCATTTTTAAAAAATTATTAATGGAGGATTTGCATTAAAGGAGACTTGAGCCCTAAGCAGGTCCCAGCTGATGCAGGCCCTGGTAATAACACTCATCTTCTGAAAGAGTCTTCCGTTAGTGAGCGGGAAGAACTAAATGACTGTCAAGAGAACAGCAACAGGACTGAGTCAGAAGCAGAAAAGGGGGCTCGGGGAACATCTGGGGACCCTAGTTTCTAGTGGCGGGGAGTGACAGCATTTGTTATGTCTAGCTCTGTGTTTCTTTCTGCTACACTGGTGTTTTTTTCTCCCCAGCTGAAGACTTGAATAAGTATTTTGATTTTCTGTTATTGCCGACGATTACTGCACCTTCTTATTTAACTTATGTCTTCTTTCCAAGCGAGAATATCCAGGTTTCGGTTGGATCTATTTTAAGGTGAATTAATTAACCAGCATAATAATACATTCATATGTTTCTTTTTTTTCATCATTTTTTTTTTCTCTAAAATAGTTACAGAACACATGAAATAGAACCCCTAGTAAACCGCGTTGTCTTTTGGATTTGTTTGTTTGTTTGTTTCATTCTTCCCGGATAGGGCAACCTGCCCCCAGACTACAGGATCAGCTTGATTGACATCGGCCTGGTGATCGAGTACCTGATGGGCGGGGCTTATCGCTGCAACTACACGCGCAAGCGCTTCCGGACGCTCTACCACAACCTCTTCGGCCCCAAGAGGGTGAGGCTTGCTGCAAATTCCTGGGCGCTCCCTAGGGGGGCTGGGGGTGCGGTTTCTTTGTCTGCGAGAGGGAGACCAGTTGAGAAGGACATAGATACCCTCCCCTCCTCTTCTTGCCTCTTCCGTCAAATCTGTTAAAAAAAAAATTTTTTTTTTTAATTAGAAAAACAAAAACAGAGTGTATGGGGAAAAGAGGAAACTGTTTTTGGTGGGTTTCTTTGTTTTTTTTCACTAGGTCCGATTCAAATCAGAAAATTGCACTGAGAGTGAGCTTAAATAATCAGAGAGTATTAATGAAATTCAAATTAATCGTATTGTTAAGATTATTAAACTCAGCAGTTTTCCAGGTTTTGGGTCTTGGGAATCTATTTATACCTTTAAAAATTGTTGAGAAACCCAAAGAGTGTTTATCTCTGAGAATTCTATCAGTGTTTACCATGTAAGAAATTTAAATTGAGATTCTAAAAATATTTATTCATTTTAAGGTAACCATAAGAATCCCATTAAATGTGAAAATAAATAACATGTTTATGAAAACTATATTTTCAAAAACAAAAAATTAATGATAAGAGTAGTGTTGTTTCACTTTTTTTTTTTTACAAGTTTCTGTAATGTCTGGCTTGATAGAAGACAGCTAGATTCTCCTAATTGGGCAGTCTATTACAAGATGTTTTGAAGTATATGAAGAAAATCTGACCTCACACAAATATGTGACAAATATTATACATATATCAGAAAAAGGAAGGAGTATTTTAGCAATCTTTACATACAATTACAGATATATTTTTTGTACTACACAAAAATTTAACAAGTAACAGTTTCTTAAAAATGAGTTGCAATGTGAAATCTAACACCATGTAAGTGAATTTCAGACTCTTATCACATTAAAATCCACTGGTTTATCTGGGAGTGGTTCCCAGCCACTCAGCAGACTGAGGCAGAAGGATGGCTTGAGGCCAGGAGTTCCAGGCCTTAGTGTGCTTATTAGAGTGCCTGTAATCCTAGCACTCTGGAAGGCCGAGGCGGGCGGATTGCTCGAGGTCAGGAGTTTGAAACAGCTTGAGCAAGAGCGAGACCCCGTCTCTACTATAAATAGAAAGAAATTAATTGGCCAACTAATATATAGAGAAAAAATTAGCCGGGCATGGTGGTGCACACCTGTAGTCCCAGCTACTCGGGAGGCTGAGGCAGCAGGATTGCTTGAGCCCAGGAGTTTGAGGTTGCTGTGAGCTACACTGACGCCATGGCACTCACTCTAGCCTGGGCAATAAAGTGAGACTGTCTCAAAAAAAAAAAAAAAGTAGAGTGCCTGTGAATAGCCACTGCACTCCAGCCTGGGCAACATAGTAAGATCCTGCCTTTAGAAAAATAAAATTAAAATAGTAAAATGAAATAAAATCCACTGGTCTTTCTTGCATAGTTTATGGATCTTATCATAGATTGGTCATTGGAAAATATCGGTTTGTTGAGTTATACAGATCTTCCAAATATTGACACATTTCATTATATAATTTCCAAAAAATCGCATTCATTAATATTATCTCTAATCTCATCAGAAAAGTCTTTACATACTGAAAAATTGTCAAGGTCATGGTGAGGGAGAAATGCAAGTTTTCCAAAATTCCAATTTTTTTTTTTTTTTTGAAAGTGTGAATTTTTTCACTGGCAACAGATCCTGTCAGTTGTTTTTCTTGAAATAATAATCTCACTTGGGTCATTCCAAAAATGTCTGCCAAATGTCCAAGTCTAAAGAACCAGAGTATGTCTGCCAGCCATTCCTGCAAGTAAAAATGATATCTTATATATATTAAAAAAAAAAGATGGCTATAATTCGATCCAAACAATCATAGAAGTGCATTTCCCCAGGAGAGCCCATCATACATAGGTCAGTGTGCAGCAGAAATACTTTCAGAGCATGCTTCCCATTTCATCCCACAGAACAGCAAAAGGACACATAGTCAAGGGGAGAGATTTAATAAGGTTAATCATTTTTAGGGCTCAGCAAGGACATTCTTAAGTGAAATTTTTGTTTTGTTTTTCTGCAAGTGCATAACAGTGGGATCTAATGACAATTGGTAAAGTTTGGTACCACTGCCTTTATTCTTGCTAAGAAGACACCCAGCAGTTTTTATTCACCATCAGTGCAAATGTTAACAGTGTCAAAACCCAATATCATCTTCGTATTATTATGCAAATAGCTTTGACTTCACACACTCTCTGAAAGTGTTTCAGGGAGCCTCACAATCCATGGACCACATTCTGAGAACTGCTGCTCTAGCTGGTAGTGGGCATGATTTTTATTTTTAACAAAGCTTTCTTCTGATTATGAAGGTATTTTGTAGGACTGGTAGAGAACTTTGAAAACAAACAAAACTGTATGAAGAAGAAAAATATAACACAGATTTTTAGCCTGGTGGTCACTTTAGAAGGTGAAAGGAAAAGAAAGGGAGAAAGACCAGGTTCAAGCTGTTCCAACTTGAATAGTCAAATAAAATTTGGAGGAACTATGAATGCTATAACCTTATCATTTACTCAAAGAACTTTCAAGATGGCACTCTGTAATGCTTAAAAGCTTAAAATTGGTATTCCTGACCCTTGAGATGTAATTTTGATCTCCCTTGTTAAATATAAATCAGGGTTTGTAATCTGCTGAGTTGCCTTCTCTCTCTGTCTCTGTCTGTGCCAGTTTTGCACATTCCCAGCATGGCTGATGATGACACCTTGTGCGCTGACACTTTCCATGCCTGAGAGCCTTCTGCTACCATCAGCACATGCCCTCTGGCCCCACTCACCCTTGCCCCACTGTCCGGCAGCACGGGGAGATGGCCAGCAGGAAGCATCCAAACATACATTTCTGACTTATATCCCAAGTCTCTAGGAAACACAGGTTTTCCAGGAGTTTCAGAAATATGTGACTTAATTTGTTGGATTGGATGTTTCATTGCTCATCTCTCTTAATCTGTGCAGCTGCTATAACAAAATACCATGAACTGTGTTGCTTATAACAACCGAAATTTATTTCTCACAGTTCTGGAGTCTGAGGAGTGTAAGATCCAGGGGCCAGCAGATTCAGCATCTGATAGGGGCCCATCCCATTCATGAGGGCTCTCCCCTCTTGACCTAATCACCTCCCAAAAGATCTACCTCCTAATACCATAACCTTGGGGGTTAGAATTTCAACACATGAATGTGGAGAGGGGGCAGTGCTCTGCAGGTGGCAGCCAAGCAGGATGGTTACAGGAAGGTGAAAGAAATCTTGATCCACAAAAGACATTCTAAACCTGCAGGCTCTACCCTCGGGCCATCTCACTATGCCTCTCCAGTTTCCCAATTTTCTGTGATTCACCAAAATCACTAAATACATAATTCTCTTAGGACTTCTATAAATAGGTTTTCTTCTTGTGGTGTTTTATTTAGCAAAATAAAAATAAGTGCTATATGGTACAATAGAGTTCTTACAGTACCTGTTTAAGATACAGTAGGACTCTTTTCTTACCTCTATGAAAGAAAGATCTAACCTTGTTCATAACATTTTTTTTTAACAGCCCAAAGCCTTGAAACTGCTGGGAATGGAAGTAAGTGTTTGCTCAAATTATTAGTGTCAATTATTTATTCCCTTTATTTCACATCTTAAAAAAACTTATGTCTATAAGTTCATTTCAGTGGTAGGGCTAACTTAGTATATGGTTTTAGAATGAAAAAATTAAAAATTTTCAGGTGTCATGGGGGCATCTCACAGTAGCTTTGAAAATTCCACCATGAGGTTATGTCAGCTTTTCGAACAAAAAAACAAATCTTATTTGAAATACTAACTTGAAGACTGAGGAAGCACATAAATTGCAGTGAGAGAAATCTATTCATAGGTGTGTGCAAATGGCAACGGACCAGAGCTACTTCACAACTGTGTCTAACAGGTGTGCAGAAGCTCAAGATAGACTATGATTCCTATCTTATGTTCCTGTGGTTATTGTCATATATGCAAATAAAAGTGTAGGATGCCCTGTCCTTTCAGCAAAAAGAGTAGTCCTGTCCATCAGGAGATACAAACAAACCTACCTGTAGAAGAAAAAGAAAGGATAAATGTAAAGAAAATAGTCCACTAAAAAATAACTTTTTAATTAGAGTATAGCAATGCCATATTCCCATAAGACTGTGTTTATGAATTTATTATTATAACTTGCTTTAAAGCTAGGCAGGGATGAGCATGTGAGTTCTTTTAGGACAGAAGCTGGCCCAGTTCATTCCAGTATTGATCCCAGAGCTGGGCCAGTAGAAGACATACAACAGCTACTTAGGGAAAGGAGCTGATTCATTTCTAACTCAGCCTGCATGTTTTCCCGGAAATTACAGGATGACATTCCCTTGCGGCGAGGAAGAAAGACAACCAAGAAGCGTGAAGAGGAGGTGGACATTGACCTGGATGACCCTGAGATCAACCACTTCCCCTTCCCTTTCCACGAGCTGATGGTGTGGGCTGTCCTCATGAAGCGGCAGAAGATGGCCCTGTTTTTCTGGCAGCATGGCGAGGAGGCCATGGCCAAGGCCTTGGTGGCCTGTAAGCTCTGCAAAGCCATGGCTCACGAGGCCTCTGAGAACGACATGGTCGACGACATTTCCCAGGAGCTGAATCACAACTCCAGGTTGGCCAGCCCAGCAAATGGGGTGGTCTCGGGGGAGAGAGGGGAAGGTGGGCTTCAAACACTGGAGGGGCTGAACCACCCAAACCTTTAAGAGGAGACAGTATCACCCCAGTGGTGTACACAGAGGTGGGCATGAGCATTATGCACCGTGTACATACGGATACACAGAAATTTTTATTTCATCTTCTCAACTATCCCAATAGGGAGGCCCTGTTATTTTGCATTTCTGAGGAAAATGAGGCTCAGAGAATTTAAGCAGCTTGTCCAAGATGGCACATTTGTGGTTGGCAAGGCTGGAATTTGAACTGAGGTTTGTCGCAATTAAGAAGACATACTGCACTCGCATTATTGATTGATTGGTCTGCCTCCCCCATCTATATCCCTTGAGTCTGAGGCCTTGAGTGTGGCGATCATGCCTTGTTTGACTTTTACCCCCAGTTTGAAACATGGTATCTGATGCACAGTGATGCCCAATGGGTGTTAGCTGGATGAATGTATGAGCAGACTAGATGTCATATGAAACAACTACCCCACACAGCAGCCACTTTTTGTGGCTGGCCAACGGGTCCCCACTTTTGTCATATGCCTCCAAGCTGGTCTGAAGGACTCCTCCGCCCATTCTGTCTTTCAGGGACTTTGGCCAGCTGGCTGTGGAGCTCTTGGACCAGTCCTACAAGCAGGACGAGCAGCTGGCCATGAAACTGCTGACTTACGAGCTGAAGAACTGGAGCAACGCCACATGCCTGCAGCTCGCGGTGGCGGCCAAGCACCGCGACTTCATCGCGCACACGTGCAGCCAGATGCTGCTCACCGACATGTGGATGGGCCGGCTGCGCATGCGCAAGAACTCAGGCCTCAAGGTCAGCGCGCCCAAGAAGGCCCTCTGGGCTATTCGGGGCAGAGGGTTGGTTCAAGTTTCCCAAGCCAAATCCGCGGTGGGATTAGGTATCCTCTTGTGTTAGGAGGGTGGTTCTAAACCTGGACTGTGGATCAAATCTCCTGCAGAGCGTTGTTCTGTTTTGTTTTGCTTTCCATGCAGAGGCTAGGACGTCCCCCAAGTCCTGAACCAAAATCCCCAAGGAGGGCGCCTAGACATTAATATATTTCAGAAGATCCAAAGGTGGTGGTAACACACGGGTGCCATAGGGAGAGCCATTCGTATGGGCACAGCCAGCTGCACAGAAGTCCCCACCTAGGCAACCTGTCACTTCTGGGTGTGCCTGGGTGTGAACCCCCAACCCTCTTCAGCATCATGTCTCAGAGACATTGGCTCTTACCAGATGTGCTTGAGCTAGTTTTTAAACTGAAATAAAAATGAAACAGATTTATATGCAAAGACATTGCTAGAAAATCCTGATCTATTCTTCAATGAGGAAAAACAAGTTGCAGACCAGTCTATATAACCTGAGTCCATTTTTATCCAGTGTGTGTATGTATTGCTATGTCTGTATAAATTAATTTTTTTAAAAAAACAGGAAGGACACATAGTAAATTGTGTGTAGAGGTTACTTCTGACATTGAAAGGATAATGTCAGGGACTTTACTGTTTTTAAGAGAAGTAGGATGGAGTGCAGCTTTTGCTTTTTTAGTGGCTTTTTTTTCAATGTTTTTCAAAGATATCATTAAACTGAAAGAAGCAAAAGAAAGACAAAAATAGAAAGTGAAAGATTGAAAGAATGTGGGGGGGTTTTGTTTGTTTTTTGTTTTAGTTTTTGTGATACCAGTTTCTTTTCATTTTTTGACTGTATATATTTAAGGTGTCCATGAGGTTTTGACATATACAGTGAAATGGTTCCTGTAGTCAAGCAAATTAACATATCTGTCATCTTGCATAGTTACCCTTTTTTTGTGTGTGTGTGGTAATAGCACCTAAAATCTATGCTCCTGGTAAATTTCCAGTATACAATATTATACCCATAGTACTGTATAGTTATACATCTCTATTGTACTTATTCATCCTACATATCTGCAACTTTGTGCCCTTTGACCTATATCTCCCATTTCTTCCCCTCCCCCGCCCCTCTTCCCACCCTGGTGGCCACCATTTTACTGGACCAGTGCCCCTTCCCCCACACCACTCTTCCCATGGTCTCTTGGCCCAGGGTCACAGAAGGGCTCTGTGCAGCGGGTCGTGGATGTCCTACAGCCACACTGCTAGTGACCGCGGAGCCTAGCCTCAGACAGGGAGCCAAGCTGGCGCTCAGCTCTGAGACGGTGTAATGTCCCCTGAAGGCTGCCAGCACGCAACCTGAGCCTCCCCAGGCCTGCCAGGCACCCAGAATTCAGGGTCATCGCTGTCCCTCTCCCCTGAACTGCTCTTGAGTCCCTGTGGTCAGTCGAGCACCGGCTGTCCCTGCCTCACTACTTGGAGATCATTTTTACTGACCCTTCGCGATCTGTCTTAGCCCCTCACCTCGGAGCAGTTTCTTCAAGGAGGTTCATCTTCGGAAGCCTTGTGCCCCGGAGTCGTGTTGGGGTTGAGAGCAGTGGTGGGAGAAGACTTGGGGAACCCAAGTCAGATGTCAGTATCATCATTCGGAAGTTCACTCGCTCCCCACAGTGGAGAATGACATTGCCATATGGCGCTGGCCCCTCCTGGGGCACTTGGCCAAGGGCAGCCTCTTGCTGCACACAGAGCCTGCTGGGATGTGTACCTGTGTTTCTGTTGTATAGTGGAGATTGCTCTGAAATAAACAAAATGCTTTACTACCATGTACTCAGGATCAACTTATAACAACATCTTTTACGGAGATAATCAGATAATGCATAATCAATTCCACTTGAAACATTAGCAAATAAATACCAATGGATGTATGTATGAATTGATTTCACAATCAAAATCAAGGGTTGTCTAATGGCAAAATTGGAATCCGGATTCTCTACCACTTTTGGCTCGAATAGAGTCTCTTTTTTTCCTCAGTTTCCCCCATGCAAAGTGAGTGTTAATTGGGTAAGATGTAGTTGGGTAAAATGCTTTTTTTCCTTCAAAAATGAAAGTGAGCTACTGTGCAAAATGATTTCCCAGAAGGGACAAAGTGACCCTCTTAGCATTAATGTGTTCAGTTATTCAAATGTGCAGGACACCCCCCCCCCCGGGCATACAACACCCACGTGCACATGTGCACACACGCTAACACTTGAACACACGCCCTCTGATTCTAAGCAACCACCCTAATCTTAATCCTTTAAATGTGATTATTATTATTATCATTATTATTACTTTAGGTAATTCTGGGAATTCTACTTCCTCCTTCAATTCTCAGCTTGGAGTTCAAGAACAAAGACGACATGCCCTATATGACTCAGGCCCAGGAAATCCATCTCCAAGAGAAGGAGCCAGAAGAACCAGAGAAGCCCACGAAGGAAAAAGACGAAGAGGACATGGAACTGACAGTAAGAAAACACTCGGCAGTCACTGTCCGTGGGGAGAATCCCTAATCCACCGGTCCCGCTGACATGCTTGAAGTCAGACAGCTGTTCCCTAGCCTCCCCCCGTGTTTAATCATGGGGTGCTTTCATTTAGGTATCGAGACCAGGGTATAATAAATGTGTGTTCTTTCTGTGTAAATAACATGATTATAGGATCCAACTGTATGTGACATCTTTCCGCCAGCCACTTGGTGCAGGACAAACCAATAAAATTCAAAAGCAGGACACCCTAAATTTTCCAAACAAGCAAAGCATTCCGAACAGCCGGGTGCTGTGTCTGTCTTAGCACACAAAGGAGAGGGAATCCATGATTTGGGAGCAGCCGGCTTCCCCGAGCTGGGACTGTTCGGCTGATCAGAGGCTGGGTCTGTGTCTGTCTTCAGGGTCAGGCTCACAATTACAGCACTAATTGAATTTTGAGGTTTGTACGGAAAGCTTTTATTAGCTCTTCCTGGTATAATTATAGAGCATGGATGCTTTGTTCTGCAGAAAGAAGGGGGCAGCTGGGCATGGGACAGCTTCCCACAACTCCCGCCTGAGCAGCGTGACTGCCGCTGGCACCTTTCCAAAGGCTAAAAATATCACTAGCCATTAAAGGGACATGCAAGGCTTCATAGCTTGGGAGCCATCAAGCGACAACTCCATAAGGACATTCTTGATAGGCTTCACCCCTTCACCACCACCACCACCCTCCCAATGACCATTGCCTGTAGTGATCCAGAAGAAGCTATAAGGGAAATAAAACAAAAATGATTTTGCTCAGGTGACAAAAGGCCTTTTGCATTATTATCCTACTGGGACCACTGCATGAATTGTTTTTCCTCCAGATAAACAATATTTCTTTCCAGTAGGCCCTTCCTAAAGATCTATTTGCAGCCCAATCCCTGACTCACTGAATCAAAAGCCAACTTTTGTTTCGGTTTCAGGATCCTTATAAAAATCTGTAGAGGAGTCTGCTCACCTCTGTGACAGGATCAGATGACTGTCTTCCCTAACAATCTCACCCTAATTTTGGCTCTGGGTAGGAGAGGATATTTTAATCATTAGCAGAATCATTGGTAGTAGTAATACCCAATCTTTATTGAATATTTCTGCAGAGTGTGTGGTCTAGAGCCAGAATCCTGCCCCTCCCCCCACCAGTGGGCACAATTTTATAACCTCTAACATAAGAATAATAACATTGTCTACCTCACAGGTAGTTGTGGTTTAAAAAGTGTGCAGGTAAACTATTTAGGTTGGCAAATGCCACACCATAAACACTGATAAATGTTCTTTAATATTGTTATAACAGTGCTAAGCCATTTACATACACTTACTCATGGAATCCTCACAACAGTCCCACACAGTAGGCACTATTATTATACCCATTTTACAGATGAGGAAGTTGGGCTTCAGAGAGGTTAAATTGCCCAAGTTTACCCAGCTAATAGGTTGCAAAGCTGGGATTAGAACCCAAGCATACGGACACCATCGGCCACACTTTTGGCCAATAGGTTAAGGGAGAGAGTGAATTTCTCCATACTCTCAGCTGGTTTGGTCCACCATGTAGCAAAAAGAATCCAAGAGTGATAGACAGGACTCCTAAGTCAAGTGTGGCAGAGCCTTGACTTGGGCAGACAACCTAGAAAGACAGCCAGAGGCTGAATCAGCATTCTCTCTGGTTGGGTTTCAAGAAAGAAAGCAAAGGGAGGTGGCTTTGCCTGCTCAGCCCAGAGCTTTGAGGACCTGATCCTTCAAGAAGCCACAATAAGATGCATCTCTAGACAAAGAACAAAGTCTGCTTAGGAGAGAATAGACCCTGGTAGTATTTATTGAGAACCCAAGTAGAAGGCACTGCAGTAGCATTACTGCCTAAGCTTGTTGTCCACAGGCAGAAATGGTAGGGAGAAAGGGAAAGGAAGGAAGGGACGTGTGGGCTGGCAAACTCCAGAGTGTACAGCAGTTGTCTTTAAATCCAGTGGAGCCCCCTTTGACTTCAATGGCAAATTCTGTCACTGCTTGGGCACTGGTCAGTGGGCTCACCGTGGACAGAATTAGAGAGTGCACAGGACTGATATTTGAGCCTCTGTGTTAAACTAATATATCCTCTCTTAGAATGGGACATTCTCCTTTGGCTCTTCCAAAATTGTACACAAAAATATCAACCTCAGTTCACTCCATTTTGTACCCATTGGTAGCTTAGTTCACCTCAAAGTTCTTTCTCAGCTTTGATATCTGTGTCCAGCCAGCAAAGAGTCTCAAATCATACTGTGTGGTTTCATCTGTATTCAACCCTGTTAAATTCTGCTTTAAGGAATGTCAAAGGAAATGTTTGAAGACAGGGAAAAGAAATCAGCAAAACCACAAGTTAAGCTGCTTAGGCTGGAATTAATAAAATATCAAAAATGCTCTATTCAAACCCATGAAAGACATGCCTTTTACAAATGCATTCATGTTGGAATATATCTGAATTATAAAAGCAAACAGGTGGTAGTGGTGGTTGTTTTTTTTTTTTGCTTGACTTGCCAGATAAATGTCTCCACCTAGCACTTTGCCTAATAAAGTTCCAACAGGTCCGCAGACCGAGGACATGGCTATAGCTCTGTTGGGAAAGCCACTGTTCCCAGTGGCTAAGAATGACTAAGAGCATGTGCCTAAGAATTAGAGGATCTCCTTAACCAAACTAAGCTCCAGGCACTTCAGATAATTCACTTCTTCAATACTCACAAGATGCCACTCTCCAAAATGCCTAAAAAGCTGTCTTTACTCTCATCTCATTGTGTCACCAAATGGCACTGTATTTGCCAAGCATGTAAATAAACAGAACAGAAGCAGGATAATAATGTTATATAAATTTTAGAAGGGCAAATATCATGTAACCTCAAAGTTTCTTGAGGTCAACAACCAATATTTATAGAACTTTACTGCTGTCTAGTGTGCTATATCTGTCATGAAGGTTGACTCAGCTCACTGATCAAAATAGACACTTAGATAGGCGTTAGTGTGAAATCTTACCTACCCATTAACTCAACACACTTTGCTAGCCAGAGGTCCACAAAGGCATGGATGTTACCTTCTCCAGAAACCCTACTAGTTACAAGGAAATCAGTTGTAATTGTTATGTTTTTGAGTAATGTGGTTATTAGAGGCAATGATCCAAGCAGCTGTTGAAACTAATATTTGTATATTTTCAATAATTGATTTGAAACCAGAATCATCTAGTGGTTATCTTTATTCTCAACTTCAAAGCAAACAAATTGTCCCTATAATTAGATCTCTCAACTTTAAACTCATATTCCCAGTACTCTGTCTTGTCCCAAATCCTTGTCAGCAAAATCTCAAGTTAAGCTGCTTAGGCTGCAATCAGTGAAATAACAAAAATGCTTTATTCAAACCCACGAAAGACAAGCCTTTTACAAATGCACTCATGTTGGAATATATCTGAATAACAGAGGCAAACAAGTGGTTGTTTTTGTTTCGTTCACATTGCCAGATACATGTCTCCATTTATCAGGACTTCCATAGTCCTGAGAAGTTACAAAGTTTTACCCTCTTCTCACATTTAATAAAAATCTCCCAACTCTGCAGAACTAATCTTGTCTTAGAACAATATTGAAAAATTAAAGCCAAGGAATTATGCTGTTACAGATTGTAACAGAACTTTTTTCCTAGCAAGAGGCCTCAACTAGATAATTTCAGTCAAGAGTATCCAACGTCTCAGTTTGCTTTAATGACTAGCTAATATTTACTGAGCACTTATTAAGTGTCAGATGCTAATTGATTTGCGGGCCAGTCCTATTTCAGGTGCTTTATTACCCCATTTTTACAGTTAAAAAATCTAAGACTCAAAGAGGTTTAAACTTTGTGCATGGTGCCACCGTTTCTAAGTGTCCAAGTTTGGACTCAAGTCTCCCATCTGAGTGACACAAGGCTGGAACACTTCTCCACCAAGGTCTTCAGCTATCTTCGAGGCATCCTGTCACTTGCTACCCAGATAGGCAGGTGTCTGCCTTTTTTTCAAGTCCTGCCTTTTTTGAGATGTTAAATCATTATTGTGATCACTGCTACTATTCTCAAGAAAATCTCCAACAGCTTGGAGATGAGGACTTCTCTGGGTCAGGCCTGCCTGGGGTCCTTCTCCTAGTCTCACCTGGTTGCAGGGGAAGGTAGTGTGCCCAGGAGTCACCAAGAAACTGACACCAGCAATAATTCAGGTTTTACAGGGTTTGAAATCTGGGAGCCTAAGAGCATGTGCCTAAGAATTAGAGGATCTCCTTAACCTAACTAAGCTCCAGGCACTACAGATAATTCACCTCTTCAATACTCACAACCCTTGGGTAACTTAGGTATTCTGGTTCAATTAACCTTTGACTTAAGAGTCGTTTAGCATGGATGGAGACAGAATTTGAATCCATATCTAGCCTATTTCATGATAGGGACGGAGAGAGGGGGTGGAGAGGGACAGATTGCTGAAGCCCAGTCTTTCCAGGCTGCACTCTGTCTTCCCCTTGGAACTCTGGTGTCTTCTATCACCCGCACCTTCCAGAGGTCTCAGGATGGAGGAGAAGAGAATAGTCAAGAAATATCGGCCGGGCGCGGTGGCTCACGCCTGTAATCCTAGCTCTTGGGAGGCCGAGACGGGCAGATTGCTCAAGGTCAGGAGTTCAAAACCAGCCTGAGCAAGAGCAAGACCCCGTCTCTACTATAAATAGAAAGAAATTAATTGGCCAACTGATATATATATAAAAAATTAGCCGGGCATGGTGGCGCATGCCTGTAGTCCCAGCTACTCGGGAGGCTGAGGCAGAAGGATCGCTCGAGCCCAGGAGTTTGAGGTTGCTGTGAGCTAGGCTAACGCCACGGCACTCACTCTAGCCTGGGCAACAAAGTGAGACTCTGTCTCAAAAAAAAAAAAAAAAGAAATATCCTCTGCCAGGCACGGTGGCTCACGCCTGTAATCCTAGCACTCTGGGAGGCTGAGCCGTGAGGTTCGCTTGAGCTCAGGAGTTGGAGACAAGCCTAAGCAAGAGGGAGACCCGCCTTAGGTAAAAATAGAAAAATTAGCCGGGCATGGTAGCGCATGCCTGTAGTCCCAGCTACTAGGGAGGCTGAGGCAGGAGTGTTGCCTGAGCCCAGGAGTTGGAGGTTGCAGTGAGCAATGATGATGCCACTGTACTGTAGCTGGGCAACACAGCGAGACTCTGTCTCAAAATAAAAGAAAAAAAGAGAAAGAAATATTCTCAAGATCTTCCATCTCAGACAAAGGGTAAACACAGATTATACGTATAATGCAAATGCACACTTACGGCGGGCACAACCTCTAAATCTCTGGGGCCTTGGTTTCTTAGGTTCTATGGGCATCCTTTCCTGATCTGTAGAATGAGCACATTGAACTGTGCACCCTCCAGAGCCCTGCTGTGATGGTTTCAATTCTCTTCCACCGTAGGCAATGCTGGGACGAAACAATGGAGAGTCCTCCAGGAAGAAGGATGAAGAGGAAGCTCAGAGCAGGCATCGATTAATCCCCCTGGGCAGAAAAATCTATGAATTCTACAATGCACCCATCGTGAAGTTCTGGTTCTACACTGTAAGCATCTTTCCTTTTCCCCTTCCTAAAGGATGGCCACCAGGAGCCCACATCCATTTCTCATGCGCCAGTGTGGTTTTCTCTGCAAGTCATAACATGAGTGCCCACAAGCAGGAACGAAGGCTCTGAGATCTTGCTTTTTCAATAGCTTTGCAAGATGTGTGGAGTTAGGAAGCTAGGTTAGGAAGCTTCCATGGGCTACATTTCTCCACCTCTCATGAAATAGAGGAAATGGCAAAAGAGAACTAACAGAAATAGAGGTGAAATGAATATGAGTCTAGTTAGCAGGACAGTAGATGTCCTTTTTCAAAACACTTCCTTGTCCTCGATGGATGAGTGCCTCTGTTTTAGATGCCAATCCCAGGTTTAGGGGGACTTTTGGTGGGTAAGGGCTAAAGACAGTATAGAAGTAACACCACTAAGGAAGGGTAGCATGTGTGTGTAACTGCTCCCAATCTGGTGGTGTCATCAAACAACCTTTCTTGCTCTGACACAATTTTTTTTTTTTTTTTTTTTTGACAGAGTAAGGTCTCACTCTGTCACCTGGGCTACAATGCAGGGGCCCTATCATAGCTCCCTGCAACCTTAAACTCCTGGGTTCAAGGTATCTTCCTGGCTCAGCCTCCCTGGTAGCTGGGACTACAGGCATGCACCACCATGCCCGGCTAACTTTTTATATTTTATTTTCTGTAGAGACAGGGTCTTGCTATGTTGTTCAGGCTGCTCTGACACAATTAACATATAAACCATAGCAGCAAAAAACTACTCAATAAAACCTACAAGCAAATATTATTTGGGATGCACACCCTACAAACATTTCCTGCCTACTAAACAATGGGCTGTCCCTGCAATGGCCTCCGGGTGGGGTGAAAATGGCTGCACTGTTGGTTTTCCACTTCTACTTTTCACTGCTATGTTAAGTTTAAGGTGAGCTCCCAGCTCAGGTCATCTGCGATTCTCTCCAGCCTCAGCGGCACGGGGCCAGATGAAGGATAGTGCATCTGTATTTTTAGCCTTTGCCACAACCAGCTGCACAGCAGTCATTTGAGTCAGCAACAGGATCATCTGAGTCTGAGCCCAAGATGACTCAAATGACCAGGCGAGGTGCTCTTCGTGTCGTCCTGTGTGCTAACACTGAGCCTGGGCTTTGAAGCAGAGTTTCTCTACCTCAGCACTGTTGGTATTTGGGGCAGGATAATTCTTCATTGGGGGGGGCTGTCCCCCCCCACATAGCATGTTCAGCAGCACCCCTGGCTCTACACAGGAGCATCCTCCATCCCCCAAGTACGACAACCAGAATGTCTCCAGACATTGCCAGATGTCCCCCGGTGGGATCAAATTGCCACCAGTTGAAAACTACTACCGTAAAGTATGGTCTTAAAAGAGGATGGGATATTATGAAAATAAAAGTATTAGAATTTTTTAAGTAAAGTAAAAATCCAAATGTATCCATATTAAAAAGACAGAAAAATTCTCCTCCTCTCCCCCCCAAAAAATAACGGAGGCATGCAGAAATCATTCCTATTTATATATTTTATACAGATCTATATTATTTTTAACCTTGCGGAAAACAGCTTAGTGGTGACAAGCATGGACTTTGAAATCCAACAGACTGGGTGGAAATCCCATCTGTGCCTCTTAGGGCCGTGTGCCCTCAAGCAAGATACTTTCCCATGCTGTCCACAGTTTCCTGAAGATGGGGATAATAATAGTGCCTATTTTGTAGGATTTAGTAAACAGTAAATGTGTTAAAATGTATAAAGCACTTAGAACAGTGCCTGGACATGTAAGCACAGTGTCACTGTAACCGTCATTTGTCCTAGGCTAGTCATGTTGCACAGCAATAGGTAATCAGTGTTGTGTTCATCCATCCACTCAACCATAATAATGTCATTTATTGAGCGCCTACTACATTCGAGGCAATGTGCTAGGTGCTATATAAGTACACCCCATTATCCTAAAGGCAAATGTTACCAAGATGATATTTTTACTGCCATTCTACAGCCAGGTCTGCCCTCCCTCTGACCCTGTGCTGCCTCAACTGCTTCAACCCAGTTCAGGGCTTGGCAAATGACAGCCCTCAGGCCGAATCCAGCCTAAGGCCTGGGATTTTAAAGGGTTGAACTAAAGTTTTTAAAAGAATATTTCATGACACACGAAAATTATATGAAATTCAAAATTTCCGTGTCCATAAATAAAGTTTTATTGGAACACGGCCCAACTCTTGTACTTACCCATAGTCCGGCTGCTTTTGTGCTAACCACAGTAGAGTTGATTTGTAGCCATAGAGATGGCTGGATCCACAAAACCTTAAAAGGTAACTATCTGGCCGTTTGCAGACTCCTGAGAGCAGAAAAGAAAACAGAAGTAATAGTATCAGTATTTCTGAAAGTTTTGTTGGGAATGCAAATTCCTGGCCCCATCATAGATCCAGGTAAGTCAAATCTTCAGGAAGGAGTTTGAGAGGCTGTGTGTTTAACAAGCCTCCTGAGCAAATCCAATGATCAAAGAAGCTTGGGGCTGAGCGCGGTGGCCCACACCTGTAATCCTAGCACTCTGGGAGGCCAAGGCGGGCGGATTGCTCGTGGTCAGGAGTTCAAAACCAGCCTGAGCATGAGCGAGACCCCGTCTCTACTATAAATAGAAAGAGATTCATTGGCTAACTAACATATATATAGAAAAAATTAGCCGGGCATAGTGGCACATGCCTGTAGTCCCAGCCACTCGGGAGGCTGAGGCAGAAGGATTGCTTGAGCCCAGGAGTGTGAGGTTGCTGTGAGCTAGGCTGACGCCACGGCACTCACTCTAGCCTGGGCAACAAAGTGAGACACTGTCTCAAAAAAGTAAAAGAAGCTTGGGGTACACTGCTTTGTTTGCATCATTTGCAGCACTTTGGGAAGCTGCCTCGTTGAGGGGTGCGGGCCTATGTGTCCAACTCTCTTCTGAGTGGATCCCCCAGATGTATCCAGTTGTGTTTACACAACGATTCCCAGAAATCCATACTTATGTTCTGACAAAGCCCAGGCTTCAAGGAAGTGAACTGGAGACGAGGTACGCCAGCCTTTCCAATCGCCAGGGATGCTTACCAATAAAATTCGTTTTCAGATTGAAGGGCCCGTTTGCTTTGGGTTGTGTTCTTCTCTGGAAGAGTGTTTCTCACTCTGATTTCCAGAAGTGTCCCCTTCTACTCTGCCAGGGTTCTGAAAGGTCGGGCACCGCTCATTTCCATATAACCTCGCTTCTCCATCTTAGCAAGTTTCCCGAGGAGCAGGTTGGGCCCTCTTCTGTTCCAAGAGAAAAGAAGGCAGGGATCCAGCTGGCTCCCAGACCCTGTTCGTGTGTCCAGCTGGAGAAGATTCAAGTTCAAGGTGCAAAGTGGCCGCAGGTCAGAGGATAAGGCATGCACCTGGCGTTTCTCTAGCAGTGACAAACTCTTTCCTCTGCAAGGCCAGGTGCCCCGTCTGCTCTCTAGAGACATTAGAAAAGGCCCAGGAAAAAGTGAGGCCCAGGAAAAACCCCACCACGGATCCACAGCAAACTGCAGCAGGCTTTGGTGTTTGTGGTTGATGGCTTAGGAAGCATGCATCTTGCTTAATGGAAAATGTAAGGAAAAAAAATATATATATATATATAAGCAAATAGAATACAAATTTTGATAGGACTACCACTGACAAATAAGAATCATAAGATTATATTTTTGTTCAAAATCTTTGACATTCTGCACACAGGTTGTTAAAACTTACAGAATACACACACACACACACACAATTACAGCATTACAGCATGCCGTGTTAAGATGATCAAGGCGGCATGAATGTTGGTGAGTTCTGAGATAGGTTGCTTCCAGTGCAGCAGCCAGTGCTGTGTTGTGCCATCTAAACATGTTTAAGACCCTATTTTCAGAAGTCTATATTTAGGGAGTTATCCCAAAATATTATATGGTAGCTTAAGTATGGGAAAAGTTCATTATAGAGTAACCGTGATTTAAGGAATGGGCAGGAGCTAAAAAGGATGAAAGTGGAGGAAGCATAAACAATAATGAGGACAATTTTAAAAAGAAAAAAAAAGAGGAGACAATTAAAAAAAGAGAGAGAGAATAGTTCACAGGGGATTGAAGGGAAGCAAGGGCTGAGATAAGAGGAACAGCAGAAGCATCTTGAAAAAAGAGGTGAATATTCACCATTCCTTGGGGCCTCTACGATGTGTTGAGAGACAGATAGATGGATCCTCAGTCCTTCCAAAGGGCTCTAGAAGGTAAGTAGCAATGGCCTCCATTTGACAGAATGGAGGCCCAGGCAAGTTAAATGACTTGCAAAGATGATACAGCTGGGAAGTGTGTGAGCCAGGATTAAAATCTGTACCTACCTTCCCCCCACCAAACACGTTAGGTCTGTGTTCAGAGGACAGGTGCGAGTGAGAGGAGTTACTTGAGTACTGAAACGCAGAGGTTCTAGAAGAATTGTGTGTGTGTCACTGGGCCTACCTGTGACAAGAGAAGATAATGCTTTGGAATGTTTTGCAGTGAATTGGGTAAAATGAGAAAAACCAGGGCAGTTAACAGGATTCATTTCACCTAGAAACAATGGAAGTTGTTCCAACAAAGAAAAGGAAGCAACCAGAGTGAGCGGAGGATTTCAAGTCAGAAGGAAGCTGAGAGTATATTTTAGAGTTTTAATCATTGAAGTCCTTCTTTTGCATTTTGTTAAATGCAAAGTCCTTTTTTTTTTTTTTTTTGCATTCTGTATTCAGGAACTACAGAATGAATGCCAGTATATTATAATGACAAACAGAACCATATGAACCAAGTTCCATTTTGAGCTGATTTTTAAACAGTGTCCTACATGATTTTAACTAAACTCTTTCATGAGAGGTTTTCAGGAGTTGCTAATGATTCTGAAGATAGGGAAGGGGAGGAACTGGGCACGATTACAGTGACAGTGCTGGGGGGGAGAAGAGCTTGGATGGAGAGCGAGCCCCGCTTTCACACGTGATCTCATTTAGTTCCCACATATTCTCATCCTTTAAGAGATGAGGAAATTATATGCAACAGCTGTGTCTGCAAATGTGACAATGTCATAGGGTCTTAGAAATACCTCTGACTCCTATTAAGAATCCATTTATTCTCTTACAAAAACAAAAAGGGAAAAGAAAAAGAACAGGAAGGAAGGAAAGAAGGAGGGAAGGAAGGAAGGAAGGAAGGAAGGAAGGAAGGAAGGAAGGAAGGAAGGAAGGAAGGAAGGAAGGAAGGAAGGAAGGGAGGGAGGGAGGGAGGGAGGGAGGGAGGGAGGGAGGGAGGGAGGGGGAGGGGAGAAAGTGAGGAAGAGAGGAAGGGAGGCAGGGGGGAGGGAGGGAGGAGGAAGGGAGGGAGGAAGGGAGGAAGGAGGAAGGGAGGGAAGGAAGGGAGGGAGGGAAGAAAGGGAGGGAGGGAAGGAACCCTGTTAGTAGAGAAAGCAGCATTTTTCTCCAGTATCAGTGGCTGTGTATCCCCAGCCAGCTGCAGCTTCCACCACCTTCTAAGCTGTCCCCATGGCTCCAAAGTCACACAATACCTCCAGAACTCTCAAGACCTCAATCTTGTCACCCACACAGTGTCCTATTCTTTGCAATACCACTCTGAAGGGTGCAGAAAATTTGAATAAACTCACTCTGAGTTACAACTCCCGGCCCCTAAGGCCAATAAGTGCCTTATTCCACTCGAAGCGTTGCCTAGGGAAGGTTTAGCTTCTCTGCCCTTTTCCCTCAGGGTGACTTTCTCTGCAGGCTCCTCAGCCTCTCAGGCAAGAGCCTCACCAGTTTTCCTACACTCCTCTCACCTTGACACAGTTGAGTCCTCCATGACAGTCCCCAAACCTGAACCCCGAGGAGTGTTTCCGGACATCCCGCAATTCGCCGCTCACATCAGGACTCAGCCTCAATGTGCTAGAGCCACATGACGATTAAACCCCACTCCGATCACAACAGGCCACAAAGACTCATTCCTTCCTATAAATTGCATTGTCTTCCCTTGTTTTGTTTCAAAGAAGCATAAGCCAGAAAGAAATACTGCGACTTGGCTAGGGCAGGGAGGTGGCGCAGTGAAAACCAGGTAACACCCTCCCAGGGCACTGACATGCCAAGCACTTTAAGGTAGGAGGGGGAAAGATGACATTAACTCAGAAGAGAACTAAAGTGGGGCCTCAGGATAAAAAGCATGGGCTATTTTTATGTTGCTCTGACCAATGTACGGGTATTATTACACGTGTCTTCCTCTCCTTCTCACAGACATTTATTCTGCCTGGCATTCATGAGGCAGAAATCCACTGTGCTGTCCTAGTTTAAGAACCTACGGTCCACGCATGAGCAAGAGCAGCCCCTGACAGATGAGGTTCCCCTTTTAGCCAGAAAGACTCAAAAAAACCGGGCAATTAACTACAAAACAAAATGACGCATCATGCCACACAGGCATGAACAAATTACCAGGATGCCAGACACACATGGAAGGGTCAAAGGAAAGATTGCATATTCAATCTTACTTCTTGCAAGTAATTGCAAGAATTTAATATCGCAAATAGTACAGTCTTTTCCAATCCTTTGGGTGGTTTGGAGCTTGTGGGTTCATTTTGTCGTGGATTCTGTGTCCCGCTAGCTGACCTCGTTCTGTGCTGCTGCCGGGCGGTGGCCTTGCCCGAGGCCAGGGTCCGGGGCGCCTCTGCAGCCAGAGCTCTGTCTGTGTCTCCTCACAGCTGGCCTACATCGGGTACCTCATGCTCTTCAACTACATCGTGCTCGTGAAGATGGAACGCTGGCCTTCCACCCAGGAATGGATCGTCATCTCCTACATTTTCACGCTGGGAATAGAAAAGATGAGAGAGGTAATTGCTTTCGTAAAAGGAAACACAGGAGAAAGACAATGGTTCCTTCTGTTTGTGGATGGGGGGGCCGGGGGGGTCACCTGGGATCCAAATTAAGCCAGAAACTGTTTTGTCCCATGCTGCCACGGGGCTGCTGCTTTCCTCCTTTGACGAACCTGGGGAGGATTCGCAGTGTGGTGTCCACGGGGCTGTCACCCCACGAGTGCTTAGGATTTTTATTCTATTTTCTGCCAATGGAGCTTTTGCTGCCCCCCCCCAAGAAACCCTTCAGTTGTCTTTGATGCCGTTTACACTTCTCTGTACTCGGCCCCACAAACAGGGCTTTCTAAATTTTGCCAATTTTAACTCCCATTTCGATCCCTTACGCTGGCTCTCTTTGGACACAGCCTGCCTGTGAATCTCCAGATGCGTTTCAGCAGCTCCAGGAGCAACTCCACTTTCATTCATTTATGTCATTTATTCCATGGTTTCTTCCTTCTCAACATTTAGCATGCACCTGCCGGGCACCAGCCACTCCAGCAGCCCTAGGTGTCACCAAGGTGAACCGGACGCGGTGCTTGTCCTTCAGGTTGAGGTTTCAGAGTCCCTATTTTCTGCCCCCTCCGTGTGGCCTGCAAGGAGCCATCAGAACACCACCCCCAAAGGATTTAGTGGCAATCCCAGCTAACCTCAGGGGGCCCACCAGATTCAAAGAGCCATTAGAATAAATGTGATCAGGTGAAAGTCCACAAGAGGGCGCTGCAACCCTGCTCAAAGCTCTCCACAAACTCCTATTTCACTAGAGAAAACCACTGGGGAAGGCAGGCTTAGGAGACAGTGCATTCCTCTGCATTTTCCCTGGAACTGCGGTCAGCAGGACAGGCCCTTTCTGGAAGAAATGCTCCAGGTCAAGTCCACTCTACCTTTAAGAGCTCAGGAACAACCCTACTTGCTGTAGTACAGTGGGTGGGAAAATATACTGGGCACCAAAGAAAACGATTCCCACAGATCCACAAACGTGCTACAAATTCGCCTTTGTTACTAAGACAGCTTAAATCCTGGCAAGGGTTTCGGCTCTAGAATGTTTTCCTGCAGAGAAAAGATGCAGTAGCTATTTGATGCAACTGTATTGGAATAGGGAAAAATCTTTGTTTTGGCTTTTTGTTTTGTTTTTATTTTGTTTTAAGACAGGGTCTCTATTAAATATATAAATAAATATATATATACATAACCTATATTTTGATCCCTTCTCTTGAGTTTTTAAACTATCTGGGGAATATTTTCATTCTAACAAGCATCTCCCCATCCCGAGAACTTAGGAGTGGTATACTAGGCCCACTTTATAAAAAACAGGATCAAAAAAAAAAAAAAAAAAAACCCAAAACATGACATGCTTTGCCTGGTTCCAGCTAGTTGTCTACACCGTGGGCTTCCCGTGCACAGTGAGTGCCTTTTCTTCTTGACCCGTGCTGTGGATTTCCCACTTGTAAACTGAGAAGCAGCAATACGCTGCTCTGGTCTCTGTGCAGCTCTATGAGGCCTGCTATCGCGGGGCCCTGCGGCCGGGCGCTCGGTGCCAGCTGGAGTTGTTGTGACTTAACGCCCAGATGCGTATTCCCTCCCCATGATGAGCAGAGCAGGGAAAGACTGCAGCAGGGAGGCTGGAGTCTCTCCAGGGACGAGGCGGGAGGAGACAGGGAGCGGTCTGTACTCCGCGGACTGTTCTGGCAGGGGCCGCCAGGCAGGCGGGCGGCCAGGAGCCTCCAGGCCCGGGTTTCTCCTGAGGCGGCGGCGCAGGGTAGCAGGGCGGGCAGGTCAGCGGGGGGTCAGCCGGCCACAGCACGGGTCAAGAAGAAAAGACACCATGGACAGGAAGACAGCAGCGTAGACAACCGGTTGGAACAGGGCGAGACACTTCATGTTGTTACTATTATTTTTTTTTAATCCTGTCCTTTATAAAGTGGGCCTAGTGTACCCGCTGCTAGGTTCTCAGGACGCAGAGGTGCTTGCCGTCCTTGCTTCCAAGGTAGCAGTGGGGAGTGAGGAGGTGACCACCTTCGGGTCTGGCCTTTCCCTCTGTGGCCCAGCGAGGTGGCTCCCTGCCCCCCCGCGCCCCCGCCCTGCACTCACTAAAGGGACACTCGGCTACCCAGGGCCGAGGCCCCCCCAGGCCGCGTCAGCGCACGGGCTCGGACGCAAGATCCTGGAAACGTGGAAAAGTCTGCGTGCTTCCGTGCCTTCCCGGCGACACACCAGGAGGGCTTTGTGGTTTCCCTGCTGCCCCCATTCCCAGCTCTGCATACTTCTGCCCCGAGTCACCAAAGCGCACAGCGCTAATCCCTTAATAGCACGCACTGTTTACAATGCGTCAGCAGACACGACCTCATCTGCATCCGCCTCCCCCAGCTCTGAAGTCCGCGGCTGCTGCGATGGCATCCCCTCCTTACACGTCTGGGAAGTAAGACTCAGAGGGATTAAGCAATTTTCTGTGTCCCACGGCTAGAAAGGACAGCGAAGGGTCCATGTCCACACTCGCAGCTCTTTCCGCTCCCTGCGACGCTGCTCAAGGTCCTGGGTTATAAGCCAGGCGCCTAAGGGCTGGCTCCGGAGAGGAAGGGTGCCAGGTGGGGGAAACCTGGACTCTCCCCTCTGCTTCACCCCAGACTGCTCTGCTTGCATCGCTTTTGTTCATGTTGGGACTTCAGAAAAAACTTTTTTTCACTATTTAAAAATTATACTACCAACCTGTACGTTTAGCAGTGCTAGGAAAATGTGAGCAAAGGGTTAGCAAAGCTCTAAGGCATTGTCCGTATCCCGAGCCCCCCAATACACACACTTAGATTTTTGCTCAGTTAACATGGAGCTGGGGGTGAGAAACCATCAGGACGACAGCAACTGCAGGAGTTGCTGGTGGGTAGGACAGTGGTTCTCAAACTGTGGCCTCCAGCATGACCTGGGACCCTGATCAAAACATAAATCCAAACATAAATCCTGCAGCCCCCACCCCCCAGGCCTGCTGGAGCAGAAATTCCGGGGCTGCAGCCTGGACAAACTCCAGGTGACGCTGGTGCACACTAAAGTTTAAGAAACTCTTGGCTAGGGCTTGGGATGGGGACATCACAGAGGATGAAAAGTAAAGCTACCCAGTGGCTCCTGGTGTCTTGCTCATCCTTTGAAGCCCCAGCCCTGACTTACTAAAACTTGCCTTCCTGAGCATGTCAGACCAAGGTAAACCATTATAGTGAAAATAAGGGTTCAAACAAACAGTTGCAAATAGACCTGTCCCCAATCTGTTCTCTCCCCTCCTTTGAGAAGGAGTCCTGAGTGAGGGAAAGGGTGCTCATGTTCGAAGAGATGGAAACTTCAGGGGCAAACACAGGCGATGCAGGTAGGTGGCCCTGGTGCACAGCTGCACAAAACCGGGTTCCCTGGCTCCTCACACCCTGGAGCAGACTGTGGTGCAGGATGGGTGCCATTCCTGCTGTCGAGCTGCGTATTGCGTAGGCCCAGGCATGGCAGCCCCTCAAAGGCAAATTGAGAGTCTCACCCAGCAATTAGGATATGCAAGATGCAGGGGTCCTCAAACTTTTTAAACAGGGGGCCAGTTCACTGTCCCTCAGACAGTTGAAGAGTGTGCACTGTGGGCCCCGGACGAGTCGGCTGCTAAGCAGGACAGGCAGTGGCAGCAAAAACACCTGGAGGGCCAGATAAATGAGCTAGGTGGCCCGTATGTGGCCCTCGGGCTGTATTTTGAGGACTCCTGGTAGAGAATTGCTGTCAGGTGCCTATGCAACACTCAGACAGTTGACAAATGTGTATTGAGTGTCTATGATGTACAAAGGGTCTTCCCTTGGAGTTTACAATCCAGGGAAGAGAGAAGGATGGATGGATGGATAGGTGGGCACACATACTCCTACACATATACATATACATGCATACAAAGATATTTTCATACAGTGATAAAGACATCAAAAAGTTAAACAGGGTAGTAATGTATTAGAGAGTGACCTGGTGACATGGAGGTGACTGCAGCTTATTTGATCAGAGACCTTGAGGATGAAAAGAAGTCAAATATAAATCTGGGAGAAGAAAGTTCCCAACAGAAGGAACAAGTGCAGATGTCCTGAGCATAGAATAAACTTGTTATGCTTAAGAGCAAGTGACTGTGGCAGCAGGGTAGAGAATGAGGGAGATTATGGTGAGATGTGAAATGAGGCCTCCATAAGGAGTTTGGAGTTTTCTCTGTTTCTATTTTTGGTTTTTTGTTTGCTTGTTTGTTTGTTTGTTTGTTTGTTTGTTTTAGAGATGGGGTCTTGCTTTGTTGCCCAGGCTGAAGTGCAGTGATGCACTCATAGCTCACAGTAGCCTTGAACTCCTGGGCTCAAGTGATCCTCCTTCCTCAGCCTCCCGAGTAGCTGGGACTCAGGTTTTTCTCTGTTTGTAATGTAAGCCATCAGAAAGTTTAAATATGCAATTATCATAATTTCCTTTAGTTTCTGGTATTGTTCATTTGTCCCTCAAGTCTCTCCTTTTTTTTTTTTAATAGACATATAATTTACCTGTAACAAAATGAACAGCTCCTAAAGGTACAGCTTGATGAGTTTTTACCTGTTCATACAACTGTATAATCACCATCCAGATCATGGCTTAGGTTTTTAAAGATCGTTCCGTGTGCTGCCCAGAGAATAGGATGACAGTGGAGGCTGGGGGGACAATAACGGCACAGGGACACCAGTTAGAAGGCTTCTGCGATCATCTGTGAGATGTGATGGAGCTTAGAATAGGGAGGCAGCAGTGGGGCGGGGTGAGAAGTGGTTGGTTAGGTTGCATTTAGAAATAGAGGCGATAGGACTCATTGACGCAGAGGATGGGGGTGTAAAAGAGAGGAATGAAAGCATCTTCCCCGGCGGGTGGTCTGAGTAACTCAACACAGTGAGTGGCACTGTTTACTGAGAGGGAACAAGACTTTGGAGAAGATTTGCAGCCCACTGGGATTCAATAATTTTACAGCAAAACCCTAATGTATGTCTTAAAATTTTAAGACAACTCAAAGAATCAAAATGATTCCTTATATCCGTCTCTGTAATATTTGCATCTGGATTGCCTAAGCTTAGCGCTGTGGGACATTTCATAGCATGAAAGTAGACACGGGTAGACAAAGCAAGAGACTTATGTCAGCTAACAGACCAAGCACTTTCCAACTGGGCTGAAAATGTAGACAGAAACCAGACCTAACCCCACTCCCCTTCCTGCCTTGTAGATTCTGATGTCAGAGCCAGGAAAACTGCTGCAGAAAGTGAAGGTGTGGCTGCAAGAGTACTGGAACGTCACGGATCTCATAGCCATCCTTCTGTTCTCTGTCGGCATGATCCTTCGCCTCCAAGACCAGCCCTTCAGGAGTGACGGGAGGGTCATCTACTGCGTGAACATCATTTATTGGTACATCCGCCTGCTGGACATCTTCGGCGTGAACAAGTATTTGGGCCCGTATGTAATGATGATTGGGAAAATGGTAAGCAGGGCTTCTGATTCCTTGTTGTATGTTCTCAGAGGAGAAGTGGTGATAATAGGAAGAGAGGAAAAATTCATGCGGGCTTGCCATCAAGGGCTGAATGAGATGGCCCTAGGGGCGTTTTATTTTCCAAGTTCCTTTTGATCATTTGGCCATTTGACTACATCTATTTACAAAACTGGAGAATGTAATCATCGTTCACCTGCACTCACTTACTGAAAAAAATAGAAAGATCATCTATTTTGTGCCAGGCTTCCTTACTGGACTAGGAGTTGGGTGTACAAAGACGTTCTTTCCGTGAGATTGAAGTTGAAAGACAGAGAAAGAGAAAGAGAAGTAACATGTTTCCCTGAAAATAAGACCCCTAAAATAAGCCCTAGCAGGATTTCTAAGCATTTGTGCAATATAAGCCCTACCCTGAAAATAAGACCTAGTGATGGGCGTGGCTACGCAGCGTATCTGCACAACCCATGCATTTCTTTGAGGAGCGGTAAAGAAGGCAAGCAGCCCTTCGAGAACTCTATTGCTCAACATGAGAGACTGGGGACAATGGTTCTAAAGGAAATAGAGTCACAAGAAATTCAGGATGGAATTTGGGGTTTGGAGAGTTAGGATGATGTTCCAGAAGAAGACGACTTAACTATATTTGAATAAATGTAGATTGTTGTACCATACTTAAAAAAATAACACATCCCCTGAAAATAAGCCCTAGGGTGTCTTCTTGAGGAATAAATATAAGACCCTGTCTTATTTTCAGGGAAACACGGTAGTTGCCATACCGTGTAAGAATGCTATAGTAGACGTGTATAAAGAACAACAGGGGCACAGAAAAGAGAATATAGGTCAGGTTCACATGAAAGTTATGTTTTAGATAGGTCTTGGAAGACCAATGGGGTCTCCCCTACAAATTTTTAACAGACCTTTAAAATTTTTTAAAGATCCTGTGTTTTTAAACGAAGTGCTAGAAAAATGTCTTTCCCTCCACAAAGGGAAGGCAAACAGTTTATTTGAGCTGAGCTGAGTGGAGCTGACTTTGGTTGAGTTTGAATTGAATATTAAATTCTATCACACATCATGTGTTTCCTTGCACTACTGGAAAATGATGTCTGTTAAGAACGAGGTTCCAGAATAATGCTCCTACTTATCTAATTCCTTGAAAAAGAATCCTAAGTGGTAAGCTGGTATGCTTCCCGTTTGCTGGGGGCTTGTTCTGATACTCCCTGAGCACACACCGGCTTCTAGATGTTTTCCATAAAGACTAGGGCAGCATCGTGTGGATCTGGGAGTGCAGCAATAAATCAGCTCCCTCTCGTAACTCACTAGATTAAGAAGCAGAGACTGAAGTCAGAACTGGATACTTTTTATCCATTCCCCCAGGTTCACAAATGTGCCCCCTACTTCACCTTTACAAGACATATGTGGGAAAGCTGAGTACATCCATCCTACTGTGGCAAACACCTTACTGAAAAACCTCTTTGCTAATAACCTTCACTTTGCTTCCATTGTACGAGCTATTGAAATCAACAATTAGTCAATAGATATTCCTTATCATTATCACTCACTTTACTACATATATCATTGCTAACCCATTATTTATTAAACATCTGTGTGTATGTATCATTCTACTGAAATGAACTTAAATAACCAAGACTCTTCCTACAAAAGCACTGACAAACTCATGCAAAGAGAGGAAGAATTTGAATTTAAAATGAATGGTATGAGACCTTGAGCAATTTATTTAAACTCTTTGAGACTCAGTTTTCTCATTTCCAAGGTAGTAATGAATAATAAATGCATATCTTGTAGGATTGTTGTAATGAGTAGAAATAATACATGTTAAAATGACCAACAGTGTCTGGCTCATTGTTCGGTAGTTGATAAGTTGTATCTGTTATCATTATGTTCATATTATATTTTTTAAAGTACAATGAAAAAAGAAAAAATTGATGAACATAGTTATTTTGCTGTATTCCTAACCCTTTTGCACAAAAGTTTGATATTTATAACAACAGCATAGTTTAGGGCAAATGTCACCAAACCCATTCTAAAGAGGAAAAACTTGAATTCACAAGCTTAAGATACTTACCCAAAACTGAACCTCAGTTCAATTAGAGATTTTTTAAAAAATTGAATTGAATTTCAGAGTATTATGGGAATACAAATGTTTTGGTTACATAAATTGCTTTTGTACAGTTTGAGTCAAAGTTATAAGTGTGCCCATCACCCAGATAGCGTGCATGGTACCCGTTAGGTGTGAATTTACCCATCCCCTCCGTCTCTCTCCCACCTGTTTGATTTCCAGTGAGTTATAGAGTAAGATACACATTTTTTCCTACTCCAAAAATCTCCAATTCCTGCAAAATTTTGACAATGGAAAAAAAAATGCGTATCTTTCTCTATTATACTGCCTGTTATATCATCTTCTTTGTACTTTAACAATAAATTTGAGATTGTGGTGAAAATTGCTACAACTAAAAACAGAAAGCCTCTATTTAGAGTCTATGGATGAGGCTTAGAAGATAGAATCTGTGGACCCTCCCCCCAATTTATATATAAAAATGTGTGGGTGTATGAAATTTTCTGGACAAAGAGGACAAGCTTACATGAGATTCTCAAATGTATTTTCTCCAATGGACTCGGTGAAAGCGAAGAACTATAACAGCTATAAAATTAGGCCAAGTTTTCTCCACCTTGACACTATTGATTGCTATTGTGGGCTGGATAATTCTTTGTTTTAGGGGCTGTTCTGTGCATAATAGGATGTTTAGCAGTATCCCTGGCCTCTGCCCACTAGCTGTCAGTATCAGGCATGTCGGTGAGCGTGCACACGCATACACACACACAGTTATGACAACAAAAAAGTCTCCAAACATTGCCACATGTCCCGTGGGGGGAAAAATGGCCCTCTATTGAGAACCACTACGTTAGGTGATTGCATAACCTGATTGGTTGTTTTTCTGACTGTTACCTTATTCTATTTTAACAAGTAAAATCTGAAAAGACCCCAAACAAACCAAATATATAACTTATTAAAGTCTGGGTGACATTTATATACCTGAAATAACTAACGTCACACGAAGGCAGCAAGATTATTTTAAAATCCACGTCTATCATGTTAATAATGGCATAATTATCCCCGGTTTTGACTAGAATGAAACCTTACTAAGGAGTGAGCAAAACGGAAGTACTGCATTTTCTCTGCCTTTTAACTTATGAATGACTTCATTTGTCAGTCAAGAAGAAGTAGAAAATGAGCATATTTGGGGACTTTGCTTCTCTTTCATGAGGCTTTTAAGATAATTAGCTCAATAATTGAGTCACTGATCCAGAAGGTAGATAAAATATGCCTATAGAATTTATCAGGGAGCCAGATGGACTGCCAGGCTGGAAGCTTAACAAAATGTGCCCAGATGTGTTTATACTGAAAGCCTCTCAACATTAGGGAGTCCCTGTTCAGAAGTAAACAGCCAAGTAACTCACTGCCCTGTAGTCTAGGGACAGATAGCTGATAAGATTCCCCAGCACACAGTGATGGGGAGTCCATTTTGAAGCCGGTGCTGTGAGCCTTTGCGTTGCATAAGAAACCAACACAACACATGCCCCAGCGTGGAAAACCTGCTTCGACAGTGTGATTCCAATTGATCCGTAGGTCCAGGATCACTTAATGAAATCCTGATCCCTTTCCTTCATGTTCCACTTCTTAACGGAATTCTCTCAGCCTGGTACTGAGCTCACCTGTTTAGTGCAGAATGATAAGAATACTACTAACAGCTATCACTTGCTGTGTGCTAGATACCATGTCAGACATGTCACCATCATTATGGCCCCCATGAAATAGGTCTTAGGGTCCTCATTTAACAATTGAATGAACAAGCGAATAAGAGACAAAGCAAGAGACAATGACAGGATTCAAACTTCTGTCTATCTGACTCTACAGCCTGATTTCCTCCCAATTCCAATAATGATATGTCAGCATTGACTGAGAACTTGCCATGTTAAGTGTTTCACATGTTATCTCATTTAATCCTTACAAAGATAATATGCATTATTATTGTGATTATTATCCCCATTTTACAAATAACAAACAAGATTAAGAACTCTCCCAAGGCCACTTAGCTATCTTTCTTTGCCTTTTTTTTTTTTTAAATGGTCAGGAAAGCTGTTATTTTATTTTTTGTAATTATTTTTACTTTTTGTGCGTGTGTGGTTTTTTTTTTTTTTTTACCATGTAGCTATTTTTACTAGCAAAATCAAGATAAAAAGCCATGTCGTCTGACCCCTGAGAACACATGCCTAACCACTGCAGTATATACTTTCCTGTCTAGAACACAACTGAAAGATATTTACAAAATAGAACACAATCAGCTCTCTTAATAGTAAACCAACTGGACAATTTAGCTTTAAAAACAGAGGAAGCCAGCCCCAGTTCTCACTAATAATGCTCTGTTTCTGTATTCCACTCTATTATATTTCGGTATTTGTATAAAAACTGAGACCTCTTTGGAATATATGAAGCTGAGTGTTTGGGAAGAATGTTTCTTCTCTTTGATTGTTTTGACCCTTTGCATTGATATCATGATCAATCTGAACAAAAACAATCCCGAGAAATTTAATTAGAATAGTTTCTCTATTTGCTGGCTGAGTTTCCTTAGGTCAAACCAGCTTCCAAATCTCATGAGTACACACTTTCCTCTCCCCATCCATCTTTCAATCAATGTAAATAAACATAAAATGAAGGGCCCGTGTGTGCTTTCTCATTGTTAGAACTTTTTGTAAATTAATGAAGAAAGAATTTTACAAAATAAAAAAGAAAGAAAGAGGATGAGAAAGAGACCCACATTTTCTATAAAACTGTTTCGACACAGCTGGCTTGCTCACTTTAAGGGAGTTCTGAGACCACTAAACTGTGGAAGGAATAACTAATTAACTAGCATATAATTTTAAGGACAGTTTAAAAATATGAATGAATGTCAAATTTTGAGATATTTCTATTTAGTTTCAAAGTCATATAGTACTTCTGTGATGAATGTTAAAGTTGCCTTAAAACTTGATTAATTGGCCTAAAGTATATTGAGACCCCCAGTGCCCTAAGGCATACAGGAAGACTATAACGTTTGAATACCAATAACAAGAACCATATAATGTCCTCTTTTAAAATAAAATGTTAAAGTTAATTTGAAGTCTTCATTGTCATTGGTAAAATTAACGCGACTTTCCTTGTGGATGGACATCCCTTCAGGAAGTGTGACATCCAAGAGAAAGTCTTTTGTAGTAGATATTTTGATGCAAGATAGAAACCAGTCTCCAACTAGCTTAAGCCTAGGGGGATGTACTGACTTGTAGGAAGGCCTGATGGAACTGGACTTGGGGCCTGCTCCAAGCAGGGAACCAACCACTGTCAGGATTTGCTCTCTTTGTCTTGCATATCTGCTTCATTTACTCTGAGCAGTTTCAATAGTGGAGGACTCAGCCTCAGACAACCTGAATTTTTATCATTAAAGAGAGGAAAAGAAAACTTCTCTCTCCCAGCTTAAATAAAAACCAAAAGAAAACAGGACACTGGTTGGCCTGTCTTGTGTCATCTGCCTACCTCCCCATCTCTCCTGCCAGGAGGCAGAGAACCATGATTAACCTAGCCTGGGAAACACACCTACCTTGTGGCCAAAATAGGTAGAAACTGTTTCTAAAAGAGAGAGGTAATAGGTTCTGGCCAGGCAAAAATCAATAGGTACTGCATCCTCATCTATTTTGGATGATAAAAGGAGGGCAATTTGGCATATGAGAAACAGATCCCAAATAATATATATCATGGAAACAAACAAGGAAGAAAGGAATAAAGAGGAAGAAGAGATAACATTGTATTAGAGTGCAGCCTGGAGGATCTTATAAACATGTCAAGATGTAAATCCATCATTTCAGCAGCAGGTACAGGTATGGGTCATTAGGCTACATGTCACTAATGCCCAGAAAAACACCCTCCATAGCCAATAGGAGACCCTGCAGGAGAAAGAGCACTTCTCTGAGAGACTGGTTGATGGTAGAACATCATGGGGTGGGGTGGGGCTACAGGAATAAGACAGAATGTGATGGATATTTGGTTTGTCCTAGCTTTGTTTACAAGCAGTTATTTTCTTGAGCTTTCCAACTTTTCATTAGCCTTCCAGAACTACAACATTGCAGTCATTCTTGGAATAGTTCAACTATCCCAATTCCAATTTCACTAAGAAGAAAGAGACCCAAAGAGGGCACTTTGCCTCCCCCAGGAGCATAGAAAAAGTTAGTACTGGGTTCTCCAAGCCTCTGTGTTATAGGACTCCCATACCTAGAATGGACTAGGTCCCACAGACAGCAAAGAAAATGAAGAGGCTCCATTGTGCATGCACTTGTTTAAAAAAAATATATTTTTTTTAGTTACTGATAAGATTTTGTGGACGTTGGCTTCAGTAGACTTAAGCGTCCTCTTATTTGGACATGACTCCCTGTCTAAACATCCCTTATTAGCAGAAAGTGGATCTCCTCCAAAGGTTTCCATCAATGTTGGCGTTCATAAGTACACTCACTCATACAGGTTTTCTTCTGTTTCTCTCTCTGCTTCCCCACCCTTCCAGATGATAGACATGATGTACTTTGTCATCATTATGCTGGTGGTGCTGATGAGCTTTGGGGTCGCCAGGCAAGCCATCCTTTTTCCCAACGAGGAGCCATCATGGAAACTGGCCAAGAACATCTTCTATATGCCCTATTGGATGATTTATGGGGAAGTGTTTGCAGACCAGATAGACCGTAAGCAAGTTTATGATTCTCATACACCAAAGTCAGGTATTTAAATTCAATTGGGTTGTGTCTTTTCTGAGTTCATTTGTTTGTTCTCAATAAATGGCTCAAGATAGAGGACCAATTCCTAGCTTCCTATTTTGGAGGAAAAAAACACAAAAAACTAAAAACAACAATTACAGAAGGTGAATATACAATTTTAGCAAAGCAGTCCTCGGGTGTTTCTTTAGGTACATAGTGTTCTGTGATACAAATCAACATCTGGCATGCCAAATTGGATCAAAAAAATGAACCATTTAAAAAGATCTAAATTCTTTTGTGATTCGAAGTCCCAGGGCCATGTGTTGAATATTTCAGTATCAGGGTATGTCACTGTTCGCCCCCTCCACCAACCACCAGCCTTTAGAAAATAAATTTCTCGAGTTTGACTTTGGAACAAATAAACAATTCTCAATTTTGCCATCAGAATTCAAGAGTAAGGGCAAACATCTGCATGGTGTTTTCCTTGCACTGGAAACTATTCTCTAACTCCCTTTCCCACTGTCTTAAATTATGTGCCATTGAGACTCATAAGAAGCCAGTATTCACTGCCTGGAAGTATGGAAAATGCCTTAGGTCACAAACTGAGTTGCTTGCTATACATGCCAGAAAAAAAAATAATATCTATATTATGCAGTGATTCCATGTGGGGAGTGAGCGCCAGCAGGCCCCCAGTGTTTCATGCCCTAATAGATGCTGATTCTCTGTAATAAAAACTCCTCTTGCATGGAGTTTGAAGATAGTTATATCCTAGGAGTCTGTTCCAGGATTTTATTTGGACCAAATGTCAGGACGCACCAGACATTGGGAAATTTAGGGGGGAAGAAAGCATCTTTAAAGAAACATCTTCCAGTGTGGAGGAGTTGAATCCCAGCAGCAGCAACTCCTGCTCGTTTTCCCTGAGGAGTTTATCTCTGGAAATAACATCCCTCCAACATTGTTGAATTAACATTTTTGAGACATTTTTTTCGCTGACAGGCCAGCCATCTGAGCCCCGGACTGTGGGCCTGGATTAGGGTTACATAACCAGGTAAATAGCCACAAAGAACAGGAGCAGAGACTAGACTGGCAGCTTCGCCACCCCCAGCCCCTCCCACCCCAGGTGGGACTGAGACCAAGAAGAGAAGGACAAGGCACCCAAGACTCTGAGTCCTCCGAGTCTAGGAAGAGCATGTGTACACACTGGCAGCAGAACACACCAGTACATAGTCTTTTCTTCCATGATGGATTTTGAACAAATACCCTTTCCTTCTCAAAATGCGTTATCTCAGGCAAGCAAGACGTTTTGGAACACCTAATTGGAACAAAATATTTGTTTCATGAGACTTAGCCAACTCACTGAGAAAGAATTTTAACTCTGTCTCCCGGTTGTGATGTCTTTGGTTAACAATGTGCAGCCTTCCCCAAGACAGCTCTGCAGGGACTCAGGGAAGTCCTCTTGAGAGCGTCCTTTCAAACAGTCCCCAGAGGCAAAACAACACCTGAAAAGCCTACCTGTGATCATTCTCCTCAGAGAGTCCATGTGCTGTCCCACCCCCCCCCAAGAAATTGTTTTGACACTTAGTTACATTGTTTTGCCTTTTCTAGTTTTCCTTTCTTCCCCAAAATGAGATGAAGTCCCCATGGGTGTTTTGACAATGCAACATTTGGGGATGGGAGAAGGAGGGAGGTGTAGCTGTGCTTCATTAAGTGGGATTCTGTCTGTCCCTCTACAAGTGGCCATTTATTGATGTTGTACTACGAACCCAGCCTAGTGCAACAAACACCACCATCTGGCTGAACAAGAGGATTTATTATTGTTATTTTAAAAGAAGGGCTGATTGTAGTTTAGAACTTGAAAACCCCCTGGAGATGGAAGAGAGGTGTATTGTGTGAATGAAATATGGAAATAGATTCCCCACATTGTTAATTAGATCTGTGGTGCTCTACGTGTGTGAGAATAAATTTCTACTCCAAGTCCCAGTATATAACTGACCCAGCCTTGGATAGACGCAACCTTCCCGGTGCCCTTTCCCCAACCACTTACCTTCCTTTTCGATATTCTGAAATTGGCTGCAGTGGTAGCCACTGTTCTAAGCTAAATCAGCCAGTTTTCTGTGTAGAGTGCTAATGAGTATTTGTCCTTTCTCAAATGGGCATAGAAGGCTGCCCCCACATCTGTCATTCCATTTGGCCAGTGCCATTGAACACCCCTGCCCTCTCAATGATTTGATATTCAAGTTATGGCACTGGCTGGGCCCAGTGAGGATCGGGCCACTGCCCTACCTGATGGTTCAGAAATGCCCTGAAGACCCAAGTTTCAAGCCCTTTGAGAAAGGTACAGATCATTTCTGCTGCCCTATGATGTCTTGCCTCTTTCCTGTGCCGTGACCAGGTTGGTTTGTGCAGCATGTATTCAGGCTGATCGGATTGCTCACAACTGCCTGGGCCCACAGCCCCGTGCGGGGCCCGCCAGTCCCATCCTGTCCATGTGGCCCACACTGACCTTCCCAAGCGCTGCTCATTCAAACACTTTCTCAGCGCAACTCATTTCTAACGTAATGCACGCGCTCCATCTCCGACCCTTTTTGTTTTTTACTCCAAAATCGCTGAACTCATTTCATGTTTGGGGAAATAATCTCTTTCTTGATTGGGATGGATGTATGTGAATGCACAATAGGGCGCTCGGAGTGGGTTATTAACGTCAATCTTACAGCTCAGAAGGGAGGACAGCTTTAATGCCCTCACTTCTGGGAGGCGATGTTACCCAACTACAGATGTTTTATATACGTTCCATCTTTCTTCCTGTCCTTTGTCCTAAGCACAGAGACCGAAGATCAGTAAGATCAATAAAGCCTAAGACACTAGAATGAGCCCGGTAAGGTTACTTTCCAAATGTGCTTAAAAACTAAAATCAAAAGGAAAAAAGTGGAATCACTGTGAAATCACAAAATAACTTGGATGCTTTTCACCTCTAAGCTGTGTTGGACTGACACAAATGATAGTTCAGCCTTAATCTAAATTACCTGTGGAAGCTAGAATATTTGCCTTGGGGTTGGAAGCCGAGGCAAGAACGTGATTGGCAGCAGAAGATGATGAAATTGGGATTGGGGGGAAGGGACAGTGATGCTTTCTGCTCTACCCTGGAAACTTTGCCTACCAGCCACCCTGATGTCATTCCTGAGAATTGAACTTGCTGTTCTTGTTTGGTTGGCTTCTTTTGGTTTGGTTTTGTGTTTTCAAATAGCCAAAACGTGTCTTCAGGAGTTTGTTATCTATAATACTAGCTCTGTAAGACCCACCTAAGGGCTGCCATGAAGTGACTTGGGCTCCAGGCTGTTAAATGCATTGCTACCAAATGATGTCATCCTTTTGGGCAGTCTCATTCGGGTGCTCCATGTTGTATGGCTTCTGAGAGCTGGTCAGGGTCCCACGGGAGCTTGAGGGGGAAAAGCCACTGAGAGGAGAAGAGCCACATAATACATTTCCAGCCCAGCAGTGTTCATGCCAAGGCTGAGCAAAACTAAAATGAGGTGGCCTCTTGCCAGCTTAGAAATCTGGTTCTACGTCCTGGTGTGTGTGTGAGGTGCCTAAGAAGTGCACCTTTGTTGGCAGAGAAAATGGGGTGTCTCTGACTTTCTCTGGCCCCTGAATGAATGCAATTTCATTTATTTACAGGGCATCCATGTGTTGCCTGGTGTATATTCAGACTCCCCAGGCTGCACCAGGGCAGGGGGAAAATGAATCATACTCTTGAATGCATTAAATAAGGGTCTAAATTTAGCTCTTCTTTCTGCCTCTCTGAGTATTTTTACAAGTTTGGATAGTAATGTGAAAGCAGAATGTCCAAAACTTACTTTCTACCGTGACAACTTAGTATTATCTGGCTCTTCCAGTCACTCCAAATTAACTATCCAATCTACTTAGTACATGGGTCAGGTTTTCTTTTTTTTTTTCTTATTGCCCAGGGCTTTTCCATCTGGAATTAATAGGTAGTCTGGGCTAAGAGGGGTTTTTTGTTTTGTTTTTGCTTCATTTATTTATTTATGTATATATATAGCACAAAGGTTTGGTGTGGGAAAAAAAATCCTGGCTCTTTTGTGTCCATGTTGTCTCTGTGATATTGACTGGATTTAAAGTGGTGTGTTTGTCAGGAAGCAAGTATATGCATGTGAAGCAAAAATAGTCTCCTGAATTACTTTTCTGCCTCGAATTAATTGTTCCTCCCTTCAGGTGTGGCAGTCAGGCCAGCGTAAGGAGCCAGTCTCTGGAATATGCCTGCTTATTTCAGCACGCACTCTTTAGACCAGCATGCACAGAGAAGATGGCTATTGTTTGTTATGCATTTCACTCGTTAGACCCCAGTTCCCAAAACTCAGGCCTGTGCATCTGTTTAGTATTCTGGACTGACCTTCCCTAATAGATTCAGAGCACACGAATGCCTACCAGCTATACAGCACAGGGAGTGCTGCCTGACCAAAGTACTCCGGAAAAGAAAAACTTGAGCCGGTGCCAACTTTTGGGAAAGGGGGAATTGTTTAGTCGGGTTTTGTTTTCACAAATTGCTAAGGAAGCAAGCCAATAAGAGGCGCCATCCCCATTTTCTGTCCCTAAAAGTCAGCTCGCATCATGGAGAATACCCACCTGACTTGTTTACTAATGCAAACTGAGGCTTAATGGAGTTGGGAATAACAGAGCTATGTGCAGATGCCTTTGCGTCCATGTGGTATGATGTTGTGATCAACATTTGTGCCACTGTCATGACATTTATTTAGCATTTCTCACAGGCTGGACTTCATTTTGAATTCTTTCTTGCTTCATTCAGCGGATGTGTATTTTGTTGTTTTTCTGAGATGGAAACTGAGGCACAGAGATGCCCATGACAGAGACATTGTTTTCAAAGAGCTTACAGTGTAGGAGAGGCAAACTGACATTGACAATGTATGTGTAGAGATGGAACCCAAAGAAGAAGGTAGTGAGTTCTACCTGGGGTGAGGCAGGAGTACAATGGATGAGGCCTTGCAAAGAAAGGGAGAGTTGAGCCAAGCCCTGAAATATCAGCAGATGTTTGCTAGGCAGATGGAAGCAAGAGGTGTGAAGAGAGAAGAATGGCATTCCAAACTGAGAATTAGTATGAAAATTTCCAGGAGCAGCAGGTAGTTGAGTATAGCTAACTGTAGAGTTAGAGGCAAGAGGCAGGAAGTAGAACAGACAGGTCTGAAGAGAGGAACCTGGGTACAGATGGTGGAGGACTTCTACTCCATGCTCAAGGTGATACCATGACCAGATACACGTTTTATTTATTTATTTATTTTTTTTTTTAATAGTAGAGACGGGGTCTCGCTCTTGCTCAGGCTGGTTTTGAACTCCTGACCTTGAGCAATCCGCCCGCCTCGGCCTCCCAAGAGCTAGGATTACAGGCGTGAGCCACAGCGCCCGGCCCAGATACACGTTTTAATCAGAGCTCCTGGGAAAAAGTATGGAGTGTCCATAAGAAGGGTTGAGGTGGGAGGAGAGAGGTCATTGCTAATGCAGTAGCAGCTAGGATGAGCAGACAGGCAGTGTGCGATTTTAGAAAGGTCAAATCTAAAGGACCTGGAAAGAAATCAGATGGTACAGAGGGTGACAGTGGGGAAAGTGGATGAGGATTTAAAAGAGAGGAGCTGGAGATCATGCCAAAATTTCTGGCTGAGTCTAAAGGGTGAGCTAGAGAACCTAGGAGGAGAATTGTAGAGGGAAAGAGGGAGGATTTGTTCATTTTGGGTTAAGCTGATTTTGCCGTTTCCATGGGGACTCCAGGAAAACCAGGAAGAAGGCTCTTTTGTAGCTAGAATTCTGGAGCTCAGTAGCAAGAGCTCGACAGGAGCTATAGATTTAGAGATCACATATATAACTACCAGTTAAAGCCATGATGGGTGAGCTTGCCAGGATGTACAAGGTAAAGAGAGAAGAGAAGGCCAGAGTAGAATACTGAGACTGGAATGGTCAACAGTTTCAAATGCAAGGGAAAAGTCTAACTAAGTGAACATTTATAAGAGTCCATTCAATTAGTCCTTTAGGAAGTCACTGGTGTCTTTTGTCAGAGAATTTTTATTTCAGTGGTGAATGCACAAACCAGGTACAGTGATTTAAGAGTAAATAAGCAGCAAGGCAAAGCATTTACTGGGGAAGAGGGAGAGAAGTGTTGTTATGTGTATCAGCAGTGGAGGAGGGGCAGAGAAAGTGTCCATGAAGCAGAGCTTTGAGAAGAAGAGTGATGTCTTGTAATCACCACTAGGGAAAATGAGAGATGTCACTGACTTGGTATACATCACAGGATTGCCTACGGCCCCTTATTTGCATAATTAGGCTGTGTGTTTTCCCAGTCATGACTCAGCAGCCCAGATAACGTATGAGGAAAGACAAACAGTTGGATTAATCCAAGATTGAGGCTTTGCTGTGTCTGTATGGCAATGAGAAAGAGGACTAGGGCTTTTAGAGATGCTTGCAAGGGTTCTTAAAATCACACATTATGAGATCTAAGAAGGAGGGAGAAGAAAGTAAACTTATAATATCAGTAAGAATAATACAGGGACTAGATTTCTAGCCTGAGCAGAAAATGCATTAACTAAAGACCCGGATAGTTGTGGTGATAAGATATTGCGGTGAGAGAATGGTGAACTGGCATTAAGAGATGCAGCAATTTAGAATAATGATAAGGTCTGGTATAGCTATGAGAGTAAGTTCTAGAATATGCTAGAATGGAGGTCAAGCATCGTGAAGCTAGATTCTTCTGTGTTTGTCAATAGATGTTGAAGTTTTTTCTAACAATAAAAGGAGAAGGTGTGAACAGTAAGACTTTGATCAGGATGACCTGAAACTCAAAGGAGAGAGGACCTTTTGCACAAGAATTAAAAACAGTGGTTCAGAAAAGGCCAGGAGCATCAGTGAGAAGGTAGACATTACTTCCGGGGTGGATGTAAGAGACTTTCATCTTCCACTGGAGAAGGTTACAAAGAAATGGTATCTTGCTGCAAAGCAGGTTTAAATTAAGGCAAGAAAATGGGGAAATGGGCTCCTAAAAGTGTGAGAAAACGGAGGAGTTTGTGTTTGATAAGGGGGTTCCAGAAGGTTCAGGGAAAAGGGAGAAAAAGGGAACACGGATGAGACAATTCAGGGGGCAGAAAGCCTATCCTCCTGTGAGGACAGTAGCACAGGGGAGGGTGGGTGGCTGGAGGAGCTCGCATTGCAGGAGTGAAGGATGACAGTGGGGAGAAGTATGTAGGAGTATCTTGGCCACAGCCTTGAGGCACCAAGAGTCTAGAACCCTAGTAGTATAAGAGGTCAGATGAGGCTAATGATACCAAGCCCTAAAAGGATGGAACTGGAGACTTCGTGTAATGGAGAAGAGTAACCAAATCCTGAAAAGGAACCTCCCCAGATGGCTGGAGAAGTCTCCTTCTCGAAGGAGGCTGTCTGTTTTGAAACTAGCAGTGGCCGGTGATGCCAGAGAAGCACCATTCATCACCTTTCACAAAAATGAATTCTTGATATTACCTCCAAATATTCCATTTTTTGAACCTGTTCGACACTTGCTAATACCTTGCTTCTAACTAAACTTAGGGCTTGGCCCATCTTGACCATTTTCAGCCTCTGTTGTAACTCAGCCTTTAACAGAGTGCTTTTAGTTCACCTGATGTTTGTATGACTCCAAAACCCATGCTTTCTCTACCTTACCATGAATACCCTAAGTCAGTCCTAGGTAATCCTGTGGAAAATAAAGCATCAGTAGATGTGATATATTTAAAATCCTTTAAACCTTCTCAATAAAGCTTCAGACCACTTCCCAAAAATGTGTGCTTGGAGGAGAAAAGTTGACATCTTATCTAGTTCTTAGGACTCTTTTGTCACCTATCAGGGGTTAACTTATTACTGGGGAGAAAAGTTATTAAAAAGTTTGTTCCTTTGCATAGAGACAGATCAATAGAGTTTCCTTAAAACTATGTTGAAACTTGTCCTCTTCAGCATGTGCAAAAGTGATCTAAAAATGGGAGGCCACAAGATTTAGAGAAGAATCTATCTATGGTAGTGCTACTAAGCCCACAGTGAAGGGTTTTAGAAAAAATTTATGTTGTGTGCCAGTAGAAAAATAGCAGATAAGGTTTACTAAGAACATGATGAAATAACATTTAAAAATAAAAGTTTAAATAAAACTTATTTAAATTATTAAATTAATAATTTTAAAATAAAATAGGATAAAATTGGTCATCAAGAAACAGTAATACTCTATACTGTAATGCAATTGGCTATGGGTAAGGAAAGGTAAGAAAAGGTTGAAAACTAGAGACACCGGCATGATGTGAAACTCAACCCAAAATGATGTTAAATGTCATCTAGAATAGTATTAAAAACAAAATACAAGCAGCTATCTTTACCTAATCCAAAGCTGGGTGTGTCTGGGGTGTGCCTGGGACAGTAGGTACAATTTTGGTCACTGTGCCCCAAGGAAGACATAAATACATTGAGCCAACAAAGAGCAACCAAGCCAATCAAGGAATAAATACAAAGCTGCAAATCGAGGACAAATCAGAAAGATTAGGGCTCTTTACTTCAGAAAGATAAAACTGAATGTGCCTGAAAGTGAATTTCTCTGTGGATACAGTGAGCATGACGTGAGTCCCAAATCTGAGTATATTTCAGCCAGCAATCCCTTGAAGTATGAAAGTGGTAGACTTATGTCAAATAAAAGAAATACCCTTCTACAGAGTGGGCAGAGAACCTCTGGCATATATTTCCTCCAAAGAGATGTTATAGGAGAAATAATAGAGTCTCAAAGAGAATTTTGAATTTTTTATGTTTTCAATCATAAAAAAGGAGACCCACCCCCACCCCCAAACAAAGTAGTTGGCTTTTTGTCCCTGCCCCCCCGAAAATAATTTACTTTTGAAAGAAATGTAAGAGGATGAGGAAAAAGAGGAAGAAGAAGTTTCCATGCAATAGAGGACCCATTTTATGGAAATGACATGGATAATTCAAAATGGCATATAATGTCAAATGACATGTAATAAACACTGGTGGAGCAGACTCCAGTCTGATGCTGTGGCAGATACCATTAGTTCTCTGCCCAGATACCTTCCCATCCCCCTTTTACTCACCTCCAGTTTCTGTGTGATTAAATGCTGGGACTCCCACCGTGGACTTCTGATCATTGCTCTTGAGCTATTGGAGCCTCTTCACCACCCAGAGAGCTTACTGTTTTGGGGGCTTTTTTTTTTTTTGTCTGTCCAAGGTGTTTTGTCCTCTGTCACTACCTGTTGGGAAGGGAAGGATATGGAGGAGTATAAAAGCCTTGTTCCCTTGGCTCCCATTTAAATGGAAAAAACTACTACCTTCAGGACTGCAAAATACCTTCCTAAATGTGATGTGTGATTCATAGTCTGGAAATCCCCGTGGGATCAGGCTAAGGCTTAAGACTTCAACTGAAATTGCACCTTTCTTGGCTTTTTTCTCTTTCCTATTAGCTTCCTCTGCTTATACTATCCAGTTTCTCTTTGGAGCTCTTCCTTAACTAATCACTTTCACTTGAAGCTTTTGCTTAGGGTCACTTCTGGAAGAAACCAGCCTGAGATAAGCACTCAAGCTCCATGTCTCCTTAGATCCAAACTGACACCATTTGTAATGGAGGCTCAAGACCGGGCATCCTCAAACTATGGCCCGCGGGCTACATGCAGTCTGTTTAGCACAGTTATCCGGCCCTCCGGGTGTTTTTGCAACTGCTGCCTGTCCTGCTTAGTAGCCAACTCGTCCCGGGCCCACAGTGGGCACTCTCCAACAGTCTGAGGGACAGTGAACTGGCCCCTTATTTAAAAAGTTTGAGGACCCCTGCTCAAGACCCTTCCTTGTAGTGCAGAGCAGGAAGCCATGGGGAGCCCCCAATTATATATACAGCAGATGGCTGATCTAGTCATCTATATTAGCGAGATGAGGAGATAAGATTCTCTCTCTTATTCCAGCTGCTGGAGATTTCACTGCCCCTTGTACTTCTTTAATACTTGAGGTTAATGGCTATAACTCAAGGCATTATGTTCCTAAGCATCACTGAAAGGAGTCACCCTTGAAGCTCAAAAGTTCGTTCCAGCCTTAGGATCTTTTATTACACCACATTTCTCAAATCTCTGCTCTGCATGGAGCAGGACCTGAAAGGAAATAGAAAGATGTTTAGCCACCATCCTTGTCTTTAAGAAGTTTATAATCTAGGCCAGGTATGAGTAAACTTTTTCTATAAAGGGTGAGATGGTACTGCAAGGCTCTGTTGTAGCCATGTAGTGTTCCCATTGTACCACAAAAACAGCCATAGGCCGGGCGCGGTGGCTCACGCCTGTAATCCTAGCACTCTGGGAGGCCGAGGCGGGCGGATTGCTCAAGGTCAGGAGTTCAAAACCAGCCTGAGCGAGACCCCGTCTCTACCATAAAAATAGAAAGAAATTAATTGGCCAACTAATATATATAATATAAAAATCAGCCGGGCATGGTGGCTCGTGCCTGTAGTCCCAGCTACTCGGGAGGCTGAGGCAGGAGGATTGCTTGAGCCCAGGAGTTTGAGGTTGCTGTGAGCTAGGCTGACGCCACGGCACTCACTCTGGCCTAGGCAAGAAAGCGAGACTCTGTCTCAAAAAAAAAAAATTATAAAAAAAAAATAAAAAAAATAAAAAAAATAAAAAAAAAAACAGCCATAGACAACAAGTAAACTAATGGGTGTGGTTGTGTTTCAATAAAACTTTATTTACAAAAGCAGGAGGCAGGCCAGACGTGGCCCATGGACTCTAGTTCTCTTAGCCCTGGTCTAAATCATCCAGTCATGAAATTGCATTGGCTTCCTTCCCACTGAGTTCAGTTGAGGAACGTGTGAAACCAGAGCTCCAGGATGGAATCAATTTCCAAACTATTTGAAGTTTTCTCCAAATATATAGGAAGAGACTGCTTGGTGCACTACTTCCCAGGAAAAATGTTATTATGCTGATAGAATAATGTAGACATAAATAAAATAGAGCCAAGGAAAAGATGATGTCTGTGGTTGAGTTGTCATATATAGAATGAAACCACGCTGCTTGTGAAATGGGTATGGCTCACAGACCACAAAAATACAGAGGTTGCTAGAAAATCAACTTTATTTTTTATTATAATTCCATTTATTTCCATTTTGGGCACTCATCCCCCTGAGCTGGGGGAAAATCTCCATCTCAGACACACCCTTTCTATCTTCCTTAAGGGTAGATTAAGATTGGGGGAAGGGCAGGACATGGTTGGTGAATCATCTGTTTACTGCTGAAATATCCATTATGCCAGTCAGTGTGACCCCTCAGATCCAGTGGAGGAGACGTCACCACAGTCCCAAATCCTGGACACTGTCTCTCTCTGGGACCCGGCTCCCGCCAGCAGAACTTCCAGGAACACCACGCAGCCCGAGCCCACAGCGCATGTGCAAGCTGGCATGATTGCCACACACCCTCACATATGTGTCCAGACTCTCTTTTCTCCTCCAGCCCTGCTTCTGCCAAGACATTTTTATCTAGTCCCCAGATCCTCCTGTCTATTGCCCCTTCTACAAATACTCAGGAACCCCTGAAAGCTTGGACACTTGGACCACAAAAACAGCCAGAGAGACTCAGAACTTGTGTTCTGCCCTACGACCTTCCTTCCCCTGGGATGGTGGATAGAGCCAGTACCTGCTTAAAAGACAGGAAGGGAAGATGAGTGAGTATTTTAAAATGTTATCCCACCACACTAATTTAACCATCTCATAAGTAAAAACAGGATGCTCCAAATAAAAATAAATCGATAGGCTCTAAGCCCGCTAGACATAATTTACATGTTTCAAAGGGATGATTATATATGAAGTAATTATGACCTGATCTCATCATAATCATCTCGCAGTATGGTTACAGGAGTTTCTTAAACTCCCAGAATGGTGGTAGGTCTGGCAAATTACTCCAGAACAGCCTTGTACAATAGAATCTACTGTGATGGAACTGGTCCAGATCTACGTTGTCCTGTACTATAACTGTTAGTCACATGTGGCTACTGAGTGCTTGAGATGTGGCCGGTGTGAATGAAAAACTGAATTTTTAATTTTGTCTCATTTTAACTAATTGAGATTTTAATTTAAATAGCTGCATGTCTCTAGTGGCTACTGTATTGGACAGCTCAGTTTTAGAATATAAAATTGATTTAGAATGCCAACTCCATGAGAACAGGGACCACATACATCTACCTGTGTTCACTGCTGTCTCCCCAGCGTCTCAAACTGTGTCTGGCGCAGTGTAGGTGCTCATAAAATGAATTAAACTCCTGGAAGCAAAGGATAGAGAATGATGTTATCCGCTTTAAACAATCAATCAAACAAACAAAAAGACTTCAGGAACTGCATATTAAAAAACTAGGAAAACCAAAGTGTCTGAAATGTCAGTGAAAATGATGAAAAGGAGTTAAGTTTTTTATAAAGGGAGTTTAAAATTTGGATTCGATTAAATGGAGTGATTATAGATTCATGATACACATACATGCACGAGGTGGGAGGAGGAGGAAGAGAGAGAAGTGAAATCAGACAGGATCCTGGAGTTGATAAGTTCTTGAAATGGGCTTAATTTGTATTCAAGAAGAAAATTACAGCGGGGTTCAAGAAATATCCATCAAACAAGTCATTATTCTAGTATATGTGTAGCGATTAGGCAGCCAGAAGGAAGAGAAGGAGGAAACGTGGGAGAGAAGGAAAAAGGAAGGGGAAGGGTAGAAAAGAAGGAAGGAAGGAGGGCAGGCAGGCAGGCTGGCCACCCGCCCTTGGTTGTTAAGGACAGCAGAGGAAGGCAAGGAGAGCTGTGTGAGCCCGGTAGTGGCGATAGATAAAGCCCATGCAGAGAGCCCTGCCAGCTCCGAGCCGTACCACGCTGGAGGTGGTTGCCATGCATCCTGTAACCACAGCCTTTCCAAAGGCACAGTGTTCTGACCAAATGCAACGAGACAGATGGTTGATTTCCACTCAAAGCAGAGCAGACTACAGTACACCCCTTCTGAATATCCTGGCAAGACTTTAACTGATCTGTATTAACAGCAACCAACAAATAGACTGGTCTCCACACAGGTTAACTATGAGTATTACATGGATAATCCCAGCAAAGCTCACACATTAATTGTTTTTCCTACTACGTGACAGAGTCCAAATAAGCCTGCAACCTCAATATGTAGGAGGAAGGAAGGTGCTGAAGATGTTCTGCAAGATACTGTCCAGTAGAGCGAATAGCTTCCTGCAGCTAGATTTCAGACCATGTCTGCCAACTGATGTTCGACTGAATTGCTTGGCGTTTGGCCAAATATTTGGCATCCAGAATGTCAGGCCTAAGGTTCAAGATGACTGCTTGCTTGGAAGAAGACCCCAATAACTTCAGGTCAGATGAAGAATGTTGAGTCCTCATCTTAGTGATGAACTCAATTCAAGGACATGACATCCACTGATGAGTTAAGAATAGAGGAGACTATTTCTTGACTCAGGCTGTGGTTACATAGGTTTTCATTTTACACTAGACATATAGGTCTCATGAACTCTTCTGTATATATGATATATCTCACAACCTAACACAAAAAGGAATAAAGGAGACATCGTGCTATCACATTTTCTAGATTCCAGTTTGAATGGGTTCATTCATTCGATGACATTTGCCAAGCACTTCTGTGTGCCAGGCACTGTGCTAGGAGCTGGGGTTAAAAAGACACATACTTTATTGCCTGGGCTTTGCAGAAAGTTACTGGAGAAGACTGATGAGTAAACACATCGTGACAAATCAGTGTGATGCATATCTCCATAGAGGTGATGTATAAAGGACTTAGCTCAAAGGAAGGAACACACTTTAATTTGGCGGTAGGGCAGGGGGTACGGGGCAAAGCAGAGAAAAGTGAGGGAGGGCAAAGTGTGGTCATAGAAAGTCTCCTGGAGGTAACAGGTAAGCCGGATCATAAAGGGTATTAAGAGGTTTTCAGATAGATAATGAGAGGGCATTCTAAACAGAGACTGTTACGTTCAGAGCCTGAAAGGCGTGATAAAACACGCCCGGTGTGGGCACGTGAGGCCAAATAGACCACACACGTGAGACTTCCTCCCTGGGCCAGCCAGGAGTGAGCCTCCAGGTTAGTTTCACGTACAAGGTACTCCTGAGCCTTCCATACCTATCCCAGGTTAACATGTGACATGTGTCACCATATTGTCTTTGTCTGATTTCTTATGTGCAACCCCCCACTGGACTATATGCACTGTCAGCGGGTTGGGGTCAGGGTCTGTGCCCATCTTTTCCACCATTATTTGAGTGGATGAATGGAGAAGAGGTTTGAAAGGCAGATTCTCACAAAGGGCTTTATACGCCAGGCTAAGGGATTTGGATCTTTTCTTATGGGAAATTCACAGCTCACCTCATGTGGAGCCCCTTTCTCAGCGAAGGCTCTAGTTTATGGAATTCACGAGTGTGACCGAGGACTGCAGAAACTGTGGCTGGAAAATATGCAGTGTGATGCTCATTTCAGGGAAACCACATAAGCCATAGAAAAGCCTTTTGTTCCAAAATGTTTTATAGAAGAGGAGTAGCAAGCTTCACTTTTAAGAGTCAAAACATCCCCTGAACAGGTTAAACCTGCTGACTCTTCTCCCCTTAGTGAAATATTATAATCTTTCCTCTCAACCCCCCAAATAGCTGAAATCAGCACCCAAGGAAGGAGCTTTGACCTGTGCACAGGTACTGTGGAAGCTGGTGGCGCAGGCTGGGGGAGTGGACTTTGAGCAGCCGGAGGCCACAGGAGGCCACCGAGTGTCTGGAGGGCAGGGAAAGGGAGACAGCGAGTGGGGAGGCTTGAGAAATAGACGTGGTGGCAGAAACGACTTTGCCTACATTGCACTTTTGCCAAGGGTCCTGGCAGATGGCCAGCTGGCCTCCAAACACCACCTTCTACGCTGCCTGCAATAAGCTCTGATGCCTGGACTTAAATATCAGGATGACTTGAAGTTCCAGAGGCCCCAGGCTCCCTTGGTTCGATCTACAACACACAGCTTCCTGACTGCAGCCAGGTTTCCCCTCCTCTACGTGCCGTCTCCCCCTTTCTGGAAGACTCACAGAGGTGCAGAGGAGAGAAAGGAAGACAGAGGAGAGGCGTTAACACATCCATGTCCCACCTTCTCTTACCTTTTCCATTTTTATCGTTGGCTCATCCACATCAAAATGCTATTCTGTAGGAAATTCAAGGGTCTGAAATGCCCCCAGGACAGACAAGAGAAGCTGGAGTGTTCTCAAAGAGGCTTTCTTGTGACCACAAAATAATCTCTTGCAATTAAGGTCTCCCTCACTGGCTCTCACCTAGGGGCTCATCCCCAACTTCTACCCAGCAAGGAGACATTTGACATCGCTAGGAAGTATTTTGGTTGCCACAGCTCAGGGGATGCTAATGGCATCTCGTGGTGGAGACACAGGACAGCCTCTGCAAACAGTGACATCGCCAACCCTAAGTGTCAGTGCGCGGAGAGCGAGGAAACCTGGCCCATCGGAATTCAAAATTCAACTCCTTATTGTTGCTTCTCAAAGAAAAATGTCACGATGCAGTGGCCTCAACATGTAAAAAGTCGTAAAGGACAGACAAGAAAAGGCTTCAACTCCTCACAAACTAAATCCAGGCACACAGAGTGGCCACACGTCCCCATTTAGCATCCCTGTCCAAGTCCCCCAGCACCTCCCTCTGCTCTGCTCACTCTCTCTTCGGACCAAAGACCAAGTTAGGGCATCGTGCAGTGATGGCATCTGAATGGTCAATGTGGCAAATACCAATAGGTCCTGTCACATGCTCTTGGGCACAGTTTTGATAGAATAAATCCAGCTGTCATTACTGTGAAGAATGAGAAGGACCCAGAGGCCCTCATCCATTCGGAATTCACAAGTATTTTGCTGATCCAAGTGGAATCTAGCAAACTACAAAACTTCCCTTCCAAGTTTGTATAGACTTTTCTTTTTCCTTTTTTTTTTCTTTCTTTCTTTATTTTTTTTTTTTTTTTATAGAAAAGCATCATCATTCATTGACAAAGAAAGTGGTGGGAGTGATTTCAGACATCCTAGTGAATCGGTCCAGTCAATCCAGCTCATCAATTGGAGTGAAACAGACTCAATAGTTATATTTACTGACCAACTTAATGCCACTGGGCCAAATTTCAAAACGGTTTTTAAACATTCACTGGAGCCAGTATGTCTCCCCTGAGTAGACCGTTGGCTAGCTTTGCAAAATCCCAGTCCCTGAGGCAAAGGGATGAAGTCTGTTGCATGCCCTTTTTAATATTCTGAACAAGGACTTCAGAAGTAAAATGTCACTGTGAACTGAATGGTTACAGTACTGTTACAGGAAAGCCAGTTGCTGACAAGTACTTCAAAGTCACTGAGGCCACCTGAGGAACATAATGTTCAGCCACCGAAGGAACTGTATATGGTGCATGCGGTTCTATTCTCTACAGCAAGTAATTGAATATACAGGGCGGGGGACACCTCTATCAAACAGGTCAGGCGCTAAAAGACTGGATTATTTTCAGTGGATTTAAGATTATAAACCCTATCAGGAGTCTACAGAAGGTAGCCAAGTGCTGGAAATGTCACTGCTTTTTGCAAAACGTACAGCAGTTGTACTTAAGCACCTCGTATTGAATATAGGGAGGCCCGAGTTCTCCATTATCTAGTGTGTTACAAAGGCCTCATCTTGGGTTTCTTGAGTTTCTTCTGACATTTCTAGGAAAAAGAAGTCAATTAACATTTGTTAAGATCCTATTACAGTGGCTGGCACCAGGCCAGGCACATGACACACTGTGACTCATCAGTTCCAATTTGCTGTTGATGTACATAAAGAGCAGAGGCGAAAGAACTTGCTCACAGCAGCACACAGCCACAAAGCAGCAGAGGCTGCACTAGAACCCAGGCCATCTAACTCCTGGGCCCGTGCTCTTAATTCCTGGGTTGTATAACAGAGGGCTGCTTCCATCTGACTCCAGAGACTTGCTCTCTTCTCTGCACCTCCCTGAGGTACCTGGACCATATCATGCATTTATTTACTCAGCAACCCCTTATCAAGTGCCCCACTGGTCTCTAGTGAGAAGGCCATAACAAGAAATGCCTTGGCATTCCATTCACAGTGGTTACCGTCTACTGGGGGTGCAGGGGGTGGGCGCAGGAAGGAGATAGACAATAAGTAAATAAATAAACAATACATTTTGGGGTGGTAAAAACTTCCATGAAGAAAATAAATCAGACTAGTAGAATAGGGAGTTCACGGAATGAGGAGTTAAGGGTACAATTTTATGGTCAATGAAAGGCCTTGAGGAGATAACATTGAGTTGAAAAAATGTTTAACATTGAGTTAAAAAATGAAAACAGGTGTGACAAGAGCTGGGGAAAGAGCATTCCAGACAGAGAGAACAGCAAGGGCAAAAGCCTCGTGGTAAGAATGATCTAGAAGTGTTTGACTAGGATCAAAAAGAATGCCAGTGTGTCTGGTATTTAAGATCTACAGCAGCTAAAGTTGGTATAACATGTCATATGTTCAAATATGTGGTTTAATTTTAAATTAGGACTGGATTTAAGGACAGAATTAGCAACTCTGCAACTATTAAGGAAAGAGCACACCACCGTAGTAGGGTAGAGGGAGGGTAGAGAACCACCCGGAAGCCAGCAGTTTCCAGTACCAGGAAGGGAGTTGGCTCCACTGCTGGAGCCTTCCAGCGGCCCCCCAGGAGGTTTTTATGGCATTGAGATAGTGACACCTTGGATAGTCTCAGAAGCACCCAGCATGGATGAATTAGACACTATAGCATGAAAAATACACCGTACCTCCCAGGAGGAGATTCATCTGTCTCTACAAGTACGTCGAAATGGCATCCATCACAAAAACTGTGAGCATCTTGGTAATGCAAACAAGAATGTAGCATTTGCAGATGAGATATGGCCCATTGGTGGGTCAGAAAATTACAAATTGGGAAGAGGCAGCTAAAAAGTGTTAGCCCCAAGATGTCAGCAGCACTGCACAGCATATAACATACTCAGGGGGAAAAAATCTTGCAGAAGAGTTTGCTTTTGGAAGGCATCGCTAATCCAATAGCAGTTCATAGTTGTGGCGTGCCTGGTGTGGGTAGAGAACTCAGTTAAAAATGGTTTGAGATTCTTTTGTAGTTCATAAGCGTGGTGATTGGGATTTCGCATGTCTGCGTGAGATGTGCCTCCCCCAGGCCTTGTTACCACGTCAGCACATTTCCTGTCTGACGTGGAATAAAAAGGAAAACAAAAAACAAAACAAAGAATGGTTTGAGTTAGTGTGACAGGGACAGCCCACGACAGAGCCAAGAGTCAGGCACCGAATCCCAGTTCTGTCATCTCTGTTACCCGAGTGACCTTGTGGAAGTTGCTGGTACTCTCTGTTCTTCAGTATTCTTAACAGATTGGGGACAGTAAGGAGGTCTGCCTTGGTGCGCCTCCCACGCAGGAACACTGCTAAGAAAAAGAGCAATTCCTTCCCGAATGAGTATGATAAGCCCAAGAAATACAGGAGATCATGCATATTATTATTTGTGATGAAGCTAAAATCTGCATTATTGTCAGGTTGTGATGTATTCAAAGCAAAACATTAATAAATATAACAGCCCTGGTGATATGCAGATGTGCCAAATTAATGAAAGTGATACCCAATAGACCAAAGTTTGGGAAAGAGTGAAACAAAAGGCACAATGTCAAGGGCTACTCAGAGATCAGGTGATATTGGTGGTAACAGTGGAAGGATGAAGTGGAGGCATCTGTAGGGTTGAGCCCAGTAAAATTGAAATTTGCAATGCTATTGTTTCTTCCAGACCATTCCAGCAGGGAAGCCAGCTCCAGAGAGATGCAGGAGCCTTCACGAGTCCACATAGTGAGGTGCCTTCTAGGTGCCCCTACTCCATAGTTCAAAGCCAAGACCATTGAAACAACTAAGCCAAAACAAGCAGTCTCAAATAGCATGCTTCTCTCTCTCCATAGCAAAATAGAAGCGAGGTATTATGCTGCTGCTCCTTATGAAAAGTCATTACTGTGTTTCCCCCACTGTGTCAGCCTTCCAGCCAGCCTGAAAGTCATTCCGGGCAGCTAACCCAATCATTCATCCATTCATGGATTCAGCAAATATTTGGAACCTACTCTGTGCAGGCACCATTGCTGTGTACAGGGGGTTTAGTGATGAGTATAACTGACGAAGCTCCTGGCTCCTTGGGAGCTCACAGCGTAGTGGAGGCATCGGATATCAAACCTAGAATCACACATCCAAATACTTAATCATAAGCTCTGATGAGTGTGTGATCAAGAAATACAGAGTGCTACGAGAACATCTAGCAAGGAGAGACATACTGGGGACTCAGAGACAGGCTCTCTAAGCAAGTGACTTTTAAGCCAAGCAATGCAGAATAAGCAGGAGTTTGCCAGGCAAAAGGTAAGAGAATAGCTCAGGGAGGGAAAACAGTCCGTGCCAAGGCCCTGAGGCAGTAGGGAGGGTAATTCCTCCTGCCAGTAACTGAGTGAAGACCAGCAGGGTGGACGCATAATGTGCGAGGGAGAAAATGGTATGGAATAAAGCTGGAGAGGCAGATGAGGGCCAGGGTGCGCAAGGCCTTGAAAGGATTTAAATGATCTCCTACATTCCATGGGAAGCCTGGGAAGGATTTTGTGCAGGAATTGAGTTGGTGGTTGTGTTGGTGGTGGTGATGGTGCGTGTGTGTGCGTGCTTGTGTAAATGTGTGCATGTGACATGAATCGCATGGTTTTACCTACATTTCAGCATCAATCCAAGGGTTACCAGTAGGGACTTTTGAGGGTTCGACACACACCAGATACTGTAGATTAGGAGCTGGCAGTTCAGTTCGCCCTAATGGCGAACATGGGCCTGAGCCCAGCTTCTGGCTATGAGATAAAGTGATTAGATTTAAGTTATACCAGTGGTAGTCTTAACTGGGGCACAGCACGGCCTCCTGATTTGGGAAATTTTATCTTGGAAATTCGAGGGGTGTTTTTGCTTGCCCTCCCTGACTGGGGGTGGGGCGCCACTGGCATTGAGTCGCCAGGGCCCAAGTCGTTGTGTGTGTCCTGCAGTGCAGGGGACACTCCCACAGTGAAGCGCTGTTCTCCGTCCACACAGCTTTACAGAGTCCCAGCAGAGATTCATGTAGGTGAAAAACCTGGTTATAATTATCTGAGCCTAACTCCACTTTACTTTTAAGATGCACAATATTTTTGCATGTTTTTAATAAGCCGTGAATTTTTCCAGGGATGAAACCACCATGAAAATTGAGGGAGAAGGTATTTTGTTTGCTTTGGGGCTTTCCCACGGGTTGTTTGCCATCTCAGAAAATCAACTCACCAATGACAATGCTCCTCCTTGTATTGGAGCCTTGTGTCCTACTGCATTTGTGTCTGTCTTATCCATGGGAACTCTTCATTTAAGTGTAGGCATCTGACCACTTCACTAGGGCTTGTGGAATAGTCGTGCCTGAGATTCTGTATATTGAAATAGATATTTTATTATAAATCATATTCCTTTTATTTCTCCTGTATATTAAAACTAGGACATCATATTGATTTTTTTCTGTGATTATGTGTACAGGTAAATTATACCATCTACAAATTTCATTTCAGAAGAGGGAAGGAGGCAGTAGAAAATATTTATTATGAGAAAGATGTGTTGGGTCTGATAAGATTGAAAACAACTGAACAAGCCTGTTTAATGCTTCCAAGTGCTGCAATTTTAGGAATCTAGCTACTTATTATCTTTGGATAGTCTCTTGGTAACTTTAACATATGAGAATTCTGTGCAAAATTTTCTATTTGTTAAATAATGCAGAAAGTTATCAAGACTAATATTACCAGTGAGGAGTCATCTTGGTATAATTTACAGGCTGCTATGACACAATGAGAAAGGCATTTCAACTTTGTGATGTTCTTCCCCAAAACCCATTATCCCAGTCTAATCACAAGAAGAAAAAAAAATAATCAAACTAACTCAAAATGAGTGACATTCTGCAAAATATCTGACCAGTACTCCTCAAGACCATCAATGTCATAAAAAACAAGGGGAGCCTGAGACATTGTCACAAACCAGAGGAGACTAAGGAGACATGATAATAAAATGCAGTGTGGGATCTGGGAAGACAGGAAGGATTTTAGTGGAAAACTAATGAAATTTTAAGCTAGTCTGGAGTTTAGTTAATAGTCACGTAAGAATAGTAATGCACAAATGTAAATTCTTCTTTTTTTTTTTTATTTGACAGAGTCTCACTCTGTGGCCCAGGCTAGAATGCCATGGCATCAGCCGAGCTCACAGCAACCTCAAACTCCTGGGCTCAGGCAATCCTCCTGCCTCAGCCTCCCAAGTAGCTGGGACTACAGGCATGCCCCACCATGCCCGGCTAATTTTTTCTATATATTTTAAGTTGTCCAGATAATTTCTTTCTATTTTTTTAGTAGAGATGAGGTCTCAATCTTGCTCAGGCTGGTCTCGAACTCCTGAGCTCAAACGATCTGCCCGCCTCGGCCTCCCAGAGTACTAGGATTACAGGCGTGAGCCACCGCGCCCGGCCAAATGTAAATTCTTTGTTTTGGCAAATGTACAATTGTCATGAAGGCTTTGACATTGACACTGGCTAAGTAAGGGTTATACAGAACAGAAGGCATTCTCTGTACTATCTCTGCAACTTTTCTATCTAAAATTATTTAAGTTTTCTTAAAGTCTGGTTTAAAAAAAAAAAAGCATGGGAAAACAGTAGGAATCCCACCTTTGAACATAACTTAAGAAATTTTTCTAAAGATATAAAATCACTATCACATGAAAAGACAATGAAGGTGAAAGAAATGTTGTATCTTTCCTGAGCTCTCAGGCTCCAGGGTCAATATACAAAGAAGACAAGGACAACACACAACTGCTGCCAGCTAACCCAAGGCGTCAGGTCCCCAGGGAGCACACAAATGCCAAGGGATGTGGCGGACACAGAGTGGGCGGCCAATCAGAAGAGCTGAGCCAGGCTATGAGGAGCAGAGGGACATTGCAGGCAACACAGAAAGGCTGATTGACAGAAGCAAAAAGGGATTAATAAACAAGCTATTCTTGGGAAAAGTTTGTCAGGCAGCGATGAGATGTGAGGGTAATAAAAATAACAATAGCAAATAGCTAAATAGCACTTTCTACATATCAAGCACTGTCCTGTATGTTTTACGGCTGCTAACTCATTTAATCCCCACAATAATCCAATCAGATAGGATTATTGCCCTGCGTTTAATGGGTAAGGAAACTGAAGCACAGAGAAAGAATATGACCTATGCATTATATGGAACCCTCTGAAATTGCCATTTTTGTAAGTCAACAGTGGTCTATTCTCGGAAAGTTCATATAGTTCATATTTAACCTGATCAGAAACTTGCCTAAGGTACACAGTTATTTGAGAGGCAGAGCTGGACTCTGAACCCTGGCAGCTGGCTCAGAAGCCTGGGGTCTGAGCCTTTAAGCTATGGGGCCTCCCACAGAAATGTCCAGGACTTACTGAGTGCTCCCTGCACGGCAGGCACCGTGCTAAAGCCTTACGTATATCATCAACAATTCATTTATCTTCATAGCAGCACTCTTAAAGTGGCCGTGTGATTATCACCTAATTTATACTTGGAAAGACTAAGGCTTACAGAGCTACTATAAATGGCAGAGCTGAGGTTTGAACCTACCTCCACTGGTTCCAGAGCCTGGGACCCGTGTTCTCTGTCTCTTGTGTGTTGATAGGTCTGGCAGAATGTGGGCTGAGACAAGCTTTTGCTGGAGACCAACAGTCTGGAGAGGAGAGACTTTTCTGCCAAACCTTCAAACAGACGCTCTGGGCTTTCCATTTGGTAGGACACATGGGGGAGACATTTTCTGGCCAGTCGAAAATGACTGATACTGTTATTCAGGTGGAATAGAACATTTACTTCATAATCGCTTCAAAAATAAGGGTGAAAAAATAAAAAAAAAATGAGCAAGGAAATGAAAGAGAGAAAGAAAGACAATAAAGTAAAAGGAAAGAAAAGGAATGGGAAAGATTGGAAGATAGGCTATCAAAGGTATTTCAAGTGTTCCCGTCCTGGAGATATTTGGAATCAGTATTGTATTTTATTTACAATTAAAATAGTTTTTCCCTACTCTCAAATGATTTGCTGACCATTCAATGGACATTCAGTACCTGGATCTGTTTTCTCCGGTAGTTAAGGGGTCATGTCATAATGGCCCAATATTCAATCTACTTAATTTAGCCCAAGATTCTCTTAGGTAGAGAGAAAAAAATAGTGACTGTTGCTCTCTCAGCAAATCTACTTTTAAAAATATCATCTAATAAAAAGAACCCAAATTTTACTAAAGTACCAAGTATTAATAAATCTGAATTATAAATTTAAAAATGCAATTCCATTATTTTTACATGTGTACAATATCTTAAGCTAGACTAGCTATGGATTGCCCAACAAGAAGATTCTACAAAAATACAGAGTCCCAGAGTCTAAAGTAACTCCACTCTTGAGCACAAAGTATTTCAGACTAACATAGGCACACAAAGATGGAAGTAACCTTAAATTTATCTCTTTACATCTCAAAATAGAGCAAATAAATTGCTCGTGCACCAACATTCTGGGTCAGTTCCATGGAAACATACCTTAGACTAGAGATAGACCTAAACAAAGCAGAAGCAAAAATACATCAATTAATCAATTACATGAAAAGAATCCTGCAGTGAAGATAATATTGGCACTGCTCTGCCCACCTGGCCCTGTATACCTGCTGTTGTTATTAGAATTCTATGACAGCAAATCCATCTTCTCTTGGATTTTGAAAGCCATAAACATGATTGTGAACATCCATTTTTTTTTTACTAAGTCTGAACTGGACACATGGGAACATCTTGATTGATCTCAGATGCTGACACATAGATTCTACCAATTGATAAAGCCAAATCCCTTTGCTTGATATTCCTAAACTCAACGTCTGGTTCCTGTTATAATCTGGGACCAGTTGGAGCAGTGCATATCCATGGCAACCGTTGATATAACTGGTTCTTTCAATCACCTAGTAACATGAAATAATAGGCCATTCTTTGTGACACACAGCAAAACAAGATTTTGTTTTGTTCATTGCTTGTATAAGCTTTATTTTATGCTTGTCCTTAACCTCTTCTTAACAGGGATCCTACTGCAAACCCAACCCTACTATGCTAAATGACACTGCCGGCCAGGGTATGTGCAAATAGCTATGATTAAGCAGGCTGCTTACTCTTGGGCCCATGTACACTGTCTAGTGAAATGGAAAGGTCTCCGTTTCCATGGATTAAAAACAGACTCCGGACAAACAAGACCTGAAGAGGACTTATACTGAGCTTTGAGGCTATGGCATGAATCACCTTGTCCAACACACTATAAATGGTACTTCCCAGCCTGAAATTGTTTATGCCCCTTCCAAAGAGTATCACTTTACTCATTTCCAAAGGAATTATTGGACAATAGTTAAAATGAAGACTGGGTTTTTTAGTTTCTTTCATTATGTTCGTGGTGATAAGTTTTCCATTTAAATAGACTATATTGTCAACATACAGGTATTCCCAAAGTAAGCATGTTGGCCAAAATCACTTACGGTCAAACTCACCCTCAAAAGCCTTTAAAACATGGAAAGAGGCCAGCGCAGTGGCTCACACCTATAATCCTAGCACTCTGGGTGGCCGAGGCATGTGGATCGCTCAAGATTAGGAGTTCGAAACCAGCCTGAGCAAGAGCAAGACCCCATCTCTACTATAAATAGAAAGAAATTAATTGGCCAACTGATATATATATAAAAAATTAGCCGGGCATGGTGGCACATGCCTGTAGTCCCAGCTACCAGGGAGGCTGAGGCAGAAGGATCGCTCGAGCCCAGGAGTTTGAGGTTGCTGTGAGCTAGGCTGATGCCACTGCACTCTAGCCTGGGCAACAAAGTGAAACTCTGTCTCAAAAAATATTAAAAAATAAAATATGGAAAGAGTATTACTTATAAACATCACTATTTGAGAATGACTGACCCAAACAAAAGAATAGAACATAAAGAAAGTCTAAATGCAGGGATCTGGACATCCAAACCCTTATGCCAGCTGAGTGCTATGGCTCATGTTTGTGATCCCAGCACTTTGGGAGGTGAGACTCAACTCTACAAAAAAATGTAAAATCAACCAGGTGTATTGGCACATGCTTATAGTTCTAACTACTGGGAAGGCTGAGGCAAGAGAATTGCTTGAGCCCAGGAATTTGAGGTTGTAGTGAGCTATGATCGTATACTGCACACTCCAGCCTGGGCAACAGAGCAAGACTTCACATCTAAATAAATACATACATAAATAAATAAATAAACTTTCTGCCTTTAAAATAACCTCAAACTCCTCACCATGATAATCCAGGCTCTGCCTCTGACTAGCTGTGTATCCTTGGGCAAGGTACTTGCCTGTTTGTGCCTCAGTTTACTCATCTGTAAAATGGACATTATAGTACCCACCTCATATTTTTTATGAGTTGAAATTTACAAAGTATGCAAAATAATGCCCCTAGAATATACCAAGTGTTTAATATGTGTTCCTGAAACAAAATTTTTGAAAAGCAAAATGAATGGGTCAGAAACTCTAAAGTGTTTTCTGTAGGATTTATGCCATTTTGTCTTAAAGAGCAGCCTCTAGAACCTTAATACTCATTCTAAAATGTGTTTGTTGTTATGATGATCCAATGAGATATTACATCTGTGAAAGCACCTGGCATCAAAACTGATGTGTCCATCTCTAGGGTGGTTATAACCAAAAGTGTTTTCTAGATAATTATAAATACTTGCTGTGCTTGACCTCAGAATTTCTCTCATCAGATCCACATCAACCCTGTTCTTTGAAAGAGAAAAACCTGGCCATCTTCCTCATGTTTGTGCATGCTGGCATGTCCTATTGTGGCCCCAGTGGACAATTAATGCTCTCATTCCACTGGACGCCTTAAGTAGAACTGCGTCTTACCCATAGATTTGATTGTAGTCAGTTCACATGTGCAATGCATGCGTGAGGTTACTCCCCTGTGTCTTGTTAGTTAACTTAAAAATGGACCTGACCCCATCACTTTCTTTTAGCTCTTTGCTCTTCTCTCTGTTCGCTCTCTTTCCTGTGTGTGTGTGTGTGCGCGCGCACGTGTCTAGTATGTGTGTTCTTGCATGTATTTGCATGACCTTGAGAGTGTAGCACAGAGCCTGCACATTGGCTGTCCCACGTTTACTAATTACACAAGACATAGAAGACAGAATATTCTTTTATAATCTCCCCAAGCTTGCTCCCCAAGTTTGCACGAATACTGATCTATCAGAGCCAAGCAAACAGCTTTTGTTTCACAATTAGGCAAGGGATATCAGTGAAAAGGCCCAACTTGTTTTCTTTCTATGCAGGACTCAGAAACTAGCCAATTTTTATACTGCTTGCGGTTTCATTTTAGGATTTTCCCACAGGTCTATTCAGACCGGCTTGGCCAAAGGAAATGCCACTCACAGCATTGTTCAGAGTGGCACTACATGAAGCATTAGCTTATTAAAAATGTGACAGCCATATTTTAAAAAGAAAAATGTAGGTCAGTTTTCACATGTCACCAGTTTGTACTCTGGAGTATTTGTGCAATGACAAAGGGAAGCCATCTTATTTTCAAATATTCTAATAAATATGATCAACTGAGTTGATCTGTGTGTGTGTATGTGTGTGTGTGTGTGTGTGTGTGTGTGTGTCCAGACCAAAAAGAAAAATTCAGATTTTCTGCAAGCCATGTATTTTACTTAAAAAAAAAAAAAGTAGCAACCTTCCTGTCTTTATGAAGAAGGCAAATGAGAATTTAAATCTATCCTTTCACTTCACGTACTCTATGATGAATACGCACACTGTTGAGTAGAAGTGCCCAGAAAACACTCAGACTAACTGCTGGCTATGGCTTGGGGTTGGGTTTCCTGCCTTGAAAAAGGTTAAGGTGCTTAAGGAATGGAGGATTTGGCCTGCACCTAAGCTTATTGTTCCTGGACACAGCAGGTGCAGTGAACTGTTCGTGCTGAGCAGCCACCGCTAAGGAGTTTAGCTGCAGTGAGAAAAGCTGGGCTTGCGCTCTGATGTCATGGATAAGAAGCTGGCTCCCTCTCCCAAGCCTCATACTGTGAGGTTTTCATCTACCTGTAAAAGTTGATTTTGCTCAAATCAGATTAGAAATCAGCTTTCCCTCAGCAGACTGTCGTGTGGCCAATAAAGGCAGGACAGCGGTGTGCGGGGGCGGGATTGAAAGAAAACCTGCGCTTGGGCACCCACTGTCATTAGCACTCCATTTCCTCGGGGGACAGGGACATGAAAAGGAGTCTGCACGGGACCAAGAGTCAGCTGCCTTCAGTTCTCCCACCTGGGGACAGGGGCTGTGCCCCATTCTATTTAAGGGCATTGCCGATCTATCGGGAAAAATAGAAGTAATGAAGCAAGGGCTTTCTTAGTACATGAGAAACCACCAGGCAGGACTGAACGAAGAGGAATTACTCCATTTCTTTAATAAACCCAGTAAAGGATTACAAGAAATAATAATGCCTTATGGGTGTAAGCTTATCTCTGCAGAGCCTGATCGGCTGCTCCGAGGTCCTTCCCAAGCTCTCCCTGCCCACTCCTCCGTGCCTTTTCCTCTCCAACCCCTCCCTGGTATTGCTTCAGAGGGGACCTGCTGGCGTTCACAGGACACAACAGGCACCCTTCCGCCTCTGGGCCTCTGCCCCGGCGGGGCCTACTGCCTAGAGCACCCTTTCCCCAGAGAGCCTCTTGGCCAACTCCCTCATCTGAGACTGGAATCTTTGTCCACCTCTTGCCTTCTCAGTGCGACCTCCAGCACCCCCCTGCCTGCCCCTGATCCTTCTTACCCTGTGCTCTACTCTTTATTTGCTCCCATGGCACTTATCACTTCCTGACAGCTCCCTTATCTTATTTATTTAGTACGCTGTCATCTTATGCCGCCGTCATCGCCACCATCCCTTCCCCAGCGTCCACCGTCTAAGGGCAGGGAGCTCTGATGCTTTGCCCACTGCTGTGTCCTGAGCACTTAGAACAGCGCCCGGCACGTGGCAGGGGCTCCATAAATACTTGCTGCCTGAGCCATGGGGGGAGCTGGGCATATATCAGCGTCACTAGGAACATCGTTTCTGTTACCATTGTTACATCAGGCTTAGAGGTAAGGACACTGGGACTCAAGACCCATCAGTGGACTTAACCAATAGCACATAGATGGCAAAATGCCAGATCCAGTCTCAAACTGAACCTATCCAAGGTTAGTGTCTGTGTCTAGTGACTTCAAGAAATAACAAGACGGATCAGTTGCAGGTAGCTACCAAAACAGGAAACGTACGAGCATGTAATTATTTAAAATATTCAAGCCATGGTGAACAGCCAAGTGCCCTTCCCATCCTTTCCCTCTTTCTGCGCCCCCCCACCCCACTTCTCCACCTGATTGGCATCTGAGTTTATTATTTTTTAACAGATAAATCTGTCAAGATGAAAATGTTTATTTGTTTTATTTTCATTGACGGATGTCACAGTTGGTCTGGGAAAGAAAAAATTGTTAGTCCACTGTACAGGGTGTACTGTCACCCAACTATGTCACCATAATAGCGGTGTTCATATTCAGCATACAGGTGGACTCATATTCACAACACTAAGGCTGACAGCCTCTTAGGTTCCAGGCAGAACATGCACTGCATATTATCTGGATTCTTTGCTGCTGGAGGAGCATCAGTCGAAGTGAGAAAAGCTCGAGTTTTAACAGTAAACGGAGAAGAGTTTTAACAGTAAACAGAGAAGAGTGGGCCGGGAGAACAGAGCTTGGGATCTGCAGGGCAGTGAGGGAAGAGGGGCACAGAGAGGGAAGCGTCCGCAGATAAGATAGATCAGAGCTCGGCATGTGAGCGGCGAGCACAAATGGGTTTCTTGCATTGTCACCTACAAGGGGATTTGGAATCATGTCAGTGGGAACTTGTGTTTGCTTATATTTGCGTTCCTGAATGTTAGGGGCCACATTCATGGTTTCTGTAGAAGCCGTGTAACCCCTTGGGTACAATCCAATGGGAGTTATGGATTAATGATTGGGAGGTGGTATAGCTTTGTGTCCCTTGGTGTTTGTCCACACATAGATAAGCAGTCTGGCTCGCTGAACTGATCCTTCCAGGCACAGAGAGCCCTGATGTGAGATTGCTGGTTTCTTTTTATTAGACAGCCCCCCTGGCTCTTCCCTCTGCAAATACCCTGAATACCTTAGCTATGCATGGGTTTCTGAAAAATCATAAATCCCATCTTAAACAGAAACAACAGGCATATTCCTTAGTGTGTAGCATGAGGCTAAGGTGACTAAGGTGGGCCACAGGGAAAATCTTCCTCCGTCAAGACAATGAGAATGGAATTGAGTTTGTGCCACTTGTGACAGAAGGGCCACCTCCTCCTGCCCTCCCAGCTCTGACAGGTGCATTGTTGTCACTTGAGGAGCTGTGATGAGAACACCACAGTCAAGAATTCCAAGGAGGTGGACAGCAGCACAAAAATCTGGAAGAGTACATGATTTATTTGACATTTTCTCTGCAAATTTCTTTGTTGTTTGTGGTTTGAAGAAGAAAATAGCTCATCTCATCCTATTCAGTTTAGGCAGATATCAAAAGGAATGTGTAATGAAGATGAGGAGGCAAACCCACAATAAACTTGTGAGTTAAACAGTTTTTATTCCCAACCTCTCAAGCCTTCCCTGAGCCGCCTCCTCCCTTCTCGGCACCCCCGCCCCCGCCCCCAGCATTCCCAGAGCTCTGGGTCTCTGCCCCCTCTGATGAAACCACTCGGCAAAGAAGCTCTTTCTAAGGTGTTAATAACAGTGTACTCACTAGAGAAGAATGTTGATTGCAAGAAAACAAAGCCACTCAGATGAGGTTAGAGAAAGACTGTAAGCATCCAAAAGGAAACCGCAGAGGCATTCAAAGACAGAAAACAAAGCATGACGTGAGCTGACTGGGAACGAAACCGGAAGTGGTTTTGGGAAGTCAGAATCTCCAGGCTCAGCCATGCTCACCTGCTTTCCTCTCTAGCTCACACTCCAGCCTCGGCCAAGCAATCGTCTCTCTCTTGTCCTCTCTTGCCAGCTCTCCCTCCCCCCCCCCCCCAGACAGCTTCCTTTATCTTTATATGAGCACTGTGGTCTGGCTTTATATGATCTTTAAATCAAGTACCTGCCATCATCTAACTAAAGACTCTGCACTTTAGTTTTATCACTAAAGACAGAGTCATTCAATGAACTCACTCCTCCTCGGGCAATGATGGGATCTGCTCCCATCAGCTGTGGCCCCAGTTGGGTGGAAGGGGAGGTCAAGAAATGACAAAAAAGGGCTTTGTCCACCAGAAGGACGTAGGGCTGCCTCTCGTCCAGCTGTGAGAGTGAGGGGAACGGAGCATGGGTATGAGGCATCTACTGACACAATCCTGCTGTAGGACAAACCACTCCAGAACGCAGTGGCTTAAAGCTATAAGCATGTACTGAGCTCACAGGGCTGTGGGTTGTCTGGGTGGTTCTTCTGGCCTTGGCTGGGCTCGATCCCATGCCAGGGGTCAACTGGCCATCAGCTGTTCCACGACAGCCTCCTCTCAGACAACACAAGCAACTGGGAGCCGAGGGTGCATGTGTTTCGTGGCCCCAGCAGGCTAGCCCAGGCATGTCTCGCACGGTGACGGCCGAGGTGGAAAAGCAGAAACAGAGACACTCAAGGGTTTTTCCAAAGTTCTGTATGGGTCACATTTGCTAACATCCCATTGCCCAAAGCAACCCACATGGCCAAACTCAGAATGAAGAGTCAAGGAAATAGATCCCACTTGTTAAGTGAGAGAAACTCTAAAATTACACAGCAAAGGAGCTTGGATACAGGGAGGGGAGAGAAATTGTGGCTATTAATGCAGTCGATCTGCTGCATCATGGCAACAAACTCACTGACATGTACAACAGACAGGATAGATATATATTCTTCCCCAGCAAGATTTTGCACAAAATCTTTCTGATACTAACTCCTGATACAAAATAATGAACTACCAAGATTGGAATTTAGGAGCCCTCTTCAAATAAATGACAATTTTGTCTCAAGGTAAAACTAGATATCTAGGGTAACAAGAACAGAGAACCAAGGTAACAGAGGGAATCAAATTCTCTCTCCTTCTGTTCTAGAACACACCACACCACCCCACCGCACCCTGCCAACATACAGCAGGCTTGTGACATACTGCTTTCTAATTAACTGGATTTAAAAATGAGACATTCAGCCTAACAGTGTGTTCTGAATAGCTCAAAGCTGAAACTCCATGTATACAGTGCGTGGGCCACAAGCTAAGGTAGCCCTGAAGAGTTAGAGGCTACATCCTTGGTCTCCTCTGCTCCCCAGGTTGTTATGTCTGGGTTCTGTTTCATGCAGTGGGGCCGAGTTATTTGCTTGCTTCTCTTGCAGGTGTGGAAAGAGAAAGGCTTCTACAAATGGCCTACAGTTAGTTCCTGGGATAGATGATTCGCTTTGAGGATTATTCAAGTCTTTTGATCCTCTTCTTGGAATATCAGGAATAGGTGGAGTTTAGAGATCATCTAATCCAGCATTTCCCAACCTTTAGTCAGTCACATACCCCCATTCACTGTTTTGTTACCTCTGTTCTATTCTTTAATATTTTCAGTTAAATTGACTCATTTAAAAAAAATTTTTTTTTAAATTAAATCATTTTCTTTTTCTTTTATTTTTTAAAATTATTGCTTAGGCTGCCAGAGATCTAAAATTGACTCTCATTTTTTAAAAACTCAGTTTATTAAAAAAATTTATATTATGGCCATAAGTTGCAAATCAGTATCATTTGACATAAAAAGGAGATAACCATAAAATAAACAGAATGAAAACACTATATTAGTATGAAATACCAGCCGGTGCTTGAACCTTCAGCCTGCCCTTACTTTCCTAAAAAGGGAGTTGAGAAAATATGAAGAAAGTGTCAAAGAGACAGTATGTGCAAACTGACCCTTTTTCCCTGACGGAGACAGGAAGATTGAAAGAGGCTTGACAAGGTCATTATTTTCTTACTACCTAGTTCAATGTTACGTAATGCCCTGTTTCTGCATCCTAAACTCGTCCTGGACTTCCTGAGCTGTGTGTGTGTGTGTTGCACTGCAGGGAACATCAATATGGCAGCTGCCATGATCCACAGATGGAGGAACCAAGGCCTCCTACCAATTTCTAGTGGCTGCCCTTGTGCTGTGTCACTACCAGCTAGCATCGTACCCAGCATTTGCATTAGGCAAAGGAAAGAAGTAAAGGAGGGAGCTGGTGCATGGTGCTTGCCTGGTTTTCAGTTACCTCTGCTCTTCCTGTCCATTACTAGGGGACATCAGTAGTCACCTACAGAAAGAAATAGAGAAGGCCTCATGCTTTCACAGAGAAAACTTCTGCCCGGATTCGCCACAATCTACAACCCTCAGCTAAAGAAACTTCTAGAAAGATGTAGCCATCTGTAGCCTCTGTAGGAGGCATCCCCAGTTGTCTTGCCAAGGAAAGCGTCATTGCATCAGGAAAAGGCCAAAGAGCAGAGTTATCTAAATGGAATTCCCCCTCGAAGTAAGCCACAGTGGCTGTGCCCATGACAGTCTAAATCCTCCGTGGCAACCTGTCTGGATTATCAAAAGGAGGTGGAGAAATCCTCTTTGTCTCATTATCTTTTCAAGATGGATTTTTAGTTGAAAATCCTCTCCTTAAAAAAAAAAAAAAAATAGGATAAATGTTGTCAGCTATTCAACTAAGATCTTTATTCCATTGCCTGTGGTTTTTGAATAAGCTTTTGAGACATTTCTTCAGACAGACCAGGGGCCATCTTCAAGAAAAATACTTGTTCGTCATATTTCTAAGGGTGACGCTGATTGTATCAAACATCGGCTGGTGTTCATTCTAAACTTCTCGAAAACAAAGTGCTGTGCACATTAAGTAAATAGACATTTCTTTTCTCAGCGTATCGTAGGACGCAATGGAAAGGGCAAGCATCTCGTTCTTTGGGGCAGAGGTCCCCGCACCTAATACCTGTTACATGAACCTAATTTCTTTCTTCACACTCTGAACTTTAAAGTGTTCCATACACGTGTTTACTTCTTCAGAACCGCTCTGGCCAAGTCGTTTGTGTTGATGGGAACAAGAAAAAAATCAGGTGTCTCGCGAACTGTTCCTACATGTGTCCATAATTGAGAGGTTCCTCTCAACCCCGTGTTGGCTCTTTCTTCAGGGGTGCAGAGAAAAGGGACTTAGCGGTTCAGCAGGCTTGTGTGACATCCTGATTCTGTCCTTCCCGCCTCTGACGTAGTGACAGAGATACTAGGGCCTTCTGATACTATACTAGATACAGAGATACTAGGGCCCTCAGCTCTTCATCTGTGAAGTGGGGATAACAATACCTATCATGTCAAGATATTGTAAAGATTGAAATAATAAGTGATATAAAGCAAAGCTCCTAGCACAGGGATTTGCACTGAAGTATGTAGTCGGGGGTCACTCGTGTCGTTACACTGGCAAGGCCATGTGAGATAGAGGGGAAGGCACACAGGCTGGCAGGTCAGAGAGAGGGCAGTGCTGTTTCTGCTTCATTCATAATTGCATCTCCAATGCCAATTGCCACTGGCATGTAGCGAGAACTCAGTATTTTTTGGACAAATGGAATGATTCTGGTACTATCCCTTAGTAGCTGTGTGATGTTGGGTAAGGCGTTCCTCCCCTCGGTGCATGTCTCTTCAATCGTGAAACAAAGACAATACATTTCTTACGGACTTGGTGGGAAGCTCAAATATGACGGCAAAGTGCCCAGCATGAAGGTCAGCACTTAACATGCGTTCCTCGGCTGTTTAATCCAAATCTCCACTCTTCTTCACTTTGGATGATCCCAGATAAAGGAAAAACTAGGATCCACGATTTTCTGGAGAAGCACCATTTTTAGTGTCTCTATTAGTATAGGCAGTGGGCAGGGTCCTGGGGCCCAGGGTGTATTTAAGAGATACCACAGTGCTCTCAGGACAGTCCCTGGTCAGAAAGATTCTGATGTCACTTCTTGGCTCAAAAAGGGAAAAAATATCAGCATTAACAGGCAGTGTCTGGCACGGATGCAAGGTGGGGTGTTGTGGCTGGTTTTCCATGGAGATTCACACGGCAGCACCCAGAGGGAGATTGTCTATGTCTTACGCCTTTGCCAAAGACCAGGCATATTGCTTTAACCTTGGCAATTGCCAAAAAGCAAAAACGAACAAAGTCTAATTTTTCCCTCTGTGAGTATTTTCTGTCACAGGGGCATCCTATGTTGGCAAGTTGTAGTGGCACTTGATGAGGTCTTGAAGTCAACAAGAACATAGACCTTGACCTGGTAAAATGGAGCAGGTGTAACTCTCACAGAAATGCCTGACAGTGTATAGGGCAGGGAGCTCCTGCCTGCATCCATGAAGCAAATATTTATTGAGCACCTACTATGTGCCAGGCATGTTCTGGAGACTGTTTTGTTTAGTGAACAAAAGAGACAAAAATCCTGCTTCATGAGGCTTATACTCTAGTAAAGGATGCTGTTTATTATGCTATTGTTATTATGAAAGATTATTTATGAAACAAATTTCAACCCTGGGAAGGCTGCACTCCAAAACCTGCACAACGTGTACAGGGAGGGCTTTCTTACCATCATCCACGTCATCTGGCCAGATTGTGCCTGCACAGCCTGTCAGTTTGTTCCAGAGCCCAATCATCCATTTCTACTTCTGAATGCATAATTAGCAGAAACAGTACTTCCAGCTTCCTGCAATGTGTCACTGTGACCCCCATCAATAAAGCACAGAGAATCTGAACCTCCAAATGTTTGATCCTTTCTAATTTGGCTGCAACAGCATAAATGTAGGGCTCCCACTCTGTACCTGCACCCCACCTTGAGGCTCCCATGGCTTAATCTATCTTTGACTAGCTTCTAGAATGAGTTTTCTTTACTTTAGGGATAGCTGGCTGTGTCTGGATGCCTGACCAAAGTTTCCCAACTGTATGTACCCTACTGATTAGGCAATAGGTCAAATCTGAAGCAATTGTTTCTGAGTCAGAGACCCCAGTTGGACAAAACTGAGCTGTATCAGTATAGAGCTCTTCAGTGATTTTATGATATATGGGGAAGAAGGGGAGCAACAGTGTCCTCTGGCTCCTGAAACTCTGGCACTCCTTCGACCTTGGTTTCAGGTCACATTAAACGTCGCAGGTTCCTCCTTCCAATTGTTCTATGCTATTCCAAGACTCCAAATGCAGTCTCTCAGGAGTGAGGTACCCAAAACATGAACGTCTGTTATTACTGGCCTGTGGACAGGGGCTAGAGGTAGGGGGGTGGGGGTGTGACTGTATTAGTCAGGACTAATTGCAAGGGACAGAAACACAACTCAAATTAACTTAAGGTAAAAAGGAGTTTTATGGTTTGTATACTATAACTGAAGAGGACTGGTTTTAGGCATGGCTGGTTCAGGAAGCAAATTTCTCTTCTCTTCTCTGTGATCGAGTCAGTCTTGGGTCGGCCCTCTCCACTTGGCAACCTTACATTGCATTGTAAAAATAGAGTTTCTCTCTCTCTCTCTCTCTTCTTTTTTTTTTTTTTTTTTTTTTTTTTTTTTTTTTTTTGAGGCAGGGTCTTGGTCTGTTGCCCAGGCCATAGTGCAGTGGCATCATCATAGCTCACTGCAACCTCAAACTCCTGGGCTCAAGTGATCCTCATGCCTCAGCCTGTCAAGTAGCTGGGATTACAGGCACATACCACTAATTTGAGAGCTTCTCTTCTATACCGGTATTAGTTCCAGCAAACATCCCAAGACTGGTGCTCAATGACCCCGATTGGTCAGGCTTAGCTCACGCATCTATCCCTAAGCCAATCACTGCGGTTGGGATAAAACACACTGATCAATCTTCTCTTAGATATGGAATTGGAGTTCATTTGACCCAACCTTCGTGGACTAAGAATGGAAGAGGGGTGGTTTCACAAAGGAAAACCAGGATGGGGAAATAAATACGAGGCAGGTGGAACCAGCCAATATCCACTAGAGGGACTCTGCACTGACTGTCACTGGTAAAGAGAAAGATGACAACATACCACTTGGTATGAGGTGGTAGTGACTATGCATTTATGAGGTCTGTCCAGAAAGTATCCAGCCATTGTTGACATGATGAGAATGGTTGCATGGCTGGATACTTTCCGGACAGACCTCACACCTCTTGCAAGAAGGCTGGGAGAAAAACCACCCAAATGTCCGGTCCCAAAGGCAGGGAAGGAGAAGGCATAGTACAAACCACCAGCCCACATGCCTCTAAACATCCATCCATGTGCCATCTTGGGTGCCTGTCCCTGGGGCATTTCCGTGGGAACATGAGCCCCCAGATACTGGTGTCATATGGTAATCCAGATAAGTCTGTCCCCATCCTCAAATCTGCTGCTTGTCAGGGCTTTAAGGCACCAGGTCATCTTCATCAAAGGTAGACATCTGTAAGTTTGAGTCATAGCACTTTCTAGTGCAAATAACTACCCAGAACAAGGATGCCATTAACAGCCACTATAGAGCAATGTTTTGCACTAGCTGCTGCATATAATGTTCACTGCTTCTTTGCTGATACTACCAAATGAAGGCTGTTTCTTAAGGATTCACTTTTATTGCCGTTATCTCTGTCTCAGGGATTATCTAATTTATTCATACTGTACTTGTTGCTCTAGAACCTGGATGATGTTCCTCAGGCTAGTCCTGACCACTCGGCTGTTGTGTGGCCAGGCTGGAGAGACTGCAGCAGTTCAAACAGCAGTGCTTCCTCAGAACCCCTTCCCAACTCACGTCACACAACAATGCAATGTTCTGTTCCCTTTCTGTCCCCACTCCTGAATTGTGAGTTCCTTAACAAAAGGACACGTCTCGGATTCCCAATATGCCCTGTACTCAACATATTGTAACCACTCAATAAATGTTTGTAGAATAAGTGCTATGCTTAGTGACTCCAAAACAAAGGGGAATAAGACATAGTCCCTAACCCTGAGAAGCTTCAAGTCTATTAATTATGAAAATAACAATACTAACAATGACATCAGCTAATGCTAATTGAGTGCTGGGTGCTAGATACTGAACTATATGCTCTACCTGCATTCGCTCATGTAATGAACTTGACAGGCCCATGGTATATAGGATCACTAACCCCATTTTACAGATGAGGAAGCTGAAGTTCACAAACAAAGCTGAAGTCAGATCATTTGAAAATGGTAGGGTCAGGGTTTGAATCCAGGTCTGCCTGATTATAAAGCATGTTCCTAACCACTGAATTAATACTACCTTTATAAAGGCAGGATGACTAAAAGGTGGAGAAAGCTGGAATAAATTAATATCCCCAAAATTGGCAGGTGGTTCCCAGCGGCAATTCTGCCAACATCAAATCAAATCTTCAATAAAGGTATTAAGCTGGTCCAACTCTTCAGCTAGTGGGGGCCTTGGAGGAACTGAGCAGAGACCCAGCGATATGGTGACAGCACACTGTGAAAGTCCATGCACGTGGGCATGGACCACTTGAAACCAGCAAGCACCTACTATTCTTCCTGGTTTCCTCTCTCTGCTGGGAATAGGGGCCAAAATGGAGGAAGTGTCTGCATGGCCCTCACTCAATATGGGATCAGAAAGGGCAAGATGGATGAGTTCTGCCTCTCACAAGTTTATTTTACATTTTCTCAGAAGGGAGTCGAGAAATGCAGATCAGGGACCACATTTGTAGAAATTGTATAAGCTTTGTAATTTACCCCGAGCAGTTATGTCTGCTGCTTCTGTTGGCTTCCCCATAGAGATCTGAGCAGAAGCCAGAGGAAAGGGCAGACCAGAGGAGTGACCAGCCCCCCAGATAGTCAGGCCAGAAAGAAAGGGGTGGAGTAGGTGGGGAAGCTTCGCAGACGAGAGGAAAGCACAGCAATGCTTCCAGGAGGACTGCAGCCAAGCGGGTAGCACAGACCCTGAGGTCTGGTTGAGCCAAGGGCAGAATTTCTGGAAAGGACCTAAGGAAGGAGATGACGACCCCTCTGAGCTAGGGCTATCATGCCTGTGCAGATGTGGGAAATGTCTGTTAGGGTTCAACAGCAAGACTGTGTCCCCATAACCTCCTGTATCTATTCAACATTAGCCATGTATGGGTGCACGGGGAGGCGCAATGTGTGCGTACTGAGCCAGGTTATGGCAAATCCTGAAGAGCAATTTCCCCACTGAGGAATCTTGTATGGGATGCAGATGAGTAGATCAGCAATGGCAATATAGTGCGAGAGACCCCCAAAGGGGCAAGCAGAGGTGCTCTGGGATTGTAAGGAAGATATCTACCACAGTCTTGGCTGGAAGGGGTTAGAAATCACAAAGCCAGGATTCACCTACTCAGGCAACACATGCAGGGGGGAGCAAGGTATCAGAGGGATCTTTTGGAAGCAAAAGAAGAATGGTTCAAAATCAGGAAGTAAGAGAGAACATGGCATTTCTAGGAACTGCAAGGAACTCAGTCCGGTTTGTGCTCAGAAAGAGATGGGAAGTGGCAAGACATGGCACTGGGTCAGCCACCCTCAGAGTCAGGGGCCTCCATCACTGGGTGTTCCTTCCAAGGAAGGAAATGACCAGGACCTCTTAAAGTGCTACCTTGGGTTTTAGTGCCACAACTACCAATAATAAAAAAGATCCCTGCTCCTCAAAGACACCTGATTCCCACATCAGGTCATCTTGCAGTCAGAACCAAAGGAAGCGCTTTGGCCATCTTTTCCTAGCCATAAAAACAGGGGCTTGGTGTCCCGATATTATTAAAACCCTCATAGACTGCAGATGCATGTCAAAAATTACATAATTTTTCCAGCCTAACTCTAGCTCAGTGGGCTCCACCTTCATGGCAACTGAGGATTACCTGAGAAGTTTTAAAAGAAATGCCAGTGCCTGGGGCACCCTCAGAGACTCTGATTCATTTGTCTGGAGCCGAGCTGGGCATTGGGATTTTTTTAAAGCTCCCCAGGTGATCCTCCTGGGCAGCCGGGGCTGAGAACCGCTGTGGAGCGTGCAGCCTAGCAACGGAAACCCAGCTCGTGGGCAGGGAATGGACTCCCCTTGCCAGGTACTCCAGCTGAGTAGATTCTGGGTCAACTTTTCAAACCTTCCTGGCAGATCATCAAAAGCAGCCTGCGACAACTGCTGACACCTCTTGGCGCTCCTCGCCACTCCCCACCACCTCCTGTGACAGGTAGACACAAAGGACCCTGTTCTAAAGCCAACATGGGGGACTGGAGAAGGGTGGCTCCCCCACCTCCGCTTGGCACCTCAGGGCACACCTGGCTGCTGGGGCCACACTGTCTGCGCAGTGCTGAGAAGCTTTGGCAAGGGTTTTTCCCCCTGCATTTACCCGGAAACTCCAAGCAGCCCTCATTAGCACATTACTCACGCTCCCCGAGTCCCACACATCGCCCTGCTCCTCACCCCCACCTCCAGACTTCTTTCCCCCGTTTGCCCATTTTATCCACTGCAGTTGGATTTTGCACATTTCTGGAATGGAAATGCTGCTGGCGGGAAGCGGGTGGCTGCAGGCTCCGTGGTCCCGCTCCATCACCCCCCATTGCCCTCCTGGTGAAATCCCATCCATCAGGCCCACGGAGCGACAAGCCCTCTAAATGCTTCCCGAGGCGCTGCCCCGTGTTGTTCCTTCTGCACTGAGACAGCAAATCGTTAGCTCGGAGCTCCCAGGTTGTTTCTTGCAGCAATTAACAGCTGCCCTGGTGTTAATTCCCAATCAATAGCCCTGCCATGCGCTGCTCTTACAGCTGTCGGCCTCCACAGCACATTTTGAAAGTAACTTGTGGGGTGGTGAGCCTCTCTGCCACTTGGGCGCTGCCAGGAAAGCCCTCACCAGGCTTCCGAAGGACACCGAGCGCCCCTCACCCAGTGTAGGGGCCAGGGGACAGGGCGGGTGAGCAGGCAGCCCCACCACCTCTTCCAGTCGGGTGACACCATGGAGAGACAGGCAGAACCCAGGCCCCTCTGGCCCCTTGAGGTATATTCATGAAGCTTTCATTTTTCAATCTTGGCTTCTTTAGAACTTTTTTTCTGTTTGTTTGGAGATGGCTGTATTTTTCTTCCATCTAAAACCCTCATTCAAATCGGTCTTTTCTTTTTTTCCCCAAAGCGACTAGCCACGGTTTCTCATTGCGTGCCTGTGTTGCTTCCTGCAGCCCCCTGTGGACAGAATGAGACCCGGGAGGATGGCAAGATCATCCAGCTGCCCCCCTGCAAGACAGGAGCGTGGATCGTGCCCGCCATCATGGCCTGCTACCTCTTGGTGGCTAACATCCTGCTCGTCAACCTCCTCATCGCCGTCTTCAAGTGAGTGGACCCTTCTTCGGAGCGAGTGGGTTGGACGGATGGAGAGGCTGGGGGTAAAGGGAGGGGTGGGCGTTGATGCTTCAGGAAACAGTGGGTGTCCTCACTTGATGCTCTCCCTGGTCTCTACTTCAGCAACACGTTCTTCGAGGTGAAATCGATATCCAACCAAGTGTGGAAGTTCCAGAGGTATCAGCTCATCATGACCTTCCATGAAAGGCCGGTCCTGCCCCCGCCGCTCATCATCTTCAGCCACATGACCATGATCTTCCAGCACCTGTGCTGCCGGTGGAGGAAACACGAGAGCGACCCCGACGAAAGGGACTACGGCCTGAGTAAGCTTCGGGCGACAGCCCGGCCCCTGCAAATCGGAAAGCCCTACCCCTTCCTCTAGGCAGTCACGCAGGAGAGGATGACATGCCCACCGAGTCCCTCCTGCCTCCTGCAGAGTGCACGTGGCTCTGAAGATGTAGGGTTGGGAGGTGGCAGGGTCTGCCTGCGTGAGAAACAGTGTTGGGGAAAAGACAACAGAGCCTGAAACCGAGCATTCCTAGCCTCATCTCTCTTAGGAAGATAAAGCCAGTCTCTAGCGGGGCTGTTTTAGCACCTTCATAGGTTCTAAGTGTCTTACTTTTCAGAGGCCCCCAAAATATATCAACCATATTAATGTGTACCCAATGCTGTGCCATACAGGGTGTCCCAAAAGTTGCCATACATAGGGAAAATGGGAAATTGTAGCTAAATGTACCTTTATTTACAAAATATTCATTACAAAGTTTTACAAACTTTTTCCTTTTGGGATACCCGATGCATAACTCAAACATTGTTGCATGCGTTGAGTTGTAGGTGACTAAGTTGATTTTCCATTATCATTTCTGGATCTATCATTTTTTCAGGTCTTTTAAACATTTTCCCATGCCTTAGGAGTTGTGCCTGTGTGGCCTCATGGGGAAACCAGCCCTGCTTTCCATTATTCAAAGGACAAAACAGAAGACCCTCCACCATCCACCTTCTAGCCCAGGGTTTCCAAAATGAGGTTCTGCTGGCATTGGGGTAGAACAGTTCCTCGCTGTGTAGGGTTGTCTCACACATGGCAGGAGATTTAACAAATCCAACTTCCACACATTAAATACCAATAGCTCCTGCAGATTCCTAAATGCCCCTAGGGAACCAGCAATGGAAACCAATGGGAACCCAGCCCCACACCAGCAAGCTACTGTAGTTTCTCAAAACATGTCAAATAAACCACCTACATTAAATTCACCAAGCCTCTGAAATGGTGGCCCAGGAATCTACCTCCCTCCATGTGATCACTAGTACACCTAACGTTTGAAACCAAACCCATTTAGTCAACTGTTTCTTGAAGTTTGCAGCTCTTAACCCCCCCCCCCCACCGTAGCAATGCCCAGCTTGTTTTTAGACATTAAAATTGGAGAGTTGGAGACAGCTGGAAGTTCCAAAATTCACTGTTTCCATATGAAACACAAATTTAGGCAAATAGAAAGCTTGGGGTGGGGGGCAGGATGAGCTTTGAGATAAACCCTGAGCTTCTCAACTTGGAAGGTTGGCCCATGTGGAGGAGCATGGGCTGCCTAGTCGGGGCAGGGGGACACTACACTGAGTGATGCCCTGCAGGGGATACAGTGCTGAGGGTTAACTCCAGACCCCAAAGGAATTTACAATAAAGCATGACTCGTTTAGCTCACTTATCCAGAGAGCTTAGGACGGGAGTATCTGGAAATACATCGCAGAGAGTGGGGTGGTCCAGAGATCCACGTCTGCACCGGTGCCCACGCCCTCGCAGAAGGCACGAGAACCCGAGCAAACCAGACACCAGGCCAGCGGGGAGCCCACTCTGTAGAGTTCTAGTTCGTGGTTTTCTTGTTGTTATCACCAGCAGTAACAACAAAAGCATTGCCAGATCTCTGGCCCTGTGGAAGGCAGGAACAAAGTGTCAGCTTTCTCAGGAAAATATTGCAGAGCTGGAGCTGGGTCAGAAAGAGTGAAAGGCAGAGACAAGGGCCCTGCGCTGTATTAATTAATCGGGGAAAGTGAACTTTTCACTATCTATCTGTAGCCTTAATTGGAAGAAGAGCCAGGGCACTGCCAAGTTCTGGCAGAACCTCAGATAAAAGCACTTTGAAATGCAAAATTTAATTTTTATTGCGAAATTTGACATGTTGATGGAGTTATTTAAAATAGTATATTATTTAAAAAAAAAAAAAAGCATTACATATAGCCAAAGAAGTTAAATGAGGCACTAATTAAGGTGCCAGCAGAGTAAGTATCAAATATACTCCTTTTGGTCTCAAATATAGCAGTAGCAGGAAGGATTCTGTGCTTCGGGGGCCTCTATAAACTGCCTTTCTTCACTCTCTTCCCTCCAAGTTAATGCTCTGTGTAATTTCATGACTGAATCTCAAGAGTCCCCAGTGGTAATGCTGTTCCCCACCTCAGGAAGCCTGCCACATTGGAGAAGAGTGGTCTGACTTCTATAATTTTCTTTTCTCTCACCTGATTTTACATTCCTGTCTTCCATGCCCCAGGCAAACTCAGACCAAAGTCTCAAAACAAGCAAGAGCAGTCTCAGGAAACTAAATCCCTGAGGGTCTAAAATCCACAGCTCCAAACATTTGGGACAATCCCTATGGCATCTCAAGGGTATAGAATTAAAAGAGGGACCTGTCCCATTTATGATTTCGTGAAGCAGCTCTCTCACCCTAACCCTGATTTATAAACCATTTAAAGATCCAACTTTCAACTGGGCTCTTTCTACTGCTGTATCAGTTATGAATTAGTTTACCATCTATTAACAGAAAACCAGGCTAATAATAACACAAATAAATAAGGTTTTATTTTTCTCATATAACAAAAGTGAAGAAATGATAGCCCAGAGCTCAGCAATGCCTCACTGAAGTCAAAGACCTAGAGTCCTTCTATTTTAAAGCTTAGCTATTCCTTATTGTACAGTCTTGTTTCATGGTCACAAAATAACTGCTGCACCTCCAGTCATCACATTTATGTTCAAAGCAAGAAAAAGAGGGGAAGGTGAAAAAATGTAAAGGTAAAAAGAAGCAACCACATCTCTGTATTTTATCAGAAAGGCAAAAACTCTTCCTAACACACCACCCCTCCCTGCAGCAGACTTTTCTTGTTTCTTAACCCAGACTGTGTCCCATGGTTGCTGCTAGCTCCAAGGGAGACTGGAAATGTGTGTTTGGCTTTTCAGGGCTCAGTAGTAGGAAGGGGGAAAAGGAGAAGGGGGTTGCAAAAGGGTTTTTAGTAAGGCCAATCAACAATGTCTGCCACACTCCAGCCCAGACATTTTTGAGCTTTTAAGAAAATTCCACACTCTGAGTAGCTTCCCTTCCCTTGATTTAGCTATGTTCTTGGTCTTACAACTTGCCTAATTCGAACCAGCCCTTGCAGTAAACCAAGTATATACTCCAGTGAACTTCAGAAACCCATGCTGAATCTAGCGTTCAGAAAGAAGACAGTAATACAAGTTGCCTGATCAGATTTGGATCTCGTTTGAAACTTAGTAAGGAATCCAGGCCACTTTTCCCAACCTTGATTTGTGTTAGGTGTGGTGCAGCCCACAAATCAGATGCCATAGCCTTTACTTCTCTCCCTCATGGCTCTTCTTTTTTTTTTTCTGCAGAACTCTTCATCACCGATGATGAGCTTAAGAAAGTACATGATTTCGAAGAGCAGTGCATAGAAGAATATTTTAGAGAAAAAGATGATCGATTCAACTCCTCCAATGACGAGAGGATACGGGTGACCTCAGAAAGGTGTGTGACCTTTTCATGCCCCTCCAGATGTTTTATGCCAAGGCATGCTTCACCAACTGAATTTGTTCACAGTTACAGAACAGAGATCTTTTGTGTTTGTTTTTATCACCCAAGAGATTATGGAGCTTAGGAGAGAACAGGACATTGCCAAAAGTGTCTACAGACCAAATTCCAAACTTGCATGTCCTAGATGTTTCTAGCCGGCAGTTGCCATCTCGGACCGTAAAGACTGCTGAGTCCAGGACAGGACTGGGGTTGCAGACTCAGACCAGAAATTGTAAAGTTCTGACCCAGACACAAAGAGAGACTCAGCCCAACTCTAGCAACAGGTTTATATTTTGTGTAGATCTTTGAGTGTCCCCTGCAGAGGAACAGAACAGTCGTACTGCCTGGCTTACACAGGTGTTCAACACCTTCCCAACAAAGGATGGATAGAAACTTTTGAATTAGTTAGAATAATGATTGGAGCTTCCCCATCCCCAAGAATTGTTTTGGTTTTTTTTCTTTTTATAGAACAGATGAAAGCAAAGAAATAAAAGTGGATTTTCCTACCCAGTGGTTATATAATTTTAGATCTTACTGACCATGGTAGTTTAGCCAGTAGGGCTATAAAAAAAAAATCTCCAAATAAAGAGAAAAGAATTATTTAAATTTAATAACTCTAGCTTTATGCAAATGTACTTACATTTTCTTATTTCTTATTCAATACCTTGACTAAGAAACACTTCATCCCAGGCTATTATATTCGAAACTAGGCATTTGGAAACCACTGTTCTGAAGGACACCCAGAATATTACAAAAACATTGGTGTACCTTTAAATTTTAAGCATTTGCAATATACAGATGGCAGCAGCAAATAATAAATAGTGTAGAAAGGTATAGCATACTGATAGCTTTAGTCGATATGACTCAGACTTCTAAGATTCAAGTCAGTCACCTCTAGTTTTTGTGGAATGATGTTTTGTCTGCTTATCCACTGCAGACATTCTCTAGTAACTGTGTAGAAATTACATAAATGACACTTTTTTTGGTCCCTGGCCCTTTATTTCTTGAAAGAATGCAGTGTAGATAAATAGGCATATACATAGGCCATTGAGTGATTGTATCCATAGGTATCCAGCCAATATTAATAAAGTTTAAAGCCATGCCCAGATTTTATACACATCTGTCACTGCAGAATAGGGCATTTTATGATGATATAATGTAAAGCAATTTTCCGGCAAACAGAGGAAGGAACTGGAAATCCAAAGATTTCTCTCATTCTGAGGCCTTGAAAAAGCTATTTATCAATGGACATTTCGCCATGTGGTTCCCAGAAAATTATGCCATGTGGACACATTACCCATTGCTCAGACATATTTCTAGAGCATATGTCTACAGGCCTTTGAAACTCTTTTTAAATTCAGAAAAGCCATAGTCCTGGGAAGAAAGAAAGGTAAGGAGGAAGGAGTGTTATTATGTAAGGAAGGTTTTGCCCCCCTGGGGAACTAGAATGAGGAGGTGCAGACACTGGCACATGGGAACATTCTGTGACCATTTCACCAGTGCCTTCTGGAGAGAAATAAAGGAACTATCTAGCACCTCCACCTGAGCCCCTGACCCCATGCCTGCAAACCCTTCAAGACCCCTCCTTCCTCAAGGCCCTGTTCTTCTCTGGGTGGTTACAGACTCTCACCCTCAGAGAGGGTGACCCAGGTAAGCCATTCCCAGAAATCCAGAACACAGTGTAGAGCCACCCTCCCTGTGTCCTGGGCATTAGACTGACCTTCTCAACTAACGGGGGCCTGGAGGACCAAGTTGACCCAATGACCAAGTGCAGGTGCCAGGGAAGTAAACCTAAGCCCAGGCCTCCTCCTGCTTATGTTGCTTCGGTCTGTGTTTGTTCTGAGGTGTTGTTGTTGTTGGGTTTTTTTGGGGGGGATGGGGATTGCACTTGTAAGTATAGCAAAAAGTAACATCCCCCAACACTGGAATTGTACGCATCACAACAGACACGCCATGGGGTGCATCAAAGAACAGAGATCAACCAAGGGAAGAGTGGACCCATCTACCCATCTCACACATCTGCTAGGACATGCCCTTTCTGAGTAGCAGATGAAAGCACCCATTTATATTCAATCGAGATAGATAAATCGATAGCTATAGAGAGATAGGGTTAGAGATACATACTCATGTGCATGTATATATATACACACATTTGGATAGGGACGTATTTTTGAATATACCTAAGTTAACCATGAATATTCCATATAGTACACAAAATATTATATAATTGTACCCTCATTTTAAACAACCATAATACAGGCTGGGTGCAGTGGCTCATGCCTGTAATCCTAGCACTCTGGGAGGCCGAGGTGGGCGGATTGCTCAAGGTCAGAAGTTCGAAACCAGCCTGAGCAAGAGCAAGACCCCGTCTCTACTATAAATAGAAAGAAATTAATTGGCCAACTAATATATATATAGAAAAAATTAGCCAGGCATGGTGGCGCATGCCTGTAGTTCCAGCTACTCGGGAGGCTGAGGCAAGAGAACTGCTTGAGCCCAGGAGTTTGAGGTTGCTGTGAGCTAGGCTGACGCCACAGCACTCACTCTAGCCTGAGCAACTCTAGCCTGAGCAACAAAGTGAGACTCTGTCTCAAAAAAATAAATAAATAAATAAAAATAAACAACCACAATACAAAGATTTGAAACCAGCAACATTAAGAGCTGGCTCTTTGATCTGCTAAAAGACTTGGGAAAGGGGTAGCTTTACAGGGTGAGCTCCATACTCGTCCTGCCACTGCCTTTAAAATTCAGGTTATTTATACAAATTATATCTGCATGAATCTTCTCAGAAGTACAAAGACACTTCCATAATCTATCAATTGAAACAGATTATTATTATTATTATTATTATTATTATTATTATTATTTTGAGTCTCACTCTGTTGCCCGGCCTGGAGTGACGTGGCATCAGCCTAGCTCACAGCAACTTCAAACTCCTGGGTTCAAGCAATCATCCTGCCTCAGCCTCCCAAGTAGCTGGGACTACAGGCATGTACCACCATGTCCAGCTAATTTTTTCTATATATTTTTAGTTAGCCAGTTAATTTCTTTCTATTTTTAGAGACAGGGTCTCGCTCTTGCTCAGGCTGATTTCGAACTCCTAACCTTGAGCAATCCTCCAGCCTTGGCCTTCCAGAGTGCTAGGATTACAGACGTGAGCCACCACACCCAGCCTAGATCATTATTAAATCACACTTTTGCACTGAAATGGTATGTAAAGAGCTAAATACAATATTCAGGGGACCATTAACACCTCATAAGAAGTTGATTCTGAAAAATCCCTGTCTTAGCAATTTTTCATAGAGCAATGACCTTGATTCATCTAAAGCAATACAATTCCAGAATATAATAAGCAGGGAGAGTAACCAATGCCCTCCAGTTTATTTGGGCCAATATCTAACTAATGATTAGAATACTAAAATAACCAAACTTCTCATCTATTAAGAAAATGGATGAAAATTTATGGTATTTTTTTAAAGATGCTGATAAAACACTATTTAATTTTGAAACTGGGGGGATGGACAACCAAAAATAATCCCCAGAACAAAATGTGAAATGACTGATGACTTTCTTACTATACACTGTAAGCAAATTATCACGTATTTTGTGTTCATGTACTCATTCTTTCTTTCTTTCTGAGATGTTTCTAAAATCAAGAATGACTACATGAATTTTTTTTCATTTCAAGGTATGTAAAAAAATAGGAGGTTAACAAAAGCTAGTAGGAGTTAAAAAATTTGCTAAGTACATCTTGTTTACAAAATTCTACAGCATGTTGCTGCCTATTATACAAATTGTCACTGCCCTTTTAATCCCCAATTTTTGTGAGTAATACTCTCTTTCTAAGTGATTTAGATAGAAATAAATGGATTTTTAATATAGTTGCACATACACTATGTTGATTATGCATATACACATGTATGTCTCATCACATCATATGAAGACATTGGCAACTAGATTTTTTTTCCTGAGGATATTTGGACTCTTGGCTGAAGATAACTAATTCTTGAGTCTGTTCCATCAAATTCTGTTCATATTGTCCTTTTATAAGTTCGGTTCTGTTTCAATATCTGAATGCCTAACTTTCACCGTGTGCAGGTGATACGCCACACGCCAAGGACCCACAAGGCAAGGCTCAGTCCTCAGGGAACATGCAGGGGGATTGAGTTCCCATATACATCCCAGGCAGCTGAGCAGAAATATCTAATCCAGTGGTTCTCAAACTTTAGCAGGTCTCAAAATCATCTGGAGGCCTTGCTACAACACAGGTTGCCGGGCACCGCCCTTCTTATCCCCAGAGTTTCTGATTCACTTGGTCCTGGTTGGGGCCTGAAAAGTTTGCATTTCTAACACAATTTCAGGTGACGCTGATACAGATGCTGCCCCTGCTGGTCCAGGGACCATACTTTGAAAACCGCTGATGGAAGCCATGGGACAAGCTTAAAATCTAAAGCTGGGAGAGGATGGTGCAGAATTATTCACTGTGGAGCCTATAAAATCTTGGCATCTTAAATTTGGAAAAGGTTCTAGAGGTCATTGAGTACAGATTGTTTGTACCCAAAGCAGTTGTTTCCTCTGCACACCTGACCAATGGTGACTTAAGAATATGTCCTGAGCAACTGGTATGAACAGGGCCTGGGTTAGGAGGAGGGGATAGGCTCTGCTTTGAAAGAATGCACCATCTACCTACCCAGCTTCAGTTTGAGCACCTCCTAGAAAAGAGGAGAAAACTGCCTAGGATACCAGTCTTAGGAATGAATACAAAAAAACACTAAATTATTTTCTGAGAAAATACTTCACATATGAGAAGATCACCATCATCTCTCCCACTGTGCTGTGTCTTTTCCAAACCAAATATCCCAAGATCCTTTAACTGCTTAACGTGCTTTCCAGCAGATTGTCCACTACCCTGCTCACTTTCTCAGGATGCACTTTAAATTGTCAGCATCACCCTTCGAATGTGGTGCCTACATTAAACTCAATTCACTGTGTTGTAATTAGAGCCTACATTTAATTCCTTTATTCATTCATTTTCTTTTTTGAGCACTACTATGTACCAGGCTAGTATGTGTACAGAAGGACAAGTGGTCCCTTCCATAGTATAAGGGAAAGAACACAGTATAATGGAAAATATAATGTGTATAACACAGTACAATGAAATTTTAATACTAATTCTGCAGTAACTAGCTGCATGACCTCAAGCAACTTACTTAACTACTCTACACCTGGGTCCCCATCTGTGAAATGGAGTATTAACACCTAACTGTAGATTATTAAAAGTTATTGAGCTATATACATGAGATATTATGCTTTTGATAAATTATGGTTATTGGATCTACACATTTTATGTGCCCTAAGATGGCATTACAATTCTTAGCAACCAAGTCAAGTCTTCGGTTCAGAGTGAGCTTGCAATGAACAAAAACCAGGGCTTTTTCACACGAGCTGATTCGAATGCTTTCAAACCTCTTCTTGTGAAAGAATTTGTTTTAACCTAAAATCAGGACTTAACATTCATTGCTATGAAATTTTTCTTAAATTTTTTCCCCCTTCAGCTCATTGTTTCCACACCTCAAGGATTTTGGAATCCTCATTTTTATCATTTAGTGTATTAATTTTTTATCTCATTCATTTTAAGCTATTGTTTGATAGTCATACTCAACTATATCTTTTTTTCTTTTTTAATATTTTTTATTTCAATAGATTTAGGGGGTACAAGTGTTTTTTGTTACTTGGATAAATTGCCCAAAAAAAGTGAAGTCAGGGCTCTTGGTGTAGCCATCACCAGAATAGTGTACATTGTACCCAACAGGTAGATTTTTATGCCTCCCGTCTTCTTAATTTTCAATGTCCATAACACCACTTCATGACCATATATACCCCTTGTTTAGCTCCCACTTGTAGGTGAGAACATGCAGTATTTGCTTTTCCATTTCTGAGATGATTCACTTAGGATAACATTCTCCAGTCCCATCCAAGTTGCTGCAAATGACATTATTTCATTCCTTTTTCTGGCTGAATAGTATTCCATGATGTGTACATATATACCACATTTTCTTTATCCACTCCTCAGATAATGGGCACTTAGGTTAATTCCATATCTTTGCAATTGTGAATTGTGCTGTGATAAACATTTGGGTGCAGATGTTCTTTTTGCAAAATGACTTCTTTTTCTTTGGGTAGATACCTAGTACTGTAATTGCTGAATCCAATAGTAGCCCTACTTTTAGTTCTTTGAGGAATCTCCATACTGTTTTCCATACAGGTTGTACTAAATTCTGACCAACAGTGTATAGGAGTTCCCTTTTCACCACATCCACAACAACATCTATTGTTTTTTGACTTTTTAGTGATGGCCATTCTGAGAGGGGTAAGGTGGTATCTCATTGTGGTTTTGATTTACCTTTCTCTGCTGATTAGTGATGTTGAGCATATTTTCATATGCTTTTTGGCCATTTGTCTATCTTCTTTCAAAAAAAAAATCTGTTCATGCCTTTTGCCCACTTTTTGATGCGTTTATTTGTTTTATTTTTGCTGAGTTGTGTGAGTTCTTTATAGATTCTGGATATTACTCCTTTGTCAGATGTATAGTTTGTGGATATTTTCTCCCATTCTGTAGGTTGTCTATTTACTCTGTTGATTATTTCTTTTACTGTGAAGAAATATTTTAGTTTAATAGTCTTATTTATTTATTTTTGTTGTTGCTATATTTGCTTTTGGGGTCATAGTCATAAATTCTTTGCCTAGGCAAATGTCCAGAAGGGTTTTTCCTACGTTTTCTTCTAGAATTCTTATGATTTCAGGTCTTACATTTAAGTCTTTAATCCATCTTGAGTCAGTTTTTGTATATAGTGAGAGATAGGGATCCAGTTTCATTCTTCTGCAATTTTCCCAGCACCATCTATTGAATATCTACTATGTCTTTAACATAGTTCACCAAAATGCTCATGAGCACAGATCATGTGAGCCAAGACAGAGGCCCATTGTACAACTCCAAAATATACCTTTCATGATGACATCAGCCCATTGTTCTGCCACCTCTCCTCTGGTTCATCAGCCAACCAGGTATCACCTCTTTCAGGCAGCCCAGAGTGCCAGTCTCCTTGCTACTTCCACAATACATTTCATCACAAATAATGTACCTCTATGTTAACCTGTCAGTCTAGATTAGGAAAAAAGTGGCAAGATTAATATTGGTTTCATACAGTCTCCTGCTAACTAATCTTATCTTTTTAAAGTACTCAAAAAATATCATCTGTTTAATTACCTACCACTAAGCCATTTTATAATGCTGCCCAGAATTTATGTCAAATTTACACAATTTCTAGAATCCAGGAATTATAAATATCAGAAAGAGCTTTTCCTATCTCCAGTTTTTCTGCCATTTCTTTTTATTTCCCATGAGTTCTTAAGAGTTACCTACATTTTCTGGTGGTCATAGTTGGAACTTCTTTTATGGTTCTTTTAACCTATTGAAAGCAGAATTCGAAGGCTGGTGGCTCGTGGGCAGCATCTGTCCAAAGAGGGCCGTTTTGTGGGATTCACAGTGATTGTTAAAATTAATCCCAAATATGTTTCTGGACTGGGCATGCTCTCTACTGCCACAGAGTGAGCCTCTGCCAGGGCCAGCTGACACCCTGCCTGCTTTACCTGCATTCTTGATCTGCCTGCCCAGAGGCATTTGCTTCTCAGACTCTTAATTAAAGCATCCAGATCATCCTCACCATCACCCACCTGTCAGGCTCCACTTGTCAGGAGAAGTTGCGGTTTGAATTTTCTACAATTTAAGCAAACTAGGATTTAGCATTATTTCTGGTGTCATCTTTTAATCTAACATTCTTTCCCAAGCCAGTGGGCTTTTTGCCCTTTTCATTTCATCTAAATCCAAGAGGTGATAAAACATGACTATTAATAGTATACCTAACTTGTAAGTATTCTTAACAGTGACAGAGAGCAATAACTTAGGATAGAGAAAATTCATAAATAATAATAATTTTAAAAAGCCGTATAAGCCAAAAAATGTGAGCTTCCCCACTTCCCACCATATCTTTCCCCAGAGCTGATCTTTGGTCTCTCCATTGAGTTGAGTTTAAAGTTTTTTTCCCTTTTTCTTCTCAGAGTTAGTGAGAAGGATAATTAACCCAACAGGAACGGCTGGTGACTCTAAAGGACTTAATAATTCACAAATTAGATATCAGCCTGTGGACAAGCAAGAGTCGGCTTTAGCTGTTCTGCATCATTGCCTTCCTTTGAAACCTGGGTGACCTTTTCTCCCAACAAGAGCCCCAGGGTTGAGCCATGCAACACGGGATTGCCCTTCCCTTCATCCTGCAAGCACCCCACTACTAGCACTCAGGGAATGTAGGAAATTTACAGACATGGCCTGCCAACCTTTTTTTTTCTTCTTCTTCTTTCGAATGCTCTTTTCTTCATCTCGCTGGCCAAAGAGTTTAGTTGTAGCTGAGTCTGTCTGTCGCTGGGGTTTTTGCACCAACCTATGGAAGCCCCTTTCTTTGGCCAACTCACAGCTTCCCGGAACCCCATCGTGTTTCTGTTGTGATCGCTTCCTCCTGAGTTTTTTCTGAAACAAGCCACTCGGGGTCTGGAGATGTGAAAGAGAGAAAGTTAAATGGAGAGTTCCTCCCATGGAATGTCTTCCTTTCCACAGTGCCTCTTTTTCTTCCTGAGGCACTTTCGGTATCTATCTCCTTGAGAATTCCTATCCATCCATAAATTCTTATCATCCACATCCCCACGTTGTCTCCTGAGTTATTTGATCAGAGTCAGCTCCCCGTGACTACAATCCTGACCCCAAACTCTCCATCTGCCCCTGAGGCCTGTTATCTACGATGCGTGCCTATTTACACTGAGCTTCTCAGGGACACGTGTTTAAAGATTAAAGGAAGCATCCTTGTATGGGGGAAATGTATGTAAATTTGAATCTAGGACTTTTTATTCTTTTGTAACCCCCTACATCAAATTCCCATCAGTTAGGCCCATGTCTAAAATGATGATACAGTTAGACAGTTAGTTCAACATAACAATTCTGGAAGAAAATGAATAAAATAGTCCATTATTGTCTTAGTCAAGTCTTACCTTCCAATCCATCCCAGAACCCACAGGAGAGTTACAATTTGGTTAAGAATACTTCCTCGGACCTGTTCTAGCAGACTCCCCTCCCCTAGTTCTGTTCCCTGGGGCTGTGCTACTTGGGGCTTCCCCCGACACCTTCTCTCTTTCCCCAGAGAGCCTTTTCCTCCTCTACCTCCCCTGTCTTCTTTCATCTTCCTTGGTCTTCTCAGTCTCTGTGTCCTGTTTATTGCCTAGGAGCAGACAACCAGGTCCTGACTCTTCTTCTTCTTCTTCTTTTTTTTAAGCCACAGGGCCTCATAATGTCACCCAGGCTGGAGTGCAATGGCTATTCACGGGCACAATCATAGCCCAGGACAGCCTCAAACTCCTGGGCTCAAGTGATCCTCCTACCTCACCTTCCCAAGTAGCTGGGACTACAGGCGCTCCCCTGGGGCTGAAGGGGGGTGGCATGTGGGGAGCGAGGCCCCCCCAGCACAGGCCGTGGTGGAGAGCTATTTCACAGCGCTCAGACCTGTGACCACTTGCAAGTATGTCAAAAAAGCAACTATATCTCTGTTGAATACCAAACTTATGTATACTGGGCACCAGAAAGTAAAGAAGAAGGAAGAATAAAGCTATCCCACCTTTTGTTACTCTTCCACCAATAAAAAGCTAGTGAGATCCAGTACCTAAAGTACATTACACAAAAAGTCTTGTGTTACAGAAATGTATGGTCTATCCTCCTCCTCGCTTTCATGAACAGGCATTTTATCCATTTAACAAAGCTCGGCGGTGGCTCACACCTGTAATCCTAGCACTCTGGGAGGCCGAGGCGGGAGTATCACTCAAGGTCAGGAGTTCGAAACCAGCCTGAGCAAGAGCAAGACCGTGTCTCTACTAAAAATAGAAAAAAATTAATTGGCCAACTAATATATATGTATAGAAAACATTAGCCGGGCATGGTGGCACGTGCCTGTAGTCACAGCTACTCGGGAGGCTGAGGCAGGAGGATTGCTTGAGCCTAGGAGTTTGAGGTTGCTGTGAGCTAGGCTGACACCACGGCACTCTAGCTAGGGCAACAGAGTGAGGCTCTGTCTCAAAAAAAAAAAAAAAAAACAGAAAAAGCTCACTGCATTGCAAAAATGAAATTGCAGTTCCTGCAAAATCAAACTCCATAGACTAAATGGTAAAAGGTAATTGCAAATCTCTAAGAGACACAAACTTGTTATTGTAAATAATTTGTTTCTTGGGCTGTGCTTATATGATAAAACGAAGTGAAAGAGGAAGAAGTTGTATTTTCCTCCTGAATTAGCTGAGCAAATGGCATTGGGTTTGCCAGATACAGAATAGCTCAATGTTCAAGTCTTTTAGGAATACACTGGGGCATGGTTGGCAGTGTGGGCTGGGCTCCTGACAGGCACTGGGTTTGTCATGGGATAGCCAGAGGGAGCAAAAGAGAAAATGTCTCAGATGCAGGGCTCTTGAGACCAGTCTAGGGACATAGGCTGAGTCAGGGGAAGCTGGAGGATGGAGCAGGTGGGAGGTTGCCAAGAGAGGCAGAAATGTGCCCCAAAGCAGGGAAATCACACCCCATGCCCCGGTGAGATTTTTTTAAAAAGCCTACAGAAGGCTGGGCGTGGTGGCTCACGCCTATAATCCTAGCACACTTGGAAGCCAGGGCAGGTGGATCGCTAGCCTCGGTCAGGAGTTCAAAACCGGCCTGAGCAAGAGCGAGACCCCATCTCTACTAAAAATAGAAAGAAATTCATTGGCCAACTAAAAATATATAGAAAAAATTAGCCGGGCATGATGGCACATACCTGTAGTCCCAGCTACTCGGGAGGCCAAGGCAGGAGGATTGCTTGAGCCCAGCCAGGAGTTTGAGGTTGCTGTGAGCTAGGCTGACGCCACAGCACTCACTCTAGCCTGGGCAACAAAGTGAGACTCTGTCTCAAAAAAAAAAAAAAAAGCCTACAGGTTCCTAAGAGAGGAACTCCACAGCCTCTTACACTATACCTCCTTCTGGCACAGAAGCGTATATACTCCTCCCTAACAGAGGTGTTCCTGTCACACCAGCACCATCACTGCAGGCTCGAGGACACCTGCTCTAATTCCCTCATTCCTTGTACAGCATATTCTGTAGCCGGGGTCTACCAGCCTCACGTGCATTTTTAGGGTCAGCAGTCAAGTGATTTACTTTGCATATTGGGAGGATTGGAAAAAAAAAATCTTTATTCCTCCCCATAAAAGTTGTGACTGGGTCTCCTTTAGAGTAGCCAAAAGAATTACCTTTGGGCATTTAAAAGTGAAAGTTTGAGCTCAACCTGTGACTTGGCTTTGGTTTGCCCTTTTCCAGTGATTAATAATTTGAGCAGGTAAAATATAAGGTACAGTTTTATTTTTAATAGGTGGCCTCCATCTTTGTCAATAAGTGGCCAGGCAGACTGGGTGACAACTGAAATCAAGTTCATAACTGTCACTGACTCAGTGAACATTTACTGACACCTGGCAGGTGTTGCGCTGGCAGCTCGGAGATGGGAACAGAAATATGAGAGGGACCACGCCCAGTGGGGAGGGTGGAGACATCTAGAAGTAACTGTAATATAGGCATCCGTGATCAGCTACCCTGAGAAGGAGGGACAGAGAGAGGAGTAGGATGGTTTACTTACTGACAGATACCCCAGAGTTTACCACAAATTACTTTATGTAATCTTGGTTACATTTCTTGATTTTTGCTGTCCCTTTATTAATGAAAGGATTGGGTTAAATTAGATCAACCTTGAATGCCTCAGTCATAGGGCCATCTTAATTCCTTTGGAGACACTAAATTCTCAAAAGGTGATCATGAATAACAACAAAGATCATTGTGTCAATGCAAAATAAAAATAATTTCCATCCATGGAATATAAAACTTACATGTATGCTGCAATAAAAATAGCTACATTCTAGAAGTCTATTGCAAAACTGATGCGTAAAACCTTCAAAATGCAACATTCTCCTTTTGTGGGTGACCCTGATAAACCAACACCTGAATACTTGCTAAGGTCATTAAATCCTGCCCAGAGTCACAACCAGGCCACAGGAGTGGGACAGGGGTGGGACTTGGCCCCACGCCACTGCAGTAAGAACTGCTCCATTGTGGGGCTCAGTTACGAGCATTGAGCATTACATTTCATTGAGGGAAAGGGAGATTGGCAGCTAAAAACCACTGGGACAGGCAATCTCTAAAGCCTCTCCCAGCTCAAAAAGATTTGGATTCTGTGATTCTCAGTGACTGTGTCAGTGCCATTCCCTCCCCGCCTAGCCCCTTGATGACCTCTGACCCCTCGGTTTCCCTGTGGGAGGACAGCATTGAAGGCTTCAAGCCCAGGCATGGCTCTGATCCCCCCTCTATACCTGATTCTTGCTCTCTAAACCCTGGCAGAGGACCCGGGCCCACGTGACTCTCCTTCTCTCTTCCTCGCACAGGGTGGAGAACATGTCCATGCGGCTGGAGGAAGTCAACGAGAGAGAGCACTCCATGAAGGCTTCACTCCAGACGGTGGACATCCGGCTGGCGCAGCTAGAGGACCTCATCGGGCGCATGGCCACGGCCCTAGAGCGCCTGACAGGTCTGGAGCGGGCCGAGTCCAACAAGATCCGCTCGAGGACCTCCTCAGACTGCACAGATGCAGCCTACATCGTCCGCCAGAGCAGCTTCAACAGCCAGGAGGGGAACACCTTCAAGCTCCAAGAGAGTATAGACCCTGCAGGTGAGGAGACCATGTCCCCAACTTCTCCAACCTTAATGCCCCGTATGCGAAGCCATTCTTTCTATTCGGTCAATGTGAAAGACAAAGGTGGTATAGAAAAGTTGGAAAGTATTTTTAAAGAAAGGTCCCTGAGCCTACACCGGGCTACTAGTTCCCACTCTGTAGCAAAAGAATCCAAAGCTCCTGCAGCCCCTGCAAACACCTTGGCCATTGTTCCTGATTCCAGAAGACCATCGTCGTGTATCGACATCTACGTCTCTGCCATGGATGAGCTCCACTGTGATATAGACCCTCTGGACAACTCCATGAACATCCTTGGGCTGGGTGAACCAAGCTTCTCAGCTCCAGTACCTTCCACAGCCCCTTCAAGCAGCGCCTATGCAACTCTTGCACCCACAGACAGACCTCCAAGCCGGAGCATTGACTTCGAGGACGTCACCACTATGGACACTAGGTCTTTTTCTTCAGACTATACCCACCTCCCCGAGTGCCAAAACCCCTGGGACTCAGACCCTCCAACGTACCACACCATTGAGCGTTCCAAAAGCAGCCGCTACCTGGCCACCACGCCCTTTCTTCTGGAAGAGGCCCCCATCGTGAAATCCCACAGCTTTATGTTTTCTCCTTCGAGGAGCTATTACGCCAACTTCGGGGTGCCTATGAAAACGGCAGAATACACAAGTATTACGGACTGTATTGACACAAGGTGTGTCAACGCCCCTCAAGCTATTGCAGACAGAGCCATTTTCCCTGGAGGTCTTGGGGACAAAGCGGAGGACTTATCTTGCTGCCATCCTGAGCGAGAAGCGGAACTGAGTCACCCCGGCTCTGACAGCGAGGAGAACGAGGCCAGAGGCCGGAGAGCCACCGTCGCACTCTCCTCCCAAGAGGGTGATAACTCAGACAGAACCCTGTCCAACAACATCACGGTTCCCAAGATAGAGCGCGCCAACAGCTACTCGGCAGAGGAGCCAAGCGCGCCATATGCACACACCAGGAAGAGCTTTTCCATCAGTGACAAACTCGACAGGCAGCGGAACACGGCAAGCCTGCGCAATCCTTTCCAGAGGAGTAAGCCCTCCAAGCCGGAGGGCCGAGGGGACAGCCTGTCCATGAGGAGACTGTCCAGAATGTCGGCTTTCCAAAGCTTTGAAAGCAAGCACAACTAAACCTTCCTTAACGTCTGTTGCAGGAGGCTCAAGAATCCAGCCCTAAAATTCTCCCCCACTCCACCTTTTCCCCCTTTCCTTTAATCCTATCTGCTTTATTCCTAGCTGAGCAAAAACGAGCAATGCTTTGGGAGGTGTTAACTCAAAGGTGACTTCTGGGCCACAGATCAAGAAAGCATTTGATCTGACCCAGTGCCAAAAACAGGGGATTTAAGGCATGTTCACACTTGCTGGGTAGGGAGGGGGAACGAGGGGAAGAAGAAGGGTTAGAGCTGAAAGAGTGTCACCAGTCCCTGCAAAAAGCCATGAGAGCTGGGGAACCAAGGGGCTTCAAGAACTCTCCATGCCAGGAGGCATCTGTTGATTTCTGACCATTATCAAGAGTCTTAGAATGCAGGGCTAAATTGCAAAATAAAATAAAATGGCCAGCATACAAAATGAGATATTCTAAACTTCCATTCTGTTTTCTTTTCACATTGGCTCATCACTGGTGACTGATGAAGAGCATCCTTTTTATTCAGTATAAGCCGGCAGCAAGCAGTTCTACCTAACGTCCCACATCCTTCTCATGCCAACACCTCTGTAATTGATCATTATAAAGAAAAAACAAGGTAACAGTCATAGTTCACCTGTCTCTTATCTATTCACTTCTGGTGCCACAACTGTTTATCTTTTTGGAAGAAAATAAGGGAACAGAAATGCCTTTTTTTGTATTGCAATCAGAATGAAAGAAGAGTTGATGTTAAAAACAAAAGTCAAGTGATTTATTATGTACGGAGCAAATATAGTCGAGCAAGCTCAGGATGAATGTAATTAAATAATTTTCTATTTTTTAATTTATTTCATACCGTACCTGTCATCAATGAATTCACTCCCTGAATATGTAATATTGAACTTCCGGGAAAAAAAAAAAAACAGTGAGCAGAACTAACCTAAAATTGCCACGTGGGATAGTGTTATAGTCTCACCATTCATATCATGTGTTATGCCGCTGTCTAGCCTTCCTCATTTGCATGAGTCCACCGTGTCCTCTGAACACCTCCAAGATGTAACTGCCAATTTTCACACTACCCATCACATGACCATTTTGTATATGAATATATGGTATATATGTGGATATTTTCATACCTAGAGTTTTGCCATCTAATCTGAGCTCAGCATAAATTTAATTGGAGTTTTTCAAGGGCTGGTATCTTTTCTATGGAAATGTTCCAAAGTACTTTTTAAGGAAGTTTCAAAGCTATAAATAACCTTAGAATTGACTGGAAGTTTGGTATCCACCCAAAGCCATCAGTTGCAGGCATACCATGAATATTTTTCTTATAGACAGAGCTATTAAAAAAGATATGGTAAACCAAAATAGAAAGCAAATAAACCATATAGAGAGTTCTATACTATAAGCCGCCTATAGACATATATATGCATTTACACAGAGACACATGTTTATATATAATATATGAACAGACATATAGAGCTTTCTTAAGAGGCTTGGACTTTTCTATCACCTTGAAGTATAACCAAGATTTTTTAATATCCAAGAAGTTCCTTTGAAAGAGTTCATTAAACTATTAGACCAAACGTTGAAATTATAATTTTGAAAAAATTCCTATAACCTTAAATTTTCCTCGTACCAAATTAGAGTTGTCCAAACAACTCACACTACCTGCCCTCTGCCACATTTTGTCTGAAATCAGGACAACCCATTTATTCTGGGTTTTCCCACGTAAAGCTTTTACACCAAGTACAAATCTGAATAGACATGCAATTCTATACCAGTTAGTATTATAGACTCTGGAATATAGACATGGGTTTCTAGATCAGAATCTGGATTTGAAGTAAGGTAAAGAAATCTTGACTCTAAATCAAATTCCTGCTTGGATCACTGAAGATTAAAAGAAAATAAAGCCTTTAAGGAAAATTACATAATATTCCTGACCCAAGATACTACCTGGTTCTTTTATTTAGTTATAGTTGAAAACATCAATTTTTATTTCATTTTGTGAGATCAAGTAGATATAGGGACAACACCTCTAGCCTTTAAATATAAAAACAAGAGCAAACAAATGAACAATAAAAAAAACCTTAACAAGTTTTCAGGTATAGAAAAGGTGATGGTGATGAGGTTACATATGTAAAGAATTAAGCAATTCCTTTTTCACTCCTTGGTATTTAGGTGAATTGGTAATAAAACTTCAGACCCCCTCATTTATAATTGTTCTAAAAACGTTTAAGATTTCATTGGACCCCACACTGGCTGTTTTCCTCTCGGTGCACACACATCGATCTAAGAATAAATCATTTGTCCTTAAACTTCCCTGATCATGAACCCCTGTGAGGATCTGATGAAAACTCCAGGCCCTCTCCCTAGGGGGAAAAAAATGTACATACACACGAAGTTGCAATATAACTTTAAAGGGTTCATGAGCCCGTGGCTCCATATTGATTGATAAAGAGGGAAAAGAACCATGTTTGTTAATAATCAATACGATTGTAATAGGCACTTTACATTTTGAGACCATTTCTCTGTGATTCTCAGGAAGGTCAAGTCTCAGCACCAGAGTTTGAACCAAGATTTCGTCATTTTCGTTTCTTAGATTAGGTGTTGCTAGTTCCATGTACATACATCCTAACGTTTTGATGATTTTAATAGCAAGCACACTCACAAAGCCTAAGGCTCTCTGAGAGAGCCTATAGAGGGATCCAGGAAGGAGGTGAAACCATTATTCTTTGACATCAAGCACCTCCAGGGCCTCATTCTGGACCAGATCGGAAGTGAGAAAAGAAATTACCAACACGAGTGTTTCCATTCGTCGTGATTTTGGAGAGAAAGGAACAGGACCCGAGAAACTAAATACGTATCAGTCCTGATCTTGTGATCACCTGGTTCTCTTTTCGTGCGTGCAGACTAAGCTCTGACGTCTTTTGTGATGTGTGTGAAACATATAGCCAAATTAGACACAAACTGTGTAACGTCCATGAGCCATTTCTTTCCTGTGTACATACATGCGTGTTATTTTTCAACCCATTTCTTTCCATTTCCGGGCTGTCTGCGCACTGATGTGGCATTGATTCTGTGGCCTTGTTCAGTCAGCTCATGCCCAGCCCATTGATCCCACCACGTCCCTGACGGACGGGATGTTAATTACCTGTCTCTGTGAATTAAGCAGCTCATGATCTGCAAGTTATTGAGGACTGTAAATAAAGTCATAGAGAGTCAAGGAACTAATAGCTTCGGTTTAATCATCTGCTTCAAAGGTGCCATTTTTATATACTACCATATGTAATGATTTGTTCTAAATTGCTTGTTCCTTTTGAAAAAAATTAAGGATGTTTTATGAAAATGACCATGGCGGTCTCCTGATTAACTAATACTTTATATTTATAGTTAGAGAGACTCCCTCCTTGCTAGATTTGAACGAGGAGCTGGAAAGCTTGGGGACAATTGTCATGGCTAGTTTGTGTTATTTCTGCAAGCCAAAAGGTGTATTAGCAGTCAGAATGCAGCACTTTACAGAACTGGATTTTTTCTAAAGTCTAAGCTTCCAGGTCTAGTATATTATTTAGCACTTTGAAAGTTCCCCTTTTAAAATATATATATAAGAATAATCAAATGGGAAAAATGTACTTGTAAAAACACAAAATGTGTTTCTTCTGAATGTTTCAAATGTATTCTAAAATATGGTTTCTATAGGTAATATTATGGTAGATAACTGGATAGTACATTTTTTTTTTTACTTTCTGAGGCTGTACAGTCTAATCTTCCTGAATGTTTGGGCTGTTTAATTTCTTTAAAGATAATCAATATTATCCAGTCATCCATCATGCTATATCTATAGGCTATGCCATTCCATATGTTGGGCAATGCTGTATTATAAAACACATGTAAACATATATGTAACCCGTGTTTAACCCAGCATAGTTGTAGCATGTGGTTGTATTAATGAACGTTACAGGACAGCTTTATAATCGTTTATAAATCTGTAACATTCAATAAAGAAGCACATGTTGCAAGGATTAATTATGTTCCCAATTCCACGTTATTGAGCATCCTTGTGAAATGGGCATTTTTGTTCCTGATCTGCTTATGCTTTTCACATTCCTGTAGACCACTGTAAAATATTTGTATAAGCTGATGTATATCCCCCAATGAGTCCCGCGAGCTGTGGTAGGCAAGTTGTGATTTAGTGAAAGATGAAACTGGCATGTTATGCAAAAGACTATATGACAAATGAACTTAAAATAATATTTTAAACTCCAATGGAATTAGCTGTTTGTTTACATCTGCCGACCTAATGTGGAAGCAGTGTACAGTATTTTATAAATATGTTCATTCAGTAACACTATGTCGTTTCTAGATTAAGTGATGCTAGTGTGTAGGTGGTTATATACTTGGCCTAGATATTGCATTATATAATAACTCACTATCCTTTAACAATAACGATGTGACTGAAATGAAGTAATCCCTCTCCAAACCCAGGCTTAATTTTGTGTCAACAAAATGCATGCACTGCTTTATGCATTTCTTTTGACTTTTCTAAGGCACTTAATACTTTACTATTGCCTGCTGTGACGCTTAAACCAGTTAGGAACTCACTCAAAAGGTTGGGCTTCTTATACTGGGGATTATGTTCAAGTTTTTTTAAATTAAAAACAAAAAAATAACCAAGGGTTTTTTTAAATCTTTCTTTTTTAAGCTCTGAACAAACAATATGAAATGAAGTATTAACCGAAGTTTGTATAGCTGTGGGACCCAGAGGTGGCGAGCCAGCACCGCTTGGGTTTGCCAAGGTCTAGGTGTGGTGCATCTGTGATATATGCAAGACACATTTCTGATTACTTAGGGCTACTGGGTGCAAATTGCTAAACCAGAGATGAGAGTGCGAAGTCCATTGGTGAGAGTGCAGAAGTGCACGTGTCACTGTGAATGAGTGGTCCAATGATACAACAGGACACCTCCCTGCTTGTCTTGTGGCTTTCTCACCTTGGGGGTGAGCCTGGCCCAGCGGTGGGAGGCGGGTGATTGGGTGTCTAATTGAGCACAGCGTGACTCTGTAGAGTTTAGTCTTTAAAGAAATCACCATTTCATCATTAGAAGCCATTCAACATCTAGAAAAGAGAAGAGCCGATTTGCAGTCTTGTAAATTACTGCTCCTGAAATGAGGAGAGAAAACTTTTCTCTCATCCTGCACTAACCTAAGCTTTCTCTTCTTCGTACAAGTCAAACATTCTGCTTCTCAGATTGGAGTCAACCAGAGGAAGAGTTGGTTCTGACTTGAGAAAAACAAGATTTTTTTTTTCTTTTCTTTAATTCATTTCAGAAGGTAGTGGTGTTACCTTTTCTCTCATGATTTCCTTGCACTTATCACTGCTAATGAAAACAAGATGTGACCTTTTCTGTGTGTCATCTGAGAGAGGATTTCAGTGACCAGATAATCTAGATGGCAGTAAGAGTAAGGTGAATTTTCCCTTCCCCAATTTACCTGGTCTACCAGCCACCTTAATTAAACCTGCAGGCCATTGCGCGTTTGCACAATGTTGTATGCTGGAAAGTGAAAAGACACGTGTGTGGCTAGAATTCCACAGGCTTTCTGGAGAGCGCCAATGCCAATCATGACCCAGGCCCTCCCCTGGAGGAGGCAGGCTGCTCAGGACGAAGGGACACAGAGAAAAAGTCAGCCTCATGCCTGGACCTGTGGCTTTCTTATTTCCTCTACTTTCTTCTTTTCTCTTAGTCCAATAGTAGCTGCTTTTTTTTTGCCAGACCAACAGACCCTTGCTCCCATAATTACCTCAATACTTTGTGGGCCTAGCACAATAAGCTGAAACAGCAGCTACTTGGGAAAAGCCAAAATATTCAGACTTTCTCCCAGCCCCAATCTTCCCACTAACTTACCCTGCTCTTGACTCTATCCCCTGCTCCGAACTTGGCTGGTGTTTGTATCCGCCTCATCCAATCCTTTGCCCATCTGTATCCCGAAAAGAGTCCCTCACATCTTCCCACACATCATCAGAACCAGCCATCTGCACCTAGATTGAGGAGCTGCAAACTCAAATACATGGAGGGGCCGGATCCAGAACACAAAATGTGTGAATTGGACCAGAGAAAGCCAACAGAAGAAGTAGGGTTTGTAGGGCATGAGAGAATATATGGACCACCACAGAGACATTTAAATTCAGATTTCCAAACACCGTGCTAGCCAAACAAACGTGCTGCCAGCACTAGTCAGTCCCCAAGGCCACAGTTTGGGACCTCTGACTTTGAGCCAGCCAGGATCAGATTCTTGATGGCGACTTAGTGTACTCACAAAATACACTGAGAACTGGGGGAGGAAAGGAACTCACCCTATTCGGGGTTACTCTTGTTCTTCTGAGTGATATCTGCATGTTATATTTGTTAGCACATCATTCCAGACCCAAACGCAGGATCTTTGTGAGGGAGTTTCAAAAGAGTGCCATAGCATGGTATGAAGACTTACCTGCTACCCGTCACTACAGCATCTGACCTGAGTTTATATTGCTGCTACCGCTGTGCAAAACAGTATACCTGCAGTATACTGTACTCATAGCCGGTTCATAATATAGGACTTAGACTCTCATTTGTAAACATTCTAACTATAGTTTATAATGGGGGAAATTATTCACATAGCCTTTTTAAATGAATTCCTACAAATACAATGATTTTGAAATTGGGTTTGCTAACTCTATATACATCTTTTCCTTCTTTGTGTATGGATAGACAGCGGTTTGCATATCTATCAACACTATAAATATATATAAATCCTTAGAGGAATTGTTCTTTTTTAAAGGTCTATTATTGGATTCACAATGCACTTTGAGCTTGTTTGTTTAGATAGATAATTCAAAGCAGAAGTTGGCAGATACCATGGGAAAACTTTCTGAAATTTCTGTAACAAATGTTTTGCAATAAAAAAAAAAAACTCAGTAGTTTAAAACATGACTTGGACTTCCTTGTGCATTTCTTTGCTGCCATCCCATCTCCACCACCCATGCTGAGAACATTTGGTGTACATAGAGATAACTACCTAGGGATCCAAAATTACCTGTTTTGGTAGAGCAGAGGTTACAAACTGGCAGCCTATGGGCCATATCTAGCCAGCAGAGAAGGAGTATTATTGGCCAGCACACAAAAAATTTTTTTTAATTTGAAACATTTAAAAATTGGTAGATTTCACATCTAATTCCAGATTCCTGGCCTCTTTTAAACAACCTAAAGATCTGGTTATATGAGACCTGTAATTTCCACATGACAATAATCCACTGAATCACAACCTCTCGAGTACCCACTTAGAAGGAGCAAGCATTCTGCAATACACCACAGTCCTCGCCACTCCCTGCTGTCTCTTATATCTGGTTCCCTTCACCCATTAACATTACCCGAAAGGCCCCTATATGCACGGGGTGGGGGACAAAATTCAACCTGTAACAATAGGTGAATATATGAGCAGGGGTGTAGTGGTCTTTTATCATTGTAATATCTTTCAAGGTAAAGGAATCAGAATTCAAGAATCAGTTGGAAACAATATATGTGTTGATCAATAGGAGAAATAAACAAAATCAGTTGTAACACACCATGAAGCCATTAAAAATAATTTCATGTTGAATGCGATAGAAGTATGGAAATATTATAGTGAAACACATATAACGTGTCTTCATCATATGTTTAATAAAAAAATAATAAATGTAAAAACAAAAAATAATTAAATCTTTGTGTTTTGACATGAAAAGATGTCATTGGTATATTATTAAGTCTTTTTTTTTTTTTTTTTTTTTGAGACAGAATCTCACTCTGTCGCCTGGGCTAGAGTGCTGTGGTGTCAGCCTAGCTCACAGCAACCTCGGACTTCTGGGCTCAAGTGATCCACCTGCCTCAGTCTCCCCAGTAGCTGTGACTACAGGCACGCACCACCACACCCAGCTAATTTTTCCTATTTTTAGTAGAGACAGGGTCTTGCTCTTGCTCAGGTTGATCTCCGATTCTTGGGCTCAAGCAATCCTCCCACCTAGGCCACCCAGAGTGCTAGGATTACAGGTGTAAGCCACCATGCTCAGCCTATCAGATCTTCTTAAAAGGAAATACACACTTTGGGAGGAGAGATGGGGAGGATCACTTGAGGCCAGGAGTTCAAGACCAGTCTGGGCAACATAGCAAGACCCTGTGTCTACAAAAAATATAAATAAAAAAATTATCTGGGCATTGTGGCACACACCTGTAGTCCTAGATAGATACTTGGGAGGCTGAGACAGGAGGATCATTAGAGCTCAGGAGTTGGTGACTGCAGTGAGCCATGATTGCACCACTATACTTCAGACTGGGCAACAGAGCGAGACCTTGTCTCTAAAAAAATAAAAGTAAAAATAAATTTAAAAAAAAGAAAATACAGAGCAGCATATATGGTCTATTTTAGTCCATCCAGGCTGCTATAACAAAATATCTTAGACTGGGTAATTTATAAACATTGCAAATGTATTGCTCACAGTTTTGGAGGCTGAACAGTTCGATCAAGATCAAGACACCAGCAGATTTGGTGTCAGGTAAGGACTCGCCCACTGCTTCATAGATGGCGCCTTGGTGCTATGTCCTCACATGGCAGAAGGGGGAAGGGAACTCCCCTGAGTTTCTTGTATAAGGCCACCAATCCCATCCTAAGGCCTCTGCCCTCCTGACCTAATCACTTCCCAAAGGCACTACTTCTCAACACTATCACATGTGGTATTAGTGCCCAATATATGAATATTGGAGGGACTCCAACATTCAGACAAATAGCATGTTCTAATCCCCATTTTTGCAAAAACTAAACCAGGCATATAGACATGGATGTACTATATGAATAGTAAAAAGACTAAGGGATATCACAAAAGGGAGTAAAAGTTTTGCAATAGAACTTTTTTTTCCAAAAAATTCAAATGCTGTGCAAGACTAACCTAAAGTGACCTAAGTAAAGTTGGTTCAGGTATCCCTAAACATCAACCAGAAAAGTTTTCTTTGCTTTCTTTCTGTTCAGAAACCTGTTGTAGGTATTGTGACAATAATCATAAGCCTTGTAGTGGCAAGGCATCTTCTCCAAGATATGGTAAAACTGGAATAAAAGAAAATAAAAATGGTAGCAATGGTTTAACTATTAATGTCATGGAATTATAATTTTAGGCATAAATATAATCAACGCCTTTTGAACAGCTACTTTGTTCCTCTAGAAGAACTGGAAATTTTATTAAAAAAGCAAGACAGTCATGACTAAAAAGATAATTGCATGTTTTAGTTATTTAATTAGAGCTGTTGAAAAAATGGGGTTGAGCAGCCTAAGTTTAGCTCATCAACACTTAAACTATTCAAGTAGAAGCAAAATGGCCCTCGGGAAGGGAATGTATGGATGGCTCCTCACATTTGGGTAGCAAACTGGACTATATAATCACTCTGAGACTCTGTGTAGAACAGACTAGAAATGCTCTTAGAATTGATAGGAAAGAATGAATATTTGTAGCCTGGAAAGGCCCAAAGGAGTAGGCAGGACTAAGAAGGCGGGAGGTAGAGTCAGGCATTTCCAGCCAAGGTCCCAGGTGTGACCACAAGAATAACTGAGACAAATGCTTGGGCAATAGTAGGAAACCAATCTGACCAGAGAAGAGAGCTCACACTAGAGATTTTTTCCAGAAAGTATAAAAATCCCTTATATTTGCTTGATCTTTTCAACACACTTATGAGATTGGCATTGTTATTCTCCTGTGCCAGAGATGGAAAAGGGGGTTCATTATTTTATGCATCAATGCAAGGTAAGCCTTCAGACTTTATGCTGTGCTAAGAAGAAAGTGACTAAAGAATTCTTGGCAAAAATGTGGGATGTAACAGAGACGTGGCAGAGGAGGGGGTTGGTGCAGTGGAACTGGCTGCAGAATTCCAGGCACAAGGTGATAAGACTTCATGGATGAGAAGACACTTTGAAGAAATTTCCCAACTCAATTCAATTCAAGAAATATTTCTTGGATACCTACTATTTGAAAAATACTTGACTAAGTGCTAGTACATTCTATCTGAAATGCCACCCTCTTACTCATTTCCTAGTGAGCAACTGTCATCCTTCAGAGAGGACTATTTTTTAGTGTATGCACATCCATTGAATGCCTGCTTGGTGGCAGTCATTTTGTACAGTGTGGAAGAGCTCTACCCTCTGGCTACAGCTACACCTTTGGCTACATGCTTGGCAGAGGAGGCATTGACCCAACAGCACCAATCAGAATTTTTTCTTGGGAATTTGGAACAGAGATGAGAGAGAGGGGGAAATCTCTAGATAATGAAACCATAACTTATAGATTCAGGAATTGTCAGCAATCATGTTTCAATATGCTGGCTGAGTTGTAAAGGGACTCAGTCTGCAAAGAATGAAAGAAAAAAATATATAGACGCAGAAGTAGGAGCAGATATAGGAAACAGAGATTCTAGACTCTTCCTGGGACGTGGATCTTTGGGATCTAAAGACCTATTAGTATCCTTAAAATGAATTCCCCCTGTGACAGGCTGAGTAATGGCCCCCAAAGATGTCTATGCCCTAATCCTCAGAACCTATAAATGTTACCTTATATGGCAAAGGGAGTTTGCAGATGTGATTAAATTAAGAATCTGGAGATGGGCAGATTATTCTGGATCATCCTGGTGGGTCTAATGTAATCACAGGTAGCCTTATTAAGAGGGAGGCAGGAGGAGTCAGAGCCATAGAACAGGCTATGTGACAACAGAACAGAGATTGAAGCAATACATTTTAAAGATGGAGGATGGGGCCATGAGCCAAAGCATGCAGGAGGCTTCTAGAAGCTGAAAAAGAGAAGGAACAGACTCCTTCCCTAGAGTCATTAGGAGGAACCAGGCCTACTGACATCTTGATTTTAGCTCCGTAAGACTCATATTGAATTTCTGTTTTCTAGAATTGTAAGAGAATAAATTTGTGGTGATTTATTATAGCAGCCATAGGGAATTAATACACTCCTCCCCCACCACCACCACCAACCTTCAAAAAAAATCAAGTTTTCTATTCTGTGCAACCATAAGAGTCAATGTACCATATCCTGACACAGACTGTAAGACACACTGCCAATTAATACCGAATCTGGGGTGGGAGAGAAACATTGTCACATTAAATGTATACGTTAACCAAAAAATAAAATACATTCGGGCTTCAGGATGTGGGAAAAAAAAAAAGGTGTACTTAGAATTAATAAAATTAGGCAATGTATCCTTCAAGTCACAACTCAACCATCTCTGCCTCTGCGAAGATGTCTCTAACCCACCACAATGAACCCTCCTTTCTTGACCAGGCATGAAGCCTTGCATCTATCCTAGCAACCGACACTCTACACGATACTGGTAAGCGTGCCTGTTTATCGCCCTAGCCAGACTGTGAGCACTTTGGCACAGTTCCTGGTCCCTAACTTGGTGCTTGCACATCAAGTGAATGAAGAAATGAATGAATAGAGAGTTCCTGCCCTCAACGAACTCCCAATCTAGTAGGAACACATATGTCACCATACAAATCAGACTTTCCCAAGCACCAGCACTAGCATCACCACCTCAGCTCCATCTCAGGTCATCAGGCATTAGATTCTCATAAGGAGTGTGCAACCTAGATCCCTCGCATGTGCGGTTTACAGTAGGGTCCGCGCTCCTTTGACAATCTAATGCCGCAGGAGGTGGAGCTTATGTGGTGCTTCGAGTGAGGACGGGAGAGGCTGTAAATATCTATGAAGCTTCATTTGCCCACTGCCACTCACCTCCTGCTGTGAGGCCCATTTCCTAACAGGTCAGGGACCAGTACACATCTGCAGCCTGGGAGTTAGGGACTACAGCTCTAGCATACAGAGGGTGCTTTTAATGATGTACATTCAAATTTGCAACAACTGAAAAGCAGAGTTGAAGGAAAATTTGAAAGGGCTTCTCAGAAGAGGTGATACTTGAGCTCAAATATCTTGGCCTTGAAGAATGCGTGGAATTTCAAGAGGCACAAAAGAAAGAGATGGGGAGGATTCCAGGAAAAGAAGTGTAGCATGACCAAGAAATGTCACGATGGCATGAAGATAGAACAGCAGAGTGCTGGAAAACAGGTGAATGATTCATTGAGGCTGGAGCATGTGTCATAAGTGGAAAGAGATGAGTCCAGAAAATTTGATCTTGTGCATCCTATCCCATGGCTGTAAAAAAAAAAAAAAAAAGAAAATTTGATCTTGGTGAGAGCTGACGATGACCTGAAAGGAGAAATGATGGAGGAAGCCTATAATATTGTAAAACATGTATTTGATCTTGACTACAACTACTAAAGCCCTTAGGATCTCCAAAGTGATGTCTTTTGTATGCTAATAAATTGATTGATGGCTGGAAGCCCCTAGGTAACTTCAGGATGGGGGCTGGTCACTGGAAAACCAAGGCAGGATTAGAGGGTTAGCGCTTCCAGCCCACCCCACCTTCACCGTGAACTCTGGGGAGGGAAGTGGGAAGGTAAGTGGATCACTAGTGGCCAATGATTTAGTCAAGCATGCCTATGTAATGAAGCTCCCATAAAAATCCAAAAGAACATGGTTCAGAGAGCTTCCAGGTAACTGAACACATGGAAGTTCCTGGTGGCTGGTGCCCCCATGGAAGACATGGAAGCTCTGTGCCCCTTCCCATACCTTGTGCTATGCATCTCTTCATCTGTATCCTTTGTAATATAATAAACCAGTAAATGTAAGTAAAGTGTTTCCCTGAGTTCTGTGAGTCACTCTAACAAATCAGTGGGACCCAAGGAGGCAGCTGTGGGAACCCCAATTTATAGCCAGTTAGTGTGAAGCATGGGGAAAACAACCTGGGGCTTTTGATTGGCATCAGCAGTGAGGGACAGTCTTGTGGGACTGAGCCCTCAGCCTATGTGATCTGACACCATCTGCAGATATATAGTGTCAGAACTGAATTGGATAAGAGGACACTCAGCTGGTGTTCAGGCAGAATTTATTGTCTGCTTGGGTGGGTGTGGGGGGAAAAGAAAACACACATTTGGTCACAGAAGTCTTCCGTGTTGATTGTTTTGGTGGTGTGAGAGCAGAGGAAAAATGGTTTGTGTCTTTTTCCCCTCAAAGCCAAAATAGGAAATAGAAGAGACTTGTCCGTGGGGTAATAGGGCCATGGAGCAGGTGCAGGAAGAATCAATGAGGCAGAACCAATAGGGTGAGAGTAGACACAAACCAACGGAAAGGGAAGAGTTGAAGATAACCATGAAATCTCTAGTCTCAAATATGGGTCCCAGAAATAATCTGGTGGGGGTGCAATTATATACTGCAATTGTAACCCAATAAATATTTACTGAATGGGCCAATGGATGAATGGACACATAAATGAATTATGAAGCACACAAGTGGTGAATTGAATGCGTGAACAAGTGAATGATGGCTCTTTGCCCAAACAGTGGCAGGTAGACACGAGGTTGAGGTGGAAAATACATGGGACTCTTTACCCGAAATTGGATCTGGACTGAAAAGTATTTGGGGATCATGGCCACAAATGCTTTGTCCACCAGGGTATTTTTCTTTACTGTCATGTGTTTAAACATGCCTTTAGGAAGTTCCCAATCTAGTAGCAACAGGTATATATAAAATCCAACTGGCCAGGTGTGAGCCTCACACCTGTAATCCTAGCACTCTGGAAGGCCGAGATGGGAGGATCATTTGAGCTCAGGAGTTCAAGACCAGCCTGAGCAAGAGCAAAACCCCGTCTCTACCAAAAAGAACAGAAAGAAATTAGCTGGAAAACTAATATATACATATATATATATATATATATATATATATATATATATATACACACACACACACACATACACACACATACACACACACACACACATATACACACACACACACACACATATATATATATATATATATATATATATATATACATACACACACACAGATACAAGCCACCATGCCTAGCTAATTTCTTTCCTTTATTTTTTGTAGAGACAAGGTCTCACTATGTTGTTCAGGCTGGTCTCAAACTCCTAGTCTCAAACGATCCTGTCCCCTCCTCAGCCTCTCAAGGTGCTGGTATTATAGACATGAGCCATTGTGCCCAGGCCTCAATGTTTAATTTAAAGACTCTGTCCTGTCTTATCTTATTTGGTAAGTACAGCCATGCTTCATCAAATAGAGTGCTTTCTCTGTTTCAGAAAAAATAAACTGAGCTATCTCACTATCTCTTTTGTGTCAGTTCTGCCAAGGGATCCATTTTTTATTGTTTTGTTTTTTGAAACAGTGGGTGGAAGGGCTAGGTGTGGAGGAGAGTGGGTGGAAGGATGGAATTTGTTGGCATAGGTATTTCTTAATAATTTTTTATTTTTTCTCAGAGCTCAAATGTAATCCAGGCAAAAGAACCCAACTTGTCTCACCCATGTCGCTGGCTTTTAAAGACTGCAGGGACTGCTCCTAAATTTGTTTCCCTTCTTAGGGATTTCAACCAGACTTGTCTCTGCTATTTGGGGTTTCTATGCTGACAGCAAAAGCTCCCTAGTGGCTCTATTTCATTCAGCCAATTTTACTGGGCCATTAGCTCAGTCTGCAGTGGCAGAAAACCAGGTCAGTTCTATAAAATACACGGATATTCCGAAAATTTTAATAACTGATTTTTTTCCTAATTTGTTCTCTCAGTTTCTCTGTCTGTTAAATGAGGCTTAGAGGTTGGACCAGATCAGTGCCTCCTAAATTTTTTCTCATTGTAACCACTTATGGAATCGGCTAAAAGCTAGAAACACTTCCTAGGGGGGGGAAAGAAAGGACTAAAATTTATTTGGAAGACTCTACCTCCTTTGTTGATTTAAAAAATTAAAATAGGCCAGGCATGGTGGCTCACGCCTATAATCCTAGCACTCTGGGAGGCCGAGGCAGGAGGATCGTTCGAGGTCAGGAGTTCGAAACCAGCCTGAGCAAGAGCGAGACCCTGTCTCCACTAAAAATAGAAATAAATTACTTGGACAGCTAAAAATATATAGAAAAAAATTAGCCAGGCATGGTGGTGCATGCCTGTAGTCCCAGCTACTAGGGAGGCTGAGGCAGAAGGATTGCTTGAGCCCAGGAGTTTGAGGTTGCTGTGAGCTAATCTAATGCCACGGCACTCTAGCCTGGGCAACAGAGTTAGACTCTGTCTCAAAAAAAAAAAAAAAAAAATTAAAATTAAATAAAATAATAAAATTTATTTGGAAGAGTGCTTAAAGGGGTTCATGGAATCTGTGAAACTTTTCCACAGTTGCCAAGGAAAGAATCTATGAACCCCAGGTTAAGAATCAATTGTCCCTCCACTTCTAAAGCCCTCCATGCAGGCTGTCAAAATAGAAAGTACAAGCAGTCATTTTGGAACCACTGTCTGTGGAGGAAATCAGGCTGACAGCTGTATGAACCATGATGTAAGCAGCAGGCACTCACCTGTCCTCCTCCACAGCTGTTGAACAAATGCACTGAGGTCGCGACAGTAAGATCCTAAATTAAGCAAGTCAAATTATTCCCCACAAAGACAATGTGAACAGCGTGTGCACATTTCCAAGTCTCTGGAAAACCAGATTCTACAGCCCTCCAATGGTAAGCTCTGCCTGCAAATGAACCAAGATCAACCAAGAGTCTTGTCAGTTATCTCACTTTGTCTCGAGTTCAGACTCCCTGCCTCCACCTCGTGAAGGTCTGTCTGTTGATGAGAAAGCCACACTTATTATAGCAAGTGGCCTTTCTCATCATGACATTATAGAATTGACACATGACTCTCTGTCACACTGGATAGGCTAAATGAACAGGCTTCATTCGCTATTTTTGAATCATGAGCTGCTGTTCCACAAACTCACACTACAACTATTGTCACATCTCTTAGTTTTTCCAGTGAATTCTTGGAATCCTTGTGTCCTGTTAGCTAGAAGTCAACTATCTCTTCTTGAGTCTCCCTGTTCCCTCTTTCTTAATTAGGGAATTTTCACACATACAGAAACATTGAAAGAACAGAAAAACGAATGCCTGTACTCAATCTGTACTCAACAATTATTGACATTTTGCTCTATTTGCTTTCTCACTCTCTCTGTATATATAATTTTGTTTTCCCAAACTATACAAGAGTATAAATTGCAATAATTGAAGCACTCCACTTCTATACACTTTAAAACTTGTCTCTTGGCCAGGTGCCAGTGGCTCATGCCTGTAATCCTAGCACTCTGGGAGGCCGAGGCAGGCGGATTGCCCGAGGTCAGGAGTTCAAAACCAGCCTGAGCAAGAGCAAGACCCCGTCTCTACTATAAATAGAAAGAAATTAATTGGCCACCTAATATATATAGAAAAAATTAGCCTGGCATGGTGGCGCATGCCTGTAGTCCCAGCTACTCGGGAGGCTGAGGCAGCAGGATTACTTGAGCCCAGGAATTTGAGGTTGCTGTGAGCTAGGCTGATGCCACGGCACTCACTCTAGCCTGGGCAACAAAACAAGACTCTGTCTCCAAAAAATTAATTAATTAATTAAATAAAATAAAATTTGTCTCTTAAGAATAATGAAATTCACCCCCATAATCACAATACCATTATTATGCATAAGAAAATTAACAATAATTCTTAAAGTCATCTAATGTTTGGTCCATATTCAATTTTCCACAATTGTTTCCAAATGTACTATTTTACGTTTTCCACAACATCACATTTGGCTGACACAGTTCTTTAACTTTTTAGTATAGAGCAACCCCCTGGCACACACTTTACTTTTCATGACATTGACTCTTTTTTTTAAAATATCTTATAGAGACAGGGTCTCACTATGTTGTTGTCCAGTCTGGTCTCAAACTCCTGGCCTCAGGCAATCCTCTTGCTTTGGTCTCCCAAAATGCTGGGCTTATAGGTGTGAGCCACCAACACCCAGCCAACAGTGATTTTTTAAAGAGTCCAGGCCGACCATCTTATTGAATGTCTACATTCTGTGTGATTTGTGTGATTATTTGTGTGATTATTTCCTAGTCTTTTTCATGCACCTCTGCTCCCTGTCTTCCCTATAAACTGAAATTGTGGTCTAAAGCCTTTATCAGACTCAGGTTAAACATATTTGGCAAAAATACTTCACAAGTATCTTACATATTTTTGTATCACACCAGAAGATATATCCAGGCTGTCAATGTAGAAAGCACATACAGTTATTTTGGAACATCTGTCTGCAGAAGAAATCAGTCTGACAGCTGTATGAACCATAACGCTGTAAGCAGGAGGCAGGTGTTTCCATTACTAATGTGGGATGCTAAGTTTGACTACTTGTTTAAGGTGAAGACCACAGGATCTCTCCGATGTAAAGTTACATTTTACTTTTTACAATTCATAAGTAATCTACGGGGTGATACTTAGGTCACATGAATATACTGTTTCCCCCAAGAACTTTGCACCTAATGATTTTCATATCCATTGATACAACCCTTGACTGAAACAATTATTACACCGGGGATTGCAAAATGCACCCCCTTCCCTTGTGGATTTAATTTAAAAGGGTCAGTTCTACGTTCACATACGAGTGAGGTGAGCGTTAGGTTTGAGCAGTCGCCACTGCCTTTGCTTCTTGTTGTCACTCAGCATTGCTGTCAAAGGCTGTCCCTACACAGCCCTAACGGTTCTGGTCCTCCTTGAGATGATGCCACCGCGATTCAGATCCCTGAACACGCTGCTGTGACCCACAAAGGAGGCCAACCCCAGCCCATCAGTGCCAAGTGGAGCTGGGAATGCCCCTCTCCCATATTCCTAGTTCACTTCTCTGATTCACATACTTGTTGACTTACTGGGCCCATTAGCCTACCCCGAGGAGTGCTAATCCATGATGAGTTCCCGCATCTTCCACATCATGGACCCCAGGATGAAACTGACTCCAGTCTTTTCCCAAAGAACCACACCAGGAGGCAGGCAGGCAGGTAGGTTTTCCCTTACAACCAAGTAGAGTGTCTGATGATACTCCCTTTTCCCCCGCACACACTTCTTTTTTAATTTATTTATTTTTCTTGACTTATCGCATTCACTTTAAGTCTTTGGAAAAAAAAAACTGATTATTGTGATATGTAACACGTTGGGGGAAATCTACGTAACTAAAGCTCTGGCTAATAAGCCCAGTGAGTTCCAGCATCTGAGAAGACCCAAATGTGCCTGTCTTCAGTAACTATCCCCTTGGCTAAAGGCAACTATTATTTATCATGACTTTCAGGTACTGGTATGTTGGTAAGCGTTTAACAACTCTTTCTCTAGGGGGAAACAAAACCTCAGATTGCAGCTTCTGCTGATTTGCATAAATATTATGACTGTGGCTCATTCCAAGCCACCATCAGAGATTCGGGTTGAGATGCCGCAGTCAGCTGTCCTAACACAGCACAGCTGGGCTCCAGCAGGCTGCCCCGTCTACGCGATCACCTCCTTTCTTTCCTTCAGGCCTTTCCTGCTTATATATGCATCCCCGAAAACCTGAAACCTAATTGAGCCTCCTCTCCTTATGTAATTGGAATAACATTGAGCTTTTTTTTTTTTCTTTTTGCTCAATACTATGGGTGTGAATTTCATCGATGTTTTTTAAAGTAACTATAGTGGGATAATTTTCATGGATATGTAGGGTATCCATGCATCATTATACCACAGTTCACTTGGACATTTGGGTTGTTTCCAGTTGAGGCTATTAAAAATAATAATGGACATTCTGCTGGGTCTATACTTCTGATTGGAATCTCTGGGTAGTAGGGTAAGTCTATCTTCAACTTTAGTGGATTAAGCAAAATTTTCTAGTATGGTTTACCAAATTATATTCCCTCCCATGCTGTGTGACAGTTTATGTCACTTCATGTTGTCAGTTGTTATGGTCAATCATTTTTTTTTTTTTTTTGAGACAGGGTTTCACTCTACCATCCAGGCTAGATAGATAGAGTACAGCAGCGTCAAACTCCTGGGCTCAAGCAATTCTCCTCCTGCCTCAGCCTCCTGAGTAGCTAAAACTACAAGTGTGTACCATGAAGCCTAGCTGCCTAGATAATTTTCTTTTTCCTTATTTTGTAGAGATAGGGTCTGGCTATGTTGCCCAGGCTGGTCTCAAATTCCTGGGCTCAAGCAATCCTCCCACCTTGACCTCCCAAAGAGCTAGGATTACAAGCATGAACCACCATGCTCAGCCTGGTCAGTCTATTTAATATTAGACTTTGTAAAGAGTGTATAATGTATTTCATTGTGTTTTAAAGCCCATTTTTCAAATTACTCATTAGCATATTTTCTTGTTTTTTGACCACTCAGACTTCCTCCACATTTGAATTGCTTGTTCCTCTCTTCTGCGTTTCTACTGAGTTGTCTTTTTACTTACTGGTTTGTAGGAGGTATTTTCATATAACCCAGATATGAGCCCTTCGCCATTTATATGAATTACCATTGTCTTCTCTCTCTTTATGGCTTGACTTTTTAAATGCTCTTATCTTTTCATAAATATATATTCTTAACTTTCATTTTATGATTGAGGCCTTTTGTGTTTCTTTTAAAAAATCTATTCCCAATGAAAACAGAAAACATTCAGAGTGGAAGCTAGAAATTGCTACTGGAGATTGGAGAAAAGGTGACCTAACTTAGGTAGCAGTGACCCCACGTACCCTTCTAAAGGAAGCCATGCTTCAAGATTATGTGCCCTTCCAAGAGTGTCTCCTCATGTGATTCTAAGGTATCCTTACCCCAGCCCCTTCTACAGGTGCTACCTTCAGTGATCCAAAGTTATTGCTGGTACCTCTAGACAGAGAAAATTACATGCACAGATTGACTCTCTGGTGGCCCTTCCTATATACTCTCCATCATAAGCTACCTGCAATTGATCTTATGCTTACACAATGTGCATATGTTCACATATTTTTATATCTATTAATATACATTAATGTACTTTCTTCATAAGGTCATTTGTGCAGCTTATGACTATATATGTTAAGCCATTCAATTAATTTGTTTACTTCTCCAAAAATCTGATAATGTTAAACTAGACTAGAAGACAGAAGTCAAAAGCATGTGGTAGGTATACCTAGCAGTATTTTGAGACAACTCTACAGAGTAAATAGCTCTGATTAAACTAGACATACTGAATTTATCTGCACAGACTACAGACATCATTATCATCATCAGAACTATCATTTATTTTGTATCTGTAACTGCAAGACACTTTACATCTGTTATGTCTGATTTCAAAACAGTTCTGCAAGGGTAGGCATTATTATCTCTCACTTAAGGAGGAAACTAAGGCTTAGCATGGATAAAAGGTATTTCCAAGGTCACACAACTAGTATGGACTGGACCCCAAATTCAAACCCAGATCTCTTGAACTCCAAAACCCATGCTTTTTTTCACTCCTTTGCCTCTCAGAATATATGCCAAGCCTGGGCTTGAGATTCTGTAATTCTTTAAACTCTGGGCTCTTCTTCAATTGGAGCTCATTTAGAGGATTTAACCAGCAAATCCCAACAATTCTTCTCATATCTCTGTGTACCATATTTTTTTATACAGAGTGTTGTAAAGGAATGTTTGATTTTAGTTAGTTTTTACTTTATCTTCTCCAAATACTTTTATGCCAAGAAAATAGTAAAACAAAATCAACCTAAATAAGGTACTTTTGTGGTAATTTTAAGTTTAATAAGTAAGAGAGGTAGGGGAAGGCAGACTGGGAATCATGAATGTCTATCTCCTGAGCTTGCTGTTAAGCTAAGTTGAAATGCTTAACTATGTCCCACTTCTGCATCACAAAGAAATGACCACAACATCTCATTAGTTACCGTTTTGACAACACGTAATCCATCTCATCCGACTCACCTGTTGGAAAGCAAATGACTCCACTAAACAAGCCAGAAGATGATAAATGGGGAACAAACTCTTTGCTGGCTGTGGCTCATCCCTCATGTCTCCCAGGAAGTGGGAGTCAGGGGAGCAGAGATGAGTGAGGATACAGTCAGGAACAGGCCACCAAAATGGCTTCTCCAGACCTACTCAGCCGCAGACTAAAGAATTGCCAGACTGCCTTCCCTTCTGTTGAGCATCTAAGCGCTCGCACCTCACCCCTGTGAGGCAGTCCTCCCATTCATCCCGAGACACCCACAAAAAGACAAGCCTTTTACACACGTCTTTCAGTTCTCTACGGGCCCACTCTGAGAAAAGAGAAGGCAACCACGGTTTCTCCAGTGTTGGCTAGGAGCCAGCTAGTTTAACACATGTTTTCACCTTAAACAGCTACAGCAGCCCTGTGAGGTGGGCGCTGTTATCCCCTTTTTCACAGAGAGATTGTATCTCGTGCTCAAGGACACACAAACATCAGGTGGCAGAGTTGAGAAATAATCCCAGGACTATGTGGCTGGAAAGTCTGATAACTCTTGACCCTTCCTTCTAAGTAGGTCTCTCTGTTATTTGAGGGCACGTGTCAACAGGCTGGGAACCAAACGCTGTTTGAAACCACTAGAGATTTTGAGCTGGGAACAAAACCTTACAAAGTCATCTTCTTCCAGTGGCTCTTTACCTCTCTTTTCGGCCGCAGTGACTCACTCTGTGCTAGCGGGACTCCCGGTCAAGAAAGCACATCAAACTCAAGTAGCCAGAGTGGCATTAGGATAGGAGACAATGCTAAATGCACCTTAATTTTTTTTATTAAGTAAATATTTCCAAACTTTGCCATCTTATCTATTATTTTATCTTTACTGCTATATGTATTGTCAATTATTTATCACAATATTGGGTTAAAAATCCTGACTTAGCCCAATCTTTTAGTCAAGCCCAGCAAGGGTGAGCAATTTGCCCAGGTCACACCACTTCTAAGTGGTTTCGCTAAAGTGAGTCTTCTCAATCATGGTCTTGGTTCCTGACACTACACCATAATAGCCAACTGTGTCCAATTACCGGTCCTGGGCAAGGAGAAAGTCTTGCTGCTGGTGCTTCACGGACTCCCCTCTCCTTCTCCTGAGGATCTTCGTGCTACCTTCTCATGTCCCAAGTCTGCATTCTCCCCGGGCAGAGACCACCTTTCTCCCCATTCTGCTCCCAGACCCAGAGTCTCTCTTCACCAGCTCTCTCAGCAAAAACAGAATTCAGTTGACACTCAGATGAAGATGGCTAAGCAGCACAGCTAGCTGCACCCCAGAACACTTTGGTCTCAGGATGTTTTACGCTCTCCAAAATTATCGAGAACCCTAAAGAAGCTCCAAACCAAACAAACAAAAAGTAAATGAGAAGAAGAGCATTGTTTTATATGTTTGCAACCTCATTAGTGTCTGGCTTAATATAAGACAGCTGGCGGCCGGGCGCGGTGGCTCACGCCTGTAATCCTAGCTCTCTGGGAGGCTGAGGCGGGCGGATTGCTCAAGGTCAGGAGTTCAAAACCAGCCTGAGCAAGAGTGAGACCCCGTCTCTACTATAAATAGAAAGAAATTAATTGGCCAACTGATATATATATAAAAAATTAGCCGGGCATGGTGGCACATGCCTGTAGTCCCAGCTACTCGGGAGGCTGAGGCAGAAGGATCGCTTGAGCCCAGGAGTTTGAGGTTGCTGTGAGCTAGGCTGACGCCACGGCACTCACTCTAGCCTGGACAACAAAGCGAGACTCTGTCTCAAAAAAAAAAAAAAAAAATATATATATATATATAAGACAGCTGGATTCTCAGATCTGCTTCTGCATCTGCTCTGTTGTGATATCACATGTCGTGTAGCCACTGGAAAACTCTTCTGTACAGAGTTAGAATGAAAAAGGAAAATACCGTTTTAGTGTTACTCTGCAAATAGTTCTCACCTCAGGGACACACTGAAAGGGTCTCTGGGACACACACACACACACACACACTCCTGCCCCTGCAGTGTCCCAGGATCATACATTGAAAGCCGTTGCTATAGAGCAATGAACTTGGAGCTAGAGGAGCTCCAATCCTGGTGACTGACCTTGGGCATGAAGTCATGCATAAGGAAGAGCCCGGCACACACAGTAAATGTTTTTTAAAAAGCTTTCATAAAGCTCTTCCCAAAGATATTTATGTAAAAAGAGATAATGCTTAGGGATACAAAGGAATGACTAACGATGGGATATCAGGCAGGCTCGGAAGCAGAGATGGAAAGGGAATTTCAAAAACCTTTGACGGTGGTGAGGTGTCCCTTGGGTCACCCTTTCCCAGCACCCTTGGTTCACATCATGCATGCGCCCACTTGATGGAAAAATTCTAGCTGTGACTTCATGTGTTCCACTTAGTCCAGAAATATCCTTTTGCATGGGAGCCTTTCATTCCTCACCAACCCTCCTCTGCCTACAGCATTGAAGAGGAAGACTTCCGAGAGGCTGCCCCGCATAAATGAGTCCTTTTGATTGAGTGCCCTATTCATACCTGACAGAGATCACCTGGGCAGTCCTCACCCTCCCACACCCTCCCCACACCGTAGGCATTGGTGGGATCTGGGACTCTTCCCAGTCTATTTCCTCACTAGCTAATGAGCAGAAATTCTTAATTAGACTTCCTTCTTGGGGAATTATTGCTGTGGATGTTATGAATAATAGAGTGTGGTCTGCATTCAGAATTATAAAAATGAATTTTGGCTAAGTGATACGCTCTGCTGTTCCTACTTAGCCATCTTTCCTGGTCGTGGAGGACCAAGAACAAGCACTGAGGACATATTCCTGCCACTGAGGCAGCAGGGTTTCCAGGAACTTCTGACCATAATTTTAACTGAATCATACTACCCTACCCAACCGTCAAATAAAACAAAGACCTGAGGGAGGATGTAGGGCCCAAGCAGCTCTGACTAGTAAGTCTTCTGACATTTGATTTGAGTGTAGTTGGAGACACACGATTGAAAGGAAAGACTGTTAGAGGCAAGAAATACAAATGCCATCATCTGCTGCCCTAAACTAGGCATTCTCAACCTGATGGGCAGGCAGGTACACTATCAGGTGGAAACTGTGGATAGCAGGACAGCAAACTCCATCTCAAGGGGGCAGCACCTCCAGGTGACTGTTACCAGGCTGCACAGGGGCACCGTTGCCAAAGCTTCTGATTCGTCAAGAGAACCCAGAAATCTGGATTTTTAAAATGTGAGATCTCCCAATATTTAAATGTTTACATATTTTTAATGATACATACTTACAGTAAAAATTCAACAAAAAATTTTCCCAAAAATGTCCATGGGCTACCAGTTTGTATCCTTTAGCCCAAAATCTCATTTCTCATAGTACAGAACTATGTCTCTCAACCCAAAACACTGTGGTTGTTTTGCCCTGTATTGCCAAGGCCTCAACTTTTCTTTGTTTTTATGTGATGGAAATTTGCACATTACCCTGTCACGGGACGCATATAACCATGACTATTTCTCCATTTCAGGAGTTGATTTCGTGTGCTTTTAACAGATCTGACATGTTTACACAATAGTCTTCCTTCTGGACGTTTGCAGAAATCAAATAATGCTACCTTCCTTCAACTATTTCTCTCTTGCCTCAGCCACCATGGCTGCCTCCGCTCTGTGTCTCAAGGGTGCACAGCTGCCAATCATGTTCAATGCTTATTTCTTGGTACCCCTTGATAAGGGTGAGTCAGAATGGATAGAAATCAATCAATCAATCCCAAAAGAAAACCAAAAGGCAAGGCAGAACAGTGAGTAGAGAGACAGGGAAAAGAACACTATAAAAGCACTTGAATTTACAAAGCATTGCTCCAGAGAGTGAGCTCATAGAAGACCTTCAGTGGATAGCCATCCTATTCAGTTTTTAATACCATTGCTATCTATTTATGTAACCATAAACAATATACAGCAATGTTTTATAAGTGTTTATTTTACATGAATAATATGTTCCCATATTCATTATACAACCTGTTCTTAATTTAATGATTTTAAAATCTATGTTGCTATATATTTATCTAATTCGTTATTTTAATTGCTGTATAGTATTTCATCATTAAAATGTACCACAGTTGAATTTATCCATTCTTCTTTTGATGAACATTCAGGAGCTTCTAAAGAAACTCTTAATGTTGAAGGCATAAGACATTATTTATAATAGTCATATGCCTTCAACATTAAGAGTTTCTTTAGAAACTCTTGTTGAGTTGTAGCAAGTACATACTTTTATTTTTTTGAGATTTTGCCAAATTTCCCCTCAAAGTGGTTGCAACAATAGACACATCCACCAATAGTGTGTGAGAGATCCTTCTAAATGAGTCTTGTTTTTCTCTCTGTATGATCCTAACATGAACACAGTGGAAAATATGCACTTTTAGGAAGGAGGAATATCTCTATATGCTACTAAGGAGTGATCTTCAAGATAGATCACTAAGTACAAAAAAACAGGAGGGAAAAAAGTGTATATGATATGCTATCATTTATCTAAGGAGAGGGATATGTGTAGATATGTACGTTTGCTTATATTTTTAAAATGGAATAGTAAACCATAATGTTTTAAAGTACTTATATATAGAAAAAGAAATAGGTAGATGGAATAGGAAAAGAGCTAGACTTCTTTCAATATGCCTTGTTTTATAGATTCAATTTTGGAAATACTTAATAGTTCGCATAACCATACCAAGTTAATTTAACACAAAAGAACCCTAAAAGTCAGTAGCAAAATAAAGCAAATAAACCTAATCATGTGTCTAGTTGGTGGTATAACCACACAGAGATGAACTGTTTCGTATCTTTTTAAATATAGAACTGTAGGGCCAGGTGCAGTGGCTCACATCTATAATCCCAGCACTTTAGGAGACCAAGACGGGAAGATCACTTGAGGCCAAGATTTGAGACCAGCTGGGGCAACATAGCAAGATCTCATATCTAAAATATATATACATATATATTTTTTATATATTTTTATACATATAAAATATATATGTGTATATATTTTTTACAGTTATATAACTGTAAAAAAGCTATATTTGGTAATTATATTATTGGTTGTGGTATCAATATTGTTATTCTGAGACTGTGATGTATGCGTTGTGAACTAAAGAAATTTAGTAGTTGTATTGTTGACAATTCCAATTTTCAACATGAGGAAATAAAGATGTAAAACTGATAAACTTAAATAAAAACCTCATAGAACTGAATTTGAATTAGAAATTTTACCTTGAATACCTGGTATATTTCATCTTTTAAAAGCAAATAAAAATTTCCTAGCTCTGTTTCCTAAAAAATCTTAGAAACAATGACCAACCTAGTATCAATGAACTCTTCTGGCATCCTAATCATGATTTCTAAATACCATTTTTCATTATAAAGAAGTGAATCTCCTTGGAGAGATGGCTGATTCCAAGTCTGAAACCAAAAATGTACACAATGAGCATAGAACATCTTGTCACACCTGAAAACAAGGAAGCTACTAAAGATTACTAGGATCATACCAAAGACTTAGGAACCAACCCATGACTCAAAGATGGGAGAGTTTGGCCATCAATAAAGGTTAAAAACTGCAGTAAATTAAAATCACATATTTCTATCTGTATGTTCATGGTGATTTTTTTAGACACCATCATTGGTTACTTTTGCTAACTAACTCATGAGAGAACCAACTTGAAAAGTAATAAACAGAAGAAAAAATGGAAGCGTTTATTTGGGCTTTCCAAAGGGACTGTATGTCAAGGCAACCAAATAGTTTACATGGGAAAGTTGCTCTTTATAGCTGTATTCCAGCAAATAAAACATGATAAAATTAGAATGCCATCATTTTGCAACTCACATGTATTAATGTATCTAGACAGTGAATTTCTGCTTTCAACCCTAAGAGAGAAACAACTGGACAGACAACACACCAACTCAGAAGTCTCAGCAAAAAAAAAAAAAAAAAAATCTGATCAAACCTCTAGGTCTAACTACCAATTTGCACCAATTTGCATGTATCACAAGGGGTAGAGAATCATGTTGCATAGTACCAGGGTGATTCGTGGAACAGTCAGTAGTATTACAGGTTACCAAATTGTTCTTGGATCAATACAACTTGCTGTCAAACTATGAAAGCCTTAAGGAATACTAAACACCATTGAACAATGCAGTCATTTTCACCGAAGCTGAGCCGTCTAACTGCTCAAATTGTTCCACCTCTTCTTACCTTCTACCACTGTATCCTTAAAATGAACCCCATTAAATGAAGTTCCTGATCGTATCTATTCCTTCATAAAAAAGCATCCTACACATTTGTAAGGTAGTACTAAATTTTCTCCCTAGCCTTTGTACACAAGTCCTTTCCACCAGAGTTCCACTGACATGGTACTGGATTTGGATAATCCTGTGAACCTGTATTCAATGGGACTAAGGAGAAAATTAAGTCTAAAGGGATTTTGACTCCTTCAAGAAGAAAGATGCTGTGGAATGTCCATTTCCATCATTTCCATATGTTGGAAAACATTCAGACCACTATAAAATACAAATTATAATTCACAGAGCTTTATTTTTTATATAAAAATGGAAGCTTAGAGAACATCTCCCAAAACTGTTATCATTCAGAGAGCTGTGACTTTTCAACAGGGAAGGGATCTCTAATATATTGTTCACATAGCATTAAAAGGATGAAACAATTTCTTACAAGAAGGTCTAAAAAAGGCAGAACAGCTCCCCTGCTTCATAGTGTCTCAATCTTTTCCATATTTAGTGAGCAGAGTCAAAAATATCAAAACTCCTGGGAAATTCTTGTAAAAGAATTTATTTTTGCTCAGCATAATTTAGTTCCATTTGTGGCTTTATCATGCAATACTCAAAAATCCCTTAAACTTGGAAAAGAGAGATTGGAAACATGACTGTCAATCAATAGTCCAAGAATTCATTTATCATTTGGCCATTTTCTAGCACATTCACATGAAATTAAGAAATGGGATCAAAAAGAATGGGAGCGTAGCCTAAAATAACAATCTTTAGACAAAACATACTAAGCTGTGATTTCACCATCTTATACATCAGTGTTGATAGAGGGAGTTCTTGTATCATCTACAACCAAACATCAAAGGAAGCAAATTTATGATAAACAATATTATGCAGAGAGCAGGACATTGATTTTAATTGCTCTTAATTTATACTTCAAGCCAGAGAAAAGGCAAAACTTTGGAAAAAGTAATGATTTAAAAAAAAATCCTGAGATCATGGTGTCTGTGAAGGCAGAAAGCTAGGCTCTGCTTGAGCCATTCTCTAAGCTAAAAGGAGACATTTTTCTCTTTTCCCAAATAGTTATATCTAAGATCTTATAGTCTTGATCCATGTTAAAATCTGGGCTCTAGAGCAAGATTTTCATTTACTAACTATGAGTGCAGGACTCGAAATATCAGCTAAGAAATGAATTTAGTGTAGTATAGCTAAAGCAACAAGATTTTTTTCAAAGGTGTATTATTTGCTCAACTTGATCTTTTGTGTGTTCTGTTTTTAGTGTCTATTAGTAACGGCTGATTTAAAAGTTAGTACAGGATGGGCACACTGGCTCATGCCTGTAATCCCAACACTTTGGGAGGATGAGGCGAGAGGATGGCTTAAGGCCAAAAGTTTAAGACCAGCCTGAGCTAGAGTGAGACCCTGTCTCTACAAAAAACAGAAAAATTAGCCAGGCATGGGTATGTCCCTATAGTCTCAGCTACTTGGACTAGGCTGAGACAGAAGGATCTCTCCAGCCCAGGAGTTTGAGGTTGCAGTGAGCTATGATGACACTACTGCACTCTAGCCCAGGCAACAGAGCAAGACCCTGTCAAAAATAAATAAATAAATTTAAATTAAATTAAAGTGCAATGCAAACTGGAATTAATTTTTTTTTTTGGAGACAGGATCTCGATACATTGCCAAGGCTAACGTGCAGTGGCTATTCGCAGGTGCAATAATAGCACACTACAGCCTCAAACTCCTGGGCTCAAGTGATCTTCCTGCCTCAGCCTTCCAAGTAGTTGGGACTATAGGCACAACACACCACCATGCCCAGCTAGAATGAATTTTGAGAAAGAAGATTATCCCCAAATGACCCATCTGCTACTTTTTAAATTGCCACGCAGATGCTACAGACAAGATTCATCATGTTCAACAATCTCAGGTTTCTAATCTAGTACAGTCATACAATTTAAGAATTTTTTAGTTTAATGGAATAAAAAAATATATATATCTGGTCCTGCAATATCTTTTGTCATGTCATTGGGGCCGTATGTCTGAGGCACTGTGTTGACTCTTGCTACGGCTAGGCTCAATGGGAACAGAGAGCTGGTACCAATTAGGGCTGCCTCTGCCACCTCTTGAACCCTGGAGTGGCAGGGACAGGACCCATCAATCCATGTACCACGGTTTGCCACCCAACTCGTGTCCAACATCACATCCAGAGGAAAAAGACTCAGATCTATTTCTGAACTTTTCACGAGCTAGTCAGTGCCAGTAACATTAGAAAGAAAAAATCAGTCACTCAAAATATTTGAGCCTGGATTTACTCATCAGCAGTCAAATGAAAATAGTTAATCAGAAATACCTGCTCTCCAGCACTCAGAGAAGGATGTTGACAAGACCAAGATAATATTTAGGCAAGGGCTTTGTAAACCCTATGCACTATAGGAATATCAGTTTGATTTAATTAAAAAATAATAAATTATTCCATATAGTTGGCTACTTGTCTTTCACCTAAGTAGAACCCCTGAACCCCTGGCTGCCACCCAGACATGAACACTCCAACGTGATTAGGAAATAAAACCAGATGGAACCGTTTTTCAGCATTGTGATGGTGGTGTTGTGTTTTTGCTTTTAAGAGGTGACTATTTTGGAAAGTTTCTATTTATTAATTATATGTATTAATACATCCCTTTTATCTACCAAGAGTTTGAGGCAATATACAAATCCTATAAAACTACAGACAATATCACATGGTAGAAGGAGCACATTAAAAAAAAAATCACAGACAATAAACAATAGAACCAAAGGAAAGGGGCACAAAACTGTCAGACAGGATGGAAATTTTGGATCTGAGCTTCCTGGCAACCAAGGAAAAAAATAAAGCAATACAGTTATATAATTCTTTTTTTTTTTTTTTAGAAAGGAGACAAAAAGTTTACTTCAAAATTAAACCTTGACTAAAGATAGTCAAGGTATCTTTAGTCAAAATATTGACTAAAGACAGTCAATATTTTACCATCAAGCCTTCTATTTGACCATGTAAATGTGGACCCAGCTGACGTCTCTCCAGAGACTTCTAAATATTAAAGAGTTCGTATCACCCAGAATGAGGATATACTTTGATTCTGGCACAACATCAATTTCAAATTCTTAGAGCTATGCCCAACGGGCAGCACAGAACCCTATAAAGAACATGGAACTGAGAATTTAAAACCAGTTCAAGTCCCAATCCCCCCATCGGCTGGCTATGTGGCCATGGGCAAATTTTTTAATTCTCTGAGTCCTGGTTCTCTCATCTATAAGAGGGAATAATTATCCGTACCTTGGAGAATTGTAATAAGGAAAAAACAAGTCTATTTGGCAGACATTCCATCTGTAAAGTACAAATGACATGTTCATTATTATTAACCCTAATGTTTTACAGTCTGTGAATGTATCTAATGTAGCAATGCCCCAAGTATATTCAATGCATGCTAATCCCATATGTTCTCTCTTAAGGATTTAAAGTGTACATTGGCTGTTTTAGTCCCTTCGGGCTGATATAACAAAATACCATAGACTGCACAGGCTTGTAAGCAACAGAAATTATTTCTCACAGTTCTGCAGGCTAAGAAGTCCAAGAGCAAGGCACCGGCAGATTAGGTGTCTGGTGAGGACTAGCTTTCTGATTCGCAGTCAACTGTCTTTTTGATTCATGCTCACATGGTGGAAGGAACAAATCAGCTCTTTGTGGCATCTTTTATAAGGGCACTAATCCCAATTGTGAGGGCTCTGCCCTCATGCCCTAATCACCTTCCGAAGGCCCCTACCTCCTAATACCACTGGTTAGGGGATTAGAATTTCAACATAGGAATTTTGAAGGGACACAAATATTCAGTCCATAGCACTGGCATATTATAGACCTGAGAAGTCCTAAAACTAAAATGCTCTGTTTAGCTTGTTTTAATTCACCATTTCCAGACTTATTTGACTACAGACTTTACTTTCAATTTGCATGACCTTATTCTGTGACCCGTCCTTTGGGAACATTATATTAACCCAGTGGTTCTCAAGTGGGGGTGATTTCTGACCCTCAGGAAACTCACGACACTGCCTGAATACATATTTCGTTATCACGACTGGGGTCAGGGCAGGGGATGAGATGCTAGCATCATCCACTGGGGAGAAGCCATCTGACAATGCTCAAGACAGCACCCCACAACCAAGAATTATCTGACCCCAAAAGCCAACAATCTCAGAGTTAAGAAACCCTAAAGTAACCCCTCCTTTAAAATATTTATATTTCCAGCCTACATGTTCCTAGAGGGTTAACAGTCCCAGAGGTATATTAATATCTTTTCTTGCCTCCAACCCCATTCAGCAGGGGCCTAGTTTACATATTTGCAGAGCTCCAGGACTTCACCAACAATCCACAGGGCCCGGCCCTCAACCTTGCCAAGTTGGACTAAATCCCTTGCCTGCTTTGTGCATGCTCGACCACAGGCACACTCTCGCGGCCCTACTGTGCGTCAGCACCTCCCGGCCAGCGTCCCTGCTTCTCTCAGTGCTGCTCTGAAATTTCTCCAGAGGCAGCAGGTCCTTTTTAACCACTTCAGCACGGCACTTACCGGCCGCGAAACCTTGCCCACAGCCGGCACTCACAGTCTGCACGGTAGTTTGTGCTGTGCGTTGACGACGGATCCGTTTTGCTCTTGTGCGATGAAGATAGCTTGAAAGCACTGAAAGCTTGTTTTACTTCACAGGCAGCTTTACTTGTCATGTAAACCAGAATAGGTAACATACACATATATGTTTTCATTATGTTATTTTTAAATGTTCACAATTTTATTTTGATAAATGAAAAATTAGAAAAGTCATATCACGGCTGTCAGCTAAAGTCGCTACACGCGTTCATCTGTGGCTGTCGACTATAGTCGCCGCTCGTACCGAAATGGTTAAAAGGGCAATGGCCAAGTCTACACCCAGAATTCCAGAGACAAGGGCCCCTCGCAATGAGCTGGATGCTTCCTAAGGGAAAACCACCAGTATGGCTCCCAAGCCACAATAAAGAGCTAAAAAATGTCACCTCATAATTACAGCTGGGGCGATGGCTTTCTGTGGGTCATGCATACAACTGTCAGCTGCAGTGTGTCTCATATGTAACTTTCTTTACTTTGGGGGATTACATGGACGTTCTCTTTGCAGCTCCCATTCTGCTCAATGGCAGAAATTTAATCTCAGTAAATTCAGGATCCCCGTAGATGTCCAGGGGAAGGGGGCACCAGGTCCCCTGTGTCACCTCCAGGCAGGTCTTCTGCCACGTTGTCCTGGTTCTTCTTCGTGTCCACACTCCATCTGTACTTCATCCACACCGCTGTCAGGCCCCCTCTGCCCTCAGTTTCCCAAACCTACCCAGGGCTCCATTATTCGTCACCACACCTGGCCCCGGGACAGGCTATGCACAGAGACCAACATTTTACCCCCTCCGCCTCCAGCTTCCGCTCCAGGGCAGCTATTCCCTGTTTGCCTGTTTTGTTCTTTGTTCTGCTCATCATATATTCTCCATGCCCTGAATCCCCTTAGGAGCCAAGCTTTTGAAACTCCAAAACTTAAGCTTTTGAACCTCAAAAGCTTTTCTTTTTTTCTCAAATTACCAGCTCTACCAGCAATTTCAAAAGTCTGTTTAGACTCTTAGCTTTCTCTCTGCCCTTTTGCTGAGTCATTCATTCACTAAGTAAAAAAAAAAAAGCCGAGTGTCCTAAGCCTGGATTCAGAGACAGGCCGAGGGTAGAAGGAAATGAGGAGGAAATCTCGAAATATGATTTAGGTCCACTTTAATGGCCCATCCACATCTCGTGTCCAATCTTGACAGGGTTTAACGTTTCACTCCCTGAAAGGTCGGGTGTAGGAGTGACAGATAGATTTCATCTCACTGGACCAAACTGCATCGATTGGTAGTGGCTGCCTGGAGTGGTGTTGAAAAGGTTTTCCTGAGGCCTCAGCTGGGCTCAGTGGGCAAAAATGACTTAGTGACATTCACCGTGGTACGAGAGGAGAGAGGCGATGACATGTGGGCCAACACCATGCTGACACTGGCTTACTGCTACCAGCAAACTTGGAGATTCTTCTGGAACCTCCCTTTTCCAGATCATGTAAGTCAATATTGTGAGAGGGCTTGTTAGAAAGCCGACAAGGTGGGAACCCTGAGTGCACAGCGTGCTAAGAGACGGAATCATTCCAGGAGCGGCACCCCAAGTGGCACCCTCTGGAACTGGAATGGGACGGGGCAGGCTCTAGGGTCCCCAGATGCCATCCCTCCCTTCTGCCCAGCTCGCAGGCCTGCCTTCAGCAAAGGCGGGGAGAGTCCGTGGGGTGTGTATCTTCTGGAGTAAGCACAGCAACTTTGATTACATAAATCAGTTATTTATTCCGTGGGCAGTAGGAAGCGCTGATGGTTTTTAAGTGGAGGAATGACAGGGTAAGAGAGGGCCTTTAACCAAATTAATCCAGCAGCTGCAGACAGAACGGATCGAAGGGGAGAGTTTGGAGGCAAGGATCCTTCTTGGAAATGGGCTGCCGTCGCTCAGGTGAGACGTGCTCGCGAATGGGATGCGTGCAGACACGAGGACAGCGGGCCCCCTCTCCTGAAAGCAAGCCAAGCCACAGGCCTTGCGCAAGCACAAATGTCTCCACTTCTCCCGACAACGCCTCGTGCCTGTAGCCTCTGCCTTCACTTTTAGGGGAACAAAGAACTTGCCAAGTCAGGATGCCTTGGCACAGAATGCTGCCGGGCTGGCCTGATTCAGGGAGGCCTTCCTGGGGGGTCTTAAAAGGAGACATGCCCACTTCCAGGTGCCCGCGTGGCCAAGGGGAGCTCCTGGTACAAAGGATGCTGACCCCTGAGAGAGGTCAGCACTGGGTGTGGCACTGGCTCTGTCCCTGTCCACTGTCTCCAGGGCTGGGGATAAGTCCTCCAGGAGCAAGTCAGCCCCTCCCACTGAAACAAACTAAACCAGAAACTCAAAAACAAAGGCAGGCACAGCACAGAGATGAGATTACCAAGGAAAAACATACTCAGGCCTGGGGCTGCTTTTTGATCCATTGAGGCAGGCAACATAGGAGGGGTATGTGTGCTATGTATCCAGCCTGGGGGTGGAGCAAAAGCACAGACATAGTGGAAGCCACCCAGCAGGGTGTCCTCCCTTTAGAAAGGCAGCTAGAAGCCTGCTTCTTCCCACCCAAGGTTTGGGGCCCCCAAATTCCTCTCCTCCCCTTCCTCCTCCTCTCATTGACTTGCCTTTTTCTTTTTATTTCTATCTCATCTTCCCTCCCCAATCTGCCTTTCCTGTTCCCCGCCCCCCACCTGCCTTTTTTCTCATCCCTCCACCCAAACACAGTGACAACAGAAAACACAGCGACGACAGATTGTACTTCTGGGTCAGCCTGAAAGAACCTCTAGCAGACAAGTCGTGCCTGTCTCTTCCAGGTCCCCAACCCCAGCACGAGCCAGGCAGGCACCCCTGGCAGATGACTGAGATATCCAGAGTCCCTTTCTAAACACGTTCCTAACACCCCATCACCCATCAGCAAAAGATTTGGATTCTGTAGGCTAAGCCCGCTCCTGCCCGGCTCTGCCAGCATTGCCTACTGAGGACAGATGGGGTGAGGGGTGACAGTGAACCTTCGTGCCGGCTGCAATCAGTGGGTCATTCGACAACTCACCCTGCCTTAGCATAGAGCACTGACATGTAGGAGGTCGCCCCCCATATGGGGCTGCCCAGTGTTGCAGTCCCCACCCCCCAGGCCACGGACTGGTACCGGTCTGCAGTGTGTTAGGGACCGGGCTGCAGAGCTCCACCTCCCTGCTCCTGCTTCCCATTAGTGGAAAAATTGTCTTCCATGAAACCGGTCCCTGGTGCCAAAAAGGTTGGGGACCGCTGGCCTAGTGGGCACAGGCCCAGGCTGCAGAGTTCCCAGGGCAGGGGAGGCTGGGAGGAGAGGTGGGAAGAGAGAAGGGGTGCTCCAGGTGGATGAGAAAAGAACCCCAACCAAAATTGAGCAAGGCCACTTCAGGGGCAGCGCGTGTGCAGGCCAGCCTGAAAGGAACAGAGAGTTTGTGCTCGGGGTGGTAAGAGAAAAACCTAAAAAGCTCAAAATAAAGCTAGTTTTTTATAGAGGGCCTTGAATGCCAAAAGGAGAGTTTAGAATTTATCCCATTCATAATAGAGAGACATGGAAAGTTGTTAAGCAGGAGAGGAACATTATCAAAATGATGTGTAAGAAAATATCAAAGGACCTTTCTTGTTGCAGCTTAATAGGCACTTGCCAAGGTGGAAAAAACCAGCCTCTACAGAACACAGGCATGCGCCTTTTGAGCCTATCCTTCCTTTGGCTCTCCCTTGGCAAGATAATGGGTCCGGTTGTCATCTGTGGCATACCTATCAAGCTCCGTAAACCTACATCTTGCTCTTGCCCTATAATCCCTTCCATCTCTCCTCAATAAACCTCATTTTTGTGCTTGCCTTAAAAAAAAAAAAACAAGAACTCGGGGAGGGCAAGTGCTGCCAATGCCACGTACCCCTGGGGCTTATTGACTGGGGTCCCACTAAAATGCCACCACCTCAAGCTATTTGAGCTGCTGGAGAGGGAGCCGGCAGCCGGGGGAGATGGACCCGGGGAGTGCAGTGGCTTTTCCTCCTCTGTGCTGCGCAGGGACTCCAAGAGCTGCACCCTTGGAGAGGCAGGAACTTGAAAGAGGAGGCAGGCAATCCAGTCCCTGCTTAGGCAGCAGGGCGCTGATCTCCTTCCGAGCCAGGAAAAAGGAAATAGGAGGACAGCAGGTGGAGAGAGAAGGCACCTGGGGAGCACCTACGCTGCCACCATTTGGTACAATATTGTGTCACTTCCCACAGGCCACAAGGACACCTTGAAAAGTAGCTGGGTTTAAAGACACAAAAGGCCACATATTATGTGATTCTGTTTCTATGAAATGTACAGAACAGGGGTGGATGCAGTGGCGCATGCCTGTGATCCCAGCACTCTGGGAGGCTGAGGATTTCTTGAGTCCAAGTGTTCAAGGCTGCAGTGGGCTGCAATTATACCACTGTACTCCAGCCTGGGTGACAGAGCAAAGACCCTGTCTCTAAAAAAATAAAAAATAAATTCAGGCCTAGCACTCTGGGAGGCCAAGACATGAGGATCGGTTGAGCTCAGGAGTTGGAGACCAGCCTGAAAAAGGGCAAGACCCCATCTCTACTAAAAATAGAAAAATTACCTGGGCATTGTGGCATGTGCCTATAGTCCCAGGCACTTGGGAGGCTGAAGCAAGCAAACAGCTTAAGCCCAGGAGTTTGAGGTTGCTGTGAACTATGATAATGCCACTGCATTCTAGCCAGGGCGACAGAGCTCGACCCCATATAAAAAAAAATGTACACAACAGGTCAATTCATAGAGACAGACAGCAGATTAGTGGTTGCCAGGGGCTGAAAGGAGGGGAAGGATGGAGAGTAAGTGCTTAATGGGTATGGAGTTTCCTTTTAGGGTGATGAAAATGATCTGGATCCAGATAATGGTGATGGTCGCACAACACCATGATTGCCCTAAATGCCACTGAGTTGTACACTTTAAAATGATCAAATTAGCAAATATCATGTTATGTGTATTTGACCACAATAATTTTCTTAAAAACAATAAATAGACCGGGCACGGCGGCTCACACCTGTAATCCTAGCACAATAGGAGGCCAAGGCGGGCAGACCATTTGAGCTCAGGAGTTTGAGACCAGCCTGGGCAAGAGCGAGACCCCATCTCTACTAAAAATAGAAAAGATTAGCTGGACAACTAATACGTAGAAAAAAAATTAGCTGGGCATGGTGGCGCATGCCTGTAGTCCCAGCTACTTGGGAGGCTGAGGCAGAAGGATTGCTTGAGCCCAGGAGTTTGAGGTTGCTATGAGCTAGGCTGATGCCACGGCACTCTAGCCTGGGCAACAGAGTGAGACTGCCTCAAAAAAATAAAAAAAGTAAAATAAAAAGTAGCTGAGCCCCAGGTCAGTTCCTGCTCAAGGGCTGCTCATGGGAATGGAGATCCAGCAGCAAGATGGATGGAAGGATGGACTTCCAGTAATGTAAGGGGTGGGACAGGGTCTTCTGGCAGTGATAGAGATCTCTTGCCAGAGCACTAGACCATGTTGGCTTTCTGAAGAGGTCACACATGTGCCCTGGGTTAGACAGAAGCACTGTTCCCAAATATTTCCAGAGCACCCCTCTGGGCACATGGCACATCATAGCATTGTACTTCCTGGTCCATTTCTGGGTGAGTGGGGCCATGTGACTAGTTCTAGCCAATGAAATGCAAGTACAAGTCACTTGGGCACCAACATTTAAGTCCTGGTGCAAGATGTTTGGGGAGCTCTCGTTCCCTCTTTGGATATGGTGGCTGCCCCATGAGGCTGAGTCTGTGAGTGATGTGGTAAGCAGAGCTTCTGCTGGTCTGCAGTGGTCAGGTAGCATGAAAGAGAAGCAATCACTTGTTGCTCTAAGATATCCAAATTTGTTACCGCAGCATCACCTAACGCGTCCTAGAAGAATCAGCATTTGAAACGTTGCCTCCTAGACAGTCTTGATGTGCCCTCACTGTTGGCCAAAGACATTAGCAAAAACTAATTAGAAAAAACTATGTCAGTAACTAGCTATGAAAACAGAGATGTGTCCCTTTCCCTTCTCCTCCCTCCCCCAGTGCACAAAAGACACTGGCAGAGGGAGCAGGGAATGGGAGAGTGCACCATGCACGCCTGCTCGGGGCCCTATCGTTGAGCGGAGAGGAGGAAAGGGGAATTAAGTCAGGTGAGAGATTAAATTTTCAACACAACTGGACTAAGTGGTAATAATAGGAATGACCAGAAAGCAATGGGAGCTCCCTACATGATAGGAAAGTGAGCATCCACAGATCTTGTCTGGACACGGGGATCGGATCCCCAGTCAGGATGCCAGCAGGAAGCAGACGGCGCATGGCTATTTACAAAGTGGTGGGTAAGTTAAGGGGAGCCAGCAGGTCTAGCAGCAGTAGGGAAAGCAAGAAAGTAGCTGTGGCCACCGGGAAGGCCCATGGTCTATGGAAGAGAAATGTGGCCACTGCCAACCCATCTACCCGTTGGTGTGGGTAACATCTAACCTCATCTTCTCCTCCCCGCCAGCCTCCAGCCGGTGCTTCCTAACTGGCTGAACCCAGCAGGTAGCTAGAGGGCAGGAGCCCTTTGATGCACCCAGGAAGGTCTATCTCCCAGGCTCAGAGCACGGGGGAAGAGCAGAGAGTTTATCAAGAGGTGCAAATGGACACTATCCAGAACCTACCTCTCCCAAGCCAAGACTGCTCTGTAAACTGGTTGCGGGTGTTTTAGGAAGATTATTTTTGTTTATGGGTGATGTTCCAGATAGGGCGGGATAGAGTGGAAACAAGAGGAGCGCTAGTAAGTATAATAGCTCTTGTCATTACAGTTCAGTTTTATATATAAAAAAAAAGAAAAAAAAATAGCTCTTGTCAGAGAATGGGCGAGAAGGAAAGGAGGAGGACACAGGGAAAGGTGAGGACACAGAGGAAGAAGTAATCTGAGCACAAGTGACTAAGGAGAAAAAGGGCTGGGAAGTTTTCTTGGGTACCCGTCTTGGACGTGTCCGATGACCCTCCAGGGAGCTATTTCAGCAGTGCGGTGAGGAAGAACACCGCATAGGTTAGCATCCTGGCAGGAAACGGATGGACACTCAAAAGGCTTGAACTGTACAGAATATAATAAAAGGATCATATAGGGCAGGAGTCCTCAAACTACGGCCCTCGGGCCACATGCAGCCCACCCGCCGAGGACATTTATCCTGCCCACCAGGTGTTCTTGCCACTGCTGCCTGTCCTACTTAGCAGCCAACTTGTCCCGGGCCCACAGTGCGCATGCGTGGAATGTGCGACCGCACTCTCCAGTGGCCTCCAAGGGTCTGAGGGACAGTGAACTGGCCCCTTGTTTAAAAAGTTTGAGGACCCCTGATACAGGGTATAGACGGGGACAAAGAGGACCAACAAGAGATAATGGCGCACCCTGATATCCACCATCAGGCTGTTTCCATCTCTGTGCCTGAAGGGGCAGGAGAGGGTGCGGCGACTCTAGAGCCACAGAGGAGGCCCTCCACCAGGCGTGGTGCGGTGGGGGGACATGGCCTCTGCCAGACCCTTCCTGAGGCCGAGATGGAGGGTCAGAGGCAGCAAACGCCTCATCTCCCCGCCCTCTCGCCTTGTGATCTCCCGCTGTGCCTCCCACTGGGAGAACAAACCAGAAACTCAAGGGCAAGGGGCCCAGAGAAGGGCGGAGAATGATCTGTGGGGGGAAGACGACAAACAGAAAAACTCACCAACTTGGAGGAAGTAAAAACAAGTAGACAGTGAAGAAACAGAAGCTAAGGCAGAATTGTTTGTGTGTAAAACAGAAAACGTATCCGATGACAGTAACAGTGTCTAGCAGAAGGGCTTTCTCAGTAAAAGAGACCAAAGCCTGCTTTAAAGTAAGACCCGGTTCACCTCAGCCACACCACTGAGGTCATTGTGACCCGGCTAAAATTTAATCCTGGCTAAAATTGTGTTGGAAAGTTTCTGTCAGAACTATGCATCTCAGGTGATCCAAAAGATTCCAAGGACAAAGTGCAAGGGGCAACTCAGTCCTAACGCAACGCTGCAAGTGGCTGTTGACACTAACTATCCATCTTTCACAAAAAAAAAAAAAAAAAGAGCAGGATAATCTTTTAAGAAAAGGAAGACTTTCAGTGGTAGTAACATAAAGGCTACTGTATCACAGCTCTGGCTCCCTGAAGGCTGGCTGGATCAAGTTCAAATAATTTCTTTCCGGAGCTACTGTTGCCAGGAGGATTTAGAATAGCAAACAGTGGTGGTCAGTCTAGGTGAAGCTGCCTGTGTTTTTCATCCCTTCTTCCTGTGCATTCTGGAGAAATCGGCATTTGACTTTCCAACAACAGCCAACTGTAGGCAACCAATGCAAACCGCGTTTGTTTTTGAAGGGTGAGCCACCCTCTGCAAAATCACTCCTCAGGATAGTTAAAAAGGAAGACTCTCTTCCTTGCTGTTGGAATGGCGTGCAGGTGAGCATCTGAGAAAGCTAGCAGAATCCGGCTCCCTGGTGGGTAGTTAACTAAGAAAGACAGCACAGGCCGCTGCAATCAGCACGAATTGAAACAGTTCAGAAAACGGGAAAGCAGTGGGCAGGCTTAGAGGGTTAGCTGGACTTTGCCAGGAAAATGAGGAGTAAGCCTTCTTCCACAGTTCAACCTGCTCAATGATTCATCGCCAAAGTCAGGGCCCAGAGTACAGCTGTGCAGGTTGTGCACTGCATAGACCTCCCGCTCTCCCCTCAAACTGCACCCCTCTCTGCTAAGGGGTAGCGACCGTTGAAATCCAGCATGTATTCCATTCCCCATGCTGTGCAACCTAGCGTGCAGGTGTGTCTGCCTAGAAGAAAAGGTTTTTTTTTTTTTCTTTGCACAAAGATGTTATCCACTTGTCAAGCCAAGTTCTCTAGGGACTGCACTGCCCAGAGGTAGAAGGAGCGGTCTATTTCTGATTCTAACAAAGATGTTATCTATGCTTACAGCAACCCCGCCCAGAGACTTTCTAGTTGCTAATGATGCACTTACTCTTCTTGTCTTGCCAGAAAGAACCTTGCACCACAGTCCCAGCAGGAGCGGGAGAAATTCAGAAAAGATGATAATAGTAATAATACTAATAACAATAACAGTCCCTCATTTTTTTTTTTTTTTTTTTAGCCCTTACTGCTTTAAAAAGTACTTTCCTATCCAGGATCTCATTCAAGCCTCAGAGCAACACCAGGTTCAAACTGGGTAAAGGTGTCCTTTCACGTGTAACAATCGTGGAGCTGGGACTCAAAGAGTCGGGACTGAAACCTTAGTTTTCTGATTTCAGATTCTCTGCTCTTTGCACAATATAAATCAAAAAAGAATCTACACATTTAGAAAAGCTTCCAGGTATCGAGTTGGACAGCCGGCACCTGTTTGCCTGTCTCCTGGGTAACAGAGCAGTGATTTTCCCCTGGGACCTGCTGCCAATCTCAGTCTACAGTCTTCAGCCCTGGGAGGGACAGGCAACTCGGAGCTGCTTTGGTGGCTGCTTCAGGAATGAGCATGTGATCTAACCAGAGCCAAGGAGGGGCAAGGAGACGTTTGCAGCATCTGAGATGGGAGGGAGGCCACTTCTACCTCTTTTCCATTGATCTTGATCATGGAAGCTTAGTCTGGAGTTATCGGCTGCCAGCTTGCCCTCATGTGGAATATGAGAAAGCCAATGTGATGCAAGGGAGGCCAAGAGGCAGCACCCTGGCGACATCATTTGAACCTCTGGATTGAGTCACATACCCAAGTACTTAGTATTTACTTGACCCAATGTAGTTCTTTTATTATTTAGGCTCGAACTGTATCTTCTGTCACTTACAACTAAAGGCGTCACTAGGCAACTATGATTGCATCACCTGTCACTTGGCTGGTTCAGGTAGTTTCTTCCTCTTGTATCTCATTAGCCATGTGCAGATGCAGGCAGTGCCATTCACAGCACCGGGGGCGAGCAGCATAAGGTTGAATCAACAAAAACTGAGCCACAGAAATTGCCTCAGGACCATTCCATCTCTAACCACCAACTCTACTCAGTAGCCTGGAAAAATTTTTTTTAAAAAGTTCCCGGCTGGGCAAGGTGGCTCACACCTGTAATCCTAGCACTCTGGGAGACCGAGGCGGGTGGATTGCTTGAGATCAGGAGTTCGAAACCAGCCTGAGCAAGAGGGAGACCCTAGTCTCTACTATAAATAGAAAGAAATTAATTGGCCAACTAATATACATAGAAAAAATTAGCCGGGCATGGTGGCGCATGTAGTTCCAGCTACTCGGGAGGCTGAGGCAGTAGGATTGCTTGAGCCCAGGAGTTTGAGGTTGCTGTGAGCTAGGCTGACGCCATGGCACTCACTCTAGCCTGGGCAACAAAGTGAGACTCTGTCTCAAAAAAAAAAAAGTTCCCTTTGCCCAGATGCCCAGTGGATGCCTGGCCTGCTGGACATTGTAAGGCAATTGTGTGGTGTAATAAGAATTACACTTAGTAGAAATTGAGCTGTGTTCTAATTGTGCCTGGACACCTGCATCAGATAGCCCCCCGACAGTGAAAAGGTGGTTCCCAATGGTAATGTAGAAGTTATATGCAAGAGGGAAAGAGAATCTTCTCCTTCAAGTGTGGGAAATAAGTCCTCCCCTACAGTCTGACTGGGCCATCTTAGGTCACCATTGGATCAACAGCAGTTGCCAGGAGAATGACATGTGTTGATTGGCTTACACTAATCAGGATCCACCCTGGAGCTGGAAATGGTGTCAGCTGCTCCTGAGTCATAATGGGTAGGGACGGAGCCCCAAACTGGTATTCTATTGAGGAGGAAGAAGTAGAGACTAGATGTTGGGTAAGATCATGAATGTCATCCGAGGCTGGGCGTGGTGGCTCATGCCTGTAAGGCCAGCAGTTTGGGAGGCTGGCAAGGGAGGATTGCTTGAAGCCAGGAGTTCAAGCCCAGCCTCAGCAAAATAGCAAGACCTCCAGTCTCTCCAAAAAAAAAAAAAAAAAAAAAATGTCATTATAACCACTACTTAACCATGTGAACCTGAGCATATCCCTGTAACTTCTTATCTGCAAATTGAAGAGGGCAGAATCAATCAATCCACACTCCCTTCCTACTCTAATATGCTATGACTGTGTTAACTCCTAACCCAAAAGAGGAATGCCAAGGAGGTGGCATGGTAGGGAAAATTAGTGATGGTGGTAATCGCTCATGTTCATACATTTCATACTTGCTTCATTTTGGGGGAGAGGTTTTGATAGGACAAAGGTGTGTTTAGGAAAATCCAAAAATCAGACCCATAAAACACGTAAACTTAGATGGGACTACATACATTTGCTTTACAAAGGGATTTACCACAGTTCTCTTTTCTGTTTCCTATATTTTTAGATATTAAGATGCTGTGATGTCTTAAGACCAGGCGTGGTGGCTCACGCCTATAATCCTAGCACACTGGGAGGCCAAGGCAGGAGGGTAGCTTGAGCTCAGGAATTCAAGACCAGCCTCAGCAAGGATGAGACCCTGTCTCTACTAAAAATAAAAAGAAATTAGCTGGGCAACTAAAAATTTTAAAAAATTAGCCTGGATTGGTGGCTCACACCTATAGTCAGTCCCACCTACTCTGGAGGCTGAGGCAGGAGGATCATTTGAGCCCAGGAGTCTTAGGTTGCTCTGAGCCAGGCTGATGCCAAGGCACTCTAGCCCAGGGAACAGAGCAAGACTCTGTCTCAAAAAAAATACAAAAAAAAAATACTGTAATGTCTTCAGTTTGAAGAAATTGCAATCTTTTGATTTTTCTGTTTTGTTTTGTTTTTTGTTTGAGGAATTCTGCTGTTCTTTACATTTGAGAGGGCAGTATAAGCTATTTTGTGCAATGACGACAGGAAGGAACTAAAAAGACTTTCCAAGAAAGTGTGGGAAAACAAACTTAACATGGTGCGACAGCGTTCAACATAAATCAATTTAGCATCCTGTGTGCTTTAATAGCTTCCCTTATCACTCCTGGCCTTTATTAAGGACATTTGTGTCCAAACAACAGCTTTCTCCTTTCTCTCTGATATTTGTGCTACTACTTTGGCATATGCTGAAGTCAAAAAAAAAATATATGAGCAAGCAGCATAGCAGGTATATCTTCTGTTTCTACAGCCAAAATTTGATATCAAAGCTTAGCAGCTTCTAAGAGCTTGAGGACGAAGCAGTCTTTAGTCCAAGCTGACATTCAGCACCTCCTTCTCCCATGACAATTTCCAGACTCCTCTCAATTGCCCTGCTACCTCTCACCTTAAACACTCTCCCATGTGCCTTCTTTGACAACCCTGGCTATACATAAGCAGGACCATACTTGCCAGGAACTCTGTCAGCAGGTGTATGCCTCCATGCTACTCCCTCCTCTGTCCTGGCTTCAGACAGATCCCATGGATGCTGAAGCTTGCTTTCCAGCTTGGTTCAGAAGTTTTGCCAGACTCAAGGCCAGGCGTGGTGGCTCGTGCCTGGAATCCCAGCACTTTGGGAGGCTGAGGCAGGAGGATTGCTTGAGCCCAGAAGTTCAAGACCCCAGCCTGGACAGCATAGCAAGACACAATCTCTACAATAAATAAAAATGAAAATCAAAAAATTAGCCAGAAGTGGTGGCTTGTACCTATAGTCCTTGCTACTCAGGAGGCCGAGACAGGAGGATCGCTTGAGCCCAGGAGTTCAAGGCTACAGTGAGCTATGATGATACCATTGCACACCAGCCTGGGCAACAGAATGAGACTCTGTATCAAAAAATAAAAGTAATAAAATTAAATAAAATCCATTTGTTTATTTTTATTAATTTATTGATTTTATTAATTTATTTTTATTAATTATATTAAATAAAGTTTATTTATCTATTTTTTGAGACAGAGTATCACTCTCTTGCCCCACGGAGAATGCAGTGGAGTCTTCATAGATCACTGCAACCTCAAACTCCTGGGCTCAGGAGATCCTCCTGCCTCAGTCTCCCAAGTAGCTGGTACTACAGGCACATGCCACAATGACCAGCTAATTTTTCTATTTTTAGTAGAGACAGGCTCTCGCTCTTGCTCAGGCTGGTCTCAAACTCCGGACCTCAAGCGATCCTCCCACCTCGGACTCCCAGAGTGCCAGGATTACAGGAATAAAATTAAAATTTAAAAAGACGTTTTGCCAACTCAAAAATACATAGTAGAGCAGGTAATGTTCCTTCAAGCTCAGGACTTTTTCCCAGGACATCTTCCCCACCTGTTATGTTAACTCCCTGAAGCTCAGGAAACTCTAGAAGAATAGACTGCCACGATCTCCGGTGCTTCCAAGGACAGAGAGTCTACTTCCCCCAGCAAAGCAGCCACAAGGGACAGTCAATCCATAAAACATTGATAAAAATAAGTTGTGGAAATAGACTGGTTTACTAAAAAAAAAAAAAATTAAAAAATCTTGATTTTAAATAGATTCCCACTTCTACCCAACTTTAGAGTTAATAAAATGATGGTCTGTAGATCTAATCCCCAAATATGCTTTTAAGCATTCAGAGTTCTTACTATTGAGCGATTCTGAATACAAATCCTAATGTGTGCCTCTCCTAACAAAAAAATAAAGGAAGAAAAGAAAGAGAACAGAGAGAAGGGGAAAGAAGGAGAGAAGAGAAAGAAAAGAAAACACAGAAGAGAAAAGAAAGTAAAGTCTGGCAACACTGGGTCCAGATTCATTTGGCAACAATCAGCCAGAGCTGGGTCACTGCTACCTCCTTGACCTATGACTCCAGGCCCTACTGCTTGTTGTCCTGTTGTCCTGCCCGTCTCCTCCAGCACTTGCCTGACCCCCTCGCAGACATGTGAGGTTGCAAATCCTGGTCTCCAAAGCTCTCCCCGTCCCCACATCCCGACCACTGCTGCAGATCACAGCAGCCCTGCAGAGCAGGCAGGGGAAAGACTTCTACTCTCCCCAGTTACAATCAAACACAAGCAAAGGATTTCTCCAAATTTCTTTATTATGAAGTCCTATTCTGCAGCATATACAAAGTTTATTAAACAATGATGTTAAACAGAGGCTGGATTCAGTTTTTCTATTTTTTTTTGATGTGATTAGATCATACAACTATAGCATGTTATAAATCACTAAGAAGATTTTGAAATACTGATGCCAGGTTACACACCAGACCACATAATTCAGAATCGCTAGAGGTGAACACCAGTCATCAATAATTTTGGGGTTTTTTTTTTAATTTATTTTTAAAATTTTTTATTGATACATAATATATATATGTGTTTATGGGGTACCTGTGATATTTGGTTACACACACAGAATGCGTGAGGATCTTAACCCCACAGGTTACTCTAGTGTGCTCCCAAGACTGAGAATACTGCCTCAGAATCTTCCTAACCAATGGCTCCTCAACCCAGTGGAAAAAGGGAGGTGAGTGCAACATTTCTCTACTCCTGACTGTAGGAAAAATACAATTGTTGCCTGGATCCTTAAGGTCTAATGATTCCTGAGCTATATAGGGGAGAAGTGTTGTTCTGTCTCAAAAAAGGATTCAGAGCTTTAGTAGCAGGAACTAGCCAGAATGGGAAGTCTTACTTCTAAGAGGTTCTAATTAAATCATTCCCTTCTGTAAGACGGCCATTACCTACTCTTCTCACACGTGGCCAGCGGCTAGTCTTACTGCTGGAAGCGCCTCTAGCCAGAGCTGTTTATAGGGCTCCTTAGCAGAAGGTCACCGAAATTATTTTATTATGATTTTTCCACAGAAAGATTTAACTAAAAAGGGGCCAAAGGGGGCACCTGAAATGTTTCAAATATTCACCAGGCAGAAGCACTTAAGCAAGAGGGACACCTTCAGCTGGACGAGCTCCAACTTGGGGCTGCTCCAAAGCTATGTCTACATGTGGCCTGAGCCAGAGACTAAATGCAGGCACAGGAAGTCATCTCGGGCAGCCAAGGGACATTTAAGGTGAGGCAGTGCTTTAGTTCAAGGCATAACCTGTTCTGTTAACAGCGTTTTAAAATGTTCCCCAACCTATGACTTTTGGAACTGACAATATTCCAAGAATCTGAGGCTACATGCTGGAGGAAAAGAAAATGTTCTTACCACTGGCTTAGGAATATGTGGTTATTCCTTGAACCAGGGGTGAAGATGAGTACTATATTAGGAACCAAGCATTTGTTCTCTCTCTACTCAATCATCTCTCTAAATAACTTGAGGTCTGCAAAGCATTATTAATTACCAAAAATTAGGCTCGGGGGCTATGCAAGATGACTAAAAAGGTTTGGTCTCTAATTTCTAGCTGGTGCTTATTAAATATATGCCAATTGACTGATGGATTGATTTACAAGAATTCATCAGAGAACAGATAAAATACACACTCAGCAGCCACCACCCATGCACAGGCATTACTAAAATGAAGACTACAGTAAGTTCTCCTTTCTCCGTTGTCACATAATCACCACCACTGACAGTTTATAAGCCCACTATGGGCTTATAAGCACATCACCATAAAACTCGCTCAATGTGAGGTCCTATCTCTTTGCAAGCCGAGATGCAAAGCATCCTGAACACTTGGAGGATATCAGCACCAGGCCAGGCCCTGTGGAAAGGATTCAATGCAAGGGAAAAAGACAGTGCTCATCTGTGCCCAGAGCCATGCCAAACCTGTTGACTCACTTTAATCTTTTCTTAAATTATTTTTATTGATACATAATGATTATACATATTTATGGGGTACATGTGATATTTTGATACACACATACAATGTGTAATGAACAAATCAGGGCATTTAGGATATCTGTCCCCTCAAATATTATCAGTTCTTTGTATTGAGAACACTTCAAATCTTCTCTTCTAGCTATTTTGACATACACATAAATTATTGTTATGTTTTTAATTATCGTCACCCTACTGCCCTGCTGTGCTTTTGAACACTATAACTTACTCCTTCTATCTAAGTATATGTTTGCATCCATTAACCAACTACTCTTTATATATCCGGGCTTCAGATTCACTTGGATCTTGACCCTCAACCCGACCTGAGTTGAGGGCATCAATCTAAGCTAGTTGGGGTCAGGTGACAGTTTCAGGCCAGATGCCAGAAGGGCGTTTTTTTGAGCTGTTATTGACTTGCAGGTAGTCCTGGCACATGAAGGATGCGATGTGATAGAAGTCTTTTAGTTGTGGGTTATAGACACTCAACGGAAATTGACCTAAACCAAAAGGGAATTCATGAGTTTCAAGGTATAGCTGGATCTAAGTGCTCAAAAGATGTTACCCAGAATCAGTTGCTTTCCATCCCTCAATTCTGATTTCTTCCATGTCGGCTCCCTTTTCAGACAGGCCCTCTCCAAGTGGTGGTGATAATAATTGCCGGAAGCTCCAGGCTCACATTCCACCAGCTTGGCAGCCCCAGATAGTTCTAGCAAGAACCTGGGGCTAATTCACTGGCCTAGCTGCAGTCCTATCCCCAGCACTGAACCGACATCTGTGACCAGGAGAACAGTCCTCTCACCAGCCAGGCCTCTGTCCATGCCCACTTCTCATTCGAGAAGAGGAGATCAGCCCTACTCAAATCACGTGGACTAAGACTTGGGTGAGTGCACAAAAGAAAATTGGGGTATTTTTCTAGAAGGTGAATGGAAATAGGTGTCAGAAACAACTGTGCTGACCCTGTTCGTGTCTCCTGGAGTTATGACATCTATTCTGATCCTCATCGTCATTGAATTTCGTGTGTGTCTGAAACCTAATAGACAATTCAATAAACAGTTGTAAAATGAATGAATGAATGAGTGGCTATGATTCAGGACATAGAGTATGAATCCTTTAAATATTCTATAGTATTTGGTGAATTACTCAATGGCTAATATAAAAGCAAAGATGCAAAAATCAAGGAAGAGATCAGGGGATACCATAGGGAAGAAGCAAGACCTTAACTGGATCTTGAAGGATGAGCAGGTGCGGGGCAGGGGAAGGAGGAGGGTGAATTCCAGACAGGGCACAACATGGGCACTGAGGTCAGACAAGTCCCAGGCATCCAGGAACAGAGAGAAAACTTGCCAGGCAGAGCTTCATATGGTGAAATAGTAGGAGAGGAGTGGGGAAGGTAGGGTGAGACCAACTGAGAGACTGGAATGGCCATCTGAGGAGCTAGGACTGTGTCCTGTAGACACAAGACTGGGGTGAGAAGGGGGAGATGGCCTGGAAGGGAGAGGGAAGAGTTCAGTTTGGGACAGGATGGGCCTGCAGTGTCAGCAGGAAGCAAGAGAGTGATGATGACATGCTGCTTTGAAAAGATAAGTGAGGTGGAGATATGGAGCGGGTGGACGGAAAGGGGTAAGGATGGAAGCAGAGAGTTAGCCAGAAGCCGTTGCCAGGTGAAGGTGACAGGGGCTGGACACTACTCTGCAGAACAGCCTTTTCCAGCCCAGCCTCAGGAGCCCATGCATCCGCCCTCCCCATGCATCCGCCCTCCCCATGCCTCCGCCCTCCCCATGCCTCTTTCTCTTCCCTGCGTTTCCTGCCTCTACTCTCGGAAATCATGTCGGGTATTTTATTATAGCCAAGAAACTTTAACCCAGGCTCCACTGGGAGAAGGTCTACTGGAGATACAGCTCACCAGTTCAACTCTTAAAAATGTTTTCCAAGTAGCATTAGCACCTGGATTCTGCAAACTGACTGACTGAACCTCGGCTTCACCATACACTGGCTGTGTGATCACGGGCAAGTATTTCTTCTCTGTAAAGTGGAGGTAATAATTGAACTTCCCTCAGAGGCTTATTATGGAAATTAATTGCGTTAATAATGTATATAATGTGCCTGACTCAATAAATGTCTATTACTATTATTATTATTTGTATCTGGGAAAATCACAAGCAACCGTGCTGTAGGACTCACCTAGACTTCCTCCCAAAGCTAAAAATTCCTACACACCAGGAGAGGCCTTTGGAGATGGGGTTAAGCTCTTCTCTCCACTGATCTTGGCTGCTCAGCTGAGACTACAAGCTCTAGGAGCTCCTGAAAGGCACTGACCACTAGAGGGAGAATGGATTTCCAGAAACCCAAATCCCTTAACCTAATGTCTTCCAAAGTGCAGGTTTGAAACACATTAGTAGTTGTGATACCAACTTCGTGGGACCCACGTAGCATTTTTTTTCTTTGAGACAGAGTCTCACCATGTTGCCCCAGCTAGAGTGCTGTGGCTTCAGCTCCTAGCTCACAGCAACCTCAAACTCCTGAGCTTAAGGGATCCTCCTGCCTCAGCCTCCAGAGTAGCTGGGACTACAGGCATGTGCCACCATGCCCGGCTAATTTTTTTTTTTTTTTTGTATATATATTATTTAGTTGCCCAGCTAATTTCTTTCTATTGCTTTAGTAGAGAGAGTGTCTTGCTTTTAGTCAGGCTGGTCTCAAACTCCTGAGCTCAAAGGATGCGCCCACCTCGGCCTCCCAGAGTGCTAGGATTATAGGCTTGAGCCACCATGCCCAGCCTAGCAATTTTTTTTGTTTTGTTTTGTTTTTTTGTTTTTTTTTTTTTTTTTTTGAGACAGAGTCTCGCTTTGTTGCCCAGGCTAGAGTGAGTGCCATGGCGTCAGCCTAGCTCATAGCAACCTCAAACTCCTGGCTCAAGCAATCCTCCTGCCTCAGCCTCCCGAGTAGCTGGGACTACAGGCATTCGCCACCATGCCCGGCTAATTTTTTGTATATATATTAGTTGGCCAATTAATTTCTTTCTATTTTATAGTAGAGACGGGGTCTCGTTCTTGCTCAGGCTGGTTTCGAACTCCTGACCTCGAGCAATCTGCCCGCCTCGGCCTCCCAGAGAGCTAGGATTACAGGCGTGAGCCACCGCGCCCGGCCAGCAATTTTTTTTTTTTTTTTAATGAAATAGAATAGAATAGAAAATATCAGCATTAATGACAGAAGATACAGGTTGATACTGTTTCATGAAGCATTTGTTTTAGTTACACAGTTATATACACATATCCCTCCTGGATCCCAATATAAAATGTATTTCTCACTGTCATGGTAGCTATCAGAAGAGTTTGAGAAACTCCTGCTGCAAGGATGTGCAGGAGGAAACTACCTATTTTCTTTAATTCTCAGACAAACAGCAGCAGGTCACATCCAGGAGAGTCATTATTCTGTATTAAAGAAGAATGAGACATAGGAGTGGAGGACTAGATTTAACTCATGACACCCCATCGTGTTAGGAATTTATGTTGTTTCTCAGATTTCCTTCCTCTGGTATTCATTAAACATCGGAACCTATCAAGATCCGACCGGGCCCTCTTACTCTAGGCCTGTAAATACCCTGCATGGCTCTCGCCCTAGGCAATGGCAGTCACTCCCAAGGCCTTCGCTGGTCACTCTGTGTGGCTGAATCTTGAACTACCTCTTTGGCTTTTAACTCCAGATATGTATTTCCAAACGATGGCTGGAACGCTCTCTGTGGATGTCACGTACACGCCTCAGATTCAACCTGTCTGAAACTCTACTTACTTCCTTCCCAGAACAAAAAGAAAGGTTAAGAACCCTGTGTTCCTTCTCTTGGTCCCCCTCTACTCTCAATCACCAATAAGAAAGTCAGCATGGCCAAGTCTCTTTCTCTCTCCATCACTGCCAGCTCATATCATTTCTACCACCCCAGCCTGCTTTTTCCTTACACTCATTATTCTAGATGGTTTCTGTCGTCTTCCTCCTGGTCTCCCTGTGTCCAGTCTCTCGTCTTTCCCATGGATCCTTCCCATGGCCGTCAGCATCCTTACCAAAACACAGGTCCAATCATGCCATTCACTCACACCATTCTCATCTTAAAAACACGCAATAACTCCCCAAGAACAACTAACTAAAATAAAAGTACGTAAGCATGGGATTTAAGACCTAAGCCAGGAATGACAAAATGATTCTATCTCAAGTGCCAATGCCAAGTGATCAGTGGTAGCTTCTTGGAGAACTGTGTTGAGAAGGATCCTGAGGGTTCATGCAAACTCAGCAAGAAAGGTTAACAGTGGGCGCAACAGGAGGAGGCAGCTGTCTCTGATCTAGGCTCAATCTATTTTTTTTTTTTTGGCTTCTTCCTGCATATTCTAACACCAACCACTCAGCCACAACAACTACTTTTTATCACCCAAATATACTATGCAACTCTATTCACTACAAAGACCATTTATTTTAATGATGCCTTTCTTTAACTGTCTAGCCTACTCTTGCCTCAACTTCCTACCTTGTCTTGATCCTGCAGTGCTCTCCCTTCACAGTTTATGTGTACCTCTGCTCGGCATGTATCGACCCTCTTCTGTACTGTAAATATTACATATGTATATCTTATTGTATACACCTATGTGCATGTCTGCCTCTCCCACCAGACAATAAACTCTTTAAAGGCAGGGAATATATCTCACTCATCAACAACCCCTAGTTCCCAGCCACTAACTTTAACATAGCAAACTTTCAATGGACGTTTATAGAACGAATAAACTATTTAACCAATATTCTAATGGCATGTTGATAGGTGGCTTTTAAAAAAAGAAGTCACAGGCCGGGTGCGGTGGCTCACGCCTGTAATCCTAGCACTTTGGGAGGCCGAGACGGGCGGATTGCTCAAGGTCAGGAGTTCGAAACCAGCCTGAGCGAGACCCCGTCTCTACCAAAAATAGAAAGAAATTAATTGGTCAACTAAAAATATATATATACAAAAAATTAGCCGGGCATGGTGGCGCATGCCTGTAGTCCCAGCTACTTGGGAGGCTGAGGCAGTAGGATTGCTGAGCCCAGGAGTGTGAGGTTGCTGTGAGCCAGGCTGACGCCACGGCACTCACTCTAGCCTGAGCAACAAAGTGAGACTCTGTCTCAAAAAAAAAAAAAAAAAAAAAAAAAAAAGAAGGCACAGGGGAATCTCTGGGAACTGAAACCAACCCAGAAGTAAAGACACTCTTATAGAGATCTCCGTGTTGCCAGCAGGGAGCAAAATCTACAAGACAGCAGCCCTAAACTGTCAGGTAGGTAGTAGAACTGCAAATCCAAGAGAAGAATCTCTTTCACTGGTACAGTGGCATAACATCTGACTCTGACAAATGACTGTAAGCACACAAGACAAGCCTGTACCCATTTCACCAATTAAGTCTCAAAAGACGTGACTTAACCCATATTATATGAGCTCCCTTAAGTAGAAGGAGACTGGAACCTACGCCTCACACTTCAAATCCACAGCTCAAAGTTGTGTTATTCCTGCTTCACCAGTGAGTTTTTAGTAAATTTTAGTACAAGAAAAGGAATCCACTGCTATTAAAAATAATAATAATAAATTGAGAAACCACTGCTCTGCACTGCACTGTCTATTCTATAAAGGTCTCACCCCCAGATCCTCTCAGCTGCCCCTAAGCCATTTATCAGTGTCCCCAAACTAAGCCATTTATCAGTGTCCCCAAACTGAAGACTCAACTGGAGACAAGGTGAAGATTTTTTTTTTTTTTTGAGACAGGTCTCATTGTCACCCAGGCTGGAGTACAATGGCTCAATCGCAACTCACTACAACCTCAAATTCCTAGGATCAAGCAATCTTCCCAAGTAGCTGGGACTACAGGTGCATGCCACCATGTCCAGCTTAGTTTTTGAATTTAGTTTTTTTTTGTTTTTTTTTTTGATAGGTGAAGATCGTTTTTCGAAGAGAAATTTCAAACCACTTTACCAAGTGTTAGCAGCAGCTTAGCAGCTTCTCTCGTTGGTTATTTATGTGGAGGCCAATGACTCTAAGCCCTCACTATCAATCTCTCTCCCGTCATAACAGCAAACTGAGGAACACTATTTGTAATACTGTGATAGCCCGAAAAACTGGGAGACAAGTCACAGACACTGGGGGCCTTATCTTTCCTTTATAGGGAAATAGCTTCTATTGTTGTTGTTCCTTGAATGCCTCAGAGGGGAAGAAAAAAAAAAAAAAAGAAATTGAACAGAGACAGTGACAGACTTGTTAATTTCCAAAGTTGATGCCAAGTCCTGTGTTAGAAAAAAGGACACCAACAGGCATTTTGTTCTTCCAAGAAGTGCAATGCTTAGGATTTTTAATTTCGAGCAGTGCACACACACAAAAAAACAAACGGTCTGGGCCAACTTGGGAGAGAACACAACCGATGTCAACGGTTTGGGGGTTATCTCCCCTGCCTTTTCGCTCTGTGTCTGTGTGGTTCCTCAAACACAGTGGGCTGGGAGAGTTCAAGCTCAGTTCACAGAAGAGAACATTCTGTACTCGGCACCGCAGGCCGGGCGGCTCTCTGTAAAACAAGATCAACAGCGTGATCTCAGCCGCCACAGCGGCAGCAGCAGGCACCGCGCTGCCAGCCCGCAGCCCGGGCGGGCGGTCGGACACACGGGCCGTCAAAGGCCACCTCTGCACGGAGGGGACACGCGCACGCCCACGGCCCCGGCAGAAATGACTTTCTGTCCCTGGCAGTTCCATTGTTACTTCTTCTCCCCAGAGGGTCAAGGAAGTTGTTTGGCTTTTTCTCTTTGGAGAGTAATTACAGCTGAAACATTTCCAAGGAAACTGTCCCCCTGCGTGTGCACTTCGGCGCTGGCATTGATTGGAGCTTTCCAATCTGTTTGGATGTTACTGTAATCAGATGACAGCAGCAATAACACTAAGTGCGGCCGCTGGCCTGCCCGGGCTAAGGGAGGGGAGACAGGGAAAGAGGAAGGAGGGGGACAGAGAATCCACTTGGCTGTTGCCCCCACGCCCAGCTTTTCTGTTGCCTTGTGGACCCAAAGCCTTCTCTTTCTTTATCTAGAATGTAGCGTGCTGCTGGGGTGATTCCACACATATTTGTCGAGTGCTTATTTTGTGCCAGGGCCTGTCCATAGAATAATACCGACAGCAAGGTTTCCCCAGCGAAGTGAAAATCTGGCCTTGAAGCCAGTCAGAAGAGGAAGGAAAGAAAGAGGAAAATTGTATTCGTGGGGACACGTGGTGGGGCATGGGGAGGGGAGAGTTGCTAGAATGAGGGATGGAAGGGCCTGAACACCAGTTGGGTGCTTTTAAGTATGACAAAGCAGACATCTGGACCCAGGCTGCTTCCCTCTGCTCTTTCTGCGTTGAGTGCAAGCCTATCTGCAGGAGGAAGAAATGACAAAAAGAATGCGCAAGGGCCCTCAGCAGGGGGGCTCAAGTGCAAGTGCGACTCAGCCTCCTGCAAAGGTTGCCCTTTCCTGCTGCTGCCGCTGCTGCAGGGGGCAGAGACCAGCGGGGGAGGGGCAGCGAGAAGAGATAGAACCTGGAAAATCAGGAGCTGGAGCACAAGGTGCTTTGAATCCTGGTTTGCTGCCCGTGTGACTTCAGGCAAGTCTCCCAGATTTTGTGCCCTTGGATCTCTGGGCTCTCAGCTATTAACCGTGGGGAGGCTACCTCTTGGAAAATGATTGACTATTGGAGGATTTACAGAAATAATATATGCCTTAGCTTGGCAGAGACTAGCTTGGCAGAGACTAGACTTGTTTAATAAATAGTAGCCACTGTTATTATTAATGTAAGTACCATTCAGAGAAAGCTGTTGACCAGGGTGTCACTTACGAATTTCCACCATATGTCCTCCGAAATGTTTTCTTGCCCGAGTATTTTCACAATTTATTTACTTGGTGAATGTGTGCTGAGCACCTGCTCCCAGCACCGTGCTCTGTGCCAGGCACAGCACGAGGCACTGGGGCAAGAGCAGCCTTGTCCTGGGGAAGCTCTCCAGGGAGGGCAGCAAATCCTGGACGGTTGACAAATGCTTCCTCGCAGCCTACCTGCTCTCATGCTCCTGCTCCATTCTCCTAGGCCAGGACTCCCTTTGTGTGGCTGTGACAAGCCATCCCAGAGAAAAAGAAGCTGCTGGGAGTGCTGGGGAGGAGGGACTGGTTGAGAACAGCCCTGATGCCAGACACTTCTCAGGACTGCTCTTCCAGAATGTAAACACCCTTTGTCACTTCAGGACCAGAGCTCCTGCCAAGACTTTGAAAAACAAGTTACACAAGCACCTTTGGGGTGGTTGGACATGCCACATCACAGCTGCTGCTACAGGGGGGAGGGAAGAGGGAGCTGGCCTCAAGGACTCAGGGACAATACATCCTATAAACACAAAGCTCCCTGGGCCAGAAGTCCGATAAAACACAAACCCTTGGACCACCATGCCATGACCCAACCTGTGGCCCAAAAAGTTAGCCACTGAAGATCATTCACAGCCTTCCCTGCTACCATTACCAACAGGATCCCAGAGTTCAACTGAGGAGTCACCTGCCATTAGAGCCAGGACCCAGGCCAAAGTGGGGCTTTCTTGGAACTGGTCACCTGGACATCTTAAATTCTTCCCTGTGGAGATCACCTCCCTTCACTTCCCTGACTATACCCCCCTGGCTGAGGGTACTGCTTAAAATTTTGGCAGCCGAGAACCTGTCTCAAAAACACTGTCCCCCCAATTGGAGTCCTTTGCCAAGGGCTAGTGCCAACTTTAGTCAGTTGCAGATGGAATTTCTCAAGCTAGAGCATGCATGGGGCAGGAAAAGCAAAACCTTAATGATCTGAGATGGACAAAGCTAAATGAATCCAGTGACTCGGCAAGTAGCCAAGATCTCAAAGGGAGTAAATGAAGGGAAGGAGTTCCCAGAGAATTAAGCAAGAGTTTGCACTAACCCAAACACACCTGATGGGAGGAGAGACCTAAGAGAGTGACATTTGTTGACTATTCATTATGTTCTCATTTAATCCCCACGATAATTCAATGGGGTAGGTGGTTATATCATCCCTGTTGTAGAAAGGAAATCAAGACTCAAAGAGCTTGCCCAAGGTCATGTAGCCACATACCTGGCACAGTTGACACTTGAACCCAGGTCTAGCCAGTTTGAAAATCCAGGTTCCTTTCATTACACTATTCTGCCTCCTTGTATACAAGAGTCTTATTAGAATGCAATTGGAATCATCTTGTACATTTATTTTGATTTTTTTCAGAGACTGAAGTCCCAAGTTGAGGGTCTGATACCAAGTCCCACTCTCCAGTCTCATATACACTATCTCAGTATCTATAATCAATCAGCAATAGTTACTGAACATCCACAAGGCCTTGTGCTGTTCCATAGGAAATAGAAAGGAAGTTAAGCATGCATGCTGCCCAGGGAACATACGTTCTGTCTGGATAGGGTAGGCTATGGTGCAGTAACAAACAACCTCTGACTCTTAATGACTTAACACAGCAAAGATTTATTTCCTGCTCACACCACGTGCCCATTGTGAATCAGCTGGGTCCTCACTCGAGCACTCAGGCTAACATGTAATCTGCCAGATACCTCAAGCATAGCCAGTCACCATGTCAGGGAAAAGAAAGTGTGATCGATCACTCACCAGCTTTTAACACGTCTTCCTCTGAAAACTTCTCTTCCAAAAGGGCTCATGCCATTCTGCTCATATTTCATTGGCCAAAGCAAATCAGCCACACGATGCCAAATTATATACAAACCTACCACAAGTCTGGAAGTGGGAAAATATTGGTGAATAACCCTAATAGTGACTACAGTCTGGGAAGAAGAACGACCTCAAAGCCTCGTACCCCACATTTCTACAACAGTGAAAGGACGAATGATTGCGTGCTCTCTGAGCGGATGGTTTCAAGGCTTATGTCCTAAGGATTCAAATATGAGAGAACCACACCTGGCTGGAGACCTAACTGAGGTATCCTGGGGAAGTAAAGACCTACTCTGAGCCTTGAAGACTGGGTAGGACTTGGCCAGACCTACAAGACCAAACCAGTTACATCCACCTTGACTTTCAATAGAGTGATAGTAACCCACCCCCAATCACCCTCATGAATGACATACATTATTCCCGGTCTAGAGAGACAACCTGAATGAACACCTGAAGGCAAGAATATGCACCGTGGGCTTGTGAGGAAGCAGGCCCATCATAGTTGGGCAGAATACCAGAGTTAAGGAGAAATGACAGTTGGCCAAGACATTAGTTGAGAAGGTATAGAAAATCTTCAAACAGGAGAAAATCATGATTTGAGGGATTGTAATCAGTGGCTACATTCTTTCATTTATTTCTTCCTTCATTTCATAAATATTTTAAATATTTTGCATTGGAGATGCAAAGATGTTTGAGCCTTGATTCTTACCCTCAGGTTGCTCCAGACTCTAGCAGAAGAACAAATGTGTTGTTACAAATTACTCTTGCCTTTTGTTGTTTTTTTTTTGTATGTGTGTGACAGAGTCTTGCTATGTTGCCCAGACTGGTCTAGGCTTGTACCATCCTCCTGGCTGGGCCTCCAGAGTAGCTGGGATTACAGGTGTGCACCACCACACCCAGCCACCCTTGCCTTTTAAGATGGATTGATCTCAAAGATATCCTTTGATGAATAGAACCTAAAGCTTTAAGGATGAAAGATTATGAAGGAGAAAGGGTTGAGCTGACTAAATTGCCAGATGGGATTGGGGTGGTGGTGAGGAATTCGGTGGGAGGAGGCTGGAGCCAGTGCAGCTGGAGGAGAGTGGAGGCTTGGAGATCTGGGAGACAAGGCAGCTGGCAATGGGAGAAAGGCTTTTGGAATGAATGGAGACTTGTAATGGGGATTTTTATGAAGTTTGGCCATATGGTGCTCAGTGCGAGCCCTCCACTTCTCTCCCTTGTGAGCATTTCAGTAAAATCTACATTACTGAAATGCTTTGGGAGGTGGCTTGAGAGGTCACAAGGGGACAAGTGGGTTGCAATGAAGTGTTGATTATGGCCTCAGAGTGGGTACAGGGTGTGAACGGGGACTTCCCAAGAGAGCCTAGTCATGTTTTGTTAAACAGATATGTGCAATCAAATTTGTACAGGATAAAGTGGCTCATTCTGGGACTGGGAGAGTTAGTCAAGAAAAGCTTCATTAAGGAGATAAAAGAGGATCCCGGTACCAGGTGCTGAAAGATCAGACAATGTCCCCAGCCCACTTGGATGAATGGAATGCATTTCAGTCCAGGCACCAAGAACAGCACACCCTAAGATTCTGAGGAGAACAGTCTGGCTTGTTCAGGCAACTCCAAGTAAACTCTGATAGACAGGATTCAGGGGTAAAGTCAGGAAGGGCACATTCAAGAATCTAACCCAATAACCAGTATTTGTGGAAATAACAGCAGGTATTCACCTTAAAAATTATTCATTTAGCATTTACTGACCCTCAAATACTTTCCAGCTTTTTCACTATTACAAAAAATCTTTTGTTTTGATTTGTGAAAAATCTGGGAAATTCCTGATTTCCTATTAGCCTAAGGATGTCCTGACTTATTTTATATTCACCTCTCACATATAATATGCCAATATTTACCTCGCTGCTAAGCACCACGTCTCCGTGGGCAGTGGCGAGAATGGGCCAAGATCCTCCAGGTCCTGTGTTCCAGCAGGTGAAAGATCGCCTGAGGCAGCAGTAAACAGGAACAGAAATCTGGTGACTATTAAAACATACTTATTGATTTACGGTCAACTGTCAGGTGGAAAAATTTATCTCCACTGATCAGAGCCAAAAGTATCCCGAGTGTGGGGTGTGAGTGTATGTGTGTGCTCGTGTCTGTTTTAACTATCCACCTGGGAAATCTCTCAATCAGCATTTATTTCAATAATCTCATACGTTGCTCTGGCACCTTTCTCTGCAAATGCTTCCAAAGCAGTTTGTAAATTTTATATAGCTGGGGAATTACCAAGGCAGAAATAGAAGGAAATAGATACTTATCAGCTTCCTAATGATAACCTGGGACTAAATGTACTTTTGTTGAGAAATACAGCGATCCAAGAATGTGTATTTAATTCAGAATGTGTGTGTATCTAAACAACATAGTATTTCATTACAATATTATTCAGATTTCCTTCTAATCATCTGTTCAAATTCTACACAGCTTTCAAGACCTACCTCTAGAATCAGCTTTAGTTGACAGCAAATCTTGGTCCCTGAGAGCAAAATACTGTCACCTTGCCCTGGTCACTGCTTTTCCCTAAAAAGAAAAATGGCAGTGGGCAGGTGACCTCGGGTCACTCTAGGAAGTGAGACATTATGCATTTCTGGCCCATTTCTCAGCGGTGGCTGGAAAGTATCTATCCAGGAGTCCAGTGAACACCTGCGAAAAAACTGAAGCAACTTCAAATCATTCATTCATTCATTCAGCAAATATTTGCTGAGAAATTACTAAATTACTATGTTTTGGAAACTATGCCAGGCCGCTAGAGACACAGCTAAGAGCAATAGAGACATGGCCCCTGGCTTCCTGGAGCCAGCAGCCTAGTAGGATAGATGGTCATTGGTGAAATAATCACACAGATCATTGTAAACTTAGTACCAAGATAAGGGTGACCAAGGATGATTTCAAGAACATAAGCAGGGAGCCTGACCTACCCTGAGGGGTCAGGGAAGGCTGCCTGAGAAAGTTCATCTGAAGGATGAGCAGGACTTAGGTAGGTGTGTGAGTGTGTGTGTGAGTGTGTGTGTGTGTGTCTGTGTGTGAGATGTGTGGAAGAGCTTCAGTTTCCTCCTTCATAAATGACTGTACTAACAGTGCCTTGTCTAAGTGTGGGGTCCCCAGAGGCAGACCCTGAGATGAGGACTCAAGGGAAGGTGATTTATAAAGAAATGTCCCCAAAGAAAACTGGGAAAGCTGGTAGAGATGGTGGGGAGTGGGGCTGGGATGGGAAGAAGGGAGGCCAAGCAGGGTTAAGATCAAGCAAAGTCCCATGGAGAAGCATGTGGGAGACATGGGAGACAAGTGAGGTCACACAGGGAGCTGGGAGCATCTGTCCCCTGCATCTGTTAGTCACAGGTAAAGTCCCAGGCACTTCTGCTCTTTGGGTTGAGAAGCAAAGTGGTTCCAGTAGCTCAAGGACCATCCTCCAACACAGTCTCAGTCTCAGTTCTGGCTGCTGGGAGCATAGTATAAGGTCGCAGGGTGTGCAGGAATATGCAAGGGGATGGATGTGGCCAAAGCAGTGAGGTGTGGCGACATGGGGCACAGGTACAGGTTAAAGGAAACAATGCACGTAAGAAACAGAGCACAGCACATGGCGCATAGTAAGTGCTGGATAATATTAACTCTCATTGTAATTTTTATTTATCAGCTGTGCATCGACGTGGCCTGGGACAGATGCTGCTTTGCCCAGTTATCTCTGCCAAATCCTTCAGGAAACCCACTCTTCCACCCACCACTCCCCACCGGGCCTCCAGAGCCAAACACACATATAAATATAGCAATATATATTTATATTTCCCAGGATTGTCACATTTTGCTGAGCTCATAACAGAACTGAACAAATAGCCCTGTCATCCTCTGTAATATATTCCATCATTCACCAGCCCTTCATCTCTGCCTGTCCTCCTGGGCTCCCGGAGCTCAGAAATTCATGTGCTCGGCTGCTTCTTCAATGTGATCTGCACTAACCTGATGAAATTCTCAGGCCTTCATTTCCTGGGCAGGTTGATAGAATTTTCAGACCACAGGGAGTTCCTGGATCTGCTTGTCTTGCTGAGCAATGGAACAATTGTTTGCTCCTTCAAAAATCAACATTTTAAATAAAAAGGAATGAACTACGATACAACAAGAAGGATGGATCTCAAAAAAAATATTATTCTGAGCAAAAAAGCTAGACACAAAAGAAGGCACATGGTATGATTCCATGTATTAGAAATTCTAGAACAGGCAAAATTAAACTGTGGTGACAGAAAGCAGATCTGTAGTTGCCTGAGGCCGAAGGTTTGGGGGACAACTGTAAAAGGCATAAGGGAACTTTTGGAAGTTGAAAATGTTCGTGTCTTCATTGTGCAGGTATTTGCAATGGTGTCCACATTTGTCAAAACTCTTAGAACTGTATACTTAAAATGGGTGTGCTTATTGTATGTAAAGTATACCTCAATAAAGTTGATTTTAAAATGAAATAAATAGGCATTTTATTGCCTGACCAAGAGATTGAAAGTAGATCCAAGTCTAATCATAGGAAACTCCACCTGGCCAGACACACAGAAGCCTTTGTAACATTCCCTATCCCCGCGCCCTATTTTTTCTTTTGGCAAGAAGTTGGTCTTTATCATGGATGGGAACAATAGCAAGGAGAATCTAAACAGAGAATAATCCACAAGTCACTTACAGCTGGTGGCTCTGGAATGTGTTTTGTTGCCTTATGGAATTTGAACAGAGAGGGGCCTGCTTGACATCCCAAAAATACACTTCAGATGAAATAATGAAGTTCCCCATAAAGATCTGCATTGCTGGGAGCTGGGAGGCACATCACTCTGTCTGACTCCACTGCTCCCTTCTCCCTATTTCAGGCAGGAAATGCAACGATCCGCCCAGTCCCAAACCTTCCTTAAGCAGGCTCTGCCTGCTGATGCTTCCGCATAACATGCAGTGTAAATAGAGTTGAGATGCTCCAGCCATTGCAAAAAAGGCTTGAAAAAAGTTTCTTGCAAATTACTGGAATAATCCACTTGTAGATAATTGAGAACAGATTCCACAAAAATGAGTTTTTTATATCAAGCGTGAAGTTTGGAAATCTCTCCTGGCTTACCGCACCCACCCCACCCCCTTCAAGCCCTGCCACTCCCGAGCTTGGGTTCGCTGCCCGCTATTTGCACCCCACCTCCTGTCCCCAACACCCCGTACTTTGTCCTTCGTGGCACTTACCACGTGGAAGGCAAATGCTTGTTTACTAATCTGTGTCCTGCCCCAGACTGAGAGCAGGGTCTGCTGAGGTCACTGTTGTCTCCCCAGCTGCTGAGAACAGTGCCAGGCCCATAGTAGGTGCTTAATAAATAGTAGTTGAGTTGTTATTCTTCTGAACACATAACAGAGTTTATTTAAGGTTTTGAAAATCAACTGCACAAACAGGAAAACTCTGGCGCTTCCAACAGGAACTCCACCCAAGCAGAACTCCAGCAGGAAATACCAAAAAGTAAGTATCTAACACAGAAATCACTGTGTTTCAACGCAAACTCTTGTGAGCTGATTGCCAAGTGGCTGTGGAACAGTCTGGAAGATCTAAGGCTTTAGGAACTGCCCTCCAAGGCAGGTGACAGCCTCCAAGTGAGGGTAGAGATGCTCCTTGTTACCTTAACTCCCTGTGCTTCTAGCAGGACACTGAGTTTGGAGTCAAGGCCAGGTTTGGAGGCCTAGACTCTCAGAGCCTCTGTCAGTGATGATACTAATACCTTCTCACATCTCACAGTACCATCTGTAAGTCCTTAATGGTGATGTAAATTTCAGCTGCGTAGTTATCAGACACAGGAATAAGAAAGATACACTGGGATGTTAAAGCAGCCAGAACAAGAGGAAGAAGAAGAACAAGGGAATTCTGAACAATAACCCTAAGTTACTCCTCATCATTCAAACACTGGCTTCCAAGATCTGGTTCACCTCAACCCTTCCTTTCTTTCCATGGCCTGCTGGGTGCTCACCTTTTGGCCCATTTACTCCACAGTGAGTGAGGGGAAAACACAGAGTTTAAGTTCACTCTGTGTTACTACAAATTGTCAGCCCTTGAATTGAAAAATCAATATTCAAGGACCAAACATTTGTTAATTCGTTGATGGTACCTACTTCTTTCATTAAAATGCCCAGTTAAGAAGTGACCTCATGAATTTTTTGCCTTTTTTTTTTTTTTTTTTTTTTTGAGACAGGTTCTCGCTCTATCCCCCAGGTTGGAGTGCAGTGGCTCAATCATAGCTCACTGCATCCTTGAACTGCTGGGCTCCTGACTCAGCTTCCAGAGTAGCTGGGACTGGTAGGCATGTGCCACCATACCCAGCTAATTTTTTTCATTTTTTTTTATAGATACAGGGACTCACTATGTTGCCCAGACTGGTGTTGAACTCCTGGCCTCCCAAAGCGCTGGGATTATAGGCATGAGCCACAACCTGGCTGATCTCATGAATTTAAAGGATTCCTATGGCCTATACCTGTCACATAACTTACCTTGAATTTAGACAACAAATCATGCCAATACTTGGGGTATGCATAAAAATTTCAGAACATCGACAACTAGGTCAACTCCTGGTGAAAGTTCAGCTTGTGCCCACTGCAGCAATATCACCAGTCATTCATTCATTAAATCATTCATTCCACAAAAGGGAAAGAACTCTGGAGTCTGGTTTGAATCCTGGCTCTGCATTTTACTAGGAATATAACCTTAGTCAAATTGCATGTCCCTTCCTTGGTAAATTGCAGGTCATAATAATTCCTACCTTGGAGATTTGGCATGAACACTAAATAAGTCATTTTAATTATTAATAATAATAGTAGTAACAACTATTGCTCAGAGGCTAATATGTGCACCAAGGACCTAGAGCCATCTTGCCTTCTCCTTTGGGAATGTTCATCCACTGCTGGCAACAGTCGGGCAGAGCATCCAGCTGTTCCCTTGGCACTTTCCACTTGAAGAACAGTCTTTCTAACTTTAGGGCCTTGTGTGGAAGTCACTTCCCTTCTGTTCCAGTGCCATGTGTAGACATTGAAGGGACTCTTAGACAACTCAAGCTTTCCAAAGTGCTGTGTCTCTGGTAAGAGAATGACAGGCCTGTTAGATTAAACCATTCGACTGGTTTTGGGGGAAGAGGAGCTCACCTGAGTAGGAATTGGAAAAAAAAAAAAAGAAAAAGAAAACAAAAATCTAAGGTAAATACTCAAGAAACACAACTGAAGAAACCTCAAGTCAGATCTTTCTAGCACACAGTTATGATGATCACAAAAGCTTCTCTAAATACTTCACGGCCTGACCACAAGTCAAGCACAGTGTGTTGTAAATAATAGGTGCCAGTATAGCCAATAAATTTTATTGTGCCTTTTTGCCTTTCGTGAGATGCGCAAGATAAGAAAATCTCTGAAGAAATTTGTCTGGTATATGCTTGGTGACTTAAATAGAAAGGTTCAGAGATCAGTTCTAGTTTATCAAAATTCCATAGCACTTTACCTGCCCCACTCTTAGGGAGCAGTCTCTCCTCTCTCCTGAGCCTACAGCTGACTGCTTTTGCCAGAGATGTCAAGGAGTTGAGAAGGACCCATGGCTTGTCCACTACTGTGTTTCTCACAGCACCCAACAGAGTGTCAAGTGCAGAGTGTATATTCTCTCTCTATATATATACATATATATGTGTGTGTGTGTGTGTCTGCGTGTGTGTGTTTGTGTGTGTGTGTGTATACATATAGTGCATTTTGATCAGAGTGCACATCTACAGGAACTAAGAGGAACCAACACAGCACATCCTCCACCCCTACTTAATGTTCAGTGACACTCAGGCAGAGGAAGAAGGAGGGTGGTGCTCCAGGCCATATGACTAGTATGAGAGTCAGAAAAAGGACCCTGGTCCTTAACTTCTTGCTTCTCTCCATATACGCTCTTTCCAAGGAAATTAAATCTCTAGCTGAAGAGAGGCATAATTCAAAGAACTAACCTTGAGGACAGTAGAAATATGAAAAAAAGTCCTTTCCTTGTCTCTTTTGAAATTGAATTTTTTTTCTGGTTTCTTCAAGTATTGAGATTGACATTGAATTTTAAAGTCTGTTGGGGGAAAGTTGTTCTATTGTATGCGGTGAGTATACATACATACGCACACTTCTTTGTGCATATATGTGTCCATCTGTAGCGTTAAATCTTATGTGTGTGTATATCGCATTGTATATCTTATATATTATACATTTAGCATTATCATATATATGTATATAGCATGTATGTTGTATAGATATGTGTGTATGTATAAGTAACATCTATATACATACACATATGTGTGTATGCATACGTATATTTTATTTTTTTAATTCTTTTTGGCGACTCTTCTCCTTGCCTAACATATGTATATTTTATATACACACACACACACACACACACACACACACGCCTGGTCAGTTACTGGGTTTGGCTGATGAAAAGTTTTATTTGCATGGAGAACCAAAACGCTCCACCGGATGATTGCATCCTAATTAAGACGTGAGTGTGCAGAGCACCCGCTTGGTTGCAGAAGAGTAGGGCTACATTAAAGGACAGCACTGGGTGCTGCCTGGAGGGCTGCTGCTCAGTGCTTCTGCCTGCGCTTCCTGCTCTGTTCCCAAAGTCCCCTCTCTGACCCATGGTGTCAGCAGGCCGAGGACGCTGGGGAAAGGCCTGCAGCGACCTCAGGGAGGGAAGGGAGCTGCCGCTGTAGGGGGCACTGTGGCGGCCCTGGACGCAGGCACGAGAAGAAAGCAAATGGCATTTCTTCAGTGCAACCGGGTAAGAGCAGAGCCAGGGAATCGCCATCTGCTTGTCCCTCGCCCTTTCGGCCAGACCGACCCCCTACCCAAGCTCTAGACCCCAGCTGTTGGGCTCTGAGGGAGTCCCTTTTTCCACTCAAGTCTGGAACCAACGGAGAGAGCCGCAGGCGTCAGGCAGACGAGGACGACAACTCCATCCTCACTACTCATAAAGACTGGGTGGGAAGATGGATCTTAGATGGGCGGCGAGGAGGAGCTTTCCGAAGCCCGGGCCCGGGAGGCAGGGCGCGCTGCACTCACGCCTGCCCGCCTGAGGCCGCCAGTGGAGAGACACAGACTCGGAGGAGCGAAATGGGGGCGCTCTGCTGGCAGCTCAGGCCCAAGAGAGGGAGAAACTGAGGCAAACCCCCCTCTCCAAACTCGGCGTTCTCTGAAGTCACCCATTTTCCCCCGGGATGGGTGAGTCGAAGGGGACGGAAAGGCCAGCAATGTCGCTGTAATGGAAGGCCTTCCCCAAGAAGGGAATGTCGCGAGTGGCGAGCAAGCATTCCCCCAACGTGAGTCAAGTCACAAACCACGCTGAGTGCGACGGTGGAGGCTCTCCCAGTGGCTGTGGGAAAGGACGCCCTTCCTCCCTAGGCTCCCTACTCCTCCCGCAGACAGCGCTCCCACTTCCTGTGCTCACTCTGTGCACGCCCCTCTGGACTTCCGGTCTTGGCACTGCTCTCGCGTGAGGGGAAGGAGCCATGACTAAACCCAGGGTTTTTACTCCAAGGCCTTGGGGGAAGCGGCACTTTCCACACGGTAGAAGAAGATGAAGAAGGAGGGGCACATCGGACTGGTGTGTTGGTGAAGGATGGCTGCCTCCTAAGCTCTTCCTCGTCTCCCCAAAAGGGGTGCAGGTCACAGGCAAAAGTATCCTAAATCATGGTCATGTCCCACATCGCTCACTGTTCAGAGCTAGAGGGGAATTGTGGTATACTATGAAATATATTTGTCCTTGGTTCCTGTCACAGAGCTCCTAAAACCTTTCCTGAGAGATGGGAGTGTCGTTAGCTGTTCTTAATAACCCACTTTGGGACACACCTGAGTTTATGCTAATTTGTGACTTAGGGTGGGGCTCCCAGATAGCTCCAGGATGGGGCTGTTCCCAGAGGGACCAGCTGATTGGCGGGTTGGAACCTTCAGCTCCGCCCACTGACCTCTGGGAAGGGTGGGAGGGGGAGCTGGAGATGAAGTTCTACAAAACTCTTGCACAGTAAGATCTGATGAGCTTTGGGATCGCTGAGCACAGTGGAGGTGCCAGGAGGGTGGCACCCCAAGAGGGCATGGAAGCTCCACCACGCCCCTTCCCACATACCTTGCCCTATGTGTCCCTTCCGTCTTTTTGTCTGTAACCGTTGTGATATCCTTTATGATAAACCGATAAGCATTTTTTTCTTGAGTTTTGTGCGCCATCCTAGCAAAATAATCAGACACTTGGAGGGGTAGTAAGAACTGCGATTTATAGTCAGTTGGTCATTACTATAAATGACAACTTGGGACTGGCATCTGAAATGGGGGCTCTGGGGCTGAGCCCTTAATGTGTGGGACATGATGTTATCTCCAGGTAGATAGTGTCAGGATTGAACTGAATTAGAAGACATCCACCTGGGCTCTGCTGGAGAATTGCTTGGTGCTTGAAGAAACCACCATCCGTTATAGAAGTATCCTCTGTTGAGTGTAAGTAGAGAGAAAAAACTTTGGTTTTCCCTCAGAGGAATCAAATGAGCCAACGCTAGAGTACACTTTTGGATTTACAAAGCTCAACTTTCCCCAGTAATCTTCATTCGTTGAGCGCCTACGAAGTAGAAGGCCATGTCCTAGGTGCTGGGGACACAAGGCACACTCCCTAACTCTAATGAGATTTACATGAATCTGTGAGTCAAGCAGGAACCTGCTGAGCATCTATCATGCACCCCCTTGTGCCAGGTGCTCAGGAAACACCTGAGACTTGCCCCTCCAGCCTGCCAAATGCAACAGTGAAAGGACTGATATTGAACCACCTAGGAGAAAAGCCTGATTCCCTTTGCTTTGAGGAGAGATTCCTACTTCACAGATTGCCTGGGGGTGGAAGACAGTTTAGGAAAACAAAATAAACGGGCTGATTCGATAACTAAAATGACATGTCTCTCATGGAAGACTGCACAAATTCTGAAGAAGTGTTGGTGTGTGCATCCTTAAGTAGGCAAAACCATTCTAAAAAATAAAATATAGGCCGAGTGCGGTGGCTCACGCCTGTAATCCTAGCACTCTGAGAGGCCGAAGCAGGAGGATCATTTGAGCTTAGGAGTTTGAGACCAGCCTGAGCAAGAGCAAGACCCCATCTCTACCAAAATTAGAAAAAATTAGCCAGGCATGGTGGCGCATGCCTGTAGTCCCAGCTACTGGGGAGGCTGAGGCAGGAGGATCGCTTGAGCCCAGGAGTTTGAGGTTGCTGTGAGCTAGGCTGATGCCGAGGCACTCTAGCCCAGGCAACAGAGTGAGACTCTGTCTCAAAAAAATAAAATAAAATAAAATAAAATGCAGTGGCTTTAAAAACGTGAAAAGGGTGAGAGTCTGCATCCTGCCCTTTATGGGGGCATGACTGCTGACCCTACCCTGGCTCTAAGAGAGATGGATCTGTACATTTTTAGACACCATAGAAAGATTTCTTTCTGCCTGGGCTTCTTCAGAGCATTTTACATTTTGACAAAATTTTAAAACAACACAGCAGGCAAAAGAATAAAGGCTTTTTTCCCCTCCTTTAGTCTCAATATAACTGTGTATAAAGGGCGGAGAGCAAAAAGTTCATGTTCAGAAGCTCAGGGACTATTTGCAGCTCCCTAATAAGCAAAACTTTTTTGGCCATCTACTCACCCATTCATTTTTGTTATATCAAAACCTCAAAAACCTAAGGGTAGGCACATAGTAGGTGCTCAGTGAGGGCTTATTGAATGGATGGATGGATGGATGGATGGATGGATGGATGGATGGATGGATGAAATATCCAGCTATCAGTCCACAGTCCATCCAACTTACCATGAGCACAGAGTGACTTCTGCAGACACTATCTTGTTTACTCGCCACCAGAGACCGGAAGCAGAGAAGTTCTTGTGTGCTGACCTCTTAAGGGGAAGAAATTGAATAGAGAAATAGAATGAACTCGTTCCAAAACACTGCTGAACCCAAGAAACAGAGAAGTGGAGAAATGTGCAACTCAATCCCTCTAAACCCACCTCCAGCTCCATAATTATCTCAGTTAAGCTGGGAGCAGTGGTGCGTGCCTGTAGACCCACCTACTTGTGAGGCCGAGGTGGGAGGACCACATTAGCCCCGGAATTCGAGGCCAACCTTGGCAGTAGAGAGAGATCCTGTTTCTTAAAAAAATAATAATAATAATTACCCCAGTTTAATTACAAAAATTAATTGAGCTTTTACTATGTGCCAGTAGCTATGGCTACCAAAGTGAGTAAGACCACACTCTCCTATTCTTCCAGCTCATGTCCCACCATCTTGTCTCTGACCAATGGCTCATTCCACCTTCGTTTTCCTATCTATGAATTTAGAGTTCCTAGTCAAACATGATGCTAATCACTCCTTTGCAATGCCTTCAACTCCCACTCCCTCTCTCCCCTGTTGCACACTTTGGCAAACCTTCACTTGTGAATGAAACCTAACACCCCTCTCCTCTGTGCCAGCTCAGCACTGCAGGAGAAAGCCACACGACTGTGCCAACTGATGTCACTTATAATACATGACTGAAACCCATCCCTCTCCCAGTAATCCGATTTCAGTAAATGGCACCACGGCCCACCTGGGTACTCAAGCCAGAAATAACTCTTGAAATTCCCTTTTACCTCACACCCCACATTCAAACTGTCACCAAGGTATTCATATGGTGTCCAGTAGGAATCTGAAGTCCACCTCTTCTGTTCATCTTCATCTGCCACCGCCTTGTCTAGGTCTCTGTCACCTCCCAAATGCACCACTGAGATTGTCTCTGAATTGGTCTCCCATTTTCATTCTGATCTGCTGGTTTATTCACTGAAAGAACGAAAGTGAACTATTAGCTCCTAAAGTGGATCGTGTTTGCAGCATGTCTACCTGCCATATGTACACACCCTCACCCTTACCACTTCAGTGCTCACTAACCGGACTTCCAAATGCCACAACCCGTATTTCTTTGCCAGAAGGTTTTCTCTGGTCTTGAAGCTGCTTTGGCCACCCTTGAAGCAGGCTAGAAATGCCTGCTTGTGCCCCTTGTCCCCCAGCAGACCTCAAACAATGCCTGACAGGATTGGGTATGTAAATACCCCAGTTCTCTTACTCCTCAAGTGGGATAACTTAAGGGGCACAGTCTATACTGGCTCCCAGAGCTCCCAGAGGGACTAAGCTTTGGTTGTCCACAGTGATAACTTGATTTATCACACATCCTTCACTGCCTCAATCCCCCACTCCTCTACTGACGCTTCCTATATCACCTCCAAAGAGACTACTTTGACTTAGTATTCTTCTGGAAAAAACCAGACTAAGGCAATGTCTCATCCTTGCCTGCAATCCTTACTATGGCATACCACTGCCTTTAGGATAAAATTCAAAATCCTTAATTTTTCCTAGAAATTCCCACATAATTCTCCTACATACCTCTCAGTTTTCACCTCCCATCATGCTCTCCTTCCCCACACCACTGGCATCACATTGCCCCCTTTCAGTTCCTTGAATATTCTAATCCCTTTGCTACCTCAGGGCCTTTGCACACTCTGTCCCCTTGGCCTGGATCACCCTCAGCTCCAGGTCCAGGCATAACCTCACATGCATGCCTGGCCCTCTTCCTCCAAGTCCCAGCTCAAATGCCCTTCCTCAGACAGGCCTTCCTTCATAACTCATCTTAACTGGGTTTTCATGTTATCCTCACCCTTTATCTCCTTCATGACACTTACCACAATTTGTAACCCTGTTTGTGTGTTTTCTTGTCTAAGCTCTGTGTCTCCCCACCAGACTGGAAGCTCCAAGAAAGCAGAGATCATCTCAGCTTTCTCCACCAGGACATAGCAGAGGGCCTAGCACAGTGCAAGCCATCAATACTGACTTTATTTTCTTCAAGAGTGAACAAAGACATGATCCTTGCCCTCAAGGAGCTCATAGTATAGTGGAAGAAGCTTGTATATAAACAGATAATTTTCAAGAGGTGTCAGAGGTCAGATAGCCATAAGTAGAAGGCACTAACAGAGCACAAAGCCCACAGTGGTGGATGAAAGAAATGACACTTTGTTTTACTGATCCAATAGCCTCTAAGTTACATGAAGTTCAAAAAGTAAACAAGTCCTTCTGTCTCCCTTCTATGTCCTCAGCGCTGGACATAGTGCACAGCTCAGGTTAGATTGCATTAGAAATATTCATTGCTTGAATGAATAAGTGAATGAATGAATGAATATTTGTACTTTCTGAGTCAGAATCAAAATCTGGGTTTAAAATTTTTACATATATTCTAAAATTCAAAATAATTAAAATACCCAGCCACAGGAGAAATATAAAGAAAATCATGGTACATCCTCTTACTTGAAAAAAATATGTAGCCATAAAAAAAAAGCACACATCAATGAAGAATTTGTAATAAGATAAAAAATGTTAATAATATCAATGGGGAAAAGTAGGATTCAATATTATATGTACAGTAGAAATACTGTCATGTTAAACACAAAGCACCAAAATATGTCTGAAAATAAGCAAAAATCTTGAGCTGTTTTTCTTGTTACTTCATTTTACCCTTTTGTGGATTCTAAGTCATCTACAGTATAATACAGCTTTTGGTTTAAGGGATATAGGTCATAAATCTGGCCAGGAATTCTAGAAATCAAAATAAAAGATAGAACTGATATACCAATATTAATATCTGCTTTGAAATAATGACCACATAGAAAAAAAAATACATGTATGTAATAAATCTCAATCCCTCCCCCGCGCCTCAGGGAATTGTTTCTAAAGTTGGTTTATGTATTTATTTAATTATTAATTAAATAATTGATAAATACTATCAATATCATACATATAAATAAATATATAATATATAAATAATAAATAAATATCATTGATAAATGATTTATTAATTTATTTGATTCACTTTAACATGATTTATCATACCATTAAAAAACAGAGGCGTATCTATGAACCACGAAATGGCTTCCAGGGCTTCTTTTTCAAGAATGAAGAAAACAAAATCTTAGAAAGACGGTTGTGGTAGGCAGCCTCCAAGGTGGCCCCTAACAATCCCCACTTCTTGGTATTCATGCTTTTGTGTAACTCCTTGCCTTCGAGTATAGACTGGATTGAGGCTGACCAACCGTCCTGGTGTACCCAGGAAGGCCTGAGGGAGGTCCCCAAATATGAAACTTTCAGAGGTAAAAGCAGGAAAGTCTTGGAAAAATGAGGATGAGTTGGTCACCCTAGCTAGATCTAATGACTCACTTCTACACAACGTAATACAGCAGAAGAGATGAGTTGTCACTTCCAAGATTATGTTATAAAAAGAGTGTGGCTTCCATGGGATGCTTCCCCTCATGCTCTCTCTGAGCTCACTTGCTCCGGGGAAGCCAGCCGCCATGTCATGAGGCAGCCCTGTGGCGAGACCCACACGTGTGGACTTGGAAGCAGATTTGCCTGTAGCCACGTGAATGAACTTGGAAGCAGGCCCTCCCTCAGTCGAGCTTTCAGATGACTACGGCCCCAGACAACACCTTGATGGCAACCTTGCAAGACTCTTTAGCCAGAACCACCCTGCAAAACCACACCCAGATTGATCCCTAGAGACTGTAATAAATGTTTGTTTGTGGGTAATTAGTTACACAGCATGCATAACTAACTATGATAATACAGTTGTGATAGATTAGAAGACATGAACTATTTTTGAAATTAGAGTTTCTTTAAAACAAGCTTTGCCATACAAATCATAACTACCCTCCCACCCACGTTAATATAAGTGCCCGGAAGCATAACATCCTATTGTCCAGCAGCTCCCCACCCCATTACAACTATTCTGACCACATCTCTGCTTTTGTAGAAGTAAAAGCTCAGGAAATCATCCCTTCCTTTCCTGCCTCGCTCCAGCCCCAATGTGGAACTAGTGCTGATGATTATTGTGAGCAGTATATCAATTGACCACAGTTTCACAGAATCATATAATCAAAGAATCATCAGGTTAGAAAGAGCCCAATGAGATTTCTCTGATTACAAATTTAATAAAGGTAAAAATTGCATACCCAACTTGAGAGGAAATCCTTAGTACCTTTTCCCTCCCCTACCAAAGAAAGCTGTCAGAGGTACTAGCCCATGGAGGTCTTTCCTTTTTAACTTTGCGTGATGGAAATTTTCGACATAGAGAAGTAGAGAGAATAACATAATGAACTCGTCACTCTCGTATCCACCACCCATCTTCAACAAGCATCAGGCTCAAGGCCAATTTTATTTCATCTCTTAACCTCCCTCTCCTCCATCCCACCCTACTCCCCATACACTTAACCCTCACCCTTTGGGTTATTTGGAAACAAATTTCAGACATCATGTCATTTCATCTGTAAATACTTCACCTATAAAATGTATTTCTAAAGGATAACTTTTTTAAAAAACATAACCACAATACCTAAATTGAAAAAAAAAATCCTTTAATGTCATCAAATATCTAGGCAGTGTTCTTATTTCCCTAATGGTCTCACAGTTTGTTTGTTTGTTTGTTTGTTTGTTTGTTTTATAGTGATTTGTTCAAATCAGGATGCAAATAAGGTCTATGCTTGCATTTAGTTGATATGACTCTTAAATCTGTTTTAATTTATGGCTTCTGCCTCCATCTGGCACCACTCCCCCCCCACCACGCCCTGCACCAGGGTTACATTTTGAGACAATCTTTCCAAGCCCTGTGAACACGCTGTTTTCTGATTTCTACTAGTGACTCATCTCTCTTGCCAAACAAACAACAACGTACTGGACCCTCTTCTTTAAGACACAACTTTAAGAGGTATGCTTGCCCGTAGATTCATTTCAAAATGTTAAAATTTATCAATGAAAGACAGTCTAATTATACCTCCTACTGGAGGAGACAGGAGTCAATTTCACACAACAGTTGCTGTAACACTTTTTAACAACTCTACTATCTGAGGATGTTTCGCAAAAGTCAAATAAATATTTTGCTCCATTGACGAAGCCTTTGCCATAGCTTTTAAATAGGAGATAGGAAAGTGTTTCAAAAGCAACACACAGCAGTTACATCCTGATGACTGCGGTGGCCCTTCTCCCTAGACCTCCGTGAGGTTGTTTTCATATTCCTCTCTCTATGAAGTGGGGTAAAACTAATAGCTTCACAGGCAAAATCTCACTGAGACCTCTTGGCAAGTTTCTCCCAAGCTGAGTCGCATCTGCGGACAGTTGGTGTGAAGTGAAAACACAGGGAGTAACAGATATCTGTGAATTTATTTGGGTCATCATGATGCTCTTAACAGCAGGGCTTTGACGGGAATGCTGTGAACCCTCCTCCCAACCTGGCTTCCTCGCTTAGGACCCAGGAGGAAGCACATTCTCAAGGTCTATTTACTCTTCAAACCTGGTTCCCCTGGGCTTGCACCTCCTCCCTGCACTTACCACCTGAACGGGCAAAATCCTGCGCTGTAAACTCGGAGGTGTGAGTCTCATTACTGCTGTTCCTACTGTGCATGCCTGAGATTTGTCCAGCTTTGGAATAGGCAAGAGTTCAAAGCAGCCTCGATGGCACCTTTTCATGACTTGAGTCAATTAACAAGGGATTCCGAGCTGGCCTGGAAGTCCGGACTGCCAGAAAGGCCCTGGAGCAACAGCTGGAATAAAAACAACAGCAGAGCCATTTGCGAAAATGCCAGCACAAACACACTGACCCTCGTAAACCTTGACATGAACTTGGAGAGGTGGGTCCCAGCTGCCTTCAGGATGGCAGAGGTGGGAGGCTGCTGCCTTCTTGCCAATTTTCCCATCTTTCCAAATCTCCTTAACGCCTGCTCTGTTGTCCAACCAAACTCTCCCGTGTGGTTCCCTCTACCGCATCTAACATCTGGGTCATCCACTCTGGTCTAAGCAGACCCTCTCTCTACACAACTCCCTTCTTCCATGAATGAAAGTGTTGAATGTATCTATCAGAGGGGGCTGGAGTCAGCGATTCTAGCAGCCTGTTAAAAAAAACCCGTAGCTTTAGGAAGAAGACCACTAAATAGCTCTTTAAGCTTCTAAAGAGGCCAAGAACCTAAATAAGTCAATGTTAAGATTCCAGGCTCAACAATTCATCCTTTTTTTTACTCTTCCCTCCCATTAAATGGTTCAGGGTGTACTCACCACTGTTTACACAAAGCCAAATACTTCTCTTAAGATAAATGGACTTTTTGTAAGCTCCCAGCTGTGTAAGCTGCAAAAAGTTACAGAGGTGATTAATTGATAAGCCACCATAGCTTAGCTTATATAGACACAATTCAAGCTAAAGACAGCCCAGATTACAATTTTGTTACTACTGTATATATTGAACTAAAGACTGCTTCAGGGTGCCGAAAAACTTGACCAGACTGGGAAGGTGAAGAAAAAGTACACTAAGTTGGAAAGGGAAAAATAGAGGAAGATGTGCTTTTATTTCTTATTCATTTGCAAATTTTTTTCAACAGGCTAGTGGGGGTGGGGTCAGCAGGGGACAGGACAAGAGGGTAGTGGCCAACAGGGCCCATAAAAGGGGATTCCTGGGGTGCTGGCAATGTTCCCTGTTTCTGAACTGGTATTTCACAATTATATATATATATATTCCCTCCAAGGTTAATAGCCAGTCCCTAAATAATACACAGTTCCTAAACAAGTTTTGCAAAAGTTTATTTTTTTCAGATTTATATTTGCTTTTAATGGTTAAAAAAGTAGATATGTAGATCAAAATGGAAGAAGCACATCATTCTTTGTGCTTGATAAATCATAATATGCATTTCCCCTCTCATCTGTGTCTTAATACAGCAGTTATTAAAAGCATATATACTACATTTAGGGTGATGTTCTTCTTCTTTTTTTTAATAGAACAGTTTTTAATGTTTGTATTTATCTTTTATTGTGGTTAATTATATATACAATATATATAATTTACCATCATTACCATTTTTAAGTGTACAGTTTAGTGAACAATAAATACATTTATATTGCAAACGTTTATTTTTAAGTATTTCTTATGGGGCTTCTAAGAACACACTCTTTTTTTTTTTTTTTTTGAGACGGATTCTTGCTCTGTCACCGCAGTAAAATGGCACCATCATAGCTGACTGCAACCTCAAACTCCTGGGCTCAAGCCATGCTCCTGCCTCAGCCTCCCAGGAAGGAGGCTGGGACTACAGGTGTGTGCCACGATGCTCAGCTAAGTTTTCTATTTTTAGTAGAGATGGAGTCTCACTCTTGCACAGGCTGGTCTCAAACTCCTGAGCTCAAGCAATCCTCCTGCCTCGCCCTCCCAGAGTGCTAGGATCACAGGCGGGAGCCACCCCACCTGACCATCTCACTGTTTCTTAAAGTATGTTGCTAGACCATCTGCGTCAGACTTATCTCACATGAGCATTATAAAAGCAAATAACCGTATTCCACCTCACCCCAACTAAGGCATACTTGGGAGAAGAAAGGAAAGAGAGGAAAGTGGTATCTCTGGAGCTCATCTGAACCAGACAACCGGGAATGATCCTTTGTGGTTTCCTTGCATGCACTGCCCACTCCAGATGCCATCAAAGCCATTCTGTGACTCAGAACAAAATAGGACCCACCCAGCCTTTGGCCACTGCCTTTCTTCCTTGATCTCCTAATATGTGTCCCAGACCTGTTCTCCCTGCCCGCTTGGCCTTCACACTGCTTCCAGGACAGTATTTCCAAAGCACAAATGTGACTGTTTAATAAGAGCCCACTGTCTATCCCCACCTCTGCCCAGCACACACACTAGTAAGCCCAGTTCCTTACCCTGCCACCCTCCACTCTCCTGAGCGCACCCGTCACCCTCACATCTCCAACCTGCCTTCTTGTTCCTGAACACACCATGCTTTTCTGCACCTTCTTGCCTTTGCTAATTTTGTCTTCTCTGCCTAGAAGGCCCATCCACTCCCTTCTCTGTGGCCAAGCCCACATCAAACATCACTTCATCTGCTTTACCTGCAGGAAGCTCCTTTCCTTGCTATCTGTCACCACCAATATAGAATGGATATGTTTTGTCTGTTTTAATGGAGAACTTCCCTGCTAGGTGATCAACTTGTAAAGAAAGGGACTATGCCTTTTTCTCTATGAATTCATAAAGACATACATATTTTATTTTATTTTATTTTATTTTATTTTATTTTATTTTATTTTTGAGACAAAGTCTCACTCTGTTGCCTGAGCTAGAGTGCCGTGGCATCAGCCTAGCTCACAGCAACTTCAAATTCCTGGGCTCAGGTGATCCTCCTGCCTCAACCTTCCAAGTAGCTGGGACTACAGGCATGTGCCACCATGCCCGGCTAATTTTTTCTATATATTTTAAGTTGTCCAGATAATTTCTTTCTTTTTTTTAGTAGAGATGGGGTCTCACTCTTGCTCAGGCTGGTCTCGAACTCCTGAGCTCAAACGATCTGCCCGCCTCAGCCTCCCAGAGTGCTAGGATTACAGGTGTGAGCCACGGCGCCGGGCCAACCTTATATATTTCCTGATGCATATTGGGTGCTCAATAAATGTTTCCTCCGTTGAATTTAATCAACTCCAACAACAACAACAACAACAAAACCAATAAAATCTATTATTACTTGGCTCCTTGGCCTTGGGCTCTCTTACCTAAACTGTTCCCTTTTGGTTCCCGTCCAGTCATGGTGCACACTTGGTCATTTCTGGCCTACAGAAGTGAGGCTGCAGATGCAGCCTTTCTTTGCTTAGTCTCCTCTCTTGGCTTGGACCTGAGCAACCAACACAGGTGCCAGGAACTATAAGATTACATGCTTCTGCCAGCAGTGGCCATGACTCAGGAGCAAGGTGAGCATGGTAACTGGAAAATGTTTTCTCTTTGCCAGTTGCTGGAGCCATCTTTTGCCACTTTCTGAAGCCGCAGACAGCAGATAGAATTACCCTCACCCACAGCAGAGATGTCTTATAGGATACTTAACTCCCTCCAAACCAAACCACTTTTTCTTCCAAACCTCACCTTGTTGGAGGTTGCTTTTCCAGCCTGAAATGCAGAGGATCATCTTGGAATGGTTTGAGTTCTATGGGCCATCGCACATAGAGCTGGGCACGGTATTTATGATGGGCCCAGCATTTATGATGCTCGAGGTGGCCTGGGACTGAAGGTCCAGTGGGACAAGCACTGAGTCATAGAAAGCACTGTAGAAAATTAAGATAATGAGCAGCCTTTTGACTTATGGTATGCTCACATAGAAAAGGATGTTTGGTACATGTCAAGTGTCACAGAACAACTTAGAGATCAACAAGTCTGCACCTTCATTTAATATATGAGGAAACTGAGGCCCAGACAGGGAGGGTGGTTTGCCCAAGATCACAAGCTGGTTGACATTGAGCACTTGCTCCATGCAAGACTCTTTCCAGCTTCCAGACTTAAACTCAAGGACCTACTGGCAAAAACAAGTCCAGGGTTTCCCAACACTCCTGCCCAGTCCATTGTCTTTAAGGGGGTTGTATTTCTGGCCCTGTGGCCTATTTATTTAAACTGCACATCCAGATGTCCCCTCTCCCACTTGGAGTCATTCCACTGAAGCCATGGCTTCTAAACCTGCACTACACCAGCTGGAATGACTTTTTTTTTTTTTTTTTTTTTTGAGACAGAGTTTCTCTCTCTGTTGCCTGGGCTAGAGTGCCATGGCATTAACCTAGCTCACAGCAACCTCAGACTGCTGGGCTCAAGCAATCCTTCTGCTTCAGCCTCCTGTCTGACTGGGACTACAGGCATGCACCATCACACCCGGCTAATTTTTTCTATTTTAGTTACCAACTGATTTCTTTCCAATTTTATTAGAGACAGGGTCTCATTTTTTTTTTTTTTTTTTTTTTTTTTTTGAGACAGAGTCTCGCTTGTTGCCTGGGCTAGAGTGAGTGCCGTGGCGTCAGCCTAGCTCACAGCAATCTCAAACTCCTGGGCTCAAGCAATCCTTCTGCCTCAGCCTCCCGAGTAGCTGGGACTATAGGCATGTACCACCATGCCCGGCTAATTTTTTTTATATATATATATTAGTTGGCCAATTAATTTCTTTCTATTTATAGTAGAGACGGGGTCTTGCTCTTGCTCAGGCTGGTTTCGAACTCCTGACCTCGAGTAATCTGCCCGCCTCGGCCTCCCAGAGTGCTAGGATTACAGGCTTGAGCCACCGCGCCCGGCCAGGGTCTCATTTTTGCCAAGGCTGGTCTCAAACTCCTGAGCTCAAACCATCCTCCCGCCTTGGCCTTCCTGAGTACAAAGATTACAGACGTGAGCCACTGTGCCTGGCCTGGAATGATTTTTAAAAATACAGAATCCTGGTCCTCAGATTGGTATTTTCCATTTCAGTAGATCCAGGATGGGCTCAAGAATCTGTAATTTTTTTTTAAATTCCTTCACTAATTCCCCTGTAAGGCAAAATTTCAGGATCACTAGGCCAGCTGCCTTCTTTCTGCCCTACAGATTCTGTGCTCCGATATAACATGGAATCCCTCATCTCTGATTCACTGGCATTCCATCATTCCTGATTTAAAAAAAAATAAAAAGGATAAGTTTTGCTATCCAAACCTAAGGAAACAGGCATTCAGAGAGAATGTGAAAGTTGCTCAAGGTCACCAGGACTGCCTCCATCAGCAATAGAGCCCAGGAGTTTTAACTCAAATACCACGAGCTGATGCTGTCCTGTGGAATAAGCTGCAAAAGGAGAACTGTGACCCTGAATGACTCAGCCATTGCCCTGCAAGGTGAAAGTCGATTAATGTCTGTGCACCATCTCTCCATCCATGACATGACAGTGATAATGCCTGCCTCCATTTCAGGCGACAGGGATGCTTATAAAACCCCGAAAGGATAAAAGTTTTATGGGAAGACAGAACTGCCTTTTTAAAATAACTCAGACATGATATTCCCTCTTAAGTGGCCACATTGAATAAAATTTCCATTTAGATCCAGCATGGTCATATGAAATATGAGAGCACTGATATCTTAAACCCCTGTTCATATAACTTGGGCTGGGTGGGTAACTTCACTCAGTGTGGCTACTTTAATTTATAATTTATTAGAATCAGCCTAACACCAAGATACAACTTTGTCAGGTCACTAGATTCTCTTAGTCTCCAGCAAACCCGAAACCCAATTTATAGACTTTGGAATAAGGAGGGTGCCTCCATGGGAAAAGTCATAAACTTTTTTAGCTGCAAACATTGGACTCTAGGGCCTGGAAGCTGAAGATCTGGCTGAAGAACCTTGCTTAGTGACCCAAAGAATGTTCCTGGAATCATCACAGACCCCTGAGAAAACCTCTATGTCAACTAACTCTTACACCATCTTGTCCCAACTCCCACTAATCTATGAGCTAGTGGGAAACAGTTCTGTTCAGTGGAATGCCTTAGATAACACTGAGAGCTCAAGAAAGCCTTGAATAAAATTCCACTGAGATGTGTGGGATTTCAATGGCTACCATCTCCTGGGATTGCAGATCCTGTACTGCTAAGATTGTTTTGCAATGGATTATGTTCTTCCACCTCCACCCATGTTATGCTCATACTCAGAGTTCCCTATGGTTTCCCCATAAGTCTTCAGGATGGGAAGCTCTCACCGATTTTTTCACACACATGCAGTGGGGGAGAGAGAGCAATATAAGGGGAAAAGAGAAACATCAGAAAAAATGGAACACTAGGACAGACCAGAGGAAGAAGTGGACACACAAGTTGAACAAACTCATGTGCAGAAACCAGAGAAGCAAATGCAAAAATAGAGAATGGAGGTTGAGCACAGTGGCTCATGCTTGTAAACGCAACACATTGGGAGGCTGAGGCAGGAGGATCACTTGAGGCCAGGAGTTTGAGACCAGCCTGGGCAACATAGCAAGACCTTGTCTCTACAAAAAAAAAAAAAAATTAATAAAATTAGCCAGGTGTGCTATACCGCACCTATTGTCCCAGCTACTTGGGAGGCTCAGGCAGGAGGATCACTTGAGCCCAGGAGTTTGAGGTGGTAGTGAGCTATGATTGCACCACTGCACTCCAATCTGAGCAACAGAGTGAGACCCAGTCTCAAAAAGAAAAAGAAAAAGCAGAAAAGGGGAAAAGAGGAAAAGGGAAAAAGGAATAATGTACTGACTTTAAAGATAGATGGTAAATGAAAGAAAGAGTTCTCAGTTCCAGATTGTTCTGAGTTGAGGCAGCAAGAATAGTGCTAAGGGGTGATGGGTTTGTTGACTGCAAAAAAGAGGAAAGTCATGTTGTCCCATGTGCTGGCTGCACCAAGGCAGCACTGGGACAAGGAAGCTGCGGCAGCCCAGGCCCAAGTGAGGTCAGGCAAACCGGATAGACTGAAATCACATGGCAGTGTGGCTGTGCAGGAGGTACCTGACATTCCGGTTTCCAAGTCCACAGGGAGCGCGGGGCCAAAGCCTGTCCCACCTCAGTCTTGGGGGAGGACAGAGAATTCCCAGTGGGTCAAAGAAATGAGTTCCCTCCCACCGAGTGGACTGGAAACTTGAGGGGATCCCAATTCTGCCCAACCTACTGTATGCACCCCAAATGAAAGTCTTCTGGGACTGGCGTGCAGAGCAAGTTTCTCAGAGTGGTAAAACCAGCCCACGTGCCTGTGCTTCCTGGAGAGCCTCAGAGTCTCTGGGAGGAAGTTGAGGCTGGGGGAAGCCACAAGTTCCCGCTTAGCTTCGGCTGCTATAACCAATGACATAGACTGTGTAGTTAACTCATTGCCACACTAGGAAAAAAATTTTGTTTCCTTGGGGCCATGGTGTTTTATTACGAAAATAGAATTAAAACTTCAAAAATGAAACCATTCCTTCTAATTTAATGAAAAATTTGTATTTTTCCTTATTTTCCATGAGTGAGTTATATGTAACTTGGACAATAATTCACATGGCTCAAGGTAAAGAGACATGTGAGTTACATATGCTTCGTGAGGCCCCAGACTCAAAACTAGCATGAGTTAAATACAGCTCACATGGCAGTTAATGTGTTAGGCAATCGAAGTTTATTGCTCACCGTTCTGGAGTCTGGAGGTTCAAGATCAAGGCACTGGCTGATTCTGTTCCTGGTGTGCAGATAGCCATATCTTCCCATAGCTGAGAGAGATAGCTGTCTCTTGTCTCTTCTTATAAGGGCACTAATCCCATTTGTGAGGCCTCCACCGTCATGACCAAATCACCTCCCAGAGGCCTTACCTCCAAATATCATCACATTGGGGATTAGGGTTTTAATATGTGGACAGTGGAGGGGGTAGACACAAACATTCTGTTCATAGCACCACTAGTATTTGTTTTTCTCTTACTTTTTTAATTGTGAAAAAATGTCAACCTACAGAAAAGTACAACATGAACCAGAGTTTCCACCTTGCAGATGTAATAAATGATATGTTGCCAGATCAGCTTTGCATCTTTATTCTAAATGTTAACGCTACATTTGAACCTTATCTGGCCCTTCCCTGATCCTGTTTCCTGAGAAGTAACTGCAATCATGAAATTGGTGTTTATCCTTTAAAATCCATTTAAAATTTTTACTACCTATATGTATCCATGAACAATATTTGCCATTGTTTGGATTTTTTTTCTTTTTTTTTTTTAGTACTAGTCAAGTGCAGTAGTGAGAAGGGGGAAAGAGGAGAACAAGCAGTTCTATCTGTACCTGACAGGGAACAATCAATGGAGATAACTCAGTATCTCCAGACCAGCCTGTTTGGAGGTGTTTTTTTAAATTTGCATGAAAGGTAGTACATATGATCCTGAAACTTTCTTTTTTAAATTCAAACATTCTGTTTTTGAGATTCATCCATATTGCTACATGTAGATCTAACTCACTCATTTAATTGTTTTATGCTCTCCCTTTATCTGACTAGCCCACGAGTTATTTATTCATTCTTCTTTTGACAGACTTTCGGTTTTCATTTTTTGCTGTTACAACACTGTAATGAAATCCTTGTGAGAGTCTCTCTAGGGTATATTCCTGGTGATAGGGTATATATATCTTCAACTTCCACGGATATTACCAAACTGTCCCCATAATGGCTCTCCCAATATCTGCTCCCCAGCAATGCGTGAAGTTTGCTTTTTTCCCACATTCTCACTAACATTGTTGACTTTTAATTGTCATTAATCTGATGTGTGTAAGATAGCATCTCTTTCTCTTTTTCTGTGGTGGTGGGGGACAGAGTCTCACTCTGTCACCCAGCTGGAATGCAGTGGCATAATCATAGCTCATTGTAACCTAAAAGTCCTGAGCTCCCACGATCCACCAGCCTCAGCCTCTTGAGTAGCTGGGACTACAGGCGAGCACTGCCATCCATCTAATTTTTTTTCATTTTTTTAGAGATGGAGTCTTGCTATGTTGCCCAACTGGTCTCAAATTCCTGGTCTGAAGCTGTCCTTCCACCTCAGCTTCCTGAACTGCTGTAATTATAGGCATGAGCCACAGCACATGGCTAACATTTTTATTTTAATTTGCATTTTCATGATTACTGGTAAGACTGACCATCTTTGCACATTTTTTCCTCTTCAGATCAGGCTCTTCTGGGAATATCCTCTTTGTAATCTTTTCCTGTTTTTCCTTTTTTTGGTCAGTAGGTTGTTTCTCAATTATTTGTGGGAGTTCTTTGTGTTCTTTGTTGGTTGTGTATAAACGCACGGTATTCTCCCAAATGTAATTTGTATTTTAACTCTGTTTTGGGTGTCTTTTATCATGCAAAAATTTTGTTTTTGTTTTTGTTTTTTTTAATATAGTCAAATGTATCAACTTTTCCTTTATGGTTGTAGTTTTTGTGTTTTATATAGAAATTCTTCCCTACCCTGAATGATATTCTCCTATAATTCATTTTAGAGTTTTGCTTTTCATATTTAGAGCTTTAATTATTCTAGAATGTATTTTTAAATATGATAGACTATAGACATATAATTTAATTTTTATTCATATAGTAGATATCCTGTTGCCACAACCACATTTATTGAATAGCCCATCATTTTCCCTGCTGATTTGTAATGCCTCTTCTATTATATATCATGCTTTCATGTAAGTTTGGGTGTCTTTTTGGGTTCTCTATTGTTTTCTATAAGTCTTTTTGCTTTATCCCTTCTCAAGTGTCATACTGTTTTTGATTAAATAGCTGTATAATGAGTCTTGATATCTGCCAGGGCAAATCTCTTCCCGTCTCCTCCCCTTTTCTTCTATTTTTTTCAGAATTCTTTTGGTTTATTCTTGGCCTCTTCATATTCCACATTAATTTTTGGATTAGCTTGCAAATGTCTATGAAATGCCTGTTTGGGATTGCATTAGTTAGGGGTTTATCAGAAGCACAGAGCCACTGTGAGCGACATAGAATAGAGGATTTATTATAGCGCTAGGACCTCATACAATTGTGGGAGGTAGTTAAGCATCTTATGCAAGGCTGTTGATTCTGAGTCTGGTGTCAGACCCGAAGTCAGCAGGGCCAGCAGTAGGGAAAGAAGGTGAATGGTAAACAGCAGGAATGATTAGGAACCCACAAGGGCAAGCCCATGTCTATCTCTCAGTTCCTCCAACCTCGGTGATACGGCTGACCGGCAGGACACACTGGCCCCCTTCATCACAGAGCTGCTACACCGCTGGTCCAGCTGCTATTGCATGAGCTGCAACAGAGGCTGGCTGCAAGAGATTCCGACCTTCAGAGCATAAAAAAATGGCTATTGTCTCACTTCCACCTTGTACTCCCTGCACAATTTTTTCTTATGGCTCACCCTAACCATGACCATTCAATAAAGGGACATCTGGGTAACAAAGTTCCTGCATAGCTAAGTTGACACTGTCCAAAGCTATCTCAGGGATTTTATTTAGAATGGATTAATTTAGACTAATTTGCATCTTTAAAATAGTGAATCATTCTGTCTACAAAACCAGTTTATCTCTTCTTTTATTCAGCTCTTTCTTTAGGATACTTGAAATGTTTTATACATTTTTCCAAAACAGTCTTGCACATATTTTAATAATTAGGTACCCAACAATATTTGCTTGATATTTTGAATGGGATCTTTTCAAATTGCTGTCTTAGTCTATTTTGTGTTGCTATAACAAAAAACATGCAGGTGGGCAATATATAAAGAACAATTATTTATTTGGCTAATGATTCTGGAGGCTGGGAAGTCTAGGATTGGGTAGCCCACCTGGTGAGGGTCTCATGCTGCTTTGACTCATGGTGGAGACTGGGAGAAGAAATGGGCATGTGCAAAGACCAAAATGAAAGGAAACCACCTGCTCTTGCTCTGGCTCTCTGGTAACTAATCCAGTCCAGAAAGATGGCTTTAATCTATCTATGAGGTATCCACATCCATGACCCAAACACCTCCCACTAGGCCCCATCTCCCAATACTGGCACACTGGGAATCAAATTCCAACCTGAGTTTTGGCAGGGAGAAACCACATCAAAACCATAGCAATTACATATTCTAATGAATTGTTAATCATTTATAGCAAAAGTTTTGATTTTGGTAAGTCTGTTGAAAGTGTACCTTCTACTATTCTGAACTATTACTAGTCCTTAATTGTTTGTGTGCTTGGATTTTTCCATTTAGAAAATTCTATCATTTGCAATGTTGAAGATTTTACCTCTTTCCTCCCAATCCTATACATTTTGTTTGTTTTCCTTGTCTTACTGCATTAGGTAGAATTTCTTCTACAATCTTGATTAGTAGTGGTAAAAGGGCCATTTTTGTCTTGTTTCTGACTTAATGAAAAAGCTTCTAGAATTTCACCATTAAGTGTCATGTTTTTTATAGGTTTTTGGAAACTATGTATTAGTGTAAAACTTTTTTACTTCTATTCCTAATTTAAGTCTTTTCTTATGAATAAATTTTAAATTCTACCTAATGTTTTCTCTTCCTCTATTAGAATAATTATGTACTTTTTCTCCTCTATGTGGATTGTTGGTAGCTAGCCTCTGATACACCCCCAATAATCCCTGCCTCCTGATCTCCACACCTTTCTGTAATCCCTCCAACCCACTAGTGTGGGGTGGACCCCGTGACTCACTTCTATTGATAATGTGGCAGAAGTCGTAGTATGTCATTTCTGAGATTAGGTTTAAAAAGACTTTTCTTGGCTTATGAAGTGAATTAGTTTTCTGTATTTTGTGGTTCTGTGAACAGTTTGTACAAAATAAATTATCTATTTCTTAAGATTTAGCAAAACTGGCCTATAAAATTATCCAGGTCAAGTGTCAATAAAGTGATGATTTTTTTTTTAATTACCAAGGCACTGTCTTAAATAGTTACTGATAATTATTCTTAATTGACTTTTGGTGTGTTTTATTTTTCTAGACTATTGCCCATTCTGTCAAAGTTTTTAATTTTAGCATCATAAACTGGTTCACATTCATCACTTGTGCATTTTTTACATCTGTAACTATCTGTAGTAATGATCTTAATATTATTTATTTATGCTTTTCTCTTTGATCTCTGGGTTAATGTTGCCAGAAATTTGATAGTTTTATTAAACTTTTCAAAAAAATCAGCTTTTGCTTTGCTGGGACTCTCTATTATTTCTTAGTTTTCTATTTTATTTCATTTTAATTTTATCATTACTATTTTCTTCTACGTCTTTTAGATTTACCCTTTTATTCTCCTTTTACCTTCTCAAGTACAGTACTTAACTATTTTGTTTTCACTTTCTTGATATCTAATAAATGCATCGAGTGCTATAAATTTCATCTTAAGTTTTATATTAGCTGTATTCCACAAGTTTTGATGCTCCAGTGCTTTTATTGCTATTCAATTCTAAATAGTCTATAATTTCGATTGTGACATCCTCTTTAGCATAAGAATTATTGAAGTTAGGTTTTCTGTCTTTTTAGTTTCCAAACATTTGGAGTTTAAAATATTTTTCTTAATATTACTAATGTCTGATATAAATGTATCACAATTAGAAAACATAGTCTATATGATTATTTAAAAGTTCAGAGTTCTTTTGTGATCTATAACAATCTTTTTTATTTAATTTCAATGTGTACCTGAAAAGAATATAGAATCTTATTTGTTCAGTGCAGAGTATACTTTTACTTTTATCTGCACAATCTATCTGATTCTAAGAGATAACTGTTAAAATCTTCCACTATATTATGAATATGTTAGTGCTCAGTATTACTTATTACATGTTTCTCATTCCACTTTGCCTTAAACTTGCTTTTTCTGAAGGTCATCCTTCAACTAGGGTCTGTGGATGGTAAGCTTTCTTAATCTTTATATGTACGAATATATCCTATTTTATCCTTACTTCATTTTCACACTGTATATATTTTCAACTAAAGATTCATATCTTTCTGCAAATCTGTAATATCAGTCATTATATTTTCAACTATTGCTTCTCTGGCTTTCCCACTATTAAATTCTAGAAATCCTACTATATGTATGTTGGATCCTCTCAGTCTATTCTATGGCTCATAACTTTAATTTGGTATGTTTTACTTTTTTTTTTTAATCTCACTCTGCTGCATTCTGGAAGAATTACACAAAACTATCTTTTAGTCCACTGATTGTCTCTTCAATCATATCTGGTCAACCAGGGTGGGTGCAGTGTGGCTCTTGTCTGTAATCCCTGCACTTTAGGAGGCTGAGGTGGGAAGATCGTTTGAGGTCAGTTCAAGACCATTCTGGACAATATAGCAAGATCTTATCTCTATAAAAAATTTTTTTAAAAAACGTTTATCAAACTATTGAGTTTTTTCCCCAAGAACTGTATTTGTTTTATTTCCAGGGTTTTAAACTGATTCTTTATCATAACCAGCTGTTCTAGTTTCTTATCTAATTTTTCTTGTTTCATACTTACTTCTGTTTCATACTTTTTAAAAAAGATTTAAGGCTTCCTTTATCCATTTAAGTATTTTAAACATACTTATTTAAAGGTCATTTTCAGATTGCTTTACTATATTTATTTCATCTGGAATGAATTAATCTCCCCACTATTGATTGTGTTTACTCCTTTTTAGTTTTTGTTTTCCTCATATGTTCAAATTTTTGGTTTGCAAGCTCATCTTGCATGGGAGTTTTTGTTGCTCTCTGTCTCTCTCCTCAGCATTCTTGGTCTAACAATCTTGCAATTACCTCAACCTAGACCTGCAGGATCACCAAATTACAACTGGATTTTATAACTGACAGCTCAGGACAGATGTCCTAGGATAATATCTGTGATATTACACTAGGTGGCTTGGTTTAGATTCCGGCCAAGAGGGTCTGTCTGCCTTTTCCTTCTCCTCAACTATTCTGCTTTATGTAGCCTAGGAAGTGGTCAGTCTCATTTCTTTTTACACTCTCCCCTCAAAGATGTGGAGGAGCAAAGAGTGGCCCTCCCCAGAGCCTGGTTTTAAGCAATGAACCTGGTTTTGATCCTCTGCCTCAGTGGGCACTGAGGTCCCATTTCAAGCAAGAGTTGATTTCTTAGGTGCTTCTGCCTCATTTTGGACCCAAGGCCCGACAGACCTCCTGCTTCAGCCCTACTCATGATTTATCTTTCTGCCCCATTTCTTATTGTGAAATTTTTATCTTATTTTTGAGTACAGCTATGTCGTTCTGTTTTCTCATTTTATATTTTGTTTATCATTGGTATCATTGAAGCAAAGATAGTGATTGGAGCATAAACTTATAATGTGGCCTCGACAGAATTCTCCTGCTAATTACTAAGCCAGGCCTCAAGATGCAAAAGTCTTTGTCTACGTGGAAAAATTTAACATTCAAGGATGGGGCAGGGACATGCCAGATGTTGATTCAAAATCTGTGTTTTGTAGGGCTGCAATGTTCGACGTTGGCCCACATGCCATCCCTAAGGACATTTTGTTCAATGTTGCCACTAATTATGTGCCTGGCCATTGGAAGTAGTAGTGGCCAGTGACCATCACAGAGCTGACCCCAGGTGACCCAATACTTAATGATCCCTTTGTCTGGTAGAATCACCCTTCCCTGAGGTTTCTGGTTAAAGAAAGTGGGAGAGAACTGTTGGGAAGTAAACACATGTTTAAAATGTTAAAGCAAAGCTTCAGAGATTGATTTACCTTTGAACTCATAAGGACGTGTAACCCAAACTAGGAGTTTGTTGTAACGTGGCAGTGATGGGGCATAGGGGAGCTACATGGAAAGCCAGCAAATAACTACCACACACCAAGTCTTCCTGGGGGGATGATTTTACCATTAAATTTGGGTGAAAAAAATTATTTTTACATTAAAACAAATGCAGATACAGAGCACTAATACTAAATTTATGTGAGCTTTTATAACAAAATACCAGTCTTCAAAGAAATGAGAAGAAATTGCTATCTTTGAGTCCTTCACTTAGAATCTCCAAAGTTCATTCTTCTGGACTATTAAGATATTTTGGTGGAAAAGTTAGAGAGGAATCATCACAAGTGAAGGAAAAGCACGACTAAAACGTGGAATGAAAATGTCCATTCCCTGCTCATTCACTGGGTTCAGTTTCTATTTCCCTACTTCATAACCAAGGGTGTCAGGTCCCAAGGTAGAAGTCAGTGGTTGTGATATTCTGTTTAAAGACTAGAGTTTAGTGGTCTTCACCCCAAACATTTTTACATTATCTGAAAAACTGAGCAAAGCAGGAAGTACACCCTCATAGTTTAATATTCTACCCAAAAGCATACCAACAGAAAATTGTTCCCTTCCTTTCCTTTCATTCACACTAAAAAAAAGTATTTGCCCTGTCCCAAGTCTTTGTAGCCTTCCCGTGATCACCATACCTCCAAATGGAAAGCATGAAACCCATGATGGGAAAAGTGCAACAGTCTTTGACATTAAGACTGTCCCAGAAAACACTTGATGTATGTGTATTGGAATCGTGCCACTGAAAAAGGTGGTTGAAGAGTAGAAACAGTATATAGCCTTCTGCAAAATGGCAAAGCAGGAGAAGGAAGTCTCAAATGAGCTAATCTTATCACAACACCTGGCATTACTGAATGATTAATAAAGGGTAGCTAGAATGCTCCCATACTCTGTTGTGTGCACCAGGCTTCTCTTTTGGTGTTCTACCATCTCTTCCACCATTGTATGTTTTCCAGAGCTCTCAGTCCTCTCTCATATAACAAGGGCTCCTACTGACAGAGGGCCCTACTGATCATTCATTCCTTCACCTAGTCAGTCATTCATCTTTCCTTTATATTCTCTCTTCCATGTTAGCAACTTTCACCATAACAGCTCTAGAAAAGTGATGCCACTTTATTTGTGATCTTTTGTTCTTTGTTTCTTTCTTTTCTTTCTTTCTTTCTTTTTTTTTTTTTTTTTTGAGTGCAACAAGCTTTTCACTCAAAAACTCACTAAATAAGTAATGAACAAGAAGAAATATTTCTTCCTTGGGATTTTAAGCTAAGACCCACTCACCATTTTCCTTGGCACAACAGTTTATTGTGGGGAATATTATTTGGAACAAATTTAAATTGTGAGCCATGTTGGGTTAAACCCAAGACATTTTGTTTTATGTACATACGCCAAATGAGAGGACCAAGAGGCAGTATCATCCATGGACCTTTGATCTGCTGTGCACGTGCACTGTTTCCATGTATTTCAAAGCACTCACATGTTTAGCTTTTATGTTGCCCTAGAGGTATTTTTCTGTGCTATAATTTTATTTTTAGTTCAGCATGAGTGCAAAAGTCACCAAAAGGTTGAGAAATTGAAAAAGAAAGAAGAAAAAAGACTGAGTACAGCAAACCTATAATGTTATCTTTTATGTATAAACTATATTTAACTTTCAAACTGTTGTTTATTACTTAAATTCTTTTTTTATTGTTCAATTGATATATTTTCCTTTTTTTTTTTTTTTTTTTTGAGACAGAGTCTCACTTTGTTGTCCAGGCTAGAGTGAGTGCCGTGGCGTCAGCCTAGCTCACAGCAACCTCAAACTCCTGGGCTTGAGTGATCCTTCTGCCTCAGCCTCCTGAGTAGCTGGGACTACAGGCATGCGCCACCATGCCCGGCTAATTTTTTTATATATATATCAGTCGGCCAATTAATTTCTTTCTATTTATAGTAGAGACGGGGTCTCGCTCTTGCTCAGGCTGGTTTTGAACTCCTGACCTTGAGCAATCCGCCCGCCTCGGCCTCCCAAGAGCTAGGATTACAGGCGTGAGCCACAGCGCCCGGCCTCTTTTTTTTTTTTTTTTTGATAGATTCTTGACAGTCTATGATATATTTTTCTATCTGTGAAAATTGTTTGGTATCTTGGGGTGGGATACAGCATAATGTTTTCCATTAAAATAAATAGAATTATTTTTATTTTCATGTAACAGCTTTTGACTTAGTAGCAGAATTTTAAGAAACAAATTAAAGTCATTTTGTGGGAAATGGGTATACTATGTTCAGGGCACCCTATGAGGCAATGGAGATCCAAAGACAAATTGAACGCAGATCCTGCTTGGAGCTCATAATCTAATAAGAGAAACTGATGGGTAGACAGACAACTTAGAAAGTAATGCCATACTAAAAGATGCAGGGAGAAAAGTTTTGTGCAATCAGAAAGAGGATGAACTTTAAGTGGATATGTGGATTTGGGGTAGGGGGAGATAATCTCTCCTTCAGCAAAACAAAAGAATTTGTATCTTATTCCTTTAGGATTTTGCAAATTAACTAGACTGCTAATCTGTAACAAAGTAATATAATGTGAGGCATTAGTGGTCAATAATTAGCCAACTGTCTCCTAGGCAACTCCACTTGATTGTCCCACAAAGACCTCAAACTCAACTCATCCAAAACTCAATTCTTCATTCTCGCCTACAAATTGGTGATTTCCACAGTTGTCCAAGTCAACAAACCAGGAGACATCCTCATCCTCTCCCTTGCCATTACTCACCAAATCTGATTTCCAACACTTGTCAATTTTTCTTCCTAAATTTATCTGGAATCTGACTACTTCTCTCCATCCCGTTACCACTCTCCTGCCCCAAGCTACTTCCATCTCTGCCCGGGACTCTTATCTCCCTTCCTCGGTTCCCTTCAATTCATTTTAGAAATACCACCTTTGAGAGTCGTACTTCTAAAATATAAATCTTTTTTTTTTTTTGAGACAGAGTCTCACTTTGTTGCCTTGGCTAGAGTGCTGTGGCATCAGCCTAGCTCATAGCAACCTCAAAATCCTGGGCTCAAGCAATCCTGCCTCAGCCTCCCAAGTAGCTGGGACTACAGGCATGTGCCACCATGCCTGGCTAATTTTTTCTATATATTTTTAGTTGGCCAATTGATTTCTTTCTATTTTTTAAGTGGAGATGGGAATCTCACTCTTGCTCAGGCTGGTTTCGAACTCCTGACCTTGAGCAATCCGCCCGCCTCCCAGAGTGCTAGGATTATAGGTGTGAGCCACCGCGCCCAGCCCTAAAATATAAATCTTATGTCTCTTTCCCGACAAAAGACCTCCCATTGTCCTTGGATCAAGGTCATGAATGTGGATATTCAAGGCCCTTTAAGATTTGCCCTGTGCCTTCCTTCCAGCACTCCTGGGCTCCTCTGCTGCCTTCATGTGCCTTCCTTCTTTCCATCCTTTCATGGGGCACCATCTCTTACACCAGGAACTTTGCACTTGTTATTCCCTCTTCCTGGAACATCCATGTCCTGCCCATTTCCCATTCTTGCTTGGCTACCTCCTACTCAGCATGGGCCCCAGCCACTCCTTGATGTTCTGACACTGTGTTATGTTTTCTTCCCAGCACCCTTTAATTCTCCTGTCACAGCACTAATCACGCTGTATGCAATTGGTTATTTTCCTCCTTTTTTAGACGGCAGGACCTGGGAAGGCAGGGGCTGTGTGTGTCCTGCTCACCATTACGGCCCCAGTGCAGAGCCCAACGCTGGTATGGGGGGAGGGGGGCAATCTGTTGAAGAATGCATGAATGAATGAGTTGCTTCCTTTGCAAGTAATTGTAGAAAATTGTCTTTAACTCAAAGAAATGGATTATTAAGAAGTATATTTTAGATAACTGCAGCAGGTATGGAGGAGGTATATCTGAAAGTGCCATCCCCCAGTGTGGGCTCTTCTTGGTTCTTAAAGGGCTGGGGCACTAGTTCCCAGTTCCCTGTGGGGTTCCTCTGCTTCCTCCCCACATCACCTCCCCACCTGCTTCCATGACCTGACCACTCTCTGGATCTTGCTAGAACTTAACCACCCCCCTAGAATCGTAAAGCCTTCCCTTGGGGCTGCTGGGTTACTCAGAGCCAGCATGGGGACTGGTGTCCACCTCCAGGAGCATGTCCAGGAGCTGGAACCTGGAAATCGACCTGCTGAACCTCATAAAACCCCAAGAGCTGCTGAGTGACCCAACAGGTCTCCATACCAACAAGATACAGAAGGAAGCACAATGAAAGATAACTTTAATGACGGATATTTAAATACCACCAGGTACAAAGACAAAGCAGGAGTATTTTGGTTTTATGATACTTGACATACTCCCAGGCAGATCTGCTCCCTCTTTAAAGCAGTGAAGTAGGGGCATTACAGTTTATAACCTGCCTCTCTCAATTGGGAGATCAGAGAACCAGTTCGTTGACTTCCCCATTCTTGCTTTTGGAACTGTTAGTGGCTGCTTAGGGGAAATCTTAGGAGCTTGTCTATCAGCACCATGACTAATTTATGGTTTCCAGGGCAACTTCTTACATTGCTGAGTAGTTCAAATTGGTGGAGAGCAACCCTGGGATTGCTCTATTTGCTCTTAGTTCCATCCCTGCCTTTCCATGCTCTGCTCTACAGAACCAGCTACATCATTTGCGGAGCAAAATAAAAGCACAAGACTCCTTGTTCAAAAAGGATTCAGAATTTCTTGACAGTGACAGCAGAACATCAAACCAAGCGCCGGGCTCTTCTAAGGATGGGGCCCTGTGTGACTGTACAGAGAGAATGCCCACAAAGCCAGCCTGCTGCTCGGCATCATAGGTAGATGGGCCCCAACAGTCTCTTCCAGACTCTCTGACACCTTGCTTCCGGTCAGGTTCAGCCAGGAGAGGCACTGGTGGGAGGGGCCACCTAGAAGGCAGGAAGGAAGAAGTCATTTACCCTTCTCTGTTTCCGGTGAAGTCTCCCAAAACATGTGGCCCTTGGGCTATAGTTTGAGGACCCCTGAACTAAATCCTTAAAATAAGGTTTATCCATTGATCCAGCTTTTCAACTTTGAAGGATTTTTACTAAGGAAATACTCATGAAGGGGGAAAAGATATAGCCAAAATTCCATTTATTACAGCATTGTGTGGAAGAGCAGGGCACTGGAAGCAACGTAATTCCTAAATATTCAACAATGTATCTATTCATAATAATGAGATAGGAAAGACAGGTATCGATGGAAAAGAATATAATATAAAATCCAGAAATGGACCCAAATATATATGAGAATTTAGTATATGATGAAAGTGGTATCTCACATCAATGCATGGCAAGGACTTTACAAGAAAAAAAAAATCACAGACCAGTGTCTCTCATGAACGTAACATAAAAATCCTTAACAAAATATTATTACAGTAAATAGAATCAAACAATGTATAAAAAGGAAAATAAATCATGAACAAGTGGGCTTTGTCTTGGGAAGTATTTACAAAAAATTAATATTTGGTTGCTTGTGGGAAAAGTGTCTTGATAGCTGAGAGAGAAGGCTGGGAAGAAAATCTTCCTTTTTACCTTTTACCCGTTTCAAATTTTACCTTTTACCCTTTTCAAAAGTACCTTTTACCTTTTACCCATTTCAAATTTTGAGCCATGTGAATGTTTGCTTATCTAAAAGATAAATTAATTTTTAAATAATAAGATAGAAGAAAGTAAAATAATGTAGAAAACATTCATAGAAAATTGTTAGTTAAAAAAGAGATTTAAAAAAAAAGCCTAATTTTAATTTTATTTTTTAAGAATGTGCAATCCCTATGAAAATACCAATAAAAAATTCTTCACAGAAATAGAAAAAACAATCTTAAAATTCATATGGAATACAGAAGACTCCAAATAGCCAAAGCAATCCTAAGCAAAAAAAAAAAAAAATCTAGAGCCATCCCACTACCTGCCTTTAAGCTATAGTAATCAAAACAGCACAAAAACAAACACATGGACCAGTGAAACAGAACAGAGAACCCAGAAATAAATCCACATATTTACAGCCAACTGATTTTTGACAAAAGTGCCAAGAACATTCAGTGGGGAACGGACAGTCTCTTCAATAAATGGTGGTGGGAAAACTAGATATCCGCATGCAGAAAAATGAAACTAGACCTTTATCTCTTGCCATATACAAAAATAAAATCAAAATGGATTAAAGACTTAAATGTAAGACCTGAAACTATGAAACCTCTAGAAGAAAACATTGGGAAAACACTTCAAGACACTGGTATGGGCAAAGACTTTTTGGGTAAGACCTCAAAAGCATAGGCAACAAAAGTAAAAATAGAAAAATGGGATCACATCAACCTAAATAGCTTCTATACAGCAAAGGAAACAATCAACAGAGTAAAGAGACAACCTACAGAATGGGAGAAAATATTTACAAACTATCTGAAAAGAGAGTAATAACTAGAATATATAAGGAACTCAAACAACTCAAAAGTAGAAAAAAATCCAGTTTTAAAAATGGGCAAATGATCTGAATAGACATTTCTCAAAAGAAGACATACAAATGGCCAAGAGGTATATGAATAATGCTCAACATCATTAGTCATCAGAGAAATGCAAATCAAAACTACAATGAGCTCTGCTGGCTTTGGATTACTGGATGGAAAAAAAAAACACTACAACGAGACATCATCTCACACCAGTTAAAATGGCTTTTATCAAAAAGACAGACAACAATGAATGCTGGTGAGGAAGTGGAGAAAGGGGAACTCTCATATATTGTTGGTGGGAATGTAAATTAGTGCAACCACTATGGAGAACAGTATGGAGTTTCTCCAAAAAACTAAAAATAGAACTAACATTTGATCCAGCAATCTCACTGCTGGATATATATCCAAATGAGGGGAAATCAGCATATCAAGAAGATATCTGTATTGCCATATTTATCACAGCACTATTCACAATAGCCACGATATGGAATCAACCTACGTGTCCATCAACAAATAAATGGGTAAAGAAATAGGCCAGGCGTGGTGGCTCACGCCTGTAATCCTAGCACTCTGGGAGGCCGAGGCTGGCGGATTGCTCCAGGTAAGGAGTTCGAAACCAGCCTGAGCAAGAGCGAGACCCCCGTCTCCACTATAAATAGAAACAAATTAATTGGCCAACTACTAATATATATAGAAAAAATTAGCCGGGCATAGTGGTGCATGCCTGTAGTCCCAGCTACTCGGAAGGCTGAGGCAGGAGGATCGCTTGAGCCCAGGAGATTGAGGTTGCTGTGAGCTAGACTGATGCCATGGCACTCACTCTAGCCTGGGCAACAAAGTGAGACTCTGTCTCAAAAAAAAAAAAAAAAAAAGAAAAGAAATTGTAGTACATCTACACAATGAAGTATTGTATAGCCATAAAAAAGAATGAAATCCTGCCAATTGCAGCAACATGGATGGAAGTAGAGAACATCATGTTAAGTGAAATAAGCCAAGCACAGGACAACAGGACAACAAATCTCGAATGTTCTCATTCATATGAGGCAGCTGAATATTAAAAACAATTGATCATATGAACACAGAGATAGAACGGTGGTTACCCGAGGCTACAAAGGGTAGCAAGGAGCAGGGATAAAGTGGGAATGGGTAATGGGTGTAGAAATATGATTAGATAATTAGATATAATGAACAATATTTGATAGCACAACAAAGTGACTAGAATCAACAAGAAGTTAGGGTATACTTTAAAATAACTAAAAGAGTGGAATTGGAATGTTCCTAACACAAAGAAATGATAAATGCCTGACGTGACGGATACCCCAATTACCCTGATTCGATTAATTCACATTATATGCCTGTATCAAAACGTCACATGTACCCTATAAAGATACACAGCTATTAAGTGCCCCTAATAATTAAAAATAAAAACAAATCACATAAATGTATTGCCTTACAGTCCTGGAAGCCAGAAGTCTAAAATGTGTCTGTGGGGCTGCCTTTCTTCTGCAGGCTCTGGGGCAGAATACTTCTTTGCCTTTTAAGAGTATGGGGGCTGCCTACATTCCTTGTCTCATGGCCCCTCCTCCATTGCAAAGCTAGCAGTGTGGCATCTTCTCTCTCTCTCCAGCCTCCTGCCTCCTTACAAGATCCTTGTGATTACATCAATTCTACTCTAATAAACCCAAATAATCTTTCCATCTCAAGATGCTTACTTATAGTCATATCTGAAATGTTCCTTTTATGATGTAAGGTAACGTATTCACATATTGGGGACTGGGATGTGGATATCTTTGGGAAGCTATTATTGAGCCTACCACAACATTTATCACTAGTATTTACCAAAGTAACCGAGATACATAGGAGGCATTTGATAAATGTGCATTAATTAAATAAATCTTTGCTAAAATTGTGGTCTGATGACCATTAGTATTAGCATCACATGGGAGCTTGTTAAAATGTAGAACTCTGGTCTACCCCAAACCTACTGAATCAAAACTTGCATTTTAACAAGACCCCCAGGTGATTCTTATGCACAGTACATGAGAAGTATGGGATTAAATGATCTAATAATCAAAATAACAGTAGCTAAAATGTATCCAGCACTTGTAACAGATGTTTTTCATGCCTTCATTTTACATGCTCTGACACACCTCTAATTTCAACCACAGCTGCATTAAACATTTCTGTAAGAGTGCAGATTCCTGGCTGACTCCATCCAGTGTGTACTTTCTGCCCAGGGACTTCTCCAAAGGTGAGGGAGCCCACAAGTACAGGGACTAATACTCCTTGGGCAACCCTTCACCAATGATGATCTAGTGCTGGTGGACGAGTCCTTCTGCCTCCCAGTCTGGGGATGGATGATTCTAAGAGGCATTTCTACAGCAGGGATCTCAATAATGCTCCCAAATATTGGCTTTTCTTCCTTTCCTGTGTCACTCTTCCTTCTCCCTCACTCCTGATTCCTGGGATCACCTCCCAAATAACCCACTTGCCCCCAAGTCCTTGTCTTTAGCTTGGTTTCCAGGACAATTGCAATCAAGGCAGTACTTATTAAATTCCAGCCACTCTACCATGAATTTTATATGACTTATCTCATTTTATACTCACAGCACTGTATTTTTAAACTATTTTTACCCCCTTTCAGATGAAGAAACTTTAAAAGAGGTTAAGTAATTTGCCCAACTTCCTAGAACTAATGAATAGCAGAACTGGATTGCTAGAGTCCAGGCAGCTTGAGCCCAGGCTGTGTACTTAGTATACTACATTGCCTTCCCGGTGAGAATACATCATGGCTTACATGTGTACAGTATTTTCCAGATTAAATCTCAAAAGAATAAATCCTTTCATTCTCTAGACTGCTGGCAGACTAGAAGGAGAAATGGACCACAAGTTCCCAGTACCATTGAAGACTAGACTCAGGCATCATCTTGGTGATGATGCCTAAGTCTAGAGAAAAGAGAGAGTAAATAAAGCAGGATAGAGCAGGCTGCAGAGGATGGGTGGGAAGAAGTCATCCTACCAAAATCCGAGCTGCCATACCTTCCCCATGTGACTTAGGGGAAGGAGATCTACTGCCAGATCCAGACAGACAATCCAACCACTCCTAATACTTCTCAATAGGGCGCTAATGGCATTTTCAGCAGAACAATTCCTCATTTTGTGGGACTGTCCTGAACACTGCACGAGGTTAAGCATCTCTACATGCCACACAATCCCCAGCCCACCTAGGCCAGTCACTTTCCTAAGCGCTGTGACGACAAAAACTTCCTCATACATTTTTCAAAGCCCCCTAAGGAGTACCACTAGAACTCCAAGCCAATCTTCACAAAGTATCCCCCGGCTACTGTTACTGATCGGGAGATGCGGCCTAAGTTAGTCCAACTGGGCTGACATGGGCATCTTGCTCTTTGTCTTGATGGATATGAACAAAGAAGCAGATAGCACCAATCGCCCTGGGCAGGCATTTTCAATCCGGAGAGGAACCTAGCCCTAGGATGAAATTGAGGCTGAGAATTACAAAGTGGAAAGACAGAAAGAAGGAGGATGCAGTTGATGCTAAGAATAGCAGCGTGGAAGGACTAAAAGAACGCCATCCTACTATCACAGATGTCTGCAGCCCTTGTCATCGGGAGCTTTTCCTACTGCACCATGCTGCCTCTACTATACAAGTATGCTCAGCATCTTTGTAAGTAGCCAAAATCCTCTAGGGCCAGCCAAATACACTCCACGTCCGTCACCACCACCCTCCTCCTTTCTTCGCACCAGTGTCTAGAGCCGGGGAGGTTCACTGTGTGACCCGAGCTGCTCCCACATACATACGCAGGTGACACTCGGAGATGCCACAATGTGCTTCTCCATAAGCTGACTGCAGCCACAGCAGAAAGAACTCACTTTTGGCCTTGCAGCCTGTTCATTTGCAGGGGCGGTGTAATGGCATGCTTGCAAACACAAGCTCTGGCTGGAGAGGCCTGCCTGAGCTCAAACTCTAACTTTGCCATTGCATGAGCTTGGATTTGTCACTTACCCTCTCAGTACTTTAATTTCCTTATGAATAAACCAAGAGTGCCAAGACCACACAAAGTGTATTTGGGGGTGCTCAGCAAAGAGTAAGGGGTCAAAAAAATTACAGCTGTTTATCTCCTATTTACAACATTTGAGAAAATCTACTGAGAGTTTATTAACTGCCAGGCACTGTTCAAGGCACTAAGAATACATCAGTGAACAACAGCTTTTATTCTAGAAGGGGGAGACCGACAATCAACAACAAATATGATAAATAAGTGAACTATATAATATGTTGGAATCTAATGTTATGGAAAAAGAAAATGTAGAACAGGGAAAGAGGAGTTGGGGAAACTTCAGGAGTTGCAACTACAAATAGGACAGCCAGGGCAGACCTCTTTCAGAAGCAGACATTGAGCAAAGGCTTAGAGAAAGTGGGGGAGGGAGGCCATGCTGAGATCTTGGAAAAGAGTGTTCCAGGTACAAGGAAGAGCCATTGAAAATGCTTATAGGGCAGGAGTGCAGCTGGTTAGCTCCCACATGGGCAAGGTGGGTAGTGTGACTGGTGGGGAGCGAGGAATCAGGTGCAGGAGGCGAGATCAGGAAGTCTCCCTTTGGGCTGCGTGGTGGAGGGGTTTGTCTCCATTGTGAGGACTTCAGCAGTTCCTCTGAGTAAGATGGGAATCACTGCTGTGTTTTCAGCAGAGGAGTGCAGTGACCTGACATGTATTTTAAGAAGAGCACTTAGCTCTTAGCAGTTATGTTGAGAAGAGAAGCAAGGTCAAGGGTGGAAGCCGAGACAGCAGCTAGACGGCTCCTGCAGTTATCAAGGCAAGAGATGAAGGAGGCACAGCACGGCAGTGAAGGTGATGAGAAGGGCCAGGCTACGGGGATGTTTGGAAACTACAACCAACAGGAATTCCTCATGGATTAATTAGCTGTGGAGTAGAAATTAAAGAGAAGGATCAACAATAACTCATGGCTTCTGGCCTGAGCAATGAAAAGCACAAAAATGTCTTTATCTAACATGAGAAAGACTGTGGATAAAGTCATTTTGGAAGGGAATGATCAGCAGTTCAGTTTTAATATCTTAAGTCTGAGATGTCCATTATATATTCTAGTGCAGATGATGACTAGATAGTTGGATGATCAAGTGTGAAGTTCAAGAGAGAGGTATGGACTGAAGATAAAAATGGGGATTCACTGGCATATAGAAGGTATTAAAGCCTTGAGGCCGCACGAAATCACCAAGAGAGTGAGTGTAGATGTGGAAGAGAACCTAGGACAGGGTTCTAGGGCAACCCAATTTTAAGAAAGCCAGGAGAACTGAAGGTGGCAAGGGAGATGGGTGACAGTGAGTGCAGACAACTTTGAGATGTTTTCAGACAAGGAAAAATGGCAACTAGAGTAATACTGCAGGAGAATCTGGGCACAAGGGGTACACACATGCACAAGTATACACACAGAGATAGCAGAGAGGACGCCGTGTTTGATAAACATGATCAACTGAAGGGAATGATCTAGAAGAGAGGGACCATTGTTGAGCAGCAGATGGGGGCAGGGTAATTTTAGGAGCAATCAAATAGTCTACAGGGGAATGGACCCTGGTGCCAAGTGGAAGGATTTTCCTTAAATAGGAGCAGGGACAGTATTTCCAGGTGACATGACAGGAAGGCAGAGTCTGGGTGGAAAGGCAGCTGGGATGGAAGATATGGTGTGTGGGGGGGTAGGGGAATGAGGTAGTTCTTGTCAAATTGCTTTCATTTTCTCTGTGAAGTAAGCAGCAAGCTTCTCAGCTTAGAGTGAGGAAGGGGAGGGGTGTTGGAAATTTGGGGAGAGAAGGTGTAATACAGTCATTTCTGAGTGTGGGAAAGTAAACTGACTAGGGAAAAATGCAGAAGGACAGTGTTGAAAGTCCACTTGAGATTTATGGTCATAAATTTAGAGTGACGACAGTAAGCCCTGTCATTTTGGGCCAGCATATTAAGCTGGACAGAATCAGAGTTTTGCCAGATGGTCCCAGGAACTAGAGAATGAAGGGTGTATTTAAAGAAATGATAGAGCGACAGACTATGAAATCTCAGCTGGGTAGGAGAGATGTAAGAATAAAAGGACAATGACAAACAGTGCAAAAGTAGACTGGAGGTCAAAATAGGGTCAAAGAATTGTTCAAATGTGGTTATTAGAGCAAATAAGCTGGAAGAGAAAGGTGTTCAGGAAGTAGGATGCTTGAAGAGTTCAGAGGTGGTGCTTTTATTTGGTGATGAAAAGGTCTAGGGTACCCACATGACAGTAGGGTGGAGAAAAATGGTTGCACTGCAGGTACTAGGGTTTCAGATAGGTCATTAATCTACTGAGATGCTAAATGCATCAAAAAATGTTAATTGGAATGGGGTGGGGGGGGGACTGTGAGTCAAGTGCTAGAATCTTCTGGGAATGAGGGGGAGTGCATGAGAGCCTGCAGATGACAGCTGCAGGGAGGGGTGGTATAGTCTGATGGCAGGTACTTCCAAGCAGCTGGGAGGCGGGGGTCACCCGATGAAGGGGAGAGGAAACAAAAAAAGAGTCTAACTGGGGGGATAATTCTCCTGCCAAAGGTTTGTCCTGAATTCTGCCCTCTAGTATCTCAATAAGCTTCCTGCCCTCTTTCGGCAGCTGAGAGGCTATCCAGGGTAAGGGATTTTTTTCAGGGTCGAGGGGTCAGAAGGAAACCAGGGAACAGGCCGGACTTTTATTCCCTCTTTCTGTGCTACCAAAATACCAAGGCAGTGTTTTGGGTATTTAAAAGAACATTTAAAATTCCCTTGTTTGTTTGTGCCTCTGTGCAACATTGTGCTGCTGAAGGACAGGGAGCTGGTAACCATGGCAGTGGAGCAGAGGGTGGTGGTGAAGAGGTGAGTTTTAAATGGGGTGAACTTCAGGCAGGCGGCACCCAGCCCCGGAACCCTGAAGGCCTCCTAGGAGTCCTTTGTTCCTTCAGCTTACTTAGGCTGGGAGGCGCATTCCTCCCTGCTGGGAAGCAGCCTTTGAAAGGGAAGCTTGTGCCAGACTCCATAAGGAGAGGGTGTGTCCCTGGGAGCAGGTTTTGGGGGGGTTGCCTGAAAACCTTGGTCAGCAGGGAACTTGGGGCACCCTGCCGTGAACAGGACAGTCTGTGGTGACAAACCAGCCAGCTCTGCAGCATCCTGGATGCGGAGTTCTTACACACTGTCAGCTGCCTCACCGGTCCTCCCTGGACAGGTGGCCACTCCTGAGGGTGGCCCAGAATCCTGGCCAACGAGGCAGCCAGGCAGGGCCCCCACAGGAAGGTATCTGGCAGAGGGGAGCAGGGAGGAGAGGAAGAGGAGCGAGGGAGGCTGTCACCTCTTCCACATTCCTGAGTGGGGAGCCCCAAGAACCCTTCCAGAACAAAGTGCCCCAAGTGGACACAGGGCAACGGAGGGCAGGACAGGACAGGGCAAACCCGGGGCACAGCTCGGGTCCAGGGAAGTCCCATGACTGCAGTGTTTAGCTGCAGGTTTCCCAGCTCTCCGCGCAGGGCGGTGGGGGCGGGGAGGAGGGACCGGGAAGAGGAGGAGGGAAGTAAACACGAGACCACAGAGAGAGCCAGTTCCCCGCGTAGAGAGAACACTAGCCGCCTCCGGTCCCCGGTGGGTGGCTGTATGTGTGGAAATGAAACTGGGAGGAGGAGAGAGAGGGGGAAGAGCGAGCACGCACTTCTCGGCTGTCATCCACCTTGCCTTTCCCGACCCTCCAGCCCACTCCCCTCCCGGGTAGGGGGCGGGGGGAAGGTGGGAGGGAGACGGCTCACCGGGCGCCCTCCCCCAAGCACGAGTAGCTGGTTCAGCTGTCGGTGAATCAGACACTGTCTCAGCAGCTTGTCACCTGCGCTCGGGAGGGGAACAGAGGGCAACCTTGGAACTTGGGACGGGGGAGGCTGGGGAGGTGGAAGATCCAGCGCGGGGTGGGCCTAGGCCAGGGGAAAAGGGGTGTCCACCTCCCACACCTGCACACACGTCTGCCCCGTTCCCCTGACACCGGGTAGAGGGGTGGGACAAGGGCACGCAGGCACGACCGCAGGGGGCTTGCAGGCGGCGGGGGGGCCGCGAGAGGGGCGGGAGGGCACTGCGGCGAGGCGCGGGGGTGCAGGGCCGGCGCGGGCCGCGGGTAGGCTGCAGCCCGGCGCCTGCCCGCGCGGGGTTATGCGAGGTAACCGCGAGCCGGGAGGAGGAGGGAGGCGGCGGGGGCCGCGGGCCGGGGTGTCTGGCACTCGTTGGACAAAGAGATGATGAAACGTGAGCGCTATATTTACCAAGGGGGTGGAGACGGGGCGCGGGGCGGGGGGAGTAAAAAGGACAAACTGTTCCACAACAAGCACAGGAAACACTGCCCATCTGACTCACCGGGAGGGCCGCACCGACCCTTAGCCGGGAGGCCGGCGCGGGGCTGGAGGGCGCGGGTGCTCCCAGGACCGGACCGGACCTGGGCGCTACGCCGGGGATGGGTTGATCTACACATAAAGTCACATTCGATCCAAGCGTGCGTGTGTGCGTCTGTGTATCTCTCCTGGGGTAGGGGATTGCGGAATGGCAGGAATGTTTCCTAACCCGGTGGCCGGGCCATCGCAGCCTGCAAACTAGGAGAGCACAATTCCTGCAAAGTCATCTCCTCCAGCACAGCCCGGCCGGCCCGCCCGCCCCGCCCCGCCCCGCCCCGCCTGGGGACAGCGGCACCCGCCTCCCCCACCGTCTCCCCACCCGCGTGCCCTGCTCGCGGCGCTCAGAGTTGGGGTGCGGTGCTGACTATGTTTAGAAGCTGATGTCATCTCGACACCCTACTCCGCAGTGTTCCCAGGGGGACCGCAGGGCAGGTTTTTCTCTTACTCGCGGGCGTGGGGGTGGAAGGTGGCCTGTCCTCTCTCCTCAACACACACGCCCCACACCCATCTTACCCGGGAAATTAAAAAAAAAAAAATGCAACGCCGCTGGAGTTGTGAAACAGAGTTGTGGGGGCGGTGCGTGCGCGCGGAGGGCGCGCACCGAGGGCTGGGGCCGTGCGGGGCTAACAGCCGGCCCCCGCCCCGCCGCCCCCTCCCGCCGGGGAGCGGGGGCTAATTTCAAGGTTAGCTCACGTGGGCGCGGGCGCCCGGAGCTCCTTGCACGAGTTTGGGGCGGGTTCCGCATCCCCCAATCTAGGGCAGTTTGTTCAACTGCAGTAAAGGGAGCTGGATGTTCCAGCAGGGAAGGGATTTCTGAGAACTGGGACTGTCCTCAGATGAACTCGCCTCCTCAGGCTGCTGCTGCGGCGGCGGCCGCCTGCGGAAGACTTTTTAAAAGGGCGATGCCAGGCCCGCGCGCGCGGCCCGCGAGTGGCTGAGTCGCCCGCCAGTCTGCGGCCGGGGCCGAGCGCCCGCCCCCGGGCGCGGGTGATTCACCGAGCGCCGCGCGGGGCCGCTCCGAGCGCGGGGGGCTGCGAGCTAAACTTATCCTCCTGCATATGCATGAACGGGTGGCCTTTCTGCTCTGCTAAGGAGAGGGCTGGAGTTCTGCGGAAGGCTGCTAAGTGGGGCGGGAGCAAAGTAGGGCGTCGGGCAAGTTTTCGCGCCTTCCTGAGCTCCCCTCCCCTCCAGCCCCTGGGTGCTAACTGCCATGATGGCCTCGGGGCGTTCCTCCAGCGCTGGCTTCACCTGCTTGCATTTCAAATCCAGGAACAACGCCATTGTTGGAAGCCCGATCCCTTTAGCTCCGCTTCTCCCTTCCTCACGCTTGCCACCTCCCCTAATTCCCCTGCTGTCATTAAAACGAACACGGATTTCCACCGAATGTGTCCCCTGTGCCTAGATGGGGTCGCTGAACCCGGAGGGCCCGGGCCCTGAAAGGGGGAGGGCTGGATGCAGCCCAGAACGAGGTCCGACACGTGATCGCCTACCCCCAGCGGGCCATCTGTTCTCCTCCTTCCTTCCCGCCTGGAGGCTGGCAGTTCTGCCCCGCACGGTCCACGCCTCCCAGCAGGAAAGAGTGAGAAAAGCCAGAACTGGCAGATCCCAGTACCTACAGACTGTGATTTTAGCCTGAACTTCCCTGGGCCTTGGGCAGGGACGCCACCCGGCAATCTGTATTTTAAACTGAGCGCCAGGTGATCAGCTGCACCCGGCAAGGTGGTGGGGAAGCCCTGCCTGGGGCTCAGTCCGAATAAACATCTCCCGGGGAGGAGCCTCGGACTCTGCGCTGCCTTCGCCAGCAAACACCATATTTCGGGCTAGGGTGGAACATTTACCTTGGAAAAAGAATAGATGCTTTGAGCCTACAGGCCACTTCCCACAAACCAGCTTGAAGAAAGAAAAAGCGAGACCATGAAATTAAGGAAGAAGAGATTTGGAACAAATTTATATTTGTGCCTACTATCCCATTAAGTATTGGTTTAAGGTATTCTGACCGTCAATGCCATAAAAGGGCAGTGAGGTGGTATGTAAAAAACCCAAGTCTTGCCCCCGTTTTTTCTCTTGGATTTTTTTTTTTTTTTAGATCCTTTTAGTGTTTGGAGTTTGGAGACTATGGAGACATATTAATCTAATCCCATCTATTTGCAGATAAGGAAATAGCTCTCAGAGGTTGCCTGAGGTCACATAGCTCATCTCAGACCCAGAGGCCAGTTCCCCACCCTGGCCTACAACCTGCTGTAGGAAACAGCTCAGGGTAGGCACTAACTAGTCTTACCAGAGGAGATCGTGATACCAGTGTTCAGTTTAGGCTACACAGAATACAAGGTTTATCTGTTCTAACTACAGGCCCATAAGCCATTGTTTTGAGAACTTGGATAATAAAGCAAAGGCTTTTGGGTAGAATTTAGAGCAGAAAACACATAAACTAGAAGCACGGTTGTCTACATTTTCATTGCTCCTTCCAGTTGGTTTGTATGGATTCAAAATGTGTATTTACAAAGACTAACCTGGGGGAAATAGGCCTCTTATATTTATGTGGCATAATATATACTTCAGTGGTAAATTATTTTAATTAGGAATGATTCATATTAATTTGGGATAATTTATTTTGCCAAAATATAATTGATACAACCACATGCTGGCAAAACAGTGTAAGCTGGGATTTTTAAATCATAAAACTATTATAATACGTGTCCCAACACAGCAAGATTTCATTGTTGAAAATACAAGAAAAAAAATCCTGATGTAGGAATTATTATTGTGTCATGATATATGTTTTTCTATATACATTTGATTTTTAGCATATAGGCCAGACTCCATAGCATGGAGGACAGACTCCCTTTTCATTTCTGCATTCCCTCGTGCCTGGCTCTTTGCCAGGAACATGAATATCTGGAGAATGAATAAGTGGAAAAGGAGAGAACATTGTACCATTCCAAAAGATATTCTAAATTAACTCGAGCAGCAGTTATGTTTGTAAATGTATAAGAGAAATTCATGTGGATGAAATCTGTTTTTTTCTTATTACTTTCTTTTACAATTCTGAAATGAATTGGAAGAGTTCAGGGTTTATGTCCAGTCCAATCAAAGTGAAATTAAAGGGAAAAAAAGGGCAAGGAGTAAGGGAAGGAAAAGTTTATACATTTTAAAAACCTAAGGTGATTGATGTATTCAAATTCCTGGATTACATAATCTTCAAGGAAAGATACAGACTTTTCTTCTTTTCTGAAACAATCCTGATGTTAACCCTAGGGCTATCTATAGATGCCCAGCCCTGAGTAGTCTGTTTTACTCTTGCAATGCCAGTTAAAATGCAAGTGTGAGAGGCTGTACAGGCCATGATCATAGGCATCCTGGAGAGATCCCACTAGTATTTGTGCTGGACCTTCAAGAGGCAAGCAAAGGTGCAATTTCTAAGTGATCATGTATCCTTGGGGACAGAATTTGTCCCAGAAAAATCATGAAGTAGGCAAACTCCCTTGGGCTTCAGTGAATTCTTTTCTAAAATTAAGGGGATTAGACTGCAAGAACTCCAAGATGGCTTCATTTTTTACATGCTATGATATACTTACCTTACAGGCATGTTGTAAAGATGCTTGCAGGGTGTTAAGTATAGGGCCTGGCACAGAGTAAGCCCTCCACAAAAGAGGGCAGAGATAATGATGCTAATGGTGATGATATTCTTTCTTCCCCATGCAGTCACCTACAGCAAGATCTTCCCTATATCCTTTAAAAGTAAAGTAAAAATAAATTACCTTAGACTTCAAATAGGGAGAGTTAATTTGGGCCCCCTCCCTTGGAAAACAGGAACCTGGTGTCACTTTCTCTTAAAGGTTAAACAGCCAGTGGGAGTCAGGGTTGGCTCTCACTGAATCACATAGAAGCAGGTATCCCTCACACTCAGGAAAGTGAATGTATTTTTAATTAATCCTGCTGACAGTATGCTTCCTGCAAGAGACACTAGCCCTAGATTCTTTCCTCAGCTACCAGATGGAAAACAACCCCATCATTCATTCAGAGGGAGAGACAAACTGAGTTAATCAGACTCCAAGACCCATACTAATTGTTGATCAAGTAATGCCACAATATTCAATTAAGGATCCCTGGCTGGTTCCAGCTCTTAAGAATCTGTTTAGCATAGTTAATATTTCACAAAACCAAAGGGTCCAGTTGTTATAAATTACAAAGAGCTAGACATCAGGAGATTTGTGGTTTCTATTGAGTCCTGTCATTATCTGTCACTTCTCTGTGTCTCAGTCTCCACATTTGTAAAGTGAGGGAAGAAAAATGTTCCCTAACAACCATGCTCTGGAAAGAAAACAAGCTAAGAATGGTGGGGTTTTTCAGAAGTCATACAAATGAACAGTTTTTGTTTCCATTCATCTGAAGGCGGATTAAAACAGCTTCAAAACAAAACTAAAATAAGTTACTGAGGCTACATTGCAGCAGGGAAGCAGAGGAATTAAGAGGCATGACAAAAGCAAAGATGGGGTGCTTCAACGTAAGAATAGGGGACAGTACAAAGACTATACTTTAAAACCAGAACTTTCCTTAGATCTGAATTTTTAATGAAGATGAATTGGTCACAGTTAATGTATTGGATGGAGGAATTTTTAAACGTCTGCTCTCAAAGTATGCTGCATCCAAAAACAACACCAACAGCAAAACGAATTGATGCTTTCTCATCTGTGTTTATTTTTGGACAACTTGTCCTGACATATTGAGGGCTTTCTACAAAATTATAAATTCACACTGCATTTATTCATCACCCCTGTCCCCCCATCCATATCTCGATTTTACTACCAGCAACACAAAATACAAAGATGTGTCCAGTTTCACTACACAGCTCTTTGCGTTCGCAAGTGTCGAGAGCTTGCTTTCGGAACGCCCTTCTGATTGGCCGAGCCGATGCCAGTGACATCAACCGACTTACTTTTGATTGGAAGGCTGGTTGCTGGGACTGTAGCGTTTGCAGGAAGTCACTTAACTGTTTGCGAGCTGGAAAACCAAGGCTGAAGTTCTTTTCCGTCAGAGGAACGAGCGCAACTGACTAGGGAGATGTGTCCCAACGCCCCTCGAGCCGGGACGTGAGCGGGGGGCCCCGGCCGGCTGGGGGGGACGGAGAGGCGCTCGCGAAGAGGAGCGGCGGCCCCTGCCCTGCCTCCGCGCGGTTACCCTTTTAACTGCCCGCGCCCGGGGCCGTGGGGGTAGCACGAGGCAGCGAGACGGAACAGTCGGATTGGCCGCTCGCCTCGCTCCTGGACGCACCTCTCCACCGAAGGGCCGTGCTGACTGGCAGGGGGAGAAAGTAAACAGAGTTGAATCACCCTCCCCGCTGGCCAATTGCAGGGGGTTTGGTTTGTGACGTGATGGGATTCTGCGAAATTGTTACTGAGCGAGAGAATGCCGGAACGGCGCGGGCCGGCCGGAGCTGGGGCTCGGAAGCCGTGCGCGGACTCGGGGGAAAGTGCGTCCTAGAGGCGGCGCGCGGCGCGGCCCGAGCCACCCGCGTCGGGGTGCTTGGGTGAACGTCCTAGCGCTGCGGCTCGACGAGAGAGGCGGCCGAGGGCGTGTTCCTCTCCTGCAGTTTCCTCAGCCAGCGCCTCGGGGGCGTTTTCAGTCGAATAAACTTGCGGCCGCCACGTGTGGCGTCTTTCCAAGGGAGCCGGCGCGGAGGGGCCGGCGCGCCCGTCGGGGGATCGCGGCCGGCGCGGGGCAGGGGCGGCGGCGAGCGGCGGCGGCGCGGCGGAGCCCGGGGCCGTGGATGCTGCGTGCGGAGGCGCTGCCGGTTACGTAAAGATGAGGGGCTGAGGTCGCCTCGGCGCTCCCGCGAGTAGGAAGCGCCCCGCGCCCCCGCCCCCTTGGCCGCCGCGCCGCGCCGCGCCGCGCTCGTCGTCCGAGGCCGGGGCAGGGCTAGCTCGCCGAGCCGCCGGAGCCACCGCCAAGTTTGGCCGCGCCGCCGGGGCTGCTGTCGCCCGCACCATGTCCGCGGCCGCCTACATGGACTTCGTGGCCGCCCAGTGTCTGGTTTCCATTTCGAACCGCGCTGCGGTGCCGGAGCATGGGGGCGCTCCGGACGCCGAGCGGCTGCGACTACCTGAGCGCGAGGTGACCAAGGAGCACGGTGACCCGGGGGACACCTGGAAGGATTACTGCACGCTGGTCACCATCGCCAAGAGCTTGTTGGACCTGAACAAGTACCGACCCATCCAGACCCCCTCGGTGTGCAGCGACAGTCTGGAGAGTCCGGATGAGGATATGGGATCCGACAGCGACGTGACCACCGAATCTGGGTCGAGTCCTTCCCACAGCCCGGAGGAGAGACAGGATCCTGGCAGCGCGCCCAGCCCGCTCTCCCTCCTCCACCCTGGAGTGGCTGCGAAGGGGAAACACGCCTCCGAAAAGAGGCACAAGTGCCCCTACAGTGGCTGTGGGAAAGTCTATGGAAAATCCTCCCATCTTAAAGCCCATTACAGAGTGCATACAGGTTAGCGGCGTCGCCCTCTCCCCCGAGCTCTGGGGTTAGTTAACCTTTGGCCGGGCAGCCTTCCTGGGCGTTAGGGACCCCGCGCTCCGCCGAAAGGGTGCAAACGTTTTGGACGAGATGCGGTTTAACTCTTTAAATAATTTAACTCTGCAGAAGCGGGAAGCTCACTCTGCTTAATTGTCCCCAGAGCCGCGGAGAGCCCTAAACCGGCGAGCAGAGCCAGAGCTGTGCGTGGCTCGCGGGGAGCGGGGCCCGCCCCTCCCCGTCCCGCCCCGCCCCCGGGACTCCCGCACCCGGCGGCGGTGGGGCCACCCCACCTGGGAAGACGCTGGCTGGGGGAGTCAGATGGCGTATCTTTTATTTAATTCCCTCGTCGGGTTGCAGAGAAGTGGCTGCAACCTAGGGGGGAAGCGGCGCACTTTACTTCGAGCCTTTTAGGGATGACTAAGGACTCATTTAGCTGGATGTCTGCTACTTTTCAGGGCTTGCCAAGGTGGTTTTAAATTTGGCCAAGAGTCCCCTGAGAGGTTTAAAATAACACTGCTTCAGGCAGCAGGGGAGTTTGAGTAAGTAGTGGTGGGCTAACTTCACGACTGGTTAGCCTTCCCAAAGAGCTAGATTTCAGAGCTGATTTTTTTTTTTTTTTTTTTTTTTTGCCATGTGACTAAGGTCTCTCACCCTCCACCCCTGAATCAGGCGATTAGCAGGGAGGTGTGGTCCTTGCCCGAGGTCAAGGCTCAGAGATGAATGTTGGGCGGTTCTGGAGGTCTAGGGGAAGAGTCCCTCCTTGGGAGGACAGGAGGCAGGGCTGGACTAGTGAATGTGGCTAGAAGACATCTTTCTTATGAAATGGGCTTCGGAGGCTTCCAGGGACCTTGGTCAGCCAGTTATGTCGCTTCTGTTTAATATGCACAGAAAAAGTTGGAAAGCATTCACATTTGGACATATTGTCTAATCATCTTCAGAAAGGTTCTTTTACAAATGCGATTCTGAAAAGGTGGCTTGGGGCTTGGCCCTCTCACTTAAGCCCTTTCTCTCTGTGTTATGACACCGTGTTTTAAAGAGGGTGCTGCTGGAATTAGTTGGAAAAGTATTGTAGTTTTTTGGTGTAATAGTCTGATACTTTTAAGATGAGGCCCTGGGCTGGTGGTTTTAAAAATGGTTGGGAATTTTTGGTTTTGTTTTGCCTTGCATTTTAAGAGAAAGGCCACGTAACTGCCTCTCCTATTTTATTTCCTTTGGAAACTGGTGCGTGTGGAGGTGGCTGCTGGCACTGGGATGAAACGATTTCCTCCGTATTAATGCAAAATCAGGTTCTGTTTGGAGTCCTCATCTGGGTTGCCACCAAACAGCACATTTGAAAGTTTGTGTCTGTGAGGCTGTTGAAAGGCGTGTGCCTGCATTGGAGGATGTGACCTTTATCGGGTTCTGGGGGTGAAGTAGGGGTATATTAACTGGAGGGTGTTACTCACCAACAGCTGTTGGGCGGGCCTGGCTGTGTCAGCCATGTTCCCGGAGTTCAGTTGTTCTCATCGACACCCACTGCCACCTTGAGCAAAGGCATTTTCTCCTTCAGGGAGCTGCCCGGTGGTGCAGCTGGGGAGGCCTGCAGTGCCTCTGGGAGCCACCTGAGTCTGGACTGAGGAACAGGATTTCCAGCATTCTGGGCCATTCGGCTGAGTGCTTTTCTCAGGCATTTATAGAAATGGCTGCTTATGTGTGCGTGCATGCGTGCTGCTCTTTAATTCTCCATAAGGCAAGGCATTCGGCTCAGCTGTTTCAGGAGAACCTTTTGCACAGTCAAGAGTAGAAAACGAAGTGAGATGTTCATCCAGTTTTAAATACTGCAGTCAGTCTTTTGACACTAGTGATGTGGTGATTGCAGGTGTCTATGTTTGTGGGGGGGGGGTGTCTCTGTAATCCTAGTGCATGGCTGAACCAAAATCTCAGCCTCTGTTAATACTGTCAGAAGCATACTCCTGCCGGAGAAGGGATGTAAGGAGACTCTAAATAAGAGACTTGTCAGAGGTCTCATGTGTTTGGCAATTTCAAATATAGCTTCAAGTTAGATTCACTTGGAAGTGGGGGAAGGAGCTTCCTGATTTTCTTTCTGCTGACGTTAAATCCAGAAGGTGGACAGAGGTGGCATTTGGAGTGTCTGCATTCTGTGAAGATTTGAAGAGCTAAAATCGCTGCCACACCCCCTTGCTCATTGCAGCTCTAACATTCCCTCAAATCCCTCTTGCGTGCTCACTTCCTAATAGAGCCTCATACAGCTGCCTCTTGGATAGACTATCTTCTAGACTAGCTTTAGAAGTTGAATCTGTTAAACGAATTGACATTGAATTCAATGCAGCTACTTCTGCTGTGTCCTAAGAGGAGAAACACAGTTGAGGGCCACTGAGCTTGGTTCTGATTTGCCCCACTGTATTCTAGTTTGAGACTGTACGCAAGTTACTTTAATTCAGAGTTTGCAATGTGATTGAATTTGCTTTGCAGATTTGTTTGGCTTGGCTAACACAGGGTTTATAAAAATTTAATTAGTTACCAACATCTAAAAATCAGACAATTTCGGCATGAATCCAGATTTCTGGCTTCTCTGGAAAAATCAAAAGATCTGGCAATACTGGGCCTAAATTCCTGCCTAGCAACAATTGGCTTGCACCAATCATTCATTATATGGAGAAGTGTCCCTTATTTTAATAGCTTAAGTGGTCTCTGTTGGCATTTAAGTTTTCAACCTCTACTTTGAGCCTCAGTTTCTTTTCTTTTCTTTTCTTTTTTTTGAGACAGTCTCGCTTTGTTGCCCAGGTTAGAGTGAGTGCCGAGGCGTCAGCCTAGCTCACAGCAACCTCAAACTCCTGGAGCCTCAGTTTCTTAATCCTGTAAAATAGGGATACTATCCTCAACTCAGATTCATATGCCAAGATAACATATGTAAAGCACCTAATAGGGTTCCACATACAGTATGCCCTTGAGAATGCTAGATCCTATAGATTGTGTGTAATATATAGGGTGTCCGTAAAATCAGGAAACCGAGGATAAACTTGTTTTTAAGCAGTATGTTAGTTTCCATTTTCTAATGATATGTTCAATTTGTTTTTCTTAAGCTCCAGACCAGATATCATTTCAGGTAATGTACCTCTAAAGTTTAAGCTGTAGATCCATGGTTAATCCTAAGGGAAAAAAAAAAAGATACTACAAATCTTTTCCATTTCCAGACTTTTTGGATAGTTCGTGTATTTATCGTGCTGCTTCAGAATAACAATTAAATCTTATTAGAGTACTTCACATGAAAATATATTGGGCATATTATTTGAAAATGTAATTAACATGTAAGAAGTTTATCTTGGCCAGGCATGGTGCCTAACGCCTGTAATCCCAGCACTTTGGGAGGCCAACGTGGGAGGATCACTTGAGGCTGGGAGTTTGAGGCCACCCTGGGCAACATAGCAAGACCTCATCTCTGCAAACAAATTTATTTTTAATTAGCCAGGCACGGTGACACGTGCCTGTGGTTCCAGCTACTTGGGAGGCTGAGGCAGGAAGATTGCTTGAGTCCAGGAGTTTGAGGCTGTAGTGAGCTAGGATCACACCATTGCACTCTAACCTAGGCAACAGAGCAAGACTCTGTCTCAAAAAAAATAAAAGTTTATCCTGTATCTCCTGACTTTGTGGACACCCTGCACATATAGTATAGGCAGATTATAGGTGTGGGGTAAGGGGAGTATATCCTTTGGGGAAGGAAACAACCACGTCCTAATTCCAGCCCAGAATTGGTTCTGATGGGTCAGAACAGGCTGATATGGAGTCATGCTGGGTATGACAGCATGGTACACTGGATATAGGATTCTGAAAATCAGGAAGCTCCCAAATCCCAAGTATAATGCCCCATTTCTGGGGAAAATTTTTATTTTATTTTTGAGAGTCTCACGCTCTTTCCTGAGTTAGAGTGCCATGGCGTCAGCCTAGCTCACAGCAACCTCAAACTCCTGGGCTCAAGCAATCCTCCTGCCTCACCCTCCCGGGTAGCTGGAACTACAGGCATGCGCCACCATGCCCAGCTAATTTTTTTCTATTTTTAGTTATTTTGGCTAATTTCTTTCTATTTATAGTAGAGACGGTCTCGCTCTTGCTCAGGCTAGTCTTGAACTCCTGAGCTCAAGCAGTCCTCCCTCCTCCGCCTCCCAGAGTGCTAGGATTAGAGGCATGAGCCACCGTGCCCAGCCTGTGGAAAAAAATTTTAAAAACCAGTTGCATCTCGCCTGTAATCCTAGCACTTTGGGAGGCCGAGGCGGGAGGATTGCTTGAGGTCAGGAGTTGGAAACCAGCCTTAGCAAGAGCAAGACCCCATCTCTACTATAAATAGAAAGAAATTAATTGGCCAACTACTATATACAGAAAAAATTAGCCGGGCATGGAGGCGCATGCCTGTAGTCCCAGCTACTCAGGAGGCTGAGGCAGGAGGATCGTTTGAGCCCAGGAGTTTGAGGTTGCTGTGAGCTAGGCTGACGCCATGGCACTCATTCTAGCCTGGGCAACAAAGTGAGACTCTGTCTCAAAAAAAAAAAACTAATTGCAGAACAAAAGGAAGCTTATATCAAATCCAGAGCTATCAAACCCCCCAAGTGGCTGCTTCTGTTTCTCCTTGTCCTCTTTGAACATTTCCTTGGGATCCTTAGCATATCTGATGGAAGGTCTCCTCCAATATGGGAAACGGGCTTTTTGGCTTCTCTAGGAATGTCCATCACTGGCCAACTCTAACTCAAGGCAGAAGATTTTGCTTATACAGGTGCCAGGTTGCCCTGTGCCTCTTGCGCTCTTCTCCTTTAATTACTGCAAAAGGCTTTGGAGTCAACTGTTTGGTTAAAAAGAGTCTAGTGTCATCAAAGGTGTGAGAGGGACTCATCACCTGGGAGGCAGGGCTTCGGGGACAGAGCAAGGCCTTTGGCCGCAGGCCCTACACTGAGAGGCCTTAGCTCTCTGGGCAGCCCATTTGGTAACCCCTGCCCAGTCCTTGCCACTTTCTCTTCTCTTCATGAGTGGAATGGAAGCCCTGTGCCTTGATCCGTAAGGACACAGTCTCTCTGCCCATTCTTTCCAGAGGGTCCCTGAAAGTGATATGGAATGGTATTTCCTAACCTGGCATGCTTCATCCAAGATCTATCCACAACTTGCACAGGTAACTTTTTCTATCTTATTCTCATTATTTCTACTCTAAGGAGACTTTAGACATTTTTAAAATAATTGTCCTCCCATGGCATTTTAATGCCACAGATGCACTGTAGAGCTGTTATGGACTATGCCCCGTTAGAAGGCCACAAACCATTTTAATAGCTAAGGCTTTTTTCACCCACTAAAGAGCCAGTTTTTGCCCCTTGGGGGGGTGGTATCACTTGCCCCTCCCCCCACACACACCCCAGGTAAGAATGTCTAGAAAGGGTGTCAGTATCCTGTTAGGGAAAGATGATAATCTACATTCTAGAAGAGAGCTAAGGGCCACATGCATGTAGTTTCTAGCTATAGAGGTTTCTATAGGCTATAGGTTTCTAAGGGCTACTGAGTTTCAGACAAGAGGCTAAAATGGCCTTTGAATCCAGGGAAAGATGGCCCAGACAGCTCCCAGGCCCCAGGTCACTGCTGAAGTCTCACCCTGGGGTAGAGGCTGTCAGGACCCTGTGGTTTTTATTCCTAGTCCCCGAGTAGGAAGGACCAGCGGCTGTTCCTCCCTCATTTCCTGCTTGTCCTTCATCATCCTCCATCTCTCTGCCCTAGCAAACACAAAGTGGGCTTGCCTCAGAGAGGCTGCTGCTGTTGGCAGGGTTACTGTTTCACAACAGAAAATACAAGTGGAGTCAAATTACAGAGTGCACGCATTGTTTCCCTTGATTTTCCTCTCAATATTCTGTGGGTGGCGAGAACAGGGAGGGGAGGGGTGTGAGTGGGGCCCTGGTGGGGAGGGAGGTACCAGAGTAAATCTGGTGCTTTTTGAATGGTGACACCCTGTTACCTTCAGACACAAAGATGTAACCTGGGGGGGAAATGAATTCTTGGATTCTAAACATACGGGTCAGATGTGCATTCCTGTCTCTATTGTTGACGCTTATCCCAAGTACTAGTCATTCTGCAACATCTGTGGGAAATTCCCAGATTGAACTTCCCAGGGAGAAACATCATATGACATATTGGGAAAGTGGCTGACAATGGTTTTCCTTAATACTTTTCATTGAGAAGAAAAGTGGGCGGATGATTTCTCAGTCTTCACTCTTTCAGAAGCCCCTAAAACAATCTGACATGCTCTGATTGGGGCCTTGATAGATTTAATTTATGAATGCTTTATGATCATTACCATTCTTGATTTTTTTTAAAAAAAAAATCCAGCTTTGTCATGTTTGCTAGTCTTGACTTCCAAATCTTCTGGGTTTTTTGTTTTTCTTTCCTCTCTCTCTCCCCTGGGCTGTTCTCAGGCTTGGAGGAAAAGCTTGCGGCACTCCATGCCTCCCTCTACTGCTAGAGTCCTCCCCCACATCCGACCCTCCCGCCTTTCCTAATGTTTCTCCAGCAAGCCCAGCGCCCACTGAAGAGCGTAAATTAGTGCCTAGTAATTGGTACAAAGACACTTTCTGTTTCCATGCAACACACGCAAAAAGGAGGGGCAAAAGGAAGAAGAAAAAACACCCCACAGATGGTTAAAAAGGGAAAGAAATGAGATCCTCTTTCAGTGGTCTTTGAGCAATCCTGGCGCTCTCTCCGCCCCACTTTTTGTTGGACGTTAGTCACAGGCCTAGGCCTTACCCAGAGCACTTGGTGGCAGCCGTTGTTAGTACCAAAAGAATAGAACTTGGAGGTTGGAAGTGACCTTGAGAGGTCATCACATCCATCATTTTGTCTGTAAAGATGCACATGCCCACCCTCCCAGAGAAATGGGGGGATTGTTCCATTTAAACATTTTAGGGGGCTTGGAGAGTTTGGAAGCGATCACCAGAGTTCAAAGCTGCCTCTCTCTCTGCCTTGACTAGCATGTGACTCTGGGAACATTGTTTAATTTCCCAGAGCCTCAGTTTCCTCAGCAGCCCATGAGAGTACCAGGCAGTCTGGATGGTTTTTCAGCAGAAAATGTTAAAGCCCTTGCCTTGAAGTTTGGCTGTGTGGGTGTTCAGGGGTTTTGCCCTTCATTTTGAATTCTTTCTAGTTCTTTCATTTGGATTCTTTCTCCCCATGCTCTCCCGAGGATGTCAGTCTGTGGTTAACTTTTTTTTTTTTTTACACCTTGGTTTAAAGAGATGCTTCGTGGAATTAACCAGGCAAAAGGGCAGAGGTGGAGTTGGCCGGTGTAGCCTCTGCCCTTTTTATGGGAGCTGTGTGCACTCTGAAACAGCCCAAGGCAGAGCTGCTGGGAGATTTCCTACTCCTCCCTTCCTGGAATCCTCCTGAAACTTTAATACCTTTTTGGTGCATTAAGGCCAAGAGTAAACATTTGTCTTATCCCCGGCCTCAAGCAGTCCCCTCAGCAAATAATAGGACTAACATTATTATTCATAAGAGTTCAATCCCCACTGAGAGAGTGAGATGCATCTTTTTTCTACATGGGACATTCCAAGACATTCTTTTCCACTTGTGTCTAACACCTGTTTATGGTGCTGTGCCTGCAGGCTTCCCCCTAGATCTCAGTTCATCATGGTAGGGTTGGCTTTGGAATCCTGAGAATTGAGAATCTGGACCTGAGATCTAAAGGTTCTAGACCTCCGAGAACCAGTTAACTCACCACCTAAGCCCAGAGCCCCTGGACCCTTGAATTTATTTATTTTTTACATGAAATTGAGAACGATCACAAATTTGAACAGGAGAAACGAATCCATCCCTGACTGGCTAGGTTGAGCCCTTTTTTTTTTTTTTTTTTTTTTTTTTTTTAGTGAGGACATTTATTTAAATAGATTAAAATAAAGAGACTGGAGTTTAAGCCATACAAAATTAATGACAAGGATTTGAAATGCAGGCAGCAGTGTTTTGTATTCAGTGAAGTTTCAACAGTTTTCCAAGCTGAGCCTTCATCTTTGCCAAAGGGAGTGTCTCCCGAAAGACCTGACTTGAACCAAAGTGGGAACCAGTTGGGTAGACAATAGACAAAAACCACAAAGTCCCACTTGGAAGTTATGGACATTTTAGAACTGGAAGGAATCTTATAGACCATCTTGGCTCAAAGACATAGAGGAAGGAGAAAAGCTTTCACCATTTTTCCCTTCTGGGGAGTCAGCTTTGATAAGACAGTCAGAAAAGAAGAATAAGGCCTGACCCACTTATTGACTCTGTGACAAGGAAACCAGTCCACTCTAAGGAATTTGAATGTGAGGGGCCTCCAGGAGAGACCTTTACCCTCAATACAGACTCAGAAGGTAGAGGGCAGTCAGAGCACAAGCTTTCAGGTCTCTCAGACGTGGCTTTGAATCCTCCCTCCTCCAGTCTCTAAATATGAAAACTCAGGCGATACATAACGTCTCTGAGCCTCAGTTTTCTCATCTGTAAAATGGAGCTCAGTCATTATATATTCATGAAGTTATGAGGTTTAATTCAGATGAGGTATTTAAAACATTTAGCATCATGTCCCCATATACTGAGTATTATCATAATTAAAAATAATTTTTTATGTGTGGCCTAGAAGCCCTTGAGATTCCTAGAATTTTTGTTTAGAATTCTGGATTTATCCAGCATTTCTCATTCATTTAAATTATTTATTGAGTGACTGTGACATGCAAAAAGCTGTACTAAATGCTGACAGCAGGCACTATGGATTTTGTCAGTAATAGTAACAATAAGGATAACATCATTTATTATATGCCAGGTTCCAGGTTAAATGGTTTACATGCATTCTCACATTTAAACTCACAGCAATCCTATGAGCTAGAAAGGTACTGTTATCCTCTTTTAATAGGAGCAATCAGAATTGGAATTAGTTAACCTAGTCCAAGGTTACACTGGAATTTTCCTAGTCTGGTTCTAGGTACCTGACGTTGTGCATGAATGGTTGTTGACCCAGACCCCTGGGGTTTCTGCCAGTGAGAAGAGACCTTGTGTTTTACAAAGCTCTCTTGGATTTGGCCGCAAAGCCACTGGTGTTTAGCTGTCTACTCTTGTGTTGTTCTAACTCTAGCTTGTGGTTGGTTTTCGTGAACCTTCATGAGTAGTGTCAGCAGAAATCTTGGACTCTGCCCACACTTACCCTGTATTTTCCAGAGTTATCCCAAAGCTGTTTCCTTCCAATTGAAAAAGAACCCGGTTGGGGAACCATAGCTATTTATATTAGTCAGGACTCTTGGTTGCAAGCAACAGAATCCAAACTTGGGCAGGCTTAATAAAATATAGCACTTTATTGGTTCAAGTTGCAAACACACCCAGGGGTAGCTCTAGTTTGGGTTATGTCTGGATGCTGGTAGTCAGTGTCTGCCTCTCTGCGGCTCAGCTTTGCTGTCTGTCTTTCTTGTTGGCCTCAGTCATGGGTGGGCTTTATGAATGGTGGTGAGGTGGCTGCTAGTGATTCCAGACTCACATCCTGCCCCTTCAAGCCCCATGGAAAGACAGTTTCTCATTCCTGATGATTCCAGCAAAAGTCTCAGGCTTTAAGCTCCATGACTGAGCTCCAATTGTGTTCCCGTCCTTGAAATGAATCACCGTAGTATGACTGGGTCTGGGGGCATGGGGTGACCGCTCTGGAATTACATAGACTCAGAGTAGGGAAGGGGTGGTTGCCAAAAGGAGACTCAGGGTGGGCTATTTATTACCCCAAAGAGAATAAATTCTAGAAAGGCAAAACCAACACCTATTCGCTTTTTCAGCCCATTTAGAACTACAGACAGGATATTCCAAAGAGCAGAATTTGACAAAACAAGGGATAAAGCAGTATGACAATATTTTTTCTCCATATCTTCCTTCCCCTTGACAAGAAAGGGCTCTAAACTGTCTCTGGAGTTCAACCTAAAAGACAGGCCAACGTGAAGATACAGAAGGAGCTTTGCAGAAAACAGATTCTTTCGACATGTGTTAACATGTGCTCAGGCACCTACCCACAGGCCCTTCCATTTAGATGATCTAGAAGCCTTACATGGAACAAGTATAACAGCAACAGTGTGATCTTGAAAGCCATTCACTTGGTCTTAATTCCATTCTGTCCATTTTAATGCCCAGGGAAATGAATCATGTTTACACGAGCATTTATTACCCTGTGTGCTAATAGATAAAGGACTAGTCTATACAGAGATGAGCTTTTATATAGCAATTCTCATTGAGATTCAGGAGTCTATTCAGTGTGCACAATGCCCAACAAAAACACTATAATAAATCATAAGAGACAAAAAGTAGAGGTTAAAAATAACTTACAAAAACACTTTTATAGTGACTTAAATCTCTGTGCCACCATAATTCTACAGAAGTTTTATACCATTAATGTTTTAATGCTCATCCAGTGAACATTCTCCCACTGAGCCAGGGGTTCCCAGCATGAAAGAGCCTGAGCTGACTCCCCTGGCCAGAGGCATTTCTTCTCAAAGTGCTGCTTGCTCCCAAATTTTGAAACAGTACCCAGGAATGTCCGCCCGAGGAGGGGGCTGCATTCCTCCTCTGAGATCTCAGGGGGGAGTTGTGAGGGGCTATTTTGTGAAGGTTGCACAGCTCTGACCTGCAGTTCTTTGTGGTCTTTGGTGACAAATAGCAACCCATGTGAGTTAGTGGCTCGCTCCATCCCCGGAGTAGAGGGGTTAAAGCTTGAGAAACTTTTTGGTGGTGGCTCATGTGACATGTGTGAGTAGGATTTATGGTCGTCACAAGCCTTACTCTGGTACCAGCAATATGCTGAGGTTGATCCCAGACGGAAAATGCTAGAAACACTTGCTGGAATAGCACTACCAGTCACTACAAATTCTTACGAGTGCCACAACCTAGCTGGCAGGTACCGTAGGTGTTTCCTAATCAGGCATCAGTCTCTCCATTTCTGCTATTGGGGGAACATTTTATCTTGGCAATTTAGGGGCTCAGTCACTAGTGTATTACATTTTATTCTCTGTTGGGTAAATGTTTGCAAAATCAGGGTTCTTGCTCTGATTTGGGGTCTTTTGCCTTTTCTCCTGGGAGTGATCTATTGTTTGGTATCCAAGGGGCTCACCTATTGTTTTCCTGGCATCACAGGAGGACTATCCATGTGGCATGCATCCTTTGGGATGTCATACACTTGCTTGTGTCACTGTCCTCACATGCTGATATCCTCTGCTGAAGACGTCTTTTGCAAGTGGCTCTGGGTGTTATGTCTTCACACTGTGACCCAGTCTTCCAGTGGCATTCTAACAGTATGGTTCGGGGCTCAGGAACACACGATCCTTTTCCCCACCTGCATTTGGAGGGGTGCAGGCAGTGAAACCCCTGTCAGCCATGGCTACCCACCCTCAGGTGCCATGGCATGTGTGGAGACATCCATAGGGGTCACACAGGCTCTTGTCATGCCTTGGGCAAGCCTGGCAGCAGTGGCTACCCCTGGGGACTTCCTAAGCCTGTCTCTACAAGGAGAGTAAAGAGCTCTTGGCATTTCTTAGAGACCTCCGTGTCTGTCCTGTAAACACAGCCCCTCCAAATCTCTTTTTGTACCCCTCATTTCTGGGTGGGAAACTCTGGCAAATCAAAAGAGTTTAAGTTTAAGGATTTACTTTTTTTTTTTTTTTTCTTGAGACAGAGTCTCATTCTGTTGCCCTGGCTAGAGTGCCATGGCGTCTGCCTAGCTCACAGCAACCTCAAACTCCTGGGCTCAGGTGATCCTCCTGCCTCAGCCTCCCGAGTAGTTGGGACTACAGGCAGGTGCCACCATGCCCAGCTAATCTTTTGTATGTATTTTTAGTTGGTCAATTACTTTCTATTTTTAGTAAAGACAAGGTTTTGCTCTTGCTCAGGCTGGTTTTGAACTCCTGACCTTGAGCGATCCTCCCGCCTCGGCCTCCCTTAGTACTAGGATTACAGGCGTGAGCCACCACGCCCAGCCATAATTTGGATTTTTTAAATACTATTTTGAAAATTAAAGCTCAGTAGCAACTTCCTTGTCTTAAACTGTCAGACTTCCCCGAGGCAATGCATCCAGAAGAAAGGGCCTGGGAGTCAGAGAATTAGAAACACACACAGGGACAGGTTCTCTCTACTTTCAGTTGGGCCTGGGCTTTTCTTTCATGTCTAATCTCATTTTGTGCACAAAACAGAAGAGCGATTTGAAAACCAGTTTTAATCTGATCACACAGTCCTGTGCAGGGTATCCTTGGGCAAGTCATCTGCCCTTGTGAGTTGGCTTCATTTTGAAACATGACAGATTTGAATTCAATGGTCATGAAAATCATCAAAAATGCAAAAAATTCAAAGAGTTTGTATTGTCAGGATAGCTTTGCCATTATGCCTTTATTTCCTATCCAATGTTTACTGCCTAGTAGATATTTATTTATTATTTATCTTTCCCGCAAATAACTGGGCGGAAGCAGCACAGTCTGGGCCTGCGGGAGTATTGCTAATCTGAGAATGAACCAAGCTGGGCCTGGTCTTGCAGGGACTAAGCTGTGTGAGTGTGAGGAGGTCACTTCACCCCCCGGGGCCTTTAGAGGCTTGCCCAGATCTCATCCAAATCTAAATTATGTGCCTCCGACTTAAATGTGATCTTTTATCCAACTATACCAAGAAGCAGACTTTCATTGTGTTAAAAATGTATGTTTAGAGTCCAGATTTTGCCTCTGCTCTCTTTGCAGAGCTTCTGAGATGGGGGCCATATAACTGAGGCATTGAGACATACATAGCTCGCGCTGAGTTGAAGATCTAAGGAGTTAAGAATCTGTTGTCCGCCGCCTTTTGTTTGAGGTCTGCTGGGACTGCACGAGCTATCTCACAGATCAGCGGAGATTGGGGATGTGTGAGCAAAATTCAGACAGAAGCTCGCATCTTGGACACCGACAGGCTTAAATGAGGAAGCGCTGTGTACGGATGTTACAGACACATACCCGCTTCCCATTCTAGAACCTAAAGTATCGGACAAGCTGCTTCCCACAGCTAAACACAGGGCCCAGGAAGTACATTCTCACACCTAAGCTCTACTGTGTCTCTCTGTATCAAGAAATAACATAGCAAAGGAATCCAAATCATAAGGAGGAGTCAGTGAGAGGTCAGGAGCAAATGGTAATGCGATGGGATGGCATTCAAGCAGGATTATTCTTTCAAAGCCTATCAAGCATTTTTATTCATTCAAAACATCTACATGGGAAGCAATATTTCTGGCAAACAGGAGGCTTTTGGTTTCTTGATTTTTGAGTTCAGTGTTAATTGAAATTAACAGGGAACTTCATGCAGGGAAATGTGGAATTCTCTGTACCCAGAAGTGGCCCCCACACCTCTTCTGTCGTGTGTATTGGTGGTTCTGCATGCGACGGTAATGGAAAATGGAAAAAAAGCAACTGCTCCCATTTTGTACCTGCAAGTCAGCATTGCTTTCCAGTGGGGAGAGAGGCCAGATGGTCACGGACAATGGATTGCTCGAGGCCTGGGGTGTGGGCAGGTCTGTGTGGACGCACGCCCCCCCAGCCTGGTCCACGAGGAGTGCTTTATTGCTCTCTGGTCTGTGGACCTACCTCTTCATGATCTGACGCCTCACCTGCTTGCTATCGAGGACACTCTGGTCTGCTGTTCCTGTGTGTGTAATTCCTCCTCTGAGGGAAGGTTCCTGTCTGTCCTTGTAAGAGCCACTTCCCTGTCACATATGGAAAAAAGAGAGGAGGAGGTAGGGGTGGAGTGAGACAACAGATGTAGCATGGTCAGAAAGTTTCTGACTTTCTAACAGTTTTTTTTTTTTTTGAGAAGGAAACAGAATGAATCTTCTCCTTTCTTTGGTCTTGGACACTTGGAGTGTCCCAGTAATTTCTCCATAGAAAGTAAATCACACCCCAGCCACCAACCCCGCCCCCGTGGAATATATTCTTGATCAACCCATTTGTGGAGCAATTTAAACTCAAATTTATCATTGTTTTCAGTAAGACTTAAATATTGAAATAACGTTTTCTGAATTTTTCTCATTATAAAAGAAGTTTATACTCCCTGTTTAAAAAAATCACAAGATACAGGGGAAAATTACAGGAAGGGGTAGAAGTTACTCTTTTCCCCAGTAAATAACCACTGTTCATATTTTGTATATATTCCTCTAAGATTCTTTTCTCTCGACGTGTAGTCATACACTGCCCTTTTCACTTTGCAGTGTATAGCTAACACCTTTCCATTTCATTGTATAACAATCTGGTGCCTTTTTGACAGCTGCATAGTATTCCACTGTATGGATCTGCTACGGTGTGTTACACTAGCTCTTTGTTTGTTTTTTTTTTTTTTTTTTTTTTTTGAGACAGAGTCTCACTTTGTTGCCCAGGCTAGAGTGAGTGCCGTGGCGTCAGCCTAGCTCACAGCAACCTCAAACTCCTGGGCTTGAGTGATCCTTCTGCCTCAGCCTCCCGAGTAGCTGGGACTACAGGCATGCGCCACCATGCCCGGCTAATTTTTTTACATATATATATCAGTTGGCCAATTAATTTCTTTCTATTTATAGTAGAGACGGGGTCTCGCTCTTGCTCAGGCTGGTTTTGAACTCCTGACCTTGAGCAATCCGCCCGCCTCGGCCTCCCAAGAGCTAGGATTACAGGCGTGAGCCACAGCGCCCGGCCTCTAGCTCTTTATTGTTGGACATTTTAGCTGTTACCAACTTTTAGCTCTCATAAGCAATGCTAGTAACCTTGTATATTTTCATGTCCCTATCTGATTATTACCAAATTAGTTGTTACCAAAACTAATTTCCAGAAGAATATTGCCAGATGGCCCTGGGTTAATTATAAGTCCCAACAGTGTGGCACAGGGCCTGTTCCTTCATGCCTCCAGACTTTTTAACATTTTCACCAGCCTCACAGGTATCTTTTTGGTGTTTTCATTGGCATGTTTTGATTACTTGTGAGATTGAATACATTTCCATATTTATTTCTTGGTCATTAATCTTTTTTATTTTATAAATTGTTTATTTGCAGTCTAGTTTACTCTTATTAAATTGGGCTTTTTAATTAATATTTGCAAGTCCTTTTAATAGTATAGATTTTAACCTTTTGTCTTATGCTGCAATTTCTTTCATTGGTTCATTGTTTTGGTTCTTAAATTTTTTTACTTATATATATATTTTTGCCATCCAGAAGTTTAACATTTTTATGTATTCAAAACTGTCCTCCAAGTAGGATTTTTGGTCTTGGTTTCATGTTTAGAAAGTCTCACTCCATTTCAGGATTATAAAACATTCACCTATATTTTCTTTTATCTTTATGATTTTATTTTTATATTTGCTTTTATAGCCCACTTGGAATTTATTTGAGTGAAAAGTGTAAGGTTGGGATCCAGATTTAATTTTTTTTTACCTGATATCTATGCCAATTATTGAATCAAACCTTTTTTGCTTCACTGATTTGAAATTCTTCATTTACCATATACCAAATCCCCATAGATTCTTAGGTTTATTTTCAGACTCTACTCTGTTCCACTGGTTTGTCTTTTCCTATGGTGGTATTTCACTATTTTCATTATTACAGCTTTAGTAATATATTTTAATAACTGGTATTGCAAGTGTGCACTTATTTGTTCTTTCACAGAATTTCCCTGGCAAGTTGAGCATGTTTATTCTTTCAAATGAGCTTTAGAAATAATTTTGTCAAGTTCAAGAAAAAGAACTCCTTTTGGTGTGTGTTGCTTTCATAGATTAGTTTATACAGAATTGCTGTATTCACACCATTGAGTCTTATAATCTAAGAGCATGAGAAGCATCTATTTATTTTCTTTTACATCAAGGTTTTATGGCTTTGTTCATGAAGGTCCTGAACTTTCATTGTTAGGCTTATCCCGACTGCTTATGATCAGTGTCTAAGAAAACCATCGCTCTTTTGTATATTTATATGTATGCATACATTTTTAATTTATGTTAGATTTTTCAGTTATTTATCTTGGACTTTCCAAATAGAAGATTGTATCAACTGCATATAATTTTTATTTCATAAACTTCTTCCCTCTCACCATTTACTTCTTACCTTGTTATCTGATTGCATTCCCTAGCTTTTCCCGATCAATGTTAAATTGTAATGATGGGTGTGGGTGTCCATTTATGGTTTGGGCTTGACTTTAGTAGGAATGCTACCTTTAATTTACTATTGACTTTGCTGGGGAACGGTTTCAGATCTACATTTTTTATCCTGTTAAGTAATTGTTCTCCTATTTTCCTAAAAGCTTTTATTAGGGCTGGATATTGAATTTTACCAAATAGCATTTTGCATCCATCAAGTCAAAATGTGTATGTGTCTGCATGTGTGTAGTGGCCCATTAAAATGGGAAATATCAATATGATTTTTTTAAATATCAAATTATCTTTTTATCTGTGGAATCCTAGTTGCTTTTCCGCGATCAAAAAAACTATTTTCCCTCCAGAAGAAGCCTTGGTGTTGTACATCTACAAGAAGCTGTGATTCTTAATTGACACTTCTAGAGTTCTGTTCTGAAAAGGAAGCCTACATCCCTTAGATTTGTTTTTTGTTTTTTTTTGTTTTTTTTTACCAGATTGGTTTACTTTTGCTAGAAGCAATGGAAGGTTTTGATTTTTGTATTTTTGACCTTCCTGCCTCCATTAAGGTTAGACCTTTTTAGGCCTTTCCCTGGACTTGGGAAAAGGAAGGTGAGAAAAACCAGAAAGGAAGAAGGTGGTATTCAGAGGCTGGGCCTCCCTGGCCCCAGGCAGGACCTTGGTGGCAGCTCATCTGAGCTCAGGGGAGCCATGGGAGGGTTGGCCACATACAGGGAGCAAACCCTGCACTTGCCAGGGGCCCTGGCCTCTGTCTTCTCTTAGGGGAACTCACCTGCATTCATTTCGGGACTTCACCAAGAAGAATAAGCTTCACTTCGCATCATCAGCTAATCACAGGCAGACAGAAGCTCCCTCTCAAAAGCGAAGAGCATCTTTTTGTTCCAGTACTTAGCCAGCAGTCCCCAGGCCACTGCTCTTGCACCCACCAGAAGGCCCAGGAGAATTCTGGAGGCCTCCTCTGTGTCTGCAGAGAAAGTCCTTTACACATTTTGTGGAGTGTTCAGTAGCTCTTTTGATCAAGTTTATTTTATGCTCTGAACTGAGTCAGTCGGTGAGAGGTGCTTAGCTGGTTGCTGAAAGGGGCGGGGAGTGGCCTATAAATAATGAGAAGCTTGTGCTGTTAACAGCTCTGCTCCAGTAAAGCAAGTTTATTGTGTCACTGCCTCTGGGTGTGTTTTCCTGGGAAGGCTAGAAATAAAGCACTGGTACAAGTCTGTTGTTTTTTTTCCCCCCAGGAGGATGGTAACTCGTTAATGCTAAAGACAAGCTTAAGGATTCTCTAATAGAGAATCACACTGTGGTGTGATTCATCTGGTGTAAAGAAGGCTGACCATTTCTCCTTTGGACCTCAGCACTGAGCTGAGAGGGCCTGACTCAGTTTCCCTCTGGTTGTGAGATGAAAGGCCTGTCTTCCTCCTCTGCAAATCATCTCTGGTCCCATTCAGCCTTAAATTCTGTTCCTCTCTACATGTGATGTCCCCATTCCATAGGTTCTTAGGTGAAAAACACATATCATTTTCTAAATGGTACCTTACTAGGTGTCCATCATTAACATGCAGGACTGTGTCCTACAGTGGGTGGCGTGCACACTCTCCACTGTGCTAAAGTGGTGCAAGATTTTTCAAAGGGCTGCGGATTGTAGGTCCCCAAGCAGCATCCAGCCTGCGTACACACTGTTGGCCAGCCTGTGTTTTATATATAGTGTTGAATTTGAATGTCTCTAAGTGAGGGAAGCACGGATCCTACTGTGACCTGTGATCTCATACACCTGTTTATTTATTTATTTTTTAAACATGTCTGGCTCTGGAAGACATTTGAATAAACAAAATCTGGTGTACACCAGGCAGAAGTTCAGATCGTCTGATTGAGATCAGGGATCAGCCCACTTTTTGTAAAGGGCCACATACTAAATATTGTCAGCTTTGCAGGCCGCACAGTCTCTGTCGGCAGGTGCTCAATGCTGCTGCATTCGTGGAAAAGCAACAGCCGCAGATGATACATAAACCAACGAGCGTAGCTGTTTCCAATAAAACTTGTGATGTGGACATGGAAATTGAAATTCCATATTACTTTCTCCTGTCATGAAATATTCTTCTTTTGATTTTTTTTTTCCAACCATTTGGTAAAAACCAACTATAAGAACGGTATAAGCCATTCTTAGCTCATGGCAGGCCAGATTTGGCCAGTGGGCTGTATTTTGCTAACCGCCCCCCCCACCCCCCGATCTAGATGTTTGACCAAAATTCCTAATGTTTTTCCAAAGGATCTCAGATACATCAAAATGATCCTGGGGCCAGTGCCCCGGCAACACGCTTCCAAGCAGATCCTTTTAAATGCCTAGAAACTGTAAGCTTGATTGTACGAGTTCTATGAGTCCAACAGAGGCTGCGGTCGCTCTCGGTGGTCTTTGGGCTCGGCGGGTCTCCCTCTCCTCTCTCTGTGAAACACCTCAGGGGGGAGGCGGCGAGGTCAATGGCAGCATCTGGATTGGGAGTGGTGAGAACAATCACAACATGATCGTCAAGAGGAGCAGTCAGGAGTGTAGCTATGAGCCGGATTGAAAGTGAATTCAGCCGGAGTGGACTCTGGTTACACTTGAAATATATGTGAGTCGCAAGCATAAAAACGGCTCGCCTGTTCCTGCGGCTGATTCAGGCTTCGTGACGATTTTCCATTGACTTTCAGTTCTATAAAGCCAACTTCCTAGCACGGAGGGAGCAAGCACCTCATTCCTTTCCAGTTCTAGACCACAGCAGAGCCGTCTTCTGGTCCGTTTTTCCCACAGTGGGTACAGATCCCTCCAACTAATTGAACCCCCTCTTCAAGCGACTCACTTGAAAGAAATGAGTAACACATGCCAGCAAGCAGGCTGAACAGTATTAGCACTCCTCCAAGAAAACCACTTCTGATGAGTTTTTGTCCTATCAGGCATCGAGCCTTTCTCTTTCATTGTTTTCCTTACCTCTAAGTCAAAGCAGTGGAGAGAGGGCTCCAAAAAGAAGAGAGCAGAGAGGCTTTTTGATTTGGTTTGGGGTTTTTTTTTTGCAACTTATCACTTGAGTTCTGACCCCTCATTATTATATTTTTAATATAATAGGTTTAGAAGAACATTCCCCCCATAGCCACTTCATTGGAGTTAGAGTGGACGTGGCTGCAATCTAATTCTGGAGTAGCCCAGAAGTCTTCTCCAGTAACCCAGTAACTTCTGAGCAGGTTTTGGTCAATACGAGTGACTTGGAGGATGAATAGACTCTGTGTGTTGAGGGGACGGTGGGGAGGTCTGTATTTAACGTTTGGGCATTTACCAAATGCGTGGCAGCATGAGTAGGACAAAAGTCATACGTGACATTATCCTTGTCCCAAGAGCTTAGCCTTGTTGGGTTGTGATGAAGTGGGGGAAAATGCTATTTATACAATAGAAATGGCAAAAGTATAGTTTTCACCTTCCATGACTTTGTAGAGTTTTTTTTTTGGGGGGGGTTCCTTTTTTTCCTCCCTCCAAGTGTGTCTAAATGCATCAGCAACCCCAATCTCTCATCCACCTTGGGTAGGGCCCAGTATTCACTGGTTTGCTATTGCCTTTTTTTCTTTTTTAAGACAGTCTCACTCTGTTACCCAGGCTGGAGTACAGTCGCCCAGTCATAGTCCACTGCAGCCTCAAACTACTGGGCTCAAGCGATCCTCCCACCTCAGCCTCCCAAGTGTTGGGATTACTGGCATGAGCCACCATGCCCGGCTTGCTATTGACTTTTGCTGCCATAGCTTTTCAACCCAGAGCTCAGTGAGAATTTTTACCTAGACCTGCACATAGAAAATCAGCTGCTACAGGTTTGCTTTGCCCACATTGGATTTCCCGCAAGAACAAGTAGGTTGTACAAGGCGTTATGACTAGGGCTCTGCTTAGAGAACAGCAAATAAAACCTTTGTCATGTATTGATTATGGAGAAAGTGATAGAGTTGTTTGGCTTTGTTTTGTTTTTATCATCATTTCTACATCCCTTCAGCACAGGTTAAGAGAAGCTGAGGGAAATAGAACGAGTAATTTTGGGCGATTCAGATGTACGGTGCTGGACAGCTCCCAACCTCTGCAATTTCTCCCTGGGTCCCCGGAAGGCCAGGACAAGAGTGAGAAAATATTCACTTCTTACACCTACCAAAGGAGTGTCTGGAGAGTTCCGTGGACATCAGGGGTCTGTGTGTCCTGTGTCTACGAACAGCTGCTTTCGGCTATGATTGGAAAGATGTGAAGAGTAGGCAGGTGGGCGGTTCTTGGGAGCTGGGTGGTGGCCGCCACTTAGAAGAGGAGCAAGAAGGGTTCTCATCCCAAACAGCTGAAGAACTTTTCTGCTTGTGAGCCCTCCCCAGTGTGGACACGGGCCCTACCCCGACATCACCTTGGGGGCCAGGGGAGCAGCAGGAGGGTCTCTTTGCTGGCTCGATCACATCTGGCAGGCAGGGCTTAGCTGCATTTTAAGTGGGACACAGAGACAATAGCATGAATCCAAGGAAGGCAGTCAGAACGAAGAGGACATGGAAGCTGTCAAGTCCTCACGGGGCTGGGAGTCGGGTAGACTGGTCCATTCATGGCTCTGCTTTCCCTTTCCAGTTGTGTGACCCTGAGCAAATAACCTGATCTTCCAGGCCTCTGTTATCTCATCTGTAAAATGGGGCTTCCTTGTGGGGTGTTCTGTAAGAATCCAGTGAGAAGGGTACGGGAAACTCTTAGCTCTGTGCCTGCATGTACGTTGTTATTTTATCATGTGAGTTCTTCTTTCATGAGGAATATGGAAGAAACTGGAATTGTTTAGTCTGGGGAAGAGAGAATTCGAGAAAGACATGATAGCTGTCTGCAGATATTTAAAGGTTTAGTATGTGGCAGAGGGAACAAACTTATTTTTAGGGTTAAGACAATATGACTTAAAATGTGGCTTTTGCAGGAAGGCAGATTTCACATCAGTAAAGAAGTGTTTGTGACAGAGGCTCTCAAGGACAATCAGGCTGTCCTGTCGGGGGTGGGACTCCTGTCTCTGGACACTTTTGCCAACAGATGCCCCAGCACTCGCTACCTGCTCCAGGTGGGAGGTTGGCTGGACCGGACGCTGGTTCCAGCTCTCTGATGCCAGGAATTTTAGCAGAGGGCTCAGCCTTTGGACTCCTGAGAGAATTCATGAAACCGTCAGCTGTGTAGAATAAAACCAGAAAAAGTAATTTCCAAGAGATCCCTGGGGTACAAAATAGCAAGCTCATTTGCTTAGAGAAGATGATTCTTAGCAATTTCCTCATCATGTTAGTCTGCTCGGGCTGCCGTAGCAAAGAACCACAGCCTGGGCGGCTTAGACAACAGGAATCTGTGTTCTGGAGGCTAGAAGTCCAAGATGAAGGTGTGGGGAGGGTTGGTTTTGTCCTGAGGCCTCTCTCCTTGGCTCCTTGGCTTAGAGATGGCCACACCATCTTTCCTAATCTTCACATGTCTGTGTTGTAATCTCCTCTTCTTAAAAGGACACCAGTCACTGGATCAAGGCCCACCCTAATGACCTCATTTAGCCTTCATGACCTCTTTGAAGGCCTTACCTCTGAATACAGTCATATTCTAAGGTGCTGGGGAGTTAGGGCTTCAAGACATGGGTTTTTGGGGTGGAGGACACAGTGCTGCCCATGACGGTCGTATTCAAGGGACTGATCCCTTGAGTCATAGGGATGGTTGACCCTGACCAGCCTCGAGAATTTTCTTCTGTCTTCTTGAAACTGTATCCTGTCTCCATTCCCTTCTCTTAGGTGAACGGCCCTTCCCCTGCACGTGGCCAGACTGCCTTAAAAAGTTCTCCCGCTCAGACGAGCTGACCCGCCACTACCGGACCCACACGGGGGAAAAGCAGTTCCGCTGCCCGCTCTGCGAGAAGCGCTTCATGAGGAGCGACCACCTCACAAAGCACGCCCGGCGTCACACCGAGTTCCACCCCAGCATGATCAAGCGATCGAAAAAGGCGCTGGCCAACCCTTTGTGAGGTGCTCCCCACAGAAGCCAGGGAGGGATGGACCCCGAAAGGACAAAAACCACTCCCAGGAACCAGACGGACACATGGAAACCAAGCCCCAGAAGAGGCATGCTGACAGCACAGGAAGTCACTGCTCTTTGGTCAATATTCTGATTTTCCTCTCCCTGCCTTGTTTTTTAAAAAGCACATTGTAGCCTAAGATCAAAGTCCACACTTGGTCCCCTTACAGAGGCAATTCTCTGAACCCGTCTCTGACTATTGGAGGGAAGGCAAATGCTTTTGGGTTATTTTTTTTTTTTGTTCCTCCTTTTTTTTTTTTTTTTTTTTTCTTCCAGGGGTGGGTGGGGGGTGGGGGGAGAGGGAAAAGGCCAAGACTGGGTAGAATTTTAAAGATCCAACACTGGTGTACATATGTCTGACTGGGTGAGTTAGCCTGTGGCCTCACGCAGTGATTCTAGGCCCTTTCTGCTTGCTGTCTCTCGGAATTGTTTTCTTACCTTTTAATGTAATGACGAGTGTGCTTCTGTTTGTTTAGCAAAACCACTCTCTTGAATCACGTTAACTTTTGAGATAAAAAAAAAACAAAAAAAACGCCATAGCACAGCTGTCTTTATGCAAGCAAGAGCACATCTACTCCAGCATGATCTGTCATCTAAAGACTTAAAAACAAAACAAAAAAAAAGTTACTTATAGTCAATGGGTAAGCAGAGTCTGAATTTATACTAATCAAGACAAACCTTTGAAGGTTACACTAAGTACAGAACTTTTAAAACTTGCTTTGTATGAATTGTCCTTGTTGAACATAAGCTGCACTTTTATTTTCTAATGCAGAGGATGAATAAGTTAAATACATGCTTTTGAGGATAGAAGCAGACACTCTGTCTGGCACCACATTATAATCTGCTTGTTTTACAATATCCACGTTTCCCTAAGACATCACGGCAGAGATGTGAGGGCAGAATCTACACAACAGATGCTGAAGGAGAAGGAGGGTAGTGTTTTAAAATAACAATAATAAAAATAATAAAAAGAACCAATGGAATTTTAACTCTATTAACTTTTCCAAATTTTCCTATCCTTTTAGTTAGCGTCATCGTGTATTGTACCATAATGCCACTAAGGGAGAGGACTTTTTGACTCTGTTAGGTTTTATTTGAATGGATGCATAACAGTAACTAAATCTGGAAACACCTATTTTTTGGGGGGGGGAAAGGGTTTGTGGGTCTCCCTCCCATGTTCCTTCAAAACTCCCACTACCAAGGGCAAAAGTTATGTCGAAGGAGAGGGAGCTGAAATAGGAAAAGAAAAACAGACCCCTTTAAGTAGTGAGTGCCAAGGGAAAATACCACGATGACTTCAGAGGGGACTCCGCAAAATAACCCCTTTTGGAGAACTCTGGAATACTATGAATGAAATCACATCACTGTACCTTTTACATCAATATCCTCACCACTATGTATCTTGTATCTCGGTGTCTATAATGGCTGAAACCACTACATCCATAATATGCCATTTATCTGAAAACTTCATTTTGGCCTTTAAGTGGCCAGGAAACTGAACTGAGTTTTCATAGTTAAGAAAAAAAAAAAAAAGAAAAAAAAACCTCAAAATGAGGGGAGTCAGCAGTGATCATGGGGGAAATGTTTACATTTTTTTTTTTCTTCAGAAGTAATTACGCTTTCTGACGATTTTATCTGATATTTAAAACAGGGAGCTATGGTGCACTCTGGTTTATCTATGTGCTCTCAAATGTGTTGTGTAAACATAGGGTGCCTACCTATTTCACCTGACACATGCTCGATTTCCAAATCAGAGCGAGTGTGGGCTCCTGCAGCGGGCGCGGGTCACGGCTGACTCCGACTTCCAAGACAACAGCCATCACTAGCACGGTGTTTTTTTTCGTTTAACCGACGTAGTTGTATTAATAGTTCTATCAAGAGAACTGCTTTTAACATTAGGGACTGGGAGCAGTCCATGGGATAAAAAGGAAAGTGTTTTCTCACGAGAAAACATGTCAGGAAAAATAAAGAACACTTTCTACCTCTGTTTCAGATTTTTGAAACACTTATTTTAAACCAAATTTTAATTTCTGTGTCCAAAATAAGTTTTAAGGACATCTGTTCTTCCATACGAAATAGGTTAGGCTGCCTGTTTCTTCCTGAGCTCATGGAATGGTTCTGCTTGTGATACTCTGCACGCTGCCTTTTAGTGAGTGAGGAGTTTGGGTTGCCTAGCAACTTTCTAACTTGGAAAGACTCATCCTTCCCTCGCAGAAAGAAACGAAGGAAAACAAAGCAAAGTCAGTCAAGACAATCTTTGTAGTTTCAGGAGTAAATCTATATGTGGCTTTCGTCAAGCACTTAGATGGATATAAATGCAGCAACTTGTTTAAGAAAAAAAAAAATGCACAATTTACTTCCCAAAAAAGTTGCTACTTGCCTTTTCAAGTTGTTGACAAACACACATTTGATATTCTCTTATATGTTATAGCAATGTAACGTATAAACTCAAGGCTTTTTATTCTTTGTGATAAGTCCTGTTTTAAAATGTCACAAAACAGGAACCAGCATTCTAATTGATTTACTCTATCAAGATATGGTTCAACTAGGACTACTAGAGTTCATTGAACACTAAAACTATGAAACAATTACTTTTTATATTAAAAAGACCATGGATTTAACTTATGAAAATCCAAATGCAGGATAGTAATTTTTGTTTACTTTTTTAACCAAACTGAATTTTTGAAAGACTATTGCAGGTGTTTAAAAAGAAAGAAAAGTTGTTTTATCTAATATTGTAAGTAGTTGTCATATTTTGGAAAATTTAATAGTTTTAGAGTTAAGATATCTCCTCTCCTTGGTTAGGGAAGAAGAAAGCCCTTCACCATTGTGGAATGATGCCCTGGCTTTAAGGTCTAGCTCTACATCATGCTTCTTTTGAGAATTCTATTTGGTAGTTATAATTACAGAAACCGATTAGTTTGTCAGTTTGCAGATAGATTTAGCACAGTACTCATCACTCTGGATAGATTGAGATGTTCTTTCACAACAGATGAATGATCTGTAACACTGTAAGATACTGATCTTTACAACTGTTTAATCAGTTTTATTTTTGTACAGTATTAGTGACCTAAGTTATTTTGCTGTCCCGTTTTTGTAAATCAAATGAAATTATAAAAGAGGATTCTGACAGTAGGTATTTTGTACATATGTATATATGTTGTCCAAATAAAAATAATAAATGATAAAAGATTGAATTGTTCCAGCTATTATGTGTTATAAAAGGGGTACATTTCACCATAATGAAAGTTACTACTTTAACCTGTGCTCATGGCATTTTAGAATGAGTGCAAAGATGATTTTTACCCTGTACCTTTCAACACAGGCAATATTTGTACAGGTTTGTGTGTATTTACTATTAACAGACCACCTCTGAGGAAGCAGTGGAGCAGAGGTCCCTTGAATTACTGTATTATGCTGGAGGCGAATATTTATATTTTGAGGCACCTCACTTAAAGAGGTTTTTGGAGCTCATAACTATGCAACTGTGCAGGGGTGTACTAGGAACTGGTTCGTGATTGTTAGAGGTTCAGATTGTGCTCTCAGGATATGATATTGATAAAAGCACACAAGTTGGGGTTTCAAAGGCACAATAGAAACATTTTGCCAAGCAAAGTTGAGCACCAAAGTGAGCATGTGTGTGTGTACTTTATGTACATATATACTAGCTATTATTTATTAAGTTTTTATTGTATACTAGTCACAGTGCCAAGTGTTTAGGTTTTTCTCATTTAGTCCTTACAGCAGCTCTGTACAGTAGAATTGTTGTTATCCACATATTTCAGATGAGGAAGTTTAGGACCAGATAACTGGCCAAGATGCACATCTAATAAGTGGCGTAGACAGTATTTAAATCTGGATCTGCTGAATTCAACCCTGTCTTTCTGTGCCTACATCAGAGCAGCCCAGGGACTTACTGGACTGTGATGTTCATTTGATCCATTTTGTTGCACACACCTGTTAGTGCCACGCACTGCTGTCCTTGTGGACACAAAAGTGAAAAACAGACCGGGTCCCTGTGTTCAAGGAGTTTATATGTTAGTGGAGGAAAACACATAATAACAAATTATCCACATAATCTCAGAGTGATGAGCATGATGGTGACAATAACATAGGGTGATTTGACAGTGACCTGGGGGGTGGGGAGAGGTTACTAGAGACCGAGAGTGGTCAGAGAGGGTCTCCCAGAGGGGCCTAAACAGTTAAGCTGAAACCTGATGGCAGGGAGCCAGCCTCACAAAGCCATGGAGGGAGTGTGGAAGGAGTTTGGTAGGAAAGTGACCAGTGTTTTGAAGGAACTGCAGGGAAGGCTGGGGTGGCTGGAATGTAAACAGAGGATGGGAAGGGAGGGGAGAGAGGGGTGGTTGGCAGGGCCCAGATCACAAGGGACTTCTATTGTAGGTGGTAACATGGTGCTTCATTTTGATTCTAAGGGCAAGGGGAATCTGTTGAAAGTTTTAAAGTGGAAGAGCGCTATCATCCGATGTATAGTTCAGCAAGGGTGGGTGGAAAACGGAATTTAGAAGGGCAAGAGTGGAAACTGAGGCCACGTGTGGTGGCTCACACCTGTAATCCTAGCACCTTGGGGGGCCAAGGCAGGAGGATCGCTTGAGCCCACAAGTTTGAGACCAGCCTGAGCAAGAGCCAGACTCCATTTGTACAAAAACCAGAAAAGTTAGCCGGATGGGGTGGTGCATGCCTATAGTCCTAGCTACTCAGGAAGCTAAGACAGGAGGATCGCCTGAGCCCAGGAGTTTGAGGTTGCAGTGAACTACGATGACACCACTACACTTTAGCCCAGGTGACAGAGCAAGACCCTTGTCTCAAAAAAAAAAAAAAAAAAGTGGAAGCTGGGAGACTAGTGAGGGGACTGTTGTATCTGTCTAGGCAAGAGATGATGGTCTTTTAGACCAGGTGGTCAGCGGTGGAGGTGGAAAGAAGTCAATAGTTCTAAGAAATATGTCAAAGGCAGAATCATTTGGACTTGGTGATGTTGGGATGTGAGGGGTCAAGGACTAAAAAGCTCACTAATGACCCTCGGGTTTATGGCCTGAGTAGCAGGTGGCTGGAGTGCAATGTGGGGGATGGGAGAAAAGGGAGGAGGAGAGGGCTGGTGTGGGGTCTTCCCGGGACGTGTCGAGGTTGAAGTGTCTGTTAGATATCACCTGCACATGTCGAGAGTGAGATTGTGTATGTTAGAGTTCAAAGAAGTGATCGGGACTGGAGATTTTGGAGGTCATAGTCATAGATGATAGTAATTGAAGCCAGGGAAGTGGATCAGATCACCTGGGGAAAGAACATAGAGAATCGGTTAGAGCCTAGAACCGAAGAGGGGGAGGAGGATGAGGAGGCAGAAAGGTGGCTCAGTAAACAACAAGACAAACAAACAAACATAACCCAGAAAATCACAGAATGGTGGGGTAAGGGGTGGGATGGGGTTGTGCATTGTGTGGAGTGGCCCTAAGGAGAATAGTAAGACCAGTGCTGAAAAGCATCCCCTGGATTTAGGAATCTGAGGTCTTTGGTGACTCATTAGGGCCATTTAATTACAATGGTGGAAACTGACATCTGGTTGGGTAGGGGGAGAAGTAATTGGGAGGTGAAAAATTATAAATAGGAAGTATAGTCAAGTCTTGCATAGTTTGCAGAAAATGAAAACAAAACCAGACTTGATCAATACACAACAAAAGAGAAAAAGAAAAGTAAAACAAGAAAAACAAAGACAAAATAAGAAGGAAAATAGAATCCACTTGTCACTTAAACTTTCTTATTAAAAGTTAGTTTCTGAATTGGGATCAAAAACAATCACGTATGTGTGTTTGGGGGTGAGGCGTGTACGTGTGCATGTAATGGAGACTCACCTAAAATGAAATGGCAATGCTTAAACACAGTGGTTGGGAAAGATAAAACAAGGCCAAGCCCAACAAAAATAAAATAATTCAGGAGTAGTCATTGATATCAGAAAAAAATAGAATTTAAGGAAAATATAACTGGGTCAAAGAGTGGATTACTTTTTATTTTATATGAAGTTATAACAATGCCTAGTAAACTTCCATCAAAATATATAAAGCAAAATGCAAAAAATAGCAGGAGAATTTGATGAAAATCAGTCTAAACCCAAAAAAGAAAGGGGATTTTAATAATATATACATTCTTTTTAAATATCATGGAAGCTGTACAAACACATAGAATATAATACAATGGTAAATGACATATTGTAGACCACATTCCTGGTGAGCAATTAATAATAAAAGGATAACTTTTACAAACTAAAAATACTAGGAATTAAAATACTGTCTTAAAATAATTTTTAAATCAAAGAGAACATACAAATTATAATCAGAGTTTAAGATAATAAAATAGAGAAAAGCATATATCTATCCAAAATATTCCCTAAGTCCTACTTAGAAACAGAAAATTTAGAGTTTCATATGCTTTGTTAATCTATCATCTATAAAAAAATAAAAGTAAACCAAGCAATCAATTCAAGAAGCCTCAAAATGAATAATATTTAGGAAAAAAATGAAAGAATAAAATGGGATTGACATATAAATCCAGTAAGTGGATCTTTGAAAAGACCAATAAAATAGACACATTTTGACAAAGGCAAACCAGAAAAAGAGAAAATCTAAATACACATTACAACAGAAAAAAAAAGATATAACTATAATCAGCTAATAATTTTGGACATCTTGATAAAAATGGCTCTTCTAGGAGAACAATTTTGATGGGTGGAACAGTTGTATAGATTAAAAAACTATACATTTTTTAAAAAGTTGACAAATATCAGAAAACTTAGGCACTCATATAATTTTATAGGCAGAATATTTCAAACCTTAAAGGAACCAATATTTCCTTTAATTCAGACTATTAGAATGTAGACCATAGAAAATGATGGAATGTATTGGGCACAGTGGCTCACATCTATAATCTCACCACTGTGGGAGGCAGAGGTGGGAGGATTGTTTGAGGCCAGGAGTTTGAGACCAGCCTGAGTGAGACCAAGACCCCATCTCTATAAAAAAATGGAAAAATTAGCCAGGTGTGATGGCATGTGCCTATAATCCCAGGAGCTGCTCAGGAGGCTGAGGCAAGAGGATCACTTGAGCCGGAGAGTTTGAGGTTGCTGTGAGCTGTGATGACACCATTACAGTCTAACCTGGGTGACAGAACAAGACCTTGCCCCCACACACACCCCCAAAAAAAGGAAAAAAAAAAAAAGGAAGTGGTGGAACATCTTGATTCATTGTAGGAAGCTAGTTTAACCCTGATTTACAAGAATAGCTAGGAATATTTTACAAAGAAAAAATAATATAGGGGTATTTGCCCTATCAAGAATTACAGTCTATTTTGAAGGCATAAGAATGTATAAGAATTTAATATATTGTATAGGAATGGCATCACAAATCAGTGGGGAATGGATACATTATCCAATAAATTTTGTTTAGCCAAAAGATTATCTAGGAAAAATTCAAATCATATCATACTATATACCAAAGATTGTAAGTAAAATGATAAAATCACTTAAAGAAAATACAGATGAAGATTCATAAATCACGATTTGGGGAAGGATTCAAATGCACAAAACTAAAGGTAGAAACTATTAAAAAATGTGGAACTATTACAGATGAAAAATCAGCCAAAACAAAGTTATAGAGTATGGATATGGATATGGAAAAATGCACATCAAGAGGATTAACTTATTATATATAACTCGTTAATATATAACTTACAAGTTGATATGAAAAATGAACACATTTAGAAAAATCTGGCAAATTATATAAATTGACACTTTATAAAATAAGAAATAAAAACAGCCAATAAACATCTTTTTAAATGTTTGCCATGCTGTCAAAGAAATACATATAGTTATTTGCCTATGCAATTGGCAAAAACTGAAAAACATAAAGCACTCATTTTTGTCAAGAATTTGGGGAGACCAGGTGTGATGGTTCATGCCTGTAATACCAGCATTTTGGGAGGCCAAGGTGGGAGGAGCTGTTGAGTCCAGGAGTTCAAGACCAGCCTGAGCAACATAGTGAGACCCTGTCTCTATAAATAGAAATAAAACTGGCTGGGCTTGGTAGCATATGCCTGTAGTCCAACTACTCAGGAGACTGAGGCAGGAGGATTGCTTGAGCCCAGGAGGTCAAGGTTACAGTGAGCTATGATTGGGCCACCACACTCTAGCCTGTGCAGCAGAGAGAGATGCTGTCTCTTAAAAAAAAGGAATTGGGAGAGAAGGGCATATTGCTAGTGGGAATACAAATTGGCACAACTTTTCTAGGGTACAATTGGGCCAGTAGGATTAAAAACCTATAAAAATGTTCATATACTTGACAAAACAATGGCATACCCAAGGAATTATCATAAATGTTTGCAAATATTTAACTGCAAAAATATACATAATAGTATTTTTTAAAATAGTGAAAATCTGACAACAATCTCAATATTTAACTCTGATTGTTTAAATAATAATGGTATAGTATGCATTCATCACAAATGATGTAGAACAGCTTTTCACCAAGGATATACCATAGACTATTAATTTTCCAAATGTTATATTATTAGAGGATCCTGATTAGATAAATTTGAGAGACTCTGACAAGGTGAACCCAGTTTCTCTACTGAATTTCTTTATAGAGTCTTTGTGTATGATCTAATATGCATCATTATTATCTGAAGAGCCGATACAGTGTGCAGAATTGCAGAAACAATTTTGCCTTTTTTGGTTTGCTTTTAGGGACATTTTGCAAATCAGACATTGGGAAATGACATAGAAATATGTTCATAACACATTTGTATAAAAAATGATATGCACAGCATACTTCCACTTTAAAACATGTATATGTGCTTAGAAAAAAAGGCTAGAAGGATTTAAATGACATTACACTAAGAATGTTAACTGTGATTACCTTGATACATAAGAATATAGATACTTTTAAATTATATTCCTATCTATATTGTGTTAAAATTTCTACAAAGTGAATATATATTAAATTTGTAAAAAAAAAAAAGCGAGGGAAAAAAAAGGAACTGTCTAGAAGTCAATTTATGCCACTCTGTTTTTGAGTTAAACAAAAAAGAAAAATAAACAGAAGTCATTCTACATGCCTTCTCTTAGAACAGCAACACAATACCCCTAGTTCTTGTATGCTTGCATGAGGGTTAACATGCTACTTGGCTTGGCCTTAATTAAATTAGGTTTGTTAATGCTTCACTTCTGGGCTGTCTGTCCTACCAATGGATAAACCAACCAGACCGGGGTGGGGGAGAACATCCTAAAGTCAGTTTGGGTGGACTGGGGGAGACCTCTGTGGCTGCTGACCTGGCAGAGAGGCGAATTCTTGCCATCTCTCATCTGTTCTCTCGTTCACGTAGCCTCTGTTCACCTCGGGGTTGAAGCACTTGCTTCTTGAATTTCAATTCAAGTGCAAGAATTGAGTGTAACTCTTCCTCCTCCTGGCTTTCACTATGAACTCAGTTCTTCTAAGGTCAAGATACCACATTTAGGGTTTTCTGAAAAGACTGACCTATGCTTAAATCCTAGCTGGGTACCAGCTCTAGGTAGGTTATTTCATTTCTCTGAGTCCCAGTTTCCCCATCTATGAAAAGAAAACTGTATGTGTATGTAATATTCCATAGCATTGTTGTGAAGAGGAAATCAGGAAGCTGTGTTAACCCTAGCAGAGTTCCTGGTATAGTGCTAGGTTTTCAATGATTATTTGTTCTTTTCATCTCTCACTCCCAGAGTGAATACAGTCCTCAATTCTCAATTAGTATTAAGACTTACAACCGTTTCTCTCTCTCTTGGGTGGGTCCTGTTTTCTTACATCAGCCTTTGTTTATGGAAATGAGGGGGTTCATGTCTGCAAACTACCACCCAGGTCAAATCTAGCTCACAGCCTATTTTTTGTAGGCCCAAACAAAAATGTTTTTTTTACCTTTTTATTTTTGTTTATTTATTTATTTAGAGGCAGGGTCTTGCTCTGTCACCCAGGCTGGAGTGCAGTGGCCCAATCATGGCTCATTGAAGCCTGAAACTCCTGGGCTCAAGAGATCCTCCCACCTTGGTATCCTAAAGTGCTGGGATTATAGGTGTGAACCACCACATCTAGCCGGTTTTTACACTTTTAAATGGTTAAAGAAATAAAAAGAAGAGTGATCTACCAAACTTGAAGATTATGTGAAATTCAAATTTCAGTGCTTATAAATAAGGTTTTATTAGAATGCAACTACTCTTATATGTTTACATATTACCTATGATTGGGGTCACACTACAAAGGCAGGTGAGTAGTCACAACAGGGAGTGTATGGCCCTCAAAGCCTAAAATAATTACTATCTGGTCCTTTACAGAAAAAAAAAAATGTATCAACCTCAGCTCTAGCCTATTTATTTCTTAGATAAGTATATCCTGAAAGTCAGTTTAAAAATAAGAAAGGTGTTGCTCATTGCATTTTTTAAAATTAAACTAAATAAGTGTGTTTTGAAGCCTTAATTTTTGAAATCTCCATTTCCATCACTTTTCTGCAACCCTGATGAAGTCTGTCATAGGTTGGGGTTCACAAATCTCGGTACATGTAAGGTTGCATGTGCCTTTCTAGGTTATCTGCCTGCCTGTTGGTTGGGAGACACCAGGTCACTGGGCAAGATTAGCTTTTAGGGTCAAGTCTTTATATTGTACATCTCCATTTTACAATAATTATCATTTCGGATTTGTTCTTGTTATAAGTTCTAATTGATATTTCATCAGCAGTATTCTAGAACACTTGTCATTCCTTATTATTAACACTGGTTCAGAACACTTGTCATTTCCTTATTATTTAATGATTTATAAATAATATCTGAGAAGATGCTACTTTAAAGACCCTGTGATTCTCGTGTAACTTGAGGAGTCCCGCGAAGTCTGACCATTTTCACCTTCTCATTTATCTGTAGGTAGGTAAGCTGTCCAGACACTAATGGCTAGTACTCTGTTTAATACTGCAAAAGGCAACCCCAGGAACAGGGACAGCAAGTCCCTTGGGTAGAGCCTCTGTACAAAGATTGTTTTTTTTTTTTTTTCTCCTTCCCTCTATGGCAGTGAGTATTTTGGTGGAGACCCTCAGCAAGCCAGCCGGATTTGATGCATAGATCAGGTTTACACTGAGCTTATGTAATTAGAGGGCAGATGCAGCACACAATCCATTTTGTAATGCTTTCTCTACAAAAATAAAAATCTTTATTAAATGCAACTAACGCTAAACAAAGCGGTACACGTGAGAACAGGATATAAAGGGCCAGAGCCTGGGACGTACAAGCAGCACCTCCCTATTATGTTTGCACGATGATAATCACCGCTAAACCGAACTTGATTCTGCTCATTCTATTTAATGAGAGTGACAGACCTTAAAGTTGCTTTCAGGCTGTCTCAGGCAGAAAAACCACTCCCGCTGGGGACTCAGAGCAAGCAGGTTTTCTCCTGATGCCAGCTCTAAACAACCTTGTTTACCCAGTGTCAGAGCGATCAGAGAGGGCACTTGCTTTCTGTGAATCCTAGGCAAAGCCTTAGGGTCGTCTATCTTCTCTGCATTTCTACTAGCTGCAAACTAGTATGCAATGTTGCAGAATCTGCCTGCTTTCCTAAAGCAGCAGGACTCCAATCCTTACTAACTCACCCTCAGTCCCTCCAGTCTGGGAGCCTCACCTCCGTGGGAGTCTTTTCCCTAACTGCTCCCACGGATTTTTATACCCCTGCCAGGAGCCAGACTCTTTACTCTTTTGCATATTTAAATACACATCTGACAAACCAGAACCATTCTAAAATAGACAGGACTCTCCCCATAGAGAAAGTACTAAATTGTTTATAGCTTCTTCAAGCTTTTTTTTTTTATTTTCTAGAATGCACTTAGTAATTTCACTGTATCGTGTTTATGCTGTCCAAGATTCCAGCTGCCCTCCCTATTTTTAAGGAAACCATGGATAAGTGCATTTTTAAATGAATCATTTCTCCATCTTCCTCACTTGAGATCACCATGGATGTGCAATCTATTGTCCTTAAGTGCCTTGGATAATGGCTATAAAAATATGTTTTATTTTTCTATAGAAATCAAAGTAACTTTTAAAAGGCCTACATTCACCGTCTATGTTTCTGTGTCAGTAATCAGCTTAGGGTGTCCTAAAAAATCATTCTCTGTTATCACTGCCCATTGAAATACCGATTGGCCTCCAAGGAATCTACCTAAATGAATCAACTTTTATGTGTGTTTTAGCTGTATTTATTTTTATTATTGCAATTTATCGTCTGTTATTCGTTTCTCTTTGGAATCCCATGGTGGGATGTCTCAACATTTAAATATTTACTTTTTGTTTTTTATTTTTTTTTCCTTTGGTTCGTTATGCAGTAGGAATAAATATTTACTTTTAAAGCATCCTCCAATGTAAACATCTGAGATTTTATATGTACTCCAAAAGGCATTGTGGAATGAGACTGCCTGAATTTTGACTTTTGAAACTGTGGTGCTTTGGCCACCCGCAGCCCCACCCTGCCCCAGTACAATCGCAATCTTGATGGTAATGCGCACAGGAACACAAGGAAAAATAAACTCAACACATTTGGGGGAACTATACTAACTAGATAATGTTGCTCATCGTAAAAAGCTGGAATAAGCTTCTCATGTTCTGGAGATTAGGGGACAGAGCGAGGTGGGAGTAGGAGACAGTAAATTGCAGAGCTTTTCACAAGAAAATGTTACACTTAAGAGAAATGAAGTATAAAGGTCAAAAGATTCCATGCATTTACTCAGCCTATGAAACATTGATGTTAATTAGGGGAGACTGAATCTTTTTAAAATCATTGATTTATTTATTTATTTTGCCCCTTCTATCATGTGATGAATCTCTCTCTCTCTCTTTTTTTTGCTTATTATTTATTTTTAATAGGCAAGTAAAATTGTATATGTTAATGGTGTACAACATGATGTTTTAAAATATGTATGCATTATGGAATGGCTAAATCAATTAATCAGTTGGTTGTTTTTTTTTTTTTTCCTGAGACAGAGTCTCACTTTGTTGCCCAGACTAGAGTGAGTGCCGTGGCATCAGCCTAGTTCACAGCAACCTCAAACTCCTGGGCTAAAGCAATCCTCCTGCCTCAGCCTCCCGAGTAGCTGGGACTACAGGCATATGCCACCATGCCCAGCTAATTTTTTCTATATATATTAGTTGACCAATTAATTTCTTTCTATTTTTAGTAGAGACAGGGTCTTACTCTTGCTCAGGCTGGCTTTGAACTCCTGACCTTGGGTGATCCTCCCGCCTCGGCCTCCCAGAGTGCTAGGATTACAGGCGTGAGCCACCGCACCTGGCCCAATTAATCAGGTTATTTTTTTATTTTTTTTTATTTCGGCATATTATGGGGGTACAGATTTTAAGGTTTCAATAAATGCCCATTCCCCCCCTCCCCCCACAAGTCTGAGTCTCCAGCATGACCATCCCCCAGATGGTGCACATCTCACTCATTATATATGTATATACCCGCAATTAATCAGTTTTTAAAACACACAGTTGCCGCTCATTTTTCTGGACTCCAGTCAACAGCATTATAAAATTATAACAATTTGTTTGCTTTTGTCTTTCTTTTCCACTAGGCTTTTAGTTTCTTGATGGTTTTACTTATCTCATTGTAGCTTGCCCACTCCCCTTACTTTGGGGGCTCCATACACTGTCTCTCCCCAGATATTCAGATTGGCTCAGTCAATGTTGGGAAAGAGAAGTGCTTTTGTCTGCTACATTTGCTGAGTTGGACTGTGTAAGTCTGGAACTGCAAAAGGCCATTTTGTCTAGCTACATGAAAGAAACTGTGTGCCAGAGAGAAAAAAGGAAGCATACACAGGGAAGAAGAACTCAGTTATGGAATCAGAGTGAGCCTGGAGACAGTACTTGTAACCCTGATACTGCTGTGCCTGAATCCCAGCTTCATTGCTGGACTTCCCAGTTACCTTTATAAGTGAATTTCCATTTTTGCCTAAGCTAGTTTAAGTTGGGCCTCAATAACTTTCAACCAAGAATTCTGCCACAAATCTGGTATAAGTTTCTACCACAAAGTTGGTGAAAAAATGTTTGGCCAAATAAGAAAATAATAAAATGATTATTCCAAATTTCTAATTACACATTTTTTATTGTAGAATTTATCTATTATAAGTCAAAAAGTATTGCAGTGTTTTATTGACCAGTAGTCATTTTTGACCATTTTTTAAGAATGAAATGTGAGGCGAGGAACTTAGGTAGCTATTTTAATGAATTTATTCCCCCCAGACTATTTTATTTCCCTTAATATATTTGAGTTATTTTAAATTATTTGGCCTGGAGAGGTGGCTCATGCCTGTAATCCTAGCACGCTGGGAGGCCAAGGTGAGAGGATTGCTTGAGCTCAAGAGTTCAAGACCAGCCTGAGCAAGAGCCTTAAAAAAATTATAACTACTCTGCTAACTAAACAATATTTCATAGTTTAAAATTTTAATCTCTGTTTTCAACTGAATTGCCTAAGAGCAAATTGATCAGAAAAAAAATCAATGTATTCTACAATTAATTCCCATTTCGATTACATCTGTTCACACCCAGAAATCTATAAATTATTTAATTTTTTAAAAAAATCAGCGGCTTTGTTCTCTAAGTTACTCAAAAATTTTTTTCCCAGTCAGAGATGCTACATTGTTTATTTATAAAGACTTATATTTTCTTCTGGATATTTCTCTTACATATATTTATTTATTTATCTCTTTAAGAGACAGTGTTTCATTATCCTGCCCAGGCTGGTCTCAAACTTCTGGCCTCAAGCGATCTTCTTGCTTCAGCCTCCTGAGTAGCTGAGATTACAGGCACTTCTCTTATGTTTAGACAGCTTTAATAGGTTTTCTTCAAAAAGAAAAACCCCAAATCATCAATAGGATGATCAATTTTTATAGCATACTCCTGAAAAAAACCAACAAAATTTTTTGTAAATATCAGAGTATGAAAGCATTGCCTAGGTTATTTCTCATTAATTTTTTATAGAGAAAAGAATGAAAATTACCTAGATTTGTCCATTATAAGGACAAATTATAAAATTTAAAATTTGAAATTATGAAATAATTAAATTATTTTCAGTTAAATTATGAAAATCACAAATAGGAAATAAAATTTGCTGTTAAAAAGACTGAGGCCAGGCGCAGTGGCTCACACCTGTAATCCTAGCACTCTGGGAGGCCGAGGTGGGCGGATTGCTCAAGGTCAGGAGATCGAAACCAGCCTGAGCAAGAGCGAGACCCCGTCTCTACTATAAATAGAAACAAATTAATTGGCCAACTAAAAATATACAGAAAAAATTAGCCGGGCATGGTGGTGCATGCCTGTAGTCCCAGCTACTTGGGAGGCTGAGGCAGGAGGATTGCTTGAGCCCAGGAGTTTGAGGTTGCTGTGAGCTAGGCTGACGCCATGGCACTCACTCTAGCCTGGGCAACAAAGCGAGACTCTGTCTCAAAAAAAAAAATAAAATAAAAAAATAAAAAATAAAAAGACTGAAATAGAATATATGTATGATATGGAACGATTTCCAAGATGTATTTTGTGAACAGCACTATTCATTCATTCAACAACTATTTAGTGAGCACCTTTGAAATGCCAGATACTGTTATAAGCACTGGGGACACAGAAATTAAGGCAAGCAACGTCTCTGATTCTCATGCTTACATTAGTATAGTGTATTTCTATTTGTGAGGCTTTTAAAAAAGTTTGTACATAAGTACTGCTCCTGGGTTATGAACGAGATACATTCCTAAGAACGTCTTTAGGTCTGATTTGTATGTAATGCCCTGATGAACAGCTCATATATGGTGATAATAATAATAGTAATACTATAATGGCTCATATGTGGTAATAATAACAGCATAATACTATAATAATAATAACACCCCTATACTGTAATCATGCTACACTAACTGTTGTGCTCTTTCTTTTAATTCAAACAAACAGAACATAACAACAAACTCATACAAAAAATTTAGAAAGGAGATAGGAGAAATTTTTTTAAAGTATGTTAAAGATTTGCACTTACCTAATGTTGTATCCATGTCTTGCTTACTGGAAAGAGCATTTTGGGGGCAAGAAGGCAGGCTAACGTTCATCGGAAGGTGACAATGGAGATGATGCTAAAGAGGATGGAGTGGGTGCCGGAGAATCGATTTGATTCTGTTGCTGGAGGAGGGGAGCTCACCCCTGAAGTCAGTTTCTTGAAAAAGGCATCTATGGTTGTTTGCACAGCCTTTTTTTTTTTTTTTTCATCATAAATGGCCTTGTAGCAGCTGATGTTCTCACTAACTGCACAGCAAACCTTTGTAAACCACTCAGTGTTGGGATCTTGCTCCTCAAGCTTAACAAATCCTGCTTCATGGAGACAGGAGGCTTCAGCTAATTCTTTCATCGCAAACTTTCTTGGCTCTCCATTTTTTTTTTTTTTTTTTTGAGACAGAGTCTCACTTTGTTGCCTAGGCTAGAGTGAGTGCTGTGGTGTCAGCCTAGCTCACAGCAACCTCAATCTCCTGTGCTCAAGCAATCCTTCTGCCTCAGCCTCCCGAGTAGCTGGGACTACAGGCATGCACCACCATGCCCGGCTAATTTTTTGTATATATTTTTAGTTGGTCAATTAATTTCTTTGTATTTTTAGTAGAGACGGGGTCTCGTTCTTGCTCAGGCTGGTTTCGAACTCCTAAGCTCAAGCGATCTGCCCGCCTTGGCCTCCCAGAGTGCTAGGATTACAGGCGTGAGCCACCGCGCCCGGCCTCCATCTGATTCTTTGTGTTCTGGTGTTTCTATCAGCTGCTTCCCTTATCTGTCTATGAGACTAGCGCTAGGGTGCAGATGCTGTACCAACAAACCGCTTATGCCACGTAGGTTTGCTCAGAAGAAACTACTTCCTCAATTTTTAATTTAATCATGTAATTATAAATTATCCCAATGGGGAGACTTTAGAGCCCATTTATAAGTATGGGAAGCTGTAAGTTGGGTCATCTGTAACCCAGGACTGCCTGTATATATAAAAGTATAATTTAAAATATATTTGTGTGTGTGTTTAAATTATACTATATGTATTACATATGTGTATATAAAATTTTTGCTTTGCAAATCTCCTGAAGTTTACCTAGTAAAGTGATAAAGTGATTGCCTTTGGGAAGGGGTGGGGTGGGGTTCTGAGACAAAATAGAAACTTCCTTGTCTACCTGTGTATAGTGTTTGAATATTTTAATCACATGCATGTATTACCTTTTCAATTGAAAATGCATTACCTTTAAAATGTAGAATCTCGATAATTATAGGCAGTATTTGCAACCATCACTTTAAGTAGATGAGCAGTGTTTGTTAAGGCAGAAGAGTCATTGCTGGAAAGTTGCAAAATCATGACTGGAAATATTCATTTCCTATCAAATCTCTCTGTATGGAATGTGTGTTTGATAATGTTTGTCGAATTAAGAGTACACCATAGAAACGGGACCAAGAGTCAACCCAAAATGGGAAAGAAGGAAGAAAGACAGAAGAAAGGAGGAACTATCATAATATTAATAATATTAAAGAAGTACAAATAGGCTGGGTGTGGTGGCTCACGCCTGTAATCCCAGCACTTTGGGGGGCTGAGGCATGAGGATCGCTTGAGCCTCTGAGTTTGAGGCTGCAGCAAGCTATCTATGGTGACGCCCCTGCATGTTAGCCTGGGTGACAGTGAGTTCTTCCCTCTTAAAAAAAAAATTAAAAAACAAAGAAGTGCAAATAAAGGATGGGCTGGTTAGAATTTCTAGTCTATACTAAGAAAACAAGGAGGAAAATGAAAAATTGGGAAACGTACTGAGCTAAAGAGAAATGTGGAGGTCAGCATTAGAAAAGCAGTGAGGCAGGTTGAGCAATTGCTGGGTACCATACATCAGAGGGCAGCACACTCGAAGGCAGACACTGTTGGAAGAACAAGGGCAATGCTGGCTATTGTGGATACTCGCAGGAATAGGATGGACCCTCCACCCCAAATTTGGTTCAGATGTCAAGATGATGCCACACACGTACACCAAGAAGATAGAACAAAATCTGTTATTTACACAGTGAGTTTTCTGAGGACAGCATGGCAGGCTGCCTGAGTTTGTCTAAAATGGCTTGAGAGAGCACGGAGATTCGATCCCTGCTGGTGCCCAGGGAGGGAGGACTCAGCTTTCTATCAGCTTGTCCAGATATAGGGCACAGGGGGAAGAGGGAGGGGTGAGGCTTAAAAGACATCCAAAGTCAAACATCAAAAACTGGAGTCAGACTCTATTACGCAGGACCCAATCAATGCAAAACCATGTTGCATTATTCCATTCCCATGTGAAGAAGATAGAAATTGGAGAGAAAATTCAGAACTCCACTGCCCTATATTCTAAGACTGGTAAAGAGGGAATACTGCACCACAGAGAAAAATAAACCTAACAGACACAGGTAAAGTGTGAAAAGGCATGAGGAAGATTACAGAATGGATTTAAAATGCTAGGCAACCTCAAAGATCATTTAAGGAGTCAAGGGACTTATGGGCAAGGTTGCTAAAAGGCCAGAAAGTAGCTACAGGATTAAAAGTTGTAAGACAAAGATGGGAGCTCATGGGAAATGTTTTGTACAAAAAGAAGACTTCCTATTAGTATTAAATTTTTATTCGTATCTATTTTGTTGGCAAAAATATTTAAGGTGATAAGTCCAATATAAAGTCAAAAGTAGGAAATATGCTTTAAAAAGAACAAGAAAAAAATTTGATCCACCTAAGAGAAGGATATGGAGGTCAGACAGAGAAATTCAACAAGAAGGAGTCAGTACCCCAGGGCTCAGGCTCTGAATCAAGGTAGCAAGGGTTCAAATCTCATCTGCCATTTACTGATTGTGTGCCTTTGAGTAAGTAAGCAACTTAGCTTCTGTAAGCCTCAGATATTTTCTTGCCAAATAGGGATAATGCCAGGACTTAACACAGTTGTCATGATGATTAAATTAAATAGCATATATAACTTAGTGTGCACCAGGCCTGGCATGTCATCCAACATTGGATTAATATATTAATATAAAAAGAATTTGAGACTACTTAACAAAAAAGGGAGGGGTGGGGTGCTGTTCTTTTTGGAGCAAACGTTATCTCATTTAATCCCTCACAACAACCCTGCAAGGCAAATATTGTTACTATTCCCACTTTATGGACACTGAAATAGAAACACAGCTTGTCACTGGTCCAAAGTAGGCATTGAAGTCAATATCTAAGCAAAAGTCTGCCTGGCACCAAAACCTTACCAAGCTTCTTTTCTTTGTTACTCATTAATGCATATTATTTCTACAGTGAGAGAAAAGAAGAATGAGTCTAAGAAAGAATAAAAATGTGGAAGTCTACAAATGTGTAGGAGTCAAAACATTTGAGAATAAAAAGAAAAAAAAAAAACAAATGATGGGAAAATAATAGTCATATGTATATTGTGTTAAAAAATTAAGCAGTGTTTGTGGAAAATTTCCTGGCTATGGGATGGGAAAAATTGTATGTGAGTGTGTAACATGAAGATTGCTTTTATAATGAAAACCTGTAAGAAAGAGACATGAAATTGATTTGGCAAAATAAAAAGTACTTTATCAATAAGATAATATTTGATATGAGGTATCCTTCAAATGCTTACTGATAAAGTTCTAACTAAGACAGTTTTATGGCCATAATCATTTAACTTTTTTTTTTTTTTTAAAGAGACAGAGAGAGGGAGATGTACAATAAATGGAAAGAAGGCATTCATCCAAACAGCTTCACTTAACAGAGTCATTTCACTGGCACTTTTTTGTTGTTTTTGTGAGCATTTATATATTTATGTATTTATTGTCTCTTCACTTCAAATGACTATGTTAGAAGTCTCAGAGCATGGCATTATTCTTTGGGTGTAAACGCAAAATTTATTATGCCTCTAGCAACCAATACAAATCCCAGCTTTTCAACAGTTTATGATATTCCATGCATCTCTCAGATTGCTACAATATTCTCACTTTAAATTTCTGAACGTTTTGTTTCTGAAATGCGACATGTTTGGCATTGAGGAGCAAGGAAGAGAACGTGAAGAGAATATCACAACACGAAAACAGTAATTGGGTACCATGATTCTAGATTAATGCAAAGAGCAGTCAAGTAGTGAAGTCCAAGAGAACTGAAGAAATCTTTTGGGTCCAGTTCTGTCCTTTGACTGGTTCATCTGCCTTTTTTGATGCTCACTGAAGCATAACTCAGCCCTCTCTTTATTTTCCTCTACTGTGTTCGCCTCATACTCAAGTCTGGCAGATACTGTACTCCACGGTAACACAGCCTCTCCATGAAGAGCTTTTATCCATTTGGAGCCTACAGCCGAGGAGGCAGGAGGGCAGATGATGAACACAACCTCTCCACTTGGGTTCCCTGGGATCCAAAGGCTTCTGGCCTATTTTTGTAAACTGGATCCAGCCTTATATAGAATAATTTATATTTCCATGTTGGAATGAAAAAGGCAAAAAGAAATAGGTCTAATCTTCATCAGAAGACACAGTGGTAATTCAATCACAGAGCTGGGCATTCTACTACCCTGGTTTACATAGTCAGAAAGCAACGATTTATAAGACTAGACTTTGGCTATAACTTCACAACAAGTATGGGTTATAATCAGCTGAGAAACTGTTCTCCCTCTACAATGATGACAAATGAGTCATTTTGGATTTTAAAGGAGAGGATATTTTCTAGAGGATATTTGGATATGGTTTTTTGTTTCTATCAAAACGGTCTTGTGATGACTCCCAGGAACTACTAACAACAAACAATATTCTGTATAATATAACGCCTTTGGGTTACTCTCAACTTCCTTCTTTAGTTCCAAGAGCAATAATGATGATTTATCATTGCTATCACGGATTTGCGACCATGCAGCCACACAAGGCCCATGCTCAGAAGGGCCTGCGCTGGGTTTATTGCTCTTGTGGTCACTGTCTTGAAATTATTAATAATTTTGAACAAAGGGCTTTGTATTTTCATTTTTCACTGGGCCCTGAAAATTATGTAGCTGGTTCTGATGGTCATATTTAAGTTTAGATAACAACTTGCTTAGAGCTCAATGATGCAGATCTGGTATTTTACAGCCTCACAGCTGTGGAAACCACTGAACTTGGAGTTAGAAGGGAAGAGAAACCAACAATTAACAAACCCTATGTGGGTAATGTAATTTAGGTACTTTAGAGATGCATTCTTTTTTTTTTTTTTTTTTTTTTTGAGACAGAGTCTCGCTTTCTTGCCTAGGCTAGTGTGAGTGCCGTGGCATCAGCCTAGCTCACAGCAACCTCAAACTCCTGGGCTCAAGCAATCCTACTGCCTCAGCCTCCTGAGTTGCTGGGACTACAGGCACGAGCCACCATGCCCGGCTAATTTTTTATATATATATATTAGTTGGCCAATTAATTTCTTTCTATTTTTACAGTAGAGACGGGGTCTTGCTCAGGCTGGTTTTGAACTCCTGACCTTGAGCAATCCGCCCGCCTCGGCCTCCCAGAGTGCTAGGATTACAAGCGTGAGCCACCGCGCCCGGCCTAGAGATGCATTCTTATTTAGTCTTTTTTTAAATTTTTTTCTTTTTAATTCTTTTAATTTTTTTTTATTTTCCTCTTTTTTTCAAATGTCAAGTTTCTACTTCTGAAGTCCTTATTTAGTCTTAATCAATCTTCAAAGCAGTATTATTATCCACATTTGGGTGACGAGGAAAAAAAAGGCTCAGAAAGATTAAGTAATTTGGACATATACCACAAAAGACAACATCACGAATTATGTGAACTGATTACAAACATGCTTAAAATATAAACATAAGTAATACTATAAGGGGGCTTCCAGAAAGATAGAGTTGAGGGCACACTTCTGTAATTCGTTTATTTTCTGAAACCCACTAATATGAACAAAGAGAATCAAAAACAGAAGGAAACTCCCTTAATAATAAAACTAGAAAATAACTGTGGCCTTACTCAAGTATATGAAAACCAGATACAATGACATTTGGACCAACCTGAAGGAGGAAGCTTAACAACAGCACTCATTTCCTCTAATCAGTACAGGGTGCACAGTTCAAACCATTTCAGAAGGATGTCACTAAAAATCCTTACTTTGAAGTGACAAAGACTGTGGGTGTGGCTGGGCTAGAGGAAAAAATGGGGATGTTTCCACACTGAAAATGACTAGTGAAGTAGAAGGGATATTTTCAAAAACAACTTACTTGAAAGTGGCAGCTGCTTCTACTCACTGTCAACTCTCTCTAAATACCTATAAAACAACCAAACAGGGCCTCTGCATCACCAAGAAGACTTCAACTTAAGTTCTATGTATCATCTACAGAGTACCTGGGTAAAGAGAGTTGAGAACTCACAATATTTGCAGGCAAATAATATGAGTACGGTACATCTGACTCTATTTAAATATAAAGTATAAGCAGGAAATAAAACATCCTATAACAAAAGTAATGCAGCGAGAGTAATAATGTGTAAAATAAAAATATAAAAAGAGAGTAAAAAGCAAAAAAAAAAAAAACCCATCAAGTGTCAGAAAAAATATTTTTGAAAGAAAAATTACTGCAGAAAATAGAACATTTAAGACAAAACATAGTTATGTTCTTAAAGAAAAAATAGTATAAGATTAAAGGGGGTGACAGAGATGAAAAAGAAAATTGGTAAAATTTAAGCCAAAAAAAGGGGAGATTATAGAAATAAAAAGCACATTAGAAATAGCAAAATAAAGGCCAGGCACAGTGGCTCCAGAAGTGCTAGGAGTACAGGTGTGAGCCATTGCACCAACATGGCTACGGTAGTTTTTAAAGTTTCCTAGGTGATTCTAATGTTTGGTCAGGATTGACCACCACAAAATTAGAGCATATTATATGACAAAGAAAACCTCAAGGTAAGAATAGGTACTCTGAAGCAATAGTAATTAAAATGATGTGGTAATAAACTAATGTAACCCAATACAAATTGGGTTTTAGTATATGATCACGATGGAATTTCAAACCAGTGGAGAAATGATGAATTATTCAACATATGGTATAGGCACAACTGCTTGTTTTCTGGGGGTGGTGCAGTGAGTGGGGGAAGCCTGATCCCTGCCTCCTTCTTACATCCAAATCAATTACAGACAAAACAAAGATTTAAATGTAAAAACAAAACTATAAGAATACTTAAGAAAATTGAGTAAGTTATTCATACCATCTGAAAGTTAGAAAACTTTCTGAAAATGATATAATGGACAAATATGACTAGAACAAAAATTTAAAAAACCAAAATAAACACAAAAAACTATAAACAAAGTCAAAATATATATAGACACAGATATTTACAACTTATATTTACAACTTAACAGCTATACAGTATATGTACATATACATATATTCTCTATATGTATAAATATATATAAAATGCGTATGTATACACAGTCATCCTTTGGTATCTTTGGGAGATTGGTTCCAGGACCCCATGGATACCAAGATTCACGGGTGCTCTTGTCCCTGATATAGAATGGCTTCATATGTGTATATAACCCATTCACATCCTCCTGTATACTTTAAATCATTTCTATATTACTTATAATACCTAAAAAAGTGTAAATGGTATGTAAATAGCTGTTATGCTGTATTTTTTATTTGTATTTTCGTATTATTATTTTTTATTAAATTTAGATGAGGTTCTTGCTCTGTTGCCCCAGCTAGAAGCTATTCACAGCAACCTTGAATAGCTAGGACTATTGGCATGCGCTGCCACATCCAGCTAATTTTTAAAAATTTTTTTTGTAGAGACAAGGTCTCACTATGTTGGCTAGGCTGGTCTCAAAACTCCTGACCTCAAGCGATCCTCCTACCTTAGCCTCCCAAAGTGCCAGGATTACAAGCATGAGCCACTATGCCTGGCTTGTATTGTTATTACTTATTTATTCCAAATACTTTCAACTGCAGTTGGTTAAATCTGTGGATGTGGAGCCTGCAGATATGGAGGGCCTATTGTGTCTCCTTCATCAAGGATAGGGTGGGCCCATATATACTTCTTTTAGTGTTTGATACAGTGCCGTTTTATAGGGGATATCATACATACACCCTAAAATTCAACATGAAAAAGTCCTTAGTAGAAAATAATGGGCACAGAACATTAGTAAGCAATTCCAAGAAGAAATACAAATAATCAAGAAACATAAATGTAGGCTCAACTTCAATACAAAGTTAACAATAAAGTAAAAATAAAATACCATTTTTTATTTATCAGAGTTATGAAAATGAGAAAGATTTGTAATTACCAATATATGGGAGCATATTAATCACAACAAGGTTGTACTACTTACTGTAACAGAGACCAAACAATAAAGTGGCTTAATAGAGATGCTCATTTCTCTTCTGCTTAATACTGCCAGTATGAACAGTCCAGTTCAATCTAGGGCCTTGCCCTGGGCCCTGTGGCTCAGCTCTCTGCTCCTTCACAGGCTCTGTGTTCCATGTCAGGCAATCCTCTGGGGGCCCCTTGGCTACCTCCTCTGAGGATTTTTGAGTCTTTTGCTCTATAATGCTAATGGGCTCTTTCAATTGATGTCCTATCTTGCCTCCAATGGATGTGGCGACATCATGCCCTCCCAGGCTGGTCTTAGGTCATGCAAACAAGGGACAGACATTTCTTGTGTGAACCAGGTTGCTATTCTTACTTCACCCATGGGCTCCTGGCTCAGTCTTCTCTCTCCTAGCAGTATGTGGAAAGCAGGGGTGTGGTCAACAATGATTATGGCTTAAAGAGCTCAAGAGAAGGCACTTTTGGAAAATATGTTGCTCTACATTTATGTTATAAAATTCCAAATGGTAAATTTAACATGACTAGAAAATGAATTAGGGTTCATATCTTCCCACATACTCTGAATAAGACTTGCATTTATCCTCCTCATCGATGAAGCATGCTAACAATCTTTGACAGAGTCATTGGAAGTCACTGGATGATGCACAGTCAGGAGTAACAATGTAACCTGCATTCAGTAAATGGCATTAGGGAACTGCATAGGCAAGATAACCTACATTGTTTTAATACAAACAAATTCCCAAGAGCTATGGCATTTAAAGTAGTAACAGTGTTGCTTCTTTTTTCTCAGGGTGGGATATGATATTAGCCAGGATGGATGCATTTGACAGTAAAGAAGAGATGATTCCTAGACCTCCATATGCTCTATAATGTGGTCACATTAAATGAGAAAATAATTTGGCCATGGTCACTTAACTAAAGAGTAGAATCAAATTCTCTTTGAATCCAAAGCCCATGCTTTTTTCTTAAAAAAAAAAAAAAGATTTTAAGAATAGGTAATATAAAGAACATCATTCAAAAGATACAAAAAGGCACATATGGTGGAAAATAAATCTTCCTACCTTATTCTTTAGATACCTAGTTCCTTTTCCCAGAAGCAACTACTCTTAGTTTCTTGATATCTTTGAAGAGACAGAAAATCTAGCTGTGTATGTGTTTGTATAATTTTTCTTTTTAAACACAAATTGTAAAAATCAACAAAAAACAGAGTTTTTACTCTGTCACTACAGATGTATCAATTTTATAGTCACCCACAATGCATGTGTATCTTTCACCATAAGCTTGCCAACTTCTTGATTTTTGCCATTCCCTATGCTCTGTTCAGTGTAGGACACTGCTTAGCTAAGTCCCAACCCCAGTATTTACTAGGTCTGTGACTTTGGACAAGTCAATTTAATCTCTCTGAACTGTCTTCCTCAATGGAAAGAGTATCTATTTTCTAAAGCTCTTATAAAAATAAAACAAGGTATATCAAAGACCAACCATTATACAAATGATAGGCAGAATCAATATTTTTATATATTTGACATATAAATAGATCTTATACTTTTCCTCCACTTCTGGGCCTCTTAGCACAGCAACAATTCAGGCTTTATTATTCATCTACTTGCTTTCAGTTTCTTTCTCACACACCCCTCCCCTCTCCCCCAGATCTGATGGTCAAATGAATCTTCCTGAATTAAAGTTCTAGCTGTGCTGCTCTTCTACTTAAAAAACAAAAGCAAAAACTATAAAGCTAAGAGGAAATTTTGTACCTTATCCTTCATTATCTAGTCCCACTCTACCTTCCTAAGTGTTTACTACTCCCTTTAGCCATTATTATAATTTCTTTTAAATATTCCAGCATAAACAGCATATAATAATATGCTAGGTTAAATCACTAGCGTAGTCAGTTGCCCTCATCAGTTCACAGAAAGCCCATACTAGAATAGTGGCTATCTCAAGTGCTGCTACTATCCGTTTATTCATTAATATCACACAGAAACTTTGTTAATTAGCACAGTGAATGTGAGAAATGGGTTTTTATTAAATTGATGGCTTTTAATAAGCATGATGAATGTTCAAAATGGCTTCTGAGAAATTAGAGATATTCAAGATATATATTAAATTGGCTAACATGTTCAGAAACAGTCATTATTTCATGAACTGGGTCCGTAGGGTTTCCAAAGCTTGAACCCCTAAGAGATCTATTGGATCTAAGGATTTCTGGTTGTTTCACGTTCATTTAAAGGATAGTGTGCTTCTGGAGTATCACATCTGATACAAGTGAAACTTTCATGCAAAGTGTGATTAAATCACCAAAAAGCTAGAACTTAAACATGCTTACAAAACAAGTAATATGAACAGTTTTGTGCTTGCTTGTAATATGTTTAACAAATGTCTCTACGAATGGCAGAATTTGACCTAAGACTTACTTTCATTGTAATCTGTTAACAAGGTTGTGGGAAAATAGCTCTCAGCCACATTCAACTTCATTAGTCTTTTACTAACAAAACCACGACCAAATTGTCCTTGATCAACTGGATGTGTATTTTTAACCATATGAACACCTTCCCACTTCCTACAAAACACCCTATGATAGTCTGCCTCCACATTCTGTTCCCTCTTTCTGAGGGCCCACTGTCAATACCCAAATTCTGCAACTTCATGAAGGCTTCCAGGTCCCAGGTTGATCTCAACCCCTCAATTCCAATGATGTTCAACCTAGGTCACTTACCATAAATTTGCCTCTTGTTTTTGTGATCCACTTTATAGCACTTGTAGATTTTCTTGAGAATGAAATTATATGCAGGCCATACTTTTCATGCCTTAAACTACATAATGTAGTGTTTTGCTTACAGAACAGGTAAATAGGATTAAATGAACAACGGATTATGTTCAAATCACTGTCAGGGCTGAGAGAATGAGCATTCTTTCATGCTACAGTTATTGAATGTTTACTATGTGCTAAGTATTTTTCTAGGCTCTGGGAAGGCATCAATACAACAGTCTCTGTCTTCAAAGGGCTTATATTTCAGTGCAGAAGACAAACAATAAACAAAATAATCATCATAAGAAGTGATAAAGGCTATGAAGAAAACATAGTAAGAGAATAGCAGAGTGGTTCAAGGGTGCCACTTTAGATGGGGGTAGAGTGGGGAGACTAAGTGTGATGGAAAACCTATTAAGTATTTTCTCTGAAAATATCATCAGTAGGCCATAGCAAAATCAGTCATTTCTTGGGGCTTGTGGCAGACATTGATTGTCCCTCAATATTTGTCCTCTCCTTATCAAGTAACAGGGTGGCTAGAATTTAGGTAGGCACATAGCCATGTAGCTAAAGATGACATATTCAAGCCTCTCTTATAGCTATGTGACCAAGTTCTAGATAAGAGCAGAAGTAATATGTGCCTCTTCCCCAATCATACTTTGAAAAGAAGTCATCATGTCCTTCCTTGTCTCCTTCTCCCTTCATGGTTTGGATACATACATGTTGGCAAGAGCTGAAGTAGCCATCTTGGACCATGAGAAGGAAGCCACAGGTTCCCGAGGATGACAGAGCAACAAAGCCTAACTTGAGTGAGGAGTTGGCATATCAGTCCCAGATTGCTCATGCTCTGTTAAGAATAAACTTCTATCTTGTGTAAGTTATATTTGGGTTTTCATTATAGCAGAAGAAATCTGTACCCTAATTTAGGGGCACATTGGAGAAGCTATATCATATCCATAAGGAACTACGTAACTCAAAAAGACAAGGTAGCTTAATAGCAAGGGAGGATGGATTCAGGGGAAAAAAATCAGACCTGGTTTTTCAGTAACATTCTGCCACTTATCAATACTAAGAACTTGAAAAGTCATAACATTGCTAAGTTACTGTTTCTCCATCAACAGCACAGAATTCTGTATAATAATACATATCAAAATATACTAGAAAAACAAATTCTTACAGCATCTTTTAATATTTACAAAATAACTTACATCTAGGTTTATCAGTTCTATCCTTAATCAATTCAATTTCATGTTTTATGACTGTGAATACAAGAAACCACTTGGAAGGTCCCTCCTAAGTCTACATCTAATCTGTGAAGGTAAAGAATGCAACATGTCACAGAGATCACTGGCACTAAATTAAGATTTTAAATAATATGAAAGAATATAGAATTTATCATTCTATCACAACATCACTGGGCAGCTTTCCCCTAATCTTTTCTTACACTGAATTATTTCTTTCAACCCACTCTTTATTGAAACTTTGGCAGCAATGGTTAAGTGACCCTTTTGGCAGCCCTGTCCCCTCAACCTTCACTCTAAACACATGGGACTGAATGCCAAGAGTGGGTAAGCATGCTCCTGAGAAGCAAAAATGAAATGGAAGTTTACTAACTAAAGGGTGGTCAGACAGGTAAGGTACTATTTGTGGAAGGAGACATCTTTCAGATGTTTCTGACCTGCATAAAAATAGCCAACCTACGTTGCAGCTTCTCTGATGAAGGCTGGTCTAGAGATAGCTGTTTTTAGGTTGCCCTCAGCCTCACCAAGTTCTCTCAGCACAGCTCAGAGTGAAGCTAGCCAGAGCAGCCCTGTTCTTTCTCTTTGGAATTAACAAAGCTGGCTTTTTTGAAAATATCTAAATCTTCCAGCCAATTGCCAATAACTCAGTTTGGAGCAACAAGTAAATATTAGTAGTTACATTGCAACATTAAAAAATAAATAAAACCCCTCACATCCAAGTTTCCCACTGGGAATAAAAAACAAGCCCAAATTGTCAAAATAGTCAAACCTCCCAAATATGCAAGTTCTACTAATTATACATTTTCCAAAATATGACTATAAAATTATAAAATGGACTGGTATAAATATCTTTAGGGCAAGTCACTTGACTAACTTATATTCAAATGTCATGAAGGTAACAAGATTTATGAAAATAACTATCTGTACTGCCCAATGCTCACACAAAGTCTGTAGGTAGCTACACACTTAGGAACTGACATTATTTAATAAATAAAAAAGAATATAAATCTCTACATTAACTTTACTTAGAATTCTCAGACCTGGATGTATAAAATACACAGTGTATCTGTCAAGATTTAAAGTGAGAAGAGATGTAGACATTTACAAAGCATCTACTATGATGCCAGGTGCCCTAATAGGCCCCTGATCTCATTTGATCCTCTCAACAATTCTGTGAATTAGGCATTAATTATCCTCCCTTCACCAATGATGAAACTGAGTTAACTAACTTGTCTGTAACCAAGTGATAAAGTCTGTCTGACTCAAAAATACATTTTGAAAAAATTACTTCACATAGTTTAATGTGAGAAATAAGACAAAATTGGCTATTGGGCATGTTTTTAGCAAACTTAGTGCTTCAATCTAAAAAATATACTTGCTTTGTAACTTGGTTTCTTCAGATGGTTTAAACCTTTTTTTGAGACAGAGTCTCACTCTGTCATCCAGGCTAGAGTGCAGTGACGTCACCATAGCTCACTGTAACCTCAAACTCCTGGGCTCAAACGATCCTCCTGCCTGAGCCTCCCGAGTAGCTAGTACTACAGGCAAACACCATGAAGCCCAGCTACTATTTTCTATTTTTAGTAGATATGGGTTCTTGCTGTGGCTCATGCTGGTCCCAAACTTCTGAGCTCAAGCAATCCTCCCGCCTTGGCCTCCCAGAGTGCTAGGATTATAGGCGTGAGCCACCATGCCTGCCTGGTTAAAGCCTATTTCATGTGTGTTCACTGCTTCTATTAGATTGTAATTTCATTGCAGGCAGACAAGGAACTAAATTTCTATCCTTTTGAACACTAACAGACTGCTGAACACTATTTTGTAAATGTTTGGCACTTATTAGACTTGTTTTTTTAGTAAATCTAAAAACCAAAATGACTCTTAGGAAGGTTCTAAGTATAAAAAAATAGTTCTCATTTAAAATAACATACACCAAAAGAATATGAAAATATGTATTTATTACCAACAAAGTGGCATTTCCCACAAAGTTTTTTTTCCAATTACACACATACGCACACACACAATAGCAGGAAGAAATTACATTTTTCACATACTGAAGATTTGTACTCCAAAGAAAACAGGCTTATGTCCAAAAGACAATTAGAAAGCAGCAAGAAATCTTTTACTTTGAATATGGGAAACCTTTTAACAGAGACTTTTCTTAGGCAAATCAGTGAGGACTTAGCCATTAAAAACACTTGTTGCCTTAAGGTTTTAAATATTTATTCATCAAATCAGGCTATTACTTGAAGATTTTACAATTTGTATGTAATTAAAAATCAACTTTTGCAGAAAATATATGAAGTTTTAAGTGGCTGAGACTATACTGTGCTAGACTTACTATTCTTCATATGTTAAATGGTACATAATTTATCCTTCATAGCTCAAAATTCAATGTAAAACCTAATATTAACTTTATCCAGTAGAAAAACATAAATGCTTATAAACAAGGTATGGAATAATTGTTGGCATATGTAAACTGAAATGTAACTGACCATTTTCAAACATGCTTAATCATCACACTTCTTTTTCACATTGATATTCATTTTGCAGAAATTAGATGACTGGTACTAACTTAGACAAAAATGGATCACACCAAGCACATATTAGTAAAGATATTTTGGTGGGAAACAAAGTATTTAACAACAAAAACATTTGGTAACACCCGCTTAATAATGTTACCAAGTTTTTCAATGTTTACATGAAAACATTGTTCATACTAGTAAAAATGTTATTTTAAAATAATTTTCATACTTCATGCATTAGACTTAGTTTAAGAGGGGAAGGATCTTTCTTTTAAAATTTTTATAAAGAAAAAATACCTTTTTAAAGAGAAAATGTCCATGTGAGAGGACATAAACTTACGGTTCATTATTTTCTGACCTAATAAGAATATAAATTTCAATGGCTACTTAATATACAAAACCCATACTGAATAGAATTCTTCAATTTATTCAGGCAAGCAAGTCAAAAAAATAACTTTGTTACTACTGGCATAGTTCCAATCCACTGTTCAAAGACATGTCCTTGGACTAGTCCATTTTCTTACAAGATTTATTTTTTAAAAGAATAGAATTTGTTTGGCTCTGTTAATTAGTGTAACCCAGAGATAAACAAATGGTTTTCTCATTTAATTCTTTCAAGCTGAAAGAAAACAATTTAAACTAGATTTTCTAAGATAATGGGTAGATCAACACCATAAGGAAGGACCTATAAGCTAAGTTCTAAAAACATTATGCTTTTAAAGTAATCAATGCTTTCCCCTCACTCTTTACATAACACTGAAAAATTTCAAATATAAATTGTAGAAACCAGTATATGAAATCTTAAGAAAAATCTTACTAAAAATAATTATAAAAATGCTTCTAGAAATTTAAGATGTAAAATACAATTGACTTTAAATTAAAAAACAAAAACAAAAAACACCCTCCCGCACACTTTACAAGGTTATTCTTTAAAAACCCCTGTCACCTGATTTTATTCTCTGTCAATCTCTTGGTTGCATTTTGCATCATCTAATGGCCACCTTGTGGCATTTCAAAGAAGTCCTGCTACCATTTTTGAACCCCAGTGCTTTTTATGCCTTTGAAATACCAATATAATTATATCATCAAGTTTCATAAAACTTTTTTTAAAGGCCCATAAAATTCCATTTCCTAGTGGAGATAGGGTAATCTTTTTTAATAGGAAGAAATGAATACATTTGTCATAAATTATTACTATACATTAGGCTGGATATTTCCATATCAATTTTTAAAAATTAAATATAACACTGGGAGAAAACTAGGACTGAAGCTCTAGAGTTATCTTTAGGCTCTAAAAGTAATTAGTTACTTTGCAATTAAAGCTACCATGTCAAGTAAACCTGTAATTGATACCTCCCCCACTGTACCTTTGATTTGCAAATAGTAAGTACCTTTAACATGGGAATCCAAGGACCCACGGTCAGAGTGCTAAGGACTCACGTTCAACCAAGAATGAAGAAGACTGAACTTTTATTACGAGATGATGTTCCAGAGAAAGAAGTCATTATGGTCTCCATTTCACCAACTTATTTGTATTTAAAAGCAGGTTTCCAAAAATAACCGATTTTTCAGTTTTAATGAATCTCCTAATTTTATTCAGTTGAGTCATACTTATAAACAGAATTTAACAGAGAAATTCCAAAGTTTCCTCTCTTTACTTTTTATTGAGAAGGTTGAGTGAATGTAATACGGCGCCGCCGCCTTTGGAAAGCCTTTAAATTCCATCTGTTTGGTTCCAGCATATGAGGACCATTGTACACAAACAATACCGTCATCTTTTCAGAATAAGGAAGATTTTGTAGGAGCTGTAAGTATTAAAACAGACAAACTGTCACATAATGTTATAAATTGAGAAGCACAGTTTTCCAACCTTATGTGTGTATAGTTAAATATATTATTTTATTTATAATATAAATAAAACTTGTATGAAGGTCTGAAACACCTCCGTATAACCTTGTCAGACTTACCTAAATTAGCATACTTGAATCCTGGCCTAAGAAATAATTAAAATGTCTAGGAGCCCTCTATTTTCACAGGACAATTGGAATTATACAACTTCCTAGGAAGACCCTGCAGAAGAGTATGTACTCCATAATTTTCCTAGGGTACATTCACATTTTATCCACAAACACTTCTCAGGCAACTTCTGTGGTCAGGTACTGTGACAGACTGGTAGCCTGAAAAGTATGTTAACAGGAGGGTTTGGTTTATAGGCCACAGTTTTGGGTAAGCAATAGGATATTAACACATGTGGCTATTTCTTATTTAGTATTTTCTAAAAAAAGAAGGCAGATGATACGATTTAATAAACATATTAATGTAGAACAGGCTCTCCAACATTGTCATGAATAATTGAAAAAGGGGAAAAATCTGATCACATTAAAACATATTTTTTTGAGTATGTTCATTTTTTTAGGTTATTATGTATGAAATGTTCAATTTCCTTAAGTACTAGGTTTGACAGTCACCATCTCTGACATTTCACTTTGACCTTTCTTGTTTTATTTTTATTGTGAAGTACATCCTTTTGTCTTTTAAGCGCATGGTTTGGCTTGTGATTATCTTTCAAATTTATTTTTAAAGCAATTTTTATGGAACCATGGATAAGTCAAAAATTCGAGTTATTTTTGAATATGAGTTCCATCATGGGACCATTGCAGCAAAGAAAGCTCAAAGTATCAATGAAGTATTTCAGAAGGATGTGGCTAATGAATGCACAGTACGTGTCAATGATTTGAAAAGTTCTGTTCTGGTGACTTTAATCTTGAAAATGAGCCACGTAGGTGACCTGAGACCAGGTGGATAATGATGAGCTGAAAGTTGTAGTAGAAGTGAATCCATCTCAACCTATGTGTTAATGAGCAGCAAGGTTTGATGTTACTATTTCAACAATATTGGACCATTTGAAACAAATCAGCAAGGTAAAGAAGCTGGATAGGTGGGTTCTGCATGAATTAAACAAGTGTCAGCAGAGAAATCATCTTGAAGCTTGTCTATCTTTGCTGTCGTGACAAAAAGGTGAACCATTTCTACACTGTATTATACCGTGTGATGAAAAATGGATACTTTTTGACAATCACAAGCATTGGGCACAATGGCTGGATAAAGATGAAGTGCTGAAACACAGTCCAAATCTCAATATTCATCAAAAAAAAACTAATGGTGTCTGGTGGTCCAGCACTGGTGGTATCCACTACAACTTATAAAACCTGGTCAACTGATTACAGTAGATGTCTACTACAACCAACTGGATGAAATGATGAGGATGCTTGTGACTAAGCAATCTAGATTGGTCAATAGAGACAGGCCAAGCCTCTTGCAAGACAATATTCAACCACATGTCTCATAAACAACTCTGTTCAAACTACAGAGGCCGGACTTGGAAACTCTCTGTCATCTACCATATTCACCAGACATGGCACCAACTGACTACCACTTTTTTCAGGCTTTGGACCACTTCTTGCCAGGAAAAATATTTAATCCTCAACAAGTTGTGGAAAACACCTTTTGCGATTTCAATGCCACTTGTTCTCCAGGCTTCTTCGCTGCTGGTATAAACAAGCTACTGTTAAGATGGCAAAACTGTGTCAATATTTTAGGCACATACTTTAATGGTACTGCTTTTTGTTTGAGATATGATAAACTAAACTTTTAATTCAAAATCAGACATTTCATATTTAATGATCTAATATAATTTACACATAGCACTAGATTTAAGAAAAGAAAATTTCCCATTGCAATAGTTCTAGATTATGGCAAATTCTCTATAAATTTAATTCTGTTTTTATCAAAGCTAATCTATGAGTAGAAGATGCTGGTAAGCTTATAATTTCCTTTCAGCCAGGGCAGTGGTAGTGGTAAAAAGAGAAGGGTAGTATATAACAAGAGAGGCCTTTCTTGGAAAAAGGAGAGGGCCAGAGTTCTAGGGTTTGCATTCCCCAGTCATCTTTTAGTGCTAAAAGAGTAACTTTTTTAGAAGAGGAATGAGTGCCAAAAGCAGGAAGGAAGTTTTGGTTCTAGAACATGATATGCCTTCTACGTTGTTTCCTTTGGTCATGAGGTTTCTGATTAAGTATGTCACTGGAACTTGTCCCTTTTACTAATGTAAATATTACTATTATCTTTTTAGGTTCCTTTTAGCGAGTATTCCTGTTCATACTTACATACTAGACCAAAATCTACTATATGATTAAGCCACAGGGGACTTCTGAGTATTACCTACCTTTGGTGTAATGAAGAAGTACTGAGATGTGTTTTCTTTACAGGCAGTATTTACAACCATTTCAAACACTCTCCGTTCATTGATTGGGTCCATTCCCTAAACAGTGACAATAATAATGACTATTGTTTATATCTATTACAGAATATAATAAGACGCAAGTAAAAGAGTAATCACTATACCTGATTAATTTCATCAACAACTCTGAATGGACATCTATTAAGCTCCTGAAGTGCCATCAAGTATAACATGGTAGAAACACTTCTTTCACCTCCACTTTGATGATGAGGAGTTAATTCATGCAGCTGAGTACTACTGCGAAATTTGACTCTAATTCGAATTCCGTATTTATCATAATCTTCCTGTAAAATATTTAAAAAGTTGATGAAAGATGACATTTTCTTCTGATAATTTCATTCTACATTTGGAAACAGACTTGATTAACTAAATACGAATAAAAAACTTGAAATTTAGTGATACTAGCTTAAAAGTAAAGCATGTACACTGACAACCAACCATGAGATGACGAATTAAAAAAAAAGCAAAATAATGAATATTAGGCAAACAGTTATCTAAAAGGTTTAAGGATCTTCAACTCCAAGGATCTATTCAGACAAGGGAAATACTCATATTACATTAACTTTTTCCTACTCTGTATTATTCTTTACAAGTAGGTGAGGAGTCCTGTCATGAAAAGACACTATTTTAGTTCCAAGTGCTAGGTTTTCAAACTATAAGTGAAAATAATTAAAATAATTAGAACACAATGGAGTATCATGCCATTTTCTAGAGAAGAAGCTGTGCATGCCACTGCAGCCATGAATCCTTCCCACTTCTTCAGTTGGTTAAGAAGGAAAAAAATAGGCAGAAACTATATGCATACTTTGAAAAATTACTAAGTCACACACACTACTCAGCAAAAAGCCTGGCACATTATAGGTATTCAATAAATATTTGTTGTAATGAGTGCATTCAGTGTTTTGTAAATTTTGCCAAAACTGAGGCTGCTCTAAGGTTTATTTACTACTCTTTCCAATGTCATTTCTAGGTCAGTCAGGTTCAGATTTACCTTAAAAATGAGATATATAACTTACTAATTAAAGGTTATTTAATGCATAGAGCTTTAAGGTGGTGGCCAAGAGAAAGATATAATACAAGCCACACAGGTAATTTTAAATTTTCTAGTAGTGACATTAAAAAGAAGTGAAAAGAAATAGCTGAAATTAATTTTAATACACTGACTGCCACACTAGAAAAAAAATTTTCCTTGAGGCCATGGTGTTTTATTACAAAAATAGAATAAAAACTTTGAAAATAAAACAATCCTAATTTAAAGAAAAATTTGTTATTTTTTATTGTTTTCTGTGCATGACTTATATGCCACTTGAAAAACAGCTCACACAGCATGTGAGTTACATATGCTTCATGAGGCCCTGGGCTCAAAACTAGCATTAAATACAACTCACATGGCAGTTAATGTGTTAGTAATAGATTTTAATTTAATCCAGTATATCCAAAATATCATTTTGACATGTACTCACAATATACATTTCTTCTTTTTTAAAAAATTTATAAAGATGGGGTCTTGCTATGTTGCCCAGGCTGGAGTGCAGTGTCTATTAACAGGCACAATCCCACTACTGATCAGCATGGGAGTCTGGACCTGCTCCATTTCTGACCTCGGCCGTTGACCCTTCCTTAGACAACCTGGTGATCCCCGGCTCCCAGCAGGTCACCATATTGATGCCGTAAGTTAGTGTGAATGCCCAATCAGCAATGTACACTGCAGCCCAGAACTTCCTGGCTCAAGTGGTCCTCCCACCTTAGCCTCCCAAGTAGCTAGGACTACAGGCACATGCCATCATGTCTGGCTAAATTAAAAAAAACAAAAATTGTTTTTGGAGAAGGTCTCACTAAGTTGCCCAGGCTGGTCTAGAACTCCAGGGCTCAAGTGATCCTTCCATCTCAGTCTCCTGAGTAACTGGGATTACAGGCATGTGCCACCACACCTGGCCACAATAATTTTATTAACTATGTCATTTCTTAACTATACTAGCTTTGATTACTAGAGTTTTATTTTTGGCTCTGACACCCCATTCTTTGTTCTTTCTGCCCCATTCTAGCTTCTAGAAGGTTCTGGCTAAAGAAGGCAGTTTCAGAACCATGACTGGGGAGGAGAGAATACAAGCATTCCAAAAGGGAGGCTGAGAAGAGATAAAATGCCCATTTCCCAGGAGCCCAAGGCTAGACAGAATTATACGCACAGGTTAAGGAGAATCTTCTCTACGGTAGTACAGTTATCATTCAAAACACAGAAGAGCTACCCAGAAGAGATAGCATATGATAAAATTACAGTACCATGCAACAGGATCTAGATTAAAGAATGGGATTTCTATGAGAAGTCAAGTTCCATAGGCTTTGCCATGGCAATGCTTACTTGACTGTATTTATGTCTTATCTGGTTAAGGTGTTTGATAAAGACATCATAGCTACTTTGAGTCTGATGAAGCTTCCAGTAATCAAATTTATTTGAGAGCTTAGGTTCCAGGATCAGGTTTGGAGTTTGATTCTTTGCTTTGCCAACTGGCAGCTATGTAATTTTCAGAAAACTTACCTTAAGTTTTAGTTTATTTACTTATAAAATGGGGGCAATAAAACTGCCTGCTTCATATAACGGTTGTTAAGAATTAAACAAGATAGGCCGGGCGCGGTGGCTCACGCCTGTAATCCTAGCTCTCTGGGAGGCCGAGGCGGGCGGATTGCTCGAGGTCAGGAGTTCGAAACCAGCCTGAGCAAGAGCAAGACCCCGTCTCTACTATAAATAGAAAGAAATTAATTGGCTAACTAATATATATAGAAAAATGAGCCAGGCATGGTGGCGCATGCCTGTAGTCCCAGCTACTTGGGAGGCTGAGGCAGAAGGATTGCTTGAGCCCAGGAGTTTGAGGTTGCTGTGAGCTAGGCTAACGCCACGGCACTCACTCTAGCCTAGGCAACAAAGCGAGACTCTGTCTCAAAAAAAAAAAAAAAAAAAAAAAAAAGAATTAAACAAGATAAACTTAAGAGGGCACGGCACAGTGTCTGGGATAAAGGAAACATAATAGAAATTATTATTGTTACTATACTACGTCCCTTAATTCTTTTTTTTTTTTTTTGAACATTTTAAATTACTTCTAAGTCCCTTAATTCTAACAAGCACAAAGACCATGTAGATGACAATTACTGTGATAGGGCTTTAGACCTAGAACTTAAAAGTGAAATGATGTTCCACACTTATGCTTCACACCAAGCAAATGAAGGAGTCATGGGGCAAAACTCCCAAGAGGAGAGAAAATGGTGCAATCATGCTTTATATTTATGTAACATATATTCAAAACTGCGTGCATGCTAAAATGCAAAATTATTGGGTTGCTTATTAAAAAATTTTATTTTCCAAAATTTTTAACATATACAAAATTACAGAGAACACTAAAATTAGTTCAATGTACTATCAACTAGTCTCAACTATGATCAATAAATGGCCAATCTTGCTTCACCTATAATCAATCCTATCTGCTCCCCTTTCTCAATTATTTTTAAGCAAATCCCACTTTATCTCTTTACATGTTTCTTAATGGAAAATTAATTTTACCCCAAATTGCAATGTGCAAATTTACAGCCTAAGAAATTAGACCAGGTATGGTAGCTCACATCTATAACCTCAGCACTTTGGGAGGACAAGGGAGGAGGATTGCTTGAGGCCAGGATGTTGAGATCAACCTGGGCAATACTGTGAGACCCCACCTCTACAAAAAAATAAAGACTAAAATTAACCGGGCATGGTGGCACATGCCTGTAGTCCCAGCTACTTAGAAGGCTGAGGCAAGAGGATCCCTTGAGCCCAGGAGTTTGAGGTTACAGTGAGCTATGATGATGCCATTGTACTCTAGCCTGGGCAAAAGAGTGAGATCCTGTCTCAAAACAAAAAAGAGAGAGAGAAATTAGTGGCAATTTCCCTATATTTTCACTCTCACGAACTCTTAAATTCTTAATCAAAAAGAAATCATTGATATATATAGTACATTTCAATTACATTTGCTATTTGTTTATGACTCTTCTAACTTTGGTTGTGGTAGATTTACAAATCAGTGCATTTATTCAACACAGCTGAATAACCATCACTCAGCTTGGATAGAAAGAGTTAGTAAGGTATTAGTTACTTATCTGAAACATCACCAAAAAAAAAAAAAAAGTGACCCTGAAATAAATTTTTGGAGGGATGGGGCAGGATGGCTGACTAGAGACATCAGTTGCCAGATTATCTCAGAAAGAAGGAAAATTTTCAGATGGAAAAAAACATAGTTCAGTTGTAATTCTGAGGAAACGTGCCAGAACCTATCAAAGGTTCCACAGGGAAGAAGTTATGGAACAGAACAAGGAGCAAGATTTCAGCACAGATCAACCCCTGAGAAACTTGGAGTCCCTTGGAAAGGGTAGGTGGAGGTTTTGTTTTTCTTCCCCTCACATCTCTGGCAGACTGCAGGCTCTCAAGCAGCTGGAGAGCTTTTCTACCCTTGTGAGCCTGAAAGCTGCTGCCTCCAGTGAACTGGGAGCTTCCTGAGAACAAAGGACCGGGCTGCCAGCCCCCTTGGGATAGTTTCCCCTCACCACAGACCCAAGCCGAGGTGACAGGTGCCATACTGCTTCTCCACCCATTATGTACCTTTGTCCTCCCCCAGGGAGCTTTAGCCCTTCAGCTTTTGTGTCACTGGACCCCACACAAACATTTCCCAACTCTTGCCCAGACTGCGGTGGCCATAAGGAGCGGGTGGGTCTTGGGAAAACTGTGATCCCAGAGCTTGGACACTCCAAGTGGGCTGCCTTCTGGGGAAAGAGACAAAGGGGACCAGAGTGCTAGCCCTCCTCTATTCAGACTTTTCTCCTCCTCTTCCCTCCCTTGCCCACTGCTGCTGAGTGGCAGTTCCCACGTGAGTTGGCATGGGTGCCCCAAGGGAGGATTGAGCTAGGGCTCTCAGGAGCAGCTGCTTCCCCTCTGGTGGCATGCCCACCACTCAGAGGCTTCCACAGAGAGTGGGGCTCATGCCTTAACTCGTAAAGAGCAGCAGCGGACCAAGGGGTGAATGAACTGTGGGCTCCCTGTCAGCTGGCCCTCTCCAGTGTTGCTTGCCTGGCTGCTCCAGCACAGCAGGGCATGCCCTGAAGTGGGGGGGACATTAAATCTTCTTAACGCTTAACAGAACTCAGGACCACCATGCTTCTCCCTAGCTTGGTCAGGGATTGACCCTGGAGGACAAGGGAACAGGCCTGCAGGCTGGATCCCATACCCCTAGGACTCAATTTGTTGCTCAGGGACATGGAAGGGAGATTTGTGAACTAATCTTGGCAGGCTAGGGAGCCCATGTTGGCAGAACTAAAAGGAGAGTGCAGTGTGGGTCTGAGCTGCAGTGCACTCACGGAGCTGGAGCAGCCCTCCCTGAACAGGAAAGCCACGTTTTCAGTCTGAGGCAAGATTGTGGGCAGGGAAGCTCCCAGTCTGTGGCACCACTGCTGGTGAGCTCAGCTAGTTTGGGCAGCTGCCTGTGGCCAGATGTTGGAAGGATATTTGCTGGGCCAGGGAAGAGGGAGAAGAGTGAAACCTCTCTTCCAACAGCCAGACTGTGAATCCCAGATGGCTCTACCCCAAAAAGAAGACTTTCTGGTTTGGTGGAGCTGCTTTAGCCCCTCCCTGGTGGCTTTGTTCAGCAGCTTGGGAGCCGACCCTCGGCCTGGCAGAGACATATCTTGTGCCTGCCTTTGTGGAGCCTGAACGCAGACTCACCTGAACCAGCCCCACTCAGCCTTGCTCCTCCACCCACCTCTGCTGTCGTGGAAAATAAGAAGTCCCCTAGGAACTTCAGGGCCCCGCACACCACTTGGGGCATTTGAGTCCTTCTCCTGATCAACTAGAGCTGGTCACATGGCCCAAAAAACACCACTGAGGCTGTCTCTTTCTGGCAGGGAGGACAACTTGTCCAGCCCATTATAGCATTTACTGATTCCATCATACAGGGCATGTCTGACTCTTATCACAAGCACCACCTACTGTCTCAGAGATTAAACTGGGTGGCCCAATATGATTCACACTGTTAAGGACACCACAGGGCTGGGGAAAGAGAATAGGTTTCAAAAACCTCCATGTTCCCCTGTCAATAAGACACAGGGAATCGGCCCACACACATAGCTCACCACTGCTATAGCTTTGATACAGCTATAGATAACTATTATAGCAACTAAGAAAACCACCACACTAAGGATACCTATAAACCAAGGTACCCATCCAGAACCTAGACACCTCATCAAAACACCCAAAAGCAAAGCCAAAGGTCCTTACCCAACATATGCTACAGACTCACCCTTAAGAGTAAGGAGGAAAAAAAACAAAAGAAAATTGAAAAACAGGAAGTGATAGTTGGTTCAGATGAGAAGGAATCAGTGCAAGAACTCTGGAAGTATGAAAAAACAGAGTGAAAGAACACCCTCAAAGGAGCATACTAGCTCTCTAATAATGGATCCCAACCAAAATGAAAATACTGAAATGACAGATAAAGAATTCTAAATATGCATTGTAAGGAAGCCAAATGAGATCCAAGAGAAAATAGAATACTAACTCAAAGAAACAAGGAAGACAAAGGAAGACAATTCAGAAATGAATGAAAAATTTACTAAAGAGATACATATATTAAAAAACAAAACTTCTGGAAGTGAAAAATTCAAGAAATAGAAAACACAGCAGAAAGTTTTAAGAATAGACTAGGCCATGCAGAAGAAAGAATTTCAGACCTTAAAGACAACTCTTTAGAATTAACTCAGTCAAAATTAAAGAACAAAGAATCAAGAAGAATGAACAAAAGCCTATGAAAAATATGGGATTATGTAAAATGGCCAAATATGAGAATCACAGGCATCCCTGAGGATGAAAAAGAAAACCCCAAAGGCTTTGAAAAACCTACTGGAGGGAATAATTGAGGAAAACTTCCCCGGGTCTTGCTAGAGATTTAGACATCTGGACACAAAAAACTCAATGAACAGCTGGGAGATTCACTGCAAAAATGGCATCACCAAGGCATACAGTCAAGTCATCAGACCAGGTAAAGTCAACACAAAGGAGGGACTCCTATGAACCATGAGGTGAAAACATCAAGTAACTTTACAAAGAAAAACCTATCAGACTAACAGCAGATTTCTCAAGAGAAACCTTACAAGCCAAAAAGAAATGGGGTCCTATCTTTAGTCTCCTAAAACAGTATAACTGGCAGCCAAGAATTTTGTATCCTGCTAAACTAAGATTCATAAATGAAGGAGTAATAAAGTCTTTACCAGATAAGCAAATACTAAAGGAATGTGTCAATACCAGACCTACCCTACAGGAAATGCTCAAAAGTACATTATACATGCAATAGCACAATAGATACCAACCAGTGTAAAAGCACCCAAAAGTTATAGCCCATAGCTCTTATAAAACAATAGCATAAGAGGGAAAATAAAGCAATAAGGTATGATCCAACATGTTGAACAGGCATCCCACATATCAATACACTCACTGTGAACAGTCTGAATGCCCCACTTAAAAGACACAGACTACATGAATGAATGAAAAACACAACTACAAGGACTCACACAGACTCAAAGTAATGGTATGAAAAAAAATATTTCATGCAAATAGAAACCAAAAGCAAGCAAGTATAACCATTCTCATATCAAATAAATAGACTTTAAATCAACAATGGTTTAAAAAAAAGAGACAAAGACGTTCTTTATATAAAGGTAAAGGAACAATTCAAAAAGAAAACAATAATCCTAAAAATATATGTACCTAACACAGGACACCTCCCTGTTTCATAAAGCAAATTCTTCCAGATCTAAGCAAAGAAATAAAGAGTAGCATCTTAACTATTAGGGACTTTAACACTCCACTGACAGAACTGGACAGATCTCTGAGGCAGAAAATGAATAAAGAAATATTGGATTTAAACAGGACTCTAGAACAAATGGACATAATAGACATTTACAGAACATTCTACCCCCAAACTACTGAATATACATTTTTCTCATCAGCACATGGGACATTTTCCAGAACTAATCACTTCTTAGGCCACAAAATAAGTCTTAGCAAATTAAAAAAAGAAATTGAAATCAGACCATGTATCTTCTCAGACCACAGTAGAATAAAACTAAAAATCAATTTCCAAAGACACTCAAATCTACACTAAGTCAAGGAAATTAAACAACCTGCTGCTGAATGATTCATGATCCTTGGGTCAATGATGAAATTAAAATGGAAATCAAAAGATTTATTGACCTCAATGACAAGGGGAACACAAGCTTTCAAAGTCTATAGAATACAGCAAAAACAGACCTAAGGGGAAAGTTCATAGTTTTAAGTGCCCAAAGACAGAAAGATCACAAATTAACAACCTTATGTCACATCTCAAGGCAAAAGAAAAAGAACAAACCAAACTCAAAGCCAGCAGAGGAAAAGAAATAACAAAGCTTAGAGTAGAATTAAACAAAATGGACACAAACAAAAAACCAAAAAACTCAAAAAAAAAGTCCCACAAAGGATCCCTAACACAAAAAGTTGGTTCTTTGAAAAGATAAAACAAAAGTAATAGACTGCTAGCAAGATTAACCAGAAATATAAGAGAAAGGACTCAAATAACCCTAATCAAAAATGAAAAAGGAACAACTGACAGCATGGAAATACAAAGTATCATTTGTGAATACTACGAAAACCTCTACTTAAATAAACTAGAAAACCTAGAGGAAATGGATGAATTCTTGGAAACACACAATCTCTCAAACATGAATCAGAAAGAAATACAAATCCTGAACAGACCAATAATGAACAATGAGACTGAAGCAGTAATAAAAAATCTCCCACAAAACAAAAGCTCTGGACCAGACAAATTTATAGCCCAATTCTACCAGACATACAAAGAAGAACTGTATCTATCCCACAGAAACTACTCTATAACATGGAGAAGGAAGGAATCCTTTCTAACTCATTCTATAATGCCAGAATTATCCTGATACCAAAGCCAGGAAAGGACATAACAAAAAAAATAAATCTGCAGACCAATATCTATTATGAACACACATGCAAAAATCCTCAACAAAATACTAACAAACTGAATTTAACAGCACATCAAAAAGATAATTCACCATGATCAAGTGGGTTTCATCCCAGGGATGCAAAGATGGTTTAACATATGTAAATCAATAAATATGATTCATCACATAAATAGAAGTAAAACAAAGACCATATAATCATCTCAATAGATGCAGAAAAAGCACTCAATAAAATCCAGCATCCTTCATGATAAAAACCCTCAACAAACTAGGTGTAGAAGGATCATAACTCAAAATTATAAAAGCTGTAAATAACTAACCCACAGCTAACATCACACTGAATGGGGAAAAGTTGAAGGCATTTCCCTTAAGAACCAGAACAAGACAAAGGTGCCCACTAGCACCACTTGTATTAAACATAGGACTGGAAGTCCTAGCCAGAGCAATCAGGCAAGAGAAAGAAAGAAAGGGCATCCATATCAGCAGGGAAAAAGGGGGTCAAACTATCCCTATTTGCTGATATGATCTTTTATCTAGAAAACCCAAAAGACTCTTGGAATTGATAAATTCAGCAGAAGTCTTAGGTTAAAAAATCAATGTACATAAATCAGTAGCATTGCAATATACTAATAACAGCCAAGCAGAGAGTCAAATCAAGGACTCAATACCATTTACAATAGCTACAAAGAAAATACATACCTAGGAATATACTTAACCAAGGAGGTGAAAATCTCTATAAGGAGAATCAAAGAACACTAATGAAAGAAACTGCAGATGACACAAGGAAATCAATAAAAATCCCCATCATGAAATGATAGAACCAATGCTGTTAAAATGTTCATACTGCCCAAATTGATTTACAGATTTAAAGCAATCCCCATCAAAATACCAACTTCATATTTCATGGATCTAGAAAAAATAATCCTAAACTTCACTTGGAATAAAAAAAAAAGCTTCAACAGCCAAAGCAATCTTAAGCAAAAAGAACAAATCTGGAAGCATCACATTACCTGACTTTGAATTATACTACAAGGCTTTAGTAACCAAAACAGCATGGTATTCGTATAAAAGTAGAGACATAGACCAATGAAAGAGAATAGAGAACCCAGAAATAAAACTATCATCTACCTACAACTAACAGACCTTTGACAAAACAGACAACAATACACATTGAAGAAAGGAATCCCCCTATTAAATAAATGGTGCTGAGAAAATTGGATAGCCATATGCAGAATAATGAAAACAGGACCATCTCTCACCATATACAAAAATTAATTCAAGATAGATTAAAAACTTAAATGTAAGGCACGAAACCAAAAATTCTTTGCATAGGCAAAGAATTTATGACTAAGATCCCAAAGGCAAATACAGCATCAACAATATTAAATAAATGGGATTTAATTACATTAAAAAGCCTCTGCACAGCAAATGAAATAATCAACAGAGTGAACAGATAACCTACAGAATGGGAGAAAATATTCACAAACTATACATCCAACAAGGGATTAATATCCAGACTCCATAAAGAACTCGAATGAATTAGCAAGGAAAAAACAAACAGCCCATCAAAAATCAGGCAAAAGACACGAACCATAAGTTTTTTGAAAGACAGACAAATGGCCTGGAAACATATGAAAAAATGCTCAATATCACTAATCATCAGGGAAATGCAAATTACAACTATACTGAGGTACTACCTACCCCAATCAGAATGGTCATTATTACAAAGTTCAAAACCAACAGATGCTTGTGTGGATGCAGAGAGACAGGAATGGTTATACACAGTTCTATGGAAAATAGTATGGAGATTCTTCAATGAAATAAATGCAGACCTACCACTCCATCCAGCAATGCCCCTGCTAAGTATCTACCCAAAGGAAATGAAGTCGTTTTATCAAAAAAGACACCTGCACTTGAATGTTTATTTCAGCACAATTCACAATCGCAAAGATGTGGAATCAATCTAAGTGTCCATCGATTCACGAGTGGATAAAGAAAATGTGATATATATATACACACACAAGCCCCCCTTCCCCCACCATGGAGTACTTAGGTACTTACTACTTAGCCATAAAAAGTAATGAAATACTGTCGTCTGCAGTAATCTGGATGGAACTGGAGACCACTATCCTAAATGAAGTATCTCAGGAATAAAAACAAAATACTATATGTTCTCACTAATAAGTAGAAGCTAATAGATGAGTACACCCAGAACAAACCGATAAAAAGGACATGACAAACCAAGAAGGGGGCAGTGTGTGCAGCGGGGTGTGGGATAAAAACTTACCTGTTGGGTATAATGAACACTATTCTGATGAGCACACCAAAGGCCCTGACTTAAGAATTATACAAGTTATCTATAACAAAACACTGTACCCCCTTAATTAATATTTTGAAAGAAAAAAAAAAAAGCATTGGTAAATCAAAGTAAAAAAAAAATTTCAAAAATAAATTTTTGAAACTTGACAATAGGGGTGGGGTGGGGGGGAATTGACCCTTATGGAATCCCATAGGTTGTCTTCTCCTTTCTTTGGAAAATTTTTTAGTAAACAAAATTCTCACAGGTATAACTCTGAAGTTAATAAGTAATTTACATGTATTTTTAGCACACAATTAAAATTACTTTCATAGAAATATATTTCAAATGCAATTTTACCTCATTTTCTGTATGGAGATCAACTTCACCAGCACACTGCATGGAACTAAAAAAATTGCTGAATTTTTCATTAATTTTTTCTACTAGCTCTTTTAAAGGATTAAGCCACCTTTCTTTTACCTATAAATAAAGACAATACAAAAACACAATTTAAAAGCAGTATGATTATGTTCTGGCACAAAACTTTACATAAAACAAATTTTATATCAGTATCAACCTGATCATGGAAACACACTTCTCTCAGTAGTATGTCATCTTATTTTGCATTATTCTATGTTCTGGTTTCATTAATAATAAACACATGATAAAAAGAAAACATAAAAATTAAAAAATTACCTGTGAAATGTTTTCCCTATATTTATCTAGTTCAACTTTCTTTCCTTTTAGTTCTTCAGTTAACTGCTCTATTTCTTCTTCTCTTTTTGTGTATTCCTCAACAACCTGGCAGGGAAAAAATATCTCTTTAAGATAAATCTACAAAAGGATAAAATATAAAATTGACATATATTAAAACATTAGCTGAAAATGTCAATTGTGTTGCATTGTTTGTATGCAACTAATTTATGTTCTAACTACATACTGAAAATGGCATTTTTTATCGTTGAAAAATAGACATGCAGTATTTCAGGTTAGCTCAACTATTCTTTTTATAAAGAAAAGGCACAGAACACTGTGTTCCTTAGGAAGAATCTATTTAAAATTCTAATAGATTCAGAATCTGGCATTTAAAGCACATTGTTCCTGCTGTCTAGCTTATTATTACCAAGAGCTCTAGTACAGAGTGGGAGGCAAGTACTGGAGGGAACTCTGTGTGTGTGTGCACGCATGCATGCACACACGTGTGTGTATGGGGAGGGTAGTAGCAGTGGTGGTTGCAGAATGGGAAGAGAGAAAGAGGCATACTGTAGGATTCAGTCCTGTGAAGCAGGAAGCTCTTGATCTTTCTTCAGTTAATAAAGCATCAATTTCATCCAATGTGTTTGGAAGATCTTGGAAAGCCTAAGGAAAAAAATTGTCCATCACTATAGATACAATGAAAACCATTCATTCAAATAGTTAAAAGGAAAATAATCTGCTGAATAAGTATCTACTCTCTGTTCAACAGCATGCTAGCACACAAGGATACAAAGGAATTATTAACAGGGTCCTTTGCCTTCAAAAAGCTTATATTTTATTCTAAAAGAAAACAAAATGTATACACTGGATAATACCTTACAGCAATGTATTGATGTTGAGTATTAAAATAAGCAGTATATATCACATAGACTATAGAATTTAGAGAAAGAAGTTATCAGTTCATGCTACAGGAGAGTTAAGAGAATTCAAAGGCCTAGAGTTCATCTCTGGGTCTTAAAGCAAATAGCTAGAAAAAAAATCAAGGCAGAGGGAAGATAGGAGCTTGGGAAAAAAGAATGAGCACTGCATACCATGGGGGGTGAGGAGTTGTGTCCATTTGGAATGGTGGGTACTTGCTGAATTGGTAGAATGGGTCCAGAATATGTGGGGCATTGAAAGAGAGCAAGAAGTTAGAACTTTATACTGTACTTATGAAGAACTACAAAAGCATCCTAAGAATCCAATTACTTTGGCAGAATTTCACCACAGTACTATCTTCTCAGTCCATTCCATGGAGACAAATTAGAACAGATGCTTTCCTATGAGGGGAGGCAAGCAGTACATTGTTGTACCTAGCATAACCTGCTAAGTCCATATATGTACTACAAGGTACAAAACTAATCTTGAAACCCTGAAAAAAGATCTTGACACATGACACTAATCTAATATCTCAATCTTATTTTTTTAACCTTTTAGAAAGCAGTTCAACTTCTACAGACCTTTAGATATTCAGTATGTACATTTGCTGATCTTCTGCCTTGTCCACTGAGCTTTGAGCACATGTGCCCAACACCTACTTGATTATCTTCACTTCACTCTAATAGGCTTCTTAACTTTAAGATGGTGAAATAGAATTTTCATTTCATTCACCTTCTCCAACACTTTAAGCAAATCAGTTTCTCCTTTAATCTTCTCTATCTCAGTAAATGACATCACCATTTGTTCAGGTGAAAAATTCAGGGATTCTCTCTTTTACCCTTTATGTCAAATCCATCAGCAAGTTCTGCTGGCTCTATCATTCAAGATATCTCAAATGTGTCAACTTCTCTTTCCTTCTCTCTTCAGATCTAATCCATGCCACTATAACCTCTTGCCTAGTTCAAACCTAAATGGTCTCCTTACTTCCAACCTTGTATCCCTACTTTATTCTCCATATAGAAATTAGGGTGCCCTTTTATAAGCTGAAGTTAGCAATATCACTTTTCTGTTAAATTCTCTAGTGGATTCCATCTCAAAAACAGTATAAACCAAACTCCTTGTATGGTCTATAATGCCCCAAATAATCTTGGCTTCTGCCTTCCTCTCTGTTTAGATTACAATTTTTAGCCCTACTGAGACTTTTTATCTTTTTATTCATGTTTATTTATAAACATGCCAAATATACTGCTGTCTCAGGGGCTCATCTGAGCTGTTTTCTCTGTCTGGAATACTTTTTTCTCACTTCTTCACTTGACTGATTTCTCTTCATTCAGGACTTATCTAAAGTAGTATCTTCTCAAAAAAGGCTTTCCTGACAATTCCCATCCATGTCACTTTATTCCTTCACCTTGTTTTATTTTTCTTCTTAGCATCTCTCACTATTTGACATTATCTATTCTCTTTTTGTGTTTTTGTCTGCCCCATCCTCCAGACTAGAATATAAGTTTTAGTAGAGAATGAAGTATGTCTGTTTCGTTCAATGCCTGATATGTAGCAGGTAATCAATACATTTTTAATGAATATATTAATTATCTTCTAATTTTGTTTCTTTCAAAAACAGTATGATTTATCAAAGATAGAACCGTGTTGCTTTCTGTTTTTATCTTTACTAGATATTTTACTGTCTATTGAAATAACATTTGAAATTAAGAATCAAAACAGGCATACAAATATGTATTTTAAAATTCATTTCCTAATTTTATTTTGGCATTACTCTGAATAGGCATCTACGTAGACAAGGGATCATCCCGACTTATCAGCTAGAGCCTAGGGTCACAGGGATACATTATTAATGGCAGAATGTAGACTAAAGAGCAGCATCTCATAATTTAACTAACTGGTGTGTTAGCATATAAAACATAATGGAAATAAGGAAAAGGCTCTTTTGTCCTTTCCTTACCAGCAGATGTAAGCCCTAAAGATTTGTCTCCCATTAAACCCTAATTCAAGACCCAATTTCCAGGAAAACATTTCCATTTTGCCTTTCTTTTTCTAAATACCCACTTTTATTGTTTTTTATATACCAATTACTGGTACAGTGTTTCCAGGAAAAACTATACCCCATATTTCTAACTGTACCTCTTTAAAGGTAGTTTCAGGGGAAAAAGCCTACTTTTATTAGAAGAACAAATGTTACAGTACTAATAATTTTGCATAGTGATACCCATGTTTTAAGAATTTTCGCACTAAACCATAGGACTGGTGCCCAAATTTGAATACAGTAGAGAATATCTGTTAAACAAAATTATTTAATATATATACATTCAGTTTAAAAATGGGAAAAGATTTCCACATTTTTTATGGCACATCACGTTTTTCATTGCCTGTTACAATGCCTAAGATCCTCTAAGCTTAAAAATAATGTGTTAAATATGGTAACTATAAATTATATACTTTTTATACTTACTGTCTGATATTCTTGAGGAACAGTCTGCTCTGCACCCAGGTTACATACTTGCCTAGCTCTCTTCATAAGTTCCTTGCATTTCTGCAGCAATCTCTGTCTATTTTCATCCAACTCAATGAAATGTTGCTATTATAAGAAAAATATATTGAAAATTTAAATATTACTGTTAGAGGGCTGTTTTATTAAACTACTGGATTGTATAAAATAAATTACTCAGTAAATAAATTACTCAATTTAATAAATAAATTACTCAATAAAATTAATCAGAAGATTATGATTATCATCTAAAACCATATCTCAAATCATAACTGCTTTTATGGTAAAAGTTAAATTTGAACTTAAACTTACACATTATTCCCTTTATTTCTCACAACACTGTACAGTAATATTATCCCCATTTAATGCACATAAGAAAAAGACAGAAAGGAACTGTCCAAGCTCACACATTTAGTTAGAAGCTGTCATGACTTAGATCCATGTCTGTTTATAGAACATGTGCTCTTTTCCTTACAGCATGATGCCTCTCAGTGGAAGCAAACTGGACAGAGTATGTGCGTGAGGAAAGGGGACACAGGAAGGCCCGAGTGGTCATAGAAGCTATGATAACTGAACAGTCTTAAAGGATAAGAAACTACTAATGAAGCAGCAATAGAAGACATTCTAAGGACAGGTGACTATGAAAAGCACAGAAGCTTCAAAGACCCATTTAGGGAACAAGTATCTAATATGGTTGGAAGAGAGAAATTTGTAAAGGTGTAAAAGATCAGGGTTGGCAAGGTGGACAAGGACCAAATTGCAAGTTTCATGTGTAATGAATATCTTCTATAGGCCAAGCATTGTTATAACCACTATCCCATATGTTAATCAATCTCATCCCTATTACAATCTTAAAGAAATATGTTATCTCTTTTTTTCAGATGTGACTCAGAGATATTAAGAAACATGTCCAAGCTTATGGAACTAGCAGGTGAGCAGGTTTCTGAAAAATTAAATTGGTCTAGTTTTATCTCTTTCCCTTAAACCTCAAACTTTGGTCTGCACAAAAAACACCTGGGGGTGGGGGATTAATGCCCTAGCCACAGCCCAGGTCTACTTGATTACTGTCTCTGGGGCCAAGACGTGGGCATTTGTATTATTAATGAGGTCCTCAGGTGATTTTTATGCATAAAAATTTGATAGCAAATAAAGTAAATCAAGACAAAGTTATGAAAAGTAAAAGAATATACACTGGACCAAACTAAAAGTACAAGCTAACCTTTATACTAATCACTTAGTACTATGGTTTCTTTGAATGAATTCCTCAGTTTCTACAGCCTGAGAGAAATAAAAGAAAATATTACAGACTCCCAGTCACTACTATTCTGCTCTGTAAGGGCCATTGTACTGAGGCAAATGCAAAATAAGGGACAGCTGGAAAGAAACTAAACACTGCTAATTTCTTCTATTCCTGTTTCCTGTTCCTCTAGACTTTGCTAAAATGAAGTATTAGAACATTATGTCCAAGAAATATCACTGAGTTGATTATTTGAAGCTCCATACTTAAGATGGACAAAATCTCATTCAATGGTTTCTGTTTGGTGGCATATGCCTAATAAAAACTTTATCTGAGAAAATATTTCTTTTCATACATACACATTTGTGACATATCTCTTCACAAAGCACCTGCTTTTTTATTTTAACTGCAATTTTTCTTACTGAGCTTTTTTGGTTGGGGTGGGGAGAGGATAATACACAAATTATCTAAGATAATGTAGAGTCAGGCTAGCTTCACTAGCTTTATTTACATTTCTGCTTAGAGTCTAACCTTTAACAGTTAATAGAGAACAGAAAATACTCCATCTGTTTAAGACATAAGAGGAGAAAGGAGGAAGATTTACAAAATATCCCCTCTAACATGACAGAAAAGATTACTTTGTAGGTATATATTCTGGAAAAAATTAATAAGTATTATCTTTTCTCTGAAATTCTTTCTGAGAAAGTTTGGTTGTCATGGAAGTTGTACAGAAATACGTTGACATTAAACAAGCAAAAGCTTTTCTAAGAAGGCCCTCTTGTGGAAGAAATAAAAATTATTTACAGAATTTCTTATTAAAACAGTATGCATTCTATTTAACAGCTCAATAAAATAAGAGTCAAACAAAATGAAAACCATTTTCTGTGTGAATGAAATTAAGTTCTGGATAGCATCAACCTTTACTAAAATATTAGCTTTAAATTAACACATTTCTTCCTCAATTGTCCCTCAATACAAATATAAGCATGAAATTTCATTCCAATTTAACTGTTTTCAAATTCAAATGTTAACCATTTTTTTAGTTACCAGTCAGAATACATAAGAATATAAACATTATTTTTCTTTTTTTCCTTCAAAAATTATTCCTGGCCGGGCACGTTGGCTCATGCCTGTAATCCTAGCACTCTGGGAGGCCAAGGCGGGAGGATTGCTCCAGGTCCGGAGTTCAAAACCAGCCTGAGCAAGAGCGAGACCCTGTTTCTACTATAAATAGAAAGAAATTAATTGGCCAACTAATATATATAGAAAAAATTAGCCAGGCATGGTGGCGCATGCCTGTAGTCCCAGCTACTCGGGAGGCTGAAGCAGTAGGATTGCTTGAGTCCAGAAGATTGAGGTTGCTATGAGTTAGGCTGATGCCACGGCACTCACTCTAGCATGGGCAACAAAGCGAGACTCTGTCTCAAAAAAAAAAAAAAAAAAATTATTCCTTTTTTCCTACATATCTCTCATTTAAGTAAAAAATATCTCCTCTGAAATTCAGTTTTTTGTGGGAGAGTGGTAAGCAGGTAGACAGAGGAGAGAAGGTAAGATGAAAAACACTGAACTCTTAAATTTTGTATTAGGATAAACAAACAACTTTCAATTCTTATAACTAATATTAATTCTGATGTAAATCTATACTTTTAAAGGAAACACTGGTTTCATGCTAGGCAGCACATCAGGCATCCTGCTATATATTACTAAACTGAATATCACAACATCCCTGCAATTTAAGCAGGTATCATATCTATGGCTGCACATAACAATTAAGCTTGGTTGGAAAACCTTCCCATGGTAAAAACCAAAATAATAGGAATATGTTGTCTGTCCACCTCTATATTTGGATTCACACATTGTCAGCTTACTAGTCCTAAAAATAGTCTGGCAGTTAATGATATTACCAAATAGAGGCTTCCAATCATTTGCCTTTCTCTGGGGGATGTTTTATAGGTCTGGAACCCTGTTGCCCTATTTGCCTTCCAAACTCCGTGGTGGTTAGTTACTCTTAAGTTCCCTCATGAATAAAATCCCTACTCAAATTTTATGTCAACCTTCTTTTGTGAACTTATTTTCATGATCAGGGTAAAAGACAAAACCTGCCATGTATTGAAATGGACAAATGGGGAACAAAAAAGATTCCTCTTTGGTTCAAAGGAAGCTGGATAGCAAGAACAACAGAAAAGAATGTGTGTAGGTAAATGGCAACAACCATGAAAACAAAAAAGAGCAAGGAAAGAGAACTACCATCCACCTACTCTAGTATATATTCTTCTTTTGCTCATCATTAGTGACTCTAAAATGTGTGGCTAATGACTATGGTCAGCAACAAATATTAAGTATGCAACAGAATAAATAAAAGACCTTAAAAAGGGTTGGTAAAACAATTATAAATAAAAAGCATTAGAAATAATTTTCAGATCAACAAATGAACAAGGGAAACAGTGTTCTAAAATATCGCTAAGGAAATCCAAAATAGGCAGGGGTAATAACAAGTAAGATTAGTGTGGAAAAACTTGTTAAGGGATGCGTGTGTGCGTGTGCAGGCGCACGTCAAGGAGGGGTGTTCTGGTTTCAAAAGTCGCAATGAACTCAGACTGACAAAAGTGAGAGAACAATATGGGAAAGAAAAAGAGGTAATAACAAGTAATTTTAAGAAAACTATACTGGGACAGCCAACCAAGGTAAAAAAAAGACTGCAAATTGAGAATAGATGTTAGAGATTTTTGTAAAGCTTCACATCATGCATAATATTATAAAATTATAGAATTTTAAGCAGTGGAATATAAAAAATGAGACAAATTTCTCTGGCAGTTACATGAATACAAAATTGGTAAGAAGTGAGGCCACACTTACCAGGACTTAGGGCCTAGACTTGGTAGTGGCCACGGAAGTTAGAAAGAGGTGAATTATGAATGTGGTAATGGCTGAATTGGGCAAAGAGCATGTAAAGAAAGGAACAAGGACTAAAGAGAATTAAAATGTGCTAAGTAAAGTTTCTCCAACTAACTTTAAAATTATGCAAATGAGTTGAGAAAGTATGCATTATTAAAAATGATCAAAATAATACATGACTATTATTTTCATTATAAATTAAAGTAAAATATTTTGGTTATTTTTGCTTTCTGGATAACAATGATGAGCATTCAACTACAGGAATTGTAACTTTTAATTTGTTAGGATATATTTTAGCTCAGATATAGATCAAGTTAGTAAGAAGCTGAGAACTAAGTGGGCATTATTTCCAAGTAACAAAATCTAGAGGGATAAGCAGTTAATCAGAGATTATTTCTCTGGGCAGTATAATATGGCTGTTATTGTAAAAAAAATCAATTAGTAATTGAAAGATTGAAAACAAAACCCCTTCCTAGGAAACATTCCTACTCTCCTGAAACACAGCAGTCAGTTCTACTCAAAATACTTCTGCTACTACTAACAAAATGGATCAGAGAGAACACCACTGTCAGTTTGCAGGAATCTCAGTATATCTATCTGAACTAAGGCTGTTGGAAGAGTATCTCTCACTATGTCTAGAGTAGGTTAAAGTTTAGCAGAGCACTTATTCCAAAGTCACTGATTTTGTACTTCTATAAATATAACACAAACATATCATTTTCCTAAGTTCTCATTAACACTAATAAAACTTGAGGTACCAGGATCAAATATTGTATTATGTGACTTTGGCTGGCTGGCTATCTATCTATCTATTTATTGAAACAGAGTCTTACTCTGTTGCCTGGGCTAGAGTGCCGTGGCGTTGGCCTAGCTCACTGCATCCTCAAACTCCTGGGCTCAAGCAATCCTCCTGCCTCAGCCTCCCAAGTAGCTGGGACTACAGGCATGTACCACCATGCCTGGCTAATTTTTTCCCTATATATTTTTAGTTGTCCAGTTAATTTCTTTCCATTTTTAGTAGAGACGGGGTCTTGCTCTTGCTCAGGCTGGTCTCAAACTCCTGAGCTCAAACAATCCACCCGCCTCAGCCTCTCAAAGTGCTAGGATTTTACAGGCGTGAGCCATCGCACCCAGCCAACTCTGGCTATTTAAAAGCCAAATATAGTAAAGCTCCATATAGTATCTGCATAATGGGTCACCTTCTTCATGAAACCTCTTCTATAGCATTATCTCCTATACTGAACAACTATGTTCATAAGCTCAATCAATGAAGTAACTTCAGCATGGGCACTACAATTATTTACCAATAGAACAGATGAGGAGATGACACCCCCCCCCCATGCCCATGAAATAAGCACTGATGAAGTTCTCCTCTGGTAGCTAGTTCCACATCCAGCTCCTCCACTCCCCACTCCCATTTGGGTCCTATCTTTGGTTTCTTTTTGCTGGATCACTTCTACCTATTTAGAATGACTATTGCTATTCCTTCTGCCTTTTTCTTTCCTTTTTTTCAGGGGTGGGAGAGGTTTCTTGCCTTCCACACTTCTGTCTTTTGCTCAGAGTGAGCTAACCAATTCTAGCATATTAAACCTAACCTTCAGCTCTGTTTGGCTACGTGTGTTTGTGCCTGCAATGCTCCTCATTGCTTATCTGCTAGCAAAATTGTTTTTTTCCCAGTTTCTTCTAGCTATAAGCTTTTTTAGGAAGCTAGAGGGTTTGAAGAAGCTGGCTTAAGAATAATAAAGCTGCTACTCTACTCTGATTTAACCTTCCCATTCATCTGTGCAGTCCTATGTATATATTTCCTAAAACCTATTCTTTGAGGATGCTTTCCACAAAAAGATACCACTATATAGCTCACTTTTATGCAACAGATATGTTTCTGAAGTGTACAGTGAATCATGTACATGACAGTGCCAGAGAGCAGTAGACTCCCTGAGGAAGTAGAAGAAAGGATGGGGAAGGGTACAAGGGGACTTTGAATACACAAAGATGTTTAAAAATCTGCAACAAACATGGTAATGCATTAACATTTGTTAAACAGGGGTAGCAAACACATGGATATTATGTTACTCTTCATACTCCTGTATATGCTTAAAATTTCATAATTAAAAATAATGGAAAAAATACTTCAGTGAAACAAATGATAAAAGCCTAGTTTTACTTGTGTACAGCTTGATGAGCTTTGACACATACATACACCAGTAAAACCATCAACAGCAAGATAATAAATATATTGATCAACCTCAAAAGCTTTGTGCTTCCCTGTAATCTACCCCCACTGTACCCTTCCCAGGCAACTACTGACTTGCTTTCTGTCACCAGGCACTCTGCATATTGTAGAATTTTATATAAATGGAATTATATATATACTATATAATCTTTCCTGAAACATTATAGTATATAATGTTTCTTTCACTCAGCATAACTGAGATTCATTCACGTTGTATATCAGTAATTCATTTCTTTTTGTGACAGAGTAATATTTCACTGTGTGGATGGATATACTACCGCTTACTTAACAATTCAGCTGTTGCTGGGCATTTATTTCATTTTTAGCTGTTACAAACAAAGCTGTTACACATTTGTGTATCGGTCTTTCACAGACATATATCTTCTTTTCTCATGGGTAAATATTCGAAGAGAAATGACTAGATAGCATGGCAGGTATACGTTTAGCACTTAAACTCCTAAATGATTTTCCAAAGTGGTTATATACTTTAAATTCCCACCAGCAGTGTATGAGAGTTCCAGCTCCAAATCCTCACTAGCACTTTGGTATGGTGAGTCTTTTAAAATTTTAGTCATTCTAGTGGGTCAATAGTGATAGTTCATTATGGCTTTAATTCAAACTTCTCTACCAATAAAGTTGGGCATCTTTTCATGTGCTTATTTACTATCCATATTCTTTCTTCAGTATGTCAAAATCTTTTGCCCACTTTTTTTCACTGGGTTGTTAATCTTCTTTGTATTAATAGTTGTAAGAGTTCTTTTCATAGTATCCATTAGAGGTCAGAAAACTTTTCTATGAAAGGCTAGTAAGTAAATATTTTCATCTTTGAGGGCCATATAAACTGTCATTTATTTTTGTGTTTTTAACCAGCTCTTTAAAAAATGCAAAAACTCTTTTTAACTCAAAGGGACTTTACAACCAACCAACCACATGTATATCTATTTGTATACATCGCCTTGATTGTTGTAACTTTATAAAAAGCCTTAAAATTAGTGTGAATCCTGCAACATCTTTTTAAAAGTTGTTTTTGTTTTCTAAGCCCATTACATTTTAGGATAAGTCAATTTTTACTAGGAACTCTGCTGGGAATTTTATTGAACCTATAGATATAGAGAAGAATTGACATTTTAACAAATCCTAAATCTTCAATCCATGAACATAATCAGTGCACCTAATTTCTCTCAGCAAAGTTTCTCTCATAAAAATTTTATAATTTTCAGCACATAGGTCTTGCAAATATATTCCTAAGTATTTCATTTTTGATGCTATCATAATTAGTATTGTTTTTAAATTTCCATTTCCAACTGTTCATTAGATGGGGCCACAATTACTTTCTATATATTGAACTTATATCCTGCCATCTTGCTACATTTTCACTGATAGTTCTAGTAGCATTTTTGCAGATTCCTTAATATTTTCCACAGAGATGATCATTTATCTGAAATAGACAGGTTTCTTCTTCTTTTTCAGTCTGCATACCTTTTATTTCATTTTCTTGCCTTTTTGCACAAGCTAGAACCTCAAGTACAATGTGGAATAGAAGTGGCAGGAGTGGGCATTTTCCTTGTTCCCAATATAAGGGGAAAGTTTACAGTCTTTCACCATTGAACATGATATGAGTTGTTGGTTTCAGATAGATGTCCTTTATTGGGTTATTGAAGTTTCCTTCAATTCCTAGTTGCAGAAAGTTTTTTTATCATGAAAGGATGCTGTCTTTTTTGTCAAATGTTTTTTTCTATATGTACTGAGATGATCTAGTTTTTCTTTTTACTGTTAATATGATCTATATTGATGAATTTCTAAACATTAAACCAATATTGTATATCTGAGATAAAATTTATTTGGTTAGGATTATTATCCTTTTTATACATTGTTGGATTTGATCTGCTAGTATTTTATTAAGAATTTTTGCATCTATGTTCATGAGAGATTTTCTTGTCTTTGGTTTTGATACCTGGTAATGCTGCCTCGTGCAATGAGTCAAGAAGTATTCCCTCTTCTTCAACTTCTGAAAGGATAGAACTTCTTCTTAGGATAGAACTGGTATTAATTCTTTAAATCCTGGGTAGAATTCACCAGTGAAAACTGAAGTTTTCTTTGTGGAAATGTTTTTAACTACAAATTCAATTTTTAAAGTAAAGATAGGGCTATTCTAGTTATCTATTTCTTCTTGAGTGACCTTTGATAGTTTTGTGTCTTTAAGACTCTCTCCAAGCAGTAAGATGAAGCAATCATAGGGCTCACCTTGTTTTTTCCCCTCTTCTTTCAGGGAGCCCTGTCCTGTGCCACCTGGTGTTCAATGTCTGAAAAAAACCACTATTTCATATATGTTATCACATCTTTTAGTGGTTTAAAATGAGAAGGTAAACATGGTCCCTGTTATTTTATCATGGCCAAGAATGGAAGCTTTGCTTTTTATTATGGAAAATTTCAAACATATACAAAAGTAGAGAGAACAGTACAATAAACCTTCACATACCTATTACCCAGCTTCAACAATTCTCAACTCATAACCAATACTGTCCCACTACACTCCCTCCCTACATGGCCCCCTCTCTGGATTATTTTGAAGCCATTCCAGACAGCATATTGTTTCCTTCAGATATATTACAACAATGTATCCCTAAAAGAAAAAGACTTAAAGAAATCCATAACCATAAACTACTATCAAACCTAAAAATATCAATAAATTCTAATAATAGCAAAGATTGAGCAAATATTCAAATCTATTTATGCTAAATTTTTTTTTTACAGTTGCTTTGTTCAAATCAGGATCAAAATAAAATCTACACATCATATTTGATTACTATGTTTCTTTTATTTGAGACAGAGTCTCACTCTGATGCCCAGGCTAGAGTGCCATGGAGTCAGGCTAGCTCACAGCAACCTCAAACTCCTGGGCTCAAGTGATCTTCTTGCCTCAGCCTCCCTCCTGGGTAGCTGAGACTACAGGCACGTGCCACCGTGCAGGGCTAATTTTTTCTATTTTTAGTTGTTTGGCTAATTTCTTTCTATTTATAGGAGAGACAGGGTCTCGCTTTTGCTCAGGCTAGTCTCGAACTCCTGAGCTCAAGCAATCCTCCTACCTAGGCCTCCCAGAGTGCTAGGATTATAGGTATGAGCCATCTCGCCCGGCCTGGTTACTATGTTTCTTAAGTCCCTTCTAACTTAGAGATTTCTTCCATTTTTTTCCTTGAAATTTAATTAAGAAACTGCACTGTCCAATACAATAGGCACTAGTCACATGTGGACATAAAACACTTAACATGTGGCTAGTGACTGAGAAACTGAATTTGGAATTTGAATTTAAATTAAAAATTGATACTTGCTCAAGCTACTGGAAAATACTTGTAACAACTTGGGTATGTGAACCTATTTTTTCAACTATCAGTTTTATAAAATCAAAATACCGATCAAGTATTTCTGATGAAAATTTACCATCTGACTTCAGATATGTCTTAAGTGTAAAATAAGGTATTTTGAAGACTTAGTATGAAAAGGAGATATAAAATAGCTCAATAATTTTTTCAATATTAATTACAAGTTGAAATAATGTTTTGGAGTTAAATGTATTATTAAAATTAATTTGACCTATTTCTTTTTACTTTTTAAAATTTGGTCACTATAAAGTTTGCAATTACATATATAGTTTGCATTATATTTCTATTGGACAGTACTGAAGTAATTATTTTTCCTATAGAGTTTCTTACATTTGTCCTAGATTTTGCTGACTGCATTCCTGGGTGTCATTTAGTATATTTCTTACTTTCCTGTATTTACTGTAAACCGGTAGTTTTAGAGCAGTGCTTCTCAACTCGGGCATTTTGCTCTCCAGCGTACATCTGGCATGCAACGTCTGGAGAAACTTTTGGTTGTAACAACTGGGTGTGTGTGTGTGTGTGTGTGTGTGGGTGGGTGTGTGTGTGCGAGCGCGCACTATTGGCATCTAACAAGTAGAGGCCAACGATGCTGCTAAACATTCTACAATGCACAGGATAGCCTCCCACTAAAAAAAATTACCTAATTCAAAATGTCAATAATGCTGAGGTTGAGATATCATGTTCTTAAGACTTACTCAGATTGAAATTTGATTTTTTCACAAGATTATTCCACAGGTGGTGGGTGTGTCTTTTTATCAGGTACACATGAATATCGGGCTGCCTTTTTGTGATGTAACAGCTAATGTGCTATATTGATTCATTAGCAGCTGCAAAGTGGTGATATTCTAAAGGACATAATTACTTCTTTATTAGCTAAATTACTTCTGTAAAGAGAAACTTTCCCTCATCATTTATTTATCTTAAATAAGAGTTCACATAGGAAAGGCAGGATAAATGAGAAATTCTTTCTTTATAGATACCATTTTTCAAAATAATGAGCTGGTACCCTAATATTCTCCAAAGTAGCCAATATTATTTTATTTTATTATCATTATAAATTTATAGATTTAGGTATATTTGATGTGCTTCCATCTATCATCGCTTAATCTATGGCTAGGAGGAGATTCTTCATGTAGGTTCCTGAGTCTTGTTAATAACAAAGTCATCTCTGATAATTTCTTCGCTCTCTGGTATGACAAGATGATAGAGGTTATATACACATTTCTTTCCATGGACCTGAAATCAGCCATTTCTCCAATGGGCCTTTTTAGCAGAAAATAGTATTGAGGCCATAATCTAGGGAGACAGAGCTAGGAAATGTTTTCTTTTTTAAAGAAAATAAAGTTCATTCTGATATTCACAATTCAAATGAAAACTTCAAGGTTTTTATTATCTTCTTTGTTTTATATTTGGATTTCTTTTCTCTTATGATGAAAATATTAATGCCATTAACATAATTACTTATTTGCTTTACCTTGTATTTTGGAAATAACATTACAAATACTATTTACACTATGATTACTGAAAATAGTAAAGTTTTTTTTTACAATACACTTTGTCTTTAGAATCAAATTACTGTTTTAAAGTCATTTCAATAATTTTTCTCTGTGAGGCCATACTGTTAACTCAAAACAGTCAGATGTATTTTTTTCCTTTTGGTTTTGCTAAGGTTGTCTTTTAAAAAAAAGTTAATACATTGATTGCCATGTAAGTTGTATTTAATTCAGGCTAGTTCTGAGCCTGGGGCCTCATGAAGCAAAACCCTATAGTTAGTTCTTGAAAATCTTATTTGTTGATGTTCTTATTGTTATAATATTGACAATTTAATTCTAAAAACGTGGATTGTGCTGCATATAACTCATGTACAGAAAATCATAAAAAAATAGCAAATTAGAAAGGATCATTTTGTTTTAATAAAACACTGTGGCCCCAGGAAAAGTTTTTTTTTAGTGTAGCAATGTGTTTATTTTGTTTTGTTGGCAGATGGTTCCAGGAACCAGCAGGAAAAAAATAAGATCTGTTTAGATGAGCGTAGCTTTTAACCTTGTCTTTTCCCACTCCCATGAACAATTTAAAAAAAAAAAAATTCTAGTTTATCACTATAATTTTAAAATAAGCAGATAGTCATCCCTTCCCGTGATCCTTTCTTGTAAAATGGTAACACAGTATACATACTTTTCTCCCCTTCCTTTTCCCACCTAACAATGTATATTAGGTATCACTCTATAGCCCGACATGGAGATAGTCAAGCTTTCTTTTATATTTCCATTTGCCTGGTCTATCTCTGCCCATCTATTTATTTATCAGCTTTCATGAGGTATAATTTATATACTTTAAAATTTATTCTTTTTAAGTGTGCATTTCAATGCTTGTTAGTAAATTTACAGAGCTGCGTAATCATTACCACAGTCCAATTTTACATTTCTATCATCCCCCAAATCCCTTGTACCTATCATCCTTTTATTTTAAACTTTTCTGAATCTTTTTTTTAGATGTCTCTCTCAAATTCTGCAAGTGTTAGAATTACTTCCACAAATTCTTTAATAGACTTATACCCATTTAATAGAATTATACCCATTTACATTTGGTAATATGATTGATGTTTAGCCTTTGAGTTCTACCATTATTCTATGTCATATTTATTTATAAGTCTCATATTTATAAATAAAATACCTAGTTTTTAATTATGGGATCTGTTTTATTGCACCATCCACCTCTTGTCTTTATATATCTTTTTGGTATTTAGGAAGGCTTCTATTTTTATTCTAAAGGTTATCTTTACATAATACTACATATAATGTCCTCATCTCCTTAATAACTTTTTGGAGGGATACTGTCTATTAGTTCCTCACTATAAATAATATTGAAATTCTCCCACATTTTTCTCCTCTCAATCTCTCAGATTGAAGGCCTTCAATCTGAAGTGATATTCTTTTTATTTCGTGGTAATACCTGAAGTGATATTCTTTTTCCAGGTAATATCCTGAAGTGATATTCTTTTTATTTCCTGGCAATACCTATAGGACAATCAATAAATATATCCTACATTACTTATATTGTTTCCCCTCTTCCATTTTCAGAGAATTTTGTTTTAGCTACACTGTCAGACTTATAACTATATAGTATATATTTTACTATCTCCTTTAACTATCATATAGCTCTAATTCTCCTTAGTAAGTTTTGTTCTGTGAAGGAGTTTCACTTAGTCTGAGAGTTCAGGGCTAGATCACCCCAACACTAGCTGACCTATCTGGATTCTATAAGGTTGTTCTCAGTTTCAGCCGCTCTCAAACTGATCTGCTGCGCTTTCTCTGCACCTAATGGGGCCTTCCTCCCTTTAGAGATGAGTACCTGTTGGCAACTTGACTTTTGGGTTCTCTGAGCCTTCCCTTGCTACCCTTGATACCACACTATTCTTGATGCTGCTGCTGATTTATCTCACCCATTTGTACTTTGGAGTTCATGGGTGTTGTATGATAAAGAATTTGGTCTTTGTTGCCAGTTCCTCTAAAGCCCTTGGAATTGAATGACAGGAGGGTTTTTGTTAGTCATGAGCCCCTTGGATCATCCATGAATTTATGCTAAGGATACGATTCAGGATGGGGGTAGAAAATGCCAGAAATACCAACTGTATGATTAGATCTTTGAACCACATGGTAATACCCCAACTTCCCAAACTCCAGAGAGGAGAACTGGAGATCAAGTTCAACCACACGAGGAATGATTCAATCAATCATACGTAAGTAATGAAACCTCAATAAGAACACTGAGTACTGAAGCTTGGTGGAGATTCCTGATTGGTGAACATACAGATGTGTCAGGAGGGTGATGCACCCTGATTCCACAGGAAAAGAGTATAAAAACTCCATGATCAACATCCCCACTCACCAAGAGCTTGTCCTGTGTGTCTCTTCATTTGGCTAGTCCTGCTTTGTAAGCTAGTCCTGCTTTGTAACCTTTTAAATAATACTATCATCATAAATATAGTGTTTTCCTGAATTCTGAGTCAGCCCAGCGAATTATTAAACCTGAGAAGATCATGGGAACCCCTGAATTTGTAGTCAGAAGTACAGGTGGCCTGAAGACTACTGAACTTGCAGTTGGTATCCAAAGGAAAGGCAGTATTCTTGGAAACTGTGCTCTTACGTTGTACAGTCTGACACTAACTACAGATGGTTAGCATCAGAATAGTACTGAAGTACACAAATAAGGATACCTTGAAACTTAGTTTTGGTGTATATGTTATCCATGGGTTTGTTGCTACATTATCCTAGTTGCTCTTCTATTTTTGAGATAGGATTCTGGAGATTCGAACACCATGCCACTACTGCCTTGTTGCCAGTTCTCCTTTGGGTTTTAAGTTAATGTGGTATATCACATTTCCTTTCCTCCACCCATTATTTCCATCTTTATCCTTTCACAGTCATGTATTAACAAAAGATTAAATTACTGAAGTTATGCAGGCACTCTTAAAAGTACTGCTTGCTCATTAGCAAGATGCATTAAATTTGTAAATTAAATAGTACACAACAACAAACTATATATTGCAAATGATGATACATAATGTATATTTTCAAACTGGTCTGAGGCTAGAACCCAAAATAAAAAATAAAGGCAAAAGTCTTACCTCTGTGACACGTAGTTGTGAAGATGCAGCCATGTAATCTGATTCTAATTTGTTCTTCTCAGAGATTACTGTAGTATTTTGAAGAATTAAATCTACTTTTTGTATATGCAAAGTAGTACAAATCTAGGAACAAAAATCTCTAATAGTTTAGTTTTTAATGTCACTTATGTTTTAGAACTAAGAAAAATAGTTTAATTTTTTTAAACAAAATTATAAGCCATGAAAAAATAATTTTTCTATTGTGACCGACACCTCCCATATAGTTCTTGCAATAGAATTTTTTAAAAGGTGTTTTCCTATGTATTTATTGGTCATCTGGAATAAAATAATTTAGCTTAATGAACAGTTAAATTTTAAGCTATTTATTACCTATAAAGAAAATGTCAAGCAATTGAGCAAGCTGATAAAATCTCTTGCTTATATAAGGCATGTGTGAAAAACCTTAATCAAAAATCTTTCCTCCAATAAAGCCCTCTAAAGATTTTACTATCTTGCCTTGTTTACCTGCTATTTTAAAAAAATGACTAAAATTAAGAAAAGGCTTTACCTTGATTAGGCTTGTTAATTCGGTAACAAGTTTTGCTTTTTGGATATTTATTTCTTTGATTTTGGTACTCGCTTTTCGCTCTTCCTCTTCAAGGTTGCAAGTATCCTGTTCCATCAGCTTTAAACTGTATGACACACATAATGACATAAAAAATAGAGTTAAACTCAATGAGCCAAAATCCTTAGGTCTCCTACAGTTTTCTGAGACATAATTAGCAATGCTTTACAGATAAACTACTAGCTCCTAGCTTAAACAATCATTTAGTGCAATTTTTCAGGATAAAAAGTATTTCTTGAGATATATCATGTGCCCAGAATAATATAGTAATGCTAGTGCTAATGATGTAGAATTTGGAGTCAGAAAGATGGCTTTGAACTTCACCTTTGCCACTCACTAATAAGCAGTATAACTGGACAAGTTACTTGTCTGAGCTTTTCAGTTTCCTCACCTGTAAAACGAAGATAATAAATATCTCCCCCATATGGATGTGGTGAGGATTAAAAAAAGTAATACATGTAACACATTTAGTATAGTACCTGGCCCACAACTGATCAATTAATATGCTATTACTGTTGTTATTAATATTGCTTATAAAAAACAGTCCTTTCCTTTAAGAAACTTGAGAGGACAGTTGATTAATAGGTAAAAAACAAAATGAAAAGACAACACAACAATCCTAAAAGTTAATACCATGCTATTTCAAAGATGGCAAAACTAAGGCTCAGAGAAGTTCAATTAAGTTACCTAAGATCACAGATATTAAGTGGTAAGATGCTATTGACATCAAAGTCCATGTTCTTTCCACTATTCCATATTGCCTCCAGGGAGAAAGAACAAAGGATGAAAGCAATAATAAATAAGAATGAACAAGTTCAGTAGATGTAGAGAGTGGCCTGTACGGTTCAAGGAAGAGTATGTTGGGGAAAGGAGGGAGGTTAAGCTGGAAAGGGTAGAGTGAAACAACATTTTATATAATCATAAAAGCTAGTCTAAAGGAGAGCAGTGTTTAATTAAATTTTGTGTAGTAATGGTAGGAAGCCACAACAAATACTCTTGAATGAGGACAGAACATGATAAGGAGATAAGTTTTGCAAGTCTTCTGGATGAACTGAATGGAGAGAGGACGAGTCAGGGAGAAACCACTAACCAACCAAGTCACCACCGCAGTAGTCCAAAGTGAATAAACGCAGGTATGAGATAGTGGGATGGTAATGAGTATGAAAAGTCATTTCACTGCAAAAATCAGTATTACTTTAAGAAGAGAAGGTTTAGTTTTAGACAATGGGTCTAACGCGGTAGTTGCAAAGTAAAGTTTAAGTATTTTGTAGATGATCGAAGATAGCAATGAAGTAAAGGGCTCTAGCTGAAAAAATGGTTTAAAGTTGGAGAAATTCTAGGAAACTAGATTAAACAGATCTTGCTTTAAGCACCCAAGGTACATTATTGATTTTTAAAATAAAACTTGACAGGCAATTGTTTATGTTAAAAAAAGATGAACAAAAATGAACAAATTTTTCTAATGCATTTCAAATATGACTCCATTTATGAATGTGTTTAGGAGTACATACTATATAGGTCAAGGTAAACTTATATCTTACTCAAGGCAATGAGCTATTATTTATTACTAAAGATTGATCATGTTACCAATCTCTGTATCTTTATTCTACAGGTAAGAGTTAAAATAGCAATAACAAAAGAAAGGTCTGGGCTGTGTCACTGGTAGGATATGGAAAAAACCTTGAAACTGGAAACCATGTTCCTTTCCCCTAGACTTGACATCCTAAGCTTTTATCCTATCTTATATATTCCAGTTTCTACAAAATATCTAAATTTAAAACAAAGTTATAATCAGTTCTGAGAATGGTTGCCTGGGTACTGACAGGAAGCTAGTTTTCCTTTTAGAAAAGACTTTTGATAATATTCACATTTTGTATAAAATTCTGTGGAATATGTGACCATTAAGACCAAGCGGACATAATCCTAATTGCAAGAAGGGAGACTGCAACTGAGATAAACCCTCAGGCACTCAATCTACTCTGTGAAAAGCAGCATAACCTCTTACCTCCCTATTACTATCTCTCAGAACTGGTGAGAAAACAGCCTAGTTTGATAATTTTCTTCCTATACCTTTCCTTCCGCTCTCCTGGCATTCTGAACTCAATGGACATATTGTATTGGATATTCATCTAGGGCAGTGGTTCTTTCCCCTCCCACCTCCCACCTCTTTTTTTTGGAGAGACAGGGACTTGCTCTGTACCTTAGGCTGGAGTACAGCAGCATGATCATAACTCCCTGTAATCTCAAACTCCTGGGCTCAAGTGATTCTCCTGCCTCAGCTTCCTGAGTAGCTGGGATTATAGGCACACATCGCCATGCCTGGAGAGTTTTTACTATTTTATTTTTTGTAGACATGGAGTCTCACTATTTGCTCAGGCTGGTCTTGAACTCCTGGCCCCAAACAATCCTCCTGTTTTGGCCTCTCGAAGTGCTGGTATAATAGGCCTGAGCTACCACGCCTGGCCTTTGGGTAGCAATTCTTGAAATATGGTCTATAGACCCCTGGGGATCCCCAAAACCATTTCAGGGGGTCTATGAGATAAAAACTATTTTCATTTGCCTTCCTCACCATATGAACATTTGCACTGGTGGTATAAATGCAATGGTTAGCAAAAAATGCTAATGCTTCAGAATAAATCAAGGTAGAAGCACCAAAGTATACTAGTCATTATATTCTTCACTACTATGCACTGAAATTTTTAAAAATACCAATTCACTTAACAATGTCCCTGAAGCAGTCAAAATTATAAATTTTATTAAATCTTAATATCCTGAGTATATGCCTTTTTATTTTTTATTTTTATTTATTTTTATTTTTTGAGAGAGTCTCACTTTGTTGCCCAGGCTAGAGTGAATGCTGTGGTGTGAGCCTAGCTCACAGCAACCTCAAACTCCTGGGCTCAAGCAATCTTCCTGCCTCAGCCTCCCAGGTAGCTGGGACTACAGGCACGCGCCACCATGCCCGGCTAATTTTTTCCATATATTTTTAGTTGCCCAGCTAATTTCTTTCTATTGTTAGTAGAGACGGGGTCTTGCTCTTGTTCAGGCTGATTTCAAACTCCTGACCTCAAGTGATCCCTCTGCCTCAGCCTCCCAGAGTGCTAGGATTACAGGCATGAGCCACCACACCCGGCCAGCCTTTTTAATATTTTATGTGATGAAATAGGAAGTACATAGTATAGTCATCGTTTGGTATCCATGGGAGATTGGTTCCAGGACCCCCAGGGATAACAAAATCCATGGATGCTCAAGTCCCTTATATAAAATGGTATAGTATTTGCACATAACCTATGCACATCCTCCCATATACTTTCAATCACTTCTAGATTATTTATAACACTTAATACAGGGCCAAGCGCAGTGGCTCACGCCTGTAATCCTAAAACTCTGGGAGGCCGAGGCAGGAGGATCGCTCGAGGTCGGGAGTTCGAGACCAGCCTGAGCAAGAGCGAGATCCATCTCTACTAAACAAATAGAAATTAGCTGGACTAAAAATATATAGAAAAAATTAGCCAGGCATGGTGGCACATGCCTGTAGTCCCAGTTACTTGGGAGGCTGAGGCAGTAGGATTGCTTGAGCTCAGGAGTCTGAGGTTGCTGTGAGCGAGGCTGGGCAACAGAGTGAGACTCTGTCTCCCCCCCCCCAAAAAAAAAAACCTAATACAATATAAATGCTGTGTAAATAGTTGTTATACAGTATTCTTTAAGGAATAATTATAAGAAAAAAATCTGTACATGTACAGATGTAACATCCATTTTTCCTGAATATTTTCATATTATGTAATAAAATGTATCAACATTTAAAAGATCTATGTAATTTGGTGAACCAATATTTCCAAATGACCAATGCATGATGTAACAAAATCATGGGTAAAAAAGCTACCTAAAGTACAACGGATTTTAACGTAACAAGATACGCAAGTTCACTGACAGGATTTCAGATTCCGTATTCCAAGTGAACTTTTTACATGTTGGCAAGTTTTGATATAGTATTAAAGAAGAATATTCACAATTATCTTAAATATCTATTAAAACACTCTTCTCTTTTCCAATTACTTATCTCTCTTTTTTTTTTAAGACATAGTCTTATTATGTTGCCCTGGCTAGAATACAGCGGCATCATCATAGCTCGCTGCAACCTCAAACTCCCAGGCTCAAGCAATCCTCCTGTCTCAGTCTCCTGAGTAGTTGGGACTACAGGCGTGCACCACCATACCCAGCTAATCTTTCTATTTTTTGTAGAGACGGCGTCTCACTCTCTTGCTCAGGCTGGTCTCGAACTCCTGAGCTCAAGCTATCCTCCCACCTTGGCCACCAACTACATATCGATATGAAGGCAGATTATCTTCATGCTCAACCAAAACCTCTCACAAGAGACTAAATACAGAAGTAGATAGGAAAAATCTATTAAATTCAACTAAAGAAATTTGCAAAAATGTCAAACAATACCACTCTTCACATTAAATTTATTTTTTTTGCAAACTAGTTATTTTTAATACATTTTTAAAGAGATGGGATCCTACTATGTTGCCCAGGCTGCAGTGCAGTGACAATTTATAGGCACAATCATAGCCGCCTACAGCCTTGAACTTCTTGGCTCCAGTGATCCCCCTGCTTCAGCCTCCTCAGTAGTTGAGAATGCAGGCACAGACTACCACACATGGCTATTTTTAGTAAATTTTTATGTTACCATATGATGGGTTTGTTATTTTTAAATGAATTGATAAATATTTTATACATTTCCAGTTTCAATTTCTGGTATGGTAAGTATTAATAGATACAATCCATATTAACAAACTTCAGGGTCTTTATTAATTTTTAAGCATGTAAGAGGCTCGAGAGACTGGAACAGCTGATCAGGGAACAGACAAATTCACACAACACTTAGGATTCATCTCCCTTTGCCCTGTAGACTAAAATTGTGTTTTGGGTAGTAAAAGCAAAGCTTTAGAGAAAAATTACTACCAAAGCATGCTTGTGGGAACTGTGTTGTCAGTACAGGGTATAATTAATAATCTCCCACACAGCACTTTATGCTCCTCTGCCCCCATCCCCGCAAACAGGCGAAAAGATACCTTCCTAGTTTGGAACTAATTTTTTGTTCCAGTTGTCTTTTCTTGGTTTTTCTTTCAAGAAGCTCCTTCTTCTTTTGTCTAAGTTCATTGTCTTTGTATTCCAGATGTCTGCTTGTCTCACGTAAGGCAATCAACCCTGATTCCACTGCGTGCAATTTTCTGTTAATTTCCTATGAAATGGTCAAAATTGTCAACATATTTTAAAAACAGTTCTAAAGTATTAGAAATCCAGTTAATGTTCTTTTCTAACATTCAAATCTAATTAACTAACCTTTAGCTGTTCTTCTAAGTGTCTTCTTTGCTCTAGATCCACAGTGACTGTGAGAAACTGGGCGACTTTTAGAGATGTGTTACTAGAAATAACTTTGTTTGAATAAAAAGACGTTTTCACCACATACTTCTCTTCTGCTGTATAAATTTGTTTTAATCGGGTTTCTTGTATTACCTATAATGTAAAACAAGTATTAGCACACATCTACTAATAATTATGCATTTTAAAAGACTAAAGAATTAAAAATACAGACCAAGTGAAACTTGGAAGATCAAAATATACTAGATACATTTTCATTTTTTTCACCTATCCAACAACATCTCAAAAAAGGTGGCCGATTTGACATTTCAGGTCAATAGTTTGTAAACCACCACCAAGGAAGAGAGAATTAGGAGAAAACTGAAACACCTAGCAAAGTCAGTTACACTTCACTATACAATCTTCCCAATATACTTTTGGAGCTTTGTTATATCTAAAGAAGAGATATCACAAGAGCCAGGTATCCCAAAAATTGAACTGCATTACTTCAAGTAAGTCAGTTGCTTTCCCTTCCCTTCAGTTATAGTGTTTAAAGATAAATAATCTTATATTTAGTTCCTGTATATTTAAGAGAATACTCAAGTGAATCATTGTTCATGGATTTCAAAATATTATTTTATATTTTTGTTTTTTGAGATCTTTTCTCTCAAAACACAGCTGTCATAAACTAAAATACATTCCAAATACCATATTATTATTATTGGATATATTTTCTGTATATTTACAAAGAATAGGATGCTATAATGCCATTTTTCTCTAATCTTTAAAGGTTTATAACTACTACTCATGTGGCTTTTTTCTTTCCCTCCAGAAGTTTATAGTCTAAGTGAAGATATAAGACATGTTTAATTATATTTAGTAAACAGAGTATAAACAGGCATCCTAAATCCTGAATAATTTGGAATAAAGGGATAGACTGGATGAAGTTAGTCTACCCAACTAGACTATGTAACTCATAAAAATGAGTTTTAAACTGGATTTGAACTGACAGAGATAGTGAGGGAAGGACACTTGCGGCAAAAAGGACATCTCAAGCTAAGGTCAGCAGATGATTTAACCAAAGGGGAGTCTTAGATATTAATGAGAGAACAATTCCATCAATAGGGTATAATCACTGTTAGGGAACCTAAAATTTTAAGACTTGATAATAAAGCAAAACACACACTAAAGAATATATTTTTATTCTAAAAAAGAAACATAGCCATTAATGCCATTATCCAGACATGAAATAAACAGAAGAATTGAGGATATAAACGTAGTAAATTTCCTCAACAAGTCTGTATATTCTAAAAGATGGCCAAGATAATGCCAGGGGCTTTATCAGAATACTTAGAGTTGGGCATTGTAACAATATGGTAGAAGAAACATTTAATGTGTTCAAGAATTTTAAAAATCATTTATCATTTATATAAAACAGAGATTAAGGTTAATGAAAAATACCTGAAAAAGAAAATAAAGGAGAAGGAAATTAATTTCACTTTTAATGTAAATTAGATGAATTCCAAATCTATTTCTCTAGTACAAATAGCAGTGTTAAAGCTTCCTAGGTGACTTAAACAAAATGTTAAAAGTAAAAGTACATAAAAATAATTCAACTTGAAGCACAGATCAAAAGGTAAATGCATTTTCCAAATAAAGTAACTGCTCCTTTTTGTCCCAAAGTGAAGCTATAAAAGGCCTTATCAAACTTTCTGTTGTCTTCTGCATTAGTAAAAAAATTCCTACTCCCCTTACTTTCAGAGATAGCCCTACCTATCCCTGAAGTTATGACAAAAATTGGTTTGGTCTGTACATATGGTCTTGTCCTCTTTTCTAAAGCTCAGTGAATTAAGGCACAAGAAAGGTACACCTACAATGAGAGTTCTATTTTTGGTTTCCCCAAATGATTACCATAATAGGAAGTCATTTCTAATCAATGACACAGGAAACTTACTATGAGTAACATGTTTCCACAAAATGAGTTGGTAATATGCCTTCATTTCTTTTTTCTGTTAATGAGGTATAGAGAGCCCCCAAATGAATTATCTTAGGAATACTTGTACACTGGTTGTTAAGAATTTAAAACATATTTTCTATTTATATTAAATATTATAAATAGCATTTAAGCCTGTAATTGGTTCACAGATGCTCATAAACAGTATTAACACAGCAACTTGGTATTTTGGAAAAACCTGTTCTAGGAGTAATTTCTTCTCTGCTTTTGCCTGTGATAAAAGCATATATGGTTTGGAGTAATGGAGATTATTTGTAAGAAAAAAAATTCCAAACAGTATTAGCAGAATGTAGGAACTAAGAGTTTCTGTGGCTCTACATACTAGCCAAACAAATAAGTTCCTATGAGGGGTGATTATTATTATTATGAGAAAATCTTAAGTAGAAGCTTTAAGAGGAGAAGGCTTTCCAAAAATATTCCAAAATATCCAAAAAAGTATAATCCCAGTTTACCATTCTAAAGTGTAATTTGTCTGAAAGATAATCTTGAACACAAGAATTTAAATGACTAAACTATTAATAAAATATAATATAATATAATGTTTGAACATAGGTTTATCAAGTAAGGAAGAATCAGGTAAGTGTATCTGGTGTCTCTTTCTAGGTTTTAACTTTATTCAATTACCCTAAAGGTTTAAAGTATTTATTTATTTTAATTAACTCTACATCATTCCTGTCAAAGCATTAGACAACTGTCACTGCTTCACGTCATCATATCAAAAATAGTAAACACAAAGATAATTTCTGCATGGTTAAAAACAACAGAATGGTACACTTATTCAAATTTCTGACACTTTTTGCTTGCTTTTAGCTAAAAAGTTTTAACAAAACTACATTTTGGGTAATAATTCAATAATTTCTTACTCGTTCAATTCTTTCTCTGGTCCTTTCAGTTCCTACAGGAACTTCATGAATATGATACTGACAGCAAAGGTAACTCATTACAGGATCAGGTGCATCAAATAATTCTCTCAAATACGAGAAAAATCCATATTGTCTGAAAGGAAAAGTGGTGATTAGATTTTTTAAAAACACCTTTCAAAAAAATCTGAGAGTAGATAAGTTGTCAATAAACGAAACATAAATTATTTCAACAATGATAATATAGGAAAAGTCTTTTTTTTTACATTTTAAAATCACTAAAATATTACTATTTACTTGCCAGAAAAAAATTTAAGCTTTTATTGTTTTTATATCTAGAGAACATCTTACAATTGTTTTATAACTGCAATTTTTACATTTTTTTGCAAAAATAATGCAAAATTATTTTTGCAGTATTAAGTGATGATTTATCACTTTCCTAATAAATAACCATTTTAGTATCTTTTATTAAATAGTCCAATATTGTTCTAATGATTTGAAATATCATCTTCATCACACGCTAACTATATCATGGTCTGTTGCTGGGCCTAAATTTTTCCTTATTTTGGACTTAAGCAGAGATCCTAAAAGGAAATAATAAAGCCTATAACAAACACGATTATGTGACAAAGAGATAATATATGTTATAATTACTCAATACTCAAATTAATCCTAGTAGTATTTTCCAGACTCACTTTAGTTCATTCAGAGATCTTGAAGGTGCTTTGTCTGCATATGAAATCTTGGGAGCAATAACAGCATTTACTCTTAATTTTTTATTGTCACGAACCTGAATACAGGGAAAAGAAAATGTTATTTTAATTATATATTGTTAACTGGAATGATTTTTAAAGTTACCACATTCCTACTAGTATCACAAGATGGATCAGAAATTTAAACATTGGATATTTGATTTTACTAGAAGAAAATTTTACTGTGAAAATGAAACTATACTTATGTATTTTTACAAAAAGAGTCCATTTTTTAAAAAGACACATACTGAAATATTAAGATGAAACAAAATGTATGAGATTTGCTTCAAACTAATATAGAAGGGGGATAGTTATGCTTCCATTACTGGCAGATTATCTGGTATCATGCTAAAAGATTATAAAATTTAAAAAACAATTGGGTCAAAATTTAAAAAAACAATTACTTTAAGGCACTGGAGACGGATAAAAAGCAGATAGAAGTTGGAAAGGAGCTGACATTTGAAAGATAAGACTAGTACCAGGAGAGATTTGTATTCATGTGGCTTGTGAGCATTTCCCAATCTGGAACATGAGTAGTGGGGATGAAATTCAGGTAGAAAGCTGCAGCTTTTCTAGCTGGAGGAATCACAGGATGGAGTTTGGGGTGACTAGAATGGTTGTAAAGAGAGAGGGTAAGTTCTTGGAAGAAGAGTGCTGCAAAGTGAGAAGCCTCAAAATCTGCCTTTAAACTCTCATCTTAATCCCTGGCTGCCCACTGAACTATGAATGCATGGAAAAACTCAGAGGGCTGGAGGAAAGCAATAAGCAAGGCTGAATGGAGATTTTAGCTGTTGTCCACTGCTTGGGAGACAGAGTTTGGAGGTTGAGTCCAACTAAGTTAACTGCCTACTAGTCTCTTTAGAATAAAATAACTGAATCCAGTCTCTACAATGTATCATCCACAATCCGAGTATACAATAAAAAACTACTATGCATAAGAAGAATAAAATGTCATCACAAACAAGAGAAAAAGCAGCAGAGTAACTGACCCCACAAGGACCCAGATGTTAGAATTAGCAGATAACTTTGAAGCAGCTATTTTTTACATATATGATATATATACATTTTATATATATATTCAAGAAAACTATGGTTATAATGAATGAAGAGAACTTCAGCAGACAAAAAGAAATAATGAAAGAAAATTACATGGAAATTCTAGAGCTAAAATATGCAGTATCTGAAATGCAAAATTCCTTGATGGGCTTGGTGGTAAAAAGATCCTGGAAACATTGAAAACAAAATATTATGAAAAACTTCATGCCAAAAACATAAACAACTTAAGCGAACTGAAAAAATTCCTTAGAAACTCAATGTACCAAATCTGAAACAAGATGAATGGAAAAACTAGAATGTTGAGGAAACATAAACAACTTAAATGAACTGAAAAAATTCCTTAGAAACTCAATGTGCCAAATTTGAAACAAGATGAATGGAAAAACTAGAATGTTGAGGAAATAAGATGGCAGAATTAATGAGATGTGGCCCATAAGATCATTATTTTATTGTACCGCCCAATATTGCTATGTTAAAGACAGAAACAGGAGTTTGCAGGGTTTTGCCCTGAAGGAATATATGAACTCATTAGTTCACCTATCAAGGGCTGGCTCGCCTTGGGAGGGTATATTACATTATAATAACAGCTAATATGCATTGCTGTTACACTTTTATATTTTATTAACTGACTTAAATACAACTGTCTTTTGAAATAGATAATATTACCACCATCACCCCCCATTTTACAGATGAGAAAACTGAGGCAAAAAACATTTTGGCAATTTTCCTAAGAGGCCAGAATGCAAATCCTTCCAACACAGCTAGAGTATATGTCCTTAACTGCTAAGCCATGCTGTCTTTCAGTGGCTTAAATTCTTGGTCAGTGGTGTTTTTGTACAGCCAGATACAGGATTCTTATTCTTTTTAAAGAAGTTTTCTTTATTAATAAGCAAAAACATATTGATTTCTCTTTCAAAGAAAAACTAAGTTCATTCCAATACATTTCCAAAAAAGGATGTTCAAGACCAAAAGTCTATCATTGTTTGTTTCTCTTAAAACATGACAATTATTCTTCATATTAATTTCAAATGATAATTTCAAAAGATGGTACAGACAGAATATTATCCGCTGCTTTCCCTTTATAAAACAAATTCATTGCCTTATATGGCATAGATAGGAAAAAAATTAACAAAATTGAGTGATTTTATACAAGAGTTAAAATGAGTGGCAATAATTAGTGGTAGTAAAAAATTAGTGGTAGTAAAATTAGTGATCACCTTTTGCTCTAGTGAAGTTAAAAATTCAAGCACTGAAAGACATGGCTCAAGTGAATCAATGTGTTATGTTGGTTAGTACTTGCCTCTTTGAGGAAAACCTCCATATCTTCTTGACTTTCAAACACAAAGGCTCTCAAGTCATTTGATGGAATATGATTTTCAATGTATTTGGCATTTTTATTATCTTTCATATTGATCTGAACAAAAAGAAAAACAAGTTTTTTCATGAAATCCAAACTGATTATTAAAATACATTAATATTTAACTTAGATTTTTAAAAATTAGATTAAATTTTAATCCTTGAGAAAAGGGAAGACAAAAGAACAATTTGGTATCAAAGAGTCATTTAAAAAAATCTAATCTATTTTATTACACAGAAACAACCAACACAGTACATAATTAAACAAAAGCCAAGATGTGAATAATATCTGATGCATATTAATTTTGATGCTATTTAAGAAATAACAAATGTCTTTCTGGTCAACTCATTTCAAAGTCTCAGATTGAGACTTAATATAAACATCTTTCATCTTCCCCAAAACTTTTAATATTTTTCTTCTTAATTTTCAAGAGAACTTCACACTATACATGGAAATAACTGATAGGCAGAAAAAACACAAAGAATTGAATAAAACTTTATAAAACTAATAGAAAAAAAAACTTGCTATATCTTAATTATAACTGTTAGTACCTTCAAGAGAAACTTCAGGTTTATACCACCAGAGTATAAAAACTTACTGACTTATTTTAAAACTATTAACTAATTAGTCACTTCTCAGGTAAGGTTCAATGCTATGAAAGATATTAAATTAGGTTAGAAAAAAAACTGTTTCAAGGAGAATACAATCCATTATTTATTGCAGATTAATAAGTATGTTGAAAAGTAGAGCATGATTAAAGTTCCCATTAACAGAGGTATATAAAAAGTGCTATCTATGGCATTTTGGAGGAGAGATCAATTACTTCCAGCAGATGGAAATCAGCTTTCTTGAAAAAATAATGAGAAGGGAGGTATTTATGTACTATAATATATTATAAAGCATGCTAGTTAAGAGGTAGAGCTCTAGGGTCAGACAGCTGTTCTTTCAAATCCTATGTATAATCTTGCTCAAGCACTACTTAAATCTCAGAAGTTTTAGTTATATCTGTAAAATGGATATAGTAAAACAGTATATACCTCATGTGGATTAGAAGAGATAATACAATAAAAAAAAACAGTACAGTGCTTATCATATAAATGTTGGCCAACACTACTCTCTACTTTAAATTATAGGCTATCAATCAGTGTAGAAAAGTAAGAAAACAGATACATAAGCAAATAAAAAATAAAAAAACTAAACCACAAAAACACCATTATCCTATACTATATTTAGTGTCTACTGTTTCATAATTTTTTTGGTATTACTGTATTTGAGCACTGGTCAGTTTGTGTGGTTCTAGTTGTGACTGATTGATGTAATTTTTTTCCAAGGGTAAGCATACTCTATGGCATTTATAATTTAGAGGTTTCCTGATATCCTGAAGGAAGATTTAGTCACTCTGTTGGTTCTTCCTCAGCTTCTGCTTTCTTAGGATGCTCCCTCTCCTCCTGAGATTGATGAAGAAAATATTTGCCAAAGTTCTTCAAAGATTCAAAGAACTTAACAGTCACAACTTCACTGTTAAAGTAGTGAGACACAGATAGGCAGATATAGAAGACATAGGACTCCAAGATAATCTGGTAGTTGATGGCAGCCTCCTGTTACACAATTTTTTAAATGAAATTTTTCTATAAATCATGGTAATAGATTGCTAATTGACAAGATATATGACTAAAATTTGAAGTCTGTATATTGCCACCTCATCTATGAAAGTGGTAGCATTGCAATTAGACTCTAAAGGGTGAGGTAAGTATGTAGGGGATATGGATGGAGGGAGGTGGTAGGAAAGGTGAAAGGTTATTTTAGGAAAAGTAAAAAAGCACAGTATACTTCTTTATCTCAAAGACTCAAATGTATTAATAAAGTAGAAATACATGCCAGCTAGTAATCTAAACTCAGTGACAGGCTACTATTAGAAAATCAAATGATAAGAGGATGACAAATCTAATAAAGTACTGAAGAGACTGGCATTTTAATAAAAATCTGTTAACAATTATACTTGCATTATACCTTATACTAAAAGTCATGATATTTTTACTGATATTTTCTTTTAATCCTTATCAGATTAATCAAAACAATGTCTTCATCCAAAATGGAAATCCTCATCTTTCTAATAATACATACCCAAACAAGAAGAGAATATATTATGCATATTTTGCTAATATAATGTAAGATATAATAAAAGATGAAAAACTATATGAAATGATTTTTAATAAAGTATAACAATCATGAGTTAGAGAAAATAAAACTTTTCATGAATCCTGCAAGGATCTATAGTGAGTTCTTTTCTAAAGAAAAAAATTATCTAGTAAAATAATCCTTAAGTCATTTTTGGAGTAAGTTTTAAGTTTATGTTATATATATATATATCTAAAATATCTTTATTAAAGATGTTGTTTTTCATTTTTTAATCTCTTTACATGGCCAAGCTTATTTTAAATAGTTTAGATGGCAATCATCCTAGTAAATCCTTGGCTACATTTCATTAAAAGATTTACTAAATATAGCTTCACCTATTCTTGATGATCCACAATCAACAATAAGAACTATCAAACACTTTCTGATGTCAATGAACTATTGGCTTCATTCTCAAAATCCTCAGAATGCCCTTTTCTGTAGCAAGCGATTTTCTTGCCTATCTTGTCATGTGTTCCTTATTAACAAATTTATTTACAGCAGCTTTCTATCTCTTCAGCAGGTTTTAATCTAATGCCTGCTATAACCTAAGAATAGCAAGTGCCAGAAGGAACCAGCTAACCAAGCTAATTTTCTACATGATCCTTTGTCAGTAAGTTGTTAGTTTCCCATACCTCTTTCTAGAAAAAAGTTCACAAGTTTTATGACAGTTATTACCCTCACTGATTAAGGGCACTTTAAAAAGCTCATGTAGGGAGGGATTCTGCAGTATGTCAGATGCCGCAAGTCTGATAATGGAAAACCCAGATGTTAACAGGACTAAAAATTCTTAAAACAAAAATCTACAATGATTACAATAATAAAACTAACAGATGCTACCAAGATGAACAAAATTTTTTACCGTGAGCATTATGGGCTCACAAACTCTTCGCTTAAATTTGTCTCTGTTATTTCTCAGCCATAAAACAGCATCATATGTGTCACGGTATCTCTGTCTCAGTTTATCTTCCTTTTGATTCATCAGATTGTCAAAACGTACAATATGATCATCCACACCTGAAATTGGAAAACAAAGTATTATTTCTCTGAAAACATTAATTAATGAAATAATTTATTATTAATATAAAAGAATATCCTAGATCTAAAGGTTATAAATACCACTTAGCAAGTACTCCTCATAGTGGAAAAAACTTGACCTGGACAAATCATTCAAAAATTTCCAAACACCTGGGATAAAACATGATCTTGAAACCATCAAAAACAAAAAACAGGTTACCTATAAAAAAGAGAAAAACACTAGATTTCCTATCACAAGACAATGGCAATAGTTCTTCAAAACTTTGAGAGAGAAAAGATTTTCAACCCAGAATTATACATACAAAAAAAATAAGAAAAGGGGATAATAAAATAAAGATATTTATATTCAGGGTACAAAGACCTGATATTTCTCATTAGATATCTAATTCCCGGATATCTCTTTCTAGGAGGTTACCCAAAGACATACTCTAACAAAATAAGGGCATAATGTAAGAAAAAGAAAGACGTGGAATTCATGAATAGGTTTATAATACAGAAAAAACATGAGAGAAATCACAGATGACAACCATGCAAGAGGCCTTGAGAATAATCAGATTAGATGGAAGTAGAAAGCTACAGAACTCAAGAGAATACCTGATAAGTTACCTTTGTTTTTTTCTCCTTAATTTAGAGAAATTATTATATAAAGGAAATAGTGTTTTTTTTTTTAAAAAAAGATAAATTGAAACCTTTTAAAAAGCTATCAATGATAGGAAATTTAATCTTAATGTACTACTTGGCTTGACTATGAACAAGTTTAACTGTTGTAATTAACAATACTTAGTATTTCTAAACTTCTAGAATTAACCCATAAATAGAGCACATAAAACTTGATTACAGTTCTCAATAAATACAAATGTTTTCAGCATTCAAAATATCAAAACCAGAGTACAGCTGAAAGAATTTAGAATGTGAGAAGGGAGGAAAGTAAAAAGCAAGGACAGAAAGGAGTACTAGTATTTGAGCTTACAAAGAGTGCATTCAAGCAATATTGGCAATGTTAAATGACCAAAAAAAGGTATATTATATTAAAAATCATTATCATTAATAATCCCATTTGAGGATTGGAGGAGTGTGTTATGAGGTAAAATCAACATCTAGAGTAACTAAATATGAAAATGTAATGTCTAAAATTGATTATCAAGCAATAGTAAAACAAGAATATAATAAATGTATATGGGGTGGGGGGGCGGAGCAAGATGGCGGACGAATAACACCGCCAGACAGAGTGTCTCTGCAAAAAAGACAGATTCTCGCAGAAATTAGAGGAAAGAAGCAAGAAGACGAGCATACAGCGGACAAGGGCCGGAAGGAGGGGTACTTGAGACCCCGGGAGACTCCACGGGAAGAGGCTGCGGAGGAGAACTGGAGGCTGAGACCACCTGAGCAGCCCAGAGACAAGCGGCAAGGGTAGGTGGATTTGTTGTTTCCCCTCCCCTGCATTCGGGACTGCTGGTGGGCTCCCCAGCGGGTGGAGAGGCCTGCGGACACCAGTCCAGAGACTGCAGCCTCCAGCCAACGGTGAGCCTGTAGGAGACGTGGCGCCAGGTTCCCAACTTCCTCCAGGCACCTCCGTGTGCACAGACCCGAGCCGCGCAGCAGGCGCCATTTTGCCTCCTCCTCCCCTCCGCCAACCCTACCCCCGGCTGCCCAGAGAGACAATACAGCCACCAGCCAGAGGCACCTCCAGGGAACGGGACCTTCCCGTTTGGGACCCTACACCTGACTCAGGGGAACTCAGACTGTGAGCTCCCTACCCGCCCGCCCTCCCAGGTGCTGCTGGCACCGTGTTCCCAGGAGAACGGTGCCGACTCAGAGGCTGAGAGACATAGATCCAGCTTGGGCTCCCTGTGGGTGAATTGGGACCGGAAATCCTCTCCCTGGTGGGGATACAGTTTGAACTCTGGGACCCAGAGGTTGGACCTGCAGACCAGATCCCCTGCACCGAGGGCTAGCATTGCCCGGGGCACAGAAGGGTTATACGTGAACAGCCTACTGAGGGCTGTGTGCCTCCAGGGACGGATCGGCGTCCTAGAGGGCAACCCTCCTCCCAGGAGGAGGCCGTGCGCCCAACCCAGGTGGCGTTCGTGTGCAGGGAACCTCCCCGCCGGCATCACAGTCTGGGGAGGCCTGGTGGCTTGTGGTCTGGCCTGCTGGCAGAGGCCCAGGAGTAGCTGCGGAGTTGGGGAGGGTGGAAAGAAGCGAGGCCTGCTCCAGACTGCTGGTCTCAGACAGCCCCACCCCCACACACAGACTTTCTGGCTGAGCTGGACCATTCCAGCCCCCCCCCCCACCACAGCTTTCCCTGGAAGCAGAGAACAGAACTTTGACCCCTGCTAACGGCCTGAGGGCAGGCTTACCCAACCCAGCTCCGCCCAGAACAAGAGCTGTTAACAGGACTCAAAATCACCAGTATAGCCTGTTCCTCCAAGGAAACGCCACCTACTGACAGGGACCGCATCTTGCACAGCCTTTCCACGGCACCCACTGACTCAATATACAGGGAGTGGTCCAATTTCACCCACAGACACCACCTAACGCCTCAGAAACTAAACAAGGTGTGTGAATACCCAAACAATAACTTAAGGAAAGAAACAACAACTGATCGACATGGGAAGAAATCAGCGAAAGAACTCAGGAAATATGAAGAACCAAACGGAAAACACACCCCCAAAGAGGAGCACCAGCCCCCTAGAAACGGACACCAACCAAAATCAGGCAACCAATATGACAGAAGAGGAATTTCGTATGTGGATCATAAGAACACTCACCCAGCTGCAACAACAACTCAATGACCAACACAAAGAAACCACAAAAAGCCTCCAGGATATGGGAAAAGAAATAGACACAATGAAGAAAAGTGTAACCGAACTCCTGGAAATGAAGAATCAATTCAAGGAACTACAAAATACAGTGGAAAGTCTCAAGAACAGGGTAGATCAAACAGAAGAAAGAATCTCAGAGCTTGAAGATAACACCCTCCAATTAAATAAATCAGTCACAGAAATAGAGCAGAGAAACAAGAGAAAAGAGCAAAGCCTACAAGAGCTGTGGGATTATGTGAAGAAACCTAATGTGAGGGTCATAGGGTTACAAGAAGGGGAAGAAGACAACACTCAAGGGTTGGACAAGCTGTTTGAAGATATAATAGAGGAAAATTTCCCAGGCCTTGCTCAAAATCTTGAGATACAAGTTCAAGAAGCTCAGAGGACCCCTGGGAGATTCAACGCAAACAGGAAGACGTCACGACATGCAGTCATCAGACTGACCAAAGTATCAACTAAAGAGGCCCTTCTAAGAGCTGTAAGACAAAAGAAGCAAGTAACATACAAGGGAAAGCCAGTTCGAATAACATCAGACTTCTCTAATGAGACTTTACAAGCAAGGAGAGACTGGGGCCCCATTCTCACTCTTTTGAAACAAAACAATGCCCAGCCTAGAATATTATTCCCTGCAAAACTAAGCTTCGTATATGAAGGAGAAACAAAAACATTCTCAGACAAGTAAAGGCTCAGAGAATTCACCAAGACAAGACCAGCCCTACAAGAAGTACTTAAAACAGCGTTATGCACGGAACATCATAATAATAACCCACGAATATAAAAATAACCAAAACCCAAAGATATTAAAGGCCAGATATTACAATGGGTCAAGACAGAAATCATAGCAACATCCAACCCAACAGAATGATCAGTAATCTACCTTACCTATCAGTTCTCTCAATAAATGTGAATGGCTTAAACTCTCCACTCAAGAGACATAGGCTGGCTGAATGGATAAGAAAATACAGGCCAAGTCTATGCTGTCTTCAGGAAACACATCTAACCTGCAAGGATGCATATAGACTAAAAATAAAAGGGTGGAGATCAATATTCCAAGCAAATAGAAGCCAAAAGAAGGCTGGTGTGGCAGTTCTAATTTCAGACGATTTAGTTTTTAAACCAACAAAAGTAGTGAAAGACAAAGAGGGTCATTATATAATGGTGAAGGGCACAGTCCAACAAGAAGAGATAACAATTTTAAATATATATGCACCCAACTTAGGTGCACCCAGATTCATAAAGCAAACCTTACTGGAGCTAAGCAAATGGATTAATAGCAACTCCATAATCGCCGGAGATTTCAACACCCCACTGACAGCACGAGACAGATCCTCCAAACAGAAAAGTAATAAAGAAATAATGGACTTAAACAAAACTCTAAAACAATTGGGTCTGACAGACATCTACAGAACATTCTACCCAAAATCCACTGAATATACGTTCTTCTCATCAGCTCACGGGACATTCTCTAAGATTGACCATATCCTAGGACACAAAGAAAATCTCAAGAAATTTAAAAAAATAGAAATCATACCATGTACCTTCTCAGATTACAGTGGAATAAAACTAGAAATCAACCCTAACAGAAACTCACATTTCTACACAAAAACGTGGAAATTAAACAACCTCCTACTAAATGATTACTTCGTAAATGAAGAAATCAAGACGGAAATAAAAAAGTTCTATGAAGAAAACGACAATGGAGAGACAAGTTATCAACTCCTCTGGGACACAGCTAAAGCAGTTCTGAGAGGAAAGTTTATCTCCATAAATGCCTATAACCAAAAGACAAGAAGATCACAAATAGACAATCTAATGAAACGACTCAAAGAGCTGGAAAAAGAAGAACAGACCAACCCCAAACCCAGCAGAAGAAGTGAAATCAACAAGATCAAATCAGAACTAAACGAAATTGAAAACAGGGAAGCTATTCAGGAGATTAATAAAACAAAAAGTTGGTTCTTTGAAAAAATAAACAAAATTGACACACCATTGGCTAAGCTAACGAAAAGCAGAAAAGAGAAATCTCTAATAAGCTCCATCAGGAATAAAAAAGGAGATATCACAACTGATCCCAAAGATATACAAGATATAATTTATGAATACTACAAAAATCTTTATGCACACAAACTAGAAAATGTGGAGGAAATGGACAAATTTCTAGAAACACACAGCCTCCCTAGGCTCAACCAGGAAGAAATAGATTCCCTGAACAGACCAATCTCAACAGCTGAAAGAGAAACAGCAATTAAAAATCTCCCTAAAAAGAAAAGTCCCGGTCCAGATGGCTTCACACCTGAATTTTACCATACTTACAAAGAAGAACTAGTACCTATCTTGCAGAAACTATTCCACAACATCGAGAAGAACGGAAACCTCCCCGACACCTTTTATGAAGCGAATATTACTCTGATACCAAAACCAGGAAAGGATGCAACAAAAAAAGAAAACTATAGACCAATATCCCTAATGAATATAGATGCAAAAATTTTCAACAAAATCTTAGCTAACCGAATCCAGACACTTATCAAAAAAATAATCCACCACAACCAAGTGGGCTTCATCCCAGGGATGCAGGGATGGTTCAACATTCGTAAATCTATAAATGCAACTCACCACATAAACAGAAGCAAAAACAAAGACCACATGATTCTTTCAATAGATGCAGAAAAAGCTTTTGACAAAATTCAACACCCTTTCATGATACGAACACTTAAGAAAATAGGCATAGAAGGGACGTACCTAAAAATGATACAAGCCATATATGACAAACCCATAGCCAACATCATACTGAATGGGGAAAAATTGAAATCATTCCCACTTAGAACTGGAAACTGACAAGGCTGCCCACTATCTCCACTTCTGTTCAACATAGTGCTGGAAGTCTTGGCTACAGCAATCAGACAGGAAAATGGAATCAAAGGTATCCAGATAGGGGCAGAAGAGATCAAACTTTCACTGTTTGCTGATGATATGATATTGTATCTAGAAAACCCCAAGGATTCAACCAAGAAACTCCTGGAACTGATTAATGAATTTAGCAAAGTCTCAGGATACAAAATGAATACACAGAAATCAGAGGCATTCATATACGCCAACAACAATCTAATTGAGAACCAAATCAAAGACTCAATTCCCTTCACAATAGCAACAAAGAAATTAAAGTACCTAGGAATATACTTAACCAAGGACGTAAAAGACCTCTACAGGGAGAACTATGAAACACTGAGGAAGGAAATAGCAGAGGATATAAACAGATGGAAATCCATCCCATGCTCGTGGATTGGCAGACTCAACATCATCAAAATGTCTATACTACCCAAACTGATCTACAGATTCAATGCAATACCTATTAAAATCCCATCAGCATTCTTCATAGATATAGAAAAAATAATTTTACGCTTCGTATGGAACCAAAGAAGGCCCTGAATATCAAGAGCAATTCTGGGCAACAAAAACAAAATGGGAGGCATTAATATGCCAGATATCAAACTATACTACAAAGCTGTAGTAATTAAAACAATATGGTATTGGCATAAAAATAGGAATATTGACCAGTGGAACAGATGTGAGAATCCTGATATAAAACCATCCTCATATAGCCATCTAATCTTTGACAAAGCAGACAAAAACCTACGCTGGGGAAAAGAATCCCTCTTCAATAAATGGTGCTGGGAAAACTGGATAGCCACCTGTAGAAGGCTAAAACAGGACCCACACCTTTCACCTCTCACAAAAACCAACTCACGCTGGATAACAGACTTAAACCTAAGGTATGAAACTATTAGAACTCTAGAGGAAAAAGTTGGAAACACTCTCCTAGACATTGGCCTGGGCAAAGAGTTTATGAAGAAGTCCCCAAAGGCAATCACAGCAGCAACAAAAATAAATAAATGGGACATGATCAAACTAAAAAGCTTCTGCACAGCCAAAGAAATAGTCATTAAAGTAAACAGACAACCTACAGAATGGGAGAAAATTTTTGCATCCTATGCATCCGATAAGGGACTGATAACTAGAATATACTTAGAACTCACGAAAATCAGGAAGAAAAAATCAAATAACCTCATTAAAAAGTGGGCAAAGGACTTGAACAGAAATTTTTCTAAAGAAGACAGAAGAATGGCCAACAAACATATGAAAAAATGCTCAACATCTCTAATCATCAGGGAAATGCAAATCAAAACCACAATGAGATATCACTTAACCCCAGTGAGAATGGCCTTTATCAAAAAATCTCCAAACAATCAATGCTGGCGTGGTTGCGGAGAGAGAGGAACACTCCTACACTGCTGGTGGGACTGCAAACTAGTTCAACCTCTGTGGAAAGCAATATGGAGATACCTTAAAGCGATATAAGTGAATCTACCATTTGATCCAGCAATCCCATTTCTGGGCATCTACCCAAATGATCCAGTGACACTCTACAAAAAAGACACCTGCACTCGAATGTTTATAGCAGCACAATTCATAATTGCAAGGCTGTGGAAACAGCCCAAGTGCCCATCAATCCAAGAATGGATTAATAAAATGTGGTATATGTATACCATGGAGTACTATTCAGCTCTAAGAAACAATGGTGATATAGCACATCTTATATTTTCCTGGTTAGAGCTGGAATCCATACTACTAAGTGAAGTATCCCAAGAATGGAAAAACAAGCACCAGATATATTCTCCAGCAAACTGGTATTAACTGAGTAGCATCTAAGTGGACACATAGGTACTACAGTAATAGGGTATTGGGCAGGTGGGAGGGGGGAGGGGGGCGGGTACATATATACATAATGAGTGAGATGTGCACCATCTGGGGGATGGTCATGATGGAGACACAGACTTTTGGGGGGAGGGGGGGAAATGCGCATTTATTGAAACCTTAAAATCTGTACCCCCATAATATGCCGAAATAAAAATAAATAAATAAATAAATAAATATATATGGAAGGACTATTAGAAAAAACTGCTGAAAGAGTTAAAAGTGTTTACTTTTGAGTGAATCTGTAGGTGGAAAAGGGATCGCACCATCTTCTCCTCTAGTTCTTTTTTTTCCAGCCATACTCATCTAACTCTTTGATAAACATAAAAAAAGGTATGTTTTTTTACTAATCTTAATCATATACACTGAGCAGATAAAATATAAGATCTCCTCTATCGGAATAATGCTACCGATTTATTCAAAGTTTACAAGAAAGAAAACCAAATATGAAACTAGACAGGTTTCTTACCAACTTACTTTAAGTGTGAAGGAAAAAAGAGAAAAGAATAAAATGAAAAGAAAATGAAATAAAGCATAAAAAAATAGAATAAAAAATTAAATAAAGTTAAGAAAAAAAATTAAAAAAAAAAAGAAAGGTTTCAAGACAGGTTTCAAGAAACTAGGCTAATGGAAGGTTATGAAGGCTAGAATAAAGAACTTAAATTTGATCTGAGTAACAGTGAGTGACTTTGTAAAGAAAATAAAGCTAAGCACTTTTAGAGAATTAAATCAGCTGCCATGTGACATAAGGCAACGGCCAGCCGCTGGCAAATCATAGTACATGAAAGAAATAGGTAATTAAGGCATAACGTATAGGTAATTAAGGCATGAGCTAAGCTTCCTAAGCAAGGAGACTTAAACATTGTCATTAAATGTTTATCAGAAAACGAAGAAAGCCCATCAACATAGATATATCTCTATTTGATAAAAATTTTAGCCTAACTTCAAGAAAACTTACTCTTTTTCTCTTTCTCTAGAGTCTCCCTCTCTCTTCGTTTATCAATTATCTCGCCTTCACATAATGCCTTTTCATCTTGAACTCGTCTCAGATCATGTGTAATGGCATCAATCTGGGGCTGAAGATTCTCACAGTTTTCTGTCGTCTTTAGCTCATTTTGCAAATCCTCTATCATTTTGCGGGTATTACTTATTCTCCTCTGTCGGTCATGCTCTTCGTTTTGCTTTACTGTTAAAGCCTGCTGAAGTTCCTCAATCTAATAAAACAAAAAGTTAATACTTGAGAGTGTTCTCCTGGTATATAAGGCTTTCATAGTAATATACTAATTTTAGAAAGTGCATAGAGGGAAGTAAAACTCAATGGAAATGAAGCAGGGGAAAGAGGGGAGGAGAGGATGGGCAAAACCCTACCTAATGGATACAATACACACTACATGGGTGATGGGCACACTTTTAACCCTGACTCAAGGATTACAAAAGTGATCCACGTAACCAAAAGCATTTTTACCCCGGTAATACTCAGAAATTTTTTTTAAAAAAGGTAAAGCAGAAACTACTAGACAATTAAAAAATAAGGTTGATATTTTTTAAATAAAAAAGATGATTTGAAAAAAATTATAAGAGTAATAAACCCTTGCAAACATGAAAGGACAAACAAGAAAATGAATTTTAAATCAGCCTTTTCATGTCCTGCTCTTAACCATAAACAAACAACCAAAGATCCCCAGATAAATAAGGAAAGACTCCAGGAAGAAAGAAACCAAAATAAGAAAACGAAAAACAAATACCAAGAAAAAAAGATAAGAGAGAAAAAAGAAGAAAACTTCAAAAAACTTTTAGTTTATATTCTCAGAAAGATTTGTGAAGATATTATATATATCAAAACAATAAGATACTATGAATTAACAATATATAATAAAAAATGTTCTTAGAAATTAATAAACATGATTTCTGAATGCCAAAATTCAATTCAGGGGTACAAGATAAACCTGAGGAAATAGCAAAGGAAACAGACACAAAGACATGTTCCATCATGAAATCTCCTTGACTGTGTTTCATCACACAGATGTTTTCTGAAGTTCAACTTTTTGGAAGAAGAAAAGTCCCTCTCCCTTAAGTTTTAAACTTTGCTAGGTTAAGTATGAACTAAAATTTAAATAAATAGGATTTTCCTTAGCAAAAAATTACCTGCAATAAGCTAAAGTTTTACAATTTAACTGTCTTCATTTCTAGAAATTAGAGCTATAAACCAAGATTACATCAAAACACATTAAAATTTAACAATAGGCCGGGCGTGGTGGCTCACGCCTGTAATCCTAGCACTCTGGGAGGCCGAGGCGGGCGGATGGCTCAAGGTCAGGAGTTCCAAACCAGCCTGAGCAAGAGCGAGACCCCGTCTCTACTATAGATAGAAAGAAATTAATTGGCCAAATAATATATATAGAAAAAAATTAGCCGGGCATGGTGGTGCATGCCTGTAGTCCCAGCTACTTGGGAGGCTGAGGTAGGAGGATTGCTTGAGCCCAGGAGTTTGAGGTTGCTGTGAGCTAGGCTGACACCACGGCACTCACTCTAGCCTGGGCAACAAAGCGAGACTCTGTCTCAAAAAAAAAAAAAAAAAAAAAAATTAACAATAAAAATGTAATCAAAATGAAAAGTTCTGTAGTTTAAGTATGCTTTATTTCATTAATTCCAATCATGTATAAAGGTACACAGGCATTTTCTACATAAATGTCATCACTGATTTCTTGAAATGAAAGATCTATTCAGTGTTTAAAAAAAACAAAACCCAGAATATATACCTCAGAATTTAATTTCTGCTATTAAGATAACTAAATCCACCATTATTCTATTAAAAAACCTTGAGCCTTCGAGCTCAAAGATCATAAAGCATAAATGAGTAGTTTTGAGAAATTTTTCCTAATTGTCCTCTGTGCAACTACTACACTTCCAAATCTTAGTTTCACTCACAGATTAAGAAATAGAGAATGACAGCCGGGCACGGTGGCTCACGCCTGTAATCCTAGCACTCTGGGAGGCCAAGGCAGGCGGATTGCTCGAGGTCAGGAGTTCAAAACCAGCCTCAGCAAGAGCGAGACCCCGTCTCTATTATAAAATAGAAAGAAATTAATTGACCAGCTAATATATATACAAAAAATTAGCCGGGCATGGTGGCGCATGCCTGTAGTCCCAGCTACTCGGGAGGCTGAGGCAGAAGGATTGCTTGAGCCCAGGAGTTTGAGGTTGCTGTGAGCTAGGCTGATGCCACAGCACTCACTCTAGCGTGGGCAACAAAGTGAGACTCTGTCTCAAAAAAAAAAAAAAAGAAAGAAAGAAAAAAGAAAAAAAAAAAAAAGAAAAGAAATAGAGAATGAGGAGGATCTTAACAATTCAATTCCTAAACAAGAATTTGTCACATAATCCAAACCTAAAAACAAAAGTCAGGGCAAATTAACATAATAAAAATTTCAGTAAAAAAAATCTTACATGTTTATCTTTTCTTTCTATGACATCTTGCTTTTGTTTGCATTTTTGAGATGTCTCCTTAATATCTGCTGCCTGTAAAATTAAACCAGGGGGGAAAAGTTAATTAAAAATTCATGCAAGCCAATTATATGGCCCTGTCCATTCCAATATTGTTATGTGAGTTAACCCACAAAAATTTTTCACAATTTCAACAAAATTCATAATTATCACCAAAAATACTAACAGTTATTTATAAATCTACAAAAGGTTATTTCTATTGATATTAAAAAATAAGTGCATGTGTATGCTTTATTTCTTGACATTTATTTTCCTGTGGTGTTTTTATCTGATCCTAAAAAACATCCTACAAGATAGTCAGGGGAGATATTACTGCTTTTCTACACATGAAGAAAGTAAGCCTCAAAGAGGCCAAGTAACCTCTGCTCATAGCTAAAAAATGGTAACATCCAAAATCAGGTCTTATTTCAAATATAGAGTTCTCCTATCATAGTAAGTATGTTACCTCCTTGATATCTTTCATTAACAAATAAAACATGTAAACTACATATTAACACATATTACACATCACTAACACATAAAATATGTAATCCAAACAGTGAAGAATAGGGCTGTACAGAAAAGAATTAACACTGTAGTCCTAACAATTACTCTTAGAAAGGCTTGCTTGCAAGGTTGGCCCTCGGCTGCTATCTGGGTGGATTTTGGGAGTGTTTGTACCATTTCCTAACTGTTAAGAGTGGTATACTGCCCCTGTTTGTACAGACAATGTGGGTGAGGCTAAACTCTTGCTTTCCTTCTTGGATTCTGTTTATTTTTAAATGAGTGCTGAGTCTCTACTGTGCTTCCCCAGTAGACATCACCTTTACAAGGTGTTGTCACAATATGATGATGGAGGAATTAAGCAGGTTTTATGGGACTTCACCAGGAGAGGACCCTTGGAAGCTTGTGCATGATTTCCCCAGGACTTTGCCCTATGTGCATACTCCCTTTACTGATTGTTTTGTATCTTTTCCCTGTAATAAATCTTAGCTATGAGTCCTCCTCCCACTATCACTGAAATTGTAGTAGATTCCCATAGCTAAGGAAAAAGTAGTTTCTTCCTGTAGAGGAAAACTAATTTATTGACACTAGTAATACCGATTTATGCTTAAATCATACAAGAGCTGTCTGGAAAGTATCCAGCCATTGTTGTCTCTATTTTTCTTATCACATAGCTGGATACTTTCCGGACAGTCCTCATAATGTTAATCATGTAAGATAAAAATTAGTATTACTATCTTCACTTGACTAATAAAAGTAAAGCTCAGTGAGACTAAATAACTTGCTAAAGGTCAGGCATTTAGTAAATGGCAGAGTGAGGATTTAAAATACAGATCTGTGTGAATCTAAACCCTATGCCGTGTCCATAACACTTTATCACCTCCCTGGCATGCTTGGGGAAAAAAAATTGTAAGTGTTGGAAAAAGTTTTCTTCTGGAACAGAGGGCAAAGGAATAAGAATAGCATGTATAGTAAACAAAAGTAATCATTTTGCTCCTGCTGCACAGCTAATACTTTAAAAAAAAAAAAATTCCAGACTGGTATAATGTGCCACTTCCAGAATCCTGGATCACTTCTTTAGGAAAAATATTCTAAAATATCTTAGGCTATGTAGATTTTCAAATAAACAAATTCGGCTCTTAGATGTTTGACAATGCCTTAATAGCTGGGCTTCTGTTAGGAACAGACAAGCAAAACAAAGGGTTTTTAAATATGTTTCCTTAATTAAGAGATTTGGAATTTATTATGTGTATTTTTTTCACTATAACAGTAATTCCACAGAAAATTCAGGAACCAAAAAAAAAAAGCAATTACAAATCCACAACCTAACTACAACTAACTCCATTAACATAACAATGATGGCCAACTATTAGTTCTGTATCTTTGAGGAAGTCACTTACCACCGGGATTCAGTATCCTTAACTATAAAATGGGAGGATTTATCTAGAATAATATCTATAATTCTTTCTTGCTCTAAAATTTAAAATAATCAATAGTAATTCTCTTTAAAATCAGATCCAATCAAGTCCTAAAATTCTTATCTGTTCTGAAAAACTGTTTAATCTTCTGGACTTGAGCATAATAATTTTAAGTCATTTTAATCCATATTAGAATTAAGACATAGTGGAGTTTTTCTGACACGATAGTAGCAAATTCTAAACCACTGACTCTTTTTCTCTGTTACAGACTTTATATTCCTAGATATGGCCCTTCTCACTCAGCAAGCACTGTTCAACATGCATAGTAAATAAATGTTTGGTACCATCTAGCTTGAGAAATTATTTTTCTTACAGGCTGCCCCAAAAAAGAGAAAGCACAATCATGGGTTTAAATGAAAAGAGCTCCACACAACTGCTTTTTCACAAACAAAAGTTAAAACTTATATTAATCATACTTGTATATTGAATGGTCCTTTATCAAATTGGCAATCTTCAATCAGTAATGAAAAACCTGGAGTAGTATGTTCACACTTATATACAATTTTAAAAATAAAAAATGATTTTTCAATAGTGGAAATCACTTTTGACTCTATTTTTTTTATAATAGCAGTTACAGGTTGAAATCTTTCTTCCTTTTATGAACACTGACACTTATCTTCGAGCACAATGGCCAACATCAGGGGTATATAATACAAACACATTAAAAATGGTTTTCTGATTTCACAAAATTAACCTTCATATAGCATTAATTCCACTGGTCTAATTACAAAGCACTCTACTTACTTGAGCTAAGTGACCAATTTATGCCAGAGGTTCTTAAGTAAGGGTCAATGCCTTGATTCAGTGCATCTATGAAAATTTTGGATTTGCTTATTTTGAGTTATTCTGGAAGCATGAATTTAAACCATTTTCAAAATGATCTCTGACACCAAAATCCCCCCCCAAATTAAAAGCCATGACCATAAAAATTTTTAAGTTATACTTTTAAAATACAGGGAATATTCTATAAAACATATTTTTTATATTACCCTCCTTCAAAAGGGTGTGTAGGCCGGGCGCGGTGGCTCACGCCTGTAATCCTAGCTCTCTGGGAGGCCGAGGCGGGCGGATTGCTCGAGGTTGGGAGTTCGAAACCAGCCTGAGCAAGAGCGAGACCCCGTCTCTACTATAAATAGAAAGAAACTAATTGGCCAACTAATATATATAGAAAAAATTAGCCGGGCATTGTGGCACATGCCTGTAGTCCCAGCTACTTGGGAGGCTGAGACAGAAGGATCGCTTGAGCCCAGGAGTTTGAGGTTGCTGTGAGCTAGGCTGACGCCACGGCACTCACTCTAGCCTAGGCAACAAAGCAAGACTCTGTCTCAAAAAAAAAAAAAAAAAAAAAGGGTGTGTAATTACAAAGCAGATTAAATAATAAATTCACAAAAGCAACTCATTGTTTCTAAATACTACTATGAATCTTCTTGTAATTAAAACAATCACAATTTCATTTTTCTTTCTTTGTATCTTAGAATTTCTGTAAAGTGTCAATCCTCTAACAGTAACAAGACTCTGAAAACCTTGTGGTGGTAGAATTCCTGGTTAAAAAACTTAAGGAATGAAAGCTACAAGTAAACTCTAGAAAATACCTGGAAAACTTGAAAAATATTTTTTTATATTTGCTAAAATAAAATTCAAACAATCCAAAATCAAACCCACAAAGTACCTTTTCTTTGATTCGAGCCTCCAAATTGTGACGTTGCCTTTCAATTTCCTCAATTCGACGAGTTATAGGAATCTGCCCTTCTTTAAGTTTTCTGACCTCTTCCTTCACTCGGTCACGAGCTAGTTTTACTTCTTCATATTCCTGACGAACATTTTCATATTCCTTGCAAATAATTCAAGAAATAGAATGAATTACCAGCCTAAATTAACATATATGCTGAAATTAAGATACAAGTAGAAATCAAATCTAAGAAAAGACTGTTTTGATATCCCTTTGGCAGGTGTATTAATATAAAATTTGCCCTCTGAGACAACCTCAAAAATAGTAAATACCAATATAAGGATTTAATAAGAGTCCTAATATTTACTGAGCATTGATTTCTATCACTAGGCTGGACTCTGACTTCCATCCTTTTCTGTTTCATTGAAACTTACATTCTAATGCTATTAAAATGAGATTTGCCTTTAATCTCTCAAATAAAGGGGGATAAAAGGATGTATAAATAAGCAACTCAGTTATAAAAGGCAAAAATGAAAAAAAAATACAAAACAAATGGAAAATGGGTCAAAGGGAAAACAAAAAGCATGTAGCTACCTAGGTGAAAATGATCCTTGTCATGTCACAGGAATTAATAAATATCTGCTAAACAAAAGCAAGTGGAACACTGAGACAACTCATGAATGAATGGGATGAAGAAAAAAAGAGAAACACAAGTAAATTTAAGAATAAATTTAAAAAAAAAAGAAAAGTGAAAAAAGATTGAAATCAATCTTAGGAAAAAAATGGAAAACCAAAAGATTTCAAAAGACAAAGTGGATGAAGTAGTAATAACGGACATAGGAAAAATGCAATCAAAAAAGGTGAAGAGCCGGGCGCGGTGGCTCACGCCTGTAATCCTAGCACTCTGGGAGGCTGAGGCGGGCGGACTGCTCGAGGTCAGGAGTTCGAAACCAGCCTGAGCAAGAGCGAGACCCCGTCTCTACTATAAATAGAAAGAAATTAATTGGCCAACTAATATATATATAAAATTAGCCGGGCATGGTGGCGCATGCCTGTAGTCCCAGCTACTCGGGAGGCTGAGGCAGCAGGATTGCTAGAGCCCAGGAGATTGAGGTTGCTGTGAGCTAGGCTGACGCCACGGCACTCACTCTAGCCTGGGCAACAAAGCGAGACTCTGTCTCAAAAAAAAAAAAAAAAAAAAAAAAAAAAAAGGTGAAGAAATTAAAAAGTTTAAGAATAATCAAATCATGAAATAGCATAGGGTGAGAATGCCAAAAATTTTTTTAAATCTAGTAACAATTATTTCCATTCTAACTTTGGAACAAACACTACAAAACTTTCTTACCTATTTTGTTTCACCTGTTATAAAGTAATGCATAGTGGGAATTAAATCTTTACCCAAACTGTGGTCTTAAATAAAATGTACATCACACAGATTACAATATAGTAAACTCAGGGAAATTATGAAACATAATTCTACATATGAGTAGAAAACTCTAGCTAAGATACATCTGTGGCTGAAGCTGATATAAGTGGCACATTCCAAGTAAATTCTCAGTGATCTGACTGAGGATAAAGTAAATTCTCACTGATCTAACTGAGGATACTCAAAGCTTTAATTTTTACATGTGTGAACATTTGTAGATCACTAACATTTAAAAAAAACAATCAAAGAACTATATGAGGATCAAAATCTGGAAGAATTAAGAGCACTGACAATTATTATTTGTTATATAATAACTAGCACACAGCTACATAAAAAAGCAAGAGACATAAATTTTATAATATACAAAGCAAAAAATGAAATAGCAGCACCTAATCTGAATGCATAGAAATTGGTTTTTATAACTACTCTGCTACTTAAAGAACCACCTATTTTTGCCTCTAATAATTAAGACTTACCACCCATGGTCTTTTTGCTTCAAGCATCTCAATTAAATCTAAGTGTCGCTTACGTTCATAGAATCTCTCCACATCTTGTTTGTATCTTTCATTTCTCTGAACCATTTTCTCTAGATATTCAGTTTTCTCTTTACATGAGGTCTAAAATAAATATTAGTTGAATGATTAGTTTAACTGAAAAAGACAACAGGTCAAATCTTTTAATAATGAAAAATAAACAATGCTAGCAAATTTTCACAAAAATTCCACAGGGATTGTTAAGAACTGTGTAAAAGTAACATTCATACCCGAGTTCTGGTCTAGGGTCTACAATTTATTAGTCATGTGACTGTGAGGAAGCCCTGCCACATCTCTGAGTCTGGACTCTTCTTGCCTAAAGATAAGAGAAATATCTGCTCCATCCACTTCAAGGGTAGAAGCAATTCACTTAATATAGGAGAAAACTCAACAAAAGCTGTAAAAGTGATATGCAAATAAAAGTAGTATTATCATGATTAATATGTTATGAACACCTGTGACTTAAAGGTCTTAGAAACAAGATGAAAGAAAGCTAAAATTTAATCTTTAAATTGCAAATTAACAAGTACAAAGATGTACTCAGAACCTAGTAGAATATATGTTTGTTTTTTTGTTTTCTGTTTTCCAGAGGATGGCAGGCAGCATAGGTGAGTATTTCAGATTTGTAGGATGTAGGGAAAAATAAAAGGACCAAAGGTGTATTCAAAGTAGGATAAAATAATTATAAAAAGTACAAACTGTCCAGGTGCGGTGGCTCACACCTGTAATCCTAGCATTTTGGGAAGCTGAGGTGGGAGGATAGCTTGAGGCCAGCAATTTAAGACCAGCCTGAGCAAGAGTGAGACTCTGCCCCTACAAAAATTAGAAAAATTAGCTGGTGTGGTAGTGTACACATATAGTCCAGCTAGCTATTCATAAGGCTGAGGCAGGAGGATCGCTTGAATCCAGGAGCTTGAGGTTGCAGTGAGCTATCATGACACCACTGCACCCTAGCCAAGGCAATACAGTGAGACCCTGTCTCAATAAAATAAAAAAAGCTCAGAACAATTATTTTGGTCATTCACTCTGAGTAAGTATAATAATAAAAGTAACATTCAATTACAATAAAATATATGTTGTCAAGTATAGACAGTTACATTAAAAAAAAGCATTTGTTCACAAGATTTCTTATTATGAAAATTTGCTATATTTATTCTGGTTGCTGGGATGTAGAAAAAGACGCATGAAATAAAAATACCTTTACAAATAATATGCTATAAAAGGACATTTTTTTGCTTATCTGTTTATTAAAGGTGAAAATAACAAATTTAACACTACAACTAAATGCATAGTTCTCTTACAAAGCCCACCCTCATACAACTGAAAAAGTACATGTGAGAACTGGGTCAATAGAAATGCTATCTATATTAAATGCCATATGGTAACTGTTACATTACCCAAAGCCTTACACGGTGCCTGTCACATATAGCAGGTGTTTAATAGATAATGAATGAATGAAAGAATAATACTGTAACTTCCTAAGAGAAAAAAAAAATTCATAATACTATTATCAGTTCCTTAAAAATTCAATTAAATGTATTTGCTGAAACAGTCAAATTTTTCAAACTTTACATTATCAAATCCAATCTCACTTTTTGTCACTTTGACATTAGCAGTACAATCCTGGGTGGAAAAAAAAAATCACAAATATGAATGTATTCAATGAATAAAAACTACTACCCACCCTCCCACATTTTGAGACATAGAAATCAGTAAGAAAAAAATGAGTTATCTATTTATAAATACCTCTAGTTGCTTTTCTTTCTCCCTGAAGTTTTTGAGTTCACAGTGATACCTGTGCATTTCTGGAGGACCAATTGACTTCTCAGTAGCCTCAAGGAGTTCAATTTTGCTGAGTTTAGCAAATTCTCCAACTTTGTCCTAGAGCACAAAAATTAACATCAGCAACAACTATCAGTTATAAATATCTTCAAAATGTACTTTACTAAATGGTTATACTTGTTAAGATGGAGTTTATTTTTTAAAAAAACTTTTGAGATATAAATCTTCATAAAACCATATATTATGTATACATACATATACATTATTCTTTAAAATCATAGAGACAAACAGGGTAGAAACTGTCATCTTTATGATAACCTTTAAAAAATTTCTACATCAATATTTCCAGGTTGAAATGCTTATATACATATAATAAAAATAGTTTAGGAATAAAAGAAAAAATAGTCCCCTGGATTGAAATGATCACTACCTCACATCAGTTGGAATATTATAAGGATTTTTTTTTTTAAGGCAATTTCAAACATCTACTTCTGGAGATAATCTTAACATTAGCTGATAAATATAAAAAGCTTTAAAATTTAAAATTTTTATTTAATTTGGACATAATCAAATCACCATGTTTCTGAAGAAAAGAAACTATAACTGAGTCACTAGAAAGCACTGAAAGCCAAATTTAAAAGGTATTTATTTGACTTTAACATTTACCATGCATTATCAAGATTTTTTATTTCTAATAAATTTAAAATGTTAAGATTTTAAAAGGCACTTGTATAGATACAAGTATTTTAGTACATCAAATACCTATACAAATACATTGATTAAAAAACTGTTTATTAACAAAATTTTAAGGGTCTACAATGGAAGCACAAGGTACTTCTCTATACTTAAAAATAACACAACTTTATTTCTTTCAAAATACTCTATAATTTAGACTTTTATTAATTGAAATTTTCTAAATTACTACAAATTAATAACATACTGTAAGTGATGAGATGCTACCTTTTACAAAGAACTGTTAGTAAGTATTAACAATGCACGGCCGAGTGTAGTGGCTCACGCCTGTAATCCCAGCACTTTGGGAGGCCAAGGCGGGAGGATCGCTTGAAGCTAGGAGTTCAAGACCAGCCTGGGTAACATAGTGAGACCCCATCTCTATAAAAATAAAAAAAAAAAAAAAAATTAGCCAGGCATGGTGGCACGCCTGTAGTCCCAGCTACTTGGGAGGCTGAGGCAGGAGGATCACTTGAGCCCAGGAGTTCAAGGTTGTAGTGAGCTATGATCATGCCTTCGCACTCCAGCCTGGGTGACAGAGCAAGACCCTTTCAAAACAAAAACAAAACAAAATACAGGAGTGCTACATTCGATTTAAATAATAGCCATTATAATATCCCTTGAAAAGTATTTATATTCATACAATGTATAAAAAGGAAAAACTATATATAAAATTTTTCCATCTTTATATTTATTTCTCTCATACCTGAGGTAGAAACTGGCAAAGATTGCCCACTTGAATATTTAAGGCTGCAACTTGCTCTTCCACTACTTTCTGGGTTGTAGATTTTTTGTTGATGAACCAAGAGGACTGATTTTTTGCCACATCAATCTCACGGGTGATTATAAGATTTCCAGAAGCCCTGAACCTAATTAAAAAATAATTTTAAAATATTTATATTCAGAATACTTACATTAGTTTAGAAATAAAATTTCCATAATTCTCTTGCATCAGAGGTACCAGACAGGATTATAATTTTTATTCCTTTTGATATTTTGATATGATATTTTTCCCAATAAAGAAATCTTGACATTTCATTAGTAACAATACCATAACTGACCACATATCAACTACTACTTACTCAACATTCAAAATTATTTAAACTGTTAAAATAAAATTAGAATAAATACCAAGACTAATTCCCAAGCACTACTACAGGAACTGGATTCAAAATGGGTTGGTATATTAAAGCATATGGCAGTTTAACCTTGAAACTCTCCCTACACAGAAAATGTATAAATGAAAATTGCCTTTTGTACCAGCATTTCCAGAAATCAAAACTAGCCAATCCAGGTAGCCCATGGCTTCCTCACCATCTACTCCATCCGCTTTGAATTCAGAAGGGATTACATCACACGGCTATAAAGAAACATTAAGCAATACAGAATCTGAAAGAAGGGTATTTACTCATTTCTTCCTTTTAGAAGTACTACTGCTCCACACCTGCCATCTATTCATCCATCTTCATCACTGGGAATCAGCAGCATGTGGTAGAAAGATAAATTATTGGTATCCAATCACTAAATAACAATGATAATTTGTAAATGTTGTATATATAGATTATATTGTAATCAACACTTCAAACATAGTAAGCTTTTAGGGCTTTAAAATAAGTAGTTTTAAATTTTCATTTTCAGCAGAATGACTAATAAAGTACCCTTATTGATCTTCCTGCTATCAACAACTAAAAATAATAGATAAAATATATCTTCATAAATGAATTTATGAGTTATCAGGAAAGTAGGAGATTCTGGCCAAATCCTAGTGCATGTGGGAACCCAGAATGGAAAAATGAAATTGGCTTTCACTTTGAGGGCATTTGCCCAATCTGGTGACTCTGAGGGTTCATTTTCCTGATCTCCTGGTAGAGAACAAAGACAGACAAAGCCCACAGGTATCCAATGTGGAGAGTCTAATAAAAAAACCACACCCAAGGGCTATATACTCAGTGTAAGGACAAACTAAGAAATATTTCATCACTATCACCACAAGCTGAGAATCACTAATATTGTTGATCCTGAAATGAAACTATCCAATGATCTCTGACAGAAGTTAATTATAATTCCCTCTGTAGGAATTTACCTTATCCTCAAAGATTTATCACAAAGTTCAAAGAGAAAGGAGCAGTTTAGTGTGAACACACCCTCCCCACAAGAAAACAAAGCATCATGGACAAACCCAACAGAAAGCAGAATCATAAAGATGAAAAAATGAAAGAGACATGGATAACTGAGTAAGAAAGCCTAATATGTCTAAATGAATTCTAGAAGAACAGGAGGGAGAATGGGTCAGTGGTAATATTTGAAGAGATATCAGACAAAAACTTCCCCAAACTCAGAAAACATAGATTTAAGAAGCTCAATAATATATACCAAGGGAAATAAATGAAACAACATGATATGAAACTATAAAACAACAACCAGCAAGACATGATTTTAAAAGCACCCTGAGATAAAGAGAATTACTGTCAAGGAAACTAAGATTAGATTCACATTAGCAGACAATAGCATTATACTTTGAAAATGCTGAGAAAAGATCTGTGACAATACAGAACTTTTTATCTAGCAAACACATCTTTCAAAATTTAAAGCAAAATATCATCACTTTCAGATAAAAACTGAATGTTTCAACAGAAGACACTCATTTAAGGAAATGTTAGAGAATGTCCTTCTGGCAGAAAGAAAGCGATCCCAGAGGGAAGATCAGTAATGCAGGAAGAAATGAAAAGCAAGACAAACAGAAATATGTGGGATCATTCTAAACAAACACTGAAAGTATAATTAATATATTATATTAACAATAATTATATCTTTATTATGAGTTTAAAAAATAAGAGACTTTAAAAAGCATGTAAGTTTGGAGAAGTTATTAAGAACAAAGTACTCTAAGATCTTTATTCAGTAGGAAGATAAAGATATTAATTAGACTCTAATAAGAATTTTTGTTCAAAATTCTAGTTACCACTAAAGCAAAAGAAGAATGCATACTTTCCAAGACAATAGAGAAGGAAAAAATGAAACACACAAAAGCTCAACAAAAGCAAGAAAGAAAATGCTAAACAGTGGGAAAAATAAAAAGCAGAGAAATAGGATGGTAAAAGTAAATTCAAACATATAAGTAATTACATTATTTGTAAGTGGACCATACACTGTATTTAAAAGACTACAGGAAAAAAATAATACCAGTTATACTAGTTTATATGAGATTTAAAATATAGGAAATAAATAAATGAGAATAGATAACCAGGAAAATACTTTTTTTTTTTTTTGAGACAGTGTCTCGCTTTGTTGCCTAGGCTAGAGTGAGTGCCGTGGCGTCAGCCTAGCTCACAGCAACCTCAAACTCCTGGGCTCAAACAATCCTTCTGCCTCAGCCTCCCAAGTAGCTGGGACTACAGGCATGTGCCACCATGCCCGGCTAATTGTTTCTATATATATTAGTTGGCCAATTAATTTCTTTCTATTTATAGTAGAGACGGGGTCTCACTCTTGCTCAGGCTGGTTTCGAACTCCTGACCTCGAGCAATCCGCCCGCCTGGGCCTCCCAGAGAGCTAGGATTACAGGCATGAGCCACTGCGCCCGGCCAGGAAAATACTTCTTGAAAAGCTGCTAACTACATTAATGGCAAATGAAGTCGATTTTAAGGTTAAAAACATCAAAAGATAGAAGTTAGTACACCAACAATAAGAAGTTCAATTCACCAGGAGGATTAATAATTTGAAACTTAGCTGTAACTAATGATGTCCTGGAAATATATAAAGCAAAAATTGACAGGACAAGGGTCAAGGGTAACTAACAAATCTTCACAGAGGGATAGTGTAATACATTTGTCAGGTATTAAGGAATCTAACAATTGAAATCAACAAAAATACAGAAGACTTAACATTAATAAACTTGAACTAACAAACAAATAAGGAACACTGCAGGTATCAACAGCAGAATACTCATTCTTACAGCCAAATGAAGAACAATTATAAAAGCCCACTATAAAAAGTAAGCCTCAGGCCGGGTGCGGTGGTTCACGCCTGTAATCCCAGCACTCTGGGAGGCCCAGGCGGGCGGATTGCTTGAGGTCAGGAGTTCAAAACCAGCCTGAGCAAGAGCGAGACCCCATCTCTACTATAAAGAGAAAGAAATCAATTGGCCAACTAATTTATATAGAAAAAATTAGCCGGGCATGGTGGCACATGCCTGTAGTCCCAGCTACTCGGGAGGCTGAGGCAGTAGGATCACTTGAGCCCAGGAGTTTGAGGTTGCTGTGAGCCTGGCTGACGCCACCGCACTCACTCTAGCCTGAGCAACAGAGTGAGACTCTGTCTCAAAAAGAAAAAAAAAAAAAAAGTAAGCCTCAACAAATTTCAAAGGATCAGTAACATAAAAACATCTCTATATTTCTACAGTTAAAATAGAAATCAATACTAAAAATATGTACAAGAAAATCACTAATTAGAATTAGAATCAACTTCTCATAAAGAAAATATTCAGAACTGAAATTAAATATGAACATAAAAAAATATGGCCGGGTGAGGTGGCTCATGCCTGTAATCCTAGCATTCTGGGAGGCCAAGGCAGGAGGATTGCTTGAGTTCAGGAGTTCGAGACCAACCTGAGCAAGAGCAAGATCCTGTCTCTACAAAAAATAGAAAAAATTAGCTGGGCATGATGGCACGGGCCTGTAGTCCCAGCTACTCCAGAGGCTGAGGCAGGAGGAAAGCTTGAGCCCACAAGTTTGAGGTTGCAGTGAGCTATGATGACACCACTGCACTCTAGTCAGGGTGACAGAGTGAGACTGTTTCAAAAAAGAAACAAAAAAGAAAATACCAAAATTTGTGAGATGAAGCAGAGGGTAATTTTTAACCTTTACTATTTACATTAGGGAAAACAAAAGACTGAAAATTAATACAATAAACATCCATTTCAAGAAATTAGATAAAGAAAAGAATCTAAAAGAAAGTTTAAAAAAGAGTCAGTAAAGGTAAGAATAGAAATTAATGAAATAGAAAACATGATGTAAGACAAAACAACAATGCAAAAATAGTTCATTAAAAAAGACTAACAAAATGGACAGATCAGTTTTTTTCAAATATAGGAGAAAAAAAGGACATGAATGAAAGAGGGAAATACAACTACAGATGACAAATAAATATATATTATATGTAATAGACATATATAATAAACTCATAAGAGAATATTATTCATGTCAATAAAATTTAAAACTAAGAAAAAATGGGAAAATCCTTTAAAAGGGATAAATAATGATATAAGAAGAAATAGAAAATATAAATAATTCCATTTCTATTAAATAACTTAAATCAGTATTTAGGGAAAAAAATTAAATCAGTACTTAGAAAGGCCAGTAAGTTTAACCAATCATTCAAACCACAAATATCTTTCACAAAATACAGATGTAAAAGTCCTAAAGAGTAGAAAACCAAATCTAGGAATGCATCAAAACAATTACGACAATATTGTGTTTATTCTAAGAGTGGAAAATTGAGCAAACACCAGGAAATTAATTCAACAACTTAAATGACAGGATCAACTCAATAGATACTGATGAAGTTCATCAGCTATTCATAATTAAAAGCATTCCAAATCAGGAACAGAAGGGAGTATCCCCAACCAACTAAAGTCCTACAGCAAATATCTCATTTTACTCCAACCACACTGCCATTCTTCTATGTCTCAGAAATAATAAAACTTAATTCCACTTTACATCTTTTATATTAACTGGTCTGATTAGAATATTATACTCCCAGATCTTCTTATGATTAGCACTTTTTTTTATCACTCACTTCTCTGCTCAAAAATAATCTCACAGGCCTTTCCCAAACACTCAATAGAAATGTTAAAAAGCACTCCCTCTCCCAAACCCTATCAAGTCCAATGACAAACTAAAATTTAATTATGAATTCTTTATCCTCAATATACTTGACCTAACAGCAGTATCAAACACAGATGATGAACAACTTTTTCCTCCTCAAGCCATTCAAAGCAATGGTTTCTAGGTTCTGTATTCTGACTCACTAGCCTATCCCTGTTTCCTTTCCTATGTTCAATCTCTAAAAGCTGCACTGCAGCAGGGTTTAGTTCTTAGACCTCTTCTTTCCTTCATCTATCTCTTCATTGGTAATTTCATCCATTATAATACTGACAATGTCCCAAATATATTATCTTTAGCCCAGACTTCTCCCTGAATGACAGGTTCATATATCTAACTGTCCACTCAACGTTTCTACCTGAATGTCTGCTAAGCATCTCAAACTTTACTATGTTTAACATTACTAAAATTAGGATGCAAATTTCAAACTATCTGTGTTTAGTTTAATTGGAAGCTGCATCTTACAAGTGGTGGCATCTTAGTTCAATGAAATGTGTCTACTCTAAATGAATTTCTGATCTTACTTTCCAAATGTCCTGTGGCAGCTTTCTCTATCTCAGTTAATAGAAACTCTACCCTTAAGCATGCCACATACTTTGTAGTACTCCTTGATGCCTCTCCCCTTCTCCCACACCCAACATCTAATTCATGAGCGAATCTTAAGCTACTAACATCTATTATATTAGTCACTTAACTGATATTCTTGCTTCTGCCTTTGCTCTCTTAAAGTCTATTTTCCATATAGCAACCCAAATAGTCTGTTTAAAATTTAAGTTAGATAATGTCATTCCTCTTCTGAAAACCTGGTGGCTTCACATTTTATGTAAAATAATTGCCAAGTCCTTACACTGGCTATAGGCTCTATACTTCTATGGCTATAGGCTCGATGAGCTGATATGTTCACACCTTATCATTTATTATACTATTTTCCTCCTTCAATGTGATCCAGTCACACTGGTTTCCACTTCAGGGCCTTGGCATTTGCAGATCCCTCTACTGGAAATGTTCTTTCCCCAAACAGGTCCATACTTATTACCTTCTCTTCTTCAGGTCTTTGTTCAAATGCTACCTTCTCAGTGAACTTGCCTGATCACACTCTTTAAAAAAATACAAAACTCCACTCTGGCACTCTTATCCTCCTTTCCTGCTTTATTTTTCTACATAGCACTACCTAACAAGATATATATTTTACTTATTTATCTGTCTCCCCTCATACCCCTAAATATAAATTCCATGAGGGCAGAGTGCTATATCCCCAATATATAGGTGCTCAATAAATATTTGAAAAATGACTGTATGCTCGAGATTATTCTAGCCACCATTCCACTCAATGAGTACATGACCAGTTAACATATTTGTGTAACAGCAATTATAATTTCAACAACTAGAGATGAGCTGTTTTACATCTGGTACTCTCAAGGGCACATGGACCCTGGCAGAACAGGTGACTATAATGTAACCACTTGGAGTTTGGGGAAAGGAAACCACCCCCATAACAGATTTGGTAAAACGGCTCTGGTTAGCAGCCAATGATTAGATTATTAGAGCTAGTAGCTATTACGCAGCAAGTAGTTTAACTCTTTAGATAACTAAGAAAACAATTGGGCCTTGGTGACTGAGAGTACAAAGTCAGGAGCTCTTAAGACCTATAGCCATCCGTCTGGACTTCTAAAACCTAAATGCTAATACTCCCTCTGTCTTTTATAAATATAGTCAGCTTAGTTTATCTGTTTCAGTTTTCAACATCTGAGAAGCCATTGTTCAATGATACCAAGGCCAACCCAGAGTATCTTTGGCAATTGTTTTTTAAAAAATGAGATATAATTCACATATTATATGACCTATTATTTTAAAGTGTATAATTCAATTTTTTTAAATTGTGGTAAAATACACATAACAAAGTTTACCATTTTAACCATTTCAGTCATACAGTTCAACAGTGGCTTTTATTACATTCACAAGGCTATGCAACCATCACCACTAATTCCAGAATATTTTCATCACCCCCCCCCAAAGAAAACCTTACCATACCCATTAAGCAGTCACCTAACATTCTCTCTTCCCCTCATACTCTAGTACCCACTAATCTATCCTTTGTGTCTATGGATTTGCCTATTTTGAACATTTCATATAAATAGAATCATATAACATGTGGTCTTTTTTTGTGTCTGGCTTCTTTTACTGAGCACAATGTTTTCAAGGTTCACCCATACCATAGCATGTATCAGTATTTCATTCCTTTTTATTGTTAAATAATGTCATATTGTACAGATATGCCAAGTTTTGTTTAGCCATTCATCAATGATGGATATTTGGGCTGTTTATAATTTTTTACTATGAAAATTAGGGAAAGCTAATTTTGTGTTAATGAGTAAACATTCTCTATAATACATATTTGTTAAAATAGAATAAATGGGCAAAAGAGTATCTGTATTCTAAATGTTGATAGATATTGCCAAAGAGAATATACTGATTACACTACCATGAACAAAGCATGACTACCATTTCCTTATATTTTCATATTATTGGATTTTACCTTTAAATGTTTTTAAACAGAAAGAAAAAAAATCCTCATTATCTTGACTTTCTTGATAATTAGTGAGGTAAAAGGTTCTATTTTATACTTTTTTTGCCATTTATTTATTTTTGTATTAAATTTCCTTGCTTGTTTTTCTATTAGGTTGTTTATAATTTTTACTGATTTGCATGAGAAATTGGCATTTTAGTAATTTTAAGAGTTGAACATATATTTTGTGCTAAAAATGTTTTATCTGTCACTTATTTTTAACTAGGGTATCATTACTTTTAGTTGGATTTCTATGCTGCCTAAATTTCCTATCTTATTTTTTATGTTTATTGAAACTTTTGTTCTGCTTAGAAAGGCCTATCTCATTCCCAAGATTTAAAAAACATTCCATATTTTTTCTATTTCCAAAGTTACATATTTTTTCACCTGGACTTCAATACTCTTAAATTTTGTTTATGTGTTGGGTTTTAGATAAAGCTCTAAATTTATCTTTTTAAAAAAAATTAACAGCCAATTATCTCAACACAGTTGGAGTAATTTACACTTGTGATAGCAATATACAGGGTAAGTATCCCTAATATAAAAATCAAAACTGTGAAATATTCCAAAATTTCTTGAACACCAACATGATGATGTTCCAAGGAAATGCTCACTGAAGCATTTCAGATTTCTTATTTTGGGATAAGGGAAGCTGAACTGGTAAGTATAATGCAAACATTCCAAAATCCAAAATACTTTTGGTCTCAAGCACTTCAGATAAGGGAGATTGGACCTGTAATAAAAATTACATATTTAGTTTCTGCCGCCAGTTCCTGGCACAGAACTCCTAATCCCTTCGAATTTCCTGGGTGACAGGAATGTCTTGTTCTAATGAGGCAACTCTTGGTAGGTTTCTGCGTGGAAGCTGGTCACCAAAAAGACAAAGCCTTGATTTAGAAGCTTGGAACTTGCAGCCCCACCCAGCTCTCATCCCCATCAATCATACCTATAACATGATGAAGCCTCCATAAAAATCCCTTGAACTACGCAGGGTTGGGAGAGCTCCCAGGTTGGGGATAACATCCATGTGTCGAGAGAGTGGTACACCCCAACTCCATGAGAACAGAAGCTCCTGCATTCTGGCCCCTTCCAGACCTCGCTCTGTATTTGACTATTCATCTGTATCCTCTGTAGTATCCTTTATATTAATAATAAATGGGTGAACTAAGTGTTTTGCATTTTGTGAGCCACTCTACCAAATACTTAATCTGAAGGAAGAGGTCTCCTGGGAACCCCAATTCATAGCTAGTTCGTCAAAAGTACAGGTTATGACCTGAGACTGGCAAACGGCATCTGAAGTGGGGGAGAGTCATGTGGGACTGAGCCCGTAATCTGTGGGCTCTGCGGTAATGCCAGATAGTGTCAGAACAGGTGTGGGGGAAAAACCCACACATCTGGTGTCACAAGTGTTTTATGTAGTGCTGAGTTTGAGAACGGCAAAAATAGTTTGGTTTTTCCTATCTCTTACAATACTCCACACTTGATCAAACTGTCACTTTTATAATAAATTAAGTTCTCACATTTAGATCTGCTCCTAGTTTCTCTATCCTGATCCTCTCATCTTCTGTACCAATACCATACTAATTATATCAACAGCTTTATAGTATACTTTAACATCTGGTTAAGTAAAAATCTTACAATTCTGCTTTTTCAAAATCTTCTTGGGCTTTCTGGAACATTTATTCTTCAAGATGAACTTTAGAATCAACTTGTAAACTTACCTGTTGAGACTCTCATTGAAACTGTATTAAATATATTCATTAACTTGAAAAGGACTGACACGTTAAAAAAATTAACTTTATGTTTCTAGGAACATATTATGCTTCTCCATTTATTTAGATTTTGTATTTTGATTTTGTATCCTTAAATAAAATTCTATCATTATATTTTAATAAGTTGGGTATAATTTTTTATTTATTTTCTTTTTACTTCTTTATTTCTCATCTCTACATAAATAAAAATTTTCTAATAATTTTTAAGTGAAAGATCATTTCCTCATATCCTATAAAATGACAGGGCAATCAAATAATCTTTAAGAGCTTTTGACCTCAAAAAATGCCACAATTTTCCACAAATACTCCAAAAACAACAGTCTCTAAAAATCATCTAAACAATGTATATATTTATGTATAAAAGACTACAAGTATATACACTGAGGATGGTCAACTGGTTTTATCATAAATACCAACTCTGGTCCATCAAAAATAGCCGCCAAGAGTGGTCAGTTGAGAATATCCATGCTCAATGTTAAAGAATACCATGATGAATTAATGGTATCATAGACATGAAATAAAAAATGATGACAGAAGTACCAAGTATCTGTTCATACATGAAGTTCACCAAACAATTAACAGTAGTTATTCCTAGAAAAACTATGGCAAGAAGGCTTTTATTTTCAACTTCATACACTTCTAAACTATTTTCATTTTTCAAAACAAGCATTATTTTCAAATCAGCAAAAACAACAGGTACTTTAAATTTGTGGAAAATATCTCTACTTATTAATGAACATTTAATAGTAATAATTCTATTACCTCTGATAAACTTAAAATTTCCTTGAGAATTTTTCCAGAATAAAATTCTTACAATTTAAGTTTTAAAAAAATGCATTTTAAAAAAGCTTAGCTGTCTGGATAAGCCATTCTTTAAATATTATTTCTAAGATTTATGTAATAATACTATATTAATACTCTTTTCTGGAGTCACCAGGATAATGTGAACATAAGAAATTATACAGGAAAAGGGGGTTACAGCACTTTTAACACTTACAATTCAATTTCAACCATGCCTTTGGAACATCCTCTCTTCACAAAAAACCCAACCTAAAACATAAAAAAGAAAAAGTGAGGTGTGTGATGACATTCTCAGGTTAACAATCAGAGTTGTAACAGTCATTATTATAATATTTGTCCATTAAGATTTTTTTCAGTAACTACTACTTGTATGTCCATTCCTACTGCTTTTAAAAGATATTCTTCCCAGATTTGAACACCTCCATTCTTCCTTCCCACAAATAACAATAATATTAGTTAAAATTTATTGAATTCCCATGTGCTAAGTAGTTACTCTCTTAACAAACCCCATGACAAAGCCAATAAGTGGCAAAAAACAGGTCTGAAGCCAGGAAATCTGGCTCCAGAGCTTGTGTACTTAGCGACTACACTGAATACTCTCAGTGAGAAGAGCAAAAGTCTATGAGAAAATAGGTCCTATAGTATGACCACAAAGTGCTATACCAAACCTTCTTACTACCATTGAAGACTTCTACAGTTACATAGATTAAATATTATAAAACCACTATAATATTATCTATCCTGTTGTTAATTAGGATATAACTGTCACCAAGTATCTTTCAAAAAAGGGCAAATTATAATCTACATAGTAAAATGGACATATTTAAGCTAGTTTCTATATATCTATTAGTCTACAAACCCTGGCCATAAAAAAAAAAAAAAATCAGACTCCATCTTAAATCAGGCTATAAATAATAAATACTAAAAAAGGTAGAAAGTATACCTTGCAAATAATAATCTTTTTAATAGTGGTAATGACAACGATGACAATTACAACCACAACAGCTAACATTTATTAAGCATTTACTATTTGCTGCTGTGCTAAGCACTTTACATGAAGGATATATATTATTTCCATTTTATAGATGATGAAACTGAGTCCTAAAAAGATGAAAAATCTCAACTCTGCCATATACAAGTTATTTGATGTTAGCCAGGTTACTTAAGCTCTGTTTGTTTGTTTGTTTGCTCATAGCTAGGAAACTAATGACTTCTTTGTAGGAGTGCTATCTGCTCATGAGCTTACAACAATCAAAATAGTTCATAACAATGAGAAGAAAAAAAATTAGAAGGCAGTTCTTATAAAATATCCATACAGATGGTGCAGAATGTTTTTGTTAAATTTTTATATTAGCATTTAAACAAAAATACAACATTAAAATATTCTTGCTGAAAACTTGGGCATCCCTTAAATACATCTGTGTATAACCGAAGGACTTCAATCTGTCATCTAGGAAACACACTGCACTCCACAGCCTCCCTTAAAAATACTCTCTTTGGGAATGCTCTTCTAGACACCTTTCTCTCTATATATATATATACGCAGAGATACATTTATACAATTCTACTTAAAAAAAATCATGCCAAGTATACTGTTTGTTTTGAAACCTGCCTTTTTCAACAAGTCATCAAATTCTTTTAATGGTAATTACTTCGAATAAACATCATCATTTAAAAAAAAATACTCTCACTCAAGGGTAAGAGATGTGTTTCTTTATGACAAAAAAAAAACACGTAAAGGTTGGTAAAAAAAACCCAATTCATTCCCACCATACAGCCTTTGGAATACAATCCAACAAAACACTACACAGAGACAGGGATTTAATTATCTGACAATTAAAAAACTATCATCAGAGAGGGGTCAGAGCAAGACGGACAAATAGAAACCCCCAGTGATTGTTCCTCCACATGAAGATCAAATTCAACATGAACATCAAAATTCCTATGCAGGCAAGGAAGCCCCTTCAGAAGAACCAAAAATTAGGTGAGCAATCACAGTACTTGGTTTTAACATTGTATCAAGGAAAGAGGCAGAGAAGAAGGCAGAAAAGACACTCTTGCACTGCCTACACCACCCCTCCCCCATCCCCCTGCAGTGCTGCCACCAGGCCAGGAGAGAATCTGTGTGCCTGGGGGAGGAGGATGCAATGATTATAGGAATTGATTGTGGGGCTCTGCATTGGAACTTAGGTCCACCCCATCACAGAAGAACACAGCACAGGGAAGAATTCTGCTTGGGCTCACAGAGGGGATATTTAGACCAGCCTGCTAGCCCCACCACAAGGTGACGAAAAGCTGCCTGAGCCCTGGAATAAATGTGAAAGGCAGGGCAGTGGTGCAAAGGTTGCATGCAGTCCTTGGGCAACTCCTGCAACTGTGCTGGCTGGGAGTCAGTGGTCTTGGGGTGCACATGACCCGGTGAGACACCAGCAGCAGCAGCCATGCCAGTGCCTGTGTCACCCCTTTCCCAATTCCAGGCAATGCAGCTCAGGAATAATCTTCTTCTGCTTGGGGAAAGGAAAAGGAAGAGTTCAGAAGACTTGTTTTGCAACCTGGGTACTGGCTCAGCCACAGTAAAATAAAGTACCAAGCAGACTCCTGAAGCCCCTGAGTCCAGGCCTTTGTTCTAGGAAAGCATTTCTAGACCCACCGTGGGTCAGAAGGAAACATGCTCCCCTGAAGGAAAGGACACAGTCCTGATGGGATTCACCACCTGCTGATTAAACAGCCCTTGGACTCTGAATAAACATCAGAGATAGCCAGGCAACAGTCACCATGGGCATTAGGTGAGACTGGGCTGGCTTCAGGTGTGATTTGGTACAGTCCTAACTGCAGTGGCCACGAGGGAGTGTGCACATCACTACTGCAACTCCAACAGCCTGGCATGCAGAGTGAGGGAAGTGAGTCAGTGACTTTGCCTGGTAATCCAGGGAATTCTCCCATATCTTACCCAAGTCCATCAAGACAGTAATACTAGAAATCTGTAAGAGTCACAGAATAATTGTGCTTGAGGCACCTTGAGTGCTAAAACAGCTGTAAGTGACCAAAGACTTAGATCACAACATCCAATTCCCTTTGAATATCTGGAAGTCTTTTCAAGAAGAACAGGTTCAAACAAGACTGCAAAGATTAAAATAAATACTGAACTCTTCAATGGCCAGACATTGATAAACATCCACAAGGATTAAGAACATCCAGGAAAACATTACTTCATGAAACAAACTAAATAAGGTACCAGTGACCAATCTTGGAGTGATGGAAATATGAGCCTTTCAGACAAAAAATCAAAATGGCTGTCCTAAGAAGTTCAGTGAACTTTAAGAAAACACAAAGAAAGAATTTCAGAAGCCTGTCAGAGAAATTTAACAAAGAGACTGAAATTATAAAAAGAAGAACAAGCAAAAATTGTATAGCTAAAAAATTCAACCGACAAACTGACAAATGCATGAATATCTCAACAGCAGAACTGATCCAGCAAAAGGAAGAATTTGCTCGAAGACAGGTGAAGAGATATTTCACGCAAATGGAAACCAAAAGACAGCAGGAGTAGCTATACTTCTATCAGATAAAATAGATTTCAAGACAAAAACTAGAAAAAGAGAGAAGGAAGGGCATTATATAATGATAAAGGGTCAATTCAGCAACAGGATATAACAATTTTAAATACGTATTTAGAATTGCATTATGTATTAAACACTAAACAATTGTAATATGTATTAAACACTAGAGTACCCAAATATATAAAAGCAAATATTACTACAGCTAAAGAAAGAAACAGATCCCAACACATTAAACGTTGGAGAACCCAACACTCTACTTTTAGCATCGGACAGATCATCCAGACAGAAAATCAAAACAGAAAAATTGAACTTAATTTGTACTATAGACCAAATGGACTTAATAGATATTTACAGAAGGTTTCATCCAACAGTTGCAGAATACAGGTTCTTCTCAATTCATGAATCATGTTCAAAGATAGACCATACATCAGGCTACAAAACAAGTCTTAAAAATTGTTTTTTAAAATTGAAATTGTATCAAGTACTTTCTCTGACCTCATTCAAATAAAACTAAAACTCAATAAATAATAAGAAGAACACTGGAAAATATACAAACACATGGAAATTACTGTTCCTGAATGACCAGTGGATCTATGAAGAGATTAAGAAGGAAATTTAAAAATTCCTCAAAACAAATGAAAATGAAAACATGCCATATCGAAATCTATAGGACACAGCAAAAGCATTAATAAGAGGAAAATTTATAGCAGTAAATGCCTACATCAAAAAAGTAGAAAAGCTTCAAATAAACAACCTAATGATGCATCTCAAAGAACTAGAAAAACAAAAGCAAACCAAACCCCAAATTACTAGAATAGAGATCAAAACAGAAATAAATGAAACTGAAACCAAAAAATACAAAAGATCAACAAAACAAAAAGTTACTTTTATAAAAAGATAAAGAAAATTGATACACTTTTACTAGACTAAGTAAAAAAGAGAGAAGGTCCAAATAGATAAAATCAGAGATGAAAAAGGGACATTACAACTGATAATGCGAAATACATAGAATTGTTTGAGACTACGATATGCCAATAAATGAGAAAACCTGGAAGAAATGGATAAACTGCTAGACATATACAATCTACCAAGACTGAACCAGAATACAAAACCCTAATAAACTAATAAGTATCAGGGACAGAAGCAATAAAAGTCTCCTATCAAAGAAAAGCCCAGGACTAGGCGCAGTGGCTCACGCCTGTAATACTAGTACTCAGGGAGGCTGAGGCCGGTGGATCGTTTGAGCTCAGGAGTTCAAGACCAGCCTGAGCAAGAGCAAGACTTCATCTCTACTAGAAAATAGAAAGAAGTTAGCCAGACAACTAAAAATATAGAGAAGAAATTAGTCAGGCATGGTGGCGCATGCCTGTAGTCCCAGCCACTCGGGAGGCTGAGGCAGAAGGATTGCTTGAGACCAGGAGTTTGAGGTTGCTGTTAGCTAGGCTGGTGCCAGGGCACTCTAGCCTGGGCAACAGAGTGAGACTCTGTCTCAGAAAAAGAAAAAGAAAAGCCCAGGTCACGATAGCTTCACCGCTAAATTCTATCAAGCATTCAAAGAAGAGCTAATAACAATCCTACTTAAACTATTAACATTAAAAAAAATTAAAGAGGAGGGAATATTCCCAAACTCAATCTATAAGGCTTGTATCACCCTAATACCCAAACCAGACAAAGAACACAAAAAAGAAAACTATAGGCCAGTATCACTAATGAACACAGATGCAAAAATCCTCAATAAAATACTAGCAAACTGAATTTAACAACACATTAAAAAGATTATTCATTATGAACAAATGGAATTCATCCCAGGGCAGGGTGCATCGTTCAACATATGCAAATCAATCAATGTGATATATCATATCAAGAGAACAAAGAACAAAAACCATTTGATCATTTCAATTGATGCTGAAAAAAAAAAATCGATAAAATTCAACATCTCTTCATGATAAAAAAACTCTAAAAAAAACTGAGTATAGAAGGAACTTACCTAAACATGATAAAAGCCATATATGCAGACCCATACCTGGTATCATACTGAATGGGGAAAAACTGAAAACCTTGCCCCCATGGTTTGAAACAAGACAAGGGTATCAAACTTCATCACTGTTACTCAATGTGATACTGAGAGTTTGAGCTAGAACAATCAGACATGAGAAAGAAATAAAGAGCATCCAAATTGGAAAATAAGAAGTCAAATTATCTTTGTTTGTAGATGATATGATCTTATTTAATATCTAGAGAAACCTAAAGACTCTACCCCAAAACTATTAGGAACTGATAAACAAATTCAGTAAAGTTGCAGGATATAAAATCAATATACAAAGATCATTAGCATTTCCATATGCCAACAGTAAATAATCAGAAAAAGAGACCAAGACATAATCTCATTTACAATAGCTACAAATAAAATAGAATACCTAGGAATAAACTTAATCAAAAAATGAAAGATCCCTATAATGGGAAACTGTAACACATTGATGAAAGAAACTGAAGAGGACACAGAAAAATTGAAAGATATGCCATGCTGATGGACTGGAAGAATCAATATCATTAAGATGTCCATACTACCCAAAGCAATCTATAGATTCAGTGCAATCCCCATCAAAATACCAATGATATTCTTCACAGAAATGGAAAAAATAATCCTATATGGAACCACAAAAGACCCAGAATAGCCAAAGCCATCCTGAGGAAAAAGAACAAAACTGGAGGAATCACATTACCTGACTTCAAATTATACTAAAGAACTGTAGTAACCAAATAGCATCATACTGGTATAAAAACAGACACATAGACCAATGGAAGAGAATAGAGAACCCCCAAATAAATCCATATATCTATAGTGAACTTATCTTTGACAAAGGTACCAAGAACTTACAGTGGAGAAAGAGTAGTCTCTTCAATAAATGGTGCTGAGAAAACTGGGTATCTACATGCAGAAGAATGAAACTAGACCCTTATCTCTTGTCATACATAAAAATCAAATCAAAATGGATTACAGACTTTAAGACCTGAAACCATGAGACCACTAAAAGAAAGCATCAGGGAAACACTTCAGGACATTGGTCTGAGCAAGGACTTCTTGAGTAATATCCCCAAAGCACAGGCAATCAAAGCAAAATTGGACAAACAGGATCACATCAAGCTAAAAAGCTTCTGCACAGAAAGGGAATTTTTGTGAGTCTGAGAGGGAGGCTGTGCTAGGGTTAATTTGCATTTTCCTTATAATTAATGAAGTTGAGCACCTTTTCATATTTTGGGTTGCCTCCTCTGTGAGACATATGAGCATTGTCTTTTGCCTATTTTTCTTCTGAGTTGTTACTGCTTTGCTTATCATATAGTCTGGATACCAATCTTTTGTTATATGTGTATATCTTCTCCCAATTTGCAGCTCATCTTTTCTCTTTATCGTGTGTACTCGTGAACAAAAGCTTCTTAATTTTATTATAGTTGAATTCACCAATACCTTCCTTTCAGTGTACACTCACATTTAAGAAATTTTTCTTTCTTTTCTTTTTTTTTTTTTTTTAGATATGGGGTCCTTCTTTGTCACCCAGGCTGGAGCACAGAGGTCCAATCACAGCTCACTTACAGCCTTGATCTTCCAAGCTCGAGTGATCCTCTGGCCTCAGCCTCCTGAGTAGCTGGGACTACAACTGTCTACCATTGTGGCCAGCTAATTTTTCTACTTTTTGTAGAGATGGGGGTCTTGCTAGATTGCTCAGGCTGGTCTCAAATTCCTGGCCTTAAGCAATTCTTCTGCCTCAGCCTCCCAAAGTACTAGGATTACAGGTATGAGCCAGCTCAGCCAGCCATATTATCAGTATCTTCTAATATCATATATCTTCTAATATCTTTTTTGGTCAATCACATTTAGATCTTCAATAAACCTGAATTAATTTTTGTTCAAGTGTGAGCAGAGGACTCAATTTCATTTTTCCTACATAGATAACCAATTGTCTTATTATTTATTCATCTTTTTCTTGCAATGCCAGTTCTATAATAAAGTCTCTATTACTCATGTCATTGTATCTGGGCTCTTTATTCTGTCTGTCTCATCACATTGGTCTACATCTATTCCTACACCAATACCACAATGTCTTAATTACTGCAACTTCATCTTAAGTCTTGATATCTGGTAAAGTAAGTTTTCCTACTTTGTTCTATGTCTTCAGGAGTAGTATCTTAGCTACTCTTGGCCTTCTGCTTACTCATCTAAATTTTAGAACCAGGTTGTAATTTGTATAGACTGTATTAGAATTTTGACTAGAATAATGCTGAATATGTAGATCAATGTGAATAACATTTTTATAAGTCTGCTGTCCATTAATAAAGTACCTCTCCATTTATTCAAATCTTTAATATTTTAAAAATAAAATATAATTTCTGCATGTAGGTCTTACATGTCTTTTGTTAATTCACTGCTATGTAGCTTGCTCTTCTGTGCCACTTTAAATGATATCTATTTTTAATTGCATATTTCTGTTCGTTGTTAGTGTACAGAAATGCACTTGATTTTTGTCATACAATCTTATATCTAACAATCCTATTAAATATCCATATTAATTCTTTAGGCTTATCTGGAGATTCATTTTGGGTTTATGCAGACACTCATATAATCTGTGAATGACAATTTTGTTTCTCTCCAATTTTTCTATCTTTTGTCTACCTTATTCTTCTATGTACAATTTCCAGTACAATATTAATAGTAGTGATAGTAGGTTACCTCAACTTGTTCCTGAGCTTGCTTCATATTTTCATAGATATCTTCTATGAAATTAAGAAAGTTCTATTCCTTATTTGCTAAGTGTTTTTAATCATAAATTACTATGGAATTTAATTGTTTTCTCTATTGAGATGATCATGCAATTTTCCTTTCAAACATGTTTATTTTTTCTAATGTTCAATCTCTTGAATAAATTCAATTAGGTCATAACATATTATATGTTTTATGTATTACTAGATTCAGCAAGTTAAGATATATTTTGAGATTTTTCTTCTCAATTCATGAATGAGACTTTGTAATCTTTCCATTCTAGTTTTGACTAATTTTGATAACTGAAGTTTTATTCTCTGATAGACTCTGTAAAATAGGAACTACTGTTGTTAGAACTAATCCATAATTGTCTTTATCTGTTCTCTTTGTGAAAGAAGATTTAACAGCTGATTTACCTAAATGTATTATTTTCTTATTATTGAGTCAGTTTCAATAATTTATGTAATTGTAGAAACCTATCTATTCATCAACTTTTCTTAAAATTTAAACTTTATTAGTATAAAGTTGGTAATATTCTCTTATAATCTTTTAAATCTCTGCTGCATCCTGGTCATGTCCCTGTGGTAGCCATTAGGCCAATTCATGAAAATTCTAATACTCCTTCAAGCCCTTGGTAGGATTGCACTGGCTCATTATCTCTGAAGCAAGGTGTGGCCACAGGACCTACTTCATCCAATGAAATGTGAGGGGAAAAAAATATATGTCACTTTTCAAAAAATATTTTAACTGCCAGCTGTCTTCCCCTTGAGGTAGGAATGATGGAAGTATGTACTGAAATGAAGCCTCCATTAGCCTAAGTCCCTGAATGACCACAAGGCACCTATATAATGGATAAGAAGTGAGAACAAGAATTAACGTTTTGTATTGTTAAACCACTGAGATGTGGGGGTTATATGGTTCACAATGTAATATCCCTTAACTATTACCTTTTTAAATTCCTTGTTTTTTTCTCCTTTTGTCTTCTCAGAAGTTACTGATTTCATTACTTTTTATGAAGAGCAATTTTTGTGGTTTCTATTGTATCATTATTTTAATTTCTGCTCGTATTGTCCAATTTCTATTAAGATTTCTTCTTTAGCCTATGTATAATACAGAAGTATATTTTTAATTCTGAACAAATGGGAAAATTTAAATATCTTCTTTTTGTTATTATTTCTATCTTAATAGCATCCTGATCAGAGAATATGGTCTGTGTAGTATCAATTCCATGAAATTTTTTGATACTTGCTTCATGACTCAGTACATGATTAATTTTTACAAGTGTTCCACTTTTGCTTGAAAAGAATGTGTGCACTCCAGTTGTTGGGTGCAATGTTTATAATATGTCCATTAATTCGAGCTTAACTGGGTTGTTCAAATCTCCTATAATCTAATTTTTTATCTGATTGATCTACTGATTACTGATAGCTCTCCTACTATGATTATGGATCTGTTAGTTTCTTGTTAGAGTTCTGCTGATTTTGCCTATATATTTTGGAGCTGGATTATTATGTGATATCAAGCTGAGAACTGAACTATCTTCTGGATAAACTGAACCTTTCATCAGTATTTAATGACCAATGGCTGGGCATGGTGGCTCACACCTGTAATCCCAGAACTTTGGGAGGCCAAAGCCAAGAACTGCTTGAGGTCAGGAGTTAGAGGTTGCAGTGAGCTATGACTGTGCCACTGCATTCCAGCCTGGCTGAAAGAGTGAGATCTTGTCTCTTAAAAAAAAAAAAAAATTTAACGACCATCATTATCTCTAAAAATACTTTGTGCTCTAAAGTCTATTTTGTCTATTATTAATTCAGCTACATCTACTTTCTTTTGCATAAAATTTGTCTGGCATGTATTTTTTCATCCTTTTTCTCTAAACTTTTCCATAGCATTTCATTTTTATATGTTTATTATAATAGAAACAAAATAGAACAGAACTTTGTTCATTCCAACACATTTTATCATTTATTAAGAGTTTAGACTATTCATAATTACTGTGATTATATTTGTACATATTACCACCATTTTATTTTGTGATTTTTAATGATTTCATTTTCTATATTTCTGTTTCTTATCTCCTCCTCCACCTTTCTCAACACCGGGTTGTTTGGGTAGTGGTTACTCCCTCCACCCCCATTCTACCTTTAACTCTTTCTTGTTTGGCAGTTACATATTCTATTTCAATTTTCTAGTGGTTTAGAAATTTTAACATGCATATTTAAGAAACTGTCAAGTTAATAAATTAACTTCCTCCCAACAATACGAATCCAAAGAGTACTTTTAACTCTGATCACTTCCTTTCTATTGTCCAATATTTCAGTTCTATCTTCTTTTAAACTTCACAATTATAAATATTTTCTAAAGTTTATAGTAAATAATTTCCTTACACATTTACCATTTTTTTGCTCATTACTTCTTACTTTTCAGACTATACTTCTGGAATCATTTTCCCTCTTCCTAAATTACATACTTTCAAAGTTCCTTTAAGGGGATCTTGGTTTTGTTATTTTTTTTCTGCTTCCATTCTAGGAAGGAATTACTACATTTGGTGTTCTGAAATGCACCACATATAATGTGTCTATTTGTGGACTGCTTTCATTTATCCTGCCTGGGATATATTAAGTTTCTTGAATCTGAGGATTTAAGTTTTCAACATTTCTGGAAAATTCTTAGTCATTCTTTCTTCAAATTTTGCCTCTTCCTATTATCTCTCTATAGAACTGTAATTAGATGTATTCTGGATTATCTTCCTTTACATACCCTTAACGTTGATCTTATATCTTTTCTCTTTCTTTATAGTGCATTTTAGGCAACTTCTAAAGTATTTTTAGTACATAAATTCTCTTCTCAAATGTGTTTATTTGTTGCTTTATCTTTAAATTTCTCTCTTCAAGTAACACATTTTTCATTTTTAGGTTCTATTTGATTCTTTTTCAAATTTACCTGATCTTTTTTGTCACTTCTCTATTACACTTGCAACTTTCTTTTATTTCCTTAACCAAATTACATATACAGTCAGCCCTCTGTATTCGCAGGTTCTGTGATTGTAGATCAAAAATATTTGGGAGAAAAAAACAATAAAAAATAATACAAGTATTGAAAATAAAAAAATAAAAACAACACAGTGTAACAACTATTTCCAAAGCATTTATATTGTATGAGGTATTGTAAGTAATCTACAGATGATTTAAAGTATATTGAAGGATGTACGTATGTTATATGCAAATATGATGCCATTTTATACAAGAAACTTGAGCATCCATGGATCTTCATATCCTTGGGAGGTTCTGGAACCAATCAGGTACCAAGGGACCCTGAGATACCAAAGGACAACTGTACTTAGTTTATATTCTATATCTACAAACTGTGTAGGTTTGTTTGTGCCATTTGTTGTTCTTGTTAGCTCTTATTTTAGGTGATTCATCTTCTTCCATATTTTGTGATTTTTAGGTATAGATTCATGAATTTCTTAGTACTTTATGTTAGAATTCTTTTAAGGACTGGACTAAAGGTATTTTCCTTCAAAGGATTTACATTTTCTTCTAGCAGGTGCCCAGAGATATTATAGCTGGAACCACTTTAAACTAAAATTGTATAATTTAAGATATTTAGATCTCATAGGCGATGTGAATTCTGGCCCTAAACATGTGTTAAGGCTTGAGGTTAAGAATTTTCTGGAAGACTTTTTTTCATCTCTAGCTAGAGCAACAAGATAAGTAAATAACCCACAGTCCCATTCTTTGGTATGTTTTTTTTTACGCTATGTACAGTGCTTGGCTTTTAGATTTTATCTTCTATTCCTTCCTCACCTTCAAGACATCCTAACCCTGTGTAGGCCTGTGTGTGTTTGTGTCTTTTGTGTTTTTAAAAAAACAGTTTAAAAAGTAAAAAAAAAAAATTTTGAAAATAGAAAAAAGCTTATAGAATGAAGATATAAAGAAAGAAAAAATTTTTTACAGCTGTACAATGTATTTGTGTTTCAAGCTAAGTGTTACTATAACACAAGAGTCAAAAAGTTTTAAAAAATTAAAAAGGTTTATAAAATAAAAGTTATAGTAAGCTAAGATTAATTTATTATTGGAGAAAGAAAAATACATTTTTATAAATTTAGTTTAGCCTATGTGTACAGTGTTTATAAAGTCTAAAATAGCGTAGTAATGTCCTAGGTCTTTTCACATTCACTCCACCCACTCACTCATCCAGAGCAACTTCAGTCCTATAAGCTTCACTTACGGTAAGTGTCCTAAACAAGTGTGCCATTTTTTATCTTTTTATAGAGTATTTTACTGTACCTTTTCTATATTTAGATAAGTTTAAATACACAAATATTTACCATATGTTACAACTGCCTACAGTATTCAGTATAGTACCATCCTATACAGGTTTGTAGTATAGGAGTAATAGGCTATATAACATACAACCTAGGTGTATAGTAGGCTATACCATCTGTTTGTGTAAGTACACTCCACGATGTTCACACGACAAAATCACCTAACCGCTGATTTCACAGAACATATCCCCATTAGTAAACAAAGTATGACTGGTTATTTCTGCCCTTGGTAAATTTACTTCACCATTCCATAAGCCCAAAAAGGCATTTAAAAAAAGATATATTACATTATTTCTAGCATTTCAGGTGTCAGGAAAATTCCCTAGGCGAATAGTCCAAAATACTTCAAGAAAAAAATTCACTTCCAGCTTCTCTACTTGCCAAATCATTCCTTATATTCAAGCACTACAAGTTTGCTATACCCAAGAAAGTGCGATACAGAAATTGACAGCTTTGAATTTTCTTAAGTACTTATGTTAACTCACCTTATCTGCCCGTCCCATGAAAGCAGGTTTGCCTGCTAATCCAAGGCAAATGGCACACACGATGCTTGACTTCCCTGTTCCATTAGCTCCAATAATCATATTCAAGTGAGGCCCAGGAGAAACTTCACAAATATCATATGTTCTGTATTATAAACAGGTGAAAATATTAAGAGATAAGAAAATAAGAATATTTTCTTTCAAAAAGCACTTTTTCTTGCTTTATCATTATCTACAACCTTCCTCTAATTCCTTTAAAACCCAGCTAAAATTACAAATTCAATGTTTTTTATAGGCTGTTAATAAACAACTTATAGAGAGAAAATATATCCGTGGAAGAAATTAAAAAATGATGAATATTTAAAATAAGTACATGATTCCATATGCTTTTTTCGAAATTAAGTCTGTCAAAAAAAGCAAAGTTTGATATATTATATTCTTTTTTAATAATTACAATACACTGGAGACTATATGAAAGCTACTATACAGATAAAATAATTTTAAAACAAATTTTACAGGAGAGGCCATGGCTTACCTTAAATCTGTCAATTTTACAATTATATTTTTCTTAAACTAAAATGCTTAAATGGGCTACTTCTCATATTTTAATATTTGAAATAATCTAACCAAATTTTTATTTTCATTAGAAAACTGAAGATCTATCAACTCAATGATTTCATTTTATTAATTTTTTAAATTATTTTTTAAGCTGGGCATAATGGCACATGCCTATGGTCCCATTTACTTGGTAGGTTGAGGTGGGAAGATTGCTTGAGCCTGGGAGTTGGAGGCCAGCCTGGCCAACATAGAGGGAGACCCTGTATCTAAAAAAAGAAAATTTTAAAAAGCTGCATGCTGTCCAGCACTCTTAACTACCTGCACTGTTAGCATCTAAATCTCATCTTTATTTAGTTGCCAGGAACAGTTACAGCAAAATATGACACAAAGTCTGACATACAAATTCTTCTAACTTGACTTTGAATACCCTGAATTAAGACCCATAATTAATGTCCTTTGCTCATAGCATTTCAGTTAGCTCTCAGGTAACTGCCAACTAATTGCCCAAGAATAAAAGCTTAGCCTGCTACTAACCTGTCAAACATATAAACAATTTAACCAAACACATTTCTTTTTTTTTTTTATTTATTTTTTTTTTTTTTAAGTTTGCGAGATCTGAATAACCAAACACATTTCAACTTTAATACTTAAAGAAATTAATGACTTTGAAATGCCAGGTGGTAATAAAAATAAATACAGGTGGCAAAGGAGAAGTATTTTCTGGCAGGTTTGCCAACTCCACACATCTAACACAGCATCTACTTTGTATTTTCAAATACTTTGTTCTGTTACAGCTGGGCCTTAAAAGAACCCTTTTTATGGTTAAAATAAAAAACAGTTTGGGAACTTCAGACATCTGGAAAGTTATCTGACATGTAATTTCTTAATCTTTATTTAAGAAAGATAAAGACTCAACATATGAAGCCCTATTCTTTTAATGCTTGAGTTCCTATTGTGAAATCTCTGCACAAATGTCATAAAATAGTGATGCAACTGGTATTTAAGAAAACAGTAAAAACAACAGGGAAAAGGATAAGAATTCCTAGCCTAAAAAGTATACATAGAAATTATAAATAGGGAAAGTTGCCAAAAATAAAACCAAACCTCTACATGATTTTAAAATCATTCTTCTGACTCTACAATGTACATTGGTAATTACCTTTCTGTGAGTTCCCTTTCCTCAAAGCAGGTTCTGAAAGAGCTATTGTAAAAAGCCCATTCTCTTCTCATTCTACATACTTTACAAAGTATCTCCTGTATTCTCCATGGCCTCAGATAGCATCTACCTGCAGAAACTCAGCCCAGATGGACAATACATGTAATTACCACCTCAATAACGCTATTTGAATGGCCCATTAACAATCACCTTAAACTTAACACATTCAAAGCTAAACCCACCATCTTTCCCAGCCAAAACCACTCTTGGAGTCTCTGAGTGAATGATATGATTCATCCCATTTCCTAAATCAGAAACCTAGGCATTAGTTTTGCATCATCTTTGATCCATCTCTTTCGACTTTACCCAAATCACCCCCAACCATCCAATCAATCACCAAGTCATGATGGTAGACTTGCAAATCTGATGTTGCTTGTTAAAAAAGAAAAACAAAGTGGGGAGGGGGGAGGACCTTTCACAATTTAGCCCTAGCTTCATCTTTTTCTACTTTTTATTTCCTTTCCCTATTGTCTGCTCAGACCTCTAAATTCTACCTATAATGTACTTCTTTCAGTTTCTTGACTCTTTTGCTTCCTCCTTTCTCCAGGCTTTCTTTGTGCTATTCCTTCAGCTTAGAAATCTCTCCCTCCATTCTCAACTCTATTTGACTTGGTTCACTTGTAGGACTCCTTCCCTGACTACTCCCTTCCAGGCCATTTGCCTGCTCCTCCTACTTCCTTGCTAATTCTCTAGACCTACCTTTCCCTACTTCACGCTTAAAACTCAAAGTCCTCTCATCATTAAAATAAAATCCCACCTACCTCTCCACTTTTCAGCCACCTTTTCTTTCTCCTCCTTACATCAAAGCTTTACTTACTCACCCCTCATTCAGTCTTCTTGGCCTACAAAGTTTTCTGCTTCCACTGCTTCACCAAAGAGTCAAAAATTTCCTAATGTTCGAAATGCAATGGGCTCTTTTCAGTACTGTTATCTCACTTCAATGTTGCAAACAATATTTTTTAAACATTCTTCTTCCCTGGCTTCTTTGAAAATAGTCTCTCATGGTTCTCGTCTTACTTCCCTGAACAGTACCTTCTCAATCTGTGAGTTCCTCTTCTGCTCACCTGGAAGTGTTGGCATGCCCCCAGGACTCTGTACAGGGCTTTCTATTCCTTCAATTTAAATTCCTTTTGCGCAATCTGAACCAGTTCTGCAATTTCAACAGTCATCTACATGACTCCCAAATCTCTCATCTGTTCACATTTTCCTCTAAGCTCCAGATTCTTATAAATTCTGTCTATAGAACATCTCTCTCTGATGTTCCATAGGAAACTTCAAGTCACAGGATCTAAGAGTTGCCCATTATTATTTTCCCCAAACTGCTCCCTCTTCTGAATAGTACCTGACTAGTTAACCAAGGCAGACTTAGGGAAAATGCTGAACTCCTCCCTTCCCCTCATGCCTCACAATTAACCTGTAGCCAGATCCAGTCAAATCTCTTTCCTTTAGGCTCCTACCAAATTCAAACTGATCTCCTGCCTTCATATTATAAAAGTCTTCTCGTTTCCAACCTTGCACCTTTCTAAATCATTCTCCACACTGCTTCCATATTAACATAAGTCATATGTCACTCCTTGCTTAAAACACATCCTGGTTGCCTATAGGATGGAGCTGGAAATCTTTAGCATAGTAGATACAGAGACACCTCAATGGTCGCCTACCTTTGTCCAAGCATTCACGTATCCCATAGGACATAGGATCTAGCCATACTGAAATACTTGACATTTTCTCAATATACCAAACTGTTTCTTTCAGGCACTTCCTTCTGTCTGCAGTGTTCTTCCCCTCCTTTAGACTTTCGTGTTTTCTTTACAAAGCCCTTTTTCACCGTTGTGGATGAAGTTAACCGCTTCTTCCTTTGTGCCCTAATGGCATCCTAATATATATGTAGTTATGGCATCTACCTCGTTTGATTACATGTATCTTTCCTGATCTGGATTCAAACAAGCAATTCAGCTACTTATTAGTTGCGGAAACCTAGGCAAAATAAGCATTCTGAGCTTATCTAATCAATGGAGACAAATAGAATTGTCGTGAAGAACGAGAGCACTCAGTAAAGAAAACATGGAGTTCGGTACCTGGCACACGATAGGTGCTTGGAAAAAAAATGGTAGTATTGTACTATTACCTTTATGCCACTATATACAAGCTAAAAAATAAAAGACCTTGAACAAATGAACTGTAAGGCACTAAGATACTTTTGTTAAAACATACTACATTCTAAAGTGATAGCCAGATGTCTGAGGAACAGAGAGAGAAACAAGGGAAGAAAGCTGAATTTGGAGGAGTAAAAGGCTTGCAGGGAGGCACAACAGTTGAGAGTAAGGTGTAATTTTTTTTGTATACTCTAACCCCCATCCTGAACAACCTCTGCCATCGTATCTACCGCTCTCTGTCCACCTGGCAAACGCCTACTCTTTAAAGAATCTGCGACAGCATCACTGACACTCCGAATTAACCGTTGTCTCCTCCTGAGTTCCCAGGGCCAATACTTTTGTGAATTACAGCCCAGGTCCCCCACGGACAGAGACTCCCACCGGCAGAGACCTGGCCCCTAGCACTGCCTGCTTATAAGAACGCCTTCAAAAACCGCTGGCGTAATAAATTTAAAACAAAACACATCACCCAAGGCACACACCTACTACACCAACACACGTCAATCTCCAGGGCCTACGGAGAAAAATCCTCACGGGAACCGCGGCCCGAATTCACCGCCAGACCCACCAGCCAGGCACACCTCTCCCCACACACCCGCCCCCGCACGCAGCCCGCGCCCCCGGGCTGGCGGGGCCGCCAGCCTCCCCGGCCGCGGCGCGGCCTCCGGGCCACTCACAGGAAGTTCTCCATCGAGATGCGGACGATAGAGCCTTCCACGAAAGGCCCGGACGACTGCAGCGGCGGCGGCGGAGGGGCCGAATTCTTCCTCTTGCTCGGGACCTCCGACGAAGGGTCTCTCGGTAGAGCTCTCTTGGAGGCCAGGGGGGCTGCGGCCGACGTCTTCCTGCTCGGAGTCGCCATCCTGGCTTCCTCCGCGCCCCACAGCGGCTTCCGTTCCCACCGACCCGCGGCCCCGGCGCCCCAGCGCCCGGCTCCCGCGCGAACTGCCCGGCGCGCGACACAGCCCGCGAGCCCGCGCCGCGCCTGCGCAGTCCCGGCGCGGTGGCGTCAGCGGTCCCGCCCGCCCCGCCCTGTCCTGCGGCAACGTCCCGAGCCTGAGGGGGGAAACGGGAAACGCTAGTAAGGCGGAGGGGGTGGGCGAGGGGGCGGACATCTGCGCGTCCGTCCGCGGGACTTTCTTCTCCGTAACTTTGGCCTTTTTTCAGAGGTGTTGGTTTTGGGTTTTTGTGTTTGTTTTAGGCTCAGGAGAAGATGTCAGTTGCTTTTAGTGATTTGAAAGCCACCTTACTGCTTACTTTCCGCGCCTCAGTCTCGAGAGGTGGCGGCTGGGGCCTGGGGCCCTCAGAACCACCGAGGCGGGGGACGTCAGACCCTACTTGCTCCGACACCTCCCAGGTGGTTGCCCCGTCTTTGGCTTTTCGTCTTCCCCTTTGGTTCAAGTCAGGTCCCTGTCTCAAATGAAATTTTAAAAAAAAGCGAAAAAAAAAAAAGCCCTTCCAAATGGCTCTGTGCCCTTGTCTCCCTTAAGGCATCGCGCTAGGCGCCCTCAAACTTGTGAAAAGACTTCGCTGCTGCACAGATTATCTGCATTGTCTCTCCTCCCCTTCGCTCCCGAATTCCCTGGTAAACCTTCCTCGGGGGAGGTTTCTGGATGCCCGAGCTAGAATGGGCTGGCTTCTTTAAAAGGATGGTTTCACCTCAAGCTGTTCGCGAGCATCTCGTCAGCCCCGTCTAAAGAGGAAGCATCCTGAGGCCTGCATAGATAGATACTCATTCATTCAACGGGGACCAATGTCTAACCTACAAGAAGCTGGGGCTAGGCAGCCTAGGAGCCTGCCAAGGTGGCCTCCCTCTGAGCTTTCTAGTGTGGGAGACAGGAAAAGAACAAGTGAACCAGCTGTGAAATTAAATAAGTCAAACTTAAAGCCGTTGGAACTTTAAATTATTCTGAGCCTGAAGAGGAATGTGGTTATGCGGCCTGAGTCAAGGGGCATGTGGCTGCAATTTCTGCCTTTTTTTTTCCCCCACTTGTAAATAATTAGAAAGACTAAATGGGCCAGAAATAAGACTCCCTCAGATCACCAACCCTCCTCACAGAGAAATAAAGTAACCTTCCTTGGAATGTAGCAACTGTAACCAAATATGGAAAATTTGTAATCCTGCTGAAACTTCTCTGTTTCTGCCTGTGCAAATGAAACTTTAACTTCGCTTCGGAAGGCTGCCCCCATTCGTTCGGAGTCAGTGTTTTCCACGTGGCTATCCTCGAGCTTTGAGCTGGAATTAAGCTCTATACTTAATCGTATTTTCTGAATCTCATTATTTAAGGTCGACACAACAAATGATCAGGGCAATTTCAGACTGTTACAGGTGTTAATGAGATAATAAAACAGAATGCATATGATGGCAGGGAGGCACAGAAGGCCTGTCAGAGGAGGTGATGTCTGAGCTAAACCCTGAAGGACAAGAAGGAGCCACATGTGTGAAGATCTGAGAAAAGAGCCTTCTAGGCAAAGGGAACACTAAAGACAAAAGCTCTGAGATGGTAACAACGTGGGAAGGCCAGTGTGGCAGCAGAGTAATGAACAAGGTTGCATAGCAGAGCCTCGTCCATCATGGCAGAGTCTGAATTTTATTTTTAAAGCAATGGGAAGCCATTGGATGGTTTTAAGGAGGAGAGGGACACAATCTGATTGGAGTTTTAAAATGATCGTTTTGGTTGCCATGTAGACAACGAATTAGAGGGAGTCATACATGGAAATGGGAGGCCATTTAGAAAGCCATTGCAGTAGAACCCTGATTCCTGACGTTTAGACCAAAAGCTCCTTTCCCAGGTCCTTGCTTCTTCATCTCATGCAAATGCAATCTGCTCTCCCTAAAAGCTAGAATCAAAGAGAATAGAATAAGTAAAAACATGTGAATTTGTCATGGTTACTAGAAATTTTCTAAAAATGCAAATTAAAATGAACAATTTTTAAACTGTTCAAGTGGCAGGCAGTAATGAAAAAACTCAGTGCTTAAGAGGATACAATACTGTCCTTTTCTGTATTGCTAATATAATTTTTTAATGTAATTTGGTACTCTGCTTCGAGAGCCTTAGAAGAGTCAAGTTCTTTGAAGAAGTAATTACATTGGGGGAAATCTATTCTAATGAACAAATAAGAATATAGGCATTAGTAATGGGAGTTGAGGGCAAGGAACCAGTCTTTTCATTTTTATACCATGATCAGTCTTTAGTGAACTAATGAAATTGTGATTCTAAACTTGAAAGCTGAGGATGAGCCAGCTTCTGAACTTGTGATGACTCCACAAATGCAGACACACTATGAATTCTAAACAGCTAGCCAGTCATACTGTAACACCATCCTTTAAAAAGGGAAATATTGGTTTTACTTCTAATTATAAAGGCAACACGTTAAGTGCAGAAATTTGGGGAAAACATACAAAAAATATATACACAAAGGGAAAACTTAGTCATAATTCCTCAGACTAATCAATGTTAAAATTTTGGTGTCCATATGACATCTTTTTTCCTTGTGTGTGTTATGTATTGGCATGTTCCTTTTTTTCCAAAAAAGGATGATACTGCACAAATTGTATTATATATATTGTTATTTAACCTTCTTTTCCCCAGTTAACATATTATGAATAACTTTCCATGTTGTAAAATATTTCTCTGTGATGTAGTTTTAAGTAGCTATGTAGTATTCTATTACATAGATGTACCATTATTGATTTCAATAGTTCTTTTTTGTTGTACTCCACATGACTGGAAGTAGCATGAACCAAGGATACTCTGGCAGACTGTACTAGCTCAGTTCTTTCTAACATTCTTTAAAAGTTTTATGTACCCATAAAAGTATACATATTTATCTTGCTACATCTGGATTCTTTAATTCCACTGGTGAAAACTGTCTTGAAAGGGGTGACATTAAAAAGGCAGAGAGAGGTCTTTGGAAATAGAATATCAATTAATCAGAATCTGATGCTAATGAACAAGTGAGCTACAACAGCTAATCCTAAACACTTCCCAGGGTTTAAAGTCTATCAGCAGCTGACTTCATCACTCCCTCCTTGCTGGCTAATAGGTGTGGCAAAACAATTGTAGTTGACTTTCTACTGACCAAGCAGTAGTGACCAGGGCCATTTTGAGTGGCAGCCTTCCAATTCTGCAGGAACTTTAAAAACTGACACAAATTAAAAACTAGTAGAAACAGGCAGGGTCAAGGTTTATAAATATGTTTCACCTTATAATCAGAATACCATTGTCTCAATCTTTTTGGGCTGTGCTAAGAAAATATCATAGACTGAGTAGCTTATGAACAACAGAAATTAATTTCTCACAGTTTTAGAGGCTGAGAAGTTCAAGATCAAGGCATCAGCAGATTTGGTGTCTGGTGGAGGCCTGCTTCCTCACAGACAGTACCTTCTCACTGTGTCCTCACATAGTGGAAGGGAAGAACTCTGGTCTCTTTAGCCTCTTAGTTTTTTTTTTATACTCCCATGTAATCTTTATTATAACCACATCAACATCCCCATAGTTACGAAAACTAGAGAAGGACACAAAATAGTAACTATGAGAACATTCTCCAAATTATTGAAAGTTTAGGTCCTCAGGAAAAGGGATTATTAAAGAAGTTATTCCACTGTGTTACCCAAATGGTACATTATTTTCATCTGTTAACTACAGTCTTGGATAAGATAGTTTAACACTGGTGTCAGAATAATATTTCATTCATTGCACATCAGTGTTAAAACATTAAAAACCATTTAGTATTACTAATGAAAACTAATTAATTAACTCATACCCTAAATAAAGCATTTTAAAATCCACTGTATGTTCCTTGGTCTCTTTAGCCTCTTATAATGGCACTAATCTTATTCATGAGGGCTCCATCCTCATGACCTAATCACCTCCCAAAGGCCCTACCTCCTAATTGGGGCTTAGGCTTCAACATATAAATTTTAGGGGGACACAGACATTCAGACTGCAGCAACCATCCTCTGTGTTCTCTTTCTTGGCTTCATTTCAAAGCCTTGCTTTGGTGCCACAATAGTAAGAAGGTGAGGAAAGATGCACAGAATAGAACTCCATTGGGATCATCTCTGACAGGGACGGTTTACTATTCCTCTTCTGACAGAAACCCCCACAGGTTCACAGGAACAATCATTTCTGGTTTGTATCACAAGTAAGGGAAAATTACTTTTGCTTTTGGTAAGTTCATAAAGTAACAAAGTGAATCCTCATGGCCTGAAAAGAAGAAGCCAGATGCTAAAATCTAAGTCCTTGGTACCCAGGGACAAATCCCATCCCATCCCCCACCCTGGCCTCCCACATACTTTCTAATCAATCCAGTAAAAGAACTGATGAGAAAGATCTAGGAAGGGATTAGGGATTCTGAGGAAAGCCAATGCCCTTCCCACATGGGAGCTAAAACCCCATATAGTAGGCTTCTGCTGGATAGGATACCTCAATTCTAAAGTTTTTCATTTTTAAACATTTATTTCCAACATCATATAAAAGTTTAAAATAATCAAAATGTCTGTTTCTTCTTACTGTAGTTGCATTAGCATTGGAATTAGTAGTAGTAATAGCTGCAGACTTGGTAGTAATAGCTAATACTAACAGCATTTACCACACACCAGCACTTTTCCTTGTTTCATTTCTAAATATTGGATCAATGTCTCAACAGACCAGCCCCATTCTAAAATTTCCATTTCTTGAATACAAAAACAAACTGAAAGATTCAAAAAATCACCAGGAATTAATATAAGGTTTCAAGGTGTTCTTTATGATGTGTTATGACAGAAAACCTAGAGACAAATGGGCCTTCATCTCCTTCGAGGATACAAAATGAGAAAACAGTATTAAATTATTCCGGAAGAGTTGACCTTCAGTTTCAGAAAAATCACAAATGAGGTGCTAAAGCACTGTGTGATCTCCTCTTCTGCAAGTCTTTACAAATTGAACTGAAAATCCTTCTTGCTCAGGAAAGGTCTGGAGCATGAGCAGAGCCCTGGGAGGATGGGGAAGGAGGGGGGTGGAGAGAGTGAGTGTTTCCCCTCCCACCCTATTACTTCCCAAAGGAAAGAAAGTTGGTAGTTGTCAGAACTGTGGTAACACTTAGAGACAGCTACATAAGTTATAAAATGACCTATGGTATCAGTCTCCTAGAGTGACACTTTCATCCCAGTATTGTTCTAATAACCTGGGATGCTGCTGAACTCTCCCAGAAATTTGTTGGTCTTAAGTTCTCACTTCCACAGCTTTCCTTGGTAACCATAAATTTATTTTTAGAATTAAGATTGTATTTGCATTTTTGTTATTATTTTAGGAAATTTGAAAATACAAAAATCACAATGCAGAAACCAACCACCATTTATCTTATCTCTACCATCAAGAATTTACACTGTTGACAATTCGATGTTTCTTCCAGTCTTTTTTTTTCTATTGTTTGCTTTTTAAAAAATTACCCATGAAATATACGACTACATTGTCCTCTTAAAAATGAGAACAGCACAGATAAAACCAGTGTGCATTTGACTTTTTCTACCTCCATCTTGTTCCTGCATCCTTTATCCCCCATGGTTAACTACTCTTATATACTTGTTGAGTGTATAATGTCCTCTCAGGCCATTTTTATATTAAACATGCATTTTATCTAAGGAAAATGCATAGTAATATTTTGTGTGTGAATGCATTACATAAACACAATATATTATATACATACATATATAAAAGTATTAACATAATAATATAGTAAGAATAGTTATGCAGCTTAATTTATATTTGAAAATATATTTTTGAGATGTATTCATGTTAATACATATAAATCTGGTTCCCTTGTAACTGCTGTGGAGCTTTTGTCTGACTACCTCTCACATTATCCATTACTCTGCCAATTTGACATATGGATTGCTTCCAGTTTTTCATTTTTACAAACAGTGCTTCAAAGAACATCCTACATATGCCCTTATGTACATGTATAGGCATTTCTTAGGATAGATACCAAGAATTAGAACTGCTAGACCATATACCACACTTATTACTCTCCTTCAGGTTCTTAGTATTGTAAATATTGTTGCTTGTGGCAAATTTCTGCGTAACTGTGATTATTTGAAAATTACGTAAGAATAAAACCTCTTTTTTCCTCTCTCTAGCATTGACTTTGTTTTTCTCTCCCCTTTCTCTTTCTAATACCCATCCACCTGCACATATATTTACATATGCACATGTCCCCCTCCCCTATGCAGTGCCTTTTCTTTTTGTGCCAGATCTAGGTTCTGTGGGGCCTGGAACCTATATTCTAAAGCTTCCTCTGAAAACATACAAAATTACAAATACAAAATTAGGATAGTGATTATTCAGAAAAAAGAAATCACAAGCTCAGCACTGTTGACATTTTGGGGGAGATAGAGTTCTTTGTTGGGGGAGGGAAGGCAGCTGTCCTGTGCATTGTAGGACATTAGCAGTATCCTCTACTCATTAGATGTCAGTAGCACCTCCCTTGTTTTGACAACCAAAAATGTCCCAGATATTTCCAAATGTCCCTTTAGGGGCACAATTGCCCCCAGTTGAGAACCACTGTTCTAATTCCATTCACTCTTTCAGTGTGTAGAAAAAGAAGGAACACTCTCTAGCTCCTCTTCTAGGTCTAACCTTGTCTAAAATCAGACAAAGAAATGAAAAGAAATGAAAATTTTCTTTTAATCTTACTCATGAACATATATAAAAATATCTAGCAATGTCCAAAAAAGGAAATACATCATGATATAATTGAATTTATTGAAGGAATTCAAGGTTGATTAAATACTAGAAAAGCAAATCAATGTGATTCATCACATTAAAAGATTAAAGGAGAAAGATCAAAGCAGGAAAAGCATTCAATAATTTTCAACACAAATTTATGGTTAAAAATTATAGAAAACTGTGCATTGAAGAAAATTTCCTTTAACCAATAAAAGGCAACTTCAGAAACCTTCAGTAAACTCAAATTCAATGATGAAATTTTCTCTTAAGTTCAGGAACAAGTGAAGGATAACAATATCACTACCTTTATTGAGCACTATATTGGATATTTTCACCTGCAAAATAAGTTAAGAAAATGGAGAAGATAGAAAAGTTGAAAAGGAAAAAATCCAAAATGGCCTTATTAAGAAATCAGATCTAATAGCAAAAGAAAATTGTGGTAGGCAGACTAATGCCCCTTCACCAGAGATGTCTACATTCTAATTCTTTTTTTTTTTTTTTTTGAAAGCAGTCACTGTTTATTAACTGACAAGATTACAAAAATAATCATGGTAGACACCTTAGGTCATTCTTCTAATAAGCCTATTGATCTGGTCCTCCCTGTTGCCAGCATCTCCACCTTCTACAAAATGGGTTGTCTTTTTCTTCATTCCACCCCGTGGAAATGATAACTTGAAGGGCCACCGGAAATTATTTGCTTCTTTGAAGCGTTTCCCAACAGTATAGATCTCATGAATCAGATCCTCCATGCAGATGATGCCATATTTACCAAGAGATCGAGCAATCAAATCGTTATCTGTCAACGCAATTCGTTTCTTATTGATTTTGCCATAACCACGCTTGTAGATTAGTTCATTTACTGACTTTAGGTTTGGGTACCCCCATGCAATATATGGTTCTACAATCCTCAGCATGTTAATTGAAGCCTTGTTGGCTTAACAAAGGTTCCATTGAAGATCTGTGGAAGGCGAAGAAGCTGCAACACCTTTTGGACCTTTGGGCTCACACCATTGATACCACGGATCCTGATGACAAATGCCAATTTGGGTTCTGCAGGTACATAAAAGTTGCCTGCTTTTCTTGCCATCCTAGCCATTCGAATCTCAGTTCTGTACATCTGCCTGTATTCCTTGTGATAATGCTTAGCTTTTTCATAGATAAGCTTCCTCCTTGCCTTTTGAAGAATCTTTTGGGCAAACTTCTTTCTCAGGTGTTTGATTTTCAGCTCCTCGAAATTTCTTCGCTTTTTCTTAAGGGTTTCTGGCACACCAGGAACCTTCTTTTTCTTCTCTTCTGCGCCCTCCATGGTTCCAGCCGTAAAAGAGCTACATTCTAATTCTTGAAACTCTTTGACTACGTTATGTGGCAAAAGGGAATTTTCAGATATGACTAAATTAGGGATCTTGAGATGGGATGATTATCCTGGATCATCCAGGTGGGCCCAGTGTAGTAATTGCAAGAATCCTTATAAGAGGGAGACAGGAGGGTCACAGTCAGAGAGAAGGAGATGTGACAATGAAAGCAGATACAAGAGATGCTTGCTATGGTTTGGATGTGGTTTGTTCCTGCTAAAACTCATGTTGATGTTTGACCCCCAATGTGGCATTGTTGAGAGGTGGGGCCTGGTAGGAAGTATTTGAGTCATGGGACAGATCCCTTATGAATGGATTAATGCCTTCTTGCACGGGTGAGTGAGTCCACACTCTCATGGGGATGGATTAGTTCTCGAGACAGCCAGTTGTTAAAACAAATCTGGTTCCCTCAGTTTCTCTCTCCTGCTCCTTCTCTCACCACGTGATCTCTGCACACACCTGCTCCCCTTCTGCTTTCTGCCATGAGTGTAAGCAGCATGAGGCCCTCACCAGATGTAGCTGCCTGATCTTGGACTTTCCAGTCACCAGAATTGTGAGCCAAACAAACCTCTTTTCTTTATAAATTACCTAGCCTCAGGTATTCTGTTATAGCAACACTAAGTGAACTAGGACAATGCCACAGCTGGAAGGAGACCATGAACCAAGGAATTCAGACAGCCTCATAGAAGCTGGAAAAGGGAAGAAATGAATTCTCCCCTCTAGAACAAACACAGCCCTGCTAACACTTTGATTCTAGCCCCATGAAACTCATTTTCAGACATCTGGCCTATAGAACTGTAAGATAATAAATATGTGCTGTTTTTTGCCACAGAGATTGTAATAATTTGTTACATCAGTAACAGAAACGAATAAATTTGTAGAGTCTGTTCTGAGAAGTAATAGAGAGCTCAGCAAACTTGTTAGATCTCAAGCCTTAAAGGTAATAGGCAAAAGTTTAATGTTTTTAGAAGAAACCATTTGGGAATATTTTTTAAACCACAGGATAGAGAACAATTTCTTAAATAAGACAAATATGTATTTTTATATATATATCCCATAAACAAAAAAGGTTTATTAATTCATATACATTAAAAAGTAAGGCCTTAATTATCAAATTCACCATAATATGCATGAGGTGGAGAGCCACAAGCTAAAAAAAATTTGCCACATTTAAAACAAACAGAAGATTGGTATATGGAATATTAGAGAATTTCTATGAATCTGTAAGAAAAAATCAAATAGCTCAATAAGCAAATAGGCAAAATAAACAGGTGTCTTGCACAAGGTGATAATGAGTGGTCATGAGATATATGAAAAGATGCTGAATTTCATTAATAATCAGAGAAATGCAATTAAAACCTCAATGAAATATAATTTCACAATGATCGTATGGATAAAAATTAAAAAGTTGGATGCTACCAAGCTTTGGCACTCATCTATACTGGAAAGGGTGGTGTAGCTTAGTGCAGCCACTTGGGAAACAGTTTTTTATCATTTGGTAAATTGTACATATCCTACAAACCAGCAATTCACACACTAGATATGTAACCAAAATAAATTCTTTCACCTGGGTACTTGAGTAGCTGTAAAAGAATATTTTAGTAGCATGGCTTGTAATAGCAAAAACTAGAAATGGTTTAAACATTCGTAAACAGAAGGGTAGATCAATAAATTGCAGCATAATCATTTGATGAAATACCATGCCATAGTGAAAATGAATTAACTACAGCTAGAAATTCAACATGACTAAATCTCAGAAACATGATTTTGAGCAAAAAGGGCAAATTATAGATGAATACATATATGGTGATTTTATCGGTATAATTTTTAAGAACCAGCAATATGTTGTTAGGGGGCACCTATGGGAGTTAGGACTACAAAAGAAAAAGTAAAAAAATGATTAACATGAATTTTAGGAAATTGGTTACCTCTCTGAAAGAGGAAAAGATATGTGATTAGAGAGTAGCACACAGAGTGCTTCTAAGTTGTTGATAATTTGTTCTATTTCTCACGCTGTATCAATGGTATAAGAGTGTTCATTTTATTATTATATTACTCGTCAACATTTAAGTACATTTAAATGCATTTTATTTATGTACAAGTGTACATTTAAGTACACTTTTACAGCTATATTTCACATAAAAAGTTAAAACATTTTAAATGAGAAAAAAGATGGAGAAAATATATAATGTATATATAATACATATGTATAATGTATCTATAAATATATAATGTATCTATATAATTCATCATATTAATGGATTAAAGGGAAAAATAATTATCTCAACACACGCAAAGAAGCATCTAATAAAGTTCAATGTCATTTGTAATAAATTCTTAGAAAACTGAAGTTTCTTAACTTGATAAATGCTACGGGTCAAAAACCTAGAGTGCACATCGTAATTAACAGGGATACTTCAGATTCATTTTCATTAAGAACAAAAGAAAGATGTCACAGTCCTCACTATTGGAGATTCTAGATAATGTGCTAAGATGAGAGAAATCATTAAGAGTAAAGATTCCGTGCTGGTTTTTCCTGCTTGCACCTCTATATAGTTTGTTCATCCCTCTTGAACCTGCTCTGCGCTCCGGGAGCCTAATGTCTGCATCATCTGCAACATGATGGCTTGCTTGCCCTCTGACTCCTGATCGGCCAGTGGCAGGCTCCTAGCAGGAGATCGGAGCATGGCTGCACTGTGACTGTGGCTGTGTTCCTCTACCTATGGCCCAGCCTCTGCCACACAGCACTTGTCCCATAGCTACAGCTCTTGCTGGGTTTGGAAACAGCTCTCTTGATCCTTCAAGCCTACCATCTAACTCCCATATAAGATGTAAATAAAGAATGGAAAAACAAGCACCACATGTACTCACCAGCAAATTGGTATTAACTGATCAATGCCTAAGTGGACATATAGGAATAACATTTACTGGGTGTCGGGGCAGATGGGAGGGGGCAGAGGAGATGGGTGTGTATACACAAAATGAATGTGATGTGCACCGCCCGGGGGATGGTCACACTTGAAACTCTGATTCGAGGGAGGAGGGGGGGCAAGGGCAATATACATAACCTTAACATTTGTACCCCCATAATATGCTGAAATAAAAAAAATTTAAACCTTTCATATATATTGGGGGAAAAAAAAGAACAGGATATGAAAATAGGTATTCTAAACGTGCAGCAGAATTTGAAAAGGTTCATGGAATGTTTAAAACAACAAGAACGGGCCCTCAGGGTAGGGGTCCTCTTTACTTACTATCTTTCCCTTTTAATTTGTTAGTCTAATTCTCGAGATGCTTGTACAGACTCTTTCTTTACTGGATGTTTGGTTTTTATTTTATGAATTTATATTCCTTATATTTTCCTTTTTACTTTGAGTAGATTTTATCTGTTCTTTTCCTAATGTTTTGAGTTGAATGGTTGCGTCAATAATTTTCTGTCTTTTTCTGTTTTAAGTTAATTATTTAAAGTGATACAATTCTCTTTATGTATTAATTTAGCTATATCCCATAATTTTTGATATGTGGTACTTTTACTTTCTTTTATATACAGTCATACACTTATATACACATATATACATATATGTGAAAAATACATACTTTCTTCCTTGTTTACCCGAAAATGGCTTTATTTTGTCCTTACTGTTGATAAGAAAATTCCCAGTTGACACTATTTTCTCTCAACATTTTAAAGATTTTATTCCACTGTCTTCTCACTTCATTCATTATTGATGAGTTTGATTTTGTTTAATTTTCATTCCTTTCTAGTTCATCTGTCTGTTCATTCTGGTTGCCTTTAAAATCTCTTTGTTGTCAGTATTCTATAATTTCATAATGATGTGTCTAGATATAGATTTATTTTTATTTATATTGCTCACAATTTACTGGAATTCATGATTTGGAACATTTTTATCTATAAGCAGTCTGAAACAGTCTCAAATATTCTCCCTTTGAATATTATCTCTTCCCCATTCTCTTTCTCTGGAACTCTTATTTTAATACATTGGACTTTCATTCTCTTTCTTCTTCGTAGTTTCCATTTCTTTATCTCTCTGTGCTGCACTCTAGTTTATTACTTTATATTCCAGTTCACCAGTTCTCTTCTATTAGATATGCCTAATTGGTCGTTTGCCTTTTCCACTGAATTTTTAATTTTAATGACTATATTTTTTATGTATAGAAGTTTTATTTGGTTTCCTTTAAAATCTACCTGCTTTTTCATAGGGTATTGGTTTTGTTATATTTTCAGTGTTTTTTTCCTAATCATTTTAAAGATACTTATTTTAAAGTATCTATCAAAAATTTCCATTTTATAAAGTCTTATGTATCCAATTCTGCTGTTTGTTTACAGTGGATTTTTGCTCTTAGTAGATTGCTTCATTAAATGTTTTGTAAATTTGGATTGTGAGTCCTTTAGTGCACTTCTTTTTTCTTTTCTTTTCTTTTTTTTTTGAGACAGAGTCTTACTCTGTCACCTGGGCTAGAGTGCCGCAGCATCAGCCTGGCTCACAGCAACCTCAAATTCCTGGGCTCAAGAGATTCTCTTGCCTCAGCCTCCCTAGTAGCTGGGATTACAGGTACGCACACCACGCTGGGCTGATGTTTCTATTTTTAGTAGGGATGGGGTCCCGCTCTTGCTCAAGCTGGTCTTGAACTCCTGAGTTCAAGCAATCCTCCCACCTCACCCTCCCAGAGTGCTAGAATTACAGGTATAAGCCACCATGCCTGACCTTTAGTGCACTTTTATATGTGGGAACTCTGTGCAGCCTATATGAAGTGAATGATCCTTTAAAGAAGGTTTATATTAGTTTCTACCAGGTGCCCCAAGACTATCACTAGCCAGGGACATATTTTCACATTAAATTTTGAGCTTTTGGATTTCCAGATCATGTTGGCAGGGTAATATTTTGCTCCAAACTTATGTAACATAATTAGGAATTCTCAAAGAAGAATCCTTATGCCCACTTCACAGTCTAGATGGAGAAAGGTAAGCATCCTGGTTGTTTTCCTGTGCTGGAGACGAGATTTTTATTATTATTTTTTTCTGATTTACCCTTGTAGTGATAATGTGGCTCCTTAAAGTCTTAACTTTATTTGGGGAGACTTGGTTCTATCTTTCCCACCTTTGGTGGGCTTTTTATGAACCCTTTATGGGTATGAGAGCCTAAGCTTCCACATTACCAAGACTGACAACTCCCCTCCTGGTAGTTATGGTGTCAGCTTATGTTCCTACATCTCTGCTCTTCAGCACTCTTGGAGGATGGTGTGGAGGGTGGTTGGACATTTGCCTTCCTTTCTTACCAGCTTAGTTACTCATTTACAACAAAGCTTGTCATATTACACCAAGCATTTCTAAAGGTTTACTCTGTGTGTGTGTGCGTGTGTGTGCACACGTATGTGTGTGTGTGTGTGTGTCAGGGGAGGGTTCAGATGTTCATTTTGCCATACAGAATACTTCATGTTCTTAAGTATATATTTCTCGCTGTATTTTAAAATTTAATTTTTTAGGCCGGGCGCTGTGGCTCACGCCTGTAATCCTAGCTCTTGGGAGGCTGAGGCGGGTGGATTGCTCAAGGTCAGGAGTTCAAAACCAGCCTGAGCAAGAGCGAGACCCTGTCTCTACTATAAATAGAAAGAAATTAATTGGCCAACTGATATATATATAAAAAATTAGCCGGGCATGGTGGCGCATGCCTGTAGTCCCAGCTACTCGGGAGGCTGAGGCAGAAGGATCACTCAAGCCCAGGAGTTTGAGGTTGCTGTGAGCTAGGCTGACGCCACGGCACTCACTCTAGCCTGGACAACAAAGCGAGACTCTGTCTCAAAAAAAAAAAAATTTAATTTTTAATAAGCAATATATTTACATGATATCTATTAGGTATACATTGTAAAATCTCACATGCCTTTCCGTATCTGCTTCATTCCTTCCACCCTCACCCTTTCTTGCTATTTTTTAGTAGCAAGAAAGATCTGGGTTTGAATACACTGCCTATTTTATAATATGCAAGTTGGTTTATGAAATGTTAGAGGATGGGATTATCTGGGGAGAGTAAGGTCCTAACAAATATACAAAAAAGACCAATGAAATTTCAATGGACCAGAAAGAACCATTATAGCCCACGTGAGTTTTGGAACACACGTGTATGCTTGCACTAAACTAAATGCTTTTATTGGGCATTTGTTTATTTAATTCACAAATATTTGTTCAGTATGCTAGGCAGTGGGGGTACAAAACTGAATAAGTGGCCATTCTTGAGAAAGTAAACAAGGGGTTGGGTTTAGCGTGATCGTTTTTGCTGGGGGCATGTACACAGGCTTGGGAGCCCCAAAGAACCATCAACAATGGCTGGAGTGAGAAGAACACAGGGAATGACATTGCCCAGCCGCTGGTCCAAATAAGCCTCGTACGGCTAGTAAATAAAGAAAAAGAAGACAATAAAATGACAAGATTATATGGTTGCTTTATCCTTAAGATGGCACTATAAACTCACAATTCCTTTGTAGAAAAAAGAGTATATAAAAATAACCAGGATTTATCTGAAATTTCACTGAAACCTAGAATGGCTTTAATAATATAAAATAGAATGGCTTTTTTTTTGTGGCAAAGACTGTTCTAAGTGCTTATATGTATTATTTCCATTTAACTTTTACAGCTCTCCTAGGAAGTAGGGACAAGTATTTGCCCCATTTTGTAGACTGGGGAAAGGTATCAGCGTGGGCGTAAGTGACTCACCTCAGTCACAAAGTTTGTAAGTGGCAGAGCCAGGATTTAAACTGAAACAGCCTAGAATTGGAAACCATCCACTTAATCACTGTGTTGTTTTACCTCTTCATAGCAGTCCACATGTTGAAAATGCAGCATCATTAGAATTATCAGTTATAAAATCTTAGGGGTCCCCCCCCCCGTTCTGTTTAAATCACACAGGGAAACATATCAAAGAGCACAGGTTTTTGCCCTTAGAGAATGAGAGAAGCCATCAAGATATCTGGGACACTGAGTTAGAGGGTCCCTCCTGGTTTTCATTACTGTCCCCAGACTGCAGCCAGAAGACTGCCCCTGCCCTTCTGGGGTGGGTGCCCCTCCAAGGCCTTCCCATAGCACCCTGGGCATATGACCACATTGCACTTAGCACTCTGATTTGTGCTGACTGGTTTATATCTCTGTGTTCCTTATTAATCTGTGAACATCTTTGTAACATCCATGCTTGGTACAATGCCTAGAGCCTAGGTTTCTCGAGAAATCTTTGTTGAACCTTTTCTTCTTCTATATTAAACCAGGGCCTGCAGCAGAGACACTATTTTTTCACTACCTTTTCCTTCACTCTCTTCTATACACAAATATTCTCCACCCCAGACAGCAAATTACAGGAGAGAAGACAATCTGAGAAAGTAACTTCTATCTAAAGCAGTTGTGTGTTTAGGTGCTGCTGAGAATTGGAATAAATGTAAGCACTAGGCTTAATTGTGAAGCAGTATCTATCAGCTGGTATTTCTTCCCCTTGGGCATTTCTAAAGCTGAGAAAACTATACTGTGCTGATGATCCTTCCTGTTTTCATCCAAGTGAAATATAAAGGGCAACCTGGAAAGGGAAGAAAAGCAACAAACAACTGAATCCTGCAAAAGGAGCACAAATAAGGGAAGAGTTAATCAGCTCACTTTCCACCTCTTCTTTTCTCTTAGATGAACTTTGGGTTGTTTCTTTACAATTTGGTAATTATTACCTTCTTCCTTCCTTCCTTTCTGCCCCAAGTCAATACCCAGTACCCTACTCACACCTTTTTTTTTTTTTTTCAATTCCCAAAGCTGGTGTCTGAAGTATTAATAGTATTCCTGGTTTAGCAACCTTAGGGACAATTTTGGTAGCTTATAAATCCTCTTGAAAGAGGGAAACTTGGAACCTTTGCCTGGAGTTTAAATCAGTATTGGGCATGGAGTCAGTAGGAGAGCTGGCAGGTTCAGGGGGCAATCTCATAAGGATTAGAGCACAAATTTGGCAGTGAAACAGAGTTGGGTTCAAACCCAGGCCCTACACTATCTACTGACCTTGGACAGATTTAGTTTTTCTGTTTATATAATGGAAACATTACTAGTATCTACTTCATGGGCTTTTGAATGATGTCTGAAAATAGTATTTAACAAACATTAGCTACCATTATTACTATTGGGATTTATGTCATCAGTAAGGAGGTGGTGAATGACTTTATTCATTCACCATGTGTTATAGACTCCTTACTATGTACCAGATGTTATGTTAGGTTCTGGAGGCACAATCTTCATTCCTTTATTCAGCAAATATAACTATAGCTCTGGACAAGAATGATGCTTTGAGGGAATTATGGTGCTTGGCCTAATATGCAGATGACTTGGTCATCATCTTGCAATCTTCCTTCCCCAATGTTTCAACTCTGTTTAGAGATTTCCTCTACTACCAGTAATTAATCATCATGACTAGAAAGGATTTGATTCACAAAATTGTGTTTTATTGTAACATTTTATTTTATTCTCTCCACAAACCTTAGGATATTTATTTCATATAGTTGAGTATTTTTTGTTTTCTGAGTAATGTGGCATTCAGAGAGGTATAATACTCTTAAAAGACTAATTTATGGGTTGTAACACCCTTGGGCAGGAACACCTCCCAACTCCATGAGAACAATGGACTTTTGGCCACACAAAGTAGCTAAGAGTTATAGGCTTTGGGGTCAGAGAGGCCGGACTCATAAGTGCCTCCAATCAACAGCTGCAGAAGCTTAAGTAATTTCTTCACTCTTCTGAGACTTGGTTTTCTTACCTATCAAAGGTCTAATAATACTTCCATGTCAGGGGATGTTGGGAAGATTAAATTCATTTATTCATGCAACAAGTACTTTTTTTTTGAGCACCTACTATATATCAGATATTTTCTGGGTACTGAGAATACAAAAGTAAACAAAACAGCAAGAATCCTTGTTCTCATAGAATTTGCATCCTAATGAGATAAAATTTGGGGAAAAACTGAGATTGTTTATATGAAATAAAGCACTCTCTAAAAATTAATTATTGTATCAATGAATGCAGTGCTTATATCACTAATAAAAAGGCTTAAGAAGATTCTGTTGTGCCAGAGTGGAGATTCAAATCAGAATCTGCAGTTACGTAGTGAAGATAGTCTAATAAAGAAAAATAATGTAGAAATGAGTAAATTGCTAGTGAAAAGATTTTCAAATGACCTTTTATTAGGTAATTTTATAATTTCATAACAGCTGTTTGAGTACACAAACATATACATACAATTTTCTAAACAAGTAAATAAAAAGCATTTAGGATATCTGCTTGAATTCATATTACTCAAAACCTTAAAACATTTATTATAAAAATCAGTAAAATTATTTAACAAGTTTATAAAAATTGCTGGGTATGTGTACATAAACATTTTCAAGCTTGCTTTACAAAAATGAGTGCAATTTCTATCTATGTGCTCAAAGTAACTTTCAAAGGTAGTTCCAAGGGGGAAAAAGAAGGTAGCATTGCCTTGTAATACAGCATTAATTAATAGTGACTTACCCTGGGACATTCATGAAAGATCCTTTGTTATCACATACGGTGGAAATATTAACAATTAATATTCTATTTTTATGAATAAAACATAAAAAATAAGACTTCATTTTCCCAGACTAACTTGTTACCATGAAAAACTGCATTCATTCTGCAGATATTACTGATATCCCATATTATTTACTTTAAAAATATTTATGATACTTGAAATTCAAAAGGAAACCCACAACACCTATTCTTCTCCCAACACATTCACTGAATGCAGATTTAAATGAGCACATCTCGTTTTGATTGTGCCTTTTATTTGCATACTTTAAAATAACTACAATGTAGTACGTCTGTATTTTTAACTGGTACCAAAATTAAGATGAATGATCTATGCAAAACCAGCAGCCTGTACTTCTAGTTACAGTTGTCATATGCAAAAAGAAAAAAAAAGAAGCCCTGAGTCAGTATTTTTTGCAAAAGTAATGAAGAAGGGTGCTCTGAAGTTGTTTTATAACTTATGAAATGGTTAAGACTGTCCAGTATCCATTTGTTTTATTTTGATTGAAGAGAGGTATGGTTTTTGTTTAGTTAATCCAATTCGGATCATTTCTTAGTACTCAATTTCATTTAAGTCTTCAGAATATCCTGATGATTGTTGAGTTGTATCTTCTATTTCTGTCAGAAAAGAAAAATACACAATAATAGCTTTTTTACTTTTTATTATAGAAAAAAATATTTAATTTGCATTCTTCTAGTTTGAGATTGAATTGTAAAATTCATATCAATCATGTTTGTATAATTGGGGAAAATATTATTACCTGCACAGGGTCCTGCCTGAAATTTAACATCATCAATGGCAGTATCACTTCTTACTGATATTCCTCGAATGGCTTCAAAAATTATCTGAAAAATAATGAAATTTGAATTTAGAAATAGAGTCATCCTGATAAAACAATGCTGGTCAAAGCAGATGCAGGCTCTTGAGATCTGAAAACTTAGATTGCCCTTGGGGTTGCTGTTAAAGTAAAGGGTACAAAATTAGAAATACAAGTTTAGGTATTAAAGAGAATATTTATTTGGAATTTAAAGAAACTCACAATAAATTAATGGAGTCTTGAAGATTCAGGTCCCTTTTTTTCTGAGATTTCTTTAGACCACTTCCCAGAAATGCTTACTGAGAAATGCTTTCTGATGGTGATCTGGTTTCCCTTCCCCACCTAGAACACTCTACTCCCAGCATCTCCCAGCACACACAGGGCCCATGAAAATGAGGGTCCCAGAAGCTTAAATTTCCTTGGGCTCTCCACAAATCTATCCTTGATGCCAGTACTAAGTAGAAAAACTCATTATAGTATGACTGATAATACCCATATATGAACAGAAAGCCATAATAATTAAATTTACCAAAGATAATGGTTCGCTTACGTTAAATACCACGACATCAAAGACAGAGCCCAAGGAGAAGAGTGAAACAGTTTCATAACAGTAGATTCTGAGAAGAAAATAACTGATCAAATATTTTGGTTCTAGGAAAAATAGATTACCAACTCTAAGGCAGTCCCAACAACGGTTAATAAACTACTAAATACTCTAAGGAGGCTCATGGGTAATGAAAATTGTCCAGAAGATATATTTGTTCTATTCATTTTATGAGTAGATGACTCCTCTTTGGATTAATTTATGATTCAAATCAAAAAGAAAGCCCTAAAACTAATTTCTTTTAAAGCCTCCCCACAATTAAAGACTATAAATTGAATAATTAATAAGTTTATGAAATTACCTTGAAATGAATGACTCAAAAAAGCTTTGATGACATACATGTGGCAAAATATCATTAATAAAAATTCTAAGGACACATGTGTGATGGTTAATTTTAGGAGTCAACTTGACAGGGTTAAGGGATATCCAGATAGCTGGTAAAGCATTATTTCTGGGTATGTCCGGGAGGGTGTTTCTGCAAAGATTGGTGTTTGAATCAGTGGACTGCATAAACAAGATCCACCCTCACTCACTGTGGGTGGGCACCATCTAATCGGTTGAGGGCCCAGATAGACAAAAAGGCAGAGGAAAGGCAAATTCGCTCTCTTCTGCAACTGGAACACTCATCTTCTCCTGCCCTGGGACCTCAAACTCCAGGTTCTTCAGCCTTCAGATTCCAGGACGTGCACTAGTGGCACCTCAGGTTCTTAGGGCTTCAACCACAGACTTATAACGACACCATCAGCTTCCCCAGTTCTCAGTCCTTGAGACTTGGCTTGAGCTATGCTACCAACTTTTCGTGTCCTCCAGCTTGCATATAGCATATTGTGGGACTTCTGAGCCTCCATAGTCATGTGAGTCAATTTCCATAATAAACCCTTTCTCTATCTATTATATCTTCTATTGGCTCTGTTTCTCTGGAGAACCCTGGTTAATATACAACCCTAAACAAGAATCCAAATAAATGGCAAGAAGAGGGAAAAAGTGTCCCAACATATCTAGATAGGAGGACATCTGAGTGCAGTTAATAAACATTTCAGCTTTCTGAACAAAAATAAAATCTTTTTTTTTGATCTTCAAGTCTGCAATGGAAAATGTAATAGACAATTACCTGATGGAATTATACTCTGAATAGGCTGTGACTTGGCCAAACACTTGATTTCATGTAACTTTCTCCTCTGAATTTCCTTAATACTGTAGTGATGACCATTTTATAGCATTATGATTTCCCCATTGTATTATAGATATATAGTAGCATCTCTTCATTTTCTACATTGATGATAGGATTTACCTGACTTAGTTTGCACTTTAGGACTAACCAAATCTATCCAAATCTAGTAACTGCTGAACGAATACTTGTTCATTTAGAGAGTAAACACAACAAATGTAGGGTTAAATAAGATAATGTATGTCCTTGGTTCCCAAACTGTGTGCTGAGGCACCCCAGGGTGCCCAAGTGTATTCACATGGGTGCTGTGGGATAGTTTGCAATTTCAAGGGAAACACAGCAGTACTCAACATCTAGAAGACACTGTGTGAACTACTAGTTCAAGATCATTCAAAGTTTTAACATTAGATTGATCTATATTCCTCTGATAACATCATATCTTCACAGAGCTGGGTTTTTTGATAGCTGCTGTAATTAAAAGCAAGTACCAAGTAAAAATCAATGCAGAACATTAAATAAGGATGGCATATCCCACCTGATTTCAAGGTTTGAGAAGTTGTGCAATGCCCAACAGGTATACACATTCCATTAGGAAACAATTCTGGTTATTTAAGAATTAGGTAAAAATGTTACCTTTTATTTCAATTTAAATATTTGTTTTTCAAATGGCTACTAAATTGTTTGGACATAAATACTCATTAAGTTGTTTGGACCCCTGTACTTAATAAATGGAACTGTTAGATATTTTTTTTGGTCTAGGGGCACCAGGAAAAAGTTACTGAAACTAAGGGCTCCATGAACAAGAAAATTTGGAGGCCTAGGTCTGAGTTGAGTATAAAGCACATAGGAATTCCTAGAAAATGTTAGAGGTGTAATTAACCATATGACTGATGTAAATGCTTCAGTGAGCTGGGAATTTGTCTAAAACTTTTTTTAATTGCATCAACATCTAAGAAACCAAAAAGAAAACACCTGAAAGTAGAGGAGGAGAGGTAATCAGGGAATCCAAAGGAAATAAAATGATATTGTGCTTTTGGTTGACAGTGAGTCAGGTTCTGCTCGACACTTTAATAAATCCCTTAGGAAGGGGCATGATTAAAAATTTGCCATTTAGGGCTGGGCGCGGTGGCTCATGCCTGTAATCCTAGCACTCTGGGAGGCCGAGGTGGGTGGATCGTTTGAGCTCAGGTGTTCGAGACCAGCCTGAGCAAGAGCGAGACCCCTGTCTCTACTAAAAATAGAAATAAATTACTTGGACAGCTAAAATTATATAGAAAAAAATTATCCAGGCATGGTGGCACATGCCTGTAGTCCCAGCTACTAGGGAGGCTGAGGCAGAAGGATTGCTTGAGCCCAGAAGTTTGAGGTTGCTGTGAGCTAGGCTAACGCTACAGCACTCTAGCCTGGGCAACAGAGTGAGACTCCGTCTCAAAAAAAAAAAAAAAAAATTGCCATTTGATGCATTACTCTTACAAGGATAATCTGACAAATGGAATGTCTTTGGGAGGCTACCCACATATTTTCCCAGTAGAATCATCCTTAAACAGCAGCAGCACTACCACTGCATTCTAAAAACCATCTACACCTGCCCACCCCCACTGATGATGTACGCATTTACTTCCCTAACTCCAGTCTCATATTCTACTCTTGACCTGCTCATTTAGATTTCTAATCAACATCAAAAACTTAGCATGTCCAAAAAAAAAAAAAACCAACAACCTATTAATATCCTTCCCGCACACATTGCCCTCACTCCTCCACATCTGCCCTGCCTAAAGTCTTCCTCACCTCACTAAATGGCATCTTTATTCATTCTAGCAATTGCTCAGGCCAAAAACTTTGAGCCATCTTGACTCTTCTCTTTCCTTCAAACTCCACATTTTATGCACAAGTCCTGTGGGTTTCTGAGGACACCTCCTCACCTCTGCTGCATGGCCCAAGCCACTACTCCTCTTGCCAGTATTGCTGCAGTAGCCCCCAGTAGCTCCTTGCCCTCTGCAGTGTGCTTTCTATGTAGTTGCTACAGTCATAATTTAAAAACATACATTGGATCATATTGCCTTAAAGCTGTATGATGGCTTCGGATTGCTTTTAGAGTAAATTTCTAACTCTTTACTATGCCCTCCACGGCCATTTATGATTATCCCAATATTTCTTTGGCCTCATCACTTGATCAATTGGCTTGACTTCTTCCTTCTCCACCACTTCTTCTTTTTAAATTAACATTATTTTAAATTGATAAATCATAATTGCATGTCTTTATGGGATACAATGTGATGTTTTGATATATATACAATGTGGAATGATTAAATCAAGCTAATTAATATCACCTTGCTTACCTCTCTCTCTCTCTCTCTCTCTCTCTTTTTTTTTTTTTTTTTTTTTGTAGAAATGGGGGTCTTACTGTGTCTCCCAGGCCGGAGTACAGTGGTATGATCATAGTTCATTGCAGCCTTGAACTTCTGGGCTCAAGTGATCCTCCCACTTTAGCTTGGGAGTTGCTGGGATTATAGGCCTGAGCCACTGTGGCCAGCTATTTAATAATTTTTTTGTGGTGAGACATTTGAAATTTACTCCTTTAATTATTTTGAAATAGGCAATACACTATTATTGACTATAGTCACCCTGCTGTGCAATAGATCTCAAAATGTATTTCTCCTATGTGAAACATTGTAGTCTTTGATCAACAACTCTCCATTGTCCCCCCACCCCCATCAAGCTTCTGATTACTATCATTTCACTCTCTACTTCCATGAGTTAAACTTGACTTTTTCTTCATCATAGCACCTATTCTCAGCTGATGTTGCATTATGTATTTCTGACTTACATTTTCTACCTCTCCCCCACTGGCATGTAAACTCCAAATAAGTAAAAACTTTGTATGTTATATTCATTGCAGTATCCTCAGCACTTAGAATAGCAAATGATCAATAAATATTTATTAAAATGAGACATTGTGGTCTCAAACTACAGGAGCTCAGTCTGGATGCTTGATTTAGCTATTGAGAGTGTCAGTTCTACCATGGAGATACAAATTAGAGACTGAGGAGACTTGGGAAGAGAAATATTTTTAGAAACAGTGATATCTCTTTATATTTTGGCACTTTAAAGTTTACAAAACCGGCCGGGTGCGATGGCTCACACCTGTAATCCTAGCACTCTAGGAGGCCGAGGCAGGCGAATTGCTCAAGGTCAGGAGTTTGAAACCAGCCTGAGCTAGAGCAAGACCCTGTCTCTACTATAAATAGAAAGAAATTAATTGGCCAACTAATATATATAGAAAAAATTAGCCGGGCATGGCGGCGCATGCCTGTAGTCCCAGCTACTCGGGAGACTGAGGCAGGAGGATTGGTTGAGCCCAGGAGTTTGAGGTTGCTGTGAGCTGGGCTGACGCCATGGCACTCACTCTATTCTGGGCAACAAAGCAAGACTCTGTCTCAAAAAAAAAAAAAAAAAAAAGTTTACAAAACCCTTTCACATACATAATCTCATTTGACCCTCTAACATTGGCAATGTCAGCATGGCAGGAATTATTACCCCGTTTTGAAAATGTATAAACAATCTCAGAGAGTCCAAGATTTCTGTAAAATCATCCAGTGCTTGTAACCTATAGGGAACTGAAGGTATTTCAGAACTTCTGTGTGGGAGGCAACATAGAACAGTGGCTTAGGGATACACACTTTGGAACTAGGCAGATCTGGGTTTGAGTTCTCAGTTGGCCACTTACCAGCTGGATATTTATTTTTCCTCATCTGTAAAATGGAGCTAAAAGATCAATTGAGAGAACTATGCACAGCTGTAAGTGCCATCACATAGAAGGCAGCTGATCTATGTGTGTATAAGTATACTTGCATTTTATTAGACACCAGCATGGTTTGGAGCAACTGGTTCAGCCTGGTCTCCCTGCTGAACCAGTTTAGGACTCCCAAGGGAATCTCTAAGTCCTGAGGAGAAGATTCATATATTTTCAATTCCTGCTAAGGGTATGGATAGTCTGGAATCTTCTTTCCAGACTGTGAGCCATAAATCTCTAGGACCATTTTGTACCATTTGAAATTGAACACCCCTAGATGCCTCCCTACTCTATACTCAAAAACACTTCAAATGACCAGCTACATAGGAAGTCTAGTATGTGCAAGGTCATGTGCCTGATCTCCAAGACTTAGATGCTGAGAAGTTGCCATCTCCAGAACTCAAAGCTTAGAGGCCTTGTGCACCAGCATCACTTGGGAGTTTAAAAAGATATCAATGCTCTGGTGCCACCACCAAAGATTTAGATTCATGTAGTCCAGCGTAAGATAGATTCTCTATCTTTAGCATGCATCACAATCACCTGGAAGGCTTATTAAAACAGATTTCTGGGGTCCCAGAAATCTCTGGAGTTTCTGATTCAGTAGTTCTGAGGTAGGGATTGAGAATTTGCATTTCAGGTGAATTTGCATTTCAGGTATTGCAGATGCTGCTGGTACCTGGACCACACTTTGAGAACCATTTGAATAAGGTAGTAATATGGGTGCCCTAATAGCCTGACAAAATTCATTCATTATCTCTGAATAGTAATCAATTATATTAGTAAGTTCCTGAACAAAGTCCACTTTGCTTTTGTAAAGAAACATTAAATCACTATTAAAATCATTCCTGGGGCTATTATTTTTTTTACTAAATTTCTAGACAGTTTATCCATGCTGAGATAATGAGCTTTTTTTTTTTTTTTTTTTTTTTTTTTTTTTTTTTTTGAGACAGAGTCTCGCTTTCTTGCCTAGGCTAGAGTGAGTGCCGTGGCGTCAGCCTAGCTCACAGCAACCTCAAACTCCTGGGCTCAAGCGATCCTGCTGCCTCAGCCTCCCGAGTAGCTGGGACTACAGGCACGAGCCACCATGCCCGGCTGATTTTTATATTATATATATTAGTTGGCCAATTAATTTCTTTCTATTTTTATGGTAGAGACGGGGTCTCGCTCAGGCTGGTTTTGAACTCCTGACCTTGAGCAATCCGCCCGCCTCGGCCTCCCAGAGTGCTAGGATTACAGGCGTGAGCCACCGCGCCCGGCCAGATAATGAGCTTTTTCCAGACAGTGGCTCATCTGCCTTCTTTCATTCGGTTTTTAACAATGCTGCATCCTCGATGGTCACCTGAGCTGCTGCAATTCCTTCCCATTTAGATCTCTAGATTTTTGGTTGTACGATAATGCAAAATAAAGCCCTTGTTTTGGATACCTTTTCCCAGGAAGATTTGGGCTTAGACCAGGCAGCCAGTGGTAATAGCTGAAGAGCACTGGTTCAGGAGGTTTATCAGCTGGAAGCAAGGATGAGGAGGAAGCTGGGCTTTTAGTTGGAGCTCACGCTTGAGAATTCTACACAGCAATTTCAAGAACAAGTTAGGAATCTGAAGTTTATCTCCCCAGAGCTTTCTGGAGCTTTGGTTCATGGTAGGTAAGTGAAGTCAGTGGCTGTCAGAAGGTGGCTACTGGTGTCCAGACTAGATTGGCTGCTCAGCTTCACCTCCTGGAATTTAAGAGGGTCTTGCCTATTGCTGCCCAGATTTGCTTATGATAGAGATCATCTAGGGTGGTCTCATCTGTACCACATGGGAGGACCTGGGTGGGGAGTCCCAGGATTGGGATCAAGATTCTCAGTTTCTTTTGCATCAGTGCAGTGATGGGGCAGAGGCTTAAAAGAAAAACAAACAAAAAAAACCTTTAGTCTGGACTATTTACACTGACTGTTAAATATAGGCTTAAAACCAAAGCCCTCACATGCATGTGGGTAGTGACAAGTGAAAGGTGCAGCTGCAACAACTCATTAGGTAATACCATATTTAGAAGAAAGGGAGACTTTGTTCTGGAGATTTGCAGGATACATCGAAATGTATTTGACACCCATAATGCATCAAGACAAAAATAGATACACTTTCATCATTGAATTGCAAAATAAAATCACTTTATGCCTCAATTCCCAGGCTTTCTCTCTCTGATTAATTTCTCATTTGCTGCTTAGATTTAATGGTATATAGACTAATTATGTTTACTCTTAATCCTCCCTTTATCCATGACCCCAAAGAAAAACAAAATATTCTCTTTGGTAGCAAGAAAATCAGAAGCTTAGTATGCCTGTTTTCCATCACCTGATTCCTATCTCTTTTGTCTTACCTGGTGTTGCCTCTCACAGCTGTATTCAATCAGTGCTCGGAGCCAGGAAATGCTCTGTTCACCTCTTCTTCTCCATAAGAGAGACTCTTCACTATCTTCCTCCTTTTTCAAATAAACACTCAGCAGACCAGTCCCCGCTCCATACATGTGGTAGAAAAAGGTCAAGCAGTGTTTTCCGGAGACTCCTCGAAGAGGCCCAGACCGGAGGCGAGCCTTCTGTCCATACACCATGTGGGAGGCCTCAATGTACATGTAGTAGCCTTGAGAGAAATTCAAGAGCAGGTGTTGTTAAAAAGGACACAAATCATATTGTCTTCTTTCATAGTGTTCCTGGAAACATGGCTGATTTGACTATAGTACTGAGAAAGGACTTTTATAATTTTGGAGAGTATGTATAATCCAAGGAGAATAAATATGCTACAAAAACGAAACCATCAGCAGGCGTGATGGCTCACACCTGTAATCCAAGCACTCTGGGAGGCTGAGACAGGCAGATTGTTTGAGCTCAGGAGTTGGAGACCAGCCTGAGCAAGAGCAAGACCCCCGTCTCTACTAAAAAAATAGAAATTATTGGACAATTAAAAAAAATATATATATATATAAAAATTAGCTGGGCATGGTGGTGCATGCCTGTGGTCCCAGCTACTCAGGAGGCTGAGGCAGAAGGATCACTTGAGCTCAGGAGTTTGAGGTTGCTGTGAGCTAGGTTAATGCCATGGCACTCTAGCCTGGTCAACAGAGAGAGACTCTCTCTCAAAAAGAAAGCAACAAAAAAACCAAAATGAGACCATCAAAATGATTTTTAAAATGTAATGATTTATACTTCAGTTTAATAGATAGGAGATAATCAATATGCCAGAATTATGCCACTGATATGGTGATTAACACATCAGAATTTATGTTACTAATTCATGGACAATATTCTGAAGCCTCCAGGCATTGGTTTAGGGGAAAGAGCATGTGTTTTATAGTCAGGAAGATCTGGATTCAAGTCTTGACTCTAACATTTGTTGTCTACGTGATTCTGGTCTAATGAATGATCTTCTCTGAACCTATATTCAACATTTTAAAATAACAGTTGATAATACCTGTGCTCTAGAATTGTGAGAATTAAATGATATACGACATATGCCTACAGGTAATACATATTCAAATATTAACTTCCTGTCCTGCTTACTTCCTAAAAGTTTTCGTGTCACTTTTTTTAGTCTTGAAAACATATTTTATAACATTTTTAAATTGCATTTCCAATTTCCTTTTCTAATTTTATTTTATGATTATTTTTTAATTTGCTAGTTTCAGGCAGAAAGAGGATTAGTCTGCATTTATATAAGGCAACTGTGTGAGAGAGCCAGCTTATACTGGCTCCCAAGAGTCAGTTGTGTGCATCCTTTACAGTTCCAAGTGACTTCACATGGAAAGCTTGAAATGGGCCATGAGGAAAGTATTTTCACCACAGAAATAGCACATGTATGGAAATCAGCACCCCTTCCCCAAAGAGAGCCAGCTGGTGTTAAACAATTGCCATCATGTCACTGAAATAAAGGTATACATGAATAGCAATGCAAGAGATCTTTTCTAGAGGAATGCACCAGTAACATAATTCTGTGCACTTGAGGTTCATTTTTAAAACGGCTCTGAACTCTACATCAATAGTTCTTAACCTCGGATCATTTGATTAAAAGTTTTGATCTCTTCTATTTGAAAAATAAAACCCACAAAAAATGTTTGCATGCAATTTCATTGCCTTCTCTGGTGTTATGTTTGTGTTTGGGCTGGGTGTTTGTGTTCCCCAATATTCATATGTTGAAACCCTAACCCCAATGTGATAGTATTTTGAAATGGGTCCTTTGGGAGGTAATTAGAGTTAGACGAGGTCATGAGGATGGGGGCCTCATGATGGGATTAATGCCGTTATAAGAAGAGCCAACAGAAATCTGTTCTCTCCCTCCATGCGCACACACTGAGGAAAGGCCATGTGCGCACATAGTGAGATGGTAGCTATTTGCAAACCAGGAAGGGAGTCCTTGCCAGGAACCAAAACAGCTGACACCTTGATTTTGGGCTCCCCACCCTCCAGAACTGTGAGAGATAAATTCTATTGTTTGAGCCACCCGGTCTATGATATTTTATTATGGGAGCCCAAGCAAACTAAAACATTTGGCAATATTGATTTTTTTAACATATATGATATAAAAAATAATAGTTGCAAAGTAACATGTTTCATTATTTCATGCAGAAATTGAGGGGAAAAATAAAGACATCTCAAATAATGTATGTAAATGAAATGTTTTCAAGGGTATCTTTCCTTATAGTTTAATCAATGAACTCTAATCATTTCCCAAAATATGGCAATATGAGATATCACATCAAGAACTGGTTGGAAGTCCCATCTATGCCTCTCCTTTCTATTTCCACAAACACAGATCCAAGGAGTTCTATAGGCTTTTTGAAGGAGTGGGAGAAATCACCATTGGTCTTATTAAATTGTATACACTGCGCAAACCCTTCCCCCAGTGTTTTACTCTGTAAAGTTTTCACCTTGCAAAACTGGGCTATCCAACTCATGGGATGTGGCCTCCATTAACTAGTCACATGCTTAGGAATGATGCTACCCCAGAGAACCTGAATCAGGGCAGTGTTCTGTGTCTGTCACTTCAGGTTGCCTGCAGGTAAGCCACAGTGCCAACAAACCTCTGCTAGCTGTGGATCCACAGATACAGTGAGCAAGTAGAAATCAAAACGTCCTTAGGGTACTCTAAAGACTACACACATTTAAGCCCTGCTCAAAAGTAAATTTAAATTAGAAGTCTAGTTGGTTTACATAGGAAATTGAAATTGTGGTGGTGTCTTTGATCTGGTATGTGATATTTGACATCCCATTTCAATTTTTCATTTCTTTGGCAATAGTTTCGTCCAGAGGCGTGCTAGAGGAAGTGACATAGCTGTCAATTTCCCCATGATCTGCTTTAAACTACAGGGAGAAAAATTGTCAGTGTTCTGGAGTGCTTACCAAGGATATCCTCATCACTAAAGCCAATGGTCAGTTTCCAGTCCTAGTCATTTTTGTACCATCAGTAGCATGGGACATAGCAGATGACCCCTGACTTCTAGAATTACTTTCTTACTTTGGCTGGCAGGACACTGTATTTTCCTGCTTTTTCTCCCACCTCACTGGTCACTCCTTTGCCAGTTCACTCTCTCTTCCCTGACCCCTTAACCTTGGAGTGCCCCAAGGTCCAGTTTTTGAACTTCTCTATTCTCACTCCCTTGATGATCTCATCTTATTTCAGGCCTTTAAATATCACATATGTTGTTATATCTCAAATGTAAATTTCCAACCTCTTTGCTGACATCTGCACTTGTTCAAACTGCTTAATGGACACCTCCACCTCTAGTCAAATAGACATCTCATGATGACCATGTTCAGAACTAAACTCCTAACAGCTTGCAGTGCACTAAATGTCCAGTTGTCCAGGCCTAAACCTGGAAGTCACATGCCACTGCTCTCCTCCTCTCACTGTCCACATCCAGGTCATCAGGAATTCCCACTGGCTCTACATTCAAAAATATATCCAGAATCCAGTCACTTCTCTTCCAACCACCTCCACTACTATGACCCTGGTCTGAGCTGCTATCATTTTTCACTTGGATTCACGCAACGGCGTTAATCCAAGTTAGTCTGTCTGCTTTCCCAGTTAGTCTGTCTGCTTCTACCCTTGTCCCCTGCAATCTAATCCCAATACTGTATCCATAGCAATTCTTCTAAAATAAAAGCAAAGTCTTAGTATTCCTCTGTTTAAAACTTCCATTGTCTCAGCATTGCAGAGTAAAAACCAGAGCCCTTACAATTGCCTTAGGGCCCTATAGAATCTCCCACAGCATTCCATTATCTTACCTCTCTGGTCGCCCATCCTACTACTAATCAGCGCCAAACCCTGCTTAGCTTCATGGGATCAGATAAGATTGGGCACATTTAGAGTGGTATGCCCATAGATTTTATTAGCTTTGTGATTTCTATAACCTTTCTCCTCATTCATCCTGTGTTGCTTGGCTGTGCTGGCCTCTGTGTTGTTGCTGTAATCTGGTAGGTATGCCGCTACCTTAGGGCCTTTGCATGTTATATTATAATTCTGGCTCTTCCCCCAGATATTCTCAGGTCTCACTCTTTTATCTCCTTTAAGTCTTTGCTCAGATGTTACCTTTTCTATTAGACCTGTTCTGACTATACCATTTCAAATTGCAATTCCCCCTCCTCTGGCACTCCTTATTCTCTACACCCCCATTTATTATGTTTTCATAACAAATTGCATGTAATCACCTCTTAACATACTATGTCAATTTCTTATTTTTTATGTTTGTCTGTCTAGACCCCTCTAGATTTCACAAAGGCAGAGATTTTTCCTTGTTTGGTTCACTGCCATGTTCCTGGGACCTAGAACAGTGCTTGGGATATAGTAGATGCTCAATAAATGTATGTTTAATGGGTAAGCGAATGCATTTTCTTCCACAGCTCTAAGCACAAACCAGTTTGTTTCTAGAGCACGTGGCTCCACCAAGGTCACTCCAAATGTGTGAGGTTCTTGCCAGTGAGATATGCACTTGACTAGGATGTTCAAAGGCAAAACTACAACAGATACAAGTTTTGATAAAATTAAAATCTTATTGAAGCAAATGTTCTCAAACTAGTTCCACACCATCTGATGCATTTTTTTAAAATGAGCACACATACGATAATTCTTTGACTTTATAACCTTCATTCTTTTACTGGCAAGAAAATTGCTACACAGGAAGCCCTGGAGTTTTTGTGCATTCAGCAATGAAAGGAACCTTTATTGCACTTTCTTTTCTTTAACATTTTCTAGTTTAACACATTGACTGCCACACTAGAAAAATAATTATTTTCCTTGGGGCCACAGTGTTTCTTTTATGAAAATAAAAACTTCAAAAACAAAATGATCCTTTCTAGTTTAATGAAAAATTTTTAATTTTTTATTGTTTTCTGTGCATGAATTATATGCAACTTGAAAAATAATTCACATGTCTACCAACGTAGAGACATGTGAGTTACATATGTTTCACTAGGCCCCGGGTTCAAAACTAGTGTGAGTTAAATACAACTCACTTGGCAGTTAATGTGTTAAGCTAGGTCAATGTAAACAAATGTGGACATACACAATCCTAATAGAGAGGTGTGTTTAATTTAATTCCACGGAAAATAAGGTCAAGCCATGAAAATGACCATAGTATATCACGTAACTATGGACAAAGGAATACACCATACTATCCTATACAGAAGTTAGCGACACCAAAGACTAAAATAATACCTTAATACAGTTAACTTAAAAAACATTTCCTCCAAAAATAATTATTTTAAGGCAACAAGAAAAAAAATCAAAGAAAAAATTTTTGCACCTGGTTTTGGATCTCTCAAAAGGCCCACTTGAAACTTAGGTAAAGGACCTTAGCTATAGATAAAACTCTCAAGTGGGGAGAAAAAAAAAGGCTTTTCTGAAAAATGCTATCACTGGGGAATTGGAAAGTAGAGACTACAAGGGCCCTGAAATATAAAATCTTTTCAGAACAGAGAGGAAGCAACAGATGCATCACGAGTGAGAGATGACCCAAGAATTGTCCTGGGTTTAGTGATGATAGCTGCGCATTCCTGGTGATAACAATACGAACCTCCACCAGGATTATTCTGAGGTCCTGGAAGAAAGCAAAACTCTTAATCACCTCCAGGATCATTGGTTCCAATTCCATCTTCCATGGGTCCAACGCACTAATTCATTTAGCCTTGAAAAGGTGACGTATGACGCTGGTTGCCAAGCTCTTCCCCAGAGGGTGGGGCTCTAACTAAGTCAGGGATGGCCTGCACAGCGCCCTCCATCCCATCTTCTGTTCTTTGGGCCACACACCACTCCATAGATGTGACTCCTGAAGTCTACTATGCTTTCAGTTCATGCACCTCTGGGGCTCGGGTTATCAAGCTGACACTATTAGCTATTAGTTTCCAGTTCTAGAAAGTTTTACGTTTAGCACTATGAAATATGAAAAGAAATCTCCTGTGTTGTTTGACTTATAATTGTGCTGCTTTTGGAAGACAGGAGTAACATCCAGGGGAATGTGAGTGCCTTTCTGGGGCACTGACAATAGTCTACATTTCTTAAATAATTTTGGCTTTTGCAAATATCTTTCGGGGTATGATTGTATTTTGAGCACATACAGTAGTCCTCCCTTATCCTCAGGGTATGCATTCCAAGACACCCCTCTGCCCCCCGTGGATGCCTGAAACCATGAATAGTACTGAACCCTATATATATGTTTGTTCCTATACATACATATGTATTATAAAGTTGAATTTATAAATTAGGCACAGTAAGAGATTGACAACAATAACTAATAATACAATAGAACCATTATAACAATATTCAAAATGGTGCATAATTTGAAACTTATGAATTGTTTATTTCTGGAATTTTCCATTTAATATTTTTAGGCTGTCGTTGACTAAGGGTAATTGAAACCACAGAAAGAGAACCTGTGGAAAAGAGGAGACTACTATATGTATATTCTATACGGCAAGATAGATTAAGAGCTTTCTAGACCAATATCTATGCCTAAAAGTAATTTTACCAAATTTGTCAACAAGTCAGAATTTACCCCTCTAATCTACAAACTAATTATTTCTCTTGATTACAAATATTTTTCCTTCTTGACTTGCATATGACACTTTCTCTCCCCAGAAAAGATCAGAGGTTCACAGAGAGCCAGTCTGCCTCATATGTGTTTAGAAAGCGGAGAAAAGCCCTGTGTGTTGACAAGTTTTGCCACATTCCGGCTTCAAGCACTGTCTGTCTCTGCAAACAAAAGCTCTGGCTGGAAGCCAGGAAGCCGCAGCACTGAAGCTTCAGACGGGCTCACATGTTCTTGTGCATGAAGGATTCCAGTCTGGGGAAGGGATTATTAACTGGAGAAAACAAATTACTTTCTCTCTGTGGGTCATTGTTTAACATTCAAAACGGGGGCTCCAATGGATCTACTGGGAGATCAGGGCCCCATCTGTTCTGGGCACAGCAACTGTGATGTGTGGAGACACACAGACACACAACAGATCCATGATTCTGAGCTGTGCAGCAGCTGTTCCTCCAGTCCCGTGGTCTCCTTCACAGAGTAGAGAAGGAGCCCGAGTGCCTGTGTGAAGAAGCTGTGTGGAATGAACAGCTAGCTGCGTTCAGTAAGCTGGAAGAGGACTCTTAAAAACCAAGAAAAAAAGACATAAGTACTTTGGGAAACTGCTAAAGATGTCTCCCTAAAGTTGCTCTTTACTTTACTTTTAAGTCATTCTAAAAGCCTGTCATAAATAAGGCATTATTGTTTAATGGGTATGGAGTTTCAGTTTGGGGAAATGAAAAAAGTTCTGGAGATAGATGGTGATGGCTGCACAACTATGTGAATGCACTCAATGCCATGAACTACACACTTAGAAATGACTAACATGGAACATTTTATGTTGTATATATTTTACCTTCTGTGTAAGTAGGATCTGACAATTTCAGAAAGTAACATAACAAAATAAGTTATAGAGAGATTGAAGAACATTGGAGTTTCTTTCTTTTTCTTTTTTTTTTTTTTTATGATGGGGTCTTCCTCTATTGCCCAGACTGGAGTGCAGTGGTGTGATCATAGCTCACTACAGACTCCAATTCCTGGACTCAAGGGATCTGGCTCAGCCTCCCTAGTAGCTGGGACTACAGGTGTGTACCACCACACTGGCTAATTAAAAAAAAATTTTTTTAGAGAGCTAGGTCTTACTATGGAGAGACTTTAATAATCTGGAGCTAATTCCTCAGATGGTTACAAACTGGTTAAGTAGCATTGTTGCATGTCTGAATAGCAATTACCAAAATTCTTAAAAGATAACTACTTGAAATAGACTGAAACTAACACATTGAATACATAGTTTTGATTTTTCCTTTGTCTAACAACATATTTTTATAAATAAATTTCATTATTTGATGTATTACAGTGTTATTGATATTTTAATCACACAAGAAGGGGGTGTTCTTGGAAATGAAGAGGACTTCTATCTTTACTTAGCAGCATGTTGGAAGAGAATCTAATTGCCAGAAATAAGGAAGATTTATTGGAACATTGAACTGTACCACAAAAGAAAGTGATGGTATCCTTTCTCTGGAAATCGTTAAGAATGGTGCAGAGCTGCTTTTCTGGGATGTAGTAGAATGGGGGAGGGAGGACTGAATGACTTTTAATCTATTAATTGGGGGACTCAGTGGGCTAGGAAATGTTAGAATTGAAGGCATTTTCTCACTAAACTGGATAGTTATAAGTTGATTTATTTATTTTACTATCGTTTGGCTACAAAATCTCTATAAACTCCAGGTCAACTCAAATAAATGTTTACAAAGAATTCTGACAGCATTATGTCGTATAAATGTTAATAAAATTGCAATGGCCAATAAAACCTTGGGGACCTTGTTAAGACTTGTCTTTATTATCTTGTAGATATTGTACTCCCCCCTTATCTGGGTCGGGGATATGTTCCAAGACTCCCAATGGATGCCTAAAACCATGTGTAGAACTGAGCCCTATATACACTGTGTTTTTTCCTATACACACATACCTATGATTGAGTTTAATTTATGAATTAGGCACAGTAACAGATTAACAACAATAGCTAATAATAAAACAGGACAAATTATAACAATAACTGTAATAAAAGGTATGTAAATGTGGTCTCTCTCTCAAAATTTCTTATTGTACTGCACTCACCCTTCTTCACGTGATGATGTGAGATGATAAAATGCCTACACGATAAGACGAAATGAGATGAATGACATAGGCACTGTGACGTAGCGTTAGGCTACCCCTGACCTTCTGAAGCTATATCAGGATCATCTGCTTCAGGTGATCCTGGATCTTCGAGTCATGACAATGTTGATGGTTGGATATCAGGAGCAGATGATGTTGGTTAGCGATCCTAAATAGCTGAAGGATTTTTTTTTTTTTCAAAAGCTTTTGGAAGGACATCGTAATTGGCAGTTGTTGTCGCTCTCTTTTTAACTCATCAAAGTGTTGCCGCAGAGGTGATCATACTGGTGACTATAATGCTGCGTTTCATTCAAGGATTGTATTCCATAATTTTGTCCTTTAGTGTCGGTACAATTTGAAATAGTTCAGCAAATTTCAGTAATGTCTACATTGTTGGTTCTGCTTCAGTTTCTTCATCTTCCTCAGTAATGTCTACATTGTTGGTTCTGCTTCAGTTTCTTCATCTTCCTCTTCCTCTGTAGATAGCAAGTTCTTCTGATTCCTCATTTGTTAGTACTTTTTTTTTTTTTTTTTTTTTTGAGACAGAGTCTCGCTTGTTGCCCAGGCTAGAGTGAGTGCTGTGGCGTCAGCCTAGCTCACAGCAACCTCAAACTCCTGGGCTCGAGCAATCCTTCTGCCTCAGCCTCCCAAGTAGCTGGGACTACAGGCATGCACCACCATGCCCGGCTAATTTTTTTTATATATATATATTAGTTGGCCAATTAATTTCTTTCTATTTATAGTAGAGACGGGATCTCGCTCTTGCTCAGGCTGGTTTCGAACTCCTGACCTCGAGCAATCCGCCCGCCTTGGCCTCCCAGAGTGCTAGGATTACAGGCTTGAGCCACCGCGCCCGGCCTGTTAGTACTTTTGATAGCTTCCAATATGTTCTTCCATTTCTTCATCAAGCATGCTGGCAAATCCTCCACCAATTTGTCCTGCTGTGTGAATGATTTTCCTAATTTCTCCATTGATCCCCGGGAAGCCTTAAAAATCATTCACTTCACTCCCTAAGTTCTTCCAGCAGGCGGTCGCAGTTTCTGGTTTTAATTTATCTATTGCAGTTTTGATGACTGTTATTGCATGAGCAATAGTGAATGATTTCCAGCACTGCATTGTGTCCAGATTAGGGTCTGCATCGATTGCTGATAGAATGCAAGCAAATACCAGGCAGGCGTGTGTGGCCTTGACAAACCAAATGAGGCCCTGGTTGCGGGGCTGAAGCAATGAGGTTGTATTTGGAGGCAAAAATGCAATCTCAACGTTTTCATTTTCACAGCAGACAGATTCAGGATGGCCAAGTGCATGGTTTATTATTAATAGGACTTTAAATTCCAACTCTTCCTCTTCCAAGTACTTTTTTTTTCACTTCTTGGATGAAGCATTGGTGGGATCATTCCATACACAGGATGGCCATCACCCACACTTTCTGAGTATGCTGCCAGAACACTGGCAAGTGATTTTTGTTTTGTTTTTGTGAGTGGGTTCTTCGTTCTGTATACTATGCCTGGCTTTATCATACTCCTTGTGGCATTGTCACATAGTATTGTAGTTAATCTGTCCTTCCATGTTTTATGCCCTGATGCCTCCTTTGCACTTTTACAAATGTAGGTTCTAGTGGGCATCTTCTTCCAGAAATCTTGAAAACTTGCTTTAGACGGTATCATTTCTCTTTAATCACTTCTTCAATCCTGCTGGAAATGTGGCAGAACCCTCTTTATCCACAGACACACCCCTCTAGTAATTTTTATAATTTTTCAGTCCAAACCTATTCCTGAATCTGTGCAACCACTCCTTATTTGCAGTAAATGGGTTAGTGTCACTCACTCATTTCAGGGGCTCCCCTGCTGAAGTCTTTGTACAGGCTCACTGCTTTCTGGTGCAACACATTGCCACCAGTCAGAACACAGTTCTGTTCATGTGTTCCACCCACAAATGCCTTTTCCAGTTCAACTAAGCACTGATCATGCACTGTGGCTATAAGTTTTGTAGTTTGAGGTGCAATAGCAAAACTAGCATGACTTTATTTTTCCTTCTTCACAATTTCAGGAATGGAAGATTCGTTCTTACTGTAGATCTTAGCAAGCTTAGCATACAGTTGCTTTTCTTTCCTTAGCAAGTTGAGAACTTTCAACCTTTTCACTTAAAGGAAGCACTTTACATCTTCTCTTTCGCATGTTCGAATTGCCAGCATCTCTTACTCTTGCACTTTGTGGCCGTTATAAAGTAAACTAAGGGTGGCTTGAACACAAGGGAGATTTTATCACGCTATTCAGAATGGTGTACAATTGAAAACTTACAAATGGTTTATTTCCAAAATTTTCCATTGAATATTTTTGGACCATGGTTGACTGTGGATTACCGAAACTGTGGAAATGTGAAATCACATTTAAGCGGGTATTACTGTATCAGGAAACTTTCTGTTCCTGCCAGGATAAGGTGACTCAAGTAAATGGTGGTAGGAAGTGGATTGTCAAATCCTGCAGAGTCCATCCCACCTCAATGCAAGTCACTACCCATCTGTCACTGATGCCATTATTATCTTATTGAATAGGAGCAAAGTGGCAGGGCTAGATTTTTTTTTTTTGTCTTTGTTGTTATTCTACTAAAATGACTTGTTCTACAAGTGTTCGCCAAACTTTATTCATACAAATAGCACTTTCATGATATTTTTTGCTTATCTACACACTTTCTGTACCATTATTCATTTAATATTTTTCTTTAAATAGATTTGACTTTTATTACTTAAATATATTTATTCAAATAGAAAACTTCATATTAGCATAAAAACAGCTAGCTATAAGTCTGTGAAATGATGGTTTTGATGGACTGGTTATACATTTTTCTTATACATGGGTATAACTACCAAATTTAAAAAAGTTAATGTAGTTACTTACCACTTGAATTACCTATTAATAAATGTAATGCATTTCGAGAAACATTGGATTAAGGTTTCTATCAAACCTTCTGATTTCTACTAAGTCATTTTACTTGTAGTAATAGGCCATGATTTTCTATTTTATAAAAGTACAAATGACATAAAACAATGAGTCCAGGAAAGTATCCCAAGGATAAATATCAGAATTTGTAAAAGATTCACTAATTGTAAAAATAATAATACCATTCATTTCAGTGGCACTTATATATTTATCAATTCTTTTCACAAATGTAATCTCAGTTCATCATCACAGCCACCCTAAGAGATTAGCAGATGTCTTAGTCTGTGCTGCTATAACAGAATGCCTGAGACTGGGTAATTTATAAAGAGCAGATATTTGTATCTCACAGTTTTGGAGGCTGGTAAGTCCAAGATCAAGGTGCTGGGAGGTTCATTTGTCTGGTGAGGGCTGCATCCTCCAGGAGGGAGAGATGCTATGTCCTCACATGGTAGAAGGCAAAAGGGTAAGTGAGTTGATTGCTGCATGAAACATCTGCATAAAGGCCTTAATACCACTCACAAGGGAGGAGCCCTCCTTGTCTAATCAGCTCTTAGGGCCCCATTTCTTAATCCTATCTCACAGGCCATTAAGTTTCAACACCTGAATTTTGAAGGGGACATATTTAAATGACAGTGGCAGGTCATCAATTGTTATCTTTATTTTACATATGAGGAAACTGAGGCTCAGAGAAGTTATGTAACAACCACGCCTGGGTTACACAGGCAGCAAGTGGCAAAGGCAGCTTCTTGGTCGGTCTTTCCACTAGACCACACCACGCAACACCCTAGCATTATAAAGGTTAATTGCATCCCCAGTTAGCAAGTTGGGAACTATAGCTCCCTTGTAATTGCTACGTATCATGATGTATTGATTCTAATAGACACACAATAAACTTATATATTTATCGTGTGGGTTTTCCAAGCTCTTTTTTCTTTAATGGATCTATCTTGACTGACTGTCTATTGCAGCTGTCCATAAAACAGCTTTGTATGCCTCTCCCCTTGTTTTTTTCTCCCTGTGTGTGTTCTTCCAAGTGTAGATTGACAGGCTTTAAGAAGAATAGGAAGTGAAAAGGCAGAATTCAATCTACAAGTACAGGTATATCCTCGGAAAGTCCCAGAGTGTGCTGCATCCATTCAAAAACTCCTGTAACTGCCGACACCAAACAAATACCCTGTAGTCCTCAAGGAGAAAAATACTGTGTTGCTGGCTCAGAGTTTGAATCTAATTACTCCACTAATATATAGGATAGGAAGTTCAGCCATTTTGTATCCTGGCGTCACTTCATTGTTTATATTTGAAAACAAGACATAGAAGGGTTGTTAGGACTAAATACAATAAATCAGCAATGCAGGCTATAGGAGATCTCTTTTTTGAATGGAATTTCATTATTGTTTAAATTATACAGCTAATCACAGGCAAGCTTCTTGTTGCTATCCCAGGATCCAAGCAGATAATAATTAAAACTCCCTTAAATGGGTTTCATTCAGTGTTTTAATATTTAAAATATGTATGTTGTCTTAGCTGATCTATAAGATCCTGTCTACCTCCAGCATACCGAAAAATCTATGAATGGTTGTTAACTTGTTCAGTCAACTACAATTTTTTTTTTTATTATTTGAGAATATATCCTCTGTTGAAGGGAAATTTCAATGACATTCTTCTAAGTAATGTTGATTTACTATAGAAATCACTTTAAAAACAATCTTTAGGTGATTGTCAAAGTGGTTTCTGTGATAAGTGAACAAAAAAGACAATTGCAGTACTTTAGTACTGTGATAGTTGACAAAGATTCTTTGCTTGACTGAACTTCAGTTAGGCTTCCAAAGCTTCTCCTGGGCCTTTTTACTTCTTTATAAAATCCAGTTTTAGCAAGAACCCTTATAAGTCAGTTTAGCAAGAACCCCCTACCCCCAATATCTGATCACCCTCAATACCAGGTTCCTTGTCCTCCACCATCCTCCAAGTGATGTCTGATCACCCTGGCCTTTATTTAGCAAGAATCCCATTAGGCTGGTTTAACCGCAATCCCTCTTACCCCTTATGTTACCTCTTAGTAATTTTCCATCTACTGATGGAAAAGTTGGATCCTCACCCAACTTCTTGACTATAAATTCCTCCTTGCCCACACTGTATTCAAAGGTGAGCCCAACCTCTGTCCCCTATTGCAAAATTCCATTGCAGTGATTCCTATCCCTACAGCAGTGGACATGAATAAATCTGCCTTGTTGTGCTTTAACAAATATCATTGAATAATTTTTTCTTTAGCATCATTAGATTTCCCCAATATTTATTATTCCAGATGGGGACTTACAAAGGGAAAGAAGTAGAAAATGCCATAGTCTGTCAGGTAGTTTACAGCCAAAGGGAGCATAAATGTAAATTTTAATATTCCCCTCCTATTACCCCCTGCCTAAGAACAGAACACCATGCAATAAAAGCCTCAGATACAGCAAGACCTTGGGTAGAATGGTCAGAAATATCAACAAAAGAATACAGTTGTGAGAAGAAGCTAGAGACACAAAGATCTCATTCAAAGCGCTATGACTGGTTGGTTTGTAGTATAGAAGAAAAGAAAAAATGCCTTCAAAGTTTTAGTATAATAATCATGTTCTTAAATAAATGATGCTAAAACATAAAATGCCAAAAACACCCCTCTTGCTCTGTTGAGTAATTTGTAGCAGATCTATGCTCTGCTGATGAATTTTTTTTTAAATGGTGATAAAAAACAAAACAAAACCAAACACCTATTTTGAAGTTAACTGAGAGCTTCCTAAGGACTTGAGGGATTAAGATCCTAGAGGAAAAAAACAAGGTCAATGAAATAAGTTCAACATTCTTCAAGCTGCTTTCTATCTTGAGGTACTTGCCTGTTCGGTTTAGAAGCTAAGCAGAAAACAGCTGCCAAGTGGCAGAGAAGCCCACAGATCTCACTGGGTTGGGAAGACAGTAACTCGATTTCAGGGCTACTAAAGCAGCCAGGGCTTTGAGGGCCACACTTTGAAAGAAAAGAAAGGTACAGAATAGTGGGCCCATCACTTGGCAATCTTCTTTTGAAGCATTTGACAAATTCTTAACTTGCAGAGAGCAAGAGGCCAAGAAGCCAAATGCAAAACTAAGTGGAGTTTTCAGCAATCTCATCAGCTGAAGAGATGAAAATTGAAGTTTAGGACTTATTAAGGAGGAGAGCCCCTAATTAAACTAAGGCATATTTTTGGAGAATATACCCTAGGTGTAGGGGGGAACCAGAGGCAGACCATCAAAACAGAACTACAACACGACCTCAAGTCAGCTTAGTTCTGATTGGACTGAAGTGACCTGCTCTATGCTAGTTGTCTGTTTGAGAATAGGTGGGATCCTCTCTGGAGAAAAACACCATCACACCAGGGGTCTACAATTTTTATTGATAATGTCCAGCATTCAATAACATTTACCAGATATTTCAAGAAGTAGGAACAAAAGGGGTGGAGGTAGGGGAACAAATAATAGAAACAGAACCACAGGTGACCCACACATGGAGTTAACACACAAAGACTGTAAAATAAGTATGATTAAAAATTTAATAATATAAGCATTTAATTATATGTTCAGGAAAACAGATATAAGATGGAGAATTTCACCAAGGAACTGAAATCTAAAAAGAAAAACAAAACAAAATAAAAAACAAAAAAAACCCCAAAACAAATACAAACAAACAAACAAACAAACAAAAAAACAAAACAGGGGGAGGAATATGGAACCTTGGTAGCTGCCTCTGTTATCAGATCGACTGTTGACTGTCGGGGTATCCCAGCACTCATGTTCAAGTAGGCCTTGTTTTACTTAATAATGGCCCCAAAGAGCAAGAGTAGTAATCCTGACAATTCAGAAATGCCAAAGGGAGGCTGAAAAGTGCTTCCTTTAGGTGAAAAGGTATAAGTAAGTCCTTGACATGATGGGAAAGAAAAACCATATGCTGAGGTTGCTGAGATCTACTGTAAGAGCAAATCTTCTATCCATGAAATTGTTGATATTTATTGTGAACAGTATATTGTTATAATTGTTCTCTTTTATTATTAGTTATTGTTAATCTCTTATTGTGCCTAATTTATAAACTAAATTTTATCATAGGTATATATGTATAGGAAAAGCATAGAGTATATAGGGTTTAGTACTATCCATATAGACAGAAAGTAGATTAGTAAATGTCTAGGGATGGGGGCAGAGAGGGAAGAGATGGGGAGAGGGAATGGGAATGATCGCTAATGGGTATGGGGTTTCTTTTGAGGTGACAAAAATGTTCTAGAATTAGATAGTGGTAATCATTGCATAACTTGGTAAGTATATTAAAAGCCACTGAATCATATACTTTAAAAGAGTGAATTGTAAGGTATGTGAATTCTATCTCCATAAAGCTATTATTAAAAAATAAACAAATGGAAATTCTAGAATTAAAAAATAGAATTACTGAAATTAAAAATATCAATCAATGGGTTTCATAGCAAACTAGACACAGCTGAAAGGAGGATTCATAAACTTAAAAAACAAGCCAACAGAAAATATCCACACAGAAGATTTGAGAGTAAAAAGAAAGGAAATATTTTTAAAAAGCATAAAGGATATACAGTAGTACATGGTGAGGACTTTTAATGTACATATAACTGGAGTCTCAGAAAGATAGGAGAGAAAATGGGTAGGAGAACATTTGACAAGATAAAGGTCAAGAAGTTTTGAAAACAGATGAAAGACCTCGACCCAAAGATAAAGAAAATTTAATGAACTTCAAGCAGAATAACTGCAGAGAATACTACGCACATGCATGTTATACTGAAATGCTGAAAATCAAAGGTAAGAAGACAATATTAAAAACTTCCATAGGAAAATAGTACACTTTCAAAGGAACAACTAAAGGACTTCTATGTGACTTCTCAATAGAAATGATGGAAGCCAGAATTCAATTGAATGACATCTTTAAATGGTCAAAAAGAAAAGAATTGTAAACTTAGAATTCTATAGACAGCCAAGCTATCCTTCAAATATAAAGGAAAAATAAAGACATTCTCAGACAAAGACTCAGAAAATTAGTCATCAGCTGACTTGCACCAAAAACAAAACAAACAAAATAAAAAAAAAAAACTAGATGAAGAGAAAATACTTCCAGCAAAAGAAAAATACTTCCTGCAAAATAATAATAATAGTAATAATAATAATAATAATAATAATCATAGGCCGGGCGTGGTGGCTCACGCCTGTAATCCTAGCATTCTGGGAGGCCGAGGCGGGTGGATCATTTGAGCTCAGGAGTTTGAGACCAGCCTGAGCAAGAGTGAGACCCCCACCTCTACTAGAAATAGAAAGAAATTAGTTGGACAACTAAAAAAAATATAGAAATTAAAATTAGCCAGGCATGGTGCTGCATGTCTGAAGTCCCAGCTACTCAGGAGGCTGAAGCAGGAGGATTACTTGAGCCCGGGAGTTTGAGGTTGCTGTGAGCTAGGCTGATGCCACGGCACTTTAGCCCACGCAACAGAGTGAGACTCTGTCTCAAAAACAATAATAATAATAATAATAATAATTCAAGAGATAAATATGGAAAGGCAGAAGGGAATGAAGATTAATGGAAAGGGGAAATAGGTGAATAAAGGCTGGGCTTGGTAGCCAGGCTTAGTGGCTCAAGTCTGTAATCCCAACACTCTGGGAGGCCAAGATGGATCACTTGAGGCCAGGAGTTTGAGGTCATAGTGAGCTATGGTTGTATCACTGCACTCCAGCCTGAGCGACAGAGTGAACCTCTGTCTCTATAAAAAAAGAAAAGAAATAAAGAAATATGTGAATAAACATAGAAGGAAACGAAACCAGTAATATATTTTAGGATTTAAAAATATATAGAAATAAATTGTAAGACAAACACTAGGGTAACCATTAAAAGAATAAGACCAGTAAAGAAATGTAAAAAAATAAGGATACAACAAAAAAAGACTAAGTTTTAGACTCTACTTTCTTAGAAATCCTGGCTGGTAATATCATACATGCCAGCCAAGTATAATCATTTATAGTTCTCAAAAGCTGCCACACTGCTTAATAGCTCAATACCTCACACCTGCCATTTCCTCATCCTGAAATACTTCCTCACTCCCCACCATTCTTGATAAACTCACACTCTTCACGTAAGGCACTTCCAAGGAGAGCTACCTGCTTCTTTCTGTGTGGTTCCAGCATCTCTAAAACTTAACCCTTATTGCCTTACTCACTGTAATTCTGGGGCAATTCTTTGATGCACAGTGCAGGAAATACGGAATAGATCAAGATACTAGGGACCACAGACTATATAACATTTATGATTGCTGCCTGTTCTAAGATGTTTGATTTTTATATACATGTAGCTCTTGACACTGGTGGCTTTAACAAGTAAACGGATGCTTTGAAGGAGCCTTCATTTGCTTATGCATTAATTTTTGAATGGGTAACTGCTATGATTTGAATGTGTTCCCCAAAGTTCATGTGTTGGAAACTCGGTCCCCAAATGCAGCAGTGTTGGGAGGCGGGGCCTGATCGGAAGTGTTTGGGTGATGGGAGCACCACCCTCACAAATGGATCAATGCTGTTGTCATGGGAGTGGGTTCCTTATTAAAGGGTGGGTTTGGCCCCATCTTGCTCGTTCTCTCTCTCTCTCTCTCTCGCCCTCCCTTTGCCCTTCCACCATGGGATAATGCAGCAAGAAGTCCCTCACTAGATGTCGACGCCTCAATCCTGCACTTCCCAGCCTCCAGAACTGTGAGGAAATAAATCTCTGTCCTTTACAAATCACTCAGCCTCAGTCTTCTATTACAGCAGCACAAAATAGACTGAGGCGGTAACCCTTGTCACATTGTGATCTAACGGCCAATACATCGGGCACGGAGAGCTCACAGCTTCAGAGACCAGGACCAAAAGAAGCCACTCTTCTGCGGTGTTTAGGATACACAATAGGTTCGTGGGCTGCAGCCCTGGAGTTAAACTTACAAGACTGTTATAAAGAGATGAGGAATAGCTCAGAAGAAATTAAGATGCTTTCTGCTGGATGCCTTTCTAAGAATGTTCAAAAACACCATTCACTGGTTTAAATATAGTCTTTCCAAGGCAAGATTATTTCCAAGGCAAGGTTACTCCCTTTGGTGTGAAGGGTGTTGGGGTGAGATTTTGCTGTTACGTGAAACACTGTGCTTTTTACATATAAGCTGTCACAGCCATTCTAGGTCATGGGTGGTCTCTTAGTGCCAAGTAGACTGGGAAACTGCAGTGGGGCAGTGTGGACAGAATATGGCCATTAGAGCCAGACACACCTGAGAGTCAGTCCCCATTCTACCAGTCACTACTGTGCGGCCCTTAACTTCCCTGAGCTTCAGTTTCCTCCTTTGAAAAATGGGAACTTTCTCTTATTTTATAGGTGTGGTAAAGGCTCCCAGCACAGTGCATGCACATGGTAAATGTTCAATACAGCAGTCCTCCCTTATCTGAGGTTTTGTCTTCTATGGTTTCAGTTACTCACAGTCAACTGCAATCCAGAAATATTAACCGCAAAATTCAGAAATAAACAATGTATAAGTTTTAAACTGCATGCTACTCTGATTAGCATGATCAAATCTCGCACTATCCTGCTCGGTCCACAGCCAGACATGAGTCACCCCTTTGTCCGGAGTATCCGTGCTGTCTATGCTGGTCACTCGGTAGCTGTCTCAGTTATAGATAGACTGTCGCGGTATCCCAGCACTCGTGTTCAAGTAGGCCTTGTTTTACTTAATAATGGCCTCAAAGAGCAAGAGTAGTAATCCTGACAATTCAGATGTGCTGAAGAGAGGCTGTAATGTGCTTCCTTTAAGTGATAAGGTATGAATATGTGACTTAACAAGAAAGAAAAAACCATATGCTGAGGTTGCTAAGATCTACTGTAAGAGCAAATCTTCTATCCATGAAATTGTTGATCTTTATTGTGAACAGTATATTGTGAACAGTATTTATTGTGAACAGTATATTGTAATTGCTCTATTTTATTATTAATTATTATTGTTACTCTCTTATTGTGCCTAATTTATAACTTAAAATTTATCATAGGTATATATGTATAGGAAAAAACATGGCATATAGAGGGTTCAGTACTATCCATGGTTTCAGGCATCTGCTGGGGGTCTTGGAACATATTCCCCATGGATAAGGGGAGACTACTGTAAATGATCACTAGCTATTATATTTCCCTAGTAAAACAACTATTAAAGTGATTTTTTTTTTTTTTTTTTTTTTTGAGACGGAGTCTCACTTTGTTGCCTAGGCTAGAGTGAGTGCCGTGGCGTCAGCCTAGCTCACAGCAACCTCAAACTCCTGGGCTCAAGCGATCCTTCTGTCTCAGCCTCCCAAGTAGCTGGGACTACAGGCATGAGCCACCATGCCCGGCTAATTTTTTCTATATATATTAGTTGGCCAATTAGTTTCTTTCTATTTATAGGAGAGACGGGGTCTCGCTCTTGCTCAGGCTGGTTTCGAACTCCCGACCTCGAGCAATCCACCCGCCTCGGCCTCCCAGAGAGCTAGGATTACAGGCGTGAGCCACCGCGCCCGGCCGACTATTAAAGTGATTTTAAGGACAAAAACAAGACACCCTCAATCCATTGCTATATCTGTTGGTACTCTGGGCACAGCATAGCAAAATTTGTTTTCTTATTTGCATTGTTGTGCATGGAAATAAAAAGATATAACCAATACAAGATTTTATTTAGTTAGAAAAGTGCAAAGTGTCTTGAGAAATCTTTGACAATTGGTATTGAAGCAGGTGAAATAAAGAATGAAGAAGGCAGACCCTAGAAATAATTTACATTAAAAATCAGAATTTTCTATGTTGTACACCAGAGAATTTCATTTAATACGTCAAGTATTTACTCAAAATAAATATTGAACACACCAAGAAGCTATTGTATTCAATTTTTGCTCTGAAGTTTCACCCTGGTCAGCTGAAACATCCCTCTAAGTTTTCAAGAAGACAAAGTAAACATAACCACATCATTTTCCTTAAAGAAAGTCACACCAAATTAGCTGATGTGTCCCCATAAAACAGGAATAATGCAAGTATAGGGGTAGAATTGTGAGCAATTTCATATCTAGTGCATGTGTTTTTCATAGATTTTCATATATTTTGTGTACATGGGGAGGAAGTGCACATCCTTTATCATCTCCAAACAATGAGTCAGGCCCCAGCTGAGGGAAAGAAAGAAGGTTCGGTCGAATGAGAAACGCAAGTTTTGGTTTGGACTGTACTTTGTAACATACCTGAATATATGATTGCTCTAATACTTCAACAGGGGTGGGGCAGGGGGAGAATCTTTAGAGTATGCTTGAAAAGAGGGATGGAAAGGGAAAATAAAGCTACTTGTGATTAGATCCTACCACGTTTAACCAATCTGACAGACAGATTATCCTGCGTAGATTGTTCTATGGTGCTGCTCCACGGGCTTACCTTGAGGTAGGCCATAAGAAACAGCACAATGCAACTCAGCTTCATGGTAAATATCATTTACTGTGGTTTCCTTAGCAGGATCCTTGAGGAGACATCTCTATGAGTGCAGTGTCAGGGGTAATTTAGCTTGTCAGGACCAAATGTGCTTTTATTCAATTGGAATGCCAAATGCAATGTGAAATGGGGGTGTCAGCGAGGAAGGCGCACTCTATGGGATGTATTTTATCACTGACATTGTTTACAATTGCTGACACATGGTCATAACATGAAGCAGATCAACTTTCAGTCTGTTCATACATTTTCCACAGAAAATGCACCCTCCTACTTCCTACACCCCAGGTGGGCTGCTCTCTCTGTTTTTATACTAAGGATGCTGTGATCATGTGTCACAGGTGAGTTTTCCATCTTTTTTTCGGCTCCTAGAAAGCCTGGAGTCAAACCTGTATGCCTCGCCCCCTGCCTGACAGTGCATTTTGTATAGTAGGCCTCAGCCCTGGCTCCAATTTAGACACATTTTTTTTTCACTTTCATCCTTTTCTCTCTTACTTTTAAACCAATTTCTAATTAAATTAATCTTCCCGTGCATATCTTTGTAAGCCCTTTTAGATCCTCTCTGCAGCCATGTGCAGAAGCAATGCAATAAACAGAAAGAATGATTTTCCACGCACATATGGAATCATCTGTGTGTAGAATCCCATGTGCAGTTCATTCTAGACGCGACATAAATTTGCACATTTCAGAATGCAGCAGACAATCCCAGGATGCTATTTTAAGGAGGTTTCCTTAGGAAACAGCACCATGTGGCATAACTCACCTACCCCAGTAGTGTGATCTCCCTTTGGTCCTGTGTAGGAAGTAGGAGTTTCTCCCCTCCTCCTGTGCCAGCTGCTCCGGTTTCTTTTCTCCTGAGTAAAGGCACATTCGTCTTGTTCGAAAGTACACTCTCCAGGTGTAGGTGGAAGGCTCTCTGCAAGGAGACAGCAGCTGTTGCCATTGCTGAGACACTTTCAACGATTGTGTGTTGCTGGCATCCCCCTCCGCAGGAGTGTTTTCTGGCCATATGCCACGCAACGGAGAGGCAGCCCCCCTACACACCGGCCGCCCACCCGCACGAAGCTCCTCCCTCCAGCTAGAGGCTCACTCCACCATCGGCCCTGCCACACTGGCAAAGAACAATCAGAAATCTGGATTGAAAGTACTGGGATACTTTGAGAAAGAAACTTGCTCTAAATTGTGAATTTATTTGGGTGAATTAGCTTCCAACGCTCTGAAAATTGGGGGTATAGTGCCTTTATGAAAATACAGACAAATAATAAAGTTAGGAAATAAATAATTAATAGGGAAATAATTAATTAGGAAATAAGTAAATAATAAAATGCAGGAGATTTCTCCAGAAATCCATGCTGAGTGGAGAGTATCCTCATGACAACTCTAGAGTTCCTTCGCAGGAAGGGAGAATTTGAGGAAGCTAAATGTACCTCCTGAAGCAAAGCTGTGTGGAGCAAATGACACAGTATTTATTTCCTTCTTCTCTGTGCCTCAGTATTCTTGTCTTTAATGTGGGAATATTAATGGTACTTACTCCATGGGCTTGTGAGGATTAAACGAAATGGTGTATGTAAAGTGAAAATTTCAAACATGAAGTTGGCAATAATTATTAGTGAAATAAATATTAGAACTTGTTTTGCCACCTAGAGCCTTATTTTCCCTTTCCAAAATCAAATGTTTATGTCTTTGAATACTACCTACAATAACGTTGTTATTATCAGAATGGCACTAGTTCCTAATCTTTGTCTGACCTTGGTTGTACCACCTTACAGCTAGATTCTTAGCAAATTTTTCTAATAAATAGCCCATCTTCTATGTCTCTTGTGTGATAATTATTTTACTTCATTTTTATTTTACATACTAGCTAATGAAGCCTCATTCCCTCTTTTTCAAAGTTTTTTAAATTGATTTGTGTGGGGTACATGTACAGATTTATTACACAGATACGTTGCATAGTGGTGAAGTCTGGGCTTTCTGTCTAACCCTCCTCTCTTTTATGCCTTGAGTGTAGAGAGAGTTTTTTATCTGTGTTGTCCTTAGTGTCTGGCAAATCAAAGGACTAAGACCAAGTTGTTTTTTAATTAAGTAAACATGGAGATTCTTATGCAGTGCCAGATTGACACCAAAATTTGCCTGTTCATCAATAAAATGGATACCTCATGATTTAGTATCTATGGTAACTAATAGATACAGAGGAGTGATCTGGGTTGAGGTATGTACCATTTTCTCAATAGACAGAATGTCCAACACACAGCTAGCTACCATGGCTTTATTTTGTCACTGTCATCAATGCTTGGTCTACTGTTCTACTGTCATTTGATTCACTTAGCAAATATTTATTTTATTAAACATTTAAAATTATATGCCTAGCTAGTAGCTGTGAAATAAGAATTTCATCAATTATTGCTTGACAATCTTCATTCATGTAAGACAACAACAACAACAGCAATGATTTTAGTAGAAGATATTTGTTTGTAAAGCACTGTTTTGCATCAGATCCTATGCCAGGGAATGTATAATGTATGTGTATGATCTTCAATATTTGGGTAGATATTACATATTCCTCCTTACAAATGAAAATAAAGGGGTTAAGTCACATGTACAATGACATACATTACATTTGAGTCACCGTTTCTAAATCCCAAAGCTTACCACACAGCCCTGCAGAAGACACTTTTGTCAAGAAAAGCAAAGGACAGACTAGCACAGATGACATGTATGTGGTTCTTTTTTTTTTTTTTTGAGACAGAGTCTCACTGTGTTGCCCGGGCTAGAGTGCTGGTGTCAGCCTGGCTCACAGCAACCTTAAACTCCTGGGCTCAAGCAGTCCTCCTGCCTCAGCCTCCCAAGTAGCTGGGACTATAGGCATGCACCACCATGCCCGGCTAATTTTTATATATATATTTTTAGTTGGCCAATTAATTTCTTTCTATTTTTAGTAGAGATGGGGTCTTGCTCTTGCTCAGGCTGGTCTTGAACTCCTGACTTTGAGCTATCCACCCATCTCGGCCTCCCAGAGTGCTAGGATTACAGGCGTGAGCCACTGCACTCGGTTGCCCCTGTATGTGGTTCTTAGAGAAACAGGAAGTGTAGTATAGGCCGGGGAGATAAAGAGCTTAAATGACTGCTGTCTTACCTGGAGACCAGCAGCTTCCCAATTGCACTGTAATGTCATCCAGGGCTATGAGCCCACAGTCCCAAAAACTTTTGCATAGGCTCATGAAAACCACCTGCAATTCATAAAAATAAAACTGTAAATTCTGTTCACTGAAAATTGGAAACTCTTACAACCTGGGATTTACTCAGCACAGCAGACATGCATAAGCAAGCTACAAACACTTCTTCATTGTCCATATAAATAACAGGACACAGTGGCATGAAGAATGGTTATCATTTATGTATGACCCTGGAATTACTTATATTATTTCTTTGAGTGGAGTCATTCTTATAGTGATAAATCGTGGTAGTCATGCTGAAAGCAGTGGCATTGTGTAAAAAGAATTCACAGGAAAGGAGAGAAAAGCCTGAGGTTAACTGGGGGACAGAGAAAAGCCTATTAAGTTTTAAATATTTTCTCCAGATAATCCACAAAGAATATAGAGTTGATGGATTTCCAACATTTTTCAAGCATTTTCAGCACAAACACTATTGATATTTTGGAAATGACCTTCTGGCAACATGCTTCATTCACATTGTGAACAAAGTCCCAGTGATTTGCCATCTGGAGACTTATGTCCCATTTCCAAAGACAAAGATCTATGTCCCCAGTCGGCATCGCTGAGAAAAGCCCTAAACACAATTATTTAATCAGTCCAAACATTTTTATTGTTGTATGTGAAGCAAAAACAAATTCATACCATAAATTATTAAATTTATTGTGCCAGAGAAAGAGAGAAAAGTATTGGATTTCTTCTCATTAGGATAATTTTTAAGGCTACTTTTCATATATATGATGGACAAAGAGCACTTTAAAAAGCATTTACATTACATTTTCACTGTACTTGAAGTTTACAAACCTGCTTTGCTTGTTTTGTTTGAGTAGCACAAGCCCAAACAGTCCATGTTGAATTCCTCAATTATAAATCTCATTTCAAACAAAGACAATAGATGATATAGCAGAAGCTAAACCCAACTTAATGAATGGTGAGAACATTTGATTTTTTTAGGTTCTAATATGCAGAATGTATGTCTTACATTTATTTGTGTTATCAGTGGGGTCCTTTGCTCTTTGATGATCTGAATCATTAGAATATCAAATTTATTTAAAAAGACATTTTAAAATCATGTGGCAGCTTACTGCTTTGCAAAATATAAAATGCCTTAAGCCAAGATCTTCATGATAATTACTAATTGTAAGACACGTGAAGGTTTATTTGCACTATGCTCATATTACTTTCAATTATAAAAAGGAGAGTTTAGAGTTATAACAATGCATAACTGCATTTACAAAGAACAAAACAAAACAGGGTGGGTTTTTTGGTTGTCATTTTTTTGTTTACCTCTGTTAAGTTTTCATCTTTGTGAATTCTAGAGAACATGTAAAATATGTTACTTGCAAGGTTTGAGCCTGGGAACGTATGCCCCATTTGCAAAGCAGCTCTGAATGCAGTTATATATTAGCAGCAAATTTTATTGTTACATGGAAAGAGATATTAATCTGTCTCAGAATTTATTGAATTAATTGTGCTGCAGAGAAAAAGGTCTTGGCTTTCTTTCCTTATGGCAGCTTTAAAGTCAATTTTTCACAAGTGTAGCAAAAAAGTACCTTTTGAAAATGAGTATGTGGCAGTGAAATGATTCACTATGTAAATCCCTGCCTGCATAAAACGCCAACATTTGGCACGTAACATATTCTAAAGAGGGGGTATATTAACATGCTTCATGTGTTTACTATAGCATTATTTTATAGTGACCATTAAACCAAATAAGAAAGCAAGCAAATACCCAAAATTTCAAAAACAGAAGAAATAAAGAAATTATGGAATAATGACCTAAACTATAAGTCATCATTACTAGATCTGATAACTTGTGAATATTATTCAGTAGTACAAAAATACATTCCTCTTATAATGTTAAGTGAAAAAAGCTGGGTAAATAAAATAAAGTAAAACAAAATCATATTTAACACATCTGAAAATATATTTTTAAAAAAGCCAGAAAATTTTACCAAATTTATAACAATTATGTTAGATTCATGAAATTATGGGTATTAAACAGAATTTCTTCCTATTTCCTATTAATATATTTGTATCTAAAAAAAATCAGGCAATCTATAATTAAAATGTGGATAATGAGTTGGTCATTATTATTTCCTAGATTGTCATTGTCTAGCTTAGTAGCCTCTATAATAGATGCTTCTTATGGACATCCCACGCAATTTGTGAACTGCCACAGTGGGTTGAATGAAACGGTAAAGATGTTTTGGACAACAGCAAGGCCACTAGGTTGTTCCTACGTTACTGCTTTTCGACACTTAGAGCACTTGCCAGACCACAGGTTGTTGTGTCTGATAAAGACCCCCAAAGTCAGTTAGCTTCTGACTGGATTCGAACTATGGCCTCAAGCCTCTAGTTTGTGGAGCAGTTGTCTGCCAGCACTCCAACACACAAGACAAACATCACAAGATCAGCTTGTTTGGTTTAACGCATTGGATTTTCCGCTAGCTACTAATCATGCCGATAATGTCAGCTCCTATTTTGGGGCCACCAGTTTACATTTTGTGGGCCACGTGAGCTGGAGAGGTTATTTCAGGAGAGTTGGTGACTGGGCTGATGAGGGGGCATAGTGGAGACAGGGCAAAGGAAAACCCGAACATCTTGGCTTGTTCTTAAGAACTCTCCCTCTGGGTCCAGTTAAGAATGTGACAAGAAGGGAATCAGCCATGGTCTACATTCCTGAGGGGATTAACCTCCTGTTTATTTATAGATGCTTTTAAAAAACAGTGTTTATTTCATTTTAGGCAGTATTTCAAAGCAAGTGGAAAAATCTCTAAAGACTAGAAAAAAAATCTTAGGCAGCTATATTAATATCTATTTAAGAGGAGAGAAGATGAGAGGGACGAAGTAAAATGATATTTCTTAGACAGGTATTCCTGATTTAATGCAAATCACTTAAAAGTTGGGGCAAATTAACTTTGTGTAAATCAGTCTGTTTCAGTGTACCAAAGGTTCCAGTCCTTAGGTGCTAGCAATACTTTATAACATGTTTGTTTTGATGGAGAATATTCATTGTTGAGGAAACCTACCTAGACTAACTTTGGAAACACTAATAGGCAGTGAATGGAGAGCTATATAAACATATTTGCAAAGAAACAATTTTAAATATGGTCAAGAAAAGATCAACAATATTACTTAACTTATTCTTTGTTACACTAAAAATAGACATTGTATATTTTTTTTAAATCTACAACAGAGTATTTCAACCTCAGCACTACAGATATTTTGGGCCAGATAATTGTTGTAGGGGACAGCTCTGTGCATTGTAGGATGTTTAACAGCAACCCTAACCTCTACCCACTAGATGCCAGCGTCACCCTCAAGTTGTGACAATCAAAAATGTCTTCAAACATGCCAGATATTTTTTTGGGGGGAGGGGGCGGCAAAATCTCCCTGGCTGAGAATCACTGGTCAAGAATAATGGAAAACTGTGGAGTGGATTATAAAATCCCACTTACTAAATTCCTATTATGCACAGTCTGTGCTAGGCAGTCAGGCGTCCTCAAACTACAGCCCATGGGCCACATGTCACCTGCCTAGCACATTTATCCGGCCCTCCGGGTGTTTTTGCCATTGCTGCCCGTCCTGCTTAGCAGCCGACTCGTCCTGGGCCCACGGTGCGCACTCTCCAACAGTCTGAGGGACAGTGAACTGGCCCCCTGTTTAAAAAGTTTGAGGACCCCTGTGTTACCTCATTCCTTGGATTCACTGCTGATTTCAACCCATTTATTCTCCCCAGTCAGAACAAGAGTGTTTAATAAATGGACTAGATTGAGTTAGTTTTCTCTTCTTCTGCATATCATCAGGTGTTGGTTCGAACAAGCAATGAAAAATCCTCAGGTCGTGGGAACAAAAGGTGAAGGAACAGAAACACAAGGCAGATGGACTAATACTCAAACTGAATAACCATCCCCTAGATTATCAGGGATTTACTATTCCAATTTCCTACTTCACAAAACTGCAATTATAAGAGGGCAATAGAATCTCCTCTTTGTTTTCATCTTTCTCCCTTTCGAAAAACAATGATCTGCTCTCTAGAAATAACATAATGACATGCAGCAAACTTTCCTTGCAATATATAATTTCAATTCTCTTCTAAAGTTTTTTTTGTTTTGTTTCATTTTGTTTTGGGAAGGGGGTTGCTGAGGAGAGGGTCTGTATAGAAACCCAGCTCCAAGGCTATGTTATTGCCCCTTTGACCTGTAAAAGTCCAGAAAAGTTCCTGGTTAAAGTAGCCAGGAAAGAAAAAGTAGAGAAATAGGCATGTCAGGAAAATCATTTTCTCAAACCAAATCAGGTTAGGTTTAAAAGAATCAGGGTTACTGATGATCACTCTCTGAGATGTCATAGTTTAAGAGCTTCCAAATACAACACATAGGATTTTGCAGGGGAAGGAAGAAATAAGCTTTGTAGGAAGCTGTGGAATATAATAAAATAAAACCTTTGCTGTGAAGTTTTAAAGAGTTGTTTGTATTAAACAGCTGAACACTGGTTGAATTAATTGTTTTTTCACTGCCTTTTAGAGTGGTTTCCATGGCTTGTTTGATAGACATAATGTGCCAGGTTGTTGGGTTAATCCACCATCTATTTTACCAATTGAGTATCCCCATTTAGGCCTATAATTAGTATGGGAATGATAGCTTCCAGAAATTGCCTTCTATGTTCAGATAAAAACATTTCAATCCTTTGCCAACAACACCATAAGTTACTCATGTTCACAAAATGAACCTAGTTAAGTTCTTATTATGTGTGGTGGACCTCAATAATTTACCAGATGGTTAGATTCTGAGTTAAATTTAACTTTTCTTCTGATGAGGTTAAAAATCCTTTAAAATGATTTGCACAGATAAATTTGGATATGGCAACTGCAGAGTTGGTGGAATAGTTATTCACAAAATTACTATAATTCAGTCCATGAAATTCCAGAGCCCTTCTAAAAGATGCTACTGGTATAATTGCAAGATACAGCATATAATGTAATTGCATTCGTTTAAACTGTGTGACAAATAAGCTGTAATAGAATTTTAAAAATATGAAAAGCACAAAGCCAAATAAACAAAAATTCCAATATTGAGATACTTGGTAAAAAGGATGGAATTTTCACAAATCCCTAAAAATAGACCGATGGAAGCTTTATCTAGAAAAGTGAGTGTGAGATTTCAGCATTCTTAGAATCTAGACATGTTTTGGGAAATAGTTGCTAAAATGTAACAGCGTGCCTCCTGCAGATACTATATTTGGTCTGCATATCCCACAAGAGGCAGAATGACCATGTGTTTTTAAATAAGTCTTTCGCTGACCAACACTTTTTTTCTTAAAGGACTCATCTGCTTTGTTTTTCCTTTTTTTTTTTTTTTTTTTTTTTTGAGACAGAGTCTCACTTTGTTGCCCAGGCTAGAGTGAGTGCCGTGGCGTCAGCCTGGCTCACAGCAACCTCAATCTCCGGGGCTCAGCGATCCTACTGCCTCAGCCTCCCGAGTAGCTGGGACTACAGGCATGCGCCACCATGCCCGGCTAATTTTTTTTGTATATATATTTTTAGTTGGTCAATTAATTTATTTCTATTTTTGGTAGAGACGGGGTCTCGCTCAGGCTGGTTTCGAACTCCTGACCTTGAGCAATCCGCCCGCCTCGGCCTCCCAAAGTGCTAGGATTACAGGCGTGAGCCACCACGCCCGGCCTGTTTTTCCTTTTTTTAAAGACCCGTCTGATTTAATTCAACTTTTGGCTTTGACAAGCAACAAAGATTGAACAGCTTCCAACTTTTTCTAGTGTGAAAGTCTTTCTGCTCCCAGGAGCCTTCAGGTCTGGGGCAGAGGCCACACTGCGATAGAATACAGGTCTACAGCCGAATTTTATCATTGCTATTTGGGTGGTAAACATCCAAATCTCTCGACTCATGGATTTCAGAAATCTGCATTATTTTTGGATCTTTTGGCCGAAGAGGAGGGGAGGGGAGGTTCCAGAAGAGACCTCAGAATCAGTCCTATTTTAGAAAAGAAAAGGCCTGGAGAGCCTGTTATACAAACTCCCACCGCAGCCAGCTGCAGACCTAGGCATAAAACATCGTTCTCCTTCCTGATCCCTGATAGAACATCCTGCCTTACACCACCCTGCTCATTTTTCTCTGTTTTGCTTTCAGTGTTTTAAAACATGATTCTGAAAGGCATGATCTTGAAACTCACCAATTAATAGCACTGGACCAAACATATCTTTCACCTGTGTTTACGACCAGCTTCCTCTCATTTTGCCTTATGTGTAGAGAGCTCCCTGTAACCTAACACAGGAGCCTGAATCTTACATAGATTGTGGCTGAGTTTCAGAGCTGCCTGAAATTGAGCCTGCCATAACCTCTCCTCTTCTCCACAGTAGCATTTCCCTCACCTCGGCCATGTCCTTCTCTCTTCTCTCTGCACTGAAAATTCAGGCCCTTAGGAGAGAATCCTCAAAACTGCCTCCCACACTCTCGCCCCTACACATCTACAATCTCATCTTCACTTGCTTCGCTTTTTTAAATTTATTTTGAGAGCAAAGTCTGTCTTACTCCAAAGTTCATATTTTTCTCAGCATGGGACAGAGATGACTAACCCCACACAATTAATGTTGAAGATGCAAGTGGAAAATAGATGTGAAAAGCCTCTGAAAAAAATGAACATTAGACAATGGTAAGATGGTATCATTTTTAGTGTTTTACACTGTCTAATTTGACACCATAACAATGAGGACATTATTATATAAGATTATCCCATAAACCTTTTATTATCACTGAAGGAAAACAGGTGTGAATGCCTTCCTGCTTTTAACATATACTCCTCTGGAAGGCAGGTGGCCATTTGGTGGCTTCTTATAGGTCTTCAGGCTGCCGTGTGATTTTGCATGAAAAAAACAATGCTGAGGTGGACACACAATGTGGTTTCTCTCTGGCTCACCTCCCTTAGGGAGCTCCCCTGGTCAAACACTTGGCTGACCAACGTAATGTAATGTAAAAACCAATTTAATTGTCATAACCAAGGACGGCCATCATAATACAGAGTTATTGCTGTGGTTCACTTGGATGGAGATATAAAAATGTCAGTCCTACCAGAAGACACGCAGAATGCAATCAATAAACAGCAAAAAAAAAAGGGAAGAAGCTAAGTCTTTCTCTTGACCCTCAAGGGCTCACTCTGCTCTAGATGAATGGCTCTTGGGTCAGAAAAAGACAGCAGGCACTTTTAGCATCGCCCTGCTACTAATGAAACAGGACTGTGGCCTTTGCCCTACTCATGTCTGAGACGTAGAGACAATTGTTACTCTGGTTTTCATTGATTCCTAAGGCAAGGTGTAAATCCCTGACTTGATGAAGAGCTACAGTTTTTAAAGTTTACATAACTCTGACCCCCTTTTAACTATACCGCAACTTATTTAAGCAGCCCTTAAAAATTAGACAATTGGGTAGTTTCCAATTTCTCAATATTACAAACATTTACTGGGATGAACACTAGTAGCTAAATGTTTGTGCATAACCATGATTATTCCTTTATGATAAATCCCCATAAGTAGAATTATTATGTCAAAAGGTATGCATGTTTGGGTGCTTTCTTTCTGATTCATTTTATCCATTTGATAGACATATGTGTTATTTTATTGTTTTTAAGATTTCCTTTATTATAAATGAGGTTGTGCATTTATTTTCTAGTTGTGTTTCTTTTTTTCTGATTTGCCTGTTTATATCCTATATCTACTTTCCTATTTCTTAGTTTACATTTTGCTTATTGATGTATTAGAGTAAATTTATACATTTTTATTAAATGTATTAAGAATTTGTCATATATGTTGCAAACTTTTTTTCTGGCTTGACATCTACCTTTCAGATTTGTTTATTAGGCATTCCTTATTTGAAGAATAAGGCAAAGGAAGAACTAAATATCTTGGTTTGAAGACTGAGACTAAACGGAAGGCCACAAACGGTAATTTGTCCTTGAGAATTATGTAGATACACACGTAACCTGACATTAAGCAGAAAATAGAAGCACGTGGCCCATCTGTGGTGTGATGGGAGACGCCATAGGGAGTGGCTTTTGGACTTGCTGGAGAGAGACTTCTACTAGAAGTGGGTACTAAAAAGATAGAGCAGAAAACATCTGCAGAACGACATACAAGAGAGGGAGAAAAAGCTGGGGATACTCATACAAAAGGAAGTGAGATATCTTTTCCCCTGGTGAAATTAGAGAGTCTCTATCAATGTGTGAACTGTCCATTCCAACTGTATGGATGGAGCTGGTGGCTAAAGAGACCAGCAAATACTCACGTAGATAATGAGCTCAGAACACCAGAGAATGTCCAGAGAATCTCAATGTGAGCATTGATAAATAATATTGCATCATCCAGAGCTCGGGTAAAGATTCCCTAAAAATGCAGCTATGGGAAGGCCGTGAAATATTCACAAGACAGAAACTTGAGAGTGTGGAGGAGACGTAGCATTTTCAGGTTCATAAACAAAACTTGGAATAAATGTTTGCCTAATTAAGGTTATTAGTAAAACTAAGGGAAAAAAAATGTCTATTCTGTCTTTTCAGACATCTCCCTGGTGCCGGGAGCACAAATTGCCAATCCAGCAGTATTCCATGAAATTAATTACTCAGGAAAGAATGCACTGACATAAACACTATGCTCATGTAAGCTATGTGTTAGCAACTACCAGTTGTGTTAATTAGTCTTTCCAGTACTTTTCTCATAAGTTGACATGAAATACAGAAGTCCTTAACAAATACCTGAAAGGAAATGAAACAGAAGGTAAACAAGAGTATCTGAACCCTGCCTCACTCATACTTAAGGTAATATAGAATTCTTGGACTGACAGCTGGTGCTGAGTTTAGCTTGAAAAACTCAAGAGCAGGCTTCTTTTCCATTCTTAGCCCCTCTATTCAATTTGACATTAAAACTTATTCCACTTGACAGTATAATTTCCTTATTTGTGTATGGAACCACCCTAACACAACGGGTAGTTGCTATAATGTGTTGATTACCTTGTCAGTAATTAATGATCTTGCTATTTCTACTTTGCACTCAGCTTCCCTGCTTTAATAATGCTGGCACATTCATATCCTGGAGCAATCCTCTCTCAATGTTCCCAGATATCATGAAATGTGATAGGAAATTCATCTCCTCTCATATATCTTGTTCACACATTGGTTTTCTGGTTCCTTAATCTCTTTATAGCAGGGTGTCTTGCTGTTAAATAGCTACCTATTTATGAATCTCTACAGAAACTTTCTAGACTTGTTCTTCTATTTGAGTGAACTCTTAAGTATTGCCTTTAAAAATTTCAGAACACTAGGTATTTTACATTTAGTCACATTTTCATTATTTAAGGGCACAATTAAAAGGAAGGTTTTAAAAGTAGAAATCTGAATCATAGACTTAAATTTCAGCTTTATTTTTCTAAGAGGAAAAGACTTTTGTAAGAGAAAATAAAGAAATAGAAAAAAAAATCCACAAGAACTGTGTTGCACAATGTTAAAACACAGTTCCTGCCCTTAAGATGCCTAAAAATATAATAGGAGGTGGAAGACACCTAGAGGTCATTGTAAAATATGTCCTTATTTCATAGAGAGGTGACACAAAATGCTGATTTATATAGTCAATGCCAGAGTCAGGCCAAGCCTTCATTTTCCTAAACTAGGGCTCTTTCATTACACAAATAGTGTTCCAACAGGTAAAACACAAATCAATGACATAAAAGATTCATAGAAGAGGGGACATTCAAGATGGTCTTTGAGAGAGGTATCACATTTTTTCAGGTACTTATAAAGACTCCTGCAGCAAGATCAATGAGAAATGCTTTTGCCTTTGATAAACTCTGAAGGAACATTGGAAGAGGAAGGCAGAGGGCGAAGGGTGAGGATTTGAAGAATAAGAAACTACCATGGAGCAAGGACAACAACTGAAGATGCATCTTTCAAGAAGTCTGAAGGCTAAAGGAATGCGATAGGGAGGCAGCTTAAATGGGGAAAAGGGATGAAAGAAAAGTCTGTTGTTCATTTGTGTCAAACGCAGGAGACAAACACATGTTGACAGTGTGCAAAGGACTGATGGAGATTGGAGATTTACAAGACAGGGAATAATTTATGAAATAAAGTCCCAGAGAAGGCAGGAAGGTGAGACCAAATGCAAAGATGGGCGGGTTGTTTTTGACTAAGGGCAAGGATAACACTTTCTTTGTCAGATTGATCAGGGGATGAAGAGAGGCAGAAAAGACTCAGAGAGGAACAGAACTGAAGGAGCTTGTGTTGGATGCCTTCGTCCTTTTGGGATATGAACCCACGAGGTCACATCCTAAGAATGAGGCTGGGAGAGCCAAGTTGGAAACTTGCTAGTGAAAAATGGATCACATGGATCTGAACATCTGGGGGTGGGGAGTGAGAAAGTCACTAAGAGATGAGATGAGTAAAAGGTTCTCCCAGAAGCATGGAGGGGCTAGTGGAGATTAGTCTTATTTTCTCCAGCTGTGCGGAGAAGCCTGAGGTAAAGATGAAAGCAGCTGCCCCGGGTTCCCAGGGATTAGGAGGGCTAAGGTGGAGATGCCGGGAGAACTGGGGGCGGGGAGGAAATGATGGAAACAAGTGCACCGATGACCACGAACACAGAATGGAGGCTGGAGAAGCTGTGTTGGAGGGCAGGGAAGGGATCTGGGGAATTGGGGGGCTGGTAAAACCTGATATAGGTCCCTGGGAATAGGGAAATGGCACAATGTAGAAATGGGAAGTTGTCTCGAAGGGAAGAATCACAGCTCTTGGTGTTAGTAAATATCATCATAAAAAGCCTCAAACCAGACTCAGCATATACGTGGTCCATGTGTGTCCTTATATCCACTCCAGCAGAGTATTTCTTCTTCTAAGTACTCAAAATTGAAATTCCTTCCAGGGCAAATAGTGAAAAATGATTCCTGCAGCAACACAGCCCTCCAACACAGCTTCTCCAGCCTCCATTCTGTGTTCGTGGTCACCAGTGCACTTGCTACCATCATTTCCTGCCCGCCCCCGGTCCTCCTAATCCCGGGGAACCCGGGGCAGCTGCTTTCATCTTTACCTCAGGGCTTCTCCGCACAGCTGGAGAAAATAAGACTAATCTCCACTAGCCCCTCCATGCTTCTGGGAGAAAATTTTACTCATTTCATCTCTTAGTGACTTTCTCACTCCCCACTCCCAGATGTTCAGATCCATTTGATCCATTTGATCCATTTTATCCATTTTTCACTCTCATTGATCTTACTGTAGGAATCATTATAGGTGCCTGAAAAAAATGTGATACTTCTCTCAAAGACCATCTCCAATGTCCCTTCCTCTTTGAATCTTGTATGTCATTGATTTGTGTTTTACTTTTTGGAATGATATTTGTGTAATGAGAGAGCCCTAGTTCAGGAAAATGAAGGCTTGGCCTGACTCTGGCATTGACTCTTGCTTTGGGTGCTGTGCCGTAAGGGATGACAGTTTATCTGACGCAAAGGCAGAAACATCAACTCTTCCTTCTCCCTTTGATGGAATTACGTTGTTCTTCCTTGCCATCGACACATATTCATTGACAATTCAGTTCTCTTTCTTAACTATTTATTGAGCACCCACTCTGTCCCAGAACTTAATGTTGGCATTAGAAATAAAAAATAAATAAGACACGGATCTTTGTTCTCCAGAAGCTTACATCTGATTTAAGTAGCTAGGCAGGTAGTAGACAATTTCAGTACAATGCATTAAGCGCTATGAGAGCAGCATGATGCTGACAGGAGCCACACAAGACAAGGGCTCCAGGCCACATGCTTTGAGGGAATTGCCACCTTTGACAAGGTTAAAACAGGATTCTTTAACGTAGACCTTATCAAGGGTTTCCAATATGTTCCTGTGCATTGTGAATCTTCACGTGTGGGTGGAGAAGTAGAGATCCAGTGTGCAGAATTATCTGACCACAGAATCCCTTTTCAGTGGAATGTCTCTAGGAATTTGTGCTCCATCGGCCATTAAGCGAGAAGGGCTGACATAAGATACTTAGTAAAAAATGTATTTATTTACACATTTTTAAACTGGCCAAATACATAAATGCTTTTTGAGGTTTATTTGTTTTTTAGTCCTATAACAGAGTAAAGGTGTGTAGACTTAGAAGAGTTTAACCATAAAGATTTTAATGACTGCTAGGCTGATTATTAAGCTTGATCGGATGAAACAGAATGCCTGGCCATTCTCTCATTTAGGGACTGTTTAACAATTTTTCTCCAAAAAAAATATTTAATGAACACAATAACGAGTTTCCTCCCAGTGCTTCTAATTAACGAAGCACTGAGAGATCTTTGTTAAAGGGAATGCTATCTTCAGGCCCGAAGGTATTGCAGCATCTAATATATGTGCCACGGTGACCAAATGTAATGTTAAGCTGTGAATCTGAACACATCGAGGCTAATGTGTGTACTCCATTGTCATTTTCTGATAATCATGCTCTAGGCTCTCCTGACATTTGGCTTTTAGAAAAACCATTTTGGGGTGAATTATTCTCTCTCCTCATTATCTTCGTTAGTGGAGGAAAGTCTCAAGCTAACTCTTGATTACATGCTGTCTATTTAGTAAAGGGGAAAAACAGACCCAGAAAACCATTTCATGATTCATGACTTTTCAAAATGTTTCCTAAATGTTAAAACAATTACTGTAGGCTGTTCTTGATTGCCTGGTTGTGATTGCGTAAAAGCAGGCATTTCTTTAAGAAAGTCTAGTACTTGACTTTGTTGAATAATTAACAATCAATTCATGAGTTGATTTTGCTAAGTATAAATTGGAAAAAAAATATTAATGTGTTTCTTACTAAAAATAGAAGTTTTATGCATGTATGTATTTTTTGTCAAGTTTAATAGAGAAAGTAGATATACTTCAGTGTATACTATGAATTGGATTTCTTTAAGAATATGAGATTTATTTTTCCCAGTGATTTCTGATTCCATAAACAACTAGGTGCTTTAAAAGTCTTTTTAAAATAAAGATGTCACTCTGACCTAATTCTTAGTTTAAAGAATACTTTATAGCAAAAATCAAGGTATGGAATTATCCACATACTAAAGAGATGTTGCCTATGAAACCTTGTGAGGATTGGGACTTAGAAAAAACATTCTTTAGTCTCTTTCTCTCTGTTCAACTAAATTTAATACATGCTAACTGTGTGCCAGGTGCTATGTTAGCAGCTTCACCTGGTGCATCTCATCTGATCTTCACCATATACTAAGGGCATATGGGGATACTACTGGTCTACCTATTTCAAACATGAAAGAAGAGTAAGAATCGGGAAGGTTATATAACTAGCCCAAATTATAGATCCATAAGTGGCAGAGAACCCCCAGGCAAGTGTCTTAAGCATTATGCTGTATTTTCTCTCTAACCCACAGCTTTCCTTTGTGTTAAGCCACTTTGAACTTTGACCCTTCCAAGGAGCCAAAGTTATTCTAAAATAGAACAAGGAGGGTTAGTAATGAAGCCTTAAACTTTTTAAGAAATCCTGGGAGTTAAGACTGGGCTCCCCTCCTCACCTGATCCTACACTTCTGAGGTTAGCCAGGGGAGGGAGATACTTAGGCTTAGACATTTAAGCATAAACAGCATCGATTCCGAAGTAAAAAAAAAAAAAAGATCTACTAGATCAACTTCTACTTCTTCTAGATCTACTTCTCAGCTCTGCCACTTAATAGCTGTGTGATTTTGAACAATATCCTTAATTTTCTGCCTGAGCTTTCCTCATCTGTTAAATAGCACTATAGTGCTTTCCTTCCTAGGGAGCTGTGCCATCAGATGAAGTGTTGGCACGTATTCAGTCAAAGTCCCTCTTGTTGGCAGCCATGACAACATTACAGAATCTGTCCCTAAGGCTACTTTGCTAGAATGCTCTAAGGGAAACACTTACCACTGCTTCATTCCTCAGTTAGAACTTGATATCATAGTTTCTGCCAAAAATTAAATTATCTAGGGGTGACAGCAAGAAGTTCTTAATCTAATTAACCCATGGTCCTTAAAACAGCCTGGGCATATGCTAACAGGGGAAAGAAAGGTAAAGAAAGATCCAGAATGGAAGGCCATCTGGGAAGGTGTGGAGGAGGTGGCACGCAGGTCTCAGGAGTGAGGGAAATCAGGGGAGAGAGGCTGAAAGTCTTGACTTCTTTATAGTTCTGCCTGGGACGCCCCTCCCTCAGCTCAGCGCTGGTCCCACACGACAACTCAGTGAGAGATGAAAGTAATGTTCATGAAAGCAGGTCCTGTCTTTGGGTCGGGCCCTGATGAATCACACTTGGCTGGCTTTAGGAATGGGTGGTGAGGACATGAAGCATAGGCAAAGGGGTTCTTCCCTACATCAGTGACATACCAGCGACAGGCTCTCAGTTTAGTTCATTTCTAGTAGAACACCTGGGTGACTGTGGACTAGTCTGACTGCACATCTGAAGATGCCAAAGACTCTAGAAGGAAATACTTCACTTCCTTCATAGGAGTGTTGTGAGAATTAAGTACCAGAAGGTGCCTTTGCCCCAAGACAGGCTTAGGGGAGCCTCACTTTCTCCAGGTGCTCAAGAACAGGCCTTCCCCAAGACTGGAGAGAGACCTTGACCACCCAAAGACACCCTGCACCAAAGGGCAGCCTTCAGAGCTGGCTAGACCATGATTCAAACCCCAGCCCTTCCACTTACCAACCTTAGAAAGTCCACTCATTCATTCTTTTATCCATTCATTGGCCACACAGGTACCAAAAAAATTTATTGAACAGAATTTTGCTTTGCACCAGGACACAGTGGTAGATGCTGTGGATACAGAGGTGAACAAGACAGACAAGGTTCCTGTCCTCATGTAAGTTATATTTTCATGAGAGAAGAGAGAAGGATAAAGAATGAGTAAGCAAATAAACAAACGAGATCATTTCAGTTTGAGATAAATGTCATGTACTAGGCAATTCATTGGAGAATAATCTGGGGATGGGGAAAGAAATGGTTAACTGTGTGGTCAGGACAGTTCCTTTCCAAGAGGAAGCACTGGACCTGGGACAGAACCATGAGGACCAGTCTGACATGGGAATGGCTGCAGAAAGAGCTTCCTCTACAGAGACAGCTGCAAGCACAAGGCCCTGGTGAAGGAAAGGCGTCCGGGAGAGAGCAGGGTCCTGTGACTGTGCAAACTATGTGACTATGTGATCACAGCAGAACGAAGGGAGATGAAGTCAGCAGAGTAGGCAGGGGACAGATCCTGCCTTGAATGCCACAGTAAGGGATGAGCTTTATTCTAAAGGCCATAAAACAGTTTCACACAAGGGAATGCCATGATCTAATTTCGGCTTCACACTTCTGGCTGCTGCATGCAGGGAGAGAGCACAAGGTGGATGGAAGCAGAGAAACCCATTAGGAAGATACTGAAGTAGTTTGGGTGAGAAACGATGGTGGCTGAGACCAGGGTGTGGCTGGGGTGAACAGAGAGGTGGATATGTTTGAGATGAATGTTAGCGGTGTCACGGAAGGGTTTTGTGTGGAATTTGGGGGAAAGTGGTAAGGAACCAGGAAGAATTAAACTACTCTAATTTCATAAAACGTCAGTTTATTCACTTGTAAATTTGGAGTCTGTTACTGTAACATAATGTTTGAGAATTGAACAAGAGAACATATGCTGCCTGGCACAAAGTAGGTACTTGATAAACAGCCAAGCTGTCCCTTGTTCTGACCCAGGTTGAACTGGGAACCTCTAAGTTCCAGCAAGTTCATTTCAGGATCTCAGTCATTAAAAATTCGAACTGTTATAAAATGTATGCTAAGCCCGATAGGCTCAGAAAAATCTCTCAAGCTGTCATCAGTTTGGAGTCAGTTAAAGTAAACACTGAGTTATTAAACTGTAGAGAACAGCCAATAGAAGCTTCTAGACAGACTGTAACAGCTGACAAGTGTTCACCATATGCTTATTTTGGGTGCTCTGTGACTTAAATAAAACTCTTCTCTAAATGGCAAGAATATTTGGAGAGCCACGCATACTCTGTGTGGACAGAAACCACATGTGGGAAACAATCACGCAGGGGTTGGTGTCATATCTCTGGAAAACTCTTCATCTCTGAAGCTTTGACAGAGGTTTCCTGGCTTACAGGGGACACACAAGGACTGCAGATCTGACTCTCGCTTTCTGAGTCACTCATGATGGAAAAGTTGCCTAAGGGCACGAAGACCACTCATCCAACTCTGTCCCTGCCCAGCTGTGTGGTCACAGGGACATCTCTCAGCATTTCAGGGTTGAGGACCTGGGCATGGAGGCTACGTAGATATGCCCTTGCCTGGGCCTCTGGCCACCACAAAACCTGCTGGTCTACCATGGCTGGTTTCGGTGTAGCTGAGCTGAATACAAGACAAACACGTGGTCTTTCTTGTTGCTTGTTCCTTTTCCACTTTTTCATGGTTAGCTATTCAGAGCAATAGTTCCCTATGCTGCATGTTACAATCCCTTGGTGCACTTTATAAAATACTAATCCCCAGCCCCCGTGCCAAGAGATTCTGACCTAATCAGTATAGTAGATGCTATAATACGCTGCCCAGCCAACCCTTTAGGAATGAAGGGCTTATGCCCCAGCTGCTGAAGGTGCTGTCAGGAGACAGTACTCAGATTGTCAGACCTCTCTGGGAAATGCCTTGGCTGAAGAGGGCTGCCTTGTTCAAGGCAAGACCTCTTCCTGAGACAGCCAGCATCTTCTAGTGATTGATCAATATGGGACTATAATGACAATATTGCTCAGTTCAGGACAACTCTGAAAGGCCACTCCAGCTTTAGAGCTGGGTGCAGGCGAGTTGCCTCCACTGAGAATGCATTGCAGCCCGGCAGCTCCCCTGCCTAACTCTGCTTCCTTCCTTTCTCTTCCTTCAGTAATGAGCCCAAGAACACACCCTCGCAAACTTCCCGCATGCCAATCTTCACCTTAGTGTCTGTTTTCCATGGTTTGAGGTACCACTTGGGAGTCAGCGTTTTAAAGCTCTCCAGGTGATTTTAATTAGGGTCAACAACCCCTAATCAAAGTCAGAATGTGACAGTCAACAGATAGTTATTGAACATCAACTGTGTGCCAAGTACTCTGCTAGGTTTTTGGTTCTAGCTGGAAAAGTAAAGAAGAAAGAGATTAAGAAAACTGACTAATGTTTATAGCAGCACAATTCACTATTGCACAGTCATGGAATTACCCAAGTGCCCCTCAATTCATGAATGGATAACTAAAATGTGGTATATACTCACAGTGGAATATTACTCAATCCTAAGAAACGATAGTGAACTAGCACTGTTTGTGCTATCTTGGATTAAGTTTAAGCCTGTAATACAAAGCGAGATGACACAAGACCTGGAAAATGGGCTACTTGCCATCAAATTGGTACTGACAGCCTAAAACTATGGTGTTCAAATAATTGTAGTGTTCAACAGGGATCTGGGGGGGGGGGGAGACCCACATCTTAAGGATGTGATGAGCGTTGTAGGGGGGAAAGGATTACCTCTATCCCTTTTTAGGGAGAGGCAAAGAAACACTGTAACCAAAATGTCTAAAAAAAAAATTTTGTTAATGGGAGGTGGACAGGTGGAAGGGGGGAGAAGGGGAAGGGTACACACTTTCATGGTGGGTGCAGGGCGCACCACTTGAAGACTGGACATGCTTGAAGCTCTGGCAGAGTGGGGTGGGGAGGGGCGGCAAGGGCAAGATATGTAACCCTAACAATATTTGTACCCACAGAATTTGAGAAAATAAAATAAAATAAAATTATATTAAAAAAAGAAAAGAAAAAAGAAAAAAAGGAAAACTGACTATATCTCATGCCTGTAATCTCAGTGACTTGGGAGGATGAAACGGGAGGATCAGCTGAGGCCAGGAGTTCAAGACCAGCCTGGGCAACATGATGAGACCCTGTCTCTACAAAAAAAACTTAAAAAATTAGCTGAGCACAGTGGCACATGCCTGTAGTTCCAGCTCTTTGGGAGGCTGAAGAGTGAGGATTGCTTTAATACAGGAGTTTGAGGCTGCAGTAAATTATGATTGTGCCACTGCACTCCAGCCTGGCACTCAGACAGAGTGAGACCTTGTCTCTAAAAAATGAAAAACAAAAAACAAAACAAGGACTATGACTGCAAAGCTAGTAAATGGTAGAATTAAGATTTAAAACTAGGTGGACTCCTGTGTATATGCTCCTAATTGCTGTGTTTTATTGTCTCCAAGATGATGAAGGAGAAGCATAGGATGTCCAGGGAGACCTAACCTAGCCATGCTGGTTAAGGATGGGGGGTAGGGTCAGAGAAGGATTCTCTGGGGAATGAGATTTAGTTGGTATTTAAATAAGGGGAGTCTAGGGAGAGGCAACAGAATATGCAACCACTCAAGGTAAGAGAGAGCATAGTATGTCCCAGGAAGGGATTGTTTGGTGTGATTAGAAGCGAGACAGCAAGAGGCAAACTGGGGAAGTGGCTGATATCAGAGCACACAGAGCCTTTTCTCTAACAGCAATAGGAAGCCAAAGGGTACCTGAGGGGGAGGGTTGCATCGTGATAACTCCGCTGCCAGACAGAGGACAGATTGCAGGGCAACAAGAATGGATGGATGGCAGGTGGGGTTGGTTTTTAATTTCAATTTTCAGAATCAACTTATAGGCCAATGGTTCTCATCCAAGGATAGGATGGCACCTCTGGGGCCATTTGGAAATGTGTGGAAATATTTTTGGTTGTTACAATAATCACAGATGTTAAAAATCTGGTAATGTGAGAGATGGCCCCACACAAAGGCACAACTGTCCTATTCAAAATGCCACTGGGGTCCTCACTGGGAAATCCAGCCATACGCAAGCACAGAAGGCTTAACTGTAGGAATATAAATGTTACAATCCATAGCAATGTAAAAGTAATTGTATATCTGTGAGAATTTGGAAAGTGGAGCAGGCACGAGAGGTAGAGGGAAGGGTAGGGGTATAAATTTATTCATCTTACATAGTGGGTATCAAGAGGTACTGTTGAAAGTTTATGGATCCAAATGATGGTTAAGTATATCAAAGTTATAAAGAGAAACAAGAGAAAAGTTCAAAATAAAAACAGCCCTTTCATCTGTGGCATCTGCCTGGGCTGGCATGCCTTGTGGAGCTCCAAACACTCGTAGAGGGGCCAGCTATGAACTTTGGGAAGGTGCAATGCCAGGATAACTTGAAAATAAGGCATAATTCATCCATGTGAAGACAGGAAATAGTGGCAGGCAGACAGTCTGCACGGGGAGTTTTCAGATGCCTTCACCTGAATGAGAAACCTGCCTCTGTCAGGATTTCAGATGTCTGACAGCCTTGTGTGACACCTACATAAAGTATTGGGACTAGAAGTTAGAGAAAACTTCACTGTATTTTCTTTGAAGTTTATTCAGGACATCAACAAGGTGGAAGAATAGATGGTCCAGTGCTCAATGCCGCATAGAAACATCAATTTGATAATTATCAATACATAAAAATATATTCACAAGAGCTAAGGAAACCAAGTGAGAGATTACAAGGGATAGCATAGAGATAACATGCATTGTAGAGGGTAGGAAAGACAGTTTCACAGTACCCACATCTTCCCTCTGCTAACCCCAGGCAGCACAGCTCAGATATCTTTTGCATGGGAAAGGAAAGTGAATTAAAAACCAGATTTGCTTTGGACCCCAATACCAGCCCCACCTTAGTAAAACCTAGTGACAGGCAGTTCTCCACAGCTTCATACCCCAGGCTGGTATCTGAGGACTTAGATTCCACATCAGGCCAAGTACCTGTGGATCTTGGCTTCAGGCTGGCCCCAATATACAAGCTCTAGGTCCATTGCTGCAGGGTAGCTGGCCCATGGGACACACCGTATGGTGTGCCAAAAATCTCTGGATGAGATGATTGGGGAAGAGTTTTCTCTGCTGAAGCCAGTCTGTAAAGATTAGAATAAGTTCCCACTTCTTCAGATGTACAGAAATCAACTCATGGCCACAAGGATCATAAACAATCAGGAATATTATAAGGAAAGGAAAACAGTAAATCAACAGTATCCAACCTTAAGAAATGGAGATTTATGGACTGCCTGAAAAAGAATTCAAAATAATTTTAATAAAAAAGCTCAGTGAATTACAAGAGAATACAGATAGAGAATAAATGAAATCAGGAAAACAATACATGAACAAAATGAGAAGTTTAACGAAGAGACAGAAATCATTAAAAAGAACCAAATTCTAGAACTAGAGAATAAAATATCTAAACTATAAAATACCCCAGAGACCCTCAACAATAGACTCTTAAGAAGAAAGAATCTCTGAACTTGAATACAGATCATTTGAAATCACTCAGAGGAATAAAAAGAAAACAGAATGAAAAAGAGTGAAGAATGCCTATGGGAATTATGGGATGCTGTCAAGGGAACCAATATACACATTTTGGGTATTTCACAAAGATCAGAGAAAGATGTAGGTTTAAAGAAAACTTCCCAAATCTAAAGAGAGAAATTAACATCTAGATCCATGAGGCCTAGAGAACCACAGATACATTAAAGATATCTTCACCAAGACACATTATAATCAAACTCTCAAAGACATAGAGTTTTGAAATTCATTCATATGTGTACTACCTATTCAAAGACTTCTTTGAAAATCCTGCCCTCCTTCCCCATGTCACTGTTTCAAGAGGAGCCATTAGTCAATGGTTTTCTGTTTTTTCATAGCCTTAACAAATGTCTTGGTTCTAGGGTATTAAATCTGCCCGGGTAGATTTCTGAGGCCACAGGTCTGCTATAGGCAGCATAACATAATATTCAAAAGCTCTGGCTTTGTCTCTAGCTTCAAGACCATAGGCAAACTTCTTAATTTCTTATGTAAATAGGAATAATGTTACTTTACCCTCAATGGTAATTAATATGCATTATTACCTGCTTAGGATAGCACATAAATATAATAGTAGTCAATTCTACTAGACTCCTGAGTCCCAAGAGAGCAGAGACCCTTTATTTTGTTTCCTATTGTGTGCTGGAAAGTGCCTGGCACATAGTAGTAGTCTTTGAAATGTTAGTTGACCGCTGAATGTCAAATGATTGACCTCAAAGATGTGAATCCCATTTGGCAACCTTTAGGCCTTTTACCTTTGTCAAGTTTAATTCTCTCATCAAAAGAAACTTTAAGAAAAATAATGTCACTGATGACATGACTTCCCATATTCTCATAATGAAGGTATTTTAATAGATTTCATGGTGTCAAAATTTGTCCTCAGTCTCTTAATGTCTTTTCCTCTGCTCATAATTGGAAAAGGTCCTCATTATCAGCTCAAATCCAGACTCTATTCTGGCACTAAAAGTTCCATCATCAAGCTGAACCAAATTTGTCACTGAGGTCTTTCAAAGTTTCAGCAGCGATTCTTGCTTTTTTTTTTTTTTTTTTTTTCTGAGACAGAGTCTCACTCTGTCACCTGGGCTAGAGTGCAGTGGCATCATCATGCAACCTCAAACTCCTGGGCTCAAGTGATCCTCCTGCCGTAGCCTCCAGATTAGCTAAAAGTATTTTTTGTAGAGATGAAGTCTCACTATGTTGCTCAGGTTGTTCTGAAACTCCTGACCTCAAGCAATTCTCCTGTCTTGGCCTTCCAAAGTGCTGAGATTATACGTGTGAGCCACCAGATCCAGCCAGCAATTGTAGCTTTGAAGGCCTCATTCCTGGTGCATACCCGCACTCATTCCCAAGTAACCCAAATGTGAATAGAGCCCTTGACTCATCTCTGCTCACAACCAGGCCCACCTTGAGGCCAGATTCCTTGTCAATCTACTTCATCAGACCAAGATACTCAAGAGTTAGTGATTTGTCTTTTCTATCATTTTATCCTCAACCTTGTATACCATGTTTCCCTGAAAATCAGACCTACCCATTAAATAGCAGGATTTCTAAGCATTTGCACAATATAAGCCATACCCTGAAAATAAGACCTAGTGATAGGTGTGGGTACACAGCGTATCTGCACAACCCATGCATTTCGTCGCGGAGCGGTAAAGATGATGAGCAGCCCTTCTCATCTGCCCCATCGTGACAGCTACTATCCCACAGGTGACTGGAAGTTGTGGGCAGCCCCACCAACAAGGTCAGCTCCCCCTGTCATGTCCCGGCCATCCTGTGCATGCTGCAAACTGAGGCTTTGAGGGGAAAATAACACATCCCCTGAAAATAAGCCCTAGGGTGTCTTCTTGAAGAAAAATAAATATAAGACGCTGTCTTATTTTCAGGGAAACACTGTAGTGTCCTTCACGAAATAAGCATTTGATGAATAAAGTCTTGTAATTTTAACTTTGGTTTCCTATTTGTCTTTTTGCTGCTGAGTCTCTACGCATCTGTAACACCGCTTTGAATCTCCCAAAACATCACTAAGAGCCTCAATAACTAATTACTCAGTGTAAAAATAAATATATGAAAAATAAGAAAATAACTAAAAATGTGAATAAGAGAAGGAATAGGAACAGTATAGGTAAACTAAATTCCTTATCTTTCATGGCAGGGAGTCAGCAAATACTGTTAAGGATAATGAATCAAGAAATGGACGTAGAAATATAATGTTTAGAATATAGAGCAAACTTTCAGAAAATCAGGAAGAAAAACCATCAGAAAAACAAGAAGTGAAATTAGAGTTTGAGTTCAGGAGTAGGAAGTGATAAGGGAAACTCTGACTTTGCATTTTATCCCTTGTCTTAAATACTTTTTGTATGTGTATTTCCATCTGTATGTGTTATATAAGTGAGTGAACTTAGTTTCCTGCCTTACTTAATGCATGCCTCTGTGATGGACAGCGAATGGTTCTCTCACTTTCTGAGGAGCTGGTTCTATTCAGCAGGGACCTGCCAAGAACTATGGGCCACCTTCAGACATGTGTCCATGTACCCATAATTTTCAAGTGTTGAACTGAACTGTCCACTCATCCGCAATGGGGCTGAATCCATGAGTATTTTCTTCCAAGTGCGGTAAGGACTTCCCTGGCCCCACTGGGTCTAGATCCATTTTTCCCTAAGTGGAACTGTGGGAAGTGGGCAGGGGAGACTGTGCAGTCACTGGGAAGCTAGGTAGTCAGCCTCCGGAGGAGAAAGGAACAACTTCTCCAGGGCATCCTTATCTGCTGGGAGGCTCCTTCCAACTGCATGGGAGTCAGGTACGAGCAGGGATTCACTGTAAAGGAATGGGCAGATTCCTAACAAGCCACTTGTCTGTGAGTAGAGGACATGGGAAGGAGAGGAGTGGAGTGATGAGCAGGAGTTAGAATCCAGCATAGCCTGATTCTGAACCCTCCAAACACCAGCTCAGTTGGGGCTCTATTTGCCATTAATTTTTATGACAACTACTCCTCTATCTTTCTGTGCAGTCCTTCTGAGGGACAGTGACATGCCATGTGCACTATAGTGTTCTGTCATCTGTGATCTCTTCTTCAAGGGTAGGATCTGAGCCTCATGAATCTTCATATCCCTTGCACTGAGTATATGCCTAATAAATGCTGGCTGAATAAATGAATACATGAATAAATAAAAGCCAAAATGAATAAACAAAATGCTCATTATATCATCCCTTTTTTTTAAACATCAGCAAACTAGGGTATGGAGTATAACAAAAATTCCATTGCTTTCTTGTACATCCCTGATTGTATGACTGGTGCATGTCTACTTGTATGTGTGCATGTGTGTGTGTGTGTGTGTGTGTGTGTGTGTATTTGTGTGTGTGTATTACCATAACTACTTGCAGGAGCTAGATAATTGGTAATGGGAATGCAAATTAAGCCTTTGGGATCCCTAAGAGGTGCAGGGAAGCTTAGACTTCTCCAGGACTAATGAATTAAGAAGGAAATTTAATAATGCTGCAAGTGTGGGATGACATTTGTAGAAAGAAAGTTTCACTCAAAAAATATTTGTAATTGTCCAGGCAATAAGCTTAAAGAGCATGAGCCTAGGCTACAAGTAGAAACTTGGCACTAGAAATACCAATTTGCTTCGTCTCTTGCCTAGGGAGCTAAGCCAAATATCTGTTTAGTCAGGTGAACACAGTATGGTGGAATTAGGCAGGGGAAACCTTTAATAACACTACCTATTTCATTAGCCTAAAAATAATAATAAGCAGTGCCTGTGAGATCCTGGTAAAATTTGCATGCTTCTCCTCTATTGGAGGTATTAGAAATTGGTTTAACCTTTTTGGAAATCAATAAGTCAAGGAGGCTGCCATGCTATTCCTGTCTAGCAATGGAAAAGAACTTTGTAAAGATTTTCAGACATCTTTGATTAATCACTGTAAAGATTTAATCATGCCCTGGTGGGTGTTCCAATAGATTAAAAGTAACCAAGCAACATTGTGATAGGAACGGTGTACAAAATTTCCTTAGCAGGAAGTTATAGATGGACACAGCTATCATTCTGTCCAGATAGTTCTAACTAAGAGAAGTCCAGAATGTTTGTGCAGGTTCTGCAGCTCTGCCAGGTTTGTAGCTTCCCCTGGGGAGCCTGGACTTTGAGTAATTCCTGGATAATAAATGTGATCAATTGATTTATCCGTTCATTCAGAAATGTTTATTGAACTTCCATTGTGCAAGTTATCCGTTTGAAGGAAGGCACCTCTTTTATCTTTCTTTGGGCCCCTTTCTTGCACAGGAAGGATCCTCAAGAGATACTTGCTGATTGACAGGCTGAAACAAAATGGATTTTCCCACACTAGTTTCATATCTGGGTTGTAGCTGACAGAATTTATTGCATCTGTAAAACTTCCTTAAGTTTATTAGTTGCTAAGCGTGGGAGATTACAGCTTTCGTTTTGCATTCCCCTTGCAATAAAGATCTCTTTTTGTATTTTCATTGCTAGCAAAATCAGCTGCTGATGGATCCCTTATGTAAATTCTCTCTGGCAGGGGCTGGGTTGGCTCTATATTTTTTAATGAGCTTCCTCATCTAGTGCTAAATGCTAGAGCCTTAGGTTGTTGACCTTAAAGCCTCAGCTTAGAGGTTCACTGATTTCACCTTTTCTTAAATACTAGCATTCCCATCCGTGTGTGTGTGTGTGTGTGTGTGTGTGTGTGAGAGAGAGAGAGAGGGAGAGAAAGAGAAAGAGAATTATGGCTTCAACCTAAAGTTCAGCTGTTGAATTTAGACTATTTATTAATATGTACTCCCAGGCTTTGTACTATTCTCAGGGAATCTTAAGAGATAAACAGAAAGCCATGATTCAGAGACCTGGAAAACAGAAGAGAACTGAAAGATGAACTTGCATATGGCTGGGGTTAGAGTGTGAGGGTGAGGCTATTAGCCCGAGCAGAGGAAAATAATATATCCACAGACGACAGTAACTAAACAGAAATTCACAGACTAGTCCAGCAACAGAACATTGGCAAAGTATGCACTGGTTCTACTGTACCTTGGTAGGCATGGGCTTCTTAAAGGTGATTTCAGCTTGCAGCCAAACACCCCTTGGAGATTCCAACAGAGACCAGATCTTTTCTTGAACCACGTGGTTCTCTTCAAAGATATAAACTGCGAGGGTGTCACTCATTTTTAAAAACCCATAGATGGCGTAATGAAAACGCAGACAGTACTGCAAGTTTCCTGGTAGGGAGGGACCGTAGAGCCTTCCAATGTAGCCAGGCTGGGATGTGAACTTTGTGTTGGCCAGCAAGTAATACCCTGTGAACAAGACAAAGCATTGAGTGTCTCCGCAATGAAAAATAATCTAATCCAGGTTAGCAGGTGGAAAAGACGTGGTGAAAGCAGTGGCATTTGCCAGCAGAGACTATTTCCATAGGCTTTAAATGACGGAAAGCATTTTCCAATGTCTGCAATTTCAGTGAGAGAAAATACCTCTGTGCCTCTATTGTAAATAAAACCTCCTTCAGTGCTAAGTAAACTTTATAAACCAGTGGAGATTTCCTACTGCCTATGCCCGGATTCCAGTAGTCATTTATGCTTTTCATGAAACAAAAAGAATGAAATCATCTTGGGGCTACCAGCTGGCTTGTGTTGTATATTTAGTGCTGGGTCACAGTGGAGGGACAGCCCAGAGCAGATTTTTCCTTCTTAACTGTGCAGTGACCAATGAGGACAGAGGGATCAGAGTCTGGCCTGGGAGTCTTTGTGGGGGTAGGTGTGTATGTGCAGACCTCCTCTCTTGGTCAAATGTTGAACTTGCCCCCGAAGAGCAAGTTTTTAATCAGAGAGTCCCTCTCAGGTGCTGAAGATCTGTGTTCTTCCCTTATTTCTAAATAGCATGAAGAAAAATAAGATCAGGAAACTCCCTCTCCTACCACCCTTATAGTCAATTTTTAATAAAACAGGTCCATGTATCCTAGAAAGCCTGGGCAGAAAAGAAAAAAATAACACCCTATTTTTTTTTTTCTTTCCCTTTTCTGCTCACTCCCCTGTCAATTTTCTTTTGGGCACATCAGTCTTTGCTACACAGTTTATCCAATTATTTAACTCATAAGAAAAGAAAGATAACACCAGAGCGCTCTCTCTCTCTCTCTCTCTCTCTCTCTCTCTCTCTCTCTCTCTCTCTCTCTCTCTCTCTCCACACACAAATAAGCCATGTGAGGTCACCACAAGAAGGTGGCCATCTACAAACCAGGAAGAGAGGTCTTAAAGAAAGGACTTCTTTGCTGAAAACCTTTCAATGGCTTCTCATTTCCTTTATAATAAACTCCTGAATGCTTACTCTGACCCGCCATGCCCATGTTCCATCTCCCTTTCCAGCTTCCTTTTCCTCCATCTTCTCCACCCTCCCTCCCCCCAGTGCAGCCACAGCCACACTGACCTTCCTGCTCCACGGTGAGACCCAAACTTGAGACCTTTGCAGATGCTGTTCCCCCTGCCTGGATCACTCCCACACTCTCAGCTAACTGCACCTTCCCTTGGAGAAACTGTCTCTGAATCCTCCACCAAAACTAGGTTCTTCCCTCTATTCTCTCTCAGAGCTCATTCTTCATTTCTTTCATAGCACTAAAGGTGATCAGAACATGCCACCCCAAAATATGCCACTTTGGCATAATGATTATTTTGAGCCAAAGGCACTTGAGAAACAGAGAATTTAAGAAGGGATCTCTGGGCTCCTATTTTCTACCTAAAAGCGAGCCATAAAATTTCCCATGAACCAGATGTCCTCCCCCTATACCAGGAAGGGAAGAACCTTCTTACAACAGAAGCCTGGGAGTTGACACCAAAATGGGTCTGTGCAAACCAACCTACTAAAATAACCCTTATCTTTTATTAGTTTCTCCCATACATTTCCCAGTCACTTTCCCACAATGTACTGCCCCTAAAAGCTTTGTCTTGTCACTTATCTATAATCTTATCATTCTTTGTTAAAAATGGTATATAAGCTCTCAGGCCTATCTGCTTCTTTGAGTGTTCATTTTTCCTTAAAAGGCTCCTGTGTAAAAATGGTAAATAAAACTTGTATGTTTTTCCCCTGTTAATCTAGCTTCTGCCAGTTTGATTCTCAGTCCCAGCCACAGAACCTAAGAGGGCAGAGGAAAGGATTTCTTTCCTCATAGCACTTACCACACTTGTAATTATAAGTTTATTTGTGCATAAATTTGTCTAATGTTCCTCTTGCCTGTTGAAACGATTGTTGGCCGGCAAGAACAGGATTCACATCAGGTTTGCTCACTATTGTAGTGCCCAGGAGTTAAGATACTAGAATCATTATCTTGCTTTGAAAATTGATAAAGTGAGAGTATAGTGAGTTTCTGTCCCTAAACAGCTCCCTGTTTCATCAGCTCACTGTTCCTAGAACTCAAATGTTTCTGGAGAGATGATTTTCCAATTAGTCTGTAAAGGTCAGAATCAGTTTTGTAGGGCCTGTATTCCCACCAGCGAGGCAACCTCTAAAAAAAACGAACACAAAATGACAAGTGCAAAATCGTGAGGGCCCCTTCCAGAGCCTTTCCCAGTGTTGGTGCGAGCGAGAAGCCCTGGAACTTAAGCTTCATCAGCTTCATGATAAATTCACCCCTGTGCCCAGTATATAAATACTTGTTGAATAAATGAATGAGACACTAAACCCGCTGAAACCAAGCTCTTTCCATTCGTCTCCACTGGAGTGGGGACCTGCAAAATATGTCATTAAATTACTAGGGAGTCCCTATACAAGGAATGCTGAGGCTCAGGTTTCTAAGAGCTTCTTATAGACACATCCATCAAGTGCCCACCCTGCATTTTCCAATAACTTCCCTCAACAATAGATTTTTTATTATAGTAAAATACAGCTAAAATGTCCTATTTTAACCGTTTTAAAGTGTATAATTCTGTGGCATTTCGTACATTCACAACGCTGTGCAAGTATCACTACTATCTGGTTCCAGACGACTTTCATCAGCCCAAAAGGAAACCCCATCCCCACTAAACACTCCCCATTGCCCCCACCCCAGCCCCTGGCAACTGCTAATCTGCTTTCCATCCCTATGGATTTGTCTATTCTGAAGATTTCATGTAAATGGAATCCGATAGTAATTTTAAAGGATTTCATCTAAAGTGAAGAGCAAAAGAATTTCCAAAGATTTGGCTATTTAATTAATGGGCAAATACATTTGCAAGCACAGGAAATTGAATTCCAATTTTTATAAAAATTGTTAAACACTAGATTATCTATTGTCTTTCCTTCTTCACAGCTGCCTTTTTTATTTTAACTTTTTGTAAGTCGATGTCATTGTAGGTGTGGTTGAGGAATGGCCAAGGAGGCATGCAGACTACCTGAGGGGGCCCCACATGGCCAGCCTGCGGTTTACCTGAGCCCGTGGTGTGGTCTCCGGCCCGATACATGTTTGGTTTTACTTTCACTCGGGTCCAACCCGGACCTTCTTTATCTTGGTAAAAGTTGCAGAGGTCTTCCTCAAAATTGCAGCTTGCTTCCTTGGCACTGAAAGGAAGATCTGAGCAAAGGAGAACCAAAGTTAACGACAGTCAAACCCAAAGATCTCGACAGTCTACGGCAACCAGTTGACAGATACATATGCATTTATGCCGGGGAAGACCAAAGAAAAAACACAACTAAATATTTTTACCCGAATGGCACGTTGCCAGGTTAGCATCAAAGCAACATTTGAACATGACAGGAAAATTGTGCTTTTCCTCTCTAAAGGGAGGGGAGAAAAGAGCCCTATTTACACTCTCTACAAAAAACGGGTTACTAGATTTCAGGAGAAATTTCCTTTCGTGACTGTGAGCATTGATTCACATGTTTCTTCACAGTTCAAAATTCATTCACACAAAATTTAAAAGAAAGGGAAAAGGAAAGGATTTCAGGGGACTCATAAATTCTCTCTAAGATATGTATTTTAGAAATAGTGCTTTTTAGAAATAAATTTTCCTTTGTTGCCCAATCTCTGTGTCACAAGCTCGGCTGCCGTCTACTTATAATTGATATTAGCAGTAGGAGCTGATCTGCTTGATGAAAGTCATCACTCAGTACAAATCATGCAGTCCAAAAAGTCACAACAATTCTGCCGTGGGTACTGCTATTGTTCTGGCTTTGCTGAGTTCTGGTATCATTTACCATGTTTTTATAAATATCATGCCAGCCTGGATGGCCCAGAGGAAATGGGACATAAAAGGTGACTGCTTTTTTTGAGAATAACTTTTTAATCCTATTAACATGTGAGTTGTACATCTCACTGTTCAGATTGCCTGCTGAGTCCAGAGATGTGACTGTAGCAGTTTGGGACAATTTCCATGTAGCCAAGTATGATTCCGGTCTGCACGCGGACACTCAAATGCATCTAACACTCTAGGACCAGCGAGGGCACTGGGTGGAATAACTGGAAAATCATCTCTAGAGAAATATTTGAGTTCTGGGAGCAGAGACCTGATGAAACAGGGAGATGTTTGGAGACATAGACTCCCTATTGTCTCAATCTGTCAATTTTCAAAGCAAGAAAACATTCAAGTGGGCTGAGGAACTGACCCAGATTAAAAGGGATGAAAGAGGCATGACAATCAAATGCTACCAGGGATCCAAGATTCAATCTTGGTCCAGAAGAACAAATATCTATAAAGGACATTGTCGGGGCAATTGGAGAAATTGGTGCATGAACTGCAGGTTAGTTGATAATATTGTATCAGTATTGAGTTTCCTGAACTTCATAATTATCCCACAATTAATTACATTGGAGAATGTGTTTGGCCTTATAAAACACACCTTAAAATATTTAGGGGCAAAGGGGCATGATGTTTGCAACCTACTCTTAAATGACTGATAAAATAAACATAGCAAAATGTTTATGTGCAGATCAGGGAGAAAAGTAAATGGGAGTTCTTTGTAGTATTCTTGCAAATTTTGCCTGAGTTTGAAATGATATAAAAACAAACAGTTTTTTAAAAAGTAAATTACTAACGTCACATTATAAAAAAAGATTAGGAAGAAAATGTTCCTGTATAAATAGAACCTGATTGTATTTCATGCAACACACCCTAGGAAGTGCACCAGGAGCAAACCCTGATGAGCCAGAAGAGGAAACGCAGAAAATTCTTAGGGCGCTAAGAACCGGTGGATTAGCCCACGATCTGCTCTGCCTGATTCTGTCAGCACCAGGGTGTATCTTTAAGCCCTGAAGATAAAGTTGTTGAAAAAATTAATACAATGTCATACAAACAAGGGTCCTTTGACATTCTCCTATGGAGACTGGAGACCTCAGGAAACTTCATTAAGGTCTCTAGTATTAGTCACCCCTCTGATATCTGGTAATGAAAAAACAAATAAAAAGTCCAAAATCTACAGATGGCCATCTGGCTCAGGAAATGGGGTGGCACTCCCAAATGCGTGCGTGAAGGAAACAGCAGGTCAGCGGAATTACTCATCAGGAATGAATCTCAAAGCAGTACCCTTGGGCAATTGCAAGAGAATCTTAACTAATTTAGGTGAGTGGAAGAGGGGGGAGGTGGTATTAAAACTAGGAAGTTTACAACAGTTTTATTCATAATTGCCAAAAGTTAAAAGCAGCCAAGATGCCCTTCAGTAGGTGAATGGATACAAAAACTGTGGTCTATCCAGACAATGGAATATTATTCAGCATTTAAAAGGAATGAGCTATCAAGCCATGGCAAGACATGGAGGAAAGTTAAATGTGCATTACTAAGTGAGGGCCACCAATTTGAAAAGTCTACATATTGTATGATTCCAACTATATGACATTTTGGAAAAGGCACAACTACAGGGACAGTAAAAAGATGAGTGGTTGCCAGGGGTCCGGGGTAGGATGAACAGGCAGAGCACAGAGGATTTTTAGAGTAGGGACACTATTGTGTCTGATACTCTAATGGTGGATACATGTCATGACACATTTGTCCAAATCCATAGAATGTACAACACCAAGGAGAACCTTAATGTTAACTATGGACTGTGGTGACAGTGATGTGTGTGTGGGGGGGAGTAATATGTAAAATCTCTGTACTTTCCACTCAATTTTGCTGTGAACCTAAAACTGCACTAGAAAATAAAGTCTATTAAAAAAAAACTTGACAGTAATTAAGGATCATGTCTCTCCACGATGAGAGATTGAGTTATGCAGAAATAATTTTTCGGATGATGTGATTATATTCTTTCGCTAAATACCTAGGTTTAGAAATGGATTTGTCTGGCATCCTGAGAAGGTCTGATAAAAAGAAAATCTCAAAAGCCTAACTCAGAGGCGAAATCTTTTTCAGCTAGAATGCTGCTTCTACCTCAAGACAAGATCTGATTGCAGAAGATGGGCCTCTCGTGTGTGACCAACAATGAGCTCCCAGGGAGCTGGGGTGGATGCTAAGCCTTTGCTTCAAGCTTGTTTCAGAAGCGTGGGTCAAGTGGTGATCACGAATTGGGCCACTGGGGAGTGTTAATGACATATCTGAAGCATGGGGAGCAATCAGAAGCAGTTGGAAGCCCCTGAGCATCAGTTGATTATCAGGAAAAAAAAGAAAAAGGAATTAAAGCCCCTTTAAGCAAGTTATCAAAACGCATCATCATGTAAAGTTTAATCACTTGTTTTCTGACATTTGAACTTTTTAAGAATGAGAGGCTTTGAAGAGAGTCTAATTAGATGCAATGTGTTGCAGTTTGAGAATTGTTGGGAGCATTTCTCATTCTTTCCCCTGTTCATAGGCTTCATGGAGACAAACTCAGCATCAGCCCTACAGATCCAAAAAGCTCATCAGCCCCTGTGGTGCTAAAAAGGGAGATACTGGGAGCAGACTGCTCTCTAGATGGCTAAAATTGCAGGGGAGTTTTATTTTAGCATGAGCCAGCCCAAAGGCAGGCTGTGATAGCTCATAGCTGGCTTGGGGAAGAGAGTGAATGGGACCCACCACACTGAGGAACATGATGAAGCCAGAGGCTAGGTCACTGGCGAGGCTGCAGAGACTCTTGGGAGCATCTAATATGAGGAAGGCTGTGGCAATTTCAGCAGTAACCTAGGCAGCAATTGGACCTGGGTTTCCAAGTAGACAAGAGGTCTGGGCAGTGTGTTTTTGGTGAATGGCCAATTTTGGGATTCAGGGAGTGATCCTATGTGAGGGATGTATCCATGGATGTCAGAATCCACTCAGTCCCTGGGCTGGGTGTGGGGTAGACCCAAGCCCAGAGAGGAGGTTGGGCCTGCATGTGGCAGAGCAGTGGAGCTCTCAGTTTGGGGTTGGGCAAAGTGGACGGGATCACCTGTTAGGCATTCAAGGATTTACAGACCAATAGGAGGGCTTATTCCTACTCTAGACATTAGGACAAACGTGGTTGTGGAGGGGGAGCATGTGGGCAGAAAGGGATGGAAAGGGAAGTTCCATAACTCAAAGTGGGGATAGTCTCACTGTCCTATGGAAGCATCCTGGGGGACCACATGACACTGAGTGTTGAACACCTGTGACTATGCAATGGGTCTCAAGTATGGGAGACTGGATTAACTCTAAGCCTAACCAGATGGTGGGAACACAGTGCTTCATATGCTTCATAATAATTCCTGTCTCAGCCTACTAGGGAGATGAGGGAAGAAAATGCTTGAACCAGCTGGGAAAAACAGAGACAACAAGTCTGGAGCTAACTGAGATAAAGAAAAAATGTTGGCACCTGTTTTGAAACAGAAGGGCATAAACTATTTGAGAAATGCAAGATGAAGTATGAAAACTAAAGGGCTCAGCTTCTGAAGAGTCAATCTGGCCCGCAGCCACTCAATGAAAGGCACAAAGCAGGCACCAGCTGACACATTCATCAAGGCAGTGCCCCTTGCTGGCTCCCTTTAGCTGCAATACGACCCTCTGTTCTCCTGGGAAGGAGTGGGTGTATTTTGAAAATAAAGTACATAATGTTGTCTCATAACCAAGCATTTTCTGTGTGTCATACTCTATGCAGTGGCCTTCATAGATATTAACTCAGTGATCTTCCTGACAATTGTATGAGACAGATTTTTCCATCCTTGCCCTATAGATGTGGAAACAGAGTCTTAAAGAGGTTAAATAACATGACCAACGCCACACAGCTTGTTAGTGGCAGATAGGGATGTGAATCCAAATTCCTGGTCCTTCAGCATAACGCCATGATGATGCAATTAAACCATTTTAAAGCCAAGTCGGTATCGCGGGAAGTTCTGAAGAGCAATATGGAGCCTTGGTTAATCTAAGCCTAATATATAAAAATACCTATCTGCAGAGGTTCCTGCAAAGAAACGGTCTTTATGTGGGTTGTATTTTATAGACTGAGGGGCCAACAGCCCTCCTAACAGATGGTCCTTATTTTGCTAGAACTTTTGTTTTCTTTTCCCCTCCAGTCAGACCACCAGTATGGTACGAAAGACCTCACAAAAATTCTGTATCTTTTTCAAAGAAAGAGCATTTCTAAGCATCACTTCTAAAGTGACTGAGTTGATTCTCTTACCCCCAGCTGCCTTGCCACTCCACCCTCTACCCAGGGCAGATATCAAATAAACACCTTTTCTCCCATATATTATATATAACTGAGACATACAAAAGTTCAATGTAACTGCCTAGTGACAGAGAAGAGCAACTTTCTAAAACGAATGATAAGAAGGCTGTAAAATTACTATTAACATAATTGAAATATTAACTGATAGGATTAGGGAGCAAAACGAATTTAGAGAAGTAAAACAATTTTGATTTCTGGGTTCTGTCAGACTTAGAGACTCTTTCAATCTTTGATTATTAATTTGGGTTAAATCATTTAAAATATGTAAATCTAGTCTGGTTCTATTTATTTTACTACCTTTAGAAATTAGAATTAGTAAAAAATAATATTTGGTTTCAGCAAATTTGCAGATTTCTCCCTAATTTTGGTGTAACAGTTTAGCTCAACTAGAAAATATTATCATTTTTAGTCCCTTTGCTTGTAAAATATATGTGAAAGCATATTAAGATACCAACTCTACTTTAAGTGAACGTCAGACCACAAAGGCCAAGTTCAAAAATTTCTTTCTATGTTTCAAAACCCAGAATGGGGGCTCATTAATAAGATGGGGTGACCACAGTGTCTCCCTGGGACCCTCAAGGAAATAAACTTAGTAAATGCTAAGGTCACCTGCATTTATGTGGGTTATTATTAATATATTATCTTCATTCTTATTATAAAAAATTTGTTTTCTAATTCACTTTGAATCAATCAATTCGCTCATCTATTTTTCCCAGAAAGTAAAAAATGTCTCTTTCCAAACACCAAATTTATGAAATTACAAAATTTGCCATGATAAAATTAATATGAGGGTTCACTTAGGAAGATAAAGTAATTAAATTAAGAGCACATACTATTTAGCCAGAACATCTAGAGATATCTACCAAATGCTAACATCTTTAAACATGAGGACATTGATAAATCGTGGATACATAAAGTTGGAAAGGGTTGGAAAGAGAAAGATGCAGTGGGAATAAGTTGGCACCATTCAATTTTCTTTTCCTAGCAGGTAGGGAAGATGAAAGCTCCCTAAGATATGACAACAGGCCTGTGGTGTCAGAACAGATAGATTCTCTCTGTGAGGGGAAAAAAAGAATAATAGTCCAGAAAAATGACTATTCAATTAAATAATTTTTTTTTTCTGAGACAGAGTCTCACTCTGTCACCCAGTCTAGAGTGCCATGGCGTCAGCCTAGCTCACAGCAACCTCAATCTCCTGGGCTCAAGTGATCTTCCTGCCTTAGCCTCCCAAGTAGTTGGGACTACAGGCATGCACCACCATGCCCGGCTAATTTTTTCTACATATTTTTAGTTGGCCAATTAATTTCTTTCTACTTTTAGTAGATACAGAGTCTCGCTGTTGCTCAGGCTAGTTTCCAACTCCTGACCTTGAGTGATCCTCCTGCCTTGGCCTCCCAGAGAGCTTGGATTACAGGCATGAGCCACCGCGACTATAATCTGTCCTCAATTAAATAATTTTTTAAGGATGAGATAAGGGGAAAGGTCTGGAAATCAAAAGCAATTAAAGCAAGTCCTGACCAGGAAATCTGCTGGGATAGGAAAATTCCAAACGTGAGGAAGAAGGAAAAGAGAGTGCTCACCTGTCTGGTTCTGGCAGTGAACAGGAGAGAAAGAAATGTCATCCAAGGCAACATACCCTCCTTTGGGTCCATTGAATGCAACTTCAAAAATAACCTGTGGAGGAAAATGACATGCTGTCACATGTATACATATTTTCTGTTAGGCTTAGGCTCTAAACCATGATTTAAAATGGCATGTCAATCAAACCAGTTGATGCCAAGTTACAAGGACTTTAGGGAATCATGTTTCCAAATATGAGAGTTTGGGCAGCACCCTCCTCAACCTTCTCTTTTAGGGAGAATGAAACTGCTATGATCTGCGTGTTTGTGTGCCCTCAGAAGTCATATGTTGAAATTCTAACCCCCAAGGTGATGGTATTAGAAGGTGGGGCCTTTGGGGAGGTGATTAGATTTGGGGAATGGGATTAGTGTCCTATAAAAGAGGCCCAAGGGAGCTCATTTGTCCCTTCCACCATCTGAGGACACAGGGGTCACCATCTATGAACCAGGAAACAGGCCCTTACCAGACACCAGACCTGTTGGCACCTTGACCTTGAACTTCCCAGACTCCAGAACCGTGAGAAATACATTTCTGTTGTTTATAAGCCACTCAGTCTATGGTATTTTGTTACAGCATCCCAAATGGCCTAGGACGGAAACCCTGAAGTTGCATTTTACCGGAGGATATTTCCCTCTTCCTTGAGTGTCAGCTGAAGTGCCTATGTCATTTCTGATAGAACTACAGAATTCATTAGCATTGTGAACTTCGATCAAAGGAAAAACAGGCTAAGTGAAGAAAGCAGGCCAGGTTTTCTCCCTGCCGTCCATAGGGAGCTAGGGCCCTCTGAGTCCCTGTCCTTCTTGCTACATGGAACTCTAGGTGAGGACCTGGATAAAGATGCAGCACTCAGGGACGACTGCCCTGATCTCAGCTTGTCCAGATATGTTCCGATGGTTAGAAAGAACATGGGTTAGTGAGCTCCACCTCTTTAGCATTGTTCTCTTCCCTGACACTATGACTCTGAGCTCAATCTACCACCTCGGCCTGCGGCCATGGATCATGTATGGTCAGCACAGCCTTCACCTGTGCTGGGAAAACCACCAAGCTATGCAGTCCACTCCGTGTGAATTGATAACACGAGAAGACACAGCAGGGAGCAGGGTTTGAAGCCACAATGCCTGCAAGGGCCAGGCGGGTAGTGTAAACACACGAGGTTGGGCTTGGTATTGGTGCAGACTCACATGAAACAAAGAAGGGAAGCCCTGTTTGAAGGGGCAGCTGTTACTCAGCAATTCAGGTCCATGGACATTTAGCCCTCAAGGCACTAGCTGATACAGAAAGTGAATGACAGAACTTGGTTCATACTGAGCAGGTGGGGTGAGAATGATATTTCCGATCATAACATGCTAATCACACGCCTGGCGCCAATATGTTCTCTCTCGTTCAGAAAGACAGTCTCCAACATTTGTTTTCCTTTCTAAAATTCATTTGAGAATATGGTGGCATTGAATTCACCGATTTCTGCAGGACAAGTTTCTTTTCCTGACAATGAGAGGCAAATAATACCAGTGAATAGGTTCAGAACAATAGAGGAAAAACACACATTTGTGGCCCCAAAGGCTGTGTATGGAGGTTTAACAGTGTTCAGAATTGCAACTTTTCAAGTATTGATATAAAAAAACAACCTCAGTGAAGTTTCATTCATATAAATGTTGCCCGAGGAGATTACGGCTGGATGAAAGGAGTTGGTGAAGAAAACGCTGCCAGTATGTATGTGGGACTCATTTGACTTTGACAGAAGGAAAACTTTTGAAACAATACATGCATTTCTTTCTCTCCTTGTAATCCAAAGTCACAGAAAATTTTCCACTGGGCTGCAAGAGCAACTGGAGGCCTGGTCCGCCTTTGGGATAGGAAATAGCTCACATTCTGCAAAAGGCACTGTGCGCTCTCTGGGCCGTTTGGGGGGTAGGAAGGGGTGCAGGGAGAGGCAGGCACGCCATCGGTAGACAGAACACGCCAGAAGCCAAGGCCCAACCCCAGCGTCCTCTGCAGCTCTGCATCAGGCTAGCAGATGGCACCACTGAAAAGCGTCCAGAGGAATAATCCGCTTCTTTTGCAATTTAAAGGGAACTGGGGAAGATATTGCAAAAAGCGCAAAGTGAAAAGTGAAGGATATTAATAACGTATGGTAACTAACACTCTACTTAGAGCTCCAAATCCTTATAGCAATCTTATACGTTTAGCAACCGCCACGCTGCAGCCGATGACTCCAGAGGTCCTCTGGGGTCCTCAGACAGAGCCCGGCCACCGTCCTCAGCTTTGGGTCAGATTTTAGTCTAGGAACTTTACTAAGTTCTTGGCATTCACCAGTGTGACCCAGAAAAAAAAAATGCCAAACTTAGACACTCTGTTTTCTCCTTTCCTATCTATAAATATGGAGATAATTTTATCTACTTTGTCGGATAGTTTTAATACTGAGAGTACTTGTAAGCTCTGGAATGCATACATAGATATAGCTATGTATTAATATATGTGCTTAGAAAAGGGTTTACAAGGATAAACACCAAAATGTTAATAGTCCTTATCTTTATAAAGTTGGCTTTTGTTTCTCTGAATTTTCTGAATTTTCCAATTTTTCTGCCTTGAACATTTGTAACTGTAAAAAGTTTTTAAAACTAAGGCACCAAGGCTTGTTTCCAATTAGGGCCATAATAGTAAGTTTATCTCTGATCTTGTGGCATTATTTGTACTGCAAAGAAAGAAATAAGTCACTTTTTTTCTAGAAAGACTATTCCTTCAAGTAAGGGAAACCTTCAAAATTGCTCTCAGGAGTGGGAGTTCAAGAAAGAGTTTCACTTAGAGGGTTCTGACCTCCTCCTTTGAACCCCGCATGACCACTGTGCAAAGTTCAGAAGAAGAGTGTGCCCAGGAAATCTAGCTGGTTGACTGGCTTTTCCCATATTTGTCCTTACAAAAAAAAACCACTCTCGCTAGAAGATGTAGGTGATGAAGGAGGCAGAGAAGCGGAGGGGGCAGAGGACGGGAAAGGAAAGGTTAAGGTTGAGGCACGGCAAAGAAGACAGACTGCACCTGAGACCGTGGAGCTTCCTGGTCTCCTCGCCTGTGCTGGGTGCCACCCCGCAGAGCAGCCACCAGGGCACACCTGGGACACGGCGCACCTGCACCTACCTCCATCGGGTAAGGGGCGTTGAACTCGACCTCCGCAAGGTTCCAGGCGGCATTTCCTGGGTTGTCCACTCTCCAGATCTCCTCATACAGGCCGGCCACGTCCCGAGTATAAAGGGAGAAGATATTGTCGTTGCCCTGCTGAAGCTGGTAATAAAACGACAGGCAGCCAGACATGGGGGCCCTGGTCCTCGGGGAGATTAGCTGCGCCACCTCCTGGAAGTGCTTGACGTAAACCGAGTCCACGTACATGTAGTGGCCTGAAAGTCACACAGACAGAACCCGGCGTAAGACGGGCTGGGGGGTTTGGGGGTTTCAGATGAAAGGATGCGATTCTGGGATTTACTTCAAGAGAATCCAGTGGGGGTGGTGGGGAGGAAGCGGACGGGTTACAGGTGAAAGAAGTTTGGCCACTGAGTGGCCATGAGGCGGCTCCTTGGGGCTCATCGTACTCTTCTAAATACAGGATGAGACCATTCTTTCTTCTTTACTTTTAACTGAAATAAAATATACATACATAAAGAAAGGCAGATATGCCATCGGTAAAGTGCTTGAATTTTGACAAGCTGAACACACCCGTGGAAAGAAACAGATCATTACCCCAGAAGCCATCTCCCCCAAGCCTTTTCTGAGTTGTAAGAGCACACTAAGCAAATCATCTATTCTTAAAAAGGACAGAGAGAGACTGTCCCGCACATCTTTATAATTTATATAAAATGTCACCATGTGTTTTTTGATCGAAACTAAGATTTTAAATTCACAGTAGAGGGCAATTTGTAAATCGCTAATGGAACATGTAGGTCAATCAACACTGCAGACAGGACTAAGATTTGGAAGGCTGAATGTGTGATCTTAGAGGGCTCTGAGGGGCTGACCTCCCTCAGAGAAACCACGTGAAACAGAGAAGCCATATAGCAGAATGGGGAGAGCCTTTATTTGGCACTGAAGAGAATGGAGGTTGAATCCTGCTTTGTTTCTTACTTGAGCAAGTTTCTGAGTTTGTCTGGGTCTCAATTTCCTGATCTCTAAAGTGAGAATTAAATACTTCCCTCATAGGGTTGATATGAGTATTAAACAGCATTCTGTATGTGAGGTGCTTAGCGTGTGGATGCCACGTTGTAATCATCTAACACAATGATTATGAAATAGAGTAATGTCATTGCTCATTCTGGAACCATGCTTGCCCTATAGTCTGTTTTGTACAAAGGGTAGCTATCATAACTAGCAATTTTATATGGACTTATTTAAGTAATGACTAAGAAGTGCTATGCAATGTAGCTTCAATACGATGCCCTTTCTATTTACAAACTCAGAACAATTACAACTCAATATCTTTGTTTTTATTACATGTTTCCTGATTAGTAAGGATTCCTTTTCCTCTTGGCAAAAGAGCAGTGGAGTATTAGGAAGAATATACACATTCACACCCTGGACATGCACTTTGTGTCTAGCACACTGCTTGCTATGTGGTAGGCTCAACACATGGTTATTCAAAGCATGAATATAGTCTCATAAAAGTCTTCACCTCAACATGGCAGAGGGGAAAGATGGACAGATCAAAGCTTACTGTCTCCTGGTGGCAAATTGGTCAACACTCTGACTTCTGAATAATCCCCCTTACTAAACATAATTCTCTATGGTCTTGCCAAACCATGCAACTGTGAATAAACAGAGATCACAAACTCAAGTGGTCAGAGGGGCTCAGAGGGACAGATTAAGTGTATGAGTGAAGTGGATTGGGGTCTGGGAGCAAACAGTGGGAAATTAGTCGCCAGCATTTGCAACCATATTTCTATAGCAAGGAGAAACAAAAATTAAGCTTCTCTGGAAAAATAAAAAAAAAAAAATCTGCTAGCACTGGGCCCATACTCTCATGCAGTAACAACCAGCTGGTGGTAAGAAGCCTGACCCTTGCTCGGGCTGTGCTCTCCATCCTAAGAGGGCGGCTCTGCTCCCAGCTCACGTCCTGATATCTAGCCCGGTGCTACAGGTTTTCATGGCACATCCGTCAGCTTTTAAATGACAGATCCCTGTGTTCATTTGAAAGGGCATCTGTAGCAATGTACCATGGACTGGTGGCTCAAAGAACAGAAATCTGTTGTCTTACAGTTCTGGAGGCTAGAAGTCCAAGATCAAGGTGTCATTAGGGTTTGTTTCCTCTAAAGGGCTGTGAGGGAAGGACACCTGGCTTCTGGTGGTTTGCTGGCCATCTTTGCGTTCCTTGGCTTGTAGGTCTCTGCCTTCATCTTTACTGGGCATTCTCCCTGCATGCATTTCTCTCTCTCTCTGTGTCCAAAGTTCCTCTTTATACAAGGACACCAGTTATACTGGACTAGAACTTACCCTAGTCTAGCATGACCTCGTCTTAACTAATTACATCTGCAATGATCCATTTCCAAATAAGGTCACATTCTGAAGTACTGGGGTTAGGACTTCAACATACACACTTTGGAGGATAACAATTCATCACACCCCTCACCATAATTTTTAAAACTTTGTGTGTATCAAATAAGCATATCTGCAGGCTGGACATAGCTGATAGGGTCCCCTTGGCCACCCCTTGGCCACCCCTGGCAAGGCATTTTAAAAGAAGAGTCAGAAATATCAACCGGGAGTGGGTGGCTCATGCCTGTAATCCTAATACTGTGGGAGGCTGAGGTGGGTGGATCATTTGAGCTCAGGAGTTTGAGACCAGCCTCAGCAAGAGCAAGACCCCACCTCTACTACAAAGAAAAAAAAAAGAAAGAAAGAAATTAGCTGGACAATGAAAAATATATAGAAAAAATTAGTTGGGCATGATAGCACATGCCTGTAGTCCCAGCTACTCAGGAGGTTGAGGCAGAGGGATTGCTTGAGCCCAGGAGTTTGAGGTTGCTGTGAGCTAGGCTGATGCCATGGCACTCTAGACTGAGTGACAGAGTGAGACTCTGTCTCAAAAAGAAAAAGAAAAGAAAAAAAAAAAAGAAATGTCAGACTGGACAGAATCAGAGAACCCCTGATATGGAAGGAAAGAAGGCCACTTCTTCTTGACCCAAGCTCAAACGCCCTCTAAGGCATGCCTGGTGGCCAGCCAGCCTCAACTAGAACATTCTAGTAACGGAGAACACATATGACCACTCAGCCTCTGTAACATGCCTCTATGCCTCTATTCACTAAGAACTCACAGGAGTATCAAAGGCAGAGATGATATTGTCCTTGGTATATTTATTGCCCTTGGTAACATGTCTTACCAATGAAATAGAACCTTCTTGCAAGATATGCTGCAAAGGGAACTGAGTAGAGGCGAGCTACAATTCTCCATATTGTAATGTGTGGATAATACTTTATTTCCTCAACACCTCATCGTGGGATGGGCCATGGAGGTGAACCACTGAGATGCCCCTCAAGAGAACCTGCTGCAGGGATCATCATCGACTGACAGTCTCTAGCTGCCTCGCCTTTGGATCCACAGGAGGGTTTGCACCGAGGCCACGCCAGTCTGAGCTGCTCCCAGACAGTGACCAGGCACGAGAGAGGCCCTAGAGCAGGGCCATTCTGCCTGACTTGGGGCCCTTTGGCAGCTCCCTTCAGCCCAGCCTCTGCTCTAGCTCAGGGGTCAGGTTTGCACCCTGCGCTGAAGGTTTTCCCCCCCACCCTCAGCCAGGGCCATTTGATATGTTTGTGGGCCCTTGGCACTCTGGCTGCAGTGGTCCTTTCCTCCACGTAAAACATTACAGATTTTAGTTTATGACTCCATTGGAATAAAGATGAATATAATGTAGGCTGGATTTGTTATTATTATATTTATTATACTCATTTTTTTCTTCTGACTTTAAAATAAATAAAATTGAAACATTCTCTTGGATCCGTAACCATGTTGTGGCTCCCCACTGTCCTACTGTGTTCAATGAGCTTGTCGGCCCTGTCCCCAGCTTCTCTGGCTGCTTTCTCCTTAGTCCTTCCCAGCCATTCCCTCTCCCCCTCTCCCACTCAATAAACCTCTCTCCCAACTGATCCCAGTGTAGTGTCTGCTTCCACAGCCAGCTTCCTTCTAAACTCATCTTCCTTGCAGATGACAGACATCTGGGAGTCTTCTTTGAAGGATGCTTACTCACCTGCTGTGTGGACAATATTTTAATTCACACATTTGCAGTCAAAGCACCTCATTAACGACTCATGCCCAAGATGCTAGGCCAAGTAAACCACAATCACATTTCTGATCTGAAAAGCAACCAACAAACATAATGTGACCTGCCCAAAGTGAGTCAGAGAGGCAGCTGGGAATCAGACCAAGACTGCTGACACTAGGTCTCCCACAGGCCCACCAGACCAGACCACACTCTCACTCCCCCCTTTTCCTTCCATCATGCATTTGTTGCCAAAGATGGATATATTCACTGACATTAACTTTCTCACTGGGAAACAAAAGGTAGCTCATCATAAGTTTATCATCGCAGTTGAAGGGGTAGGAATGACTCAGAAATCGTCATTCAGGTGTCTGCCCCAGGAGGCCAGGCTGGAGGAATGACAACCAACCCAGGCTGAGTGTGTCCCTGGGGACAATCTCCTCTGAGGAGGAGGAGCCAACAGTTGGGTGGGTGCAGGTGCCATTTTATGTACATTTCCAAGGAGAATGAAGAAGGTAGCCTGGAGTTCTTGGGCAATGGTGTCCAGTTTCTGGTATTGTGAGAATTTTCCTGTCTAGTTCAATGAGGCCAACCTTCCTATGTGGCCCAGAGTTCTAGAGCTTCCAGAACCTCTGGGAACAGCAATTTTTGTCAGATCTTTAAGATCTGAGTAGGATGAAACTAGGCATGGATGGACTTTAGGTAGACAGAATCCTATAATGAGCCAAATCACCGGGGATCCCGCAGGCCACAGAGATTTTAAAGTATTAAACTTGAACTGCAAATGAAAGAAGGGGTGGGTTCCCCATAAGATTAAGCATTGAGGAGCTTATTGTCACTCCTCTGACATCCATGCTGCTTTGCCATACACAGATTGGAAGCCAATCTATTATTGCCTCAGTCTGGATCATGCAAAAGGAACCTGAGTTTTCTTGGAAAAAAACCGATTTTGAATGCAGGTGAAAGATCGCAATTCTCAGTAACGCTGGCCAACACTCAGGCCCCTTCTGGGATAATAATGCCTGCTGCGACGATACAGGCACACTTGCTTCTGAAGAGGATTCTCCTTCCTTTCTTGCTGCAGCCCTCTGCATTAGCTAAACTTTCTATGTGCAACCAGCAGCCCCTGAGAGTCAGCCATTTTACCATGGATTAGAGGAAGAACTTTGAAGGCAGTTCCTGAATGTTTATTTTCAAACCTAGTCTGGCTAACCAGCATTCCCCAAAGATTGCCCCTGGCTTGGCCATGATGCCAAAGGCATCCTCTGACTCAGCTGGGACTCGGCCCTGCTGGCCACATTTGTACTCCAGCCGCATTGTCTGTCTCAGTGTTGCTGCTCGTCTGGACAAGCTGTCTCCCCGGTAAGGCAGACAATTTGGTCTAAAGAAACATATGCCACATGGAAATACCCACTGGTCTGCTGCCATGGTGAGGAGACAGCACCCAGCGACAGCAAGTTAACAGGCCTGCTTCCTACGCCGTGAATCCAACAGTTACCATCATGAGCCTTTAGTTCTAGGGGTTTGGGTGGCTCTTACTGTAACAGAGTCAGACTCTAGTCTTTCTCAGCAGCTTTCAAGCATGATGTAAACATAAATAAAAGTTAAGTGGGAATTCTTGTAGTCTCTGCTAAGACCTCAAAGCTCCAGACAGCATGGGACAAGAAACTCTATTTTCTGAAGAGTGGTGCTAGACCATCAACATGCTAAGTGGCAGCACCTGGCAACTGAGTTAGCTCTACCAGTTTCAGTCCCTCTGTCCCCTATAGCCTGTGTATATGAGAAGGTTAGAGATGGATCAGAGAGATTGGAGGGGGGTTGCCTCCGTTCCTTTACCCTTGATCCAAAACAGGAGGCTTAAGAGAACCACTCATGGAGGAAGGAAACTGACGTCTAACCTCTTCCCCTCCCACATGCACAGAAATTCCTGGGCTCTGGAGTTTCCTTGGGCATTGAGATGAGGGTGGCCAAAGTTCTCGAGAGAACTTGACCTGTGGTAACTTGAGTTTGTGGGGTGCAGAGACTGGTGCCGGCCACTGTTGTACACATCTAAAGGCAAGAAGCCAACCGTAGGGACCTGTGGGGGCAGAGTGGAGGGGAAGGATTTTGTTGCCCGTGAACTGCACTTCGAGTTCGATGGGCAAAGACATTGAGTTTTTCCTTAACCTAAGTGGGCAACTCAGAAGGCATCTGGGCTACCTTGGAAGGACTCTTCTCAAGTGGGCTGCCTGCCAGCGCTGTATTTCTAATAGGAAGGGACTGGCAGGGTGAACCATTACTTACAAGAGTTAAGGGGATTCACAGATGGTCAGCCAGAGACTGCGTCATCCCTGCCTGGGAACAGTGAAGTGGGATTCCCCATTGGCCATGAGAGAAATGGCCAGAATGTGGCCACCTGTGCATGAAGGACATCAACTCTAGATTAAGCAGCAGTGGGCAAGTAAAACTTTTTGTCCCTGGCCTTCTCCTTTCTGCTCCATCCTGCATCGTGCCTCCCGACCCTGAAGGAGCCAGAAGGAGCACAGTGAGTGGGAGAAGAGGAGGGGAGAGAAAAGTGAAGAAATATGAAAGCACGAACCTTCCTCTCTACTGTGGCTCTGTGGCCTCGTCTGCGGGAAGCTCTGAATGTGATGACGCATTGGAGCTGTGACCTGACTGGACTTAATAATGGAAAATAGGGCTGTTTGTTCATACCTGAAAGTAAATGGGAAGCTATGGAAGTCAACCAGGGACAGGGAAAAGAGACCCAGCAGAGCTTGCACAAAAGCAACGGCAAGAAAATCGACAAAGACGCTTCCCTGCTGAGTGCTCATGCCATGCACCAAATGGATGGATGCAGAGAACGAATGAATAGGTGCTGTCAAGGTGACACTTTGGCTCATTCCAGACTGAAATGAGAAGAGTGCCATGAGTTATGGAGATGGATCCATCCATCTCATGGTCTTTGATGGAATAAAATCATTCTGACCTGATTTTAGGTTTTGAAACCTGGTCCAGCTCCTTCCAGAGTGGCACCATAAACAGGCTTGATTTTTAAAATCTCAGCAAAGAGATGAATTTCCCTCATTATTTTTCCAGCAATTATCTTCTTTTTGCTAAGGTAGGTAGAAAACAGTAATGATCGGAGTTGTCAGTAGGTTAGCTCCTGAAAGACTTTGTTTCACTTTATAAAATATAAACAGGGAAAGAAACCCATATGTGATGAATCAGAATTGAGTTAGAAAAAACAGGATAAAATCACATCCCTCCTCCCCCCAGTATTCCAAAGATGTCCCACCACAATTCTTACTGCATTATTGCAGCCATTAGATGAGAATTTGGGGACATGGTGCTCATTGAAAATCTTGACTCAATGTTTGGGGCAAATTGCTAAAAAAAAAAAAAAACAACCATACAAGCAAATGAAGGAAAACTCATATTCACATTTTATTTTTCAGATTATTACATTTGCTGTTCTCTTTTCTACAACACAAAGCCGAGCGCCTACCTGGGAAGACTTTCCTTAACCTTCCCTGCAGTTCTGAAATTCCTGAGAAGGCACATGGCTCCCCCTCCCCCTGCTGTTTCTCCAGTTTTTACCCATAAGCAAATGCAATAGCTGTGTCCAGTATACGAATAAATAGGAGGCGAGTTCATAGAGAGTAAAATCCGCTGCTGCAGGCAGGCGTCTGAACCATTTCATCTTTACTTTGCCACCCAAATTGATAGAGCTCAGGGAAGATCAATATACCCAGTAGAAGGCAAATGTAATAAGAGAGGCAACTCTTTCATTTTTAGAGCATTGAAGTTTTTTGTTGTTGTCATTCAAGAGTGATCCCGTTCAAATCTTTGAGTCTTAGGGGCAGAGCTTTTCAAATAAGATATTTTAGAATCTTTGAACTCACCTTTTGTAGCCCCATCCTATATATGGGAAAGACTGACATAGGAATCCAGGCATGGGGAGTGTGCATGTGGGTGTTATGTGTGCATGCATGTGTGTATGTGTGTGTTGAGTAGGGATGAGAAGGCTGTTGGCTAACGAATGGGCAAAACATCAGTCCAAAAGTTGGAGGGAAGTTGGAGTGAAATAGCAGAAAAGAGTTGGAGAGGTGAGTGGAGTGCAGACATGCAGGCATCCTGCAAACCATAAGCAGGAACGTATTCTGGGATCCAGGGCCCCTCTACCACCAGCACACACCCTGGCATTCTCAGATATGTTCCAAGCATGAAATAAACCATTCACTCTCACACCTCTGCACTTTTGCACAAGTAGCATTTATATTTCCTTTATTCATCTTGCCAAATACCAGTTTTGCTATCACTTCCTCTAGAAAGTCTTCCCTTACCCCAAAACGGAGGTTAATCTTTCATTTTTCTATAGTCCCGTATCATTTACTTCATACCACTATTAGTCATGCACCACTGTGCACATTTATGTAGCATTTTGGTATTCAGATTATTTGAGAAATGCTGTAATATATTAACACAGAACAGTATTAAAGGACATGAGAAGTTCTGAAATAAATATGTTTAGCTTTCTTTAACCCAAGGTTTCCCCAGTATATGTGACTACGTATTGCTCTTCTGCCCCCATATAAAGATTAATATACTCAAAAATTGGTATTCTAGGGGACAGCATTTTGGAAAAAGTTGGTTCCTGTAATCTTTTGAGGTCAGTGCCTGTTTTTATATCACCAGGGTACAGGAATGTCTGATATATAAAAAGTGCTTATTATGTATTTGTTAAATAAATAAATGAATGAATGAGTGAATGCTAAATGAAGAAACCTCATTCAGTGTTTAGGCTCTGGCCGGACTGACTATATAAATCTGTGCATTGCTGGAAGCAGGTGGAAGTTCTCCTTAGACTTCTCCCCTTCAGCCCCAGGGTCAGCTTCTTCTTTAGCTCTCAGTATTGACATCAGGGGACCAAGCAAAGCCAGTGGGCAAGCTGCCTGCCTTTGGGAGGTGTTTAAGAATAGCCAAGGAAGAAGGGAAAGGATGGGAAAATGGAGAGAGGAAGATGGGAGGGGCAGAAGGAGTGGGAGAGGAGGAGAGAGGCAAGTGCCTATGGCAGGGGTGACAGCACCCTCCCAGCAAGCCTTAGCACTCCTCAGGAATGACCACACTGCTATGCTTAGCTCTCGGCCCTCTGATCAAGACATTAGAAAAGCCAGTCCTCTTTGGCTCCCCTCTTCATCCTGTTAGTCTTTCTTTATTTTTTTTCTTCCTAATATCAAATGCATTGTGCTTTTGCCTAAGTACTCAGGAGGACTCATTATTTTTGAAATAGATCTCGATGGGTGACTAATCTGGAGACCCTGATAATATAGCATTAGGCAAAAAGAGAAGGGTAAACTACTAGAATTCAAAGGCATCTTAGAGATCATCAAATTGAAATTCCTCATTTGCAAACAGACCAGTGGAAATCTTGATAGGTTAAGGGTTTGCTCAAGGCGATACAGTCCCCTGGTAACTGGCCAGGCGCACAAGCATTCCAACTCCTGGCTTCATGCTCTTCCTCTATCCTTCATTGACACAGATATGGTGAGAATGTTCTATGGTTACAGGTGAGTGTGAGGAAGGGCTAGGGGTATTACACTCTTTAAAGGATGGATTGTGCGCAGGTAACAGAGTCAAATAGATGATTTGATACTAGTCCATAGTTCTGCTGCCTCTCCCAAGAAATGTGTGTCTCCCCACCAGCTGACACTTGCCATCATTGAGGACAAAAAATGATGCATTGAATAAGTAATCACTAAATCATGACATTGGCTACCCAGAGGATTCGACTTTGGGACTAAGTTGTAAGTGATCTGGGACAAGTTCTCTAACACTTCTCCATAGTTGAACTTGCATCTCCGTGTAACTGTGAGGATGACATGGAGCAATATTGCGATTTTAAGGTATCAGCCTTTCACGATCCTTTCCATTCCTTGCATTAGATTCTTAAGATACTATAGAAAACAGTCTCAAAACCAGCCTATTTTCATGCATGAAGGAAAAGTCACCTGGATTTTCTTTTCTAAACCCCCCAAGAGATTGTTAATTGCTTTACTCATTTAAGCAAAGGTCTCAAGAGGTGGTGACATTTCACTGTTTTGGGTTAACCCAGTTGTCTTTTACAATACTCATGCAGATTCATGGACTACCCTGCGTTGGCTGGTTGTTATTCACTCTACACAGAACACTCATTTGTAGTGTGGTTCCCGCAATGGCCACAAGTGGAGATGGGCAGTGCGTCTTTAGGGTCATAATATGAGATACAGAAAGAGAAATGCCAATCTTTTGTCATTGTCAAAGTTGCTAAACCTTACATTTAAAAGTGGAAATATGTAAAAATGTTTTTCCTTTTTCTGATCTCAGCATCGCATGTAAGTGACTCTAGATGTATCTGAAGAAACGGTTTCTGGGGCATTCTTTTGTACTCTTGCTCTACCTCTTTGTCCTCCCTCTGCTGAGATAATCATCATGATGTTCATCCAAATGCTTTGCTGTGATGATATCTCTCCACTGTTTAAACACCTGCAATGGCTTCCCATTGTCAATAAAATGAAAGTAAAATCTCTTTCCTGGCATTCAAGGCCTTTTAGAATTTGCCCTGACACTGCTTTCTCAGCCACCTCTCTCCCTCACTTGCCCCTCACTTTGCCACCCCTGTGTCAGTGCACTGGCCTTCTCTTGACTCTGTCAAAATCATACCCAGGCTTCAATGCAGGTTACTTCTTTTGTCATGTCTTCTAGGAGCAGCAAGTGATCTCTTTTGTCTCTGAATGAACAGCTCTTTTGTGTGTGTGTGTGGAGAAGGGGGACCACTCTTACGGCATTTGACACACACTACCTTTTGTTACATCTATTTGTGATAGAAATCTCTTTCCTTTTCTTGAATGTGTGTTCCTTGAAGCTGGGAAGAGGCCATAGGGGACTTGCCATTTCGCCCGTCATACTTAATACAGGATCAAATGAATGTAAGTGCTAGATCCAAAGTTGGGTTTGTCTTAAACAGGCAAGCTCCATGAGATGCCAATCTCAGCCCGGCGCGGTGGCTCATGCCTGTAATCCTTGTACTCTGGGAGGCCGAGGCGGGCAGATTGCTCCAGGTCAAGAGTTCAAAACCAGCAAGAGCGAGCAAGAGCAAGACCCCATCTTCTACTATAAATAGAAATTAATTGGCCAACTAATATATATATAGAAAAAATTAGCCGGGCATGGCGGCGCATGCCTGTAGTCCCGGCTACTCGGGAGGCTGAGGCAGGAGGATTGCTTGAGCCCAGGAGTTTGAGGTTGCTGTGAGCTAGGCTGACGCCATGGCACTCACTCTAGCCTGGACAACAAAGCGAGACTCTGTCTCAATAAATAAATAAATAAATAAATAAATAAATAAATAAATAAATAAAAAGAGATGCCAATCTTTTTATATGTAGTCGCTTGTGAGCATTTTGTTTTAAAAAGCCTGGACATGTTGGGGGGGGGCGTGGTGGTGGGAAGAGAACCTGTAAAATGAAAGCTGCAAAATAGAAGTTTGTCAGCTTGGTCTGACCTGCAGATATGTTTTGTTAGCCCGTGCATTGATTTTAGAAAATATTCACCAACTTTTAAAAATTTGGATAACTTCACTTAAACACTCTGATTTCACATAAACACACGCCTTCCTGATTATCTCAAAACATCAAACATCAAAAGATGGGGCAACCTGGGCTTGCCTTCTCACATGGCAGCCATTCACTGCGGTCGAGTGGTCTTTGCACAAGGTCTCTGCTGTCTGGTTTGCCACAGTCCTCACCAGCCCACATGCCACCTGCTTATACTGCAGGCCTGACCCCTTCAGGAAGATCAATCTGAGACTCTGGGCATAAAGGGCGAGACAGTAGAAGCAAAGAGAACAGCAAAGTCAGGATGAAGACTGCCCAGAGCCAAGATAATCTGCAGGATGGGCACTTTTGAAAAAAAATTGCAGAGATGCTTAAAAATATTCAGATGAAGAGAAATTACAGTGAATGAGGAAAAAAGTAAAGAAGGACAAAAAGTCGTCATATCTTCCAGCATGGGATACGCTGTCAGCATTGGCAATTTATTAAGCCTGAGTAGATCACACCAGTGTCCACATGGAAAAGGAGCAAAAGAGAAAATGTTACTATTTACAGCAGAACCCAAATTCCTATTCTTGTTGGAAAGCAGCCACCAGAAGCTTCTCACTACTTGGAGAAGACCTTGGAGTTGAGGACTGGAATGTCTTGCCATCGTGAAGAGAGACCTAGGCTTTTACAAAGTCTACCGGGGTCCAGTGACGGGCCCACAGCGATAACCCACAAGTGATGGAGTTCTTGCCCCTGTCTTCCTCCTGTGGAGACTTTCTCCTCCAAGCCCACTTCTCTCTGAAATCGCAATCTCACCTCCCCGTCTTCCTTGCAGAGAACCAGCCTACTTGGCCACTAGGGGGCCCTGTTGCACACCAAATTCAGTTAACCATCCGCACTGGTTCACCTTGCTGCCACTTGGGAAGTCCTTAAGGACTCATTCCTGCCCTTCCACCTATATTTACTAATAAGTAACCTGGGATTATTCCAGCCTTGTCTTTAGAAATAAGAAATATTAAACAACAAACAGATAAGAAAGTAGGGCACAATATGGAAATGTGAAAATAGCAAGACCAGGTCACGGGTAAAGGAAAACCTTTTAACTGGGTGGCCTTCTCCTAAGTCACAGGGCTCACACCTGCAGTTTGTCTCTACCTCGCTGTTTATTCTTCCCTGCTCTTCTGCCGGCCTCCTGGTTCTTCCTCCCCCTCCCCCTCCTCCCTTCCCTGTTGACAGAAGCCACAGTTAGGTCAGTGCAGGGTGGGAGGAGAAGGCAGAAAGATTTCTCCTGGGAAAAGGCCCCCATTTGCCTCTAGCTCACCCAGTTCATTCCTGAAGGTGTGATCCTGTGGGAGAATGGCGTGGGAGTTCCGAATGTTTCCTCCTCCTACAAACCAGTTCACGTTGGGGTTCCAGCGGTTCACGTAGCCACAGAGATGATTTTCTTCAAAGTCACATTCTGGCAGAAGAGAAATAGAAACACTCTTCACGGACATGCAGTCACACCTAGGCACCCCATACTCACTGCAAAGTTTGCTCTCAGATATTCAGATGTTTCTCTCTGCCTTGGCCCACTGGAACCTTTGACCCTGGACAATATTGGCCAAGAAAAGAGACAGGTCCCGTAATGAATCCAGATTCCAATTCATCATCGGCCTTTTGAATCGAAGTCCACTTACTAGCCATGTGGCTTGCAGCATGACTCAGCACTTCTCTTAGCCCCTGTTTCATCATGTGTGAAATGGGGACAATGTTCCCACTGCCTAGGGCTGTTGTAAGTGTGGACAGCTCCCAGCACAGCGCCAAGCACGTGCCTGGTGCTTGGAACAAGCCGGCCATTTCTATCAGTCATCTCTTTTTCAAAGCACTGAGCAGGGTTATGCTCTTAGCACCAGGAGTTTTGTCCACCACACTTTCTTGAACCTGGTGGCCCAGTCATCCATCCCCTTCTCTCCTTATGATGAACAAGACACCTAGAGCTGAGGGGCATGTTTTCTCGATGCTAAAATCCCCTGCTTTTCTTATAAACAAGAACTTAGTCCAAATAAGTAGGGCAAGTATTTCCTAGGCTCTGGGTCCCTTCTGCAGCTACTGAGTGGAGAAGTGAGTGAAGATAAAGATCTCCTTTAGTGTCATTGTCATGTTTGCACGGGCAAGTCATTCCCCATCAACAAACTCTCTTAGTGGGAACAAGAAACTCACAAGCTGGTGCTTCCATTGTCCCCAATAATCAAGCAATTAAATCGTGAAGCAGGATTGTACTGGTCATCCCCCACTGTCCCCTCCAGATTGACCTTGTCCTCCACTTCCTCTGGCCTCCAGAGGTTGACCTATCTGGACGGTAACGGGCTCCCCTGCCTTCCAGCTTCCTGTTGGATTTGGCCAATGGAGGGAAGAAGGAAAGTGAGTTCAGGGGTTTATTCCCCCAGCCCTCTCCCAGCCAGGTTGCCCTGGGTTGGCGAACCTTGTCAAGCAGCCCTCACCAGACAGCTACTGTTCCCAGGTTCCTCCTCCTCCTCTTCCCTTGTCTTTCAGACCTAAAGAGGGTAACAGCTCATAAATCGTCACTGTTACTACTCCTGGGTCACAGCACTGTCCCTTGCTGGTTTCCTTTATACTCACACTTTAATGAGGATGAGGTTTCCTCAAATTACTCAGGCTGAATATACCCTCTGTGCCTATCTCCCTGCCAGGATCCTCACTGGTAGAATTATCCATGTGTTTCTACATCAGCAAGGGTGTGCCAAGAGAGAAATGGGGGGAAGGAGATAATACAGCACCTGCTTTTCTGACAAATGCTACAAAAAGCTGAATTTACAGCAACCCGGAAATTATTTTTATTAGAACATGTTGAAGTTAAGGTGGCAACTCTGAGGTTACAGTTGCTGCATCTACTTTTCTTTCATTAATCTGACCCAGTCCAGGCAAACTATAATGAGCCTTTCTACTCTAAAGACTAACAGTATCCAGCTTTTAAGTGAACATAGCAAGAGATTTCAACTACTATGCATGACACAGCGTCTTCTATACAATACTTGATCTTTAGGATTGATTCGATTCTCTCTGGCAACAGCAGATTTTAGACAAAGACTCACAGTCTGAGTCAATGAAAATGAAATCCACTTACCAATACAATAGCCAGTTGTCATCTTGATTTCAAAGAGGGCGATGCTATCTGTGTTTCCCTGTCCTAGTACACCTTCTATTAAAATCTGCACAACACAAGGGGAAGACAAAGAGTTAGAATTCAAAGCATCATGGTTCCTTGGTTCAGAATTTCAGCCATTTGTCAGGAGCTGTTGAGCAATTCAAGGCAAAACAGGATTGTTGTTTTCAGTTAATTGCTATTGGATACCAGTGTCACTGTGGACTTTACTAAAAGAATGTGCTTGTGTATGCACAAGTGCATGTGTGTGTGTGTACATAAACACATACATATATTCTCAGCACTCTGAGGTGAGCCAGATGTCCAAAAGAGGCTGAGTCAGCAGTCTTCTCTTCTATTGCTATCTCAACCACCACCTTCTCCAGTGCTTGTGGTAGCACCGTGGTCCTGTTTCTGGAAGCAATAGCTTTTGTCTGTGTGGTTTTAGCCCTATATTTTACAAGTATGCTAGCAGACTTAGGGTGTGATAACTGTTGGGAGGATGTAGCACAAGAGGAAACTCAGACCCCGATGCACCATCCCTCAACCAGACCGGGAGGAACTCCAAGCAGACAGAGGGTCTAGGAGAGTAAAATATTTCAAAACTTCACAAAGGAGGAGAGGGATGGGATAGGAAACTGAAAAGTGGATTAGGGATGGAGAATGTGTTCACAAAGGCTCTACTGTGTCCTCAATGACATGGTCTCAATACACATCATCCTTCATGGCCAAGTGTGTCCAGGTCCCATGCTGCTAACTTCCTTCCTCCAACCCACACTCAACGTCACCTTACATCCTCCACCTTCTCTTTTGCTGCACTTCTCAAGGAACAGCTTCCCTCTTTGAAAAGGAAACAGAACATGTCCTTAAAGTGCCTTTCCTCTTTCAAAGTATTTTCATTTTTCCTTTTATTATAGTTAATGTTTTGTCCAAAATTTGTAGCGAAGAAACCATTAACAAGATAATATAAGCATACACCATACACAATTCAGAAGGATGAAACAAAATTATAGGAAATGAGAATACTCCCTAAAAACCACAGAAAATCTATTTCCATTGAAGAGATTGATTTAAGCCCCATTAGGATTCTTATCAAAGTCGCATTTAAATAGATGGGAAAGAAATCTGGGAAGAAGCTCTTTGAAGGAATAAACAAAATGTTAATTTACATTACTAATATTCTTCTATGCCACATCTCCTATGAAACAGTGCATTCTAATGCCGGAGATAACTAACCTCAGCATCAGAAATTTTCATAACATCTTAGAATAGCAGCATAAAGCACACATAACAAGCCCTGTGTGTTGTTCCTAAGCTCCCATCTACCTTGAATTTCTTGGAACTGTTTTGCAGATCCAAGCTGGCTATGAGCCAGCTGTCCGAAGGTTCCTTAGCTGACCAAAGCAAGCGATCAAAGCTTTCGTCTTCAAATCTCATGTAGAGGTTCAGCCGGCTGGGATCCGCTGGAGACCCCGAAGACGTGGTTATCTGGTAGACCAAGCGGAGACAGCTCCACTCCTCCGCCTGTAAGTCAGAACTCAGCAGAACGGCTTTCTCCCCTTGCTTGGCGAAGGAGGTGTCCACGTAAACATAGTGGCCTGCAAAGAGAAAGGAGCACAGGCAAGGGGTCAACCTTTTGTTTGCAACTTGGAAAAATACACAACCGGGGTCCAGTAAATCTGTGGGCAGATAGAAACATCAGAGGCATTTTGTCAGCCCACTGAAGCCTGAACACCGGGTATCGGGCCTCTTGTGAAAAAATTACAAAGTCTGGCCACACCAAGGCCACTTTCCCACATGCCAACAAGAGGCTGGAGCTGAGCAGAGCTGCCTCTGCAGAGGGAGGCATTTGGTCTACCCTTTGCCATAGTCCCCGTCACTCCCTTTAACTCCTGACGCTGGGGCCCAGTGTCTGCGGCCACAGAGCACACTGCCTTCACCTCCTTGGCCCTTGGCGAGTGAACTTGTCATCAGAATCCAGAGGGTCAGCATGAGCAGGCAACACCCACGCCCGAAGTGAGCATCACTCAGCGCGCTCACACTCCTTTCATAGCTCCCTCGTAGCTAATGATTCAGCCCACCTTGAACTTGCATCACTATAGTAGGCAGATGTGTACAGTAGATTGGATCTTGGGGGCTGGGCAGACAAAGTTCATTGTAAGCTTTTTTTTTTTTTTTTTTAAGTATAAGACTCCCTTCCGTAGACTCTTCTATGACCAGATTTCATAGTTCTGATAACTAAATGAGAAAAAACATGTGCAAAACACGTAGCATAGGGCAGGGAAGGCCGTGGACACTCTGGGGCTGACAATTATCATTTCCTTCTCCTCCATCCCCTCCTCCCTTTCTCCTCCTCTTCCTTCCCCTCCCCCTATATCCTCCCAATATTGACAAGTGGTGCTCTGTCGGCTGCACCAGGATGTGCAACAACATATCTATAAAGAAAAGGGAAGCACTGAAGCTAAGAGCCCTCACTGGAGCCTTCTAGACCTAGCTCTGGCCACCTGCTGTCCTATCAGTGATCTGGACACCTACAGGTCTGTGGGAGACCCCTGGGCCTTTCTGGCCTGCAGACTCTAATGCTTGCTCAGTCGTCCCCACGTTCATGGCCAGCATCTAACCTGCTATCTTCCAGCCTGGGGCTGCCCACCCCACCGCTTGCACGCTGGGCTCCCCAAAGCTAATCTGTTACTAGAAAGGCCCTCAAACGCCTCTTTGTTTTGCTCAATGTTCTTCAGCCCCTCCTCCCACACTTGTTGTCCTAAATTCCCATCCCAGCCCGGATCCTTATCTCCGTGGCCAGTAGCGACAGGCCAGCTGCAGCTCAGCCGATGACCATCCTCGCATTTGGAACGCAGTTAGGACATTGTCTCCAGGGAGCCACGCTTGCTGGCTGACGGGTTTCAAGACTGAGATCTATCTCTAGCTGGCAATCTTCTTCACATAGCAACTGCCGCTGGGTACAAATAGCAACCGCTTCTCGGTGCCAACTCAGGGACCCTTGCGGAGAAATCTGGCCCTCGCGGCAATTGCCACCACCACCACTACCTCCTGCGTCCAGCCAGCACTCGCTACCCAGGCCCCGGCACTGTTCTAAGTGCTGCACACACGTTCCCAGCCCAGGGAACTGTTGGATTTTACAGTCCGAAGTCGGGGCCTGCTCACCAACCCACTCTGAATACAAGTGCTACTTCACTGTGACACGAGGAAATGCATTAGTGCCATCCTCCTTTCCTTACTTTTTGCTAAGGGACTGTAAGCAGGCTGGTAGTGGGGTGGGGTGAAGATAAGATTGGGGGAGATCTCGTGAGCACTGCAAACCTTTTCTGAGTGAGTAGAGAGCTGGGACATGGGGAATAAAAGATGAAAGACACAAAGAAAGTCTGCACTGCGACCTATCACCATTCACACCAAATGCCAACTTAGCTGCCACGCAAGGAGATCCAGTTCTCCCCAGGCACTTCCTCAGTTTCCCCCGTTCTTCCCCTCCCTCTTTCTTTTCCCATTCTTGAAGGGAACAACCCAAAACAGTGCTCTTAAACCTGAGCCCAGAGTCATCTGTAGGGCTTGTTCAGATCGCCGGGCTCATCCCTAGAGTGTCCGACCCAGTAGGTCCTGGGGTGACACCACGTTTCTAACCGATCACATGCCTGGGAAGTTCAACTGCATGCCTGGGAAATTCCAGGTGACGCTGACGCCGCTGGTGTGGGCCGTGCTTTGATCATTGTAACGTATGACAGAGAAACAGGGCTCATTCTCTAGGCACTTCTCGTCTACCAAAGAAAGAGCAGCTCCTGGAGCATGGAAATGCGGCAGGAGACAGTTCTACTTAATTCAAACCGAAGTAAATGTGTGTAGGAGCAGGCTCACAGCGTCCATATGCTAGTGATTATTTTGACTTTTTAGTGAATGCCATAAAAAATACCTCTCTTGACATTCTGCCTCACTAGATCAGATTTTACTATAAGCATATGCTAATGTTCTCTTGTCAAGAACCTTTGAGAGCATGCACTATATAAAATGTATTACTTAAAATACTTTCATATTATACTGTATGATGAAAGTTGGTGCTATTTATTGAGTGATGTTGACATCTCAGCCATAAATGTCAGCTATTTCAAAATATTGGTATTTTGCATTTAAATTACAGACCTCGAATTCGTTTTTAGGTTATGCATGTGAATGTGCCTATTAGCTGCATTTCAGTTCATCCAAAGATTTATCTACCCAGCTGATTTTGCATCCACTTAGAAGAATAATGCATTTTCCTAGATCCAATAATTAGCCCAATCACTGCCCACCTCCACTACCACTGCCAAGTTCAAGATACATTTTCTAAATTAATCACTACGTTTTTCATGCCTAGCCTGAGTATAGCTTCAGAATCCTTCTAAACACAGTGTTGCATGTAGCCACTGCCAGTCAATCTGAGTTGGCACTTAAGTGGAAACTATTTATTCTCCTTGCTTGTAGCTTCAGTATAAGAGTATATTTTGTGGTCATATTATAGCTAAATTGAACTATAGGGAATATGGTATATTTCAAAGAAGTTTAAGAAAATAAATACAGAATGATGAAGATACTGATATCAAGGATGGTGACTTTCCTTGCCCTGTCACTAATAAAATTGCTATTCTAAAACAAATTTGTGAGTTGTTTCCTCTTACTTTATTAAAAGGAGTCATCTTACCACTGAGTGAGTTAATGAAGTTTTGTGCGTGGAATATTTCATTTATTTCATCCTAATGTGATTGTCATTTGGAAGTTAACCTTGGACATAATTCACATACCATAAAATCCACCCTTTTAATACAATTCAGTGGTTTTTTGCATATTCATAAAGTTGTACACCATCACCACTATCTAATCCCAGAAAATTTTCTTTTTTTAAAATTTTAATAGATTTGTGGAATACAAATGGTTCTTTTGTTACATGGATGAATTGTATAGTGGAGAAGTAGGCTTTAGTGTAACATCACCTGAATAGTGTTATGTTGTGCTCAATAGGTAATTTTTCATCCTGCACCCCCCTTCCACCCTTCCCCTTGTGAGTCTCCAATGTCTATAATGTCATTCTGTATGACCATGCATACCACTGCTTAGCTTCCACTTATAATTGAGAACATGAAATATTTGGTTTTCTGTTCTTCCTGGGTTACTTCACTTAGGCTAATGGCCTCCAGTTCCATTTAAATTGCTGTAAAAGACATTATTTCATTCTTTTCCATGACTAAGTAGTATTCCATGGTGTGTGTGCATGTGTGCACACACACACACATGCACACACATCACATTTTCTTTATCTATTCATCAGTTGATAGGCACTTGGTTCCTTATATTTGTAATTGTGAATTGTGTTGTGGTAAACATATGAGTGCAGGTGTATTTTTTATAAAATGACTTCTTTTCCTTTAGGTAGATCCCCAGTAGTGAGATTATTGAATCGAATGGTAAAAATACTTTTAGTTCTTTGAGAAATCTCTATATTTTTTCCATAGAGGTTGTCCTAATTTACATTCCCAGCAACAATGTATTACATTCCCTCTTCACTGCTTCTATGATACCAGTATCTATTGTTTTTTGGCTTTTTGTTAATGGCCATTCTGACAGGGGTAAGGTGGTATCTCATTGTGGTTTTAATATACATTTCCCTGATGACTGGTGATGTTGACCATTTTTCATATGTTTGTTGGTCATTTGTTTCTCTTCTTTTGAAAAATGTTCATGTTGTCGGTCCACTTTCTAATGGGATTATTATCTGCTGATTTGCTCATATTAGCCCCTGTTGGATGTATAGCTTGTGAATATTTTCTCCCATAGTCTATTTACTCTGTTGAACCATCCTTATATCCTTGAGTTGAAACCCACTTGATTGTGGTGACTTATCTTTTTGATGTACTCGGATCTGGTTTGTTGAAGATTTTTCCATCTGTGTTCATCAAGAATATAGGTCTGTAGGGTTTTTTGTTGTGTCTTCTCCTGTCTTTGGTATCAGGATGATACTGGCTTTATAGAATGAGTTAGGGAAGAGTACCTCCTTCTTGATCTTTTGGAATAGTTTCAATAGGATTGGTACCAGTTTTTTGTCAATCTGGTAGAATTCAGATGTGAATCCATTTGGTCCTGGGCTTTTTTTAGCTTGGAGATTTTTTATTACTGATTTAATGTTGCTAGTCATTATTGGTTTATTCAGTATTTCTATTTCTTCCTGATTCAAGCGTGAGAGATTGTATGTTTCCAGGAATTTATCCATTTTCTCTAGATTTTCTAGCGTGCATGCATAGGGATTTTAAAAGTAGTCTCAGATGATTTTTTGTACTCTGTGGTATCAGTTGTAATATCTCCTTTTTCATTTCTGATTGAGATTATTTGAATCCTCCCTCTTCTCTTTTTGGTTGATCTAAGTAGTGGTCTACCAATTTTATCTCCTCAAAAAACCAACCCTTTGTTTCATTGATCCTTTGTAATTTTTTTTTTGTCTCAATTTCATTTAGTTATGCTCTGATCTTTGACATTTCTAGTCTTCTGCTAAGTTTGGGTTTGCTTTGTTCTCATTTTTCTTGTTCCTTGAGGTGTGACGTTAGATTGTTAATTTGTGATCATTTGTCTTCATGTAGGTGTTTAGTGTTATAAACTTCCTTCTGAGCACCTTGCTATATCCCCGAGATTTTGATATAATAGCTTGTGTTATTATTATTCATTTTGAAAATTTAAAAATTTCCATCTTAATTTCATAGTTGACCCAAACACCATTCAGCAGCAGCAAGTTGTTTAATTTCCATGACTGTATAGTTTTGAGAGTTCCTCTTGAACTCCAAAGGAAACCTCATATCCATTAGCAGTCATTCCTCATTCTTCCCTCCCTCAACCTCTGGAAATCACTAATCTACTATCTGTCTATATGGACTTGCCTATTGTGGATATTTATATAAATGGAATTATATAATATGTGTCCCTTTCTGGTTGACTTCTTTCACTTAGCTAATGTTTTCAAGGCTCATCTATGTTGTAGCATGTGTCAGTACTTCATTCCTTTTGAAGCTGAATAATATTTCATTTTATGGATATACTACATTTTATTTCTTCATTCATCAGTTGATGGACACTGGGGTTGTTTACATTTTTTGGCTATTATAAATAATGTTGCTATGAGCATTTGTATGCAAGTTTTTATGTAGACTTAAGTTTCAATCATCTTAAGTGTATGCCTAGGAGTGGAATTGTCAGATCACATGGTAAGTCTATGTTTAACTTTCTGGGGAACTGCCAAACTGTTTTCCAAAGTGCTGCACCATTTAGATTTCTATCAGCAATGTATGAGTTCCAATTTCTCCACATCCTCACCAACACTTGTTATTGTCCCTATTTTTTATTATAGCCTTCCTAGTAGACATAAAATGGTATTTAATAATGCTTTTGGTTTTGTATTTCTCTAATAACTAATGATGTAGAGTATCTTTCATGTGCTTACTAGCCGCTTGTACATCCCCTTTGAAACATATCTATTCAAATTTCTCATCCATTTAAAAAATTGGGTTATTTGTCTTTTTATTGTTGAGTTGTAAGAGGCTTTATGTATTCTGGATACTAGATCTTATCAGCTATATGATTTGTAAATATTTTTTCTCCCATTCTTGTGGTTTGTCTTTTCACTTTCTGTATGGTGTCCTCAGAAGTGTAAAATTTTTAAATTTTGATGAAGTCCAATTTTCTGTTTTTTCTTCTTTTTTTACATGTTTTTGATATCATAGCTAAGAAACCATGCTCTAATTTAAGGTCATAATGATTTATAACTATGTTTTTCTCTAAGAGCTTTTTAGTTTTAGCTCTTACATTTAGGTCTTTGATCTATTTCAAATTAATTTTTATGCATTGAGTTTTCTTGTCACTGTTGTGGACAATAAATTGAGTATAGATGCAGGGTTTATTTCTAGACTCTCAATTCTATTCCGTTGACCTATGTTTATCCTTACACCAGTACCATACAGTCTTGCCTAGTGTAGCTTCCTAGTAAGTTTTGAAATTGGGAAGTATGAGCCCTCCGATCTCATTCTTCTTTTTCAAGATTGTTTTGACTATTTTGGGTCCCTTCTATTTCCAGATGAATTTAAAAGAGCAGGACAAGAATAAGATAGGTTAAAACACCACAAAGCTATTCTTACCAGTATTCAGTTGTTTTTCTTAAACATTAATACAAGCTCCTGAATGTTGCAAATGTTTGGTTAATTTCCAGGGTTCTTAAAAAGTTGATAATTATCATTTTCTAGTCTTCTCATTTGTTTTATGGAGAAAGTATCTTTAGAGGTTCTTACTTCACCATCCCTGCTGACAAACTCTCTCTCCCTATCTTTTTTAACCAATAACAATAAAAAACAATGCTTCAGAGATATTAAAATAAACACAAACAAATAAGAAAAAAAGCAAAGAAAGGCAGAAATCACGTGGGGATTGTGATCTTCAGGCCAAGGATCTGGGGGAGATTTACTAAGCACAGTGTTGAAGGCATGATATCAGGAGGAGAGGGAAGGGTCCCCTTCAAATACTGCTGCTTGGGCAATTCAAACTGATTTATGAGCCATTTATTGTAAATAATAAAGTCTTTATAAGGGGTCAGGAAAGGGCCATAAACTTCCAAACAGATTCTTTAAAAAAGTAAGCCAGCAATCAAAAACAATCATTAAACCATCTTGCCAAAAAGAACAGACTCCACATGCCCACATGCCCCAGGGGCTGACCGTCTCCTCGTCACATGCAGGCACCAGAAAACAACAACAGAAAATGCTTTTCTGTTTCAGAGAAGGCAAGTCATAAAGAACTGAGTCTTGAGAGCATGCTCTCTTGCTGGGCACATCTGCACAATACATCACAATGTATTGATGATTTCTGATAGCCAAGGCATAGCATGATGGGATAAATACCAGGGCACCCCAGAGCACCAATCACAGAAGACTACCGGCATCCATGGAATCCTATTGGCTAACAGCGAATGCACTGTCGTTCAGGTGTGATGGTCATGCTGGGATGACTGGGTGGTACAGTGGACCCCACTCAAGTTCGCAAAGTATAACCTAAGTTTAAAACTCTTATCATGCATATACTAACTTCATCATCAGTTTTTTTATTTGCAAAATGGAAATAATGAAAAGAGTGGGGTCCCACGACTTATACATTCAATATTTAGAAAATCACTCAATGTTCTCAGAGAGAAACAAACCAACTAAAAACACCCCAGCCACTGCTATACAGACATACACACATGAAATAAATTTTTCACATGAGTATCCACTGAATGGAATCTATTTCATTAATGTTCAAACAAAGTATATATTCCCACACAGAAAGGAAAATTGGCTGTGTTATACATAAAAATGCTATAATATGTTGAAAATCATGTACACTATAGTCTGTGAGTAATTTAAGGAAATTTCAAAAGCAATTTTGATAGTATACAATTTTCATCTTTCGTGCTGACTTTAAAATGTAAGACTCAAGTGAGATACGACTTCATATCTATAGGGCTGCTATGAGAATTTGATGAAATGATGTACAGTCACGGGTTGCTTTACAACAAGGATACGTTCTGAGAAATGGGTCAGTAGGCGGTTTCCTTACTGTGTGAACATCATAGAGGTAGAGTGTACTTACACAAACCTAGATGGTACAGCCTACTACACACCTAAGCTATATGGTATAGCCTGTTGTTCCCAGGCCACAAACTTGCATGACATGGTACTGTACTGAATCTTGTAGGCAATTGGAACACAAATTGTGTTTTTGTATCTAAACATAAAAGGTATAATAAAGAAGTATGAAAGATTAAAAATGGTACACCTGTGTAGGGTACTTACCATGAATGGAGCCTGCAGGACTGGAAGTTGCTCCGTGTGAGTCAGTGAGTGAGTGGAGAGTGAATGTCTAGGGCCTAGGACATTGCTGTACACTATCATAGGCTTTATGAACACTGTACACTTAGGGTACACTAAATTCATAAAAAATATTTTTCTTTTCAATAATAAATTAACCTTAGCTTACTGTAACATTTTTACTTTATACACCTTTAAATTTTTCAGAACTTTTTGACTCTTTGGTAATAACACTTAGCTTAAAACACAAACTCATTATACAGCATTGTATAAAAATATTTTCTTTCTTTATACCCTTAGTATATGAGCATTATTCTATTTTTAAAATGTTTAATTTTTTTTTTTTTACTTTTTGAACTTTTTTGTTAAAAATGAAGACACAAACATATTAGCGTAGACCTACACAGGGTCAGGATCATCAAGACCTTATTAAGCTATTGGAATTTTTTAGCTTCCTTATAATCTTATAGGACCACTGTCCTATATGTGGTCCATTGTTGACCAAAACCTTCTTACAGGGTGCATGACTGTATAGAAAAATGCTTTGTAAACAGTAATGTTAATTGTTAATTATATCTGTTTTCATTATTGGGGAAGGAGTCTTTTAGTTGTTCCAGAGATAGTGAGGAATTTATATTTTCTTACTTTTTTTCCAGTATGGATCAGAGCAGATATTCATTCAAGTAACAGATCCGCAGCACATTTTCAATGCTGATATGAGAACAGTCTTCATGCATTTCACCTTAACTGGCCTTTTGCTGTTGACATCTGCAACTTTGTCCTTTTTAGCGCCAGGCCCCTCCTGGCTGCCCACTCTCAGCAGTTCCCCTGCTCTCAGCTGAGCCTCCCTGGCTCTTCCCCAGGATTAATCATAGTCTAAAGTGGAACCCAGCATGTTTACTCCTGGTATGATTCTGGCTGAAATCTTGTGACCCAGGTCTGACAGCAATGCCTATGTTTCTCTTTCGTCCAGCTCTTAGCTCCTTGCGTATCTCAGACAAGGACACTCCTTCTTTTTGGCAGCTTCCTTTTCAGGGCCGAAGTTCAATCCCTGAACCCAGGCTAGGATCTTTTCACCTAGTTTTCTGAATGTCTTACTGTCGCCTCCCTGGGTCAGGTCCTGCCTGTGAAAGCCAGCGCTGTGGAGTGGTCCAGTGCGGTTATCACATCAGCCCAACGTGGGTTCAAATCCTGGCCACAGCATTTAGAAAAGATGTCACTTTGGGCAACTTAATTATACTACCTGAAATTCACTTTCTTCATTGGTAAAATGGGGATGCTAAAATATCGACTTTGCAGCATTTTTTTTTTCTTTAGAGACCAGGTCTCCCTCTGTTGCCAAAGCTGGAATGCAGTGGTATGATCATAGCTCACTGCAGCCTCCAACTCCTGGGCCTGAGCAATCCTCCTGCCTTACTTAGCCTCCCTAGTAGCTGGGCTATAGGTGTGCGCCACCACACCCAGCTAATTTTTAAAACACTTTTTTGTGGAAATGTGGTTTCAGTGTGTTGCCCAGCCTGGTCTCAAACTCCTGGCTTAAAGTGATCCTCCCATCTCAGCCTCCCAAAGTGTTAGATGATAGGCATGAGTCACCTCTCCTGGCCCTCTGTAGTGTTTTAAAGAAGATTAAATAAGATAATGGAAGTAAGGCACTTAGTACAGTACCAAGCTCTTAATACATGTTAGCTCTTCTATTTCAAGTTATACAATCAGCATGCTCTTCTGATGGTTAGCCCACCTGGTCACATCATATTGGACCTCTCTGATACCAACTGCTATTGTGCTACCTGCTGTCTCTTACCTTACCCTCTGACACAAACTTCTGCCTACTGTGTAGATCTTCCAGCCATCTGCGGCTGGATCCATTCTCCCTAGAGTCTGCTCTACTGCCATGGGCATATCTTTTGCTAGGACCCAGCCTCTTCCAGTCTGTCCCATCCCATTTCCCAACTGCAAAGAACCAGATTCCTATCGGAGAGAGAGGATACCTCTGTGGAACTGCATTCTCAATTATATATAAGCCATCAGCTTACATTTTGAAGGAGTCTTGCTTTCTTTGCACATCAAAGACTTTAAAAAATTAAAAAGTCAAATTTCTTAATATGTATAGAATATGCAACAGGCATGGAGTTCTCAAAAACAGTTGATTTGTTATTAGAAGATAAATGAAACAGCATACCTCAAATGTAAAAAAAAAAACCTCTTAAATCTTTGGAATTGTTAATATTTGATTTTTTTCTCAATCAATCAAGTTCATAATTATTTGTAAATCTCCTGATTACTTTGGCAGAAAATGTTCTGAACTGAAAATATCTAAGAAAAAGCATAACTATCTATGACTTGCATAAATTACTCTTACCTTCTGTTTGAAGTTTCCAATTTTACCATTATCTTGTGTTATTTATTCAATAAATCACTGACTATACAAATCATAATTTTAATCAAATGAAAGTGAATATAGCTTTCAAGACTTTTGCCCAAATCATCTGTTAAGAAGCAGAGATCAAAGGAAACTAACTTTTGTTGTGCTCTGGGCACTAGATTCTTGACATTTGTTCTCTTTTAATCCTGTCCAGTGATCCCATGAGGTAGGAATTGCCACTTTACCAATAAGGAAACAGAAATTCACAAAAATTAGTCAGTTTAAGGTCACAGCTAGTATACCAAAGTCTGGCACTAAGTCCATGCGTTTTCCCCTGCACCAGACTGCCTCCAAATATTTCCTTGTCTGTCTTCTTTATTAATTTATATTTTCATAATATTATCTTCCTCTAGCAGAAAAACAAACTTTTCTTCCTTTTCCATATACTGGAATGCTGAAGGGATGAATGGATCTATATAGAAGCTCACTCTGGCTTCTCCACAAATACTATCCCTACTGACAACACAACCACCAGATTAACTTTTTCACCACATTGCCTCAAATCTAGAAGTTTTTAAACATGTCAAGTTTTCTAAAGTTAGAGCATTACACTTGATCTATAGTAGTGCACCTCCCAACCCCCCAAAAGCATGTTAACAAATCAATGATGCAACTTAGAATCTATGGATACAAAATAAGATATTTGCACCTGCACTTTGGATAGTGACTGTTGTCAGAGAGACCCCGCAGTGTTGGGCTTGGAGGACCCCAGCAAATATCCCCTGTAAAGCCAGCTGACGGGTGGGGAGTGGGAAAACCCAGAGATAAAGGGGTACACTACCACTCCACAGAGGGGCAACGCTGGAAGTGCAGAGACCCCTAGTTACCAGCTAATGCACAGAGCATGATCCAGGGCTTCAGCCCGCGTCTTAATAAGTATTTACTAACTTGCAGCGAACAGAAGGCACTATGTACACATCTAATGGGTAATTTCCACAAAGGATTAGGACCCCTAGCTGCCAGGCAACAGGGTGCTTCGTACCATCCAACATAAACAAGGCCAGCAGGCTTCCAACCTTCCTGCTGGATTAGAAAGAGTCTCTCTATGGAGTTTTGCAAAGCCCATTTCTTTTCAGTAATGTTTTTGATGGAAATGGCTTCTCTTCTCCCTTCTCCTTGCCATATGAGGCCCCTAATAATGACACCGATTCAAGAAACTTCTCATTCTCATTCAATGAAAGTGCATGAAACCCCTGGATTTTGGCTAGTTTCCAAGGATGAGAAGATAAATGAGATTGAAGAGGTATAAGCTTCATCTAAATCTTGCCAGAAGTCAATGTATTTTTTTTTTTACTTTTTTTTTTTTTTAAATTTCTCTAACATAATACCTTGAGAGAACAGAAGTCACTGTATTGAGGATGGTTGGTTTGCAGTGTAATTTTACAGGCAGGTCCTGCTTCTGAAGTGGGATGGGCAAAATGATCTGTAATTGAGAAAGACCGACTGGCCATTTCCATGCTATTTTGGTCCCAAGTGGTAAGAAATCCCACCCAGAATGAAACCTTCCCAAGTACAGCAAAGAGGCTCTCCCACTGGGGAACATTTCAAATATAGCTTTGTATAAGGAAAGAGGAAAGCCGGCATTTAAAAAAGAGCAGTCTAAAATTACTGCGTACGAGCTTCCGTGCTATCCTAACACAGGGCGGTGGGCAGGGTAAGCTCTCCCTCCTGACCTGGAAATGGACTTTTCAGTGTTCCTGGTGTTCCTGGTCAATGTCAATTGGCTCAGGAAACTCATTCCTCATCTGTCATTATAATACAATGCTTATCTCCAAAATGAAAAAGGAAAACTGTCTTCCTTTCTAAATTCATTTATAAATAAGAATTTGCTCCTCTTACAAATGGAGCCAGAGCTTTGCCTACAACTGCAGAACATCTGGAGAACTTTAATGTGTTAAAGCTGGAAGGAACTTTGATGTCCAATAGTGGCACGGAAAGTTTTATCTCAAGTGCCACTTAGGACTGAAATTGAAGGAAAGGGCGAAGCCCAGTGCAGACGCACTGGATAGAGTGTCTCTATCAGTTGGCAACGTCTGGCCTGGTGGGGCAGATCATATCCAGCGTCTTCCTTCCTAGGTGACTCACCAACTTCCCCCACATCTGGAGTATTTGGCTTTTTGGGAATGGGGGGAATATCCACAGGAAGCTTGTGGCACTTTTCCCCTTGGAGGTGGCTTTATAAAGGCACATGGGAGCAGCATTAACTTCTTGATCTTGAAACGTTCTTCTCCTCTGGATTTCTTGAGGTCTCCTCTGATGTTTTGCTCCTACCTTCCACCTGCTACTCCTCAGTCTTCTCCGTGGTATCCGCTACCTCTGTTTGTCCCTTAAGTGTTTGTATTTTGCTGGGTCTGGGTCTAGTTTCTATTCTGATAAGGCTTCCTCCCCATGGCAGTAACTGATGACTGCCTCCCTGATATCTATTCTCTCCTGCTTCCTCACTACAGAACCCCAGTTTGATCAGGACTGCCAATGTACTTAGCCACATTGCTGTGCCGGCTTTGTGTCTGGGATAGCCAGTGACCAAGTTATAGATGCAGAAAGTCGTTGGATGGGGCTTTCAAGAAAGCTCAAGGATGGGAGTTGACTCAGCTGGTAGGTCCCTTTTGTCCTCTCTTCCCCACCTTCTTCTCCCCTGAAGTGTGCATGCAACGGGCTGGAGGTACAGTGGCCATCTTAAAACCAGGAGTGACAGGGTGACTAACCCATCCTAACTATCCTGGTAATTTTGGTTTAAAATCTAAAGTTCCATTTCCTGGGAACCTCCGTAGTCCTGGGCAAACTGACCCAGCTGGTCATCCTAGCAGGCAACCCTGAAGATGGAAGTCATTGCTGTAGGCAGGGTGGAAAAATAGAAGGAGCAGGATTCCTGATCACATTGTACAGTCTTCTAACCAGTCTGAACTTCATGCCTCTGTACTTTCCATTATGCAAGAAAAAAAGAAATCCTAATTTAAACCATTATTGTTTAGAGTTTGTCTGCTATAGGGGTCCAAATTACCTGAGCAACTCACTATCTCTATGCCTTCTAACTTCATTTATACAGAGGTGATTCTCAAGTCTCTCTCCCTGGCCTGATCCTTTATTCAGTTCTGGACCCATATATCTTTCTGCTGGGCATCTCCACTTGGACATGCCCTAAACACTTAAGCTCCTTCTTGTTCTCCCAAGTCCTGTTCTTCCTTTGTGTTCCAAATCTGAGTGAATGGAATCCCCAACTATCCAAAGACAAATCAAGAAATCTCAGCATCTTCATTGATTCCTCTAATTCCCTCTTTTTCCAAAATTCTATCAATCTTGATGATTTAATTTTAAAATTTTCTCTCAAAGTCCTCCATCCCACCAAGTTCCTTCCCTGGATCCAGTTTAGAACACGAGCTTTTTTTCTGGATTGTTATAATAGCGTCCTGATGTGTCTTTCTGCTTCAGTCTTGCTCTACTGTAATCTGATCTCCACACTGTAGCAAAAAGTGTCATTTCTGTTATGCCAACCTCATGACATCACTTCCTAGCCTAAAACACCTGATGGAACCCCCACTGTCCTCAGTTAATATGGCCCTGGTGTTTTGACTGTCATATATAACCACACCCTTTTTGCAGTCTACCTGGCAGCCACAGAATTTCTTTTAGTTTCTCTAAGCTAAAGTGCCAGACTCTTTGTTGCTTCAAGTCTTCCCACATGCTATTCTTTTACCTGGGATACTCCTTCATCTCCCTTCCCTCATACATTCTACTCCATTACCTCTTGCTTCTTTCTTAGCTCACTCTATACATCATTAAAGTCTTAGCTTAACAGAGCCATCCTGTACAACTGTGCAGTGCACGACCCATACAACTGTACATGGTAGTCCTGTTTAGATACTGCTTTTTCAAGGCAGCCTTTGCTAACCTCCACCTCCAAATATGGTTAGATGTCTCTTCCAAGTGCTCTTTTGATAGCAGTATAATTTTAATTTTCATTTTGTCTGATTACTTGTCAGTGTTCCTCACAAGGATTTTAAGCATATAAGGGTACATACCATATCTGTTTGCCTTCTAGTAGGTGCTCTCTATATTTTTAAATAAATGAGTAAACTCTTTCCTGATGATAGGCTGTTTTATTATTTTATATATAAAGCCCCATTAAAACTCTTATTATGGACATTTCTTATTAAGTTTGAATTTCATATTAATTACTAAATTTACTGTTATTATAGGAAATCTGATATTTAATGAGAGCTGTAAATTCATTGGCAACTCACACCACACTTATTATTTTCACATATGCTCCCACTGTTAGTATTTTCTGAAACATAAATTCTCACTATGTCAAGATACACAAGGGGTTGTTGAAATGCACAATTCTTTTGCCTTTCTGGAATGCAGAGTTTGTGGGAAGCATTCAGAAAATCTTTCATTGTGTGACATTTCTAAATTAAAGGGAGCCATAGTTTTATCAGCCTCAAGTTTCAAGGAGTTCCAAAGTGCAGAAATCAGCAATACATTGAGAAGTGATGAGGTCAGCATTGCTTAGCCGTCTCCAACGCCATTTTGGTTCTCCCTGACAACGGGGAAATTATTCTTATATCAAAGCTAACACTGCAAAAGTAGTCTTAAAAGATTACAAAGCTTTTTAAGCCTGGCAAAAGCAAAGCAAATGCCAGGAGGCAATCTCCAGTGTAAACAATCTACCAACATTTGAAACCACAACCACAGATGTTTGTTCCACCCTTTGTCATAGGGTCTGGGAAGGGTGTAGCTTTAAACCCTGCTGGCCCAAGTGGCAGTGTTAGAAGAGAAGTTTACCTTAGCAACCCCCAACAGAAAACCAAGTGATGAACCCACAATGAAAGGTCACGGCATAGTTGGAAAAGGAGTTTCACTTTACACACTATTTAACAAAGTATGAAAATATAAGAAATGGCTGCATTACCTTGATAGTGTTTGTTCTATCAGAGATCAGTCCTCAGAACACATTTGACATTACATTACTTGTCAGGTGGAAAAGATATTCCTTAGAAACATAGAAATGTCTCTCTATTAAAAAGAAATGTGGATGGTGGTGACATCATCAGAGGACAATGGGTAACTGAATTCACTCTGTGAGTTCCCCAAATGTACCTGGTGGGAAAAAAGTATTTTTCTTCTTTGAAATATGTGTTCATTCATAAGACAAGAGACTCTAACTCCCTACCTTGCCAGAGCATAGCTGAATATTTTTTCTCATGCATTATGCAAGGCAATTCTGTGAAACAAAAGGAGTTATATGCATTTCAGCTTCATTCAAACCAGAAGAAAATAGGAGTGCCTATGAAAATTTCATCATCATACAGGTAAATAAATAACTCTGAATATATATATACATATAAATACACACATATATCGATGTACATATATTTACTTTTATTTGCACTTTCTTCAAGGTCTGCATTTTACGCCTATTATAAAAGATAAAAGCAGGTAGGAATAAGAATATTCCACTTTAAAAGAAAATATAGCTGCAGCGGTAAACACATTTCATTTTGTTACATTACAGAGAAGATATGACTTACATGGTGGGAACATAATAACAGAAAGAAGAGTTTAAATGACAGTAAACCCCACAATATCTGCAAAATGAGCCATCTGATCTAGATTAGGAAGTGACTTTAAAACCTTTTTTTCCCTGAAACATAATTGAACACAGAAGTCCATTTATTAACAAAAACAAAGAAGAGTGGCTGTGATCGCCAGGTGGGATGAATGGTTCTACGGAGTCATTTGTTGTCCAGGGCCATTTTGCCTGCAAAGTCTGTTCCCTCTCAGCCAACCTCTTTTACAGGGGCCCCTAAAGCTAGTTGTCTGAACCCAGGGAGGGCTTGGAACTCCTGACTTAGCCAGTCTGAAGTCTTCTCAAATATGGCCATTGGATACCACGCCCAGCCTGCTCCAAACCCAACTCCTGCTCCTTCCTTCCATCTGTTTTGCCCAGTTTGCCGGGTGTTTAGTCTATTACGCCAATTTTTCTGTACATGGCTATGTAAGTAACCACATTCATGTTGGCTGAGAAGTCCTCACTTGCAAAACAGTCTTTATTGAAGTCAAGAGTCAACATGCTCTATGCTCCTTCCAATCCAGCAGTTCTCAACCTCGGCTGCACTCTGGAACCACCGAGGGAGGCCCTGGCTTGCCCTGCAGCCTACACACCTCCCCAGGTGACTCTAAAGTCAAGCCAGGCTGGAGAGGCACTCTTCTTATCTGTTTACTTTCCTCCTCTGGTTCTAACACGGCTGGACCTCCGCCAGACCATACATTCAGTGATGAAAGGGTTCGGGTCTATTTCACTCAGCCCTTTACGGTCCATGCCTGGCACATAATAGGTGTTCAATAAAGATATACTGAGTGAATCAAGCAGTATATCCTGCCAGTCATTCACCTAAGGTAAAGATGGTTTAAAATAAAGGCCATAAATCTAAGCCCAAGAACCAAACACACTGAAAATGAAGTCCTTGTTGATATGTCTTAGGAACACGCCTTAAGTATGACAAGTTGTGTCACAAGATGTGTGACAATGTGCCTAAGGCTTACAAGAAATCACAGTGAAGTTGGAAGAAAACAAGGCAGTAGTTCAATGAGTTTTTTGCCATGGAGACCAGGGCTTGGATGACAATAACACTGATAGCAACCGTCTTTATTTCGGACAATTTTAGAGCATGTAACTATGCGCAGGGCACTGGGCATGTTTAAGCCTCACAGCAACGCCATGATAGAGTCGGACAGTTATCACCCTTCATTTCACAGATCAGGACAGCCTGGCTCAGAGAATGGACGCTGCCTAAAGAGCAGCTGGGTTCTGGATCCCGCTCAGACTGCTAGATTAAGCAATTAAAAATATCTAAGTATTTTCCAAATATTGCCTGGGACATACTCATACTAAAAAAAAAATTATTTGTTTTTTGTCTGAAATTCAGATTTGACAGGACATCCTGCAACCCTAGGTTCCAGGCCAATTCTTTTTCTATGAAAAGAAAATTTTAGATTCGAGGGTCATAGTGGACCCTCCTGGATTATTAAATGGGCTGAGCCTGTGGTGCCTTTTTCCTCTCCTTTCTAACTGTCCTGTGATTAGGCCTTCCTGAAGGTTCCGCACATGCCTGACTCTTGCCAATCTGTGCCTGGCTCCAGCACAGCAGTGGGCCCAGCTGAGCAAGGGAAAGGGTGGCATTCAGCCACAGGTGATGTCTCTCTGGGCTCCAGGCCCACACTCTCCATGTGTACTCAATAGTTATTATTATTTTTTTTTTTATTTTTATTTTTTGAGACAGAGTCTCGCTTTGTTGTCCAGGCTAGAGTGAGTGCCGTGGCGTCAGTCTAGCTCACAGCAACCTCAAACTCCTGGGCTTAAGCGATCCTCCTGCCTCAGCCTCCCGAGTAGTTGAGACTACAGGCATGCGCCACCATGCCCAGCTCATTTTTTATATATATATCAGTTGGCCAATTAATTTCTTTCTATTTATAGTAGAGACGGGGTCTTGCTCTTGCTCAGGCTGGTTTTGAACTCCTGACCTTGAGCAATCCGCCCGCCTCGGCCTCCCAAGAGCTAGGATTACAGGCGTGAGCCACCGCGCCCGGCCTATTATTATTTTAAATAAGCAATACAGACTGGCATATAATTCAAAGAGACAAGAGAATGAAGGTGGGCCTCTCTCTTACCTTTGCTTCTGGGATAGCCTTTGAGAGATGTTTTAATCCATATGCAAACATAGATTTACATAGAACCTTTTAATTTTTATACAGGTGGTTGACATACTATATGCTATTCTGTGTCATGCTTTTTTTCCTCTTAATATATCCTGGAGATTGTCTATCTATCTAAAGCTGTGTGACATTTTTAACTGCTGCGTAGCTTTCCATTGTATAGATGTACCCCAGATGAATTAACTGGTGCTCTGGTAATGAATATTTCCTCCAGTCTTTAGCTATTAAAAGCAATGTGGTAAGAGGTCTCCTTATACCTAAGTACACATTTCTGAGTATAGTCATGGGAAAATATCCAAGAAAGGGAACTGCTGGGTTAAAGGGAATGTGCATTTATACTTTTGTTAAATGTTGCCAAATTTTCCTTCCTGAAGTTGTACCAATTTATGTGTCTAGTAGCAATATATGAAAGCATTTTCCCCACCCTTGTCAATCCAGTGTGTGTTACTGAACTTTTTGATGGTTCTTCATTTGCTAGATAAAAAGATAGCATCTCATTGCTATTGTAATTTGAATTTCTCTCATTATAAATAAAGCTGAGCATCTTGTTACACGTTTAAAAGCCATTGATAATTCTTTTGTGTGATATCGTTGGCCCATCTTTTTTTCTATTGAGTTGCTGTTCTTTCACTGTTGATTTACAGAAGTTTTTTTTTTTTGTATTAAGGAAATAAACCTGATATCTGTCATACATGTTGTGATGTCCTCCAGTTCATCATTGACCTTTGATATATGATATTTTAAATGCAGAACTTAATGAGTTTTGAAAATAGCTTATATTTCCATGAACATAAGACATATTCAGCTAAGGAAAAGGATCATGTTCAACAACACACATGATTATCCTTATAAATAAAATAGCTACCATATACAGGAGGGCTTTTTATGGGCCAAGTCATGTGCTAATCACCAAATGTTTATCTTTATAAGTCATCACTGGAGTCCTATAAGAAAGGTACAATTGAGTCATTGTACCAACAGTTCCTAAGATTTATTTGGACCCAGAGGTAGCCTGAAATAAAATTATCAAATCATATTGAGTTTGTATTTTGTATCTTCTCAACTTTTTAGTCAACCTTCTTTCCTCACCACTGCATTTTTTTCACTTTTTCCTTTTCCCCCATGGCCCCTACCCTTCTTCCCACATATTCTTTATTCACTCTGAGCCTATTTATAATTTCCTAGATTTTTCTGACAGCTCTTAGCTACTCCCTACTAGGGTGTAAACTCAATAGCAACCCCAGCTTATAGAGCACAAAAGCAAATTTGAAGATGCAAAAAATTCAAATAGGTATAAAATTAGAGCTAGAATAATTGATATGATAAGGGGTAGGGAGTATTTGCAGAATCAGACAAAGTAGGGAGCTTCAAATTCTGCCTGTACGTGTGTCCAGCCCTGTCTAGACTGGGAAGGATATCAGAAGGCACCTCTGAAATTTGAAGCTCTGTGAATTTTAGAGAAAAAACACCCAGGATGTGGAGTCAGAAGCTCCTGTCCTGATTTTACCTGCCTGTTAGCCATGAGTCCTGGGGTTACAGTGTGACTGGTGGAAAGAGCATGGGTTTAGAAATTAGAAATTAGAAATATTAGAAATATACACTTCACAAGGATATTTGTGAAAAATCCAATGATATCATGCATAAGAATTATGCACAGTGGGTAGCATAGGTTCACAATACAGCATGGTCTCAAATTTAACATCTGTCAAATCATTGTAACACTATTTTATCAAAATATTTATACTGAAGTCAGGTATACCAGAGTTTCCTCAAATTCTAGCATTCATATGCCACCTTTGTGGTTTTGCCATATCTGTGCACCCATGGTACTGATATTACTTAATGGTTTTCTTTAACTGTACTCATCTTGGAAAAATATAGCATTTATTTTAGCTAGTTCTTTAGCATATTATCCACAAAATGTGGGAGTTGTTGTGCCGGTCAATCTAGTATGTTTAAAAATACATGCATAATTATTAAAATAGAAAAATATGGCCATGTACCACCCGAAATAATCTCATGAGCCACCATGGTCTGCATGCCACACTCTCCTAATTTATATGAAAGTTAGTTATCATTATATTTTCAACCTTTCCTTTCCAAGACTTAGAAACTAAGGCTCAGAGAGGGTAAGAAACTTGATCAAAGTCAACTAGATGATGCAGAATTGAGACAAGAATCTAGACTCCTAGTTCCATGTTTCCATCAGCCAGCCTCCTAAAATACCTCTAGTTGAAGCCAAAGTTAGAATCTTGCTGCAAAACTACAGGATTAACACCATGAAGTCCTGAAGCAACCTTGCCTTTCTACCACTGTTGTTATTATTTCTTCACCTAGGAAATTTAAAAGGTAGCCCTTTCCTCCCAGAACATGCCCGAGAGTGCACACCTGAGAACACCCAGTTAAGAGCCCTGCTTGGCTTGTCTGGAGGAGCCCAGGGGCAAATGAAACAGGACGGAGAAGGGCAGGGAGGTTTAGAGTTGTCAGCACTATATCCTGTTTGGAGACTTTTCTGGAAGTTGTCTGATCTTGTTTTATTCTCTCCCAACCAAACATTCTCAAATGTATCAAGCCTTCTGGACATTTCTACCGACTGCCTCCAAAAACTTAGGCTATGTTTTAAAAAAAAATCAAGAAATTTCTAAATAATCCCTAAGTGAGCAATAATAAAATTGAAGATTGGAGAAGAGTTCAGGGTACTATAGAAGGAGCAACAGCGCAGGCAGCTCTGCAGTGAGCCGTCTCCCCTGTTTCTAAGTATCAGCCTTGGAAGCCAACTAAGAGTTAAGGACGTTGCAGCAGATGTATGTTGTTTTTGCTTTCCCAGAACCAATCCTCCCACAATTCATTACCCTGGTTTTTCTTTGGGAAACCTGCCCTTCCTTATTTTCAGTCCACATGATTTGAGTGGGGCTGACCCCAACTCCCCACACCCATTCCAGGGATGGCCCCATGACCCAGGCTCGACCCATCAGATCACTCAAACCCTTTGCCACAGGGATTGGTGCAGAGATAAGTGCATGAACTAACTCAGGTAAATGGGGCTCAATTATGAGAATTTTCTTAGCATTATTAGGAAAGAGAAATTTTCTTTTTGTAAGGACTATCATCTATAAGAACGCTGGATGCTTCCATCTGCTGGCGTCCACGAAGAAGGTTCCCTGAAAAGGATGCCTGCACAGCGGAAGCAGAGCTGAGTGATATGAAGGGAGGGAGACTGAACTGGATGTCACCTGTGAGCTCCCAGGTGCACCTGACACCAGATATCCCTGAACTTTTACATTAGTTGTAAAGTCCTTCTTTAATTTAAGCTAATTTGAATTAGAGCATTTTTTTTTAACTTGAGGACAAAAAGAACCCCGTCAATACAGAAGTCTGAGTAAGTGCAGGATGTGCTGGTTTCCACCACGGGGAAACACGGAAAATAGAGAGGCAGATCTCGTATTTTTCAGGTTAGAGCTGGAACCCATACTACTAAGTGAAGTATCCCAAGAATGGAAAAACAAGCACCACATATACTCACCAGCAAACTGGTATTAACTGAGCAGCACCTAAGAGGACACATAGGAACTATAGTAATAGGGTATTGGGCAGGTGGGAGGGGGAGGGGGCGGGTGTATACAGTACATAATGAGTGAGATGTGCACCATCTGGGGGATGGTCACGCTGGAAACTCAGACTTGTGGGGGGAGGAGGAGAAAGGGCATTATTTGAAACCTTAAAATTTGTACCCCTATAATATGCTGAAATAAAAAAAAAGAAAAAAATAGAGAGGCAGAGGTGGTGAATGGAACAGAAAGGTGGCCAGGCCAATTTCTTGACTCAACTTTGTGCCTATTTAGCTGTGAGGGCTGGAACAGTGAGTTAACCACTCCAAGCCTGTTTCCCATCTGGAAAGGAAAGGAAAGGAAATAGACAGTCAGTAGTTCTCAGACAGAACAATGAAGCCCTGCAGTGGCCCATGCAATGGATCGAGGTCCCCAGTCCAGACTCCCATTCCAAGGCACTAGCTCTCCTCTTATCCACGTTATATTCCAGGCTTTCTTATAGGGTTTTATTGGAAGAATGGGTTCCACTGTTAAAATAGATTATTTTGACTTTTCCAGTTCTGTTTATATTGACGTCCAAAGTGAATCAAAGCGCAGCTGGGGCCCGTAAGAATGCGGTGCTTGGTTCATATTTTCTGCTCTACGTTAGGAGTTGGTCAGAAGCCAAGGTCAAGAACTCAGTCCCTGGAGGGTTTATTATGAATAGCTTTCTGCAGACATAAAAAATTGTTAATGGTTATTCTCTGCATCCCCAATCCTGAGAACTGTCTTAGAGATGTGGGTCACTGGTCACACAAGAGGCTGGGAAAAGGAGTGTGAATGACTCTAGCTCATCATTAGCTCTGCCTTAAATGCCAATACAAACACCACCGGCAATGTTCAATGCAGGCGACCTCTTCATAGCTAGCAAACAGAGGGTAGTGTGCTGGAAAGTTTTGTTTTTCTTTCTCAAGACTGTGTAGAAGAAGCTGAGAAAACAGAAGGCACTTGTTGCACAATCAACTGCACAACACCTGATGGGTATCCACAGTATTCTAAAGTAACACGGATTTGCTTTCCTTATAGATATGACAACACACATATTGCAGTGGAAATCAGATGCAGGAATAATTTTTATGAGAGTACACAGAGGCATTTTATGGAAACATAAATTATTATAATTATATTAAAAATGTGTCAACTTCAAGGCAAGTTCTGACACTTATGCAAATTTTAAATGTTCCATATCTCTTAAAAATGTCTTAAAAATAGATTTTAGCACCGATTTCTTGAATGAGTTGTCCATCATTATAGTCAAAACAATTTCCTTTGCTTTATTTCAGGTAAACAATAATATTGATCTTGTCAACAGTAGCTGAATACTTAATTTGCTTTATAAAAACATGCTGAAAGATAAACTGAAAATGAAAACTATTTTTCTAGTTTTCCTCCTAGTTTCTGTATAACTGGGAGTTTTCTCATTAGAAAACTATTTTTTCAATAGTACATAACTTAGGCAATTTATATTAATACAAAAATTAAGAGTCATTTATATCTTGAGGCTTAATTTCTCTTTTTTATTAACTTCTGATTTCTATCACTTTGCTTACATGTGCTACAGATACACAAAAACCATATGGGGAACGGGGTGATCAATCTTAGGAGAGGCAACAGTTAAGTCAGACTAGGCAGAGTCAAGGTAAGAGGCAGGCAAAGGGTTAGCTGAGGGCAAGTTACGAATGTGTCTGAACACATCTCAGGATTTGGAAGCAAGTAGAGGTTTGGTAGGATCCAGTTTGGGAAACACAGATGGTTTCAGAATTAGACACAGTCAGGAGGGTGAGGCTCAAGATAGGCAGAAATATATGTCAACACTGGGACAAAAGATTCAGACCTACCGGATAACAGGGAGTTTCAGACAGCACCTTGGATAGCTCCCTGGGCGAGAGGTGTTTTGACAAAGCTAAGACCCTAAGAAATGAAGAATTTCATCCTTTAAGCCCCAGACTTCCCAACTGGCACCGCGCCTTGATGGAATGAACTTGGTCCTGGAAGCATAGGGGAACCAGTTTCAATATTCCACTGGAGGGTCTGTCTTAAAGCCCTAGGGATGATGTCTATGTCCCTGGTAAAAGGATCTTTAGTGATCATGGTATTTGGGGGGGCGAGTATTATCTTCAGATAATGTTTTCCAAAAGTCTTATCCCACCTAATTTGGGAACAGAAGTTTATCCCAAGACTGACCTTACAGGATCCCTGCAGTACAGTTTTAATGTGTTCATGTTCACCTTTGATTTCTCATTATCCATTTGGGGTACTTATATTTGTAGATTAAAGGAAGTGTGATATAGCAAATTATGTATTTACTAAATGTAATGAAATTCTATATTAAAGCAAGTTTAATTTTCCCTATTACTATAACTGCAGATATAGTAAAGTCCATGATAAAACAAAAAATCCCTGCGTTTGATCTTCATGCAGACATCTGTTGCCAGACATTTTCCCCCCTGATCAAGTACTATTTATTACCAGTGGAGAAAAATTGCCTTCAGCTGATTCCTCACTGATAGAGCCTAAAGTCTTTTGAGTGCAAAGACAAAATTCTCTGGCCATATTTGCCTTATGGTGTCAGTGAATCATAACAATAATTGAAAAAAAAGACATACTTATTCCAAATTGTGTATTCACAGAATTGAAAATATGACATTTAGATTATTAACCAAGTCACTAGCAGATTTATATAGAATTAACCTAGGAAAGGAATCAGGCAGAAGGAAGAGAAGAAAAAACTTATAAACAAAGGTTGGGCAAGGGGTAGGGTGGGAGAAGAGAAGAGGACCCCTGGGGACACCCACTTGCCCAATGTGTAACTGTAACTATGTAGAGCCCAGGACATGAGGACGTGGTACTTGCTCTGACTTTATCCAATAATATTTGTTGAGCATCTACTTGGTATAGGTACTGTTCTAGGCCCTGGAGTTTCCTTTGCAAACGAAACAGACATTCAGGGCATCATTTACTCTTTTCTAGCAATCGGAAGTCAGGTCACCTTGAGTGAGAGCTGTGTGGGTAGCAACTCTTCAAGTGAAAGACTATGGTCAAGGCACAACATCAGTAGGTCACTAACTAGGAGGTGGGGATGTCATTCCTGGACCTGGGGGACATGGAAGACCTGGGTGAGAGATTTAGAGGTGATGAACCCCCCCCCCCCAATCTCATGAAAACCAGCCTTCCGGTATATAAATGGAGAAGTACCAGAAAATAGGAAGCAGGTTCCACTGGTAGTTTGAAGCCAAAGAGCTAATACATTAAAGGAGATATAGGTGATACTGAGCTGGGTTTCTATGTATGGTCTCTTTGACATGACAACATAGTAACATTAGAAAAGACTTGAGAAGTCACTGAGTCCAACGCCCTCTCTCGACTGTTCTAATATCTCCCAGCTAATCAGTGGCAAGGCCAGAACATGCCCATCTTTACTGAGATGGAAGCAACATGCTGCTCTGTGTGACTTTCACATTTTAATTGTGTCTGGCTAATGAATCTCCTTGATGACAATAGCTAATCAAACCCACATTAATAAATACAAACTTGAGGTACTACAGGGCAGTCATTTTGCTTTTCTCCTTGGGCCACTGATAGGCCATGCTTTGGCTTGTGACAAGGGGTATAAGAAAGAGAAAACCAAGGTAAGCGAGGAAGGAGGAAAGCAGCCAAGGGAATGGAATGCCAGGCCTGACCTGGAGCTCTCTGGCTTCTTCCAGTGCGAAGTACCATCCTCGCTGTCAGCTACAACTCCCTCTGGCATGTGATCATTACTGCTCTTAAATAGCAGAGACTGTCGCGAGCGATTGATCGGACAGGACTTGCTTTGCCTTAGGAGACTTTTATATCCATGCAAAAGAATTTTCACAGAACTATGGAGCCCTTTATTGCTTTGGTTATAGAATAAGCGATACTTTAAAAAGCCAACTGAAATGTGAACTATTTTCCAAAAATTCAGTCCACAACAAATATAACATTGTAAAACTAAAATGAGAATCCCATACATAGACACTGTAAAATGAAAATGTTGAATTATTACAGTACTGGTAAACCACCAATGGTACAACATAAATACAAAGAGAGAGGGGAGGGCAACAGTGGACAAACAGCCATTCTTATGTGACAATTGTTCCTATTCCTGGGAAAAGACAATAGTGGCCAGGCTCACTTCCACAGCTTTCAAAAGTTGGTCAGATTGGCTATGCTGTATTCTGATTTTACTTACAAAATAAAATGTCCTATGTTTCATTTACGCTAATTCAATCTTTAGCAGAAGATGCTAAGAGCTAAGACTTTGAAATTGCACTGATAGTTAATGTTTTACAGAAAAGTATTCCTATTATATCTTAAAATTTTATTTTTTACATTTTTAACATTCCTTTTGGGTAGTGGTGGGGGAAAAGAGGCATTTATTAGAAAGTTCTGGTTTGCAGGTGGCATTGCATCATGTGCCAAGAGTGAACCAGGTAGAGGAAATTGCTTCTTAAGCCTGCAGGTCAGACAGAACAGGGGATTGCCTCTCTGGAAAGAAAAGTAACTTCCATGGTTGGCACCATTTTCTAACCAGCCCTCCAACAGCAATTCTGCCAGATACAGACCCAAACCTGGGCTAAGTTGCTTGTAGCAGGCTCTCTCTCCAGACACAAGGCTGCAAGAGCTCTTGACTTTCCTTTCAGATAAAAAGAAGCCCAGCTGCTCCTTTGGATTCTTCTATTAAAAGACAGGGGATGTATGTAAAGAAAAAAAATATACTCCTATATCCTTGCAGAGGTTAGGAGACACACTCCAAATCAGAAATAACTGAGGTAAAAACATAAAAACGAAAACAATGACATTAGAAGAGATCTCATACTTTTGCCCCACTATTCTAATATCTGACTTATAGACTTACTTCCATGGGAAAATTACAGTAGACTACATACAGTAGATTGAAGTTTGCCTTTTGAAGACACCTTTTTTTTTAGAAAAAATTTTACCTAGTGAATTTTTCTTTCCAGAACAATTAACAACTATATAGTTCATAGAGCTTTCTGCAGTTTACATAGAGCTGCTACCCACACCATTTTATTGGAGCTTTCCAACAATCATTTGAAGTAGCTATTATTATTCCACGTTCTTTATATCTTAACTCTTCATGGTCTGTATCAAGAGGCAGGATGGAAAGTCCTGTAAGCACATGCTCTTTCTCTTTGCATTTTCCTTGTCCCATAGGTTTAAGCCATATCCATCTCATGGACCTCACTAGAGCTGTGAAAATCTGGTATGTTCAGGTTAGATATCATTTATTTATTTATTTAAGACAGAGTCTCACTCTGTTGCCTGCGCTAGAGTGCCGTGGCATCAGCCTAGCTCACAGCAACCTCAAACTCCTGGGTTCAAGCAATCCTCCTGCCTCAGCCTCCCGAGGCTGGGAGCGACAAACACATATCACAATGCCAGTCTAATTTTTTAATTTGTAGTAGAGATGGGGTCTCACTCTGGCTCAGTCTGGTCTTAAACTTCTGAGCTTAAGCAATCCTCCTGCCTCGGCCTCTCAGAGTGCTAGGATTACAGGCATGAGCCACTGTGCCCGGCCAAGATATCTTTTATTTTGACTGGAAATGAGATTATCACAGGTAAGAACAACTGGCACAGGCATAGTAGGTGATAGGTAAAAGTATCAGGTGAATCAGTTTTTTTTTTTTTTTTTTTTTTTTTTTTGAGACAGAGTCTCACTTTGTTGTCCAGGCTAGAGTGAGTGCCGTGGCATCAGCCTAGCTCACAGCAACCTCACACTCCTGGGCTTGAGTGATCCTTCTGCCTCAGCCTCCCGAGTAGCTGGGACTACAGGCATGCATCACCATGCCCGGCTAATTTTTTTTTTTATATATATATCAGTTGGCCAATTAATTTCTTTCTATTTATAGTAGAGACGGGGTCTCGCTCTTGCTCAGGCTGGTTTTGAACTCCTGACCTTGAGCAATCTGCCCGCCTCAGCCTCCCAAGAGCTAGGATTACAGGCGTGAGCCACAGCGCCCGGCTGGGTGAATCAGTTTTAATTGGTTAGCCTCCTTGGATATTCCTGGGAGGAAATATGGGCCTCAAGGAGCCTCCAAAAAAAAAGATGATTCTCCTGAAACTTCTTCCTCTTGGTGGATCAGGCCTGGGGCTAGCTCATAGGATGAATGCAGGGCCTTCAATTTGCTGAATCTATCCATAGATTTTATAGTCTTTGGGACACTGGTTAAAATCTTGGAGCCAGCAAGAGACTCAGGAGGACTGAGGACTAGTAAGGAAGTTTCATGGTTTTTAATGGTTTTTTAACGGGTTTTTAAATTATCTCCCAATTTTGTTTGGGTTGGTTGATCTGTGGAAATAATGCATGGTGTGTATACACACACAAAAACTGTAGTACAGACAAACTCACAATATGAAACATTGGAGGTTTGTGGCTATTGTTCTGAACATGCTTTGGTGCACGGAAACCTGGTGGAAGAAGGTATAAAAAATAAGGTGTAACAAACTCATCCCACGCAAGGGGCAGGAGAGGACAGTCCCTCCCCAGTCACCAATCACAATGACACAGGAAAAGCCCACGCCTGTTCTCAACTCACTGATTTGGTCGTTCCCTACCCCTCCAGAAAGGTTCTGTGGCTTTCCATTGCTCTCAAATCCAAGATAAACATCCTCAAGATCTGACTTTGTATCTATCACTAGACCAAACCACATGACCTCATTTCCCAGGTCTCCTCCTACTCCCAAATTAGATCACACTCCTGGCCTGCCTGTCCCCTTCTCTGTGTCACCAAACTTTCTCCTTTGCATCAAACAAACATCTGAGAGTCCCTCTTCAGCCACACTCTCAAAGAAAATAGAAGGTAATTTTTGTCTCAATGTAAATCCATTTGGTTCAACAAACATTTATTGAGTGCCTCTGCCAGGCATAAAACAAAGACACATCGAGGCCTGTTTCAGTGAGCTAACGGTCTACTGTGGAAGTGTTATGTTCTAAGAATGCTTGAGTCAGGGCCCCTAATCAGACCAGGAACCCCAAATCTCTCTTCATTTAAGGCCAAGTAAAAAACATTTTCCTTCCTTGTGTGCAATGCAAATATTTATGAGGACTTTTAAAGATTAGGTGTTTCCATGCTATTTTTCACAAAATAGGAGCTAGACCTGTTTTGGAATGAAAACCTTCCTGACCATTTAGAAACCTTGCAATATTTTCCATTCCTCGATGTTCAGTTTGCATTTGGCCACAAGACACGGTTTAGGAAGAGCTGTTGGCCGCCAGCTCACACAAACTGGCAATGACACAAGGAAACCTAGGAAACTGCCCGAGAAAACAAACAATACTCCCAAATACTCATGCAACCCAACCGACTACCCCTGAAAGCTACATCGCTGCAGAACAAGGCACTTTTTTCTTCCTTGTTTCTTAATAAAGGGTCTTAAGGTTAAAAAAAAGAAAAAGAAAATATCCAGCAATAGGAAAATGATTAACTAGATTAGATGGTCCATATCATGAACTGTTAGGCAACTATTAAAAAGAATAAGGTAATTTGTGTCCAGCCTGGGCAACATAGTAAGACTTCATCTCTTTAAAAAAAAAAAAGAATGCAGTAGCTCTATATTGACTTGTAAATAGTATATGTGTCATGTGTATGAGTGAATGTATATATACATATATATGCATACATATACATATGTTGCTACAGCATATAAAAGCATATCTACGTTTACATAAACTTTAAAAATAAAAATTTCTGTTTCCATATACATAGAACAATTGTAGAAAGATGTATGCAGTGCACTACATTGGTTACTTAAGAGGGATGGGATAAGAAGAGGAAGACTAGGAATTAGTAATTTATACCCCATATTCTATATTACTTGAATTGTCATAAAAGCTATGAATGTTTTGGTCATTTAAAATAGACGATAGCAGGGCCGGGCGCGGTGGCTCACACCTGTAATCCTAGCACTCTGGGAGGCCAAGGCAGGAGGATCATTTGAGATCAGCAGTTCCAGGCCAGACTGAGCAAGAAAGAGGCCCTGTCTCTACTAAAAATAGAAAGAAACTAGCTGAACAACTAAAAATGTATAGAAAAAATTGGCCGGGCATGGTGGCGCTTGCCTGTGGTCCCAGCTACTCAGGAGGCTGAGGTAGAAAGACTGCTTGATCCCAGGAGTTTGAGGTTGCTGTGAGCTAGGCTGACACCATTGCACTGTAGCATGGGCAACAGAGTAAGACTCTGTTTCAAAAAAAAAAATAGCCAATAGCATATTAAAGCAAAAACAGGAGACTGGGGAAATACTCTCTGCCCTACAAAATGAATGATGAGTGTAAGATGTTTCAACATATACAAAGTAAGTAAGAATGATATTGGGCAATAACACTTGTAATTACATAACATCTAGCCACCAAGAAGCTCTGTTTGCACACAAACTTTCATTGAGTTTTAATCGACTGCAGCTGCACACGCTCCCACTTAGCCAGATAAAGGGCAGGTGTATTTTGCTTGTGCTGGGGCCAGCACACCTGTTGAATAACTTCTGCAAGGTTGCACAGTGAGCTATGGATCCCGGGGAGGTCCTCTAAAACTTAGCCATTCACCTGGCCGTGCTGGGTCTCTGGTTTGTAAAAGGCAGATTTATTATGACATCTGAGAGTAAACAGTAGCCATTTTCCTGTCAAAAACCCAGAAGTAGCCATTAAATGTGCAGTTCAGAAGCAATTAGTGAAGTGCTCACAAATAACACGCAAAGGCTGACCAGAGAACAAATCCCCTAGGCTTTGATTCATAGCCCCCCCAACAGACCACCCGCACTTTACGCTCAAGGACCATGTGTGCTCATCAACAAGACAATAACATCTGCCCTTCTAGGGCTGTTTATACTCATGGCACTCCGCTGGGTGGCTTGCTCAGTAGGAGAGGAGAATAATGTCAGTCTCAGAGCAGCTTGTAATGTCATGAATTTGTTCCTTGAATAAGCCCTTTGAGAGCTTAGAAGTCCCAGCATCACAAAATTATCTCAGATCCATGTGTTGTATACAACAGCCTATGCAAGTGGGATTCACCCTTTTAGGAGTTCTGCTGACCATGGAGGGTGGGTGAGCCCATAGTCATCCGTCTATGGCATCTCAGGGCTGGGGGAGGATGAGCCAAGTAAAGCAAGGTTTATTACCAATGGGTGTACATCAGAAGCCAAGAGATGGCAACCCAGCGCCACACCTTGACCACAAAGCACACCAGCTAAGGGGACACTGGAGATCAGACTGACTCTGGAAGACCTCTGTGCTCTGGAAGGTCCCTCTGTGCTGACATCAAGGTACTGGGATTTCCAGATGGCACTGCAGGAGAAAGGACCAACTGGAGCTGGGCATCTGAAGTGGGCTGGATTTGCTCTGGGCCATCCAACCAGCCCACTTCCTAAGAAGGTAGAATTCCTAAGGAAAGGAGGGCTAGCCCTCTCTCTTAAAAATTCTGGAGCTGCTCTAGGTCCCGAGATGTGAGTGTGTGAGGCCCGGGATGAGAATTGTTCTTTTTTGGGGGGGAAGCTCACATTAATTGTGACATATTAAAAAGTCAGGTGTTTCACACTATTTTTTAAAACTGTGCAAGTATTTTGACATCTCTCACCACTATATTTAGTCTCTGCAAATGGAGGAAAATACCAACTAGTCACAGGTTTAATGGGTTTAAGAAGTTTACGCCTTCAGTTCCTATTTGCAACTCGCAGTATTCCTTTGAAATACCAGACAGACCTGGCAGTGGCCAACAGTAAATCCCCACCCCCTCAAGGTTGGAAAATTCAGGTTCTCTGAGCATTGTGTTGCGGTGGCACTTGTCCGGACTTTGTCCCTCCCTACAGTTGGGGGACTTTAAATATACCAGTGAAAAAAGCTTTTTCTCCTTCAAGGGGAAGAAACAAACTCCCTCCTCAAAATGCAGCAGATCTGGCCGGGAGGTCTTTGGTCCTGTCCCGTCCCCTCAGCTCTCCATCTGGCTCTGTTGTGCCTTTTTGCAGTGGAGCAAGAGGGACCAAAACTTAGCCTGAGCTACACGAAACAAGACAGTGACGGGAGTGACCAGGAGCAACTGAGAAACTCCTTGACCTCCCACATCCAATGCATGTGCTTCACAGAAAAACAACAAAAATATCAAACCCACAAAATACAACAGCTAGAATTACAAAATTCCTTCCTCCCAGGGTGGTGGCGGCAGGAAGGAAAGGTGGCAAGGTAAATGGCTCAGAGAGAAAAACAAAGCAGTCTATCCAAAGCAGTCTACCGTGTTTCCCCGAAAATAAGACCTACCCATAAAATAAGCCCTAGCAGGATTTCTAAGCATTTGTGCAATATAAGCCCTACCCCGAAAATAAGACCTAGTGATGGGTGTGGCTACGCAGCGTGTCTGCACAACCCATGCATTTCGTCGTGGAGCAGTAAAGAAGACGAGCAGCCCTTCTCATCTGCCCCATGAGAGCTCTGTTGCTCGACATGAGAGATTGGGGCCAACGGTTCTAAAGGAAATAGAGTCGCAAGAAATTCAGGCTGGAATTTGGGCTTTGGAGAGTTATGATGATCTTCCAGAAGAAGACGACTTAACTACATTTGAATAAATGTAGATTGTTGTACCGTACTTAAAAAAAAAATAACACATCCCCTGAAAATAAGCCCTCGGGTGTCTTCTTGAGGAAAAATAAATATAAGACCCTGTCTTATTTTTAGGGAAACACGGTAAGCAGGGGGGATGGCACATACTAGAAATCAGCCACGGGGAGACGTGTGGCTGCGTTAAAAATCCACACACTGGCGTCAGAGGATTCTGCCTTGCGTGCACCAGAGACAACTTGCAGTTCCTCATAGAAAAGGGAATACGCAGAGGGCTTCAGCAGTGTGGGTCCTGCCTTCCCTGGCAGGGGGAGGCGAGCAGGGCACAGAGCTGCCACGGCCTCCCTCCAGTCCCACCTGTGCCCTCTGGGTGGCAGGAGACTCAGTGGCCTGCAGCAACCTTCCGTTTGGCGGGAGAGGGACACAATGAGGGGAACTTCTCTGCAGAGGGCGAGCGGCCCAGGGCAGACTACCCTACACTGTCTCGTGGAAGAGTCTGTTGCTTAAGAATGCCGCAGGGAGAAGAGGCAGCTGAAAAGGTACGCCTTGCCAGGGGGCTTTGCTGCTTTGGCGTGGATAATGAATGAAGGAAAGAGGACAGAGAAGAGGCAGCCACCGATGATGTACGAGGACTGCCCTGCTGTCAGAGAAGGCAAAGGCAAACCAGACCCAAAGTAGTAAGGGCAGGTCCTTCTGTGCCTGACAACCCCCAGTGCATTTCCATCCCCTTGTTGAACCAATGCTGTTGGAAATCGTGTAGTGAGCAGAGGAGGGACACACGGGACGCTGAGCAGCTGACCAACAAGATGGGTGGGAAAGAGACTCACAGACATTCCCTAGATGTGGAAAAGAGCCCGTAACCAAAGGTTGAAGAGCATGTCAGCAATTATTTTGCTGAGACCATGGAATGGGTGAGGTTTCCTCCCTGCTACTTCAAATGCCAGGTCAGCTGTATCTCGAGACCAAATGGCATTCACAACTTTGCTAAGCACAAATGGGATCACCCGAAAAGCACCAGAAATTAACGTGAGGAAGAGCTCCAGCCACGACTAGACATCTCCACATAGAGAGGGATCACCAACAACTTGGGCTGTTACTGACTGAAGCGCAGGAATAAACGCTCCATGAAATAAGAGGAGACTGAACCAGAATACTCCACCATTCCGGGCTGCAGCACTGGAGAATTCTACTAACGATACGGGACTCACTCTCTTGCTTTCACTCTATACTCTGGGTTCTTTCTCCCTCATGCCAGGACACTACTTGCCTTTCCACGCTGCTCCTCTCTCTTCTGCAGGATTTGAGCATCTAGCTTTAAGATGGCGGAAATACTCTAAGTGGAGTCTTCAGTTCCCCTGACAAGGTCCTGGAGAGAGGTTTTGACACTGTCACCCATGTCTTCACCGCACACACTCTCAGCTACACAGAAGAGACAGAAGGCCCCCAAATCTCTCACCATGTTTACCAGTTTATTATAAAAGATACAGATGAAGAGATGCACAGGTTGAGGTATGGGGGAAGGGAGGAGCTTCCATGCCCTCCCTGGGTGGGCCATGCTATGGGACTCTCCATGTGTTCAGCCACCTGGAAGTTCTGGGATGAGGATTTTTGTTGGCCTGACATGGTAGGTTGCATGACAGAAGGCTTGACTACCCACTGTCTTTTATTTAAAATTTTTGCCCTGCCAACTCTCCACTGTTTCTTAATTATCAGCATAAAACACTTTGAAAAATGCCACTGAAGGGGCCTAAGGTAACACATGAGTACTGTAAAGGGGAGAAAGAGGGTAGAAGAGAGTTTTCAGGCTGATTTAGGGTTAGTAAGATGCACAGATTAAATGGTGTTTGCTCTGACAAGTCACCTTGGATGTCTATCCAGTACACAAGACTGTTCTGTGACAACAAATGAGCCCTTAAGTGTCATGATCCCCCAAACTGTGCATCCCCCAAACTGTGCACTATAGCACAGTTCTTGTCTATTTCCTGATAAAAATTATAAGCAGAAATGAGTAGATTGGGTTTTATGTGGGTAAAGTGAAGTCTCTGAAATTAATGAGCTGGTTCTGAGTTTCAAGGAATACACGCACACAAAGGAAGATTTTTTACTTGTGAATATCTGGTGTAGTGTTGTGATTTCACAGTTTTTGCTGCTTGGCTGTGCTTTTGTGCCAGCCTGCCTCTCCAGAACTGAATCTCTGGTTTGTTTCTTGCAAATGGACCAATCATAGTCAAAGAACGGCTTGGCATCTCGGGTTTATGGACCCCAATAAGGAGGTCTGGATGACCTGCACCTCTCAGAACAACCAAAGAAGTGAGTGTCACTTAAATCTATTCCATAAGATGGACATGAAATGCATACAGCACTGACATGACATTACCATCATCTTAATTTGACATAAAGACAGAGTTCAGAAATCATAATTCCTGGTGCTCATTCCAAGCATCATGGAGCTATGCTGTCCAGATGACAACCATTTAAATGTGGCTATTTACATTTACACTAATTAAAATGAAATACTATTAAACATTTAGTTCCTCAGTCAAACACAGCCACTTTTCGACTGCTCAGTAGCCACCCTATTGGGCCAGCAGCTACCCTATTGGACAGCCCAGGTACACAATATTTCCATCACCCCAGGAAGTGCTATTAGATGTCACTGGTCCAGATTAACTTTGGACATGACCTTGAGCCTTTGTGATGGGAATCATCCACCAAGTTAGAGCAGTTAAAGCGCCAAGAGGAGGGGATGAAGGAAGGTTTCACCTCTATTACACATCAGCTACTCCTTCATTCTTTGACATGATCAATTTATCATCCTTTGATCTTACAAAAGGACCATGAAAATACAGCACCGAGCCCTCCCCACCTCACACTCTGGAGCCACTACTAACCGTGACAGAACCCAGGATGAATTGATCCAGGCCCCAAACACAGGAAGATGACTGAATTTTTATAGTGCTAACAGATCATCTACTAATCTATAATGCTTCCTGAGGCCCGAGTCTTTTTTAAGTAAAGAGAAAAAATTGTCCCAGCACTTAGGTTTCTCTCCTTTAACTCGTGAAGAATTCTAAGGATTCAGCCTTCCTAGGATCTCACAGCCATATAAGACAATCTCCCAGGGAACGCTCCATGGTGCTTCTGTGCTAACAAACTGCTCTGCTAACTCTGAGCCTTGACACCTAGTTTAGTGGGAAAGGCTGAAGGGACTATTTTTAGAGAACAATTTATTATTGAAACTCGCTCGTGTTTCCACTCAAGAGTGTAAGCATTCTCTAAAGCCCCAAAGAAAACACCCTTCCACTAGCGAGTGATCCGAATTCAAGAGGCGAGAGGCGCCATGCAGAGCTGGAAGAACACCAATCATCCAAAAGCACTTAGAAAAAAAAACTTCGTCCCCAAACAATCTAGTCCAGGCCTGAGGCAGCAGCAAGTTTTCCAATTGCAAAGGATGAAAAGTTAATGCAATCTCAGAAGTGTTCTACACTCCAAAGCTAGGTTCACTATCTCCGAAGAGATGTAATAAAATGTTTTCCTTGGCCACAGAATCGGTGAACAGGATCCACAGCCTAGGGAAGACAGCCCCTAAGTACCTCCATCAATTTTAAAGACAGCTGTCGGGGAGCCTTCAGCAACCCTGGCTTACGAAGAGGGGCCAGAGCTGACTGTCCTCACCCTCACCCTCCCAGCCCTGACACTCGGTTTGTAAAGTCACAGGGCATTTGGGGGAGCACATTGTTCCTGGTGAAAGAGGATTCTTTTGCCTGCCTGCCCTATGCACACCGTTCTATCCCTTGTATTTTTCAATTCCCAACACGTCCTGGAGATTTCCCCATGCCAATACTTAGCGATCTCCCTCTTCCTTCTGGACAGCAGCACAGCGAGCCACTGTGAGGATGGACTCAACCGTGTCCCCTCTGCTGGACGCCTGGGTTGCTGATGTCGATACTGCCACCACGGATAACCTTGTATGACTTGCATCACTCCACACACGTGTGGGTCTATTTGTAGGAGAGCTTTCTGGCAACAGGATTGCTGCATTATGGGGCCAATGCATCTGTGATCTTGGTAGATTTTGCCAAAGTCCCCTTTGTTGGGTTGTTCTCTTTAACTCTCTTGGCCACCAAAGCATTAATACGAATGCCTATTTCCTCACAACATCCCACACAATACTCATCCCAGGAAGTTTATTATACCCTAAATGTTTTGAGTAACTTTGCAAGGATCACTAGAGGGAATTTGTTTAAAATGAAGATTCTTGCGATCCACCCTTAGATATCTCAATTCAGTAGTCTGGCTTACAGCCTAGAAAGCTGCATTTATAAACAAGTAATTGTAGCGATTCTGGGACAGGTGATCCTATGACCAGTGTTTGTATAAGACATTTGGAGAGTTAGAACATCCCTGCCGAGCCGCAGGTGGTGAATTTTGCCGGCTGAGCTGCAGAGGTGGTGCTGTGCAGGGTTAGGGTCCTGGACTTTGAAATCCAGTTGCCGTGGCTTCCTTGCTTGCTAGATGTGTGTTCTTGGGCAAGTTACTTCACCTGGGTGTGCTACTGATTTAGCTGGAAACTGGGTCTAATAATTCTATTGCTTCTAGGATTAAATGAGCTAAAAGTTGTAAACACTTTCAATAATGCTTGGTGATTATTTTTAAAATATTTTCTTATATGATAGAAACTGCTAGTTATCTACTCCAATATCCATTGTCCCCATTGGATAACAGAATTCCTAATTTGGACAGGGCACAGCCACCAGAATGAATACTGTAGTTCTCAGCCTCCTCTGCAGCCCTCTGTGGCTGGCCACTGAGACACAGGAAGACAGGCTGCATAATTTGTGGGGTGCAGTGCAAAAAGAAAATCAGGGCTCCTTGTTGAAAAAGCAGGAAAAAAAGGTGCTGCAAGAAGTATTAAATATAAACCTTTTACATTTCTTCCAGGATCTATCTCTCAACCTGTTATCATGATTTTTATTTGCTGTTTTATGTTGCTCCCTCAAGCTCACAGACACTCGTCGGACAAATGGAGCCCTTCACTCTGGTGACTCGGTGAAACACAGCCCCTGGGCTGCTGGGTTTGCCCTCTTGCCAAATGCCAGCCCTGCTTTTGGTGCCACGGTGGGGGGGGGGGGAGGTCGAGTCAGGCATCTCCTCTTCCTACTGTTTTGTTGCCCTAACACACCTGGACAATGGCCCAAGGGTGTTGCAACCTCCACACACTGGGACATGCTAGGCGTCCAGGTAGGAAGCCTCTCACTCCCACTGAGTTGCCTGCTTTGCTAGCTACAGCACTGGCGGCTCAGGGCAGGGACCACTGTCGCCATGCCCTGCCACACAATGTCATGAGCCATGCTCTGCTTGCCCGATACCACCCTCCCCACCCCCCTGGGGCCCATGTGCACAGGACAGTGGGCTGCTGCAATTGCTAGGTGGGGAGGGAGAGGGGAGACTGGGAAGGCCCAGGTTGTTAAGGGAAGAGGGTTCAGCAGTGAGGAGGTGACAGGAGGCAGGAGGTGGGACCCTGCCTGAGCTGAGGCTCCAAACCCCTGGCATGTGCCCCACTGTCCCATTGGACTCCACTTAACAAAACACAGATTCAAACATAAATTGATTGAGAATTTCAAGATGGTTTAACTACCTGTTGAACTGCAGTGGTCACAGGCCTGTGGAGCCAGTCTTGCATATAAGCGGAAGGAAGTTTTACATGCAACTTTTGGGAAATGCGCTTAATAGCATGGAGAATTGGCCACTATCTGATACCATGAGCATAGGGCTACAACTAGGGAGGGCAAAGTGTGAGTGAGAAAGAGCCTGGATGCCAAACAGCATCCTTTTATTTAAAGCTAATAAGGTCAGGGTGCTTAGCCTGGGGTACAGGGATTAGTTTCAGACACTATAGACAAACTATTATGTATCTGAGCAATTTTCTGGGGAGAACGTGCATGGCTCTCTTCAGATTCCCAAAAGGGCCCACATCCTAAGAGTTAAAGAAACACAGCTATGAGGACTGAGCTTTGAGCAACTGTACACAGAGCTCTCTTTGGCTGTTTACATGTTGAAGTACTAACAGTCAGTAGCCAGATCAATGTAAGATGTAGAAGAGGGCAACATGGAAAAGACACCACCACTGAGACTGGAATAATGAAAGAAGGGGCTTGTGGCCAGGCTAGGAGAGAAATTCTAAAACCTTTATCCCCAGTACTGTCTTGGTGAGATGAGATTCATGGCTTATATCAGAACCATAAACGATTTTCACTTGATACCTATTTGAAAGTTGCTAAGATCCTGTATATAATTCACATTATTTGAAAGCTGCGAGCACACTGTCTATAATAAATCACTTCAGAATAGTGGTTTTTTTCCAATTAGTCTTTTCAGTGTCTTTGGCCAAAGCCCAGCGTTCATGAATCTTTTAGTAGCTTAAGTGGGGGTGTCCGAGCTGCAGAGATCATATTGACATTTGAAACAGCCATCCTGGAACCTGGAAAAGATAAAGCCAGTCCCCCCCTCCCAAGAATTTTCTGTTTCCTGGATGGAGAGTCTCCCCTTGGGAATAAATTGGCCCCTACTCCAGCTCTTAGTTTTGTTTTTGTTTTAAAACAACTGGGACACTTTATTACAAATATTCCCTGCTCCTAAGGTACAAGACGTACAAGTTCCACAAAGTAAAACAAACTTGGCTTGTCAGATTGAAAGCCTTCTCCCTTTGAATGCACACACTTGCAGATACTTAAGCTTGGAATGAGAGCTTCACTCTTTCGCAGCCTATCTGTCATGCCCTTACACACATCTCTACTGCATCTCAAATAGAAGTAATAAAAACATGTTTTCAACTCTCAGAATGTGCCTTTCTTGACTTTAATTTTTGGTGCATCTTCTATCTCAGCCTTTTCTGTTTTAATTTGGCAGCAACAGAGACAAATATATATATTAATCTGCTGATGATTCAAAAGTTTGGGAAAGTATTTAGCTTAGAGAGACGATAGAGTCTAGTGGTTAAAAACCTATACTGCCTAGATTCAAATCCAACTCAACACAACCTAGGCAAGTTAGTTAACTTTTTCACCATGCCTCAATTTGCTCATCTAAAAGTGGGGATAATAATAATAGCAACATCCAGCTCCTAGATTTATTGTAAGGATTAAATGAGTTAGGGCTGATATGTAGAAAATGTTTGCTAAGTATGAAGCTACCAGTATTATTCTAGTATATACAGTATCACAATTCTAAAATTAAGAGAATTTATACTCTACTTTGAAACAGACGAGAATTCAGGGTGGCTTCTTGAGTACTTATCGGAGGAAAGCAGGCTTCAGCTAGAACCAAAAATTCACTCCTTGAGAACTTGGGCTTGGAGTAGACAAGTCACATAGTGGTGGGACCAGTGATCACTGTGAACCTGATTTCTCTGAAAGGGGTTTTATGTTGAGACAGCGTCAGTGGGCAGGAAAACTTGATACATTGTTCTTTTTTTTTTTATTTCAGGATATTATGAGTGTACAAACATTTTGGTTACATTTTATGTCTTTGCCTTACCCAAGTGAGGATTAGAGGCATGCCCTTCTCCTCTACAATGCTCACCCTGTCCATTAGTTGTGCCTTTACCTCCCACAACTCCCTAATCCCTGGAAAATATTACTACTGTGTGAGCACCATAGTGTTGATCAGTCAGTGCCAATTTGATGGTAAGTACATGTGGAGCCTATTCCTCCAATTTTGTGATACCTCGCTTCGGAGAATAGGCTCAAGCTCAATCCAGGAAAATATAAGAGGTGCTAGATCACTGTCGTTTCTTATAATTGAGTAGTATTCTATTGTATACATACAACAAATTTTAATAATCTACTCATGAATTGACGGGCACTTGGTTTGTTTCCACATCCTTGCAATAGTGAATTGTGCTGCCATAAACATTTGCATGCAGATGTCTTTATTATAGAATGTCTTTTGGGTAGATGCCTAATAGTGCTATTGCTGGATGGAATGGTATTTCTATTTTTAGCTCTTTGAGATATCTCTAAATGATACGTTGTTCTTTATAAAAGAATTAAAAACAAGGCAAACTAGATGAGGGTTAGCATTTTCCACTCTCCCCAAAATTACCAAAGTGCTGAGAATTTCTTAACAATAAATACATCTGAGATTAGTATTATCAGTCATAATATTGACAGCATCTGCTTAACAGGCAGCCAATCTTTAAAAACTCTACGAGGTTTTAATCCTAGTGGTTCCTGAAATAGTTGAAATGAGGGCTCTTTTAAACATTTTGCATTTATGTTTTTAAATTTAACCTTCCAGTGTACCTCCTTCATATTGTATAAGCTCACTTTGTAATGCAGTCCCAGGAACTTTGTGGTAAATTAAAGGGAAGCATCAATTTCATTTCTGGTCCCTTCCTTCAGCTTCTGTGTTCACCTGTTCATTACTAATCTTCTCCAAGCCCAGGTGCTTTCTCTCTGCCCCTCAACTTATTCATTTCTTTAATATTGTCACTTTGCTTTCTCTCTAGAAGACTCTTGATACCATCCGCCATCCACAACCTCCCTAATGAAAATGCTTTCACCCAGGGCTGAAGTGAAAAGTCACCCAAAGTCTGTACAATGCAAATTCTTTGGCTTCATCTTATTAATAAGTAAGAATAAAAATAATACCTCATGTATGTATAGAACACTAAGGTTCACAAAACACTTTTTATCTTGACTGTCTCCATTAATGTCACAGTAGTTTTAGGAGGTAGAGGTAACAAGGAATATGACAATTCAGCTCATATGTCAGAGAAGTTGGCTAAGCAGGCATTCTGATCTTATGAAATGTGAAGATCACAGAAAGAACATTTTCACCAAAAACCCTAGATTTATAATTCATGCTGGTTCCTAAGTCAATTTTTTCTACTTGAATGGAAAAAAAATAGAGTAACTTCTTAATTCTGGAACCCCTGGGCTGTAGCATGGCCTTCTCAATTGGAAAATTTTCTGGTTCTTGAAAAGAAACTATGACATCTTAGGTAAATCAAATACTGTTCTCAAGTTTTCCTTCATCTCACAGTTGGTCTTCTTTACAAAGAAGAGACAGTCAATGTGTATGGTAAAGCATGCACTACTAACCCAACACAATCCAAGTTAATTCTATCAAAACCAGGACCAAGAAGGTCTCTCATCTGGTAGACCAATAACTTCCTTCTGACCTTTTAAAAATTACTCTTTATTAAGAAATTCCATTAGGTCATTTTTTTATATCCTGTTTATAGAGTTTCAGATATTGCATGTTTGGTGTTAAAAGGTTAATATAAATGACCATTGATATTCAAATATTTATTTGGTCATGACTTTTTGAAAGCCTTGCAAATAGCAACTCTATTTATTGAAATATTTTTTAGCAACATTATATAATATATTTAAATCTGAGAATATTTACCTTAAAAAGGCTGGAGAAGATAATTGAGTGTAGAAATACCAGAGGAATGTATTCTGCTATAAGAATATATATACGAAAAGAAGAAATGGGATAAAACAGTGAATATATTAGCCAAGGATCTCTGACAAATAAATACTTATAAAGAAGGTTCAGAAATAGTCTAAAGTTTGAATATAATTCACTACTCAAGTTGTGGACCAGAAGACCACATCATAGATGAAATATATTATTATAGGATCTTCTTGTCTCTCAAATCAATCAAACATTCAATTGCTAGGAAGTTACTGAACACCTACTATGTGCTCAGCCATGTACTTTCAGTGACTCAAGTCTCCGAATGTTGCTTAACACTTATATTAATATTATAGATATTTGTACTACATGGGAATGTGTGGAGTTTGTGCTGTTGTTGTTGTTTTTTCTTAGAGCTGATGGCTCAACTTCCCTATTTCTTACTTCTTCCAAAGGATGAGTTAAGATTAAGGTAAAGGAAACTCTGCTCTCCAAAAAAGAGGGCAAATCCTTAAATTGACTGGGCCATATATATTTTTTTTTCTTTTTTTTTTTCTTAGCAGTAGAGCTTTTTGAAGACTATAAGCCCATATGGACTTAGTCTTCTCTTTTTCTTTCCATATGCCTGGAGTGGTAAGGGCCCAGGCCCACTCTTCCATAAGATGAAAGCAGATCTTGCTTTTTCTCCTCCCAAGGAGCAGCTAGGTTCATGCTCGTTTTGTGCATGAATATTTCTCAGGAAACTCAAGAAATTGAGGGGTAACTGGCCAAGGAAGGATTTAGGTATTGGTGGATCTCCCAAATAGCACGCCAGTTTCTAACAATGCACAATGAAAATAGGATCCACCAGCCAGCCCTCGCTCACCCTACACTGTTTCCAAAGTTCAGCTCAGCCCTTTTGCAACCACCTCTGCCAGAAAGGGTGATCAGAGAAGTCTCCAACAGGGTTGCGAAAAGGCACATCAAGACTGTTTTTCTTAGCTGGGGAAAACATCAAGAGGAATAAATTCTTCTTCAGTCAAGGCCATGCTGACACCAGAATGATGTCCTAGGAAACAAGGAGAGAGAGACCAAAAGAGCAAAGGTCTCTGGCTGAAATTCTCCAACTTTTCCTGTAAACCCTTCAGGAGCAAGAAGTTCCAGAAAGCAAAGCAGTTTCCTCCCGGGTGCTACAGCGTGGATCAGGGCCAACGCAAAACAGTCACGATCATCTTCAAAAAGTTCCCCATTTCAGGAATTGGACACCTCAATTTTCTTCTTTGAAACAAAACTGTGGATTATTTGTAGCCTCTGCTAGCCACTAAGGAACGAAGTAGCTTTAGATTTTAAAACTTGTCAAAAATCCCATCCTAAACACAGTATCTGAGGACTGTGAATGTTCACAGTTTCCTTTTGACCCTACCATCTATAAAATGTTTCCAGTGATGAGCCCTGGCTATTCGATCCACAGGAATATTGAAGATCCTGAGACTTACGTTCACATACATTAGCCAAGAAAGCAGGCATGGGTAATAGTTGCACAAGGAAGTTGTGCTAATATCAGTAAAATGCCTAAAAGACACTTGGCCATAATAAATACGATTACTAATAATACTTGTGCAGCTCTTTAACATGACCAGTGAAGTGACAACTATGGTAACAGAAAAAACAAAACAAAACAGGAACAAGAAGAATACAAACACTGCTGGTGTGCACGCAACCGAAATGCCATGTGAGATGGAGAATCTGTGAATAAGAGAAGGTATTCTTCAGGGGACTCGTAACCGAAGGCTGAATCTGGGGTTTTCTGCAGTTTATTTCTCTTTTTCTCACCTACACACAAATCCTTCCACCATGTTCTACTCCTTCCAAGCAATAGCAAATCCCATCCTTTGTGTCTATCGATGTCTCTGGAATGCACCTTCTGCATCCTGGTTTCACTGGCCCCTCCATAATTACTTCTAAGTAGGTGAGGGCTAGAGCCCCAGTGCTGGCACCCCTGTCCCCGGCTCTACACTGCAGGGGGCTGTGTTTCCTAGCTAGGGCTCAGCCAGCAGGAGGTGCTGGAGGGAAGAATTTGGAGAGTTGGATGGAAGAAGTATGGGTATTTTCCCCGTCCCTCTCTGCCTTAGGTAATGTCACCTGACCTGTGGCTGCGTCTCCTTCCATGGCTCCAGTATGATTCCACCTTTTGCCCGTGACCACTCACTAGCTGGATGACTTTGGGCAATTTACTTTACCTCTCTGTGCCCCAATTTGCTCATCTGTATGATGGGGCCATAGTATCCATCCCATAGGGTCACTATGATAATTACCAAAAAAAAAAAATATCCTTAACGTTTTTAGGACACTGCTTAGTGTGCAGTAAGCACTCAATAAGTGTCAGTTAGAATTCTTCCACTTTGGCCTTTGCTCCAATCACATTGAATCGTTCTTTCACTGGAATAAACTGTTCCTATTACCTATCGTTGAGCCTTTGCCTTACACTTGGTTTACCTTGCCTAACTTTCAGAATTCCACCCATCCATCACAGCACATTGCAAATTCTACCTCTGTAAGACATCTTTTCTACTGTCCTCCGTCCCTAACAAAACTCCTCCACTCTTTGGACATTGAGACACCCTTGTATCTCTCCTATTGCACACATCACATTCTGTCCTGGGGTTTAGACATTGCTTTCTGTTCTCTCTAGGCTTTTACTCTTTTGAGGGAAGGATCCCTGCCTCCATCGTCACTGAATCCCACCCAGCCTCGTGCTCCCTGCTCCCACGGAAGAGGTGCTCCATCAGTGCTCTTGTACTTGATATCCCCAGCTCCAGGCTGTGCCTCTACACACAGGCTGCCCCACATGCAGAGTCATCATCGTGCCTTTTAAGTAGTAGTATGTATGCTCAGAATAATCATAAAATAGCCCTTTGCCTATTTTGCAAGTTAACTAAAATAAATATTTTCCCTATTTTTATAGTCTCTCATATTTTTAAGACACCAAAACTGTCAGGCTTAACCCGGCTCTAAATTCTCTTTGTAAGTCTTATAACAGCTCACAGTTGTAGCACGCTCTATCATTTGCACCCGCTCAAATCAGTTCGTTGGAGCCACACAACATTCTTTATGGGATACAGAGCAGGGATTCTCCTCATTTTACACATGCTGAAAATAAGACTTAGGTGGGGCAAGTGCCTTGAGTAAGACCCCATGGCTCAGCACATTCAGCCCTGGGCTGGAGCCGCACAAGGTGGAGCGTTGAGCTCTGGTTCTCCGGTCTAGCACCTCCATCAGGCGCTGTTGCCATGGCGACGCTGCACTGGTGGGCCACAGAGAAGGTCTAAGAGATGCTTTCCTCATAAACAAAGTGATCTTTGTAAATTACCCAAAAGAGCTGCATCTCCCACTTCACTTTTCCACTTGCATCACCAAACTGAAAGATTCTATCCTCAGACAGTAAACACATATAAACACGACATCAGCCAGAATCTCGCCCATAGAATCACCTGAGTTCTTTGACAGATTGAAGAGCTCTGAATCTATTACTTTTTGCTCTATGTACGGGTTTTGCCCTTGTGCACTCTGAGCTTTCTGAGGGTCGGGACATGGGCAACTTTTTTTCTAAAATGTGTAAGGCACATTAAGGCACATGTTTCACTGGACATTCGTTTGGAAGGATTGTTAGTAGATACCTGGAAATCTACTGGATTGATATGCCCACAAATCTGGGCAAGCAGAAAAGAGTAGCCTGATGGTATCTATGCCATAGACAAGGGATGCGGACATGCTGTGCTGCAGTCACCTTCAGGACTGAAGTGCTTATTATGCCAGATGTAGGGACTGCCGCTGGAAGGCAGCCCTCAGCTGGTCAGCCCTCTTTGGAACATGCATCTGACAAAGAGACCTGGGACATCCAAGATCACATCCTTTTTCCTGGATACTAGTCACAGGGACATAAAGGCACGGCCCCCTTTGCCCCAACTTTGAACAACACAAAGGGCCAGTCCAGCTCCAGAGCAGCCATGAAGTAGGCTGAGGCTTTTGCTGAGGTTGCATCTCAGCCCAGTTTCTCCCTCTACCCAACACTGCTTCCTCCCTTTCCCCACTTCAGGTGTTGATTCCAGGAGCACTCCCTCCCTCAGAAACTCGCTAATCTCCTTGGGGTCTGCTTCCAAGGAACCCACCTGCAACAGGGAGCAATGAAGAGGCACCACATATTGACTGACTGAATTGATTAGTTCATTAATTGAGCCATTCATTTATGCATTAAGTCATTGGCAAATCCTATTGGTTTTATTCTTCAAATATATGCCTAGTAAGACCACTTCTCACTTATCTCTCTGCTACCCACCAACCTGCAATTTAGAAAAAGACAAATGAATAGTAGAAAAGCGCTCACCCAGAATGCCAATTAGAAAAAGGCATCTTTCCTCCTGACCGATGCAGCCCCTGGCTTGATGAGAAAAGCCAGATGCCCTTGAGCAGTGAACAACCTGTACCACTGTACACTACGGCCTTGCAGCCAGCTCTTCCTAAGCCACCATGGTCTCTTGTCTGAACTGTAACCTCTAGCCGCCCTTGCCCACTCACAGTGTACTCCCCATATCAGCCTGCACGTCCTTTTCAAAGGAAATGAGGCCATGGCCCCTCTCTTCTCAAAATCATCCAACTCCCACGTATGCAGATAAATCCTATCAGACCTTGAGTTCTCTGGCCCGGCAGCCTCTCGCCTCGTTTTCTACTGCTCTCCCTGGCTCCCACTCGCTCTGTTGCAGACATACTGACTTCTCGGCTGATCTTCATGTTCGTTAGCACACCCGTTCCTCAGGGGTGTTGCCCTCACTTTACCCTCAGAGCCCCGAGTGCCATGCGGCTGTCCTGTCATTTCCCTCGGGTCTCTGGGCAGCTGTGACAGAGGTCTTCCCAGACCGCCCCTACCCTCTTCTTACCATCCTCCTACCTGGACTTACTTTCTTATAACACATGATCTCTTATATACTTGTTTATGTGTTTGTTTATTTTCTGCTCCCCTTACCAGAATATAAAGTTCCACGAGGATAGGAACTTTGTTTTGTTCACTGCTATATTCCAGTCCCTACATTACTGCCTGAAATGTCATAGGTATTCAATAGATTCTGTTGAGAAAAATGACTGAATAAACAAACTTGCTCTACCAAACCTTCTGCAAGCACACGAGGAATAGGATGGGGAAAACTGATGGGAATATGCTTGTTAGGGCTATGTAATGTGAGACTCCTGAGCTCTGGTAATTCTTGCAAAAATAATGGATGAGATTGTGAAATCATTTTGGTAGAAACATAGTGTACTCCATCCGATATCTCAGCCCAATGGCCAGGCCGGGGATTGGAGTAAAGTGCACATGTTTTCTACCAAAATGTGACTCCATGATCCTACATGGCTTTCCTGCCTTATTCTGACTTCTGACTCCTGCTTGCATGAGACACAGTCTATTCTCTTAGATAAAAATTACAATATTTTTCCAATGAGAATAGAAATGTGCTTTTTGTACCGTCTACCTCCTAAAGCAAAGCAATTTAAAGTTAGACTCTGATACTACTTTAAAGCACCCAAATATTTATATATGGATAGATTAGTAGTCATCAAAAGTCTTTAGTTTGTAGACAGAAGTTAGGATTCTTAAACTAGAACTCATTTGATTTTAATCCCTGAGATTTTGTGCAACATATATAGGAAATCTCATCAATCTAGATAAATCTAATGTATTGGAATGTTCACCATAAAACACCTTTCAAAGACAAAGATGAGTTTTTAGTAATAAGACTTTATTTCACACTTGCCTCCAAGATTTGGAAAGCTGATAGATGTGGATTTTGGATAAGTAGGTTGTAATCATTGTTACTCTTTTCTCCAGTATGTTTCCTCTGTGATTTTGAGAGAAGGAAGTTTTATTGATTTATTCTTCTGATTATATTTCATATAGACAGATGGAAACATGATTAAGTATTTGCCTAAATATTAATTCACATGGCAGTTAAGCTCTTGGAATGTTGTTTCCACTTGAGTTACAGGAGCTCAGCATTCTCTTGATTTCATTTTGTTTCATTTTGTAGCATGAGGTTATATAGACAAAGTACCAAACCAGGTTTCTCACTGGCTGAGTGCTGGCCTTCCTCTGTACTGACTATGTGACCTTATATAAGTCATTTGACTTTCCTGGACTTCAGTTTCCTTCTTAGTCAATTCTCCCGTTTAGATGTATTATGTAGTAAAATTTTTGCTATTTAGGAAGTTGAAGGATTTATCTACATAAGTGGCATGGATGGAAACAGAAAATTATTTTTGAAAGCTATGTCCCAAAGATGGATTATATACACACACGTGAACACACACACCTCTTTGCCTCTGAATGCAAACATAATTGCAGATATTACACAGAAATTGGTTGTAGTGATTACTTACAGGGAGTGGGATTGAGGCTTGGGGAGAAAGAAAGGAGTCTTTTAATTTTAATTTATGTATCCTTATATTGTTTTTAAACTGTTGTTATATATATATGCATGCATCATTTTTATCAATTAAAGGTTTCAATAGTGATGTGAGAAGCACATTTGATTTATCTGTCAGACATTTATGTTTTCTAAAATAATGTTTATTCCTTTGCAATTCAACAAAAATCGGTGAAGATCTTTTTCAGTAAAATTCTATTTTTTCAGGTGGTTTCCATTTAATCATTGATACATTGAAAAGAGAACAGGCTTTGGAATGAAGCCAACTTGGGTATAATTCCCAGATGTAGTATTTAAAAGCATGAACTTCAGGCAGATTATGTGAGCCTCCATTTTCTTATCTGTAAAATGGGACTAATAATAACAATACTTAATTGCAGGTTAATAATCTATTGGCCAGATTTTAAATAATTAAAATACCTAAAAAGTGTGTGGCACAAAGTAGGTTCCAGTGATAACTATTAATAATACTATTATCATCTTCTTGTTTTCTCTTTTAAGATCTAGTGATGAATGAAAAGATATTACGTCATAAGGCAAATTAACATTATTTTCAAAAGATGGCTACTTAAATCCTTAGTTCTGAAATATAGTAGTAAAAATCTTTCTTATATATTTTTTCATTCACTTATTCAGTAACATTGAAATTCATTTAGCTTAACACTTTTGGAATAGAGTCAAGATCTATTCCAAGAAAACCTGGGGTTCTGATCATAAAAGGCCCCCTCCTATTCCCACCCCAACCAGTGCCTAGACCCAGTTAGAAAAACTTGTTCTCGGGGAAGCTCTAAGACAGCATTCATTTTCTGTTAAACTCTGGCACCAGGTTTGACCTGGTGTCCCTCTTTGTCCTGTACTTTGTCACACTGACTTCAACCTTTTGCCCCCTAAATACTCATCCAATCTCAACTGGCTCCCGTGCCAGTATTAAACCAGAGTTTAAACCCACTCCTTTCGTGAGCCAAAACAGATATGTGCTGTTTGAGTCAGGGAACCAGGCCCTGTATGAGCTTCCAGACAAAAATACTGAAATGAGTATATCCAGACGCCAGTCTTTTTGGCCAAGGCATGTGTCCTTGTTCTTGGCACGAACCAGTTACAGTCAGTACCTTCTGCCATTTGGCCCAGAGAAATCAAGTTTTGCATGAGGCTCAACCTCTTCATGGGAGGGAGGTAATATAATTCCACCCATATCATTAAAACCAGACAAGAGAATGAACAGAAAACCCAAGTGATGTTTATGCAGCTAGGGCATTCTTACTACACAGTCATTTCCCTCTGTTTTTCAGACCTTCATAAATAGCAACATCTATGGTACCTTAAATAATTACCTAACCAATAGAGATGATTCTGTTTTACAGGTAAGAGTCTCATATCAGAATTAACTTGGGAGGTGGAATACCTTTAATGCAAGCCACCTAGGGACCATGCTTCTAATCTTATTTAATTTGGTGCATTTTGCAGGTGAAGGGAAGAGTTATACGGATCATAAAACCCAAGTATGATGCAGTTGAAAGAATCCAGGATTCTAGCCTCCCTCCATAATTCTATCTTTCCAGGCTTCTGTTTCCTCATCCATAAAATAAAGGGATTATACACATGATCGCCAAGGTCATCTGGCCATTCTATGATTCCAAACACTTCAAAAATAATAGGCACAAGTGAAAAAACTGGACTCATTGGATTGTTTTTGGACAAAAGAGAGGATACCAAAAACTTTGGTTAATTCTATGCCACAGAATGCAACCATTTTCAGTCTGTTCGACAGCAACAGGGGATAGGTATATCTTTCTGTGCTACAGGGAAAGAAATTCACAAATGGCTTCATGGAGGAGTCATAAAGCTTGGCTCCCTCAGCCAAAGAAAAGCTGCTCAAAACTGCTATTTTCTGTTCACCTCAAACTGTGCTTGCCCAAGATCACCAAATGCCCTCATGTTGCCAAATCGAATGGTTTCTCTTTGTCTTCATTTTACTAATCAGCTGCAATAACAGATGGACACTCTCCCTGGAAACACTCTCTCCTTTTGGTTTTTAAGACATCCCTCTGTCCTGGCTTGCCTTCTTCCTGCCTGGCCACTCCTTCTCAGCCAAGGTTTTCCAGAGAGACAGACCACCTGGCTGGCACCTTCTCTCCATCTCCACTCTAAATCTTGGAGAACCCCAGGGCTTGATCCTATACCCTCTTTCTCTTCCTTATCTGCACCATCTCCCTAACTGATTTCATCCAGTCCTGGGCATCCAAAAGTATCTGCAGGCTGATAATTCTCAACTTGATGTCTTCCCCTCAGACTTCATCTCTGAGCTCCAGATGCCCATGTTGAATTAACTATGAAACATGTGCATTTAAAGCTTTAACAAATGCTTTGAAAGTAATGTGTCCAAATCAGAACTCTTGGATTTTCCTATGTCCACTATGGCCCTCCCCCATCTGCCCTGCCCCCAGTCCTCTTTGTCTCCATGAATGGTCCTACCACCTGCCCAGTTGCTCAAGCCAATTACTTAGAGATCATTCTGGATTTTCCTTACTTCCAACAACCATGGCATGAATAAATCCTGTTGCTTACCTCCAAAATATTGAATATATCCCCAATGCTTTGACTGCAAAAGCTCTACCAAAATATAAACTCCTCTCATTTCTTGCCTACAGCAATGCAAAGGCCAGTTTCCTAGTTTCCACTTCACTCCACACTGATTCTCCACAAAGCAGACAGGGTGGTCCTTTTGAAATAGAATTCAGACTTAATCCCTCCAATGGCTACCCATTTCAATCAGATTAAAACCCAAAGTTATGACCATGACCTAAACATCCCTCCAAGGTCTGGCCCTGCCTCCCTCAGGCCACACTAGCCCTCTTGCTGTCCTGTCACACACAGCTCACCTCTACCTCAGGGCCTCTGCACTGCTCGCTGGCCACCTGGCGTGGCCGCGTCCTCCCTCATTGGTGCACGGTTGGCTCTTCTTTCTTATTCTGCTCTCGGCTCAGCGCCACCTCTCCAGAGTTCACCTACCCAAGAACTGAAGCAGGCCGTCCCATCCCCTCTGCTCTCCTACCTAGCATGCTCTTTAATTTTATTCATAATGTACCTGAACTGACTTTATATCTTTCTTTATGTGCCCATTGCCAAAATTCCCCACGCAACTATAAGCTCCAAAAGGGCAGGGTTATGCTTGTCTTCTGGGTTCCCAGGGCTAGAGCACCCTTCTTCCTCCACCCAGAAGTCAGAGTGAGCTTTACAAAACAAAAATCACATCAGCTCATTACTTGCTCAACACGCCCCGCCCCCGGGAAGCCTTCCCATTTCTCCCAGAATAAAGTCCACTCTTTTCCCGTGGCTGTCACCAAGCCAACAAGATTCGCACCCAGGCACCTGTGTGACCTGCTCTCATTCTCACTTGTCCACTCCCTCCTTGCTGGTCCTCCAATACATCATGTGGTACACTCACTCCCTCCCTCATTCAGGACTCTGGTCAACTGTTTACTCTCTAGAGAGTCTTCTCTTGCTCCACGCTGTCCTATTTCTCTCCATGAAACCTCTACCACCCAGCACATCATACCGTTGTTTGTTTAGTCATTTATCTTAGTTTCCCCACACATGCTCCGTGTGAGACGGACTGTTGATTTGTTCACCGTTGAATCTGCAGCACCTGGCATCCGAATTGTTAGAAGCTAAGACCCTCAACACCCCTATGAGTTGTCCTACACACGGGCCTCGCCCTGGAAAATTCCTAGGACAAAAACAGCACCCCACCCTCCAGCTATAGCTCCGAAAAGAATGCGTTCCATGGCGTGCTGACCGCGGAATGCTCCAGGGTGTGCTGACTGCAATTGTTCCCGACCACCTGCCAGGCTGGGGTTGAGTAATCAGTCACAAACAGCTTCGATACTGATAAGATGCTGGTTGGGGCTGATTGCCCCAAACCCAAGCCTCATCGTCACCCCACTCTATTTTTCTGTTTCTACTTCCTTGTTTCTGTATGCTTATAAAACCTACAAAGAATCCAAGTAAAGTAGACCTTGACAACCATTTGCTTGGTCTCGTTCCTTTCTCTCGCCCGTCTCTTTCAGGCATGGTCCCCCCCTTGACTCCCACGAGTAACAGAAGGTCCCGAGGGTTGGGACACTGAATGGCCTCGGGAGATATTTGTTGAATCATGAATAATCTGGTCTTGCTAAAATTGGCTAACTTTTTCTAGATTATGCCTGCATTGGTAGATTATACCTAAGCAGTAGAAGACTTGTTCCGATAGAAATTGCTCCTTCTTTTCAACAGCCTAGGTCCAGAGCTACAACCCCTGTGTTCCAGTTAAGACAGCCACACTTATGGACGAGAAGAAAGATTTTCTTGCCCAATCTCTACTTGTACAGCGCTCAGGGCTCCTCGGTTCCCTAACTTTCAGTCTCTAGTCAGGCTGACCGCTTGGTGCACTTGAAACTCGTTTTCTACATTTTAATTCTGTTGACTTTGAGAAGACATATCTTTAGAGAGAGACAAAAGTTCCCCTGAAAGTGGTGATCTATTCTGTAATGGAGCCTGTTTTTTGTTTTATTAAATGTTATCGTGAACAACAACACAACTATGTTCCTCTTACCGATTCCCAAATCTGGCTAAGCAGCGTTGCAAATACAAACAATGCAAACAGCTCGGGAAAACAAGCTTAACACAAATGAAAGCAAATTAGACCTGCTGATCTTTTTGTTTGGTTTAAAGCTTTTTGTTGGCTATAAAGCATAGTGGTGGCTTTGGATATAAATTTAATATGTTCAAAATTAAACTATTTTTTCCCTACAGTCCATCCTCTACTAATCCTCCAATTGACAAACTCACAAATATTTACTGAGCTCCTATTGTCCACCTAGCCGTGGCAGAGGGGTAGGAATGGTGGGGGAGGCATGGATTAGATATATGTGTGTGTGTACATTAATATATATATATATATATATATATATATATATATATATATCATTGTCCTTCCAAAACAACTACTCTGATTTCTTTCAATAAAAATATCAGAAAAGGGGGAAAATAACACAATGAAAAAGTGATTGTAGGAACTTCAAAATCCTAGACAACCAATGACAGTTTCTTATTTAGAGTTAAACTTTTGCTAAGAAAACTACTCCCACTGGGCAGACTGCTGCCAAGGCTGGTAGGGAAGCTGGACTCTGGCAGTTTGTCCAGGCTTGGGAGTGACCACCACAGCTGTATCAACGTCTCTGTGGACAGACCGCCAGCAGGAAAGTCCAAGGGCTTTCGGATTCATCAATGAGTTCTGAATGGTAGCATTCCACTGGGTAGTCAGCCATACATTTAGCTCACGTGTGCCAAACACCGGTTCTACAATCCATTCATTTGACAAGTCCTAAGTGCTTCTTACAGGACTGGGACCAGGGTAATTCAAAGGAAGCCAAGTGCAAGTTCGGAGCCTATCTTCATTTAAAATTTTGTCATTTTGCTCATCATGAACTTTTTGCATTAATTTTGAATTTTTGTAATTGTGCATTAAAATATTAGTTATCTTGGTTATTGAGGTTTTTGGCATCTTAAATTTTCCACCCATGGTGAGTGCCTGACTTGCCCCTAGTCTAGACCCTGCTTTATCACGTGCTGGGCATTTCACTAAGTCCCAGGATTAAGGCAAGGAAGAGACATGGATGCCAACTTCTAGAATCATAGCTTAACAGGACGGAAAAGGCATGTGCTGAAGGAGAGCCTACCAAATGAAGGAGTGGTGAGCACATTAAGAGAGGTTCAAAAATCATGATGGTGTTTCAGGAGTGACAAGGCAGGACAGAAACCATGACAACCCTTCCTGCCCCAGCCCTGCTACTGCTAGCTGTGTGATGTCAGGCAGACCACTCAACCACCAAAGACTTCTGTTTCCTTATCTGTGACCAAGAGGGAATGTCACCCACCTCAGACCGTGGTTGTAAGGTGAAACGAGGTGAAGTGCACGAAGCATGCGGGGACCGATGATAAATGGCAGCAATTCGTAGCTGTGATTCTATGTAAGTGGGCCTAGGGGATAGCCCATAACTCTGCGATGTGATACTCATCCCCCCAGGCCTCCATGGAGAGAAACGCGTAGGAATGCAGCGCATTGTGTGCATTGGCATAAGGGTGCGTGAGAAACAGGGCCAGCCACTCACACCCAATAATTGGCGATTTCTTTTCAAACTGCTTCCAGAGCTCCACACTGAGTTCTGTGTCATTTAGGATCCTAAAAGAAAAATCTGTGACGAGGGAGTGTTTTCCATATGATCTGGAGTTTTATTACCATGATGGATTTGGGGTATCAGTTTGGTTTTTTCATCGGGGAAGAGAAGAGCATTAAGACAATTGTTTGAATAATTCATACACAACTGGTAGTGGGAGGACCCTCCCAGTTTTCTGAAAAATCACTCTGAAAACACAGACTAGCTAAGCCTTTCTCCTCCTCCCCAACCCCACACACGCACGCACACACACACACACACACACACACACACACACACACTCCTTATTCATGGCTGGGCAGCGTCTTAGAATCTAGTTTCTACATGTTATATATCCTTCTTTGCTGCAGGAATTACTTTCTAGATCTGTCAAAAGGAGAAAATACTACCTTGTTTCTGGGAAATCGATCTGTTCCCACAGTGGAACACTCACTCAAACCAGCAGACAGAGGGAGAGTTGGTGGCACCACAATGGCAGCACTAAAGCATGACTGAAAAATCCATCTTTTCTATCCACTTCTTCTGCCTAGACTCATCCCTGAGGGAAACACATCCCTTTGCAGAAAGTCTCTATGACATTTAAGCTCATCTGGGATTTCATTTCATTGAACAGATCCTGACAACACATTGGCCTCTGTAGGTGGCTAAGGCCGCCTCCCCACAGGGACTAAGATTCCTTCATCCGTTTGTCAAACATCTGTCGAGTGCCTGTCTTGCGCCAAACACTGTGGTAGGCGTGGGAGAATCTGTGGTGACACGAGTGAGATGGGTTCTTCGCTCTCACAAAGCTTAGGGTTTAACAGGGTTGGGAGACAGTAAACAAATAATTAAATCCCCAAGAAAGATATCAATCAGAGAGCTAATGTACCAGAGAGAGGAATAAAATCAGGGGATGTGATAGTAACTGGGAGGAAGGTCAGCCTTGAGATGGGGTGCAGGGGGGAGGTGACATTTCGGATTAAGCTTCAGTGATGAGAAAGAGAATGCCCTGTGACAATTTGGGGAAAGGTTCTGGGCATACCTAGGAAATGGCACTATTGCACCCCCTTACCCGTGTCATTCGTAGGTGAATGAAGCGTGTGCTGAGCTCCAGTTCGTGGACCATGTGGACCGGGTTTTGGGGTGTGGTAGTGCAGGCTTCACAAGAACATAAGCTTTGATCTCGACCCCCTGGCTTCAAACAGATGCTAATAGAGCCATCAGACATTGCAGGGTCTCTGGAAAAATGACGAAGAAATCTATTCTTCAAGGACTGAGTCCAGAGAGAATGGAATGTAGTAGTAGAAGCTTTCTTTCCACTTGTAAGAGACTTAAACTGGCTTTGGAAATTGGGACATAAAGTCAGTTTTGTGATAATGGCACTAGGTTGCCTGCATGAATGAGGAAGGGCCTTTTGCCAGGCTTGGAAAAACAAGTCCTAAAGGGCCAAGAGCCAGTGGGAAGAGGAGAGAGGGGAGGGGATCACGTGAGATGAGCTCAGTAAGAAGGAGTAATAGACCACGGGCACTTATGATCCTGTCGCTTCCTAAAATACACGTGATATGCCATGGAATGAACTTTGGAAATGTTAAAACAATCTACCTACACCCTAGTTTCTTCATCCATAAAGAGCACCTTCCTCATTGGGTCATTATAAGAATTAAATGAGAGATGCATGTTCCTATCTCACGGGTCAAAAGACATTGCCCACTACTGCGTGGAATGACAGAAAAACCAGTCTCATTCCTCTGACTTTATCCAAGGCTGAAGGATATTCATTGTTCTTGGGCTAACATGTTGTTTCCTGCTTACATTTCTTTCTCCTCATTTGAGTTCCAATGCCTTTTTGCATGACCCAAGCAGACAAATATTACATTTTTCATTTTTCCTTGCATAGGGATTCTTGACTCATTTTCTAAACAAGACCATCAAGATTATCGAGGAACAGAGTTGGACTGGAATGTGTCCAGAGAATGCAGGGCAGTCGTGGGGACCCTTTGAGTGTGAGACTCTCACAGGAGTTCCCAAGTTAATCCCATTTAGAACTTGGAACCAAGCAGAAAATTCTTCTGTTGTCCCAGGGCCCTGTGCCATTTCTAAAGGAAAAGATTGATTTAAAATTTCCTCAAGTTAGAATTCACTTCCTCGAATTAGAATTCATTTCTCCCTGTCTATGGGAGAATCTGGGAGAAGAATGCTTTTACATGGTTCTGTTAGTCACTCCCATCAGAACTCAAGTAGAAAAGTTTTCTTGCCTCAAAGTGCAGTGGAAAATGAAAAAAAGAAAAGAAGAATATTATAATTGCTATAACTGTCACAGAACACAGTCTGGAGCCAGAAAACCAGTTATAAAATATAGCCCTGCTACCTAGGGTCTTGATGATCTTCAGGTTTCTCTCTGCCTCGCTTTCCTCAACCCTAAAATGGGGATTAAAATAGGACCCTGCCTCACTGGGCTCTTGGGAGGGTTAAATTAGTTAATACTATAAAACACGAGAACAACACATACACAAGAGAAATCACTCTATAAGGGTTAGCTATATTATAACAACCATTATTATTTCTATCACAAAGACCCTCTGAGACCTCATGTCAAGGGAGAATGGGAACAGAGAGACAATATGGTGTTTGAACACACCTAGGTTAAAATCCAGGCCCCATCACTTACTTGCTGAATTAACTCGGGAATATTTAAAAAACCCTCTAAACCCCAATTTCTTCACCTGTGAAGAGTATCTTCCTCACTGGGTCATTATAAGAATTCAATGAGATAACACACATAAGGCACTTAGCATAGTATCTGGCATATAATAATTACCCAACAAATATTCAATAATATGACGTCATTATTCATTTTCCTGTTGAATCTTCAGGTTCAATGTCAACATGCTCACCCACTGCTCAGTGAATGCTTGCCAGTCCACTTTGGTCTCTGAGTTTGTTTTTAGCTACTCTGAAATGAGATCTAAGGATAAAAGTAAAACACAATCATCTGTGTGTCCACTTTCAAAATATTGAAATAAAATATGCCAGGCTTCAACCTCAGCTCCCAGCTGAGGGTACCTTGACGGCAGGCCATTCTGCAGCACACCTGGGGGTTGGAGAAAGAGACTAAAAGAAGATTGAAACTCTGAATCCCTGTTGTTTGCTCTCCGGGCTTTTTCCTTTGGCATCATCTTTAAGGCAAAGTTCTTAAATCATTTGATTCTAAAACCCAGCATCTTTTGTGCATGACTGGGATTCACTGCACATTTGGGTAGAATGATGGTGACTATTATCTATTTTTCCAAGACCCATTAATTTTCTAAGAATTCTTAGACTCCTAGGCTAATATTATGCCCAGCAAGAGATCACTCATAAATGTGTCCAAACTTATTTTATGACAGGAATAGAGTCACAAAAGTACAAATGGCTTCCTAATAACCAAAATGAAAAATGAAAGGAGTTAATTAAAAATATAAACCATTTTGTACCCTTTTCATGTACCAGCAATTTTCATTGTGAGTAGCTGAGTTTGTGGAGAGACAAGAGGCTCAAGGAATATCCTGAGGGGTGGGAAAACTTTTTTAGCAACTGAGCCATCCACTTTCAGCTGTTATACAAGTAGTTAACCCTCATTCTCTCTGCAAAGTTGGTTAATATCACACTTGACAGGCAAGATGGCCCCTGGGACCGAACTTGAACACGATGGAAATGAAGACATCGTTAGTAATTATTGATGGGTTTTAAAAATGAGGATAGTCTAAAAACCTGGGATTACAGATGAATTGTGCCTCATGCACCTTTCGATGCACTTTTAGATATATTATTCCCAACACCACTTCTCTTGTATTCTACAGTATTCAGTACAGAACCATGTGTAGGTAATTTGTTCAGTATTTTATGTTGACAACAAAGATAGAAATCTGAATCACTAATATATAACCTGGGATATATTCTATTTTTTTTCAGTTTTTCCTATACATTTTTCCAAATGTGAGTTCTAAGAGAGCTAATATTCAGTATTGATTCTTTTTGTTTTTTAAAGTACTAAAGTTTTTTTCAGAATCTGTGAAAAAAAGAAAAAATTTTCAGGAACAATAAACAGTGCAATTTCAGACATGCGTCACTGATTTTCAGGATTTGTAATGGAAAACCAAAGGGTTTCTTTCCATACAGCTTATACTTTAAAGTTGGCTAGTGCAAACTTTACTTTTTTTTTTAAGTATGCAAAACATACTTCAAAAGAAAATTCTCCAATCTACCCAATTATCCATTTTTAATAAAGTCACAGAAATAGAAGAAATCTGTGGATGCTTAAAAAGAAAACTTCCTAAGTTACATTTTCAGACGAGATGGTCTTAATCATAAAATATTGTTAAGCAACTTTTTCCTCTAGAGTTCTAATAGTTTCATACCTTAGGTTTAAGTCTGTTATCCAGCGTGAGTTGGTTTTTGTGAGAGGTGAAAGGTGTGGGTCCTGTTTTAGCCTTCTACAGGTGGCTATCCAGTTTTCCCAGCACCATTTATTGAAGAGGGATTCTTTTCCCCAGCGTATGTTTTTCTCTGCTTTGTCAAAGATTCGATGGCTATATGAGGATGGTTTTATATCAGGATTCTCACATCTGTTCCACTGGTCAATATTCCTATTTTTGTGCCAATACCATATTGTTTTAATTACTACAGCTTTGTAGTATAGTTTGATATCTGGCATATTAATGCCTCCCATTTTGTTTTTGTTGGCTAGAATTGCTCTTGATATTCGGGGTCTTCTTTGGTTCCATACGAAGCATAAGCGTAGTATTAGAACTCTAGAGGAAAAAGTTGGAAACACTCTCCTAGACATTGGCCTGGGCAAAGAGTTTATGAAGAAGTCCCCAAAGGCAATCACAGCAGCAACAAAAATAAATAAATGGGACATGATCAAACTACAAAGCTTCTGCACAGCCAAAGAAATAGTCATGAAAGTAAACAGACAACCTACAGAATGGGAGAAAATTTTTGCATCCTATGCATCCGATAAGGGACTGATAACTAGAATATACTTAGAACTCACGAAAATCAGGAAGAAAAAATCAAATAACCCCATTAAAAAGTGGGCAAAGGACTTGAACAGAAATTTTTCTAAAGAAGACAGAAGAATGGCCAACAAACATATGAAGAAATGCTCAACATCTCTAATCATCAGGGAAATGCAAATCAAAACCACAATGAGATATCACTTAACCCCAGTGAGAATGGCCTTTATCAAAAAATCTCCAAACAATAAATGCTGGCGTGGTTGCGGAGAGAGAGGAACACTCCTCCACTGCTGGTGGGACTGCAAACTAGTTCAACCTCTGTGGAAAGCAATATGGAGATACCTTAAAGCAATACAAGTGAATCTACCATTTGATCCAGCAATCCCATTGCTGGGCATCTACCCAAATGATCCAATGACACTCTACAAAAAAGACACCTGCACTCGAATGTTTATAGCAGCACAATTCATAATTGCAAGGCTGTGGAAACAGCCCAAGTGCCCATCAATCCAAGAATGGATTAATAAAATGTGGTATATGTATACCATGGAGTACTATTCAGCTCTAAGAAACAATGGCAATATAGCACATCTTATATTTTCCTGGTTAGAGCTGGAACCCATACTACTAAGTGAAGTATCCCAAGAATGGAAAAACAAGCACCAGATATATTCTCCAGCAAACTGGTATTAACTGAGTAGCACCTAAGTGGACACATAGGTACTACAGTAATAGGGTATTGGGCAGGTGGGAGGGGGGAGGGGGGCAGGTATATACATACATAATGAGTGAGATGTGCACCATCTAGGGGATGGTCATGATGGAGACTCAGACTTTTGGGAGGAGGGGGGGAAATAGGCATTTATTGAAACCTTGAAATCTGTACCCCCATAATATGCCGAAATAAAAAAAAAATATTGTTAAGCAAAGGAGGCAGCTTCCGAGTGAAACAAAAGCATATTAAAGTCATGCTCATTATAAGCATAGCCCCAAATAACACACCAGCTCTCCCTGGCAGGGAGGCAAAAGTTTTTCAAATAAGGAATGGAAATTTCTCTAAGCATCTAGCTAAGTTATATATCACCTAGCTGTATAGAAACATTGCCATTCTGTTAAGAGCAATAGAATGAGTAAGTACCAAAATGCTTGTCCAGAAGGGCAACCAGCTTGCAAAAACACATTTATCCGTGCACTCTTCTAATTCTTTCACAGTAGGAATAGATGAATTTGAAGGTTAGGAATAATCCTTAAGACTGCCAAAGTATTTTAGGTCAAGCTGTAAATTTTTCCTGAAGTTCTCTTCCAAGATTATGCTGAGGAATGAGAAGAGAATCCTTCAAATGGTTCCAAGAGTAAACTATAATCTGTTATGGAAAAAAGAAGTAAAAATTACATCTCCTTGTCTCTTGATGCCTTCCAAAGGCTGAAGGCTTGCCAGTGCATGGGAGACACGCTAGGTGTAGCCGGGGGCTAGAACTCAGGGAAGGAGTTCTAGCATTGGGATATCATCAAAATTGATGACGTGGGCAGAGGCTTCCCACTTTGTCTAGAGAAGCATAAACCTTGCAAGCCTGTCTTCCTTGGTGTTGACATCTGGAAGAACAAAGGCATCATTCTACTCACTCGTGGGAGGCAGCCTAGGACCAGGGGAAGCTGAAGCCAGTGGGCTTAGGTTGATGTGCCCACTCTCCTGAGCTCTACCTGCAGTGCTGTGGGCATGTCATCCTGATCTCACCGTGCCTCACACTTTCTCATCTATAAAATGCTGATAATGACCACCTTCAACATTGTTGTAAAGGCTAGACAAGATGACAATAAATGTGCGTGGCAGGCACTGCTTAATGCTACCTGTAGATCACAGCCCCCGGCTGCATAGGAAGCTATCGTGTGATTATTTCATTAAGTTTCACTTCACACGTCTCCCTGGGAGCTACTTCTATAACAGAAACAGGATATGCTATGCATTCAGGTTCCCTGAGACCTAAAACATTCTCCTGCAGCTTAAGAAAGGTTTGTTTGTGTTTTTTAGTGGGTAAATTCCAGGACACGTCGTAATTACCACAGCCCAATCTCCTACCTCCTCTGCATTTACAGCAGAAATACAATCACCCACATTTCAAAGTGGACATTCCAGTGCCCTTAGCCACTCAGTGCAGGGTTCTTGGATTACACGGGCCATAGGAATTCATATGTTTTTCAGGTTTCTGAATTGTCAAAGTGGAAACTGCGTCTAATCCAGAGCTAGTGAGGAAGCCCCCCTCCACCACCTTTTCAATCTTCTTTCTTGGCTGATCCCTTCCACTCACACCATAAACAAGTTAAAGCCTCCCCTTCTTAAGACAAAACAAAACATACCAAAAAACAAAAACTCTCATCTCAAGTTTCTTTGCAAGTATGTTTGACTCTCTTTCTTCTCACATCCAAACATCTTTGCTGAGAAATCTCTATCAACCATCTACATTTTCCATTCATTCTTCCACCCAGGGCAGCCTGGTTCTCCCCTCACCATTCCACCGAAACTGCATTCATTGAAGCACCAACGACGTCCTAATTGTCAATTCCAATGGCCAAGTCCACTGTGTCCACCCTCTCTAATGCCCAGGACTCTGCTGATCACATCCTACTTTGGAGACTCCTAACTCCTTTGGCTTCTATGGCCCTTCACTTTCCTAATTCTCCTCAAGCATGCCTGGTTCCTTCTGTTTCTCTTGTGTCCCTTCCCCCTTGCTAAGCTGAAGCCTTAATTGTGAGTTTAAAGCTTCATACTTGGCCTCCTAAAGTTATTACTTTATACCTTTTCCTTGGGTGATAGCATGTCTGCTCAAGATTGTAACCACGATTTTTATGCTGAAGGTTCTCATGGCCACAGTCCTCCCCAGATTATACCTGGCCTTCAGATTGTTGCATCAAAGACCTGCTGGAAGCCTCCACTTGGGGTGTTTCCCAGGCAGCTCAGAACCTGTCATGTATCTTCTTCTACCCTAAACATGAAGTTCCTCTTGAAATGCTCTCAACTGTTGGCACCATCAACCGAGCAGCTGCCAAAACCAGAAGTCCCGGAGTCACTCTCCTTTCACTCTTCACTCCCACTTGCCAATCCTCAAGCCCTGCCAATTTAATCCCCTTTATGGTGCTTTATTTCCCCCTTCCCTTTTATTCTTAATACCCCTGCCCTAATTCAGGCCCTTGTCATCTCTCACTGAGGCCCCTGGGGAGCTCCCTAACTAGCCTCCCACGGCCAATCTTGCCCCCTACCCCCAGCTACTGAACAGGTAGGTCCAGCAGTGGAGTAACAAACACTCAGTGGCAGAGTCACACAAATGGTTCTTCCAGAAGGATCTTGCCTTCACCTTGCATTTTCTTTATTATTCTTGCCCAGATATAGCTCTCGTGATTTCCTGCTGATTCTGAGAGCTAACTGGTACCCTTCCAATAAACTCCTTTTCTGTTTGATTTAAGCAGCCCCCTTATGCTGTTTGCAATGAAAATCCCTGACTAGCACACAACTCCTTTTACTCTCTGCCATAATTAAAGATTTTTGTCTTCTGGATTGGCCTATGACTGTCACCAAAGGCAAGGGCCATGGCTGTGTGCTCCAGGGACCGTGCACTCATGTGTGTGTCCTCCAGCTACCGACAAGTAGGCACTTAAGTGCTTGTTCATAGTATGAATATTCTTTAGTAGCTTTTTCTATAAGACATATGATTTATTCACGAAGCTATGAAGTTACAGTAGAACACCCCTTGTTTTGTTTTATTATCTTATTTTTAGCCTTAGAATCCCCCAAAACACACACAAATTTCTCACAAAGTAGAGAAAGCAAATATTCTGGCAGATCTTACTGAATCGCAAAGCTGATCCTTTGGTTTCTCCATCTGTTATATCTGTATGCAAGAACTTCTTCCCAGAGCAGACAGATATCTTTACCTGCTTTTAACCACCAAGGCAGGTACTATTGACAGCTCACACCTCAGTGCCTTAGAAACACCCGCTCTCAATAACTAGTTCAAAGTAGTCTGATAATCTTTTGCCAAAAAAATACTTTTCAGGCGCAGCAGCTCCACTCTCAAGGTTGCACTGTGATTGTTTGTGATGGCAGAGGATCAAGGGACTCAGGCAGCGTGATGGGTAAATAATCCAAGAGCGATTTTCCCATTGGCATGTCAGGGGTGAAACAGGCCATGTATTGGTGAGGCCAGCTGTAATACTGCTTCACTGCTCTATTTGGAAATTACAACATAAGCCTCTAAAGTCTTTGAAGTCCTACAGTAAGAAGGATTATTAAACACAACCTCTTTCACTACAGGAAAAAATGTCAAAGGTTTTCTCTTTTTTGTTTTGTTTTGTTTTTTAATCAATCTCAACAAGGGCTTTAGAGATTGATTAAATCCAAACTGTTTGTTTATGCCATATTCTGTTTGTCAGGTATTGTAGGAAGGATGTGATCCCTGATTTCAAAGATGTGATAGTCTGATGAGGTGGTGGGGTGGAGTATCCAAAAGAGAGATGCTAGTAAGATTTACAGAGTGGAAGGTGAAAGCCATGGGCAGGGGGCAGAAAGGAGAGGTTCATTTCACCTGGGAAAATCGTGGAATGTTTTAAGAAAGAGCCAGACCTCAAAGCATGGGTAGCATTTAAATAGGCCAGGATGGGACAGAGGAATAAAATATCAGGATTATATAGGTGTAGAGACAGTATACACAGAATAAGAGGCAAGAAAGTAAAGTGTATGTTGAGTGACCAGCATATTAGGGGTTAATGGGAGGGATGAGTAGATTTACAGTTTGGTACAAATCATGAAGGGCCTTGAATGCCAAGCTAGGCAGTTTGCACTTTATCCTGTTGGCAGCTGCTAATCATCAAAGGATGCTTAACAAGAGGGCATTTCTTCTTTCTTACATCTGCAGGGCCGGGGGAGTTGGAGCCACCTCAATGCACAGTCCCCAGGTATGGACACACATTAGAATACCTAGGGAGTAAGTTTGTTAATGTGTTTTTTTTTTTTTAATCAATGCCAAATCTGGCCCCTTTTCTGGTCAAATAAAACGCTATCTCTTGGGGTAGGAGCTGGACATGACTGTTTTAAAAAAACTTTTTGGGTGGTTGTTAATGTCCAGCCAGGACTGAGACCCACTGCCGAGATGAAACAGGGGGTTGTTCATATTACAGAAACTTCTGATATAATGTGACAGTTCCTTACTCCTAAATCACTTCCTCCTTTATTACTAGCAATCTATCCTTCTGTGTTAAGCACTACCTTCTTCTCAGACAGACAGAGAGGTAGTAGCTGAATAGGTAATTAAACACTCCAAGACCGGAATTGAACACAACCTAGACCTGAATGCATAAATACATTTATATGATTTAGTTGATTAGGAAACACAAACATTGAGGGAGAGTGCAGGGATAGTTGTCAGATGGGAAAAGCAGGATTGACCAGCAAGGCTGCCCAAGGCAAGTTCAATTGCCTGCTGGCTCTACTTATAGAGATGCTCATCACCTCCATTAACCTAAATGGATTTCACTCTTACAAACCACATATTGTTTAATAAGAGAGAGAAGTAAGACTGCTGCTGGGGTGACCTACCAAAAGAGCTTCTGCTATTTTAAGAACCAGAACTTTGTATGAACACTGTATCCCAAGATGCAAGTCACAAAACATGGTAACTGTAGGCTAAAAGGGTTGAAGATGGCAACAAAAGCATAAAGTCCTATGACAAGAAATTATTTTTCCCTCCCAACATATTGTGACCTTGTCTGACTTCTGCAATTATGAGAAGGGAACCATCCTAAAAATCCCCAGATGTCTTGTTGGGGATCAGGCTGGAAGCTGGGTAGCAACTTCCCATTCAGCAAGTCTACTGTGAGTAGGGAGGAACCCAGACTGGGTGTTGGCCTTGATAAAAGGAGGTTAGCCAGCCCGAGTCCACATCCAGAAAAGTCAGTCAAGGAGGGAGCAGCAGACAGATAGCACTAACCCAGGCAGGTTAAGTCCCAAGTGGAGGGCTCACACCAGGGAACTCGAGGACCCAGACTGGTTGACAAGGAGACCAAAGGTTAAGGACCTGCCCAAGAGCTTAGGGGATGAGAGATCAGTTTGGCTGGGGGGGGGGGGTCTCATAGATGGTAAAACTATAAGAAAAAGAAAATCACACTCTCCTTAGCTCCCCAGAAGCTGTGTTGGAAAGCTGTCTGAATTAGAAGAATTCCAGCACCACCAACAATGGAGCTGATTGATGCTGAGGTACTAACTATAAGGGACAGAGAAGTGGAGAACAGCAGGCTGGGGTGGGAGACTGATGAGGCAGAAAGCAAAGCACTCCTGGAAAAACCCAATAATTTATAATTTAATAATAATTAATAATTTATAAAGAAAAAAAAGTACTCCATTGGGAGTGCATATACTACGTGTGAAACTCAGTCTTGTTACTTTACATCCACACCTCGTTCAAGCACACAAAAGTGAGAGGACGTTCACTCATGCTTACATTAGAGCCAAAGGATGAGAAAAAGAAGGTTCTTTCCCTGGTTGGGGAGCAACCAGGGAAAGAACTAATGGTAAAACTGTAAGCAAAAGATAATTACACTCTCCTTAGCTCCCTGGAAGCTGTGTTGGAAAGCTGTCTGAATTAGAAGAATTAATGTTTATTTGTAATGTTTATAATGCTGATAAAATACAAATCTAGTAACACTAAGAATAAGAATAACATCAGGTTACGTGTATAATGTGCTCACTACATGTTAAATGTATTATTTTATTTTATTTTTTTTTTTTTGAGACAGAGTCTCGCTTTGTTGCCCAGGCTAGAGTGAGTGCCGTGGCGTCAGCCTAGCTCACAGCAACCTCAAACTCCTGGGCTAGAGTGATCCTTCTGCCTCAGCCTCCCGAGTAGCTGGGACTACAGGCATGCGCCACCATGCCCGGCTAATTTTTTTATATATATATCAGTTGGCCAATTAATTTCTTTCTATTTATAGTAGAGACGGGGTCTCGCTCTTGCTCAGGCTGGTTTCGAACTCCTGACCTTGAGCAATCCGCCCGCCTTGGCCTCCCAAGAGCTAGGATTACAGGCGTGAGCCACAGCGCCCGGCCTAAATGTATTATTGTATATAATGTTCACAACAATCTTATGAGATTGGTGCTTTTATTATCTCCATTTTATAGCCAAAGAAACTGAGACACAGAAAGGATAAATAACTTGCCCAAGTCCACACAGCTTGAAAGGAGAGAGCCTGGGTTCTAATCCGAGCTGTCCAGCTCCAGAGTTTGTATTAACTGCTAGGCTTAAGCTGTTGCTTATGATAAGCAGAATGAACCAGGAGCATGCAGGAAAATGCATAAGAACATTTTCATGATCTAATACTGGATTTCTTCATTCAATGAATTTGTTCATTCAACAAATATTTAGTAAGCATCCATTATGTGCCATGCCCTTTTCTATATGCTGAAGATCGCAGACAGGTAGGATCCCTACACATCTGAAAGAGTGAATAAATGCTACACGGTATGGCATAATATGTAGTGTTTCGTGCGTTTGGTAGGCCCAAAGCACTGCATCTTTGGAATCTGAGTTCTTCCACATGTCTGGAATATAATTAGCTCTCTGATGAAGAGTTTCCAACATAGCAAAGCTAGCTGCAGAGTCCAGACCTCAGGGGAGGCAGGGATGTTCCCAGAGAGGCAGCACTGCTGGAGGAAAGAACCTGTGGAGAGCCAAGGAGATGAAGCCCTGCCCCAGGGCTGCCCTGACTTGTTCTGTGTACAAGGAGGTTGCACTGGATGACCCCCTAAGGCCCAGCTCTAGGATCTGGGCTTCCAGGCAGAGCCAGGCAGAAGCAAAACTGTCCTTGGGCACAGCACATGACAGCCATGCTCAATAGGACAGCAGTAGTAGCCATGGTAGCACCAGGGAATGGCACATGATACTGTAGGATAACTTGGGCAAATTTTTGGCATCAACCATCTCTCCCAGGGGCACCCAAGGAACCTCCCAGACTTGTGCTGGTTTCTAGTCTCTACACAATGGAGGATTGCACTTCTGCTTAGAGGGCTCCAAGAGAACAACCAGCAGAGACGATGCAGGACCAAGCAGCCCACGAAGACAAGAATTGCCTTATGAACTTTGTGATGTGAGGGTGGGATGCTGAATCAGCCCCCCAAAGGCAGGACAGGAGCTATATTCTGCAGGAAGGAGAAGACTGGCCCTTCTCTCCCAGGAATTTCCCCTGGGATCCTGGCCAGACTTGTGGCTCCAGCTGGGCCTCAAGAAGTACCAGGCGGGATTTATCACTGTTAATAATAACTGGCACATGACTGAGTGCAGAACTGAAACACAGACTGCCAAGTAGCCAAGAGTGTCCTTAAAAGAGAAGGGACGAGTTTGGGTGAAGGAAGGGGGTATCAGAAAGAGACACCCACGTGCACTCACAATGTGATTTCAGGACATTCTACCACGCCCCACCCACCCCTTGGTTACGCCCAACCCCGAAGCCTGCCTGCCTTGGATACTATTGCTTGCTCCGAGATACAAAAACCATCCAGACTTTTCCTGTATTAGGCAATTTCTCAAACCCCAGCCCCTACTGTGGAAAAGCAATGTTGGTCTTCCCTACAACAAGTGCTTTCAATTTCCCTTTTTACCTCCTCCTAACCTGACGCAGGTCCGCAGCTGCCTTCCCCTGCCGGGTGGCTTAATGCTCCAAACTTCTCATTAAGGCACAGTATCTGGATTTGGCTTTACCTCCCCTCCTTCCTTCCTAAATTCCTCCAATGGCTTCCTCATAGGGTCAGGTTAAAGGTGCTAAGCCACAACGCCCCAAAATGAGAGTGAAGCCAAATTGCGCTCAATGGCTCTTTTAAATTGTGACTGTTCGGATGCGAGCCCAACCGCATGGTCTCCAAGAATCCCCAGCCGAAGGGCTCCTGCCCCCACAGCTGGCATCAGGAAAATGGAAGCAGCAGTCTCGATTCAGCCGAGCACTATCGGTCAAAGGGGCTCCGAGATTCTCTGAACTGTGAATGGAGATGATTTTTTATAGGAAAAATGAATGAATAAAGATGATTTTTATAGGATAAAATAGATCCCTTCTTTCCTGGATTGAATTCAAATCTAAGATATAGAAGTGAGTTCAAATTTGAGTATGATATAATCTCACATCCCATGATGTCAGGAAAATAAAAATATTCTACAAAAAAATATAGAGGGAAATCAAGCAAGCAGGGCAACCACTGGCAAAACTAGAAAGGCAAAGCTGGACTGCAGAGTGTGGCCCCCTGTACCGGTGTGACTGCCTTTCCCTGGGGGAGCCCTCCGTTGTGGTACATAACTCAGCCAACACGCTGTCCAGGTGACATTTACCTGACCTGTGCCCAGAGGAAACAAAGCACATTTCAAAGTGGCCTTAATGAGGGACACTGGAACTGTAATCAGAGATGCTTAGGGACCTAATAACTCTAAATAAACCTAAGGAGTGAATCTCAAATAGAATTTCAAGCAGGAGGGGAGATATATAGAGACAAGATGACTTTTCCAACTACCCCCAGATTTAGTCCTTCTATGATGAAATTCTAATTTGCAGATTGGTTTCTAACTTAACTCCCTTTGCTGGGCTTTAGCGTCTTTCTCTCCACCATGAATTAACATATTGACCAAAGACATATAGGAAGTGCCATTTGTGTTCCTAGCACTTATGGGCAAAATTCTCTGAAACCCACAATTTTCTTTGGTGGGTCCAACACATGGAGGTGGATGGGACCAGTTTCAAAGGGTTTCTGCAGCAAGATGAAGTAAATTCGCAGAGAGGCTTGTGAACAGTTTGCCAGATTTCAGCCTGGAATAATTTTATTATCTTTAATTTTTACCAACCTAGAAATGGGTTTATAGGGGAAATTCTTGGTGGTGGCTTCTCAGCAGGTCACCATGGCAACCGGCACACTGCCCTGGAGTCTGGAGTGGACTGTTAGGTCCAAGATCTGGCCTTTGAAAAACCAGAGCTGTAACGACGGAAGCCTAACCTGCCTGCTCCACCCTGGAGAGCTCAGAGGAGAATGAATTGACTTCCCCTAGCCAAGCCAGTGGTGCCAATCCTGAGCCAGAAAGCAGTGGCTGTTAGAAAGAAAGCAAAAAGCAAAGCCACAGTGCCTTCATTATACTATTAAACTGTAATCACCTTTTCCTATAAGCATCTTCCTGTTTTCCCTGAAGGAGGGCTGTTTAACTGCCATGCTGGGCAGAGGTGCCAGCTCAGCAGAGAGCATTTCCTGTGGGTCCGGGAGGCGGTTGTGCTCAGCAGGCTGTGGCATGCCCACTGACCCAGAGGCCCCCATCCTGGCAGAGGGCTGCGGGTGGGGGCTCAGGGACTGCTTCGAGCTTTCTCTTCTCAGGGCCAGCACTACAGCGAGGCAAGCCAGGAGCTGTTCACGCTCAGGGTCATGCGAGTGGCTCCTTCGCCCCAGCCTTGGCCCTGCCGAGGACTCACAGTACAGAAGGGTGTATGTGTGTGTTAGTGTGTAAACACACACTGTGGAAGTCACTGGCTCTCAAAATGTGACACCCCCCCCCCCAAGACTAGCAGCAGCAGCAGCCTCTAGGAACTTGCTAGAAATTCTCAGGCCACACTTCAGACCAACCGAATCAGACACTCAGCAGGTGGGGCCCGGCAACCTGTATCTTAACACTCCCACCGGGTAATTCCAATGCAGCTAACATTTGAGAACCACGGTGCTAGAGAATAATGCTCTCCAAAGCCAGTATCGTGGCATATGCAAGGCCATCTCCCAAAATGCTTCCCCTACAACCAGAACAGGGAAAGAGTGGGGTGGTGACACTAAAGAGACTTTCCTAAAGCCATCAGCAAGGTAGGAATCCCTCTGATGATAAATTAGGGATTGCCTCTTCCCAGCTACCCTTAAGTACACTTTAGTGGGCAAGACTGGGCAATTATTGGAGATAAATGAAGATTACCACTGAACTAGTTCCTTCCTGTTTCTTCTAACTACACAGCTCAGAGTTGGCCACTCAGTGACACTGTGACATGAACCAGCCATTGGAATATTCTAAGACTGAGATTTCTCCCTCTGTAGAATGGGGCTAACATTACCCACTGGTAAGGGTCAGAGAAGCTAATGTGTGCAAAGCTCTAGGCAAAAGCCTGGGGGCAGAGTGAGCTATGGTGACAAATTCATGCGTCTAACCAGATGCTCTGGGGGCTCCATCCTTCTCCAGGTCAACTGAGTGGGGAGGGAGGTTTAGCTGGTTTCATTTATGGTGCAGTGTTTTTTAAAGGAGGCTATTTTCCAGACCAGATGGTCTGGGGCTTCGGGTTTCTAAATGGTGGTGACACAAGGGAGAGAGAGAGGGAAGGAGAAGACAGCCAGTGCCTGCCCTTGGGTACTGGGAAACACTTACTCTTTATATAAATGAAGGTTAAGAAGACCTCACACTTAAACTTTGTCCCTGGAACCCAAACAGTATGGTGTAGTGAGCCAATGGCCAGTGCCCACCTGCTGAGTGACCTCGGGCATTCTGTGGTGGACTCAGTTTCCTCTTTTGTCCAGTGCTGCAGTATAAACAGGAGTGAGGATGAAATCATGCAGCAAAAACACTGCCAGTCACAAGGCAAACGTGAGGTCTTAGCGCTGAGGTCCCGTTGCAGAGTTATGGAACCACTTCTGCAAAGCTGAACTAGTGCTATCCAACTCTCCCAGCTCACAATTGCCTCCTGAGGACCAGAAAGGCTGATGACCCGCAGGGCCACACAGCTGGTGGGCCACAATCACTAGGTGTTCTCTTTCTCCCTCTCCCATTAAGGAGCACTGGGGTGGGCAGCAAATTCTCAGAGGTTCTTCCCACAGGCCAGGTAAACAAAAGACGGCCTCGGGTCTCTTCCTTGGCCATCCCTCAGCTGCACAGCGGAGGGTTGGGAGGAGGATCGTGACTCACGCTTTTCCTGCCGCGGGGAATTAACTCCAAGATAACATTACCCATGCTGGGGGGAAGAAAAGCCCAACCAGCGAGGACGAAAGTGCACCTCGGGCTCTCCCCCACGGAGCCACCTTACCTTCCTCGTTTAAAATCCACGGCAGAAACTCAAACACGGAGTCAAAGCCACAAGTGTTCTCTTCGAAGGCACAGGACCCAGAAGGCAGGTCCAGGGCGCCGGCGAGCTGCAGGGCTGCGGGCAATAAGCGAGTTTCAGTTCAGTTTGGGCTCCCATCCGCGAGCGTTTGCACCAACTCGGGCACCCCGGCGGACGCCCCGGTGAAAGCGCGGGGAAGGCGCGCGGGAGGGGCCGGAGGGGGATGCGCTACCACCCCCCCAAGCCCGCACTCCCGGCGCCTACTCTGCGCGACCCCAGCCCACCCCTCTCGCCTTGGCTAGCAGAGGGAGGCTAGGGGCTGCGGGGAGGACCGCGAGGCACCCTCGGATGGCCCAGCCCAGCCCAGCCAGGCGGGCCACCCGGGACCAGCAGGAGCCGGAGCGAGTCGCCACAGCGCCCCCCGGGGGTGTCCCCAGGTCCAGGCCTTACCTTGCACCGCCAGGAGGACGACCCTTAACAGCATGGTCGCGCTTCGGGGAGGAAGGCTGGGAAGGGGTGCAAGCTGCCAGCCCTCTGGGGCAGGCTGCTCCCGGTGAAAGGATGCGTGGGGGGGGGGGGCGCCGGGGACCAGGGGACTGAGGAGGGAGGCAAAGCGTGCGCTTGGAGCTGCCCAACTTTGCAGAGCGGCTCCCGGAGCCGAGCCGCGCGCTGCAGGCGCCCGAATGCAGAGCGCCGGGGCGCGGAGCTGCAGCCGCCGGTCACACCGCCGCCAGCTGGTCCCGGGCAAGGCCGGGCTGGGCAGGGAGGAGACACTGCACACTTTTGAAAGGCCGGCCACGACTGGCTGGGAGAGGAGAGGCCGGCGCGCAGTGCCTTCTCAGGATTTTAAAGCTTGAGACCAGACCCCTTGCAGACACTTGGAAGGGGCAGGCCTTCCAGGAGCCTCTCGGCTGGGTTGGGACAGGAGGCGCCCGCCCCGCCCATCCGCGGTGGGAACCAGCTTATTTCTGGGGACAGCCTCCCCGCATCTGGCATGGCAGCATCGCAGGCTGGCCCTAATTTTAACTTCTCTCCCCAGAATGGAAGAGGATGGAATTCTCCTAGGACAGCCTAGAGGAAAATTTGGAAACAGTTGGGTGGAATGAGCTTTATATCTCAGGAGTTTCAGCCCAGTACTGCTCACCCCGGAATACCACCCCTCTTTTTAGCCGTTGGAATGTCTGGCATGCCTGGTGCTCACCATTCCCTCTGTCCGGTGACTCGGGGCATTCCTCCTCTCCAAAGAGCCATGGTAGATTGATTGGCAGAGGGCTCTAAACTGGGATGTGGAGGGCGAGGGTGGGGGTGTTGGGCAGGGGGTTACTTCCGGAGGAATTTATTTGCTGCAAGTTTGCTTTGAGCACTAGGTGGGCATCCAACAATATTCTCTTCCAGTAAAGAGTTCTTCCTCCTCTCCTCCCCTTGCTTTATCTTCTTCATAATTTTGTGTAGGCGATTTTGTGAAGAGGGCAGTGATTCTAAAACGTTAGGGTGAATCGGAGTCCCCTGGGGGTCCCCAAGGTCAGAGTTTCTGATCCAGTGGATGTGGACGGGGCCTCAGACTCTGCACACTCCCCACAAGTTTCCAGATGCTGCCACCGATGCAGCTGGTCTGGGACGACACTTTGAGAATCACTGGCCTCGCTAGCAAACTCCTGTTCATCCATCAAAGCCCTACTTGCACGTCTTCACGTGGCTTCCAGCTCCTGGCTTTCCTTGTCTTTCACTGGCAGCTCCTCCTTGGTCTCCTTTGCTGTTTGTTCTCTATGACCCCTTAACGCTGGAGTGTCTTCAAGTTCTGCCTTTTAAATCTCCTGCTTCTGTCTCTACCCACTCCCTCAGTGATTTCAACCAGGGTCATCATTTTAAATACCAAATATAGGCTGATAACTCCGAAATTTATATTTCTAGCCTAGACTGCTCATTAATGCTAGACTCTTAGAACTCAATGGCATCTCAACAATTGACCATCAATTGGATGCTTCAGAGCTATGTCACACTTCATAGGTCCCAACAGGAATGCCCCATATTCTTTCCCAAAACTGGCCCCCTGCAGCCTCCCCATCTCAGTTAAAAGAATGATTGTCCTTCAATGGCTCAGGACAGAAAACACAGGCATCCTCAGCTCGTCTCATCCTCTCAAGACATTACCCATTCCTGCCAGTACAGTATTCAAAAAATAGCAGGTGCTGACCATACTCCATGTCCGCGGTGATGGCTGATCCAAGCTGCCATCACTGTTAGCTTGGGATACCGCAGTGGCCTCCTAAGTGTGGCCTCCTTCTTCTGCCTTGCCCACCCCAACGCCATTCTTAACACAGTAGTCAAGGGTATCCTTTGAATACAGAAATTGTGCCATGTCACTCTTTGGCTCAAGACCCAACAACTTCCCAAGTCATCTGGCAAAATCCCAAGTCTTCACAATGACTTACCAGGTCCTACAAGACCTGCTCTCCCCCGACCCCTGCCAGTTTCTCTGACCTTGACTGCCCTTCCTACTCCTCTCAGCTCATCCTCAAACACAGTCCAGCTGTCCTCTCAGAACTTTGCACTAGCTGTTCCCTCTGCTTAAAATGTTCTTCCGCAAAGAGCCACAGACTCGCTGCCTAGTGAGGTCTTCAGTCAGATGTCACCTTTAGTATTCGAAACTGACTAGCTTTCTCTCTAATAAGGAAAAAATTTCCAGGACCCTTCTTTAAAAGTTTGCACAAATTTTCATGAGTTTTCTGTGACTCAAATGATCTAAAATGTATTTGGTGTATGTTATTTGGTATATGTGTGATTTTATATGTTTTGCCTCAGGTAGTAGCTAATAATAATGAACATTTATTGTATTTGCTATTATAAGTGTTTTATATAGATAATATAATTTAACTCTCCCCAAGACTCTAGGGGATAGATATGTTCATTATCCCCATTTAATAGATTGGGAAACTGAGGTGCAGAGCTCAACAACAGCCAAGTACTAGAGAGACAAGATTCAAACCCAGATCTGCTTTATTCCAAAAGCCTGTCTCCCCTTGTCTTACATTCTTTTTTGTCTTCTTGCTCACAGATGGTGCTAAATATCTGGTGGATTTCATCAAATTACTTAATTAAAAATTCAAAGACAAATATGAATTCAGTTGAAACCTCAAAACACTATTTTCAGCTAATGAAGTGTCCCGCAACTATCAAACTGGTGTTCCTTTCTCCAGGTTCCTAAGGAGTATTCCAAAGTTTTAGAACCGCCTTTTAGATTCATGTTGTGTGTTACAAGTCATAGGAAAATGAAAAACTTCAAAGCCCTGAAGAGATCTCCAAAATGTTTTAAATATGATTTAAAACTTCAAGATGACAGGGTTTATTGCCATCCCTGGGAAACAGAATCATTATACATAAACATAAACTTGGAGTTAAGTTTTCTATTTTGCTTATAGCTGTGTGATCCCAAGAACATATGATCCTTAGACATTGGCACAGGTTGGGGTGTCTGGGAAGCAGACTCTGAATTGGGGTTTAGTGTCAGGGTGCCCATCAGGGGTGCCCTTGAGATCAGCATTCGTGGAAGGGAGAGAGAGGAAGTAGAGTGGGCAGAGGGAGAAGTGCAAATTTGTTCTGGCAGCTGTAGGAAACCATGACAACATACATAGTGTTATGCATTAAGCAAACATGTGTTAAGCACTTAACATGTGTCATCTCATTTCATCCGTGCAACATCCCTATAAGGATAAAATCCTTGTTGTTCCCATTTTACAGAAGAGAAAACAGGCCCAGAGAGAGTGAGTTGACCTGCTTAAAGTCACGTCCAGCCAGCATGTAGCCGAGGGAGAAGTGACTTTGCGACGCAAGTCCTGTGAAGACTCCTCCAACCCCATGGGGAACTCTGGAGTTAGAATGGCCCACCTGAATTGTCCCATATCCAGCTGAAATGACTGGACCTTTGTACTGCTGCCTCCATCAGTCGCTGGACATTGCCCACCTTGGGACGGAAGTCATCTCCAGGGGGCAGCTCTCTCTACTGAGGAGGATCCATAAAGGCCACCAGCAGCAGGCTGATGACAATAAGCCCAGCAGCTGGGACAACAACTCCTTCCTTGAAAGGGGATCTGGACAGCACATCAGTGTCCACCACAGGCATTTTGCAGAGAAAGGACTGAGTCCTGTGGACTAAATCAGGGACAGGGAGTGGGCCAAGGAGGGAATGCAGGGAATCTAGAAATTATGTGTGTCCAGCCACTTCTTTTGCTCACTAATTATGGAGCCCACCACCACCCTCCTTTATCACTTGAGAAAACAGGATCAGGCCCCAAGGGAGCTGGAATGCTATCCTCCAAGATTTAGCTCAATCAAATGATCAAATAATGCATGTAAAGTTCTGGCTTATGCAAAGAACTTGGTACTTAGGTTGAATGGTGGCCTCCCCAAAAGATATGTCTACATCCTGGAACCTGTGAACATGATCTTATTTGGGAAAAAGGTCTATGCTGATGTAATTAAATTAGGTATCTTGAGATAACGTCATCCTGGATTACCAGGTGGGTCCTAAATCAATGGCCAGTGTCCTTATACGAGACAGAAGAGAAGGGACAGACTCCTGTAGGAGAGGGCGTGTGAAGATGGAGGCAGAGACTGCAGCGATGTAGCTCCCAGCCAAGGAACGCCTGGAGCCACCGGAAGCCGGCAGAGGCAGATCTTTTCCCCAGAAGCCCAGAGCACTGTAGCTCTGCAGACACCATGATTTTGGACTTCTGGTTCCAGAACTGTGAGAGAATAACTTTCTGTTGTTTTAAGCCACCTGTTTGTGGCAATTTGTTCTGGCAGCTGAAGGAAACTATGACAATATAGATAGTGTTACGCATTAAGCAAACACGTGCCAGGCACTTAACAAGCATCATCTGATTTCATCCTTGCACCATCCCTCTAAGGAGAAAATCCTTAGTGTTCCCATTTTGCAGAAGAGGAAACAGGCCCAGAGAAAGTCAGTTAACCTGCTCAAAGTTGCACGTCCAGCCAGCATGCAGCCAGGGTTTGATCCTGGACACCCAACTCTTCTGGCTGTGCGTGACAATGCCCCGAACACAGCCTCTTTACCCAGGCCCGTCCCGGCTGCCTGCAGCACACACAGGCGCAGTGCCCTGCTCTGTCAGTGCCCGCACATGCCACGGAGCCGGGACATCCTCTCTGCTCTTTGTCGCCCCCTGCTCTGATCTCCTCTGGTACCCTTCACTAGGGGCTCTGCTTCGCCACTTTCAGCCTGGAGAGCTCCAAATTCTTGCTTTTAAGAGGAAGGTGAAACTGCTGCTCCTCACAGATGTCCACGTCCCGTCCCTCTCTAGCCGGTGTCTCCCCTCCGAGCCGGGCGAGGCATTCGAAGCAGCAAGCTCAGCTGCGGGAAGAAAGCAAGCCAGCCACCGGCCAGTGTGTGATCGCATCCTCCAACGAGCTCTGAGGCTGGCCAAGGTGGCCGCTGTCTTGATCGCCCGCTTTTCCCTCAAGTTTGTTCTCTTTCCTTATCATTCTCCTGTAGTGTCATCTAATGATAAGTTCAGCAAACATCTCCTGAGCACCTGCTATGAGCCAGGGGTGAACAAGACACACCCTCTGCCTCTGTGACTGGCCCGCAAGCAATGACATACGTGGATGAGACAGAACAAGAGCTGCAAACATAAAAAGCCCAGGGACCGGGGAAGTCACGCAAATGAATGAAGCGATCGGGAGTGGGGCAGGCAATAGGGAGTGATGGGGACTGTGGGGAGCCAGAGCAGGCAAGCCCAACTAAAGGGCATCACAGGGACCAGCTCTGCTCCATCTGCCCATTTTGCAAAAGAAGCCCAACATCTGGATATTGGTGTAGTAGCTCCTGGTTTTCAGATGCTGGCAAGGAATTAAAACACTGTATTTAAATCCCTGTGAGGGTAGAACAACACCTTTTGGGAGGTTAAATTCAATTCTTGAGCTGGAGTTGGCAGCACTGAGAAAGAACCCTGGAGACAGAGAGTGGGGGCCCCACTGCACCCCCCTCAAGAGGAGGTGGCTGGGCACACGGGAGCAGTCCCATTCTATAGAAGAGAAAACTGCATGAAAAGTCTAAGTGACTTTTAACCAAGGCCACATGTCCCTAAGTGGCAGGGACAGGATGAGAAGCCTCCACATTGGCCAGTATTTGCGCGCATGGAAAGGACTTCGTATACTCTAAGACCTGTGCAGATGTAAGGCTATTAATAATGATATTAATAGTATTCTTTTTATCATTATACTTTGTTTCATTCTCTTACATATATTTTTGAATAAAAGTAATAGATGTCTTTTTTTATTCTTCTCTTAATACCCGGGTCTTCGCTAATCTGTGCCATAGCATTGTCTTTGCATTTTTGTCTTTGCCCTTCTCTCTCTTGCTCTGATGCACTCTGACTGGGCTCACTTCTGCCTCTATCACTCTACACCCAGTGGTTGTTGTTGTTGTTTTAATGTTTGATTTATTTATTTATTGGAATCACATTACATGTGTACATTGACTTATAAGGATTACTATATTTATTTTGGCCCACTGTTATAAGTGTTTATGTTTTCTGGTAACATTTTAAACATATCTTTATATGAATTTTACAGACTTCTTTAGGATTTTATTCAAAAGTGAGACTCAATCTGCAACACTATGCTCAGTGTTTTGCTCTGTCTCTCTTTCATGTTGTCTCCTTCTCTCTCTACACATACACTCAATGTGCCCCCATTCATTTCCCGCTATCAGGCTATCAGGTGGAAACGAACTGGTAAAATAATTTCAGGCTCTGTGGCTTGTCCTGCCGGTGACCTCCGTTGTTGCATTCCAGCAGGAGGTGTCTGCGGGCTCTGCCCCAAGGCCGGTGGTGTCCCTTGGTTACTGCCCAGCACTGGCTGCCTCTCATCCGCAAGGGGCATCGTGTGCCCACCACGGATCTGAATCCTGTGCCGTGAGGGCCCAAGGCCCAAGGGTAGCCAGTTCTTACAAATCCCTTTTATTGCAAAATATATAGCCCACTGTTCAAATTGCCACACTCAAATGACCTGAACCCATAAAGAGGGTAGTTCTTTTAGAGCAAGCATTTAAAAGGAAACAGATACTTAAATGGATGCTTTCTCTCTGTCATTAATCTTTCCTCCATCAGCTCACTCCGGATCCTAGCTGGGAGTCAAACATCCTTCAGTATAGTTTGAATGCTACCTTTTGATTTTTTTTTTTTAATCAAAGTTTTCTGGGCTGACTCGCCACAGTGATGATACTATCCCCGTTTTGTTGAGTGGCTGTGATGTGCTAGGCAGTTGCATGGTCAATTCGTGGAGGAAGAAACTAGGCTCAGAGAGTTGGAGCGACATGCTCAGGGCAGAGAGCTGGGATGGGAGCCGAACTCTAGCTCCTGCCACGGTCCTCTCAACCTCTGTGCCATCATCTGACACAGGGAAGAGTTGAGTGGACACTTTGAAATGTCCTGCTCTTGGGTACCCTTCCTCCTTACTCTACCTTTAGGCAGAGCTGAGGCCAGGAAAGCTGGAAGCTCAAGGAGAAGCAAAAAACAGATCCAGGCCGGGTGCGGTGGTTCACGCCCGTAATCCTAGCACTCCGGGAGGCCGAGGCGGGCGGATTGCTCGAGGTCAGGAGTTCGAAATCAGCCTGAGCAAGAGCGAGACCCCCGTCTCTACTAAAAATAGAAAGAAATTAATTAACCAACTAAAAATATATATACAAAAAATTAGCCGGGCATGGTGGTGCATGCCTGTAGTCCCAGCTACTTGGGAGGCTGAGGCAGTAGGATCCCTCGAGCCCAGGAGATTGAGGTTGCTGTGAGCTAGGCTGATGCCAGGGCACTCACTCTAGCCTGGGCAACAAAGTGAGACTCTGTCTCAAAAAAAAAAATAAAATAAAAACAAACAGATCCAAAGCCACTGACACTGTGATCTCAGACTTCTGGCTTCCAGAACCATGAGACAATACGTTTCTGCTGTGTAAGCTACTTAGTTATGGCAGCCCTAGCAAACATACTCCTGCTCATTTCTCAAGACCAAGTTCAAATGTCCCCTCTTCTATGCCTGACTTCTTATGCAGCAGCAAGTGTTATGTTGCGTCTTAAGCCATCCAAGCTGTTATAACAACATATCACAGACTGGGTGGCTTATAAACAGCAGAAATTTATATTTCATGGTTCTGGAGGCTAGGTGTCTGTGAGGGCCTGCTTCCTCCCACATAGTCATCTTCTCGCTCTGTCTTCACATAACGGAAATGGCAAGGGGTCTCTCTCAGACCTCTTTTATAAAGGCACTAATCCATTTACAAGGGCTCCACCCCATGACCTAACCACTGCCCAAAGGCCCCACTTCCTAATACCATCACTTTAGGAGTGAGACTTTCAGCAAATGAATTTGGGGGAGACATAAGCATTTATGCCTTGGAATGCTGTATTACTGTGTAATAGACTTTGTCTATATCTGTTATTTTTTTCTTTTTTTTTTTTTTTGAGACAGAGTCTCACTCTGTTGCCAGAGCTACAGTGCTGTGGTGTCTCTAGCTCACAGCAACTTCAAACTCCTGGGCTCCAGTGATCCTCCTGACTCAGCCTCCCAAGTAACTGGAACTACAGGCATGTGCCACCATGCCCGGCTAAGTTTTTCAATGTATTTTTAGTCGTCCAGCTAATTTCTTTCTATTTTTAGTAGTAGACATGGGGTCTCACTCTTGCTCAGGCTGGTCTTGAACTCTTGAGCTTGAACGATCTGCCTGCCTTGGCCTCCTATGTCTCTGTTATCTGCAATAGAAGCTGAGATTTCAAGGGAAGAAAGGAGAGCAAATCTGTTTTATCTTTGTGTCTGCTCCTGTGCTATCTCTGTGCATGGCTAATTGTAGTTACTCAATAAATGCTAGCTGAAGGAAATGCTACAGAATGGCCTATCCTCATTGGTACATGCAGCCCAAGCAAGGGCCTGCCTAAGCTGCAACCTATGATTAGAAGAAAAGAACCAAATCTAAATTATAGGTCACCCAGGGGGATATTTATGGGAATGAACTTCACAGATGTGCTTTGGGAGCACAGAGCAAATCTGAAGAGGAGCAACAGTCAGAACGGAAGCAAAAGCAGGCTTTCGTGAGTCAGAACGGTACATTTGGCAAACTGGAGGAGAAAGAGGCAAACTCTCAGAAGTCCACTTTCACGAGAGGCAGAGAAGGCTACAGAGAAAGAACCTGACCTCTGGAAGAAGGCACCAGGCCTTGGACATTGGAGGGAAAGAGAGATTATGAAACAGGTTGGATCCTGCCTCCTGAGTCTGTTCCAGTCCAGCTTTGTGGACAGCTGCGTTCAGGAGAAAGCCTGGGCTATTGGAAAAGCCAGAAAAATCTAGTCCCCTAAATCTCTACAAAGCACTGGGCCACAAATAGGTCTATGACCTGCATTAACACTGCCTGTGACAGTATTAAAAAGAGAGCAGGTGAGCAGCGTGATGCCCCGCTTTGCTGCAGACCACGACCCCTTTGGCATTTCAGGGTTCATTGCAGTGATAATGGGCAGCACAGTGGCTGTGCCAGGATGTGCAAGCTGGTTCATGTTCATGTGCACACATGTTCACCCCAGGACACCCCCCCAAATTCCAGGACCAGAGGCTCTGTGTCACCTGTTGCGGTTAAGAATGAGGCAGAGGACACTGGTAGGTGACTTATTATAGCTCACAGTCACTCCAGCGCCTGGGGAGACATGTAGGCAACTTAGGCTAAACCTAGGTGGCATGCTTTCTCCTCTACAGGTTTTGAATGAGCGCTTTGGCATGGAAATAGGAAGAATAAAGCATTCTATAGGCAAAAACATTTCCAAGGAGATCAGGCAAACTCCAGCTCAGCTTCTGATTCATAATCTCTGCCATTATTAATCTGTTAGACGGGAGATCTGCAGATTGTGTGATTTGATCTCAACCAAACAGGGATGGAGTGATATTCCTAACAAAGGCCTGGGCACTGAGAGACAGAATAGACGCCAGCTGAGAGGATGACAGATAGAGAATGTCAGCTCTGAACAGGTGCATGGGGTGTGTGCAAGGACACATTAGCCCCGAGAAGCTGAGTCATAGTATCACAACCAATCCGGAGGCTTGGGATGCAAAGGGCTAAAACACTGGGGGTTTAAAGATGTTAAATGTCACTGGTTCTTTCAGATTTTCCAAGTACCTAAGGCCCAGATAATTGGTGACAATGATGAAACTCTATCACCAGACTTTGCAAGATTCCTCGATGACCTAATCCCATAAATCACAACTCAGAACCATCTGTGGAGTTGCTTCTTTGTAATACAAAGGTTGGGTCTCACTAGATTATAATTTCTGGGGGAGAACCAAACCATCGGTACTTCCTTAAGGTTCTGGAAGGTGATTCTGCTGAGCTGGGGTTAAGAGCACACTGACTTAATCCATTCATCATCAACAAAATTAAGTCTGTTACTGTTAACAGAAGGGGGAAAAGGCTGTATAAAGAGAATAGGAAAGTGTTATATCAGGAGTGGGAGCATAATTTTGTCATTGAGACCATGGATTCTGGAGCCAGATTACCTGGGTTCAACTTGTAGCTCTGCCACTGACTATCTATGAACCTATAGCACATTATTTGATCTGTCTGTGTCAAAGTTTCCTCATCCATAAAATGGAAATAAAAATAGGACCTACTTCACAGCATGGTCATGAGTACTGAGTTTATATTGTTAGAGTGCTCCAAAGAGTGCCTGGCATGCTGTTAAGTACTACATAAATATTAACTATTAATTTTCTAACAATCCAAGTTTTTTCACAGGTCCAGGCCTGTAGTTGAAATTGACAACATAGTCTAGCCATCAAAATAGTCTTTCACATAGTGTCCTGCCTTTGGGAGTGGGAGGTGCAGAAACTTGGAATGTGAATTGGACAATTAGTAAACCGTAGCTTCTATCAGAATAGAAGAAAAATTTAAACTATTGAGAGGATTCCATTATAAGGACCAACAACTAGTGCATTAAAATAGTCATGTGGAAAATATGGTCTCAGGATTAAAATAGAAATCTTTACTTGATGATACTTGAGGTGGAGCAAACAACATGGAATGGAATATATGAAGAGGCATCTTAGAAGGTTATATTTCTAGGGGCTAAAGGAAATTATCTTGGGCCCTAGTTATAGCCTGAGGGGCAAGTCTGTCTGTGTCTAATAAAAGTGTCTTCTGAAAAAGAGAATCAGGAAACTCATAAGTGGGACATCTTGTTTTATGAACACCTGGAAGCCCCCATAAACCCTCCACAAACTGAAAAGGTTGCTTTTACATTACCCATTTTGTAACATTACATACACACTTATTTTTTATTTAGTTAATTATACGGAAGCTTTATTAATTCAGTCAGCCACAGTAAGTTCAAATTAGACTTCTGAAGATTTAACTCATTGGACTCAAAATTTCTCCCATGGTGGTGGGGGCCAGGGATGCTCGGTTCCCTCACCTGCAGGCTCCACTCCAAAATGAGAAAATGGCTTACTCTGGCTGTGGCAATGCCTTGCAGGAGGAGGCTGCCTTCTGCATTTCCCTAAGTTTCCATACTGGGCCAATGACGTCACTATGTCATTGTATCTCCACCAGGTTCCTGAGGTTTTTTTTTTTTTTTTTTTTTTTAAGACAGAGTCTCACTTCTGTTGCCATGGCACCAGAACCTCAAACTCACAGCAACCTCAATCTCCCGGGCTCAAGTGATCCTCCTGCCTCAGCCTCCCCAGTAGCTGGGACTACAGGCATGCCACCATGCCCCACTAATTTTTTATATATATATATTTTTAGTTAGCCAATTAATTTCTTTCTTTTTATAGTAGAGATAGGGTCTCACTCTTGCTCAGGCCAGTCTTGAACTCCTGATGTTGAGCAATCCACCCGCCTCGGCCTCCCCCAGTGCTAGGATTACAGGCGTGAGCCACTGTGCCCGGCCAGGTTCCTGGGTTTATTAATTCTTGTACCTTACTGCATTCCACTCTTTCCTTCAAGGTTTAATTTTCTTATTTTTGAAATACATAACTTTTTCAGCAAAGACCTATGAGAGGTCAATTTTTTTTTAGCTTTTGAAAACATCAGTCACAAAAGGTACTTCAAATGGTTGTAGACTTCTAGATTAAAATTCCGGGTAAAGAGGTGGATCGAACACACTCATCCAAATTTTGCTTCTCCAGAAACCATATGAAAACTATAATACATAGACATTATTTAGAAATGTATGAACCTTTAAGGATATGGAGAATAAAGAGGAGACAAAAACAAACTTTTAGAAGCTAGAAAGAAGATGGATAAATAAAAATTGAACAAGCAGATCAAAGGAAGTCAGATTCGAAGCTGGTTCAGTTTTGCTTTATTTTGTTTTGTTTATTTGTTTGCAATATTATCAAGAGTCCAGGAAATGGTGACATCAGGTAATACTGGAAGTGGGAGAGAAGAGGGTGGCTTAAAATAAGGAGGATTAGAAAAGCTGTTTGAGAAGCACCAGCTTTCTAGATTCCTTCTACGCTCCACGCTGCTGGATGACATCACCCCACCCTAGCAAAAGAATGGATTTTTACTCCCTGGAAAGGGTAAAACAGAGGTCCTCTGGACTTGAAGGGCACAGGCTGAGTTAAGATCAACAGTACCACACTGAGCTGAGTGCAGTGGCTCAGAAGGTTGAGGCGGGAGCATTGTGTTTGAGTCCAGTAGTTCAAGTCCAGCCTGGGCAACATAGTGAGACCTTCCTCTCTAAAAATTAAAAATAATCACAATAAAAAAGAATACCACATTGACACAAGGGAGAATAAATGAATATGTAGACACCGAAGGCTGAGACCCCTGCTTTAAGCCCTGTTCACCTACTCAGCTTCCAGAATGGTGATGACAATACCTTTTCTCTCAAGGTAGAAGAATTGGAAGAATGGAAGAGCCACCTGCGGGGGATCTGACCAGCCCGATAGGAAAATCTTACACGTACCGATATCAGAGTTTCCCCCAACAAGTGACCCAGCCAGACCACCTTCCAATAAAACTCACTAGGTCTTCCAATCAGCTTTTCACTCAGCCACAATTAAACATGACCAGACTCCCAGTAGTATTATACCACACAGATGAAGAACGCCTCTAACACACAATAAAGATCAAGCACACAAGCCACAAACAGAGAAGAACAACTTGGAGGAAGGTTAAACTATGATGGGAAGAGAAAACTCCAAAATAAAACTGTTATTAATATCTTCAAAGAGATAAGAAATGATACTGAATGCAAGGAACAAGGTCAGAATGCTATTTAAAAAGGAACATTCAGAGAACATAAAAGAGCTCTTAGAAATTTAAAACCTGATAGTAGAACTGGAACATGCAATAGAAAGGTTGGAAGTTCAGATTGAATTAAACGCCCAGAAAGTAGAGCAAAAAGCAAGGAGAAGAAAAATACGAGAAAAAATTGTATATGTTATATTATATAAATTTATTTTTATATATTTATGTTTTTTTTTTATTTTTTTTTTATTTTTTTATTTTTTGAGACAGAGTCTCACTTTGTTGCCCAGGCTAGAGTGAGTGCCGTGGCGTCAGCCTAGCTCACAGCAACCTCAAACTCCTGGGCTCGAGTGATCCTTCTGCCTCAGCCTCCCGAGTAGCTGGGACTACAGGCATGCGCCACCATGTCCGGCTCATTTTTTATATATATATATCAGTTGGCCAATTAATTTCTTTCTGTTTTTTTTATAGTAGAGACGGGGTCTCGCTCTTGCTCAGGCTGGTTTTGAACTCCTGACCTTGAGCAATCCGCCCGCCTCGGCCTCCCAAGAGCTAGGATTACAGGCGTGAGCCACAGCGCCTGGCCTATATTTATGTTTTTATATATAAAACATTTTATAAAACTATCTGGAAAGGACAATATCTGAATAATGGGGATTTAAGAAGGAGAGAACAAAGAAAATGAATAAGAAAATAATCATAGAAATAATTTAAGGAAATTTCCTGAATCCAAATGCATGAATTTCCAGACTAAAAGGCTCACAACATTCTGAGAACAATGGATGAAGATAGATTCATAGCAAGGCATATCACTGTGAAATAACAGAAGAATAAGGACAATAGGAAGATCTTAAAAGCTTTCAGAGGGCAAAGGGGTCACATATATTCTAAAGCAAATAACACTTCTAATAATGTAAATATTGATGACTGGTCTAAGCAAAATTACACTATTACTGTGTTAAAAGCATGAGGGTCTGGGAAGTATGCAAGTGCACGGCAGATGCAAAAGGAAGGAAACAAACAAACAAACAAACAAATCCCTAGCTTCCAATGTGGAAATCATTATTCTATTACCCACTGGCCTTTGTTGATGCTATTGAGAAGTTTGTTGACACTCTAATAGTTGTTCCTTTGCATATAATCGATCTTTGTCTTTGGTCTTCTGTAGTCTCTCTAGGGGTTCCAATAATCCCAGGGAAGATTTGATGGGGCTCATCTAGGATTCATTAGGAATCAATGTGTAGATAGCACTATAGTTGTATGCTGGGCTAGTTAACTCCCCTGGACACAAAAATTATATCCATAAAATAAATCACCGGAGAAACAGCAATAGCTTTTGGATGATGTTCAAAGATATGTAATTCTGAAAAGAGACTGCAAATAATGTCCTTTTCCCACCCGTCCCCAATACCCAGGAACTAGATGTACTATAATAGAATGCTGAGTGGAATACGACTCACACGACTCATTCGCCCAGAGATAAAAAGTGGTATGAAACGCCCCAGATTTGGAAGAGAAGTGAAACCAACTAGAGCCAGGCAATTCTTCTAGGGATCATTAAGAAGTGGCCAAATGGGCTTGGTAATCCCCAATCATCACCCAGCCTCTGCCCCACCCTTTCTTCCATCTCCAGGGTATGTAAGAGAAGATGAGAGAGAAAAAGGAGAATCCTGTGAGTTGAGCATTGCTGGTGAAAGATGAGAGTACTGTGGCTTTTCCCTCCTCTCCCCTTGGGAGGGAAAAAGGAAGCTGCCATTTTCCAAATTGCCCCAATGTAAAAAGGGTTCTACATATCATCCTCAGAAATCCCGAGTGTCTTACTGATACCTTATTGCTTAGTTCAGGTTGTTTAGACAATGCACTTACTGATCTGTGCCTGGTACCTATGTGTACAGGTACCTATATGTGCAGAAATTGGGGGGGGGATGATAGGACAGAAAGAATGCAAATGAGTAGCAGTCTGTGCTCACACTATCTGGTGGGGCAAAGGTGCATACGTTTCCTGTGGATCCACAGTGGCCAGGCTCGAGCTGTCTTGCTAGCACCCCACTCAAGAGGGTGACCCATCAAATAAGGAATACCTGCAGCTGGAAGTGGTGGGGTATTCCAGCACAGACCAAAGCTGGGTGAGGGCAGTGGCAAAGGTCAAGGTGGAATGGACGTCCCAGGGCAGAAGATGGATCAAGGGGTTATGAAGAGCTGGAACCAAGACCCCCATAGAGGAATAGGGCCCTCAAAAGGCTGTATCTTTAGTAACCAGCATGTTAGACAACCTGAACTCAGAGGGGTGTGAATGTAAACTGGTTTGATTTTTGTCCATTTACTACCTTCAACCATGCTTTATTGAATCTCTCTTTGCTCTTCTCTAATGACATCTTTTGCAGATTCCAGTTTTCTGACCACTTCCATATATTAAGAAGTCTACCACCAGGAGTTAGTATTTAGACATGTGCATAAATACAGAGGGAAATGATATCTGAAAGGGGACTACAATAGCACCAGTTAGGTGAACATTCTTTCTTTTTTTCATCCATCCTCCCAGCCCCTGTTCTGCAGAAACCAAGACTAAAGAAGAAAGAGAGAAGGAAGAGTGAATGTGAAGACAACACCCTTTCCCCACTCGAAGGCACTCAGCAGAAACCTAGCTGCTGACATGGGGAAATTTAAACAAGACTACATTGAAATTTTTTGGTTGGAGAAACAGGTTTGAAGCTGAATTTCCAGGAACAATGTCCAAAATCATGCTGCAGAAATGGCTTGTTGAAAAAAAAATGCCACTGTCACCCTGGATACCAGGAACTTGACTACACTGGACCTATTGCAATGGTTAATGCCCCCAAAAGTCAGATTCCATGCCAACACCATCCAACAAGATGGAAATGTTGAAAAGAACTTACATGTTTTGTTCATCACTTAGCAATTTAAATCTACATGGGTGCATCTGATTAGTGGAGTCTAGGTCACATAATTTTATTCTAACCAAAAGGGAACTGGGGATTTGAACTTTAAGCTCTATATTGCAAAGGCAAAACTTGTAATATGGAAGTTCCCCCATGCTTAGAAAAACCATTCAAAAGATGATGGGTCACTGCTAATGTGACACATGTCCACGATGGGCAATGTTCAACATAGAGTTTATTAATCATTTCACACCCATTAGGATGGCTATTATAAAACAACAAACAAACAAAATAACAAGAGTTCATGAGAATGTGGAGAAATTGGAACCCTTGTGTATTGCTAGCATGAACAGAAAATGGTGTAACCACTGTGGAAAACAGTATGGCAGTTCCTCAAAATTTAAACACAGAATTACCATATGCACCAGAAATTCCACTTCTAGGTATATACTCAAAAGAATGGAAAGTAGAGACGCAAACAGATATTCATACATCAATTTTCATAGCAGCATTACTCCTGATAGCCAAAAGATGGAAACAACCCAAACATCCATTAATAGATGAATGGATACATAGAATGTGTTGTGATGGTTAATTCTATGTGTTGTGACGGTTAATTCCCAGCTTGACTGGATCACAAGGCACCCAGATATTTGGCTAAACATTACTTCTGGGTGTGTCTGCAAGGGTGTTCCCAGATGAAAAGAACATTTGAATTAGTAAACTCAGTAGAGCAGTTTTCCCTTCCCAGTATGGACAGGCATCAGCCAACTCATTGAGTGCCTGAAAAGACAAAAAAGGTGGAAGAAGGAAGAATTTGGCCCACCCTGCATTAGTGCTGGAGCTAGAACATTCATCTTTTCATGTGCACAGAGCTTCTGGTTCTCAGGCCTTCAGACCCAGACTGAAATCTAAAACATTGGCTTCCCGGGTCCTCAGGCCTTCAAACTTGGACTGGATTACACCACCAGCTTTCCTGGATCTCCAGCTTACAGATTGTGGAATTTCTCAGTCTCCTTAATTGTGTGAGCCAATTCCTTATAATAAATCTTTTTTTCCCTCTTTCTATATATTCTATTGGTTCTGTTTTTCTGGAGAAACCCAAATAAATACATGTGGTATATGCATAAAATAAAATATTTTTCAGCCTCAAAAAGTAATAAAATTCTGATACATGCTACAAAATGGATGAACCTTGAAAACACTCTCAGTGAAATGTCAGATGCAAATGAACGGATATGGCATGATTCCACTTAAATGAAGTACCTATGGTCAGATTCACAGAGACAAAAGTAGAATAGTGGTTACCGGGGGCTGAGGGCTGGAGGGAATTAGTGTTTAGCAGGTACAAAATTGCAATTTGGCATTCCCATTCCAAAAAAAAAGAAAAAGGAAAACAAAATTTCAATTTGGGAAGAAGAAAAGTTCGTGGAGGTGCACAGTGGTGATGGCTGCACACAATGTAAATATACTTAATGTCACTTTATCGTATACTTAAAAATGGTCAAAATGGTAAATTTTGACCAATGGTAAATACATATATATATATATGTATGACACAATAAAAAATATAAAATTGATTAGCAGTTTTGTAAATCAAAATGAAACGGAAATTGACTAATTTATTTTATTACCCCCATACTTTGGTATTTACCCAGATGGTAAGATAGAAGAAAAAAAAGCAATAAAGAATGACTTCTATTATATCTTTGTGTGAGACCCACTTCTCAGCAACGGACAGGTTATGCTGGTGTTATGAGAATTGAATGTTGGAACTTGAACCCCAGAGAATTTAGATAACATGGTAACACCTTTGCAGTCCATGGTCAGTGCAGAATATTGAAAAACCGAGCCTCTGAATAACACTCATCTACTTTCAAGTCTCCCCATTTTGGTGAGTAGAGAAAAAAGATTTAAAAGATCCGGAATGAAGACTAGCAGAATGGGCTTACCGATGACAAAAATATCAAAAGCTAGTTTTCTTTTGAAAAGGTCTTTCAGACTCATTTTCTTCGGCTTTAAAGAAAAACCAGCTATTAACAGAGGCATAAATCAAGGAGAGAGCAACTGAATAATAATTAGCACAGGAAGTTTGGAGCCAAGTATTCCCTGATCTCCAATTGACCTTGAGCAAATTGCTTAAGCTCTCTGTTCCTTAGCTTCCCTAGCTCTGCCATGAAAAAATAGCTTCCCCACCAAGGTGTCAGGAAATTCACAGAATTCCCTGCTATCAAGTAAATCCACGGCATAGAGGAACCCAGGGCAGACATCTTGTTTCTTTGAAACTTATAGAAAAATCTATAAAACAATATATTGAGCAAGAATCATCAAATGTTCTTTTTGTACACACAAAATGATTCAAATAATAAAATAGAAACTTTATATGCAACTGTTGGAGTTTTCTGCGTTATGGATTCCAAAAGTCTAAACACACTGGTTCCCGGTTGCAGTGCAACTCCACCCTATGTCCCTTGCCTGTGTTGTCTTGGTGACTTAATGTGTAATGCTAAGGAGAGGAAGTAACTGCTCAGCGAATGGGCAAGAGGGCCAATCTGTCCCTTTCTTGCCAGAACTTCTGTTTTTTGTTTCTTAATCTTGCTCATCCTCATGCAATTAAATTGCAACCCTGAATCCAAGCACACGTTCCAAGAACCTCTCAAATGCATGATTTACAGACTGCTTAGGAGTTGAAGCAAGCTAATTTCATCCTTTAAATACAAGCAACATTGTTACTTTAAGAGAAAAATAATAAATCTACCAGAAGGATTTTTAGGCTTAAATTCCTTCTCAACGATCTTAAGTTAATTAAACGAGGACAATATACAAAAGAAGATGACCTTTTCCATATCAGCTATAAATACACCATCATTAACGAATTTCATTACAGGCATGAGAAGTCAATGAACAATTCTAGTTTAGTTCAGCATTTCACTTAAGATGATAGAATGGCGGACTGTGTGTGGTTAATGTTTTAAAGTAGTTAAAATATTTTTACAAAGTCATTCTTTAAAAACTGACATGAGCATTAAAAATAAATGAATATACTCTAAAGCAATAAGTTTTGTTTAGACTTCAGGGTCATATTAATGATTTATCTTTCTAGTTTCAGCTACAGATAATTTAAAAATATTAATTAGAAAGAAAGAATTACAGTGCTGACTAGGTCTAACTTACTGCATCCTCTCTTGTAGTTATGTGGCTTTTTATTATGTTACGTTGTTAAAGGGAAATTTGTTTTACACTGATGACAAACTAAAACAAATTCAGCCTTTGTGGCGGTGGTGGGGAAATGCTATATTTCTTAAGCAAAATTGCATTATAATATGCTGACGAATTCAAAGTAACTGTTCTGAGTAATGCATGCATAGGGAAACTCCAGACCAAAGGAACTGGAATGGCAATGACAGAAAGGAAATAACCCGATTGTTGTTGTTTTTTTTCTTTTTCCTAAAAACCGAGCTTAAGTTCCAAGTACTTTTCATTCAACAGTTCCAAATATCTTTCAAGTGTGTCATTCCAGAAATGAAGGAAAACAAAAAGACGTCTGAATGCCCAGTCTGTTCCTATTAGAAATACATGGTTAATTTTCATGATTAACAGGTCTTTTTTCATTAAGCACAACTGGCTCCAGGCCAGTCTGGTGAGAGGGGTGTTGATTAGGTGTCATGAGTAGCAGTAGTAAAGTTTATTCTACTATAGTTTCAGAAGTGTGGGGTTTGGTGTCAGACTGCCTGGGTTCAAATCTCAGCTGCACCACTTGGCAGCTCTGTGACTTGAGACAAGTTCCTTAACCCCTCTGAACCTCAGTTTCTTCTGTAAATGAGAGATGGTAACAGTCACTATCTCCTAAGATGAAAGGAGATGATGCATGCAAAGCAGTTAGCGCAAGCCTAACGTACGATAAACATCCAATAAATGTTAGCTATTTTTGCTATAAGCTTGGATGACTTAACAGCTCCCAAATGCATAGCCCAACTTACTATTCAAAAATTATTTTCCACCCCCAAAGCATGTCTGGAGATTCAAAAATTATTAAGGCAGGGGAAGCTGTTATAAGCAAATGAAACTTTTAGTAAAATTCAGTGTTTTGGTACCCTAGCTACTTTCTGGTATAAATTAGAACAAGAAAACAATTTAATTCCAGAATAAGAAGAAACCATGATGTAGTCCTTAGCACTGGCAAAAGTGTTCTCACAAAGGAGAGAGCATGGTGGAGTCCAAGGTGCATTAGACTTGGAATCAGAAAGAACTTGGATTCAGTTCTCAGCTTGGTCACTATAGAGAGTTAAATAGTGACCCCCAAAGGATATGTCCAATTTCTAATCCCCATGTACTTGTGAGTGTGGTCTTATTTAGAGACAGAGTCTTTGCAGATATAATTAAATTAAGAATCTCAAGATAATATTATCTTAGATTTAGAGTGGGCCTGTCCTTATGAGAGACAGAAAAGAAGACACAGACAGAGAAGGCCACATGAAGATGCAGGCAGAGATTGGAGTGATGTATCTACACCCCAAGGAATGTCAAGAATTGCAGGCAGCCTCTAGAAAGGCATGGATGGGGGTCCCTCAGAGTCTCCAGAAGGAACCAACCTGCCAGGATCTTGATGTCAGACTTCTGGCCTCCAGAACTGTGAGAGAATAAAGTTCTATTGTTTGAGGCCACCTATAATTTGTTACAGCAGTTCTAAGAATCTAATACTGTAACTAAGTTGGAAAGTTAGTGAACCTCTCTGAGGACTAATGAGATCAAGTTTATCAAGGCACCTGGACATAGCAGGTGCTCAATAAATGCAAGTTGAGTACATTCTTTCTCCTCATCTTCACCACAAACCTAGTTTTGTAAGTATTTTTCTCATTTCCACATGAGAAAATTGATTCTCTGAAAGTTGACTGACTAGCCCATGGCCAGGTGAGTAAATGGAAGGTTTTCTCACTCTAGTACTGGTGCCTTTCAACCACATCAATTTGTTCTCTCTCTTGCCTACACCATTTTGCTGCAATTCTCTGTTACTTATTACATCACATCGCCATGCAAGACTAAACTTCTATGTATCCCACAAATCTATAAAATAAAACATTAGCTGGGGAGTGGGAGGGGACAGCAAGTGGAATGTAAGAAAGAAGTCTGAGGAAAGTGCACAAAATCCAAAGGACTGATTATTCATCTCAAATCTGGATGTTAGAGCAAGTTTAATATAACTTTATATTAAACTTTCAGGGACTGTGAGGAAACCTTTCTTAAATTAAGAATTTTTCTGATAAAGAGTAGATATCACTACAGAAGTAGACATCTAATTAATTATAATATCTCAGAGCAATTTATGCCCACCTGAGAATCTCAGGATGGGTTTGAGAGACATCATAACTCCAGGATCACAAAGGCTCTGGATGCTTACAGCCTACCATTCTTTTGCAGGATTCAGGAAAAGTGGCCTTTTTGGATTATTAAAAGACCTTTAAGTTTATTTTAAAATGTGGCATATCTCACATTTTCACTCATCTCAAACATTTGTTTTTATATTAAAATGACCTCCAAAACTTTCTTAGGAATTGAAAAAAACCCAAGTGATTCCTCATCATAGAAAAACAAATGCTCAAACTCATGCATAAAAAAGAATGCACATTAAAACTACAGAGACTTAACACTATATTTTTACTTAGCAATAATCAGGACAATTGAGAACTTTCTGCTTTGTGAGGGTGTGAGGCAGTGGGTCCTCTCACACATAGCAGGAGTGAAAATGTCTGCAGCCTCTGTGGAGATCAATGTGGCAATATCTATCAAATTTTAAAATGCTTACGTCATTTTAGTTCAGTAATTCTATATCCAGGAATTTATAACACAAATATACTTATACACATCCAAAATGATGTATGTTCAAAGAGATTCATACTAGCATTGTGTGGACCAATGTCATTTTTTACAGAATTAGAAAGCACTATCCTAAACTTCATATGGAATAAAAAAAAAAAGTGGCCGAATAGCCAAAGCAATCCTAAACAAAAAGAACAAATCTGGAGGTATCACATTACCCAACTTTGAATTATACTACAAGACTGTAGTGACCAAACCTGCACGGTACTGGCATAAAGGTATACACATAGATCAATGGAATAGAATAGAAAACCCAGAAATAAAACCATCCACCAACAACCAACTGATCTTTGACAAAGTAGACAAAAACATACACTAGGAAAAGGAAACTCTATTAAATAAATGGTGAAGGGAAAATTGTTTAGCCACATGCAGAAAATGATACTGGATTTCTATCTCTTACTGTATACAAAAAATTAACTCAAGATGGATTAAAGACTTAAATGTAAGACCTGAAACCATAAAAATTCTAGAAGAAAACTTAGGAAAAACTCTTCTGGACATTGACCCAAGAAAATAATTTATGACTAAGACCCCAAAGACAAAAATAACAAAAACAAAAATAAATAAATGGAAATAATGAAACTAAAAAGTTTCTGCACAGAAAAATAAATAAGCAGCACAGTAAATACACAACTGACAGAATGTGAGAAAATATTCACAAACTATATATCTGATAAAGGACTAATGTCCAAAATCTAACAAATCAGCAAGAAAAGACAAATAACTCCATTAAAAATTAGGCAAAAGGCGTGAAGAGATATTTTTCCAAAAGAAGATATACAAAGGGCCAGCAAGCATATGAAAAAATGCTCAATAGTACTAATCATCAGGGAAATCCAAATTAGAACTACAGTGAGATACCATCTTACCCCTGTCAGAATGGCCATTATTAAAAAATCAAAAAACAATAGATGTTGGTGCAGATGTAGTGAAAATGGAATACTTACACATAGTTGGTGGCAATGTAACTTAGTGCAACCTCTATGGAAAACAGTATGGAAATTTCTCAAAGAACCAAAAGTAGAGCTACCATTTGATCCAGTAATCCTACTACTGGGGATGGATAAAGAAGTCATTATATCAAAAACACTCACATATTTATCGCAATATAATTCACAATTTCAAAGATATGGAATCAATCTAAGTGCCCATCAACTAATGGGTAGATAAAGAAAACATAGTGTGTATATACACACACACACACACCATGAAACACTACTCAGCCATAAAAAAGAATGAAATAATGTCTTTTGCAGCAACTTGGATGGAACTGGAAGTCCATATCCTAAGTGAAATATCTTAGGAACAGAAAGACAAATACTGCGTGTACTCACTTATAAATGGGAGCTGAATGATGGGTATACATGATCATACACAGTGGTAAAATGGACTTTGGAGACATAGAAGGGGGAATGGTAGGAGGAGGGTGAGGAATCAAACATTACCTATTAGGTACAATGTACACTATAGGGGTGACGTGTACACTAAAAGCCCCGACTTCACCACTATACTATTCATTCATGTATCTAAAAACCACATGTACCAGCCTGAGCAAGAGTGAGACTCCATCCCTACTAAAAAGAGAAAAAATTAGCCAGGTGTGGTGGTGAGCACCCGTAGTCCCAGCTACTTGGGAAGCTAAGGCAGGAGGATCCCTTGAGCCCAGGAGTTTGAGGTTGCTGCGAGCTAAGCTGATGTCACAGCACTCTAGCCTGGGCAACATAGTGAGACTCTGTCTCAAAAACAAAAACAAAAACAAAAACATGTACTCCCTAAATCTATTGAATTAAGAAATAAATGAATAAAAGATTGAAAATACCCATTAACAAAGGAATGTTAAACATTCTGGTATATCTATATAATGCAATACTACAAAGGCAATAAAAAAATGAAGGTTCATTTTACAGATCGATTTGAATAATCTCCATGAAATATTGTTAAGAAAAAAATCAAGGTACAGGACGCTGCCTACACTAGGCTAAGCGGGAAGAATATGTATGTTTATCCTGTCTATAGAGGATCTCTTCAATGCCTCACAAGAAACTAGCATCGGTTGCATTGGGAAAAGTAAACTGGGCAGCTGGGAAAAGGCAAAGGAAAAAGAGGGGGAATGTGATGGTTTTGAAGCCCAGCTGCAGATTCTTTGGCACCCCTCCCATTGGGAGGTGGAGTCTCTGATCCTTTCCTTGAACCCTGGTGGGCCTTTGTGCCCACCCTAATGGATGGAATGGAGTAGGAGTCCTGCTGCAAGAAGTCTGAGGCTGTGTTTGAAAAGGGCATGCAGTGCCTGCAGGCTCCCCGGTGACAACCACTCCAGGAGCTATCAGCTGCCATGTAAAAAGCCCGGCCACCAAGGGGCCACCAGTAGAGAAGCCCGGCCACCAAGGGGCCACCAGTAGAGAAACCACACAGTGGGAGACAGAGGGAAAAGAGAGAAGAGGGATGCCCAAGGTGCCCCAGCCACTCCAGCCCCCAGCTGTTTTGAGTCCTCCCAGCTCAGGCACCAGACATATAAGTGATGACACATTTGAGATGGCTCCAGCTCCAGCCGCTGTCTGACAGCAACAGCGTGAGACCCTGAACAAGAACTGACCATCTGGGTCTGTGCACCCCCAGCTTCATTGCTAAATAATGATGCCATTACTGTTTTAAGCCATGTATTGGGGTGGTTTGTTACATAGCAATAGATAACTGAAAGAGAGACTCTATTTTTTTTGCCCTTAATATGCTTTAAATTTTGAACCACATGAATGTATTACCTATTTAAAAAGTAAATAAAACTAAAATTAGCTCCAAAATTCCCTGGCTTAAGCTTTTGGCTATACTTAACGCTTTAAAATGATTTAAGCAACAGAACTGTCCCGGGTGCCTTTGGTGTGAATGTTCTCTGCGACTTCCTGCTAAGTGGGAGTCTGCCTGGTGTGCCCTGGGGGGTGCCGGGTGCCCCAGCACTGCTCCAAACACACACAGATACAAACGTGACTTCCTCAACAGAGGAAATTAATTCCTTGGCCAATAACATATGCAAATATGTGCCACCATTAAAATTAAATAAATGCATCCCATCAACTATTTTCTAATTATAAAGTGAGGAAAGTGCCTTCCGATCTGACCTTCTGATCCGAGGGTCTGACCATCAGCACCATGACCAGGAACTATGAGTGGAGGGACAGTGTGGCATGATGTGACCCCAGATGCAAGGCAACATGACGTGTACAGCATCACTGATGGATTGTTCTAGCTCCCAGAACAATGAACCTCAATCTACTCAGGTCTTTAAATCTAACTTCAAGTTTACGGGAAATGCAGGTGATGGAGAAACAAGTTAAACTCCACCATGAAGACACAATCACACCAAGTCAGAACATGCAACATTCTACAAGACAAATGGCCTGTTCCCTTCCAAACAACCTTGGTGAAGAGGTGAGGAAACTGGCGTTCTTGTGTACTGTTGGTGTAACTGTGTATCTCCAAGGCCATGTATATTCTTAGCTTAGAAAAACCCCTTTATCCACCCCCAATGCCAACGCACATTCACAAATAAAACTTATGAGTTCATCAGGACATATACCAGTATGAATAATCATCCGAGAACCGTCAAAGCACAGTAATATCATTTAGGACAAACTATTATGGATTTGATTCAATTAAATTCATTGTGCGTATGCTATATGATATTATTTTAGGTACCAGGTATTAACAGCCTAGGTTATAACCAAATGACAGTGAATATTAGTGAAGTAAAGAGAAAATTTTGAAAAATACTACTAAGTGAAGTATCGCAAGAATGGAAAAAGAAGCACCACATGGTACTCACCAACAAATTGGTATTAACTGACTTAACTGACCAACACTTATGTGCACATATAGCAGTAACATTCATCAGGTGTCAGGCAGTGAGGGGGGTGGAGGGGATGGGTATATTTACACCTAATGGGTGCGGTGTGCACCATTTGTGGGATGTACAGCATCCCACTTGAAGCTCTGACTCAGGTGGGGCAAAGGCAATATATGTAACCTAAACATTGTACCTCCGTAATAAGCTGAAATTAAAAAAAAAAAAAAACACCTCATGTAGCTATCAAACTGGAAAGTCGTGAAGTTTTGGGTTTTTTTTTAACTTATTAATTCTTTGGGCTCATGAAAAATCCCTATAACATTTCTAAATTGTTTTATGTATTTAAAGTAGCCTGAGATTGGGTTAGAATTGCAATGTTAAGATAGCTAGTAGATGTATTAGAATAAGTTAATTATATGCAAAATATTTTCATCTATTTACCACGCATGATTGCTCTGAGATTTACTATGTTATCAAAAATGGATTCAAGCAACTTAATGAAATTCACTATTTATGCCTATAATCACAGTGGTGATATTTCAAGGCCATCTTATTAGTAGAAATATTTGTAGTCAACCTATTTGGGAAGCACTTGGTAAAGAAATATGCGAAGTATAGCTAAAGAACATAATTCCCTTTCAAAACTGAGGTTTATTTATCCAAATGTTAGAGCAAATACCAACATTAGTGCAACTGTTTCATTCTTTCCCCTGGAAAACTATAAAAAGATGTCAGGCCACTTAAGAATCTGCTGAGTTTAGAGTGAATTAACGGAGAGTTGTAAACAGTACTTTGCTTTGAGAGAGAGTAAACATTTAGGAGAAATCAGAAGCAAAGATTATTGCCTCTATTTTTCTATCTGGTAGCTTCCAATAAGTTAATGCAGTACCATTCGCAAACCTGTTTAGCTTTATTACTAAATTTAAAAATGATATCATGCTTTAAGAAATGAAGATCTATAAAGCTGCTCCATCTTCCCTGCCATGCTTGTCTCTAGGAATGCCCCACGGCTTGTGAAGACAATGTTTATTGGCCAAAAGTCAAAGAGGGGCCTCATTCCTGGGACTGTGATAATAAAAGGAAATTCAAACTTAAGTATCTCAATAATCACAATATTTGACTCTTTTCCTGTGATACAACCTACTGACATGGTTAGCAACTCCCAAGCCCAAGACTGGCCTACCTCCTGAAAACATTCAGTCTTCCTTCTAGGGTATTGGTTGAGAGGACCTGAGAGAACGAGTTTAAATTTTCTCTTCTACCATTTACTTCCAGTCAAGAGGCCAACTACTCTTTGGGCCATGGTTTCTCCATCTGTAAAATGGGGATAATAACACTAACAACCTCATATAGCTTTCAGAAGGACCAAATGAGAAAAACTAGGTACAGCACTTAGAACTCTGCCTACGACATCATATTTACTCTTTGTATGCTCAAAGTTCATGGTAGAAGACATGGAGAAAGCACTGACATTCAATGATGGATATGGCAGCCTCACCTCGGGAACCTCACAGTCTAGCTAAGCAGCAGACATGAAAGTTAGTCATTGTGTTCTTTTAATTAAGACATATCAATGAAGAGGACATAGAAGGTTCCTGCTATTCTGGTAGGGGTTAGCTGGGGACTCCTGAAATGCCTCAGAATTTCATAGGATAGAGATACTTCAGCAGGCCCTTGAAGGATAAGTACAACTTTCCTTTTCAGTTGAATGATCTAAAACCGCACACATCCAGGAATTTAGTATTGTTTCAATTACACCACATTGCATAACACTGCTACTTGGAAGAGCCAGGGGCATGCTCACATTACTCTTACTCCCATGCATAGAAAATTAGTGATTATAGTTTTATTCTGTCCGTGCATACATAAAAATGGTTATACCTTTCCCTAGGCCCAAGTCAATGGACAAAATATCCCTAGGGTTTAGAGTTGTCCAGAAATTCAGGTGGAACTAGCACTTTGGGAGTTATTGCAATGGTTTTCCTTGGGGAAGGGTCACACCTAATTCCCTCTTGTCTTGAGAAAAATTAGTTTGCATTTATATAATGACACTATAGCTCTTGAAACTGAGAGAGCTTCCCTTTCTGTTTTGGCCACTGGCTATCTGACAATAGCAACTATACAGAACAATGTGCTACTCTTTCCTCTTATTTTGAGTTCTTACCTATATCTGACACCTTTGATATTTGTTTAATTTGTATGGCATGCATTTTTGAAACAGGCTCAAATTCCCCCTGGATGAGAGGAAAATAATATGGTTTTAGAACTCTCAAGTGATGATGAAATAATAAAGTGGTATCACCAGGGCTATTTACTTCTAGAGAATTTACTCATTGACAAATACAACATAACATTCCCAACCATCAGACACCACGGGGATGTTTTTCTGTGTGTGTGTTTTCGAGGGAAGTAGCTTAATAAAACTTTTCTTGCAAAAGAAATCATGCAGATGTATTTGCTAGAGCAAGCAGTCCATCTAGTACCAGAATAGCTAAGGACATACTGGAAGGAGAGTGGTTGAGAGGCCAATGGAAATTCTGAGGCTAGGGAGTTGGAGCAGCAACACCAGCCAGCCCAACTGGGCAGCCACTAGGACCACTTCTCACAGAGGCCTGCAGGAGACAAATGGTGGCAATGGAAAGAACTGGAAGATTATGAGACACACACAATCAAAACTAACCCGATAACCCTATAGGGTCTGAACAAGAGGCTACTTTTGGGAATTTTTTCCAACTCAACAACTCCAGTTTTACTGCTGGGATCAGGATAAAATTCCAAACAGTCACTGTGATCAGAGAATGGTATTTATAAGAAACGGCTCATCAAAATGAGGACTAAAGTGACAGTATTATGTAGACCTATATACACAGGGTTACTGTCAAGGAGGAAAGTATTTCTCACCCAATACTAGGTTCGTGGCTGAGGCCCCTATAAGAAAAGGCAAATTAAGAAGAGAAAAACATACCAATTTATTTAATATAAGTTTTATGTGACACAGGAAATGAACACCCAAATAAACGGGGAAACCTGCATATTTTTATGCTAAACTTGATGAAGAAATGGATAGTTGTAGAGAAGTATGATTGGTCAAGGGGGTGTTACCTAATGGTAATACACTAGGGGGAACTTAGCAAGGCCTGTTTGTTCAGATTCTTCTCTGTGTCCCTGTGACATCAGAGATAAGGACATTCCTTTCCTGTGGGTCTAGGGAGGGCACCTCTGCAATGAAACTTTTACGACCTGCTTCAGGGTGAAGGCGAGAGTGACCTTCCTGCTTCTGCTGTTTTCTCAAATGCAAGAGGTTCCACATTTTGGGGTAGCGTGTCCTGAACCCCATCCATGCACACCATTCACATAGCTACACACACACAACACCCGCATATAGTTCTACTCTGTGCTAGTACATTATGCATATATTAACTCTTTTAACTCTCTCAACCAGCAAGTTTTAGATCTTATCACCTCCATTGTCAGGAGCTGTAGAAGTTAACTCCCTAGCTGGGCACACAGGAACGTCAGCGGTTGAGCTAGGTTTCCATCCCAGGTCTGGGTAACTCTTCTGTAGATGACACAATTTCCACTTGCCCGTGAGAGTTGGGAGGTGTAGGTAGAAGGAAGACTTGCAGATATCTTGGAAGCCACTGAGGAAAAAGCTATTTGAAAAAGCAAGCTTTGTTGGCATGAAAGAGATGAATCCCACGCCTTCTTTTTCCTATTACTAAAACCTAATTTCCATATCGAAGAAAACTTCACACAGTCCAGTTGCGACACTAGCCTGAAAAGACCTTTGGCTGCTTAGTTAGAAAAGGTATATTTGCATTGGAGACAATTCCAACGTCTGTGCGCCGAGAGATCCTGCTCTTAGCTTGCGTGAGTCACAGGCTGCGGCTCCATGATGCCACATCATGAGGAAGAGTTAACAATTCACTCAAGTGCACAGGAATTTAGCTGCATGATTAAAACTTCTGGGTTTCTGGAAACATCTGGAGGCCTAACATTGAGAGACACGGTCTGAGCCTCAATTGCTATTTTGCTTGGTAAATGCCCCTGTGTGAATCACGAAGAGCTAAAAACAGGGAGCAGCAGAAGGCGCAGCAACACAAGCCGGGGTGAAGCCCAAGCTCTCTCCACCATCAATCACAGCAGGGCGGGGCCTCCAGGGGCCGGGGACCAAAGCGACTGTGGAAACCGGAAGTGCTGTGAAGCAGAGATGATGAAGGAGCCCTGGAGCCCGGTGAGGAGGGGGTGAGGATGGACACCCACCCACAGGAGCGCCGGTGGGGGAGGAGTGGACGCTTCAGAGCCCAAAAACAGACAGGAACAGGGGTCCTCAAACTTTTTTTTAAATTTAATTTTGTTTTATCATATTATGGGGGTACAAATATTGTTAGGGTTACATATATTGCCCCTGCCATTCCTCCCCCCCCCCCGCCCCCAGCCTTACCAAAATATCAAGCGTGTCCTAACCCCAGGTGGTGCCCATCGTACCTATTTTGTAAGTGTAAATTCTTCCCCTCCTCCCCCCTCCCATCTGCCCACCACCAGATAAAAGTTTGTTTTCTTTTTCTTTTTTGGACCTTTGGGTTACATTGTATATCTTTGCCTTTCCTTAGGAAGAGTCAGAGGTATTCCCTCCCCCCTCAACAATGCTCGCCACAACCGTAAGATGTGTGTCTCCCCCTTCCCCAAACCCTGCTGGGCACTATCCCCATTTGAGCACCAGAGTTTTAATCAGTCAGTACCAATTTGATGTTGAGTCAATGTGGAGCCCGTTTTCTTGATCTTGTGTCACCTCACTTTGGATAACGGGCTTAAGCTTAATGCAGGATAGCATAAACGGTGCTAGCTCACTGTCATTTCTTAGAATTGAATTCACTATTGCAAGTTCATGGAAACAACCCAAGTGTCCGTCAATTCATGAGTGGATAATTAAAATTTGGTATAGGTCCTCAAACTTTTTACGCAGAGGACCAATTCACTGTCCCTCAGACCGTTGGAGGGCCGTTGGAGAGTGCGGGACACATTCCACACATGCGCACTGTGGGCTGGGGACCAGTCGGCTGCTAAGCAGGACAGGCAGCTGCAGCAGCCGCAAAAACACCCGGCCAGCCGGATAAATGTGCTGGGCGGGCCTCATGTGGCCTGCAGGCCGTAGTTTGAGGACGCCTGGAAAAAGCAAAAGAAGGCTGGGATGAAAGGGGATTCCCAAGAACCCTTGTGGAAGACTGGCAGGGCTAGACATGCTGGAGAAGGCGCTATTATTTATTGAAGTACTGGGGGTTGGGTTTATTTATTCAGGTTGAGGAACAGAGAGCCTTAAGGACATTTGTTACTCATACTAAAAAATGTTCTTGTTAAAAATTGATGTGAGTAATCAGCTTTGCTTCTGGCTTTTGCATTTAAATGGGAATAGAAAGTGAAGGAAAGATGGCATGTATAAGATGCAAAAAAACCTGTGAACAAAATTTTTTTTCTCCAATTAATAATCAGTCCCTTAGAGTCATTCTCCTAACATCAGCAGAAGCAGCAGATAACTCTTAGGTGGAACTAAGGTGCCAGCCACTGCCCTAAAGGCTTTATAAGCACAGTTTTATTTCATTCCCACCGTAACCCCAGGAGGTGGGCACTGTGATCATCTCCATTTTACGGACAAGGAAAATGAGGCTGGGAGAGGGTGAATAACTTGTTCAATACCCACAGCCAAACTCTGTTTGACTATAAGATCGTGTGCTGTTAGGTCACTCAAGCTTGCGATCTCTAGATTATAGTTTTCCAAGCCCTCCCGCAGGCAACATAATATTTGGTCTGTTCAACAACTCTGCAAGCAGGCCTCATTCCAAACCTCAGCGCTGCCCCTTCCTGGCTGTGCTGCTTCAGGCCGTTCCTTTAAACACTCTGAGCTGGGGTTTGCCCATCTCTAAGGTGAGGTTAATAACGGAATCTAATTACACACAGGGCAGTCATGAGGAATGAACACACGATGGATGCTCCAGTGTGCCCAGCACAGAGCGGGAGCTAAAGGAATGGCAGCTGTAACTTAGAGGCAGAGCAGGAGTTGCAGTCTCTCTTTACAGAAAACGAGATCAAAGCTCGGGGAGGCTGAGGGGCTTACCCAAGACCACCTGCTAGGAAAGAGCAGCGCTAGAAACGAAACTCAGGTCATCTGCTGTGAAGTCCAGCACCCTTTCCCCTGAAACTTCTTAACTCCAAGTTGTCCACGACACCAGTTCATGGCGCTGAGCGTGGCTTGGTTTCCCGAGGGATCCAGGCAGCCGCCCTCCCAGGCGACCTCCTCTGCAGGTGCACTTCAGCTCAGTGAAGACAGCTGGAGGCTCTTCCTGGCAGCTTTGGAAGGAAATTTTCCCCATTCTGTTGGCACGAGTGCACAACAGGTTTTGAAAAGTGCAATTCGGAGCGCTTCTGCTCCCAATTTCCCCTAACCAAAGACATCTGCGGGGCAGGTTGCCTGGAGCCCCGATGGTGTGTGATGAACCGCAGGCCGTGTCGTGCTTGAGAGGATGGTGATGTAACTGGAGAAACCTGGCCCCGGTGATAAATGAGGAAATATATTTCTAGCCTATATATTTGTTGGGTGGGGGGAGATTGAGATTGCAGAGGGGAAAAGATTCTCAGATGAAGAAACTGTATGCAGGGCCCAATTTCTTGTAAAGAATTGATAATGAGCTCACTGATGAGTCATCTACATCTGAAAGTTTTCCCCATTTCCTTCACACTGGAATCCGGCATTGCCAGCCTAGAACCAAATGGTGGAATGGGCACTGTTTGCTTCTCTCCCCAACTCCTTTGCTTCTCATTCTGCCTTCTGAAGCCCCTTCTTTCTCCCTGTCATCCACCTGTGCAATGAGGCCAACGTCCCCAATCCCCACCCCCCTGGCACACGCCTCTTCTTTTCCTCTACCTCATCCTCCTTCCGAATGCGACTGATCTCAACTCGGGGTGAGGAGGAAAGCAAAGCGAGTGGGATTAATTCGTACTAAGGTGTGAGTGACTGATGGCCTTCCCAAGGTACTCATGGTTTAAGAATGGGCACATTCTACATGGTAAATTTTAGAAAGATTTTCCCCCAGATCTGAACTAGTTTATCTTCACAAAAGCAGATGATCACACAGAATTCAAACTCCTGGTGTTGATACATATTTAAACACTGACCCACTGAAAAATGTATTTATTGGCTACCCGTGATATGACAGGTTCTGTGCTGGAGACTAAAGGGGGAACAAGAAGGAATCCTTGCTGATACATACTACAGTAGCAGAACCTGCAGCTTCCACTAGGGGGAGTAAATTGGCCACCTGTTTCCATTGGTCCAGTGCTTTGCATGAATGTGTCAGAGGAGGAGGAAGAGGGTGGGGGAGAGCTAGGACTACAGGCAAGGCTTATATCATAAGTGTGCCAGAAGCGTCCATTTAGTTGGCTTTGTCCTCTATGGCCTGCCAGACCCCTGGAGCATTCAAGTTTACTACCCTGGTCGGAGAAGATATTCTTGCAATACGTAATAGTACCAAGATTATTTTATAATGTTGGAAATTTTTGTCACAATATCAAACTTATAACAAAACTTTAAAATATAAGAACGTAAAGTCACCAAAAAGGTGACTATGTTTGTTCCATTTACTCCACCTTACCTCCTCCTATAATGTAAATACTAAAAATTAGGAGACCTAGACTTTTATTCCTCCCTTTGTGTTTCTCACAGGCTGTGTGACCTCAAACAAGTTACTTCATCTTTCTGGGCCTGTTTCCTTATCTGTAGAGAGAGGATTGGATTCTATAATTTTCAAGGTCGTTTAGGTCAAATCGTGTTCTAATGCTAAAATTCTTTGCTGTCTCGCAGACTCCAGTGAGGTTTTAATAAAAGAACTTGGCATTTTTTCACTGGCTACATGACTCAGGAATCTAGTCCAAAGAAACACAAAATAAAGGTTGTCAGAGAAAACAGCAGACTTTCATTTCCTGGGCAAAATGTTTCCTCTAGGACCAAAGAATGTTCATGTATTAATTTCTGTTACAAAGAAAGCACAGAGAACTATAGAAGGGTAAAGATCAACAGAAAGCATGGCCGATCCTATGTAGCACACATGTAAAAGTACAGATTCATATGTGGTAGATGTTTTGGGGAACAAGAAATGAAACCTATAGCCTCAAAAGTATTTTTAAGTTAAAGATAACTTTTAAAGTTATTTAAACTTTAAAGTTATAACTTTTAAATTAAAAGTTATCTTTTGTGCTTCAGATCTGAAAATCACCAAATAAAAATACGGCTTGTCTCATGGGGCTATATTAACAGATCTCCAATGGACCATTTCTTTCGTCTATGCAGTTTAAGACTGAGGTCTAGTCTTAAGTGCTTCACACAGAAAGGGGGAGACTTCGTACCAGACCCTGCCTGGCTAGAGGGTGGAGAGGTTATGGCTCAGGAGAAAGACTCTGGAGTCTGTAAGAATTGAGGGGCTTTTCCAAGGGAAAAAGGAATGACGAGCATGATCAATGAGGCTGTGGGTGACAAGTCCCAGAGAGGAAGCAGCTGGGTGAAGGATGCTGCAGCTGGTGGACTAGTTGTAAATAGACCAGTGCTTAGTCCCTAAGCACTGGCCAGTTCACAAGGCCCCTTCTCCACATACTGCCATCAGGGAACCATGTACGGGGGAAAGGGAGTAGAAGGAATAATTAGGATCATAAGATACTTGTTATAATGTAAAGAAAAGCTAGAGGCTTGCTAGTCTCACTATCGTCTCATCATGCAGATGAGAAAATGAGACCCAAAGAGGGCAAGTGACTTGGGCAAGGTAAAGCATCTCCCCACTGGCATAACTACCTCCCCAGCCCAGGTCTTCAGACTCCCAAATTCACTTTCCAGTATACTTCAAGGAACCCTTCTGCAAGGAGCACATTCCTAGTTGAAAACACGTGTGAGTGACTTAACTTCCCTGAGTTTATCTGCATGTGTACAAGTCAATAGAAACCCATTCAAGTCAATCTAAGTAACATTCCAATTGGTTTGGAATGATTCACTCAGCAGACTCCATAAAATATGACTGCCGAGGAATGCTATTGTCATTCATCGCTGTGATATCAGTGTTTAATCTGTCATATTTACTCTTATTTTCCCCCTAAAATGCCTGGGCTGAGGGTTGAGTCCCAGAGACAGTTACAAAACTAAATCAATGCAAGTGGAATACTGCGGTGGGAATCACGTGCAGCCCAAGGTCATGGGAGAAGCTACCAGGGCAAGAAGGGTGGTGCTGTCATGCCAAGGGGTCAGTTGAGGCACCCTGAGCCAATTCTACAACTGATAGGGTGGGGCTACCAACTACCTTTAGATCTCAATCCATTCCCAGTAGCCTTGAGCGCTAGTCTATGGAAACGCTGACAGTGCCCACAGCTGGCGGAATGCTATTACCTACAGCTGGAGGAGGCTAGCTCCTAACCAAGAGAAACATTCACCCTCCCTTTCCCCACTTTCTGATTCCTACCCACCCCACCTCCCAAATCTCTTAGCCTCAACAAATAGATTTTCTCTATTCAGAGTAGAAAAAAGGGGGCTCTGTCAACCCTGTCACATGATGAGGGGCCCCCTTTGAGGTTTCGCTTACTGACCAAGTTTGACTAGTTATGTCCCATCTGGGTCCTTGTGCTGTTGCATGGTCTAAGACAAACCAATCCCTCTGGGCCTCAGTTTCCTCATCTATAAAATGGACTAGATAACTCCAGTTCCCTAACTCTAAAATTCCCAAGACTTAGTAATATTTTTCTGATCTTACAAGTGGCAGCAAGCTTCTAAAGAAAGTTGTTATTATTTATTATATGTTATAAGGCAGCAAATAGTAATACAATGAAAAATAAAGTTATATGTTTTTAAAAAGTCATTTCTAGTCTTGTGAGATACCCTAAACATTTCATTTCATTTTAGTCTACCCTCACCATTCATTACAGATACAAGGACATAAGAAATAGCTGAAATCATGGGCTGATGACCAGAAAGGAGCAAAATCCCTACATAGAGTGAAATCAATGTTGGGCTCATTATCCATGGCTAGATAACAGCTCCTTCTAGATACACAAAATCTGAATGAAACTATGACTAGGATGGGCCAGTTTTGCATCACAGAACATATCATGGAGCAGTCACAGGTATCAAAGGTTGCTATTGTTTTGTCATTCATCCATCTATCCATCTATTCACTTTTCTACTTTTTAATGTATCTAATCTAAGTTATTAGGCAACCCAAAAAAGTTCAAGCATGTCTTTTTTTTTTTTTAAGGCAAGTTATTAGAAAGTAAAAGGTAACAATGAAAAATATTGCAGCACTGGGTGTAATATTCTTTCCTTTTGGTAACCCAAACTCAGCCCACTCTTGGAACTCAGCCATACAGAGCCAATAATCAAGATAGGAATCCCCAAAAAGAACCAGTTATAATTTAAAATACCCACTAAAGTAGTCATCTGTGCATGCGTATACACTAATTCCCCCTCCCATGGAAGAAGGGAAAGGAAAAAGAGCAAGTCATTAAGAAGTTTTACTCTCAATATATTCATTAATGCCCTCATTAGAAATGTTAGTTCAATGCTTTAATATTTATCTTGTTTGCAAACTCATAGATTGTTCTTTGGCCTTGAAAAATTAAAAAATGTATGAGGTAGGGACCTCCTTAAACCCAGACCCACACTTTGGCACAAATGGAAGGCTCCCAGAACTGAGTGGTCTGGAGTTATGCATTTTTTATACACAGAGAATGGCCATTCTTGTCCCTTTGCCGGGGCCCACGGGCCACACTTTCCCACAGGCAACAGAAGAAGCTGTATCTATCTTAGACAGATGTGCAAAGGAGCAAATCTGAACAGAGGTTATTCATTCTACAAAAAGCAGCAATGCGGTACAACTTGACAACTCTAATGCTTTCACCATAGCCCTTGGACTTCTGGCCAGAGAGACAGTGTTAGGCTACCATCTTGCCGCTTCCAAAAACAACCTAAGGTCATCACCATGCCCTACCCCACACACCTGTTTAGTAGCCATGAAACTGTACTTCTAGATAAAATGTCCTGGTGCTGCAGTTCGCCACTGGAAGGACGTAGCCCTTTCCTCATCCTTTTCTTTCTCTCAATTAAAGTGGCATCTGCAAAAGCGATGTGCTCCAAGTTCAGTTTATGGAAGGTTTATTAAGCAATTATTAATACTATGTAATAATGGATAGCTTGATAGCTGGCTTAGCAAACACCAGCCCTGACTGCACATTACAGCCACCTGGGAAGCTTCACAAAGGAAGGTGCCAGCACCCAGTGGCTAAGAGATTCTGATTTGATTGGTTTGGAGCAATATCTTTAGAGCTTCCCTGGTGTTTGTAACATGCAGCCAGGGCTGAGAACCGGTGAACTGGGTACCAGAGGCACAGAAATGAATATCCAAGTGGTTTTCGGCTAATCTGTAACTGGCACTAACGTTTCACCTTGGGAAAGGCGATCATCAGTCTGGGCTTTGCTGACGCTGTTTCTCAGGATGGCGATCACTTCGGGAAGGAAGATGCGCTATCTGCTAGCCAGATGAATGGCCCCACGTGGTCACCTTTAAATTTCTCTGATTTGTTTCAGCGGCTGTTTCTCACAGGCACAGTTTCCTCTCACAGATGACACGGTCCATTAAACTCTGAGAGCTGATCTCTCCCAACCGAAGGTCCCCAGTGCCCAGCATGGCCATTGGCACAAAGACAACAAACACACCATCGATCTTCGTTCAGCCAAAGTAACCCAGAAAAGCTGATCACAGACAGAACATAAATTTTGTCATAGGAGACATGCCTGGAGAGTTGCTTATGACTAAACTGTTTATAAACCCTCGCTGCAAATGCTATTCTTACTCCTATGGGATAGATAAAAAAATATCCCCCATTATTTTTTGTCTGTTTCCCCATTGAGCAAGAGTCAGTGGTGAGTTCTACCAGCTCAGAGACTGGGCCAGTGTAGGAAGCATCCCAGGAGTCAGGTACAGCTGGCCACTGGGAGGAGCTTGTATCCAAGGGTGCTGCCATGCCACTGGGACCTTCAGAGGGGAGGTAGGGCAGGCATTTCCTGTCTATTTCCCCTCCCACCACAACCACCACGTTCACCACCTTTTTGTATGGGCAGATGTTTGTCTCAGTGACCCTCCTTGCAGTTAAGTTCCTCCCTGGCTAGAATCCTGCCCCATAGCTGAGCCGACTTGCTCTCAACCCCTCCCACAGGATCCCTGGCTGGGGAAAGCAGACCCCTACACCAGGGCCGTAACCAGCAATTCTAGGGTCAAACATTGTCAAATCAGTCTTTCTATACTCCCCACCTCAGCAGCCCAGTCTGAGCACAACACACTCAGTGAGACTCTCTCAACTGATAAGATTTCATCTCCATCCCTCTCATCCGGGCTCACCCCTAATATTCATAGGGTCCAGAGCAAGAGTACAAAGGATGCCTCTCACGTTGTATGTGTCAATATTTAAAAGTTACAAATCAAGTTAATTAAGTAAAATGCATTCTATCCTCCTCCTTGACAAATATACACCTTTGTAATGATGCTTATTTTTCCTTTTCAGCTATTTAACTGAGCTACATGTTTATATTTTCTACATTTATCATGATTTTAACTTGTACTCCTTCCCAATGATATAAAATATTAAAATATAATTTATTGAAATGACACACATCTTGAATATAGCTTATCAAAAATTCAAGTTAAATGTTAAAAATTAAAATTATTTTCATGTTTTTGAAATTTTACTTCTACTGAAATATTCAAAATTATCTATAAGAATTAGAAAGCAAAATACAAATTATGCTTCATGAATATCAAAATCTTAAATTAAAAGTGTTTAAATAATGCAGAAATTGTAAAATTTGCTCATTTTAATAAAATTTAGCCTATTCAAAATTCTAGGCATTTATATCTATCTAGTTGGTGAGATAAAACATCAGTATTATATTTCACACATGCTATGTCTACATCTACACTGATACAAATTTAACAGAAATATTAATTGTTAAAACATTTTCAAGCATTCCTCAGCTGCCATGTGAAGCTGTTACAAATACTATAGTAACTTGTGATGTGTCTCTAACACAGCAAATTGTAACACAAGAAGCAAGAAAATAAACATTTGGCGTTATTGGCAAATAAATGATCGATAAGAATTTATTGTATTCAGGCTGAGTGAAAGGATTTAAGAAGTTAATTTGTCTTTTCTCTCACTATGAGCTTCTGTCATTCAAATGCTCTCAGCACCATAAAGCAGTGTCTGTCTCTGAAGTCATCAGTGGCACAACCCAGAGACCTTTGTGGCATTCGGATGAGGTCACATTCTGAAATTTCGATTCAGGGACATAGGGCAAGAGATGTAAAAGAGTAATCCCTGAGGCCTGATCAGAATATTTTGGGTTATAAGTCCTGCTGAGTCAGTGCTGAGCACCAGATCTCAACTGACAGAGACACTGCTGCCCACGAGCTCCTAATAAATTCATGTGTGTGTGTGTGTGTGTGTGTGTGTGTGTGCGCGCGCACGCATGCGTGTGTGTTGGTGTGTTCCTCTAGAGTGTGGAGCCCAGAGGAGAGACCCTTATTGCCTAGAGTCTCTCTCCATTTATCAAACAGGCTGACTCAGAGCTAGAATAAGCTCTCAACCACAGCTGGGGAAAGATTACATAATTTTTAAATATTTTGATATTGGAAATTCTGCTTCCAACCAAGATGAAGTAATTGGAACTAGACTTACACTCCCACCATCACTTGTAATCTTAACAAAATATACTAAATAACTGGTTTTAGACCTTGAACAACAGGCGGCACAGGACTGTGCTCTTGGAGAAAAAGAAAACAAATGAGGTGAGTTTTATGGTTTCCCTGGCTTTCTGTCTGGGTAACTTTCTGGAAAGTAATGTAGGGAGGGGAATCCTAAGCAGAGCACAATAGAATCACTGAGTCGAAGAGACAGAGACTGAAGTTCAAGGAAGCAAAGGCAGCTGGAATCTATGAGGCAGAGAAAAAGCTGTAGAAATTTGATCAGGGTTCCTCTTGAGCCCATTGCTAATACTAAGCCACGAGTTCATAGAGTAAAATTCCTCCACATCAGTCAAAGAATGACTGGGAAACCATAAACTGAACAATTTTCAGAGCTCACAAGGGTCTGGGAGATGTTGAAGTTCTGATCAGCCAAAGTGGAGAGTACTCAGGGTATTCAGGAGAACCTTAGATGGGTCACGTCTTAATAATGAATGAACTACCCTCAAATTAATGTTTACTCCAGATCTTCCCTAACAGAGATTTTTAAGTAAACCTTGGAAGGATAAAGCTGATTGGCAAGGATTGCTATCTACCAGAGCAAAGCCTAACACGCTTTAAAGAAAGAAAATAAAATCCAGTATTCAATATCCTAAAATTCAAAATGTCCAGCATTCAATAAAAAATTACTAGGCATGAGAAGTAGTAGTAAAATGTGACCCATAAATTAGGAAGAAATCAGTCATTAGAAATGGATCCAGAAATGGCAGATGTAATGGAATTAGCAGAAAAAGACATTAAAATAGCTATGTAAATATGTTCAAATAGATAAGGGAATGCATAAAACTAATCAGAAACTGAAAATACAAAAAAATAGAAATACAGAAATTCTATAGATAAAAATATTCAATGTATGGGGAAAAATTCACTGGATGAAATTAACAGCAAATTGGATAGGGCAGAAGAAAAGATTTGTAAACTTCAAGATGGAGCAATTGAAACTATCTAAACTGAAGTACAGAGAGAAAAAAGACTGAAAAAAATGAACAGAGCTCAAGTAATCTGTGGACAATATCAAGGAGTTAAAAACTCATGTAATTGGCTTCCCAGAAAGATGGTGGATATAAAAATATTTCAAGACCAAGAGAATAAAAACACAAGCCATGGACTGGGTTTGCAAAACACACATCTGTTTTTGTGTGTTTGTTTTGTTTTGTTTTGCAAAACACATATATGATGTATTTGTAAACACATACACAATAACGGACTTGTATCCAAAATATAAAAAGAACTCATAAAATCAACAATAAGAAAGCAAACAACCCAATTAAAAAAGGAGAAAATATCTGGACACCTCACCAAAGAAAATATATACATGGTAAGTAAGCATGTGAAAATATGTTCAACATATGTTATTAGGGAATTCCAAATTCAAACAACAATGTGATACCGCTATATACCTATTAGATTGGCTAAAATCCAGAAAACTGACAAAACCAAATGCTGACAAGAATGTGAGGCAAGAGGAACTTTTATTCAATACCGGTGGGAATGTAAAAGGGTAGTTACTTTGGAAGGCAGTCTGGCAGTTTCTTACAAAACTAAACATACTCTTACCGTATGACCCAGTAATCATGCTCCCTGGTATTTTCCCAACTGAAATGAAAACTTATGTCCACATGAAAACCTGCATGTGAATGTTCGTAGCAGCTTTATTCATAATTGCCAAAAATCGGAAGCAACCAAGATGTGTTTCCAAAGGTGAATGAATAAAAAAAAGGATTGCATTCTTAGAATAAATAGAATATTATTCAGCAATAAGAAGAAATGAGCTCTCAGCCAGAAAAAGCTATGGAGAAACCTTAAATGCCTATAGCTGTGTGAAAGAAGCCAATCAGAAGAGGTTATAATACTGTATGACTCAGCTATAGACACAGGAAATTGGAGCACAGGAAATTGTTGGGGCAGTGAGACCATTTTGTATGATGATACTACAATAGTGGGTCCATGACATCACGTGTTTGTCAAAACCCATAGAATACACGACACAAAGAATGAACCCTAATGTAAGCTATAGACTTTAGTTAATAATCCTGGATCCATATTGGTTCATGAATTATAAAAATATACCATACTAATGCAAGATGTTATTAACAATTTACGGGAAACTGTGAGCGAGGGAGAAAAGGGGCACGTGGGAATATCTATACTATCTGCTCAATTTCTATAAACCTAAAACTGTTCTTAAAAAAAAAGTCTAGTAATTAAAATTTTTAACAACTGAGGCTCACTGAGAGTTATTCAGTACCACACAGCTGTTTGGAGTCATGGTCTACAATCCTGATGCCTTCATTCTAATTTAAGGACAAACCCACTCATTAATGGGGGAAAGATGGGAGAGGAGGAACCTTCCACTACACCAAAGCTGTGTCCCAAGTTACAAATGGAAGCTACACCAGTCAGTTTTTATTCTCATATGTGACTACATATGCTGGTTTGCTTGTAATAGTCTTGGTCTATGTCGGTAGCCAGTATGAATATTAATACTAGCAGAAACCCCTTTCAATCTCAAACCTGATCAATGTGGGACAATTAATTATATGAGATCCTACTGAAGCAGACATTTTTTTGAAGCATATTCTATGTATCAAACACTGTACTAAGACAATAATATGCATTTTCTTAACAACCTTATAAAAGACACTATTGTTAGCTCCATCTCATAGATGAAGACACTGAGACACTAAAAATATTTGACGATATAATGGCAAAAAATGTTGAAACTTGATGAAAATCATAAATCCACAGATCCAAGAAGCTCAATGAATTCCAAGCTGTATAAATACATACAAAAACACAACCACACAAGTTGCTGAAAACCATTGAGAGAAAGAGAAGATGTTAAGAGAAGCTGGAGGAAAAAAGACGCATTACATAGAGAAAAACAAAGCTAAGAACTATCACAGAAATAACCAGAAACTGTGCAAGTAAGACAACAGTGGAACATCTTTAAATTGCTGAAAGAAAAAACTGTCTTCAAGAATTTTGTATCTAGTGAAGATATCCTCCAGATATAGAGCATGTTCTGCATGGTTCCATTTATACAAAATTCTAGAAAAGTCTCTGCTGATCTTTTGGGACAGAAAGTAGTTTGATGGTTGCCTCGCACCAGGAATGGTGGGGTGGAGGTTGACCACAAATGGGGGGCTGAAGAATTTGGAAGATGATGGAAACTGTCTTTATCTTAACTGGTTCATATTTGTTGAAAAGTCATTGAGCTGTACATTTAGAAGAGGAGTGTTTAATTAAATTTAATTAATTAATTTATATCTCAATTAAGTTGATTTTTTAAACCAATTATTATCAAGAACTGCAACAATCACTACTAACTTCAGTGCCCATTGGCACTGAATCCTTGGTTGTTGCACTCTAGTTAAAACTCAGTCCTTTGACTTTTTAGTAATGGCCATTCTGGTACACTATTCAGGTGACAGGTATATGAAAAGCCTTGACTTCTCCACTATGCAACTCATCCATGTAACAAAAAACCCTTTGTATCCCCTAAACGTTCTTAAATAAAAAATGAAAGAAAAAAATACCTTAGTCATACATACCTACTCCCTCCCTTATTCCAGCTGAACAGAAAAGTGGAACTAAGCCTTTGAAAACTTCATGACAGGCACCCACCTCTTTTTACCAGCCAGCTGCCATACTTTGTCTGATAAATGATCCCACAACACTCTACCCTAGATCTAAACAACATCCAGAAATGTAGTCAGAGTTGTCTAATTGCTGAAGCCCAGTTAGATGTAGACAGCCTCTATTCTCCCCACTGAGAACAAACTTAAGTTAGACTATCATCACAGCAAGGATAAAGAAATGTCTACACCGTTTTTGCCACTGAATTATAGAACTCTCTAAATTACATATAACAATCGATTCAATGGGCAATTCAGAAACGCCATGGTTTCTCTTTACTACCTTCCCCATAAAATCCTAGGAAAAGATTCTAGGTCTAAAACTTTAGTGGACATGAGGACCCCCTGACAACCTTCCTTATAATGCAGACACCAGCCATCTAGTCCCCGCCCCAGCTTCTCCCCTGAATCAGTAGGACTGGAGTGCAGTCTGTTATTTGAATTTTAAGCAAGCATCTGATTCAGGCTTTCTGAGGACCACTCTTTAGGAAATAGTGATCGGAACATTCAAAGTGTGCTAGAGGAATCATCTGGAGGACCCCCAGGAATAGAAAGGGTCTAGAGGCTCACAGAAAAGTCATCTGGAGGCTGGAGCTTGAGAAACTCCTAAAGCCCCTGCAGGTAGGGATGGCAGAATGAGCTTGGAGGTTGCCATAAAGAAGACCAAAAAAAGCAAAAGTTGTTCTAAATGGAGAGTGCAAGAAAGAAAGGTTCAGATGGGATGGTCATAAATTGGTGATGAATCCTAGCTTCTCAGACCATCTTACCACCCTTCGGTGAGTATAAGTCTGGTGGGCTCTTGCTTGTTGAAATGATACTTTACCTATTTCTTCATCTTATACTATTGAATTATCCCCCTGTGTCTAGGAAGAAGACTCTGAGGTGGAGATTAGCATGCAGGATCAATGGTCATGGAGAGAAAGGGATGGGAGCAGGACTGGGCAGAGGGAGAAGGTAGGCTGTGATGCAGATGGCCTCAGCTGATCCCTTTGGGAGGCAGGAAACAGGAATGAGCCCTTCAGCACTGTCTCGAGTTGGGACACCTCCACTTTGACCAGTCATTGGATGTGCCCCAGAAAGAGGGTGAGACGTTAGCCAGGGAGACTCTTGTGACATGGGGCAGTTCCTGGAGAAGTCTGGTAGCTGAGGACTGTCTCAGCAGCTAGAGGAATAAGTCCTTGAGCCCAACAGGGGAGCTGGCTGGTCCATCACTTATCTTTACAACAACTACCCTGCCCCAAGCAATCACAAGCACCAGCAATCACAAGCTTTCCATTTTCTGTGTCTCCACGGACCTCCAGCTATCTCAGGAAAGAGCTAATCTATGGTATAGTTGATTTCTGCATGTCTTTTTCATGGTTAGAATGTCAGATCCCTGGGGAAGGGACTGGGTCACTAGTTTATTTGTGTAGCCCCAGCACTCCAGCATGGGCACAGCATCAGTAATTGCTGAATTAAATCCATGGATACCAACATATCAATGGCTCCATGATCTTGATAAAGTCAGCCCCTCCTCGTGGGCTTAGGGCCTGGCTAATGTAAGGTTATTTGGCGGCAGGAAGAAGAAAAGACAGACAGAGAGGGAGAGAGTTGGGGCCAAACCACGTGGCTTTATTATACACTCGTGGACGAGGTTCTGGGGTCCAAAGAGAGGGGGGCCCCAGAAGTCGCGCCCGTTTGAAGGGGCTGAGGCCTTTTATATCCTTTGGGCCTGGGTAGAAACTTTTGGTGGGAAGAGCTGGGGATTTTCCATTGTGACCTTGGGTGGTCATTGAGGAAAGTAGGGGCTGGAGGTATTTGTGAAATCCAGGAGCCAAAACATTCTTCTCCAGGTGGACATCTGGGTGTGGATCCTCTCAGCGGGGCCTGGCAGTTTTGTCCTTGGCAGGTCTGACCTCAGGAGCCTTTTCTTTTTTGAACTAGGGAAGGGAGGGGGCCCGCCACCAGCCTTACAGCTAAGACATGTGGGTATTTGAGGCAAGCTAATGATTTAGCATTCTGTCAACCACCATTTCTTTCACATCTGTCATTTTGTAGAAATAGAGTGAATTTAAATTTTAAAATGTTTCCTTTCAGAAAGAAATTTGATTACCAATGTATTTTGTACTGGCCAAAATAGGATCAGTATTTTTTTAAAAATCTAAGAAAATGTCATTTATTCTTCTGGACTTCTTCTTCTCTTTTCTTTTGTAAACTTAAACATTAGTGTGCTTGGATGCATACTAAAGAAATTAAAATACAGATACTAAAATAAATCACTTACTCCTGATTAACATAACACATCATGCACTTTTTAGTTCCAGATAATTTAGCAGACTAGCGGACGGTCAACTTTCAGTTGACTTTACACAAGGTCATAAGGAGCTGTGTATGGAAACCAAAGTTATGTGGCTCTGATTTCCCATTTATCCCTGGGATATTTTAATGCTCTTCACAGATTGGCAATTGGGGCAGTGCCTGCTAGCCCTCCTCCTAATCTGCCTGTAATGAGCTTCAGTTTTCTCATCTATAAAATAAGAAAACTTTCCCCAGAACTCGAAGATCTCTTCCAGCTCTAGCATTCTTTGATTCTATCGCTTTTGTCACATTGCAGAAAAGGGTGGCTATTTAAATGCTTTATCTGATATTTTACATGCAATTTAAAATGCAGATAATGTCATCATTAGAGCATGACTTTTACTTTAAAGGTAATTTAGCTTAGGATCTCTTTTTTAGAATAGTCATGTCGATTCTTCTTTGAGTAAGCCAATTAAAAATTCTGCTACATTAAAGACTTCATACTAACGCATATGATCCAAAGCATTATTAGCAAGAAATCTTTATGCCAGGCAAGTGGGGGAGGGGTGGAGAGAAGGGGGATCAAATGAGGATATAGGTGATGCAAGGCTGCTACATACCTGTGGGTAGCACTATGATATTTTGCAGAGAATTAAAAAGTGGTGCTTGAGAATTATATTTAATCCTCAATTCTTACAAAATGCATTTTCTGCAGTTTACAAATAAAGGGCTTGGCCGGGTGCGGTGGCTCACGCCTGTAATCCTAACACTCTGGGAGGCCAAGGCGGGTGAATCGCTCAAGGTCAAGAGTTCGAAAACAAAGGGCTCATTTCTGGAGAACTAGAGATACATGTGGGATCTCTGAGAAGAAATGACAAGAAGCTAAGTTAAATGGAGTGCAAAGAAGAGAAAGCTGGAACAGAATGACGTGTTTTTGGAGATGTATGGCATCCTCCAAAACACCACACTTGTGGTTTCCTGGTATCCGTGAAACTTGGACCAATTCAAGGTGTCATATTTGATAGATGGTGGAAGAACTGAAGAGAAACTGGGTTGCTGTTTTTTTTCTTTTTTCTACACTCAGTTTTAAAGCTTTATTGCTTTCTGGGAGATAAATTTCTTCTTTTAACATTATCTATCTCCCTCTATAAGATATGTTACTATACTCCCTGGCCATTTGGGAGCCTTCTCCTTTTGGCTGCCTTCTGATCTTACAATGAATCCTTTTAGGCAACGGTCTTAAAAAAAGAGGAGATTCAGTGATGATATAGAGTCACAGAATTTTGAAGCTAGAAAGGGCCCTGCAGAACAGTGGTGTACAGCTGCACTGTGGCTTGCTTTCTCTCTGTAAACCAACAGACTCAGTGACACGCAGAGAATGAGCCTTCGGTAGGAAGGAAGGCTGTTGGGTTCTAGCTCTCATTTTCCAGCCAGCTGAGGACCTAGAACAAATCACTCAACCCTTGGTTAACTCTCTGTGACCCGCTGCTTAACCTTGAGCTTCGCATTTACCCTTCAGTTTTCTCTTCTGGAGAATGAAGAGTTGAATTAGATAATCACAAGGGCCTCTTTCAGTTGGGAACATTCTGTCCTTTTCCTGATGCCACACCCAAAACTAAAGCAACTTGCATTTCTCTCTCGGCTGCCTGATTCAATTGTCTATGGGTTTCAGAAAATTCAACATAGACATAAATCTTGAATTTTAAAGGAAATAAATTAGGAGATTGGTATTCGTGTTATAAAAGTATCCTTTCCCTTACAGGCATAAATTTCCTTTAAATAACTATTTAGATTTCCACACAACTTTTCAGGAATGCATGTTTGACAGCAAGTCAAGTGTAACCCCCCCCCCAATAATTACCACCCTCAAATTTACTATGTCCCTTCTACTCCAGCCTTATGATTATGCATTAGCAATCTCTCACCGTAACTTTCATGCTATTCACAATTCCTCATATACCTTCCATCTCATTCTTTCCTCTAACCTTCATAGCTGAGCACCATTTTCTTCTGCCCTAACTGAATCATCTTCTCATTGCTCATCATAGTTTTCCTTTACCTTATCATGTTTCATCTCGCTCTTGTAGCTCATGCTGGAGTCCCATAGAGTTGATTATGTAACACCTGGTTCACTCTGAACATCTGGTTCAAGCTTGTCTTATCTGTTCAGGCTGCTATAAGAAAATACTATAGGCTGGGTGGCTTATAAACAATAGAAATTTATTTTTCACAGTTCTGGAGATTGGGAAGTCCAAGTACCGGCAGATTCATGGTGGGGACCCGCTTCCCGGTTCATAGATGGCTCCTTCTCACTGTGTCCTCACATGATGAAAGGGACAAAGCAGCTCTCTGGGGCCTCTTTTATAAAGGCACTAATCTCTACCCTCATGACTTAGTCTCCTCCCAAAGGCCCCACCTCCTAACACTATCACCTAGGGGGTTAAGATTTCAATATATGAATTTTGGAGAACATAAACATTCAGACCATAGCAAAGCTCAAAATCAAAATGAACCCTGTTCCCTAAGTCTACATTATTGTTTTGAAACAAAAGTGAAGTTTCTCTTTACAATTTAACACTGACACTCACCCCCATTCCTTGTTTCCTTCTGAGTTTAATGGATGAAATAAATACTCTCTATGGTTCATAGGTGATACATGTTTTTACATTGTCACTGAGGCAAATCAAATTAGCAATTTTATGAACAAGAAAAATAGGATTTCTCACTTGAGTATATTAAATTCTTTGGAGAAAGGTGCTATAAAACTCTAGAATGTTATGATTGATTTTTTTGTCAACAAAGAAACAATGCAGTTCTTAATTAACTTCTCAGAAAATGTGCAGCATTCCTAAAAAAAGAAAATAGATTTATTTTCCATGAGATGTCTCAATACTTCAGAAGTCCTGCTAGAAATATATCTCTTGATTAAAGGAGTATGGTCTACATTTTGCCACACAGGTTAAAGTCCTCAAGAATTTTTGTATCTATATTCTGCAAGGTTTGGTCTTCTTGTGCCCAAACCACAGTGGCAATGATCAAGCCATTTTCATAGCAAAAATCCCTTTTTAATACAAGAAGTTGATCCAATGTGGAAACAGAAGGAATCGTTTTTTCCATGAAAAGTAGATATCTACTTCTAGTAGTATCTATTTAACTTGGAATATGGCTGCACTCTGTAGCGTCATTCCTGGTAGGACATTTCCAGCATTTTCCTAAAGTTACTAAGGTTTAACTCCTTTTATAAAATATTCATTCCATGCACAGAAAAAATTCTCTCCAGAGACCTGATGTGATTTGGCTAAATTGACACAGTGAGTTGATGGCAGGAAAAATTGAATTTCCTGAATTTTGATGTAGTTTCAAATTCACATGAAGAGAGAAAACAGTAAAAAATAAATATCCTCATTTTCTATTTCACTTTTTGTCATTTTGAGATGGCTACTCTGTTTTAACCCAGACTAATCCTGAAGTACAAACATCTTGTTAATTTTAATTTCTTTTTTGTTGCCTTTTATACAACTTCAGCTTATAAAGGGAGTTTTAAGGTCTTCACTAGTACACATTCTATGATAATGTTAAGATTTTAAAGTTACATATATTTTATAATTTACTTTGTAGTATCTCTTGTTTTCAGCTACATTAAAGCCAAAATTGGATCGTGCTCACTCACTCTCTCTCTCTCTCCTTTATTTACATTGACAATTTTCCTCTTCTTTTACTAAGTTCATATGTGGGCAATATAATTATTGTATTTACTTTAGCACCTCTAAAAGTCATTACAAATATGGTAAGTTTTAATTGTTCATGAAAATCAATTTATATGCAAACAACTTAAAATCTATTTTCATTCCCTACAATTTGCATTTCTACATTTCAGATTTGCTTGTGCAGCAATAAGATGTGAAATCTGATTGCTAATTGCCTAAGTACATAAGGCAGTTTCAAGACAGGCAGAGCTACCACAATTTTCACGGAACACGTGTCAATTAGGAGTCTGTTCTATGATTATGGGAAGGTGTGCAGAAGAGGACCAACTTTCCCTGGGGCTTATTCAAACACAGATAATGACAGCAGATGAAAAAGTGGCATATTGCCAGTGATTCATTCTTTTCATTCAATTCCCCTCCTGACTCATGGTTATTATTTTGTTACCTGTGTATGCACAAAAAAGCAAATAAGAGCATGATATGAAATTGTGTTTATTCTCTTCACTTCTTATCTTCAGAATGCAATTTTAGAATAGCCCATGAGAGGTGAAATCTCTCAGGTAGACTTAATGATATCCTGGGCAATGATCATTGTGCAATTCTGATGCCTTATACCGGCTTGTAAGGATCATTGAATTTAAAGCTGTAGAGCCCCTAAAAAATTATCCAATCATTCCCACTCACTGTGTAGATGAGAAAGCTAAGGACCAGAGAGACTAAGTGACTTGCCCAGTGTCACACAGGAAAGACAAAAACCCAGGAAAGATGGATTCCCAGACCAGAGGTTCCTCCCTTCTTCCCCTCCAAAACTCTATTTCAATTTCTTTCTCAGTTATACCTTTTATGCAGGCAATTCAAGGGTTCCTGTGCTCTAACAGGCTAGCCTAGAGGAAGGTTGTGACAACAGAGCATGGTAACAGTCAAACGTTTAAAGAGGCAACACCCTGATAGAGCAATAAGTTAGGTCTTCGAAGCTCAGTGTTCTTTCTATTTCTGGGTTGCCATGATCGAGTTGTTCAGCCTCACTGAGCCTGAGTGTTCTCAGCTGTAAAATAGAAAGGTAAAGAAAAGACCAGATGAAATAGTGTAGGTGGAAGCAGCTGGCACAAACCAATGTTCAATAATATTTGTTCCGTCTGAATTGATTGGATAATTCAGGCTCCCAAGTAAATGGGACCCATGAAACCACTTGAATCCTGATTCCTTATCTCAACAAATTATTCCATTGTACCCATCCAGTTAAATAATATTTATTGAGATTTTTTGATAGAGGCCAATCTCACTAGGATGTGGGTTTGCAGGAGGGGGGTAAACTCACAACTATAGGACACGGTGTGCATTGTCGAGGGAAGGGCAGGCCTCTAACCCCCACTAGGGAGAGGCAGTGATATAAAATGTAACCAAAATGTTTGTACCTTCACAATATCCTGAAATAAAAAAAAAATAAATTAAAAAAAAGGAAAAAATATTTATTGAGCACCTACTATATGCCAGCTAAGCACTGTGCAAGGTTCAAGGGATGAAATGATAACAGAAAGACATGGTCCCTCCTCTTTCGAGCAATTTTACAGACTAGGGGGAGGAGACAGAGGTGAGCAGTCAGTGACCTGCTGTGATAACACAATACAGAAGACGGGCCCTTAACCTAGACTAAGCAGATCTGGGAAGGCTCCTCAGAGGAAGCCTCTTGTGAGCTGAGACCTTACTAATAAGTAGGAGTTACCCAGACCAAGAGGAGTGGGCAGAGTGTTTCAGGAAGAAAACACAATATGAAGATCCAGAGATGAAAGAGTAGAGGAAATAAAAGAAATTGATTACGTTGTGGTTAGAATGTGAGGGTTGTGGGTGACAAACAGGTAGGGGCCAGGTCTTATAGGCCAGTTTAATGCACTTGAACCTCATCCTAAGAGCAATAGAAAACTTCAAAGAATTTTAAGTAACAAAGTGAAACAATCATATAAATGGCTTTCTTGATGAGAAATCAATTTTTTTAAATTTTGAGGGTTTTTTTAATTGGCATAATCGTATCTATGCATATTCATTTCAATATTTAAATAACTCATTCTCTTTTGCCCTAAATCCATGCAAATCATTTCTTAAATTATACCCACCACCACTGGACCTTCATCTTAAAAAAAAAAAATTACATAGGCAAATTGCTTGGTTTTTACTCAAAATGACAGCAAGGTCCATAATCACAAGTGACCAGTCAGGATGAAAAAATACTTACGAAATCAATGCTTGGACTGCACAACTGCAGTTAAAATTTTCGGCATTCAAATGAAGAAGAAAAGACAGAAATGATGGGGACAGGAAACCGAAGAGTAAACAAACGAACAGAAATGTGAACATGTCATATTCTCAACTGTGAGCCAATTAAAATCACCACACCCAGCCTATTTGCTAGAGGCAGGCAGCTCCGGAAAGCTGGAGCACCGTGAACTAGCTTTACCAGACAAACCAGGTCACGCCAAGCAAACTGGGACCTCGGTGGAAAAAAAAGATGTATTTGTGTTTGCCAGAAGTGATGCCACGACCAACAAACTTTTCCTGAACCTCAGCCTAGAATGTGGCTTTGCCAGCGCACCCAACAGCTGGGGCTCGGGGCTGAGGGCTGGTGAGTCAGGACCCATCCCCTGTGCATTTGGGGGCCGGGAGAGAGCACTGCACTTTGACATCAGAACCCCTCTTGCTAGTGGGAGACCCTTGCCACCAAGTGGAGGCTAACTTCTGTTGGGCGTTGCTTTTCATTATAAAATCCACGAGCTGTTATACTTTGTAGAGAGCTTTACTCGAACATCTCCTGCACCCCAAGCGACCTATAAAACAAATGGGAATAGTAATCACTTGCATTTAGAGAGTATGTTTCCCTCTAAAAGCCCAAAGCTTCAGATTTTGAGCACAGTGTTCTTTGGGGAAAGCAGTCCCCTCATGCTGGAGATTTTATTTTATCAAATAAAAGGATTTATGGACCACAAACAATGGGGAGGGTAGCAGATGAAGGGGAAAGACTTGAACATCAAGAGGCCTTGAGCATTAGAGATATGACTGTTGTTTTAGGAGACGGGAATAAGGAAAGCAAGGGAGGGATTTTTGCAATTTCTGTTAAGTTCTAACTTGTAGCACTTGGTTGCTTGATTGCATACATTATACACAACTTTTTATTAATAACATTATGCATAAAGCACAAGTTTATTGCCCCCAGATTTAGAAAATACAGATAAATGAAAAAGAGAAAATATAATTCCACCACTGAAATATAATCACCGTTAATACTTTTGCATCTATCTCTCCAAATTTCTGTTGCTCTAGCTCTCCTTATACATAACTATACATACACAATCTCAGTTTTATATGTACATTTCTACATCCATACATGTCAAAAATAGGATCAGACTGCACATACGATTTCTGAATATTTTTTTATTCTTAATATTTGTGAACATCCCTCCCTGGAATATAAGCTTGATGAAGGTCTGGACTTTGTTTGTGCATTGCTATTTTCTTTTAGCATCTGGAACAGTAACCCTCCTATGGTGGGCACCCCATAAATGTCTATTGGATGAATAAATAATGAATACATGTTGTTCCAGGTCAGTCAAGTATAGATATTTATGTATGTGGCATATTAATATATAATGAAGTGTATATAATTAAATGTAAAAATACACATTATACAAATAAAATATACAAATACAATTAGCAACTTAGTTCTGCTACCTGCACGTCAGCCCTAACATATCCACCCCAGGGCAACCGCTACCTCTCTATGAAACCCCACTCAGGCTCCCTTCTCACTCTCTCCTTCCTTCTCTCATTTCCTTCTCTCACTCCTGTGGAATGTTCTTTACTTCTTAGCATTTGGCACCTTCCATTTTGCTTTATACATATTTCAGTCCGTGTCTCTCTATCTTGATAGAGTACCGCTTCAGTGTGGCATCTCTGTCTAGTTTATCTTTATTAATAATAGTAAAAACTAATTCTACATGTGTATTAATCATTTAATGTGTGTCAGGGACTATACTAAGTGTTATGCGTGCATTGTATCCTTTAATAGTCACAACAGCCCCGTGAAGTTGGTGTTACAATTATCCTCATCTTCTACATGAGTTATCTGAGCCTTGGAAAGGCAGAGTGACTTGCCCAAGACAGAGATGGCCCCTGGAGCCTGCTCTGCTCATGTGGGACATGGACCAGAAGTGCCCATGTATACTGGGGGAATTAAAATAAGTAGTCCTTAACCACTCATGGGCAGGAGCTGGTGGATAAATACCCCCAAGATCCCTCTCCACTCTGGTAGAGTAACTTAGAGGTCCATATTCCACACTACCTCCCAGAGCTACCAGAGAGAATAAACTTGTTGCACTCCATGGTAAAGTGCTTGACAACACATCATTTATTGGCTGCCTTATCTTCCCTGTTTTACTTTCTCCCTCTTTCATGAATATTTCCTGGAATCACTCCCCAAATAAATTACTTGTACTTAAATGCTTGTCTCAGAGTCCTGCTTCTGTAAGCAGAAGTAGGGCACTCTTTGGGGGCAGAACATGTACACAGATGCTGTCTTAGTCCATTTGTGTTGCTATAAAGGAAACACCTGAGGCTGGGCAATTTATAAATCTGCTACTAAAAGATATACAGAAAGTTCCATGGTCATATAAATTTAGGAAATGTGTTAAACAAAGTCAATCAGAATTTTTATAGCAGGAATTATTCTAACCTTTTGTATGCTGATTGAGTGCCCAATATACAAAAAAAAAAGAGGGATACAATATGGACAATCACCCAGATTATTTGTCCATAAGATTCTTCTTTTTATTTATTTTTTTAGCGCTTTTTTTTTTTTTAGACAGGGTCTCACTCTGTTGCCCAGGCTAGAGTGTCCAGTGGGTTTTTTTGGCTTGTGGTTCTGCAGACTGTACAAGAAGTATGGCACTGGCATCTATTTCTGGTGAGGGCTCCAGGGAACTTCTGCTTATGGCAGAAGGAGGAAGGGGAGCAGGTGTGTCACATAGTGAGAATGGGAGCAAGAGGAGGGAGCTGCCATGCTTTTTTATACAACCAGATCTCCAGATCTCATGTGAACTAGCAGAGCAAGAACTCACTCATGCCCCATGACACAAACACTCCCCACTAGGCCCCACCTCCAACACTGGGGATAAAATTTCAACATGAAATTTGGAGGGGACGAATATCCAAACTATATAAGCTGCCCTCACACCTCAGTCTTCTCCTACATGGCACCTCCCCATTTAGGAATATTGGCAGCTAAGAGACCAAAGTCTTGAAAATACAGAATGTGAAAGCATTTCCCAATATGATTCCCTCATCTTTTAAAAGATGAAGCCAAAATTAAGTGGGCCCTATATTCCAGGGTTCCAGACCTAACAGAGATTTTCCCAAACCTTTTTTGGAAAGGTAGATCTGCTACTAAAGGATATAAAGAAAGTTCCATGATCATATAAACTTAGGAAAAGGGTTAAAAGAAGTCAATCAGGATTTTTATAGCAGGAATTCTTTTAATCTTTTGTATGCTGATTGGGTGCCCAATATACCAAGAAATGAGGATACAATATGGATAATCTCCCAGATTATTTATCCATAAACTTCCTTTTTTGTTGTTGTTGTTGTTGTTGTTGTTGAGACAGACTTTCACTCTGTTGCCCGGGCTAGAGTGTCCATAAGCTTCTTGAGGGCTGGCAGTCTACAGAACATAGAGAAGGAAACCCTGCCCACCTCCAAACTAACCCATAGACAGTCCAGTCTTGCCTCCCTATTCAGCCCTGTCTCCCTCCACCCTTTCCTCTTATCTGCCCCCGTCTGCTGCCCAGGCTTCAAAACAAAAGTGTTGCTCAGAATTCTCCAAATGCATCAGGCTCATTCATACCACTGGGTCTTCGTGCATGAAGATTTGCGGCCTGGAATGCCATCCCTCACTTTCACAGCTGGTGAATCCCCCTTGGTTGATCTTTACAGATGCACCCAGAGATTACTTCCTTTGAGCAAGCTTCTGCAGCAACCTATATTTTATCCACCTGCATGTTCCCGTCATTTTGCAAGGGACCTAGAACCTGCATAGCAGGTACTTGTACGAGTAAATTCAAGGAACATAGGAGTGAAACAAGGTATGAAGAAGTGATCAAATGATTTGTCTAAGATCATTTGTCTAAGATCAAATGATCTTAGACAAGTCACACTTCTTTGAGTTCAAAGCCAAAAATAGAATGTGGTTTCTCACTCATATTTCAGGTTCATTCCACTATTTCTGTCCACATTTCAGAAATCAAAGATGTTATTTAGGGAATTTGATAATTCTTTTTTTTTAATGGTAAGATATACATAACATAATTTTATCATCTTAACCATTTTTAAGTGTCCAGTTCTGTAGTGTTAAGCACATTCACATTGTTGTGCAAACAATCTCCAGAACACTTTTCATCTGTCAAAGCTAAAACTCTATACCCATTAAACAACTTTCCATTCTCCCCTCCCCTTAACCCCTGGCAACCACCAGTCTACTTTCTGTCTCTATGAATTTGTCTACTTTAGACACTCACATAAATGGAATCATATAGTATTTGTCTTTTTGTGACCAGATTATTTCATTTAGCATAATGCCCTTAAGGTTCATCCATGTTGTAGCATGTATCAGAATTTCCTTCCTTTTTAAGACTGAATAATATTCTATCATATGGATATCCCACATTCTGTTTACCCATTCATTTATTGATGGATGCTTGGGTTGCCCCTAATGCCTCAGTAGAAGGGCTGGGGCATAAAAGGCAACAGGATGGGAAAATCTCCACCTTTTTGTTGTGAAAGATGCTGTTATGAACATGGATATACAAATATCTCTTCAAGACCATGCTTTCAATTCTTTTGGGCATATTTGGTGATTCTTTTTTAAGCATATTGAAGTTTTAACATTTTCCTTTACAGTCAGAAGGGCACTGAATAAGAACCTAACATCTCTCTTGGTTAGCTATCACCAGAAGCATAAAACCAACAATTCAATAAAGACAAGCATTGTGCCAATTAGGACTCTGATTACCTGTGACAGAAACCATCTTGCTCCCGCCAATGAGGAGATTTATCGGAAAGATTTGAGGGTATCTTGTAGTATCTCATGAATTGTTAACTCCACAGAAGACAGACAGTACTGGGCTTTAAAAACAGCTGGAACTAAAACCCTCCAACCCTGCATTCCCACTCTCTCCTTTCTACAGCCCTGCTCTGTTTTCCTCTTACCGCACACTGGCTCCACTTGGAAGAAAAATGGCATGCAACTCCCCTCTCGTTCACTGCTGTGGTTCTATCCTCTACTAAAAGACTAGCCCAAGGTTCTGCTCTCTCAGTCCAAAATTCAAAATCTCAAGGAAAAGACTCATTGCCCCTACTTTTTAAACATTCCCATCCCACCAATGAAGTGTGACTAAAATAGCATAGTCAGACTGTCCAAAATGGCTGCTCCCAGCACAATGCCATGGATGTGTGCGTTGGAGAGCGGAAGACAGTTATCAACATGCCATAGGTCCAGATATGTCCACTAAGTCCTCAGTAGAAGGGCTGGGGCATAAAACGCCATGGGATGGGAAAATCTCCAACCATTCCCCTCCTTGACAAACACTCTCAGGGAGTTTAAGGGGACGGGATTGTGTAGGGAGCAGTGAGCTCTGGAGTAGAAAAATACATTAATCAAAGTCCTGTCTGACCAACCAAATGAATCCACAGATAATGAGGCAGGAAAAAGGCCTGCTGGCCCTGAGATCTCTTTAGAAAAGTTTTTCTGTCATACAGCAGGTCCAGCAAGAGACTTGAGAGACAGAAAAGAAAAATCAGGCTTCCCACAATATCAAGCAAGTCCAGAGGCCAAGATTAAAAGGGAAAAATCATGACATCCAGGGAGATCCCAGACAATAACATTTTCAGGAGAGAACACCCAGGCTCAGGTACCTCCAAGGCATCTTATTTGGTAATTAGGTGGAGAAATGCAGTTGGTCACAGGAAGCAGAAGGAAGGGCAGAAAACTATTGCTCATAATCAAAGCTAAACCCCACATCACTTGAGGCCTGTCTCTGGTAAAACGTTTCTCCTGTTTGTTCATTGATTCTGAATGTTAAGTAAGTCTTTCCAGCAGTGGTTCCAGGGTGCTGGAGCAATGAATCTCAGACAGCAAATGAAAAATGAGGGCTGCAAAGTTCAGGCAATAATAGAAAATTAAATCTTAACTGAGCTGCTGTAAATATCACAAGCAGAAAACAGAGTGCATCAGCAAACTGTGCTGGCAGTGAGGGTAATGAATTTCTCCTCTCTGGACAAAATTACCAGCGGTGCATAATAGAAGATTCCCAGGTCTGGAGGGTGAGGAAGGGGTTGATGAGGAAAGAGAGAGAAAGGAAAACAAGTATTTGTAAATTAAAGTGTCTCTTCAGTAAAGTGCAATTTTTTTTTGCAGACAAAGCCAACAGCCTAGCTCAAATGACCCTCTTATAATAACTCACCTAATGCAATGCAAGCTTCCACAGGCCATTAGTTGTCACTCTCTCATGGCACTCATCATTTTAGCTTATCAGTAGTGATTTGTGGGCCAAATCCTAGCACTCTGGGAGGCTGAGGTGGGAGAATCACTCAAGGTCAGGAGTTTGAGACCAGCCTGAGCAAAAGCAAGACCCCGTCTCTACTAAAAATAGAAAGAAATTAGCTGGATGGCTAAAAATATATAGAAAAAAATTAGCTATATGGTGGCACATGCCTGTAGTCCCAGCTACTAGAGAGACTGAGGCAGAAGGATTGCTTGAGCCCAGGAGTTTGAGGTTGCTGTGAGCTAGGCTGATGCTAAGACACTTTAGCCCGGGCAACAGAGTGAGACTCTGTCTCAAAAAAAAAAAAAAAAAGTTATTTGTGGACATGTCTTATTGCCACATTTAGATTATAAGGCAGGGGATAGGACTTGTTTCCTTTGTTCATCTCCACATGCCCCACAACATCCAGAACAACTAGCATTTATCGACTGCTTCCAACATGCCATGCGCCGTGTGAGATGTTGTGGCGCCGTATTTCTATGAGGTCTTCCGAAATACCCTGCAAGGCGAGCAGGACTGTCACATATTACCGAAGAAGAGACTACAGCTCAGAACAGTAACTAACTTGCCCAAATTCACGCCGTGACAGAGCTGAAATTTGAACTTAAGTCTGCTGAATTTCAAAGCCTATGCTCTTTCCTCCCTGCTATACTACCCAGTTGGCAAATAGCCATCTTATTTTCCAATATGCAAGCTAATAAACAATAACTAGTTAATTTTATCAAGGGCTTTCTCCAAACCATGTCCTGTGGTAGATGTTTTTGTTTGTTTGTTTGTTTTTGTTTTTTTTTAAGTTGTTTATTGTAAGATAATTTACAAATATCTTGCTGTCTTCAGTAATTCAAACAGTGGAGCAACAACTTCTTCTGACAAAATAGCAGTAAGTTGTTTATATGTATTTATTTCAATTCATCCTCACCACAGCCCAGGAGTTTGGTGGTATTATTATCCCTGTCTGACAGATGAGAAAACTGAGGCTCAGAAAGGTTAATAAAATTGCCTAAAATCTAATGGCTTATGTAAGTGGAGCCATCAAGATGCTAACCCAGCCTGTCAGATTCCAGAGTGGTATGCTCTTAATCATTATCCTATATTGATTTCAAAATAAAAACTGAGCACACACACATACACACACCCAGCTAACATGTTTTGAGCAACTACTCTATGCCAGGTTGTGTGGATTTTGTAATTCAATCCTTACTGCAAACCTCAGTGCAAAGCAAGCATTCAATAAACTGTGGAATGAACGAACAATTGAAAATAAAAATAGAGCCACAACTGTCATCACTTGCTAAAGTAAGGAAAATCCAGACTCCCCTGTGCTAGCATTGGCAACAACATGGGTCCCAAGTTAAAAATAAAATGAGTATCAGAAAGACAAATGAGTATTAGAAACAAAGACACATAAGAACAATCCATACAAAAGAAAGAAAAGATTTTAGTTTGAAAAATGAGTGTTGCATAAAATCAATAACGAGAACCCCGCCCCCCCCCACCCCATGAGACAGGCCTCCTCTGCTGCAATAGCATCTTAAATGAACTGTGCCAGAAAAGCAGCATTTACACATAAAACAATCAGGAGCCCCCAACTTAGGCCCAATTGTATATCAGAAACGTAGCCTTCCTAAGTGGAGGACAATTCTGTGGGCTACGCCCAGATGAGTTAGATTGTGATATGGCAGCCTTCCAAGTGTAGAGGGATTTGGACAAAATATTAAAATGTCTTGGGTCTACCCTGGCTTTTCCAAAGTAGAAATTAGTCATTTGTGCTAATCTGCCCATTGTTTTGCTGCCACCCTAGAAGCTAGGCACAGCCGTATGACTTGCTTTGGCCCATGAAGCGGGACCAGCAGTGATGTGTTGCGGTCAGGCAGAAGCTTTAAGAATCAGTGCATAGTTTGCGATGCTGTCTCATCTTCTGTCATGATGATAGATGATATTCTAGAAGGCATTTTTCTTTTACCTTGTATCACTGAGTAAAAATGACATGGAGCATAGCCCTGAGCTAATTCACAGTGGAGACCACATGAATGAGAAAAAAAAAGCAAAAAAAAAACCTGTTGTTTTAAGCTGTTGAGGTTATTGTTGTTTGCTACTGCAGCAGAACTTAGCCCAACCTGACTGAGCTGCCAACAACCACTGAGCTGTGTGACCTTGGGTAAGGGTCATTTACATACTGGGGTATCAGCTTCCTCATCTGCTAGCCAAAGGGATTAGCCTAGAACAGGGGGCATTAATCTAGGGGCCCATGAGTGGTCTTCAGGATGACAATGAATCAAAAAATATTATAGGTAAGTGTGTGTGTGTGTGTGTGTGTGTGTGTGTGAAAGAGAGACACAAGCACGCAAGACAGACTACATGGTTTTCTTAGGAGAGGGCTCACTGCTTTTTCAAATTTGAAGAGGGTTTGTGTTACTCGAAATGAGGTTAAGAGCCTGAGTAATCTCTAAGGCCATTTGCAGCACTAATGTGCTTTGTGCCTTCTAGAGCAGGGAAAAAAATATAGCTAATTAGGTTCTTCTCTGATCTGGTATTTCAGAACTTGCCTTGAGTCAGATTTTATTAAGGTTCTTTTCCAATAATTACGTTTAAGAGTTCTACTTGATAGAATTACAAATATCGAAGTCTCAGGAGGTATTTTTGAGGGAAAAGGGGGGATTCGGAGCAATTATTTTTTAACCAAGAAGGAAAGATTCTTCAAAAATTGAAAATGAGGACTCGGGTCACATTTGGCAGTAGGACAGAACTGTATCTACTCTTTGTGGGAAGAAGAAGGGGACCACTCCTCCAAACATGAGTTAATGCTAAAAGGCTGAAGGTTATGAGCTCTCTTTAACATGAAGATAATTAGCTAGACGAAATTAATAGAGACAGCCTGCAATTTACAGATGGATAGAGCCTGCAATGTATAGGGTTCAAGCCCAGAGGTACCAGTGAATTTCAACACCCTGTTGGGCTAATTTTCTATTTATGAAATGGAGACAATAATACTCAGCTCTAACGGGAAGAGTCCCCACAGCAAATACGTACTACATTCAAACAAGGTGACTGAGGACACTTTAAGGAGGGATTTTACAAATGTGTACACAGGGGCATGAGAAACCAAGAAGACATGCTGAAGCCCCTGGGACTGGTTAAAGTAGAGAGCCTTTCACCCCTCCTAGATCTGAAGGAACAAGGAGAAAGAAGGGTTACCATGAAAAGGAGAGAGCGGTAGCTATAGGAAAGGGCCACACGACAGGACAACAGGAGCCGAGCCGTGGCCTTCCAGGAGGAACAGATGCTGCTAACCCCTGGCTCAGCAGGGAGAGAGCCAGGGAGGAAAACACTCTGATCTTCCTCTCCTCTCACTACCTGTTGGTGCCTTCCACCGGCCAGACCCAAGCAAAAACCAATGGGCCAGGGAGCCTGTTGGAATGGTCCATAGAGGTCAGTCTCCTACAGCAGAGAGAAGGATGGAGAAGGTGAAGAGGGGATTATAGATGGAAAATGAGCATTCCAGTTCTTGGAATCATTGCAGAGACTCAGAGATAACACTGGGAAGCATATGAAGTGTTACACAAACATTAGCCATTGTTTACTGTTTGTGTGAATGAATATCTCACCTCCTTTCCTAAGAAGAGATTTTGATAGGGCTGTGCAGAGAGAGAGTCCTTGGTCCCCCAGACAGTAGGGAGAAGGCACGTGGATAGAGATCTAGACCTTGGAATGAGGCTACTTTGCCTAGGGAGGTAGGTTGGGGGTTGGAGAGCTGTTTCCGAATGCTTTGCCTCGGGATGACACAGAATTTCATACTGCAGGGACGTAGCATTTGAGTCCCCTCTGCCAAAGCCAGAAAGCTATTCAAGGCTGCCATGCTCAGCTCTAGAGTGTCAAGACGTCAGCCCTACCGTGACTCTTCCTGCTACAATCCCAGCAGCTCCTGCCATCTGTCTGCTCAGGATAGATGTTATTCTATGCATCAAGACCTAGAATTTTATTAGCTTCTTATACACATATCCAGGAGGCGTATTTCCTTCTAGGAGCCAAAATACAGACTTTCTGTTCAAAATGCAGCCCTGCAATGTTTGCACTGTGTGGTTTCACATTGAATATCCTGAAGCTTGTGCACCTGCTAACAGGCATAGATAGACTTAGTTCAGGAATGATGTACAACATATGGACAGGTTTTGGTTAATCATTTTTTCACTATCTTCTGCAAAGGCAGCTTACCTTCAGAGGAAGATTTGAGGCCACAATATCAGGATATTTTAACTCTTCTACTGAGAGTCCTAACCGGAAAAGAGAAAGCCAATGTTTTTGATGGGCCCGCATTCCCTTCTTCCTTTTCCTTAAGGAAGCATCCCTCCTTTATTGGGAAGAGTTTGGGTGGGACTGCAGCCATGTGACCAGAGCTCTGCCAATCAGATTCTTTCCCTTGGGAATCTGGATCTTCAGAGGAATGAAGCCAGTTTGGGAAAATGATTGAAACCAATCAATCCCATTGATGGCACTCCCAAAAGAATGCTTATTAATTCCTGCCTCCTGTAGGAATAAACCCAATAAACCCAGACTCCTGTCTGTTGGGGTCTGGTTGTTCAGCATTTGCTTTCATTCCCTGAACTATCCCATATCCTTTTATTAATAATTCAGAATTGTTTGGCTTAAGTTGGTTAGCTATGCCAGACTGCAAAGAAATGGTCCAAGTTTGAGAATGTACAAGAATGATGACTTGGATGAGGTTTTTGAATGATTTCACTTTGGTTTACCCTCAAGCCAGCCAACAAGAAGTGCAAATGACAAATGGCAGAAAAGGATACACATGAGCAGGTGGACCCTAGAGCTTCTCAGAGATGGGGCTGAGTTCAGAGTTTGGAATATCTCACGTAAAGTGAGAATCCCACCTTGTATACCTTTAGGCTGGAGTAAGAACACACCAGCCTTCAAAGGTCTAATTAGCAGTGGCCTTATGAGAAAAGCCTTGCTTCTCCACTGTGGTATGTTTGCTATAGGCTCCTCCTGAGCCTACGATAGGCTTGGCCATGCCATATCACTATTGGCCAAACCCCAACTCTGTCACTTGTGACCAAGCATCCTGACAGGCACAGCTGATGAATTTTAGTTCCTCCGTAACCTGAGTCCAACTTCCTTCCCTTTGAATTACCCATTGTTCTCTTTCATCTCCTCTGTAGGATTATTATGGGGAAAGGACATTTATGTACATTATCACTAATCACACCTTTCCACAAGATTATTGGGACAAAATGAATGGGGAATAGATGAGAATGTTAGGTTAAGTGACAGAGTGGTTTCTGATACCTGTTTCTATTCTTTTTGTATTTGCAATGGTTACTTTAAAAAAAAAAAAAGTGAGACCCAAACATTCTCCTTGGCTTGGAGTTGGAAATTCTCCTACCCACTCTAAGCCAGAGAAAAGTCCCAAAGAGAAGACTATCTATCTATATCATCTATCTTATCCCTCGGTGCATTTATAGATTTCTTTCTGCATTTGGTCTCCTGGGTTTTAACAGCAGCTTCTCTTTTCAAATTACTACCAACATGTCTCCTACATTGATAGTAAGCGCCTGAAATCATCAACATCATTAGCTTAGGATATTTAATGCTAGTTTACTAGTTTAACCACACAATCTAAGCCCTAAAGTAGCCAGAAATCTAGAAGTTGTTTTGTCTTATTTCCCAGATCCCAAGCATGCTCAGGTGGCCAAAAACAAGCAGGAGAAAGGCAAGCTTCTGTGACCCCAGAGCCAAGCTGCATCAGAGAACATGTCCTTTCTAGAACAAAATCTGAAATCAAGCAGCCCTGCAGCGGAGGCCCTTCCCCCAACCCCAAAGTATAGGTTTTCATTTCAGACAAAGGAAATAATTGGATTTCTGTACTGAGCTCTGTGATCTACTGCTGCCAGCTGCATGGCCATAAAACCATTAACTCCTTGCAGAGCATTTTATCTCTACAGGAGGAAGAGGCAAAAAGGAGAAACACATTGCTCAGAGCCGAGTGAAGGGGAAATATTTTTCAAGTCATGCAATGTAAATCCCAATAACATGGCATCCATATCAACTGGCCTGAAATTATGGCCAGCATTTAAGGAGAAAAGCCAGAGAACTTGGAACAGAGCAGGTTTCTGCCTTCAAGAGCAACCCGTGCATCACCCAGCGGTTGCAGGGAGTCTGGAATTCCGGCACAAGCTGCGTCTTTCCCTCCTTTTGACTCTTGGCTTTCACATTCTTCTCCAGGAGGTCATAGCCCTCCAAGTGAGAGATGAACTCAGTCACTCCATTTCCTCTGCTTACATTTGCTCCTCTACACACTGGGGTATTAAACGTTCATGAGATCCTCTCCCAGGTGAATCCAACACCTACAGCAGAAATGGTAGGGGCTGGAAAAATGCCAAGGCAGATGCAACAGAGACTCTGTCCCAAGAAACCGTCAATAGAGCTCTTTGAACTAGTTAACAAAAAGGGTTACAGATGAATAAACAATACTGATTGATAAATAAGGCGAAATCAAATGTATCTCTGTCCTGGGAACCACAGAACAAGAAATCTCACCAGGCAGCTCTTTGAGGTTATTTGTGATTGTGCTGCATGTGGAATCAAGGCTCAACAAAAATTAACTCTTCCCTTCGGTTCCATGATTTAAGGCTCAGTCAGATTTCAGGCTGACGAGAAGACTCTGAGGGTGTGGCTAGCCATGGGTACCACCCCAAACTCTCTCAGATGCTCCTCCAGCATTGCCCACTCGGCACACACTCGAGCTCATGGAAGTCAGGACCACCCTCTCAAATGGAATAACCCCATACAGACGATAGACCAAGCAAAAGTCAAAGTTTGAGCTACATAGCTAAAGTTTGAAGAGTATCATTGAGACCCTCCCATGTTTCTAATCTAACATTTGGTGCATAATGTTTCAAATATAGAGATGGCAGCCTCTCACTTCTTTTAAACATTATTTTTCAACCACTTCTGGTTAAGACAATTGAGGTTAGCACGTCTGTTTGAACAGCTGCTAACGATCAGTAGAAGAACGATTCCTCTCTGCTCCTGGGGGGACCCTGCAAAACAGACTGAAGTCCCCTTTTCCCTTCAGTCAGAGTTAGTCGACCTTGGCCTTGCATGCTTTTACTCAACTCTTCCCTCTAACCTTCTTAAAAATTTCCAAAACACATTTCATTTGGGGAAGTTTTCACAAGGAACATGGGTTTGCCTGGCCACCTTCCTGGAGATTTAACATGTGAATGTAAGGAATTTGGGGAGAAGAAGAGTTCTCGTTGAAGAAGAACTTGGAAGCCAGCCTCCAGATGACTGTTCCAAGTTACGTTAGTGAGCAGCAGTCACCATTAGGGATTTTTCATAATCACTATGAAAAGAAAGAGCCACAACAGTCAAATGTCAGCCAGGAAATAAGCAGGTTACGTTTGGGCAGATGGTTAATATTAAGAGGAAGGATATCCAGATTCATGATTTTCTTTTTCCTTAACAGCAATATCAACAAAACAAGGCAACCCTTCCCGGGCATTTAAGGTGAACACACTATGGTATTCATGTGTAGGCTGTGCTCATGGCTAATTTCTGTCAGCCAGCTCTCGTCTGTTGACCGTCACCGCACGGCCGGATTGCTCCTATGATGAGACACATTTTCTGCCTAATGGGTTGTTCTATTCAATTGCTGGCGTCTGCATGCATCAGGGTCATTAAAGTTGCTTCTTGAGTCTAGTGAAATGAAACTTTGCATTTTGGTTTTCGTTTTGCCCCCCACCCCACGCTAATTAATGTTTCTTAAACGTCCACTCTGATTTATAACCATGACTAGTTACACACAAACAGTGTCAGGCTGATAGTAGCCTTTTTATCCCAGTCTACAAGTCTGTTGGTTGATGGAATAGTCCATATCCGCTGAAAGAATGAAGAGCATTTCCAGAATATTCTTTGCTTCCTCTCCCTGTGCAGATTTCAGGGATAGTGTAGAGAGTGGAAGCATCACTTTGGGGAAGAAGGGGAGAATTAGAAAGAGCAGAGGGGACTCGTCCTCCCCTACACCTCTGTGCCCACTTCCAAGCCCAACCCTGTACCAAAGGACATCTTCCAAGACAAACGTTTATTTAGATTCACCAGATAATAGGCCATTTCCCCCCAAAGGTTGCATCAAAAGAAGGTTATCACCATGAAAAGAAAGAAAATCTCAGGGAGCCACAAAGCATTAAATCTCTCACTGAAATTCATTAGGCATCTCTACATGGATGCCAAAAAACAACACAGGAGTCCGATCATGCACAATGTGACCATGTGTCACGTCACAATACCCACTTTGGGAAAATACAGATGGCAGCACACCATCACCACCGTCTCACATGCCTAGAAAAGTGTGCTTTTTGGTGCAGCATAAACACAAACCAACAATTTCATCTGTGCTTAAGAGAGACACACTAAGCCCAATGCACCTGAAATCACTTATTGAGAAATACTGAGATTTAAGAGACTTAAAGGTAATTATGTCAAAATTAAACTTCTGACTTTGTGCTTTTGGAACCTAACCCCACGTACTCTGAGACCTCACTATACCTGAAAACTGAACCCATTAACTTCTGAAGCTAATTGACACCCTCACCCCCGACTGGTGCGTTACTCTTTCAACACACGTGACATCGTTTTCCCCAACAACAGAGGCTCGGAAACCGGGAATTGTCATTAACTTAACCCATTCTTTTATTAATAATATTCAGTTTGGGAACACGTACGACATGCAAGAGACTGTGCTAGACATTGTAGGGGATAAAAAGAAATATGTAAAACAATGTCTGGCCTTGATAAGCCTGAAATTGGGTAGCATGACACATGTGTGCGCATGAAAAGGCAGTTAAGGAAATGCAACCTAAGAGCCAAGTGGCTATGGAAATCCCTCTGGACGTGGGCAAAGGGGAAGACCCCAGGCAGCAAGGCCACCGTGCAGAGCACCATGTAGACAACCCCCTCTGCCCTCCAACCACGATGGGAGCCAAGATTGGAAACTCATGAGACAGACCAGGTGAGAACCAGCTGGGGCCCAGGTAAGCAAGCAGCAAGACCTCTGGCTTTTGCCTTCATCATGCTCTGTGCAGCTGTTCCTTCCTTCCTGTAGTTCTTACCACCCACACATTCCAGGATTGAACTGTAATAGCAGCTACTTGCTAGTGTTTGTTTAACAAGACTGAGAAGAGAGTCGGATATCCTGCAGGCACTTAGGGCAGGTGTCAGTGGAGAAGGCATACAGGATAAGAAAGTCACAAGAATGTGAATATCTCAGCTAAGACAACTGTAATCAATAAGGACCCTTAGGTATTTTATTGTAGCCTAACATCTTTGGGGGCATGCACATAGTTGAGACAACAGTGTCCCTAAATGAACTACCCTCATTAACATAATAAAAGTCATATCCAACAGCACAAAGACAATTTGCAAATGCCTTGACAACTCCAGGAAGTTACCCTGTGAGGTTGAGAAAGAGGAGGGTTCCCAGGTCTAGGAACTCTCCATGAATACCATGAATTTTCTGCCCCAGTTTAGCATACTATTAGGGATTAGCATAAAAGGACAGACCCTAACCCTGTTCCTTTCTGGATCAGTCTACTCTTTCGCTTCCTTCTAAAAAAGTGTACTTTGCTTTCGACAGATCTATCTGCTTCTGCCTATACTTCCTGTCTGAATTCTTCTCTCTTGCTTGTGATTCTGCACCTGAATTCCTTCCTTCGTGGAGGTCAAGAACCCTCTCAGTCGTCACAGGTGGTGGTCCGCAGCACCACCTACCACATAGTTCCTATGTGCTAGGAACTACTTTAAGCACTTCATATATTTCAATTTATTTAACCTTCATAACAACTTTATAAGGTATATACTATTATTATCCACATGTTACAGATGAGAAAACCCCAGAGGCACAAAGAGGTAAAGAGTCATGCCCAAAGTCCAAGAAATTGAAGCCCATCATTCCATCAGCTCTCCTACTTTCCGTCACATTGCCTCCATGTCATTTAAAATCTCAGATCTAACCTCACAAATCACAGCTCCCATCGGCTCTTTCATCCCACTTAAGAATGCTTAAAATCTTCATGTTTTAAAAAATAAGACTCACACTCTTTACACCGGGCATTTAAGAACCTCACTTCTACGACTTGCCCTCACCATTCCTCCCAATATGCTTCTTCTCACATCTTCTCCGATGGAAGCCGTCCACTCCAACCAACTGGCCTGTTCACCACCCCAGCGACACCCTGCACATTTACATCTTCAGGGCCACAGTCACAGGTGCGGCGTCCAGCACCGTTCACGCTACACACTGCGCAGTGAGCGAAACTGGGCCCTTCTCCAGCAGCAGTTGGACGAGGGCAGATCCGAAGTCCGGGCTTCCAAAAAGGCAATTTAATTCCAAGATTAACCACTTCGGGACCAGCGTCGACTATAGTCGACAGACAGCAACAGATGAACACGCACAGCGATTTTAGCCGACAGCTGTGATATGACTTTTCTAATTTTTCATTTATCAAAATAAAATTGTGAACATTTGAAAATAACATAATAAAAACATATATGTATTTTTTGCCTATTCTGATTTACATTACAAGTAAAGCTGCCTGTAAAGTACAACAAGCTTTCAGTGCTTTCAAGCTTTCCTCATCACACAAGAGCAAAACGGATTCGTCGTCAATGCACAGCACAGACTACCGTGCAGACTGTGAGTGCCGGCTGTGGGCAAGGTTTCGAGGCCGGTGAGCACCGTACTGAAGTGGTTAAATTGCAGTTAGACCACAGTCTTCTTAATTCAAATACCATTCACCATCAACTAAAATCATCAAATAATGTTTTATTCTGGAATAAGAACTTCTGCCATTCCAGGTTTCTTCTATAATTCTATACTGTACTTTTTTGCTTTTTTTTGAGACAGAGTCTCACTCTGTTGCCCGGGCTAGAGTGAGTGCCGTGGTGTCAGCCTCGCTCACAGCAACCTCAAACTCCTGGGCTCAAGCAATCCTTCTGCCTCAGCCTCCCAAGTAGCTGGGACTACAGGCACGAGCCACCATGCCCGGCTAATTTTTTCTGTATATATTTTTTAGCTGTCCAATTAACTTCTTTCTGTTTTTGGTAGAGATGGGGTCTCGCTCTTGCTCAGGCTGGTCTCTAACTCCTGAGCTCAAAAGATCCATCTGTCTCGGCCTCCCAGAGTGCTAGGATTATAGGCATGAGCCACCATGCCTGGCCCATATACTGTACTTTTGCAAAATTGTTTTAACCTAATTCCAGACTTTACATACATCCCTTACACTTCTACCTTACTAGCTTCTGTCCATTTTTTCCAATCTGGAAAGATATTTTAATGCTAATTCTTTCCATTTACCTATTAACATTGCCTTATTCATAAATTTAATAAGGATGTTATTTACATACCTATCCATGTTGTTGATTTTAAAATAATGTTTTAAGAGGATTTGGCCCAAAACAGCAAAGACTGTTTTTTCCAAAATGGCAAAACGATCTATTAAATCAACATTTGTTTAGTCAACTATGAATCCATCTAAATTGTCTATAATCCAGTCCATCTTTGTTTATCTTGTCTCCTTAATAATCATAGGGCATTTTACCAAAAGCTTTGCTGAATTTTTTATTTGCTTAACACAGACATATCCCTGATAATAACTTCAATATCTTTAAAACCTAAGTCCCTTTATTTGGAGATAATTGATGTTTAGTTTATTTACACTTGCTCCTGGTGGTTACCTACTTTTCAAAGTGCCTACAAATCACTTGTTTAGTGATCTGACCCAAAATTTCACCAGTAATTAATACCAAGTCTGTGCTTACTATAACACCCCTTATAAAATTAGAATGTGCCTACCTCCATCCTTTGGTGCCTTCCCTCTTCCCAGTGGTTTTCCAAGTCTGCAGCAGTGATCCTGTGTTAGTTTCCTATTGGTGCTATGACACATTACCACACACTCACTGGCTTATCACATCACAGATTTGTCATATTATAGCCCTAAGGGTCAGAGCTAAGGGTCAGTTTCACTGGGCTAAAATAAAGTTATCAGCAGGGCTGATTCCTTCTGGGGGCTCTGAGGGGAGGAGCCATTCCCTTGCCTTTTCCAGCTTTCAGAGGCCACCCACACTCCTCGGCTGAGGGCCCCCATCCAGAAATGGTGTCACTCCAACCTCTGTTCCCATCATCACCTCATCTTTTCCTTCTCTGACTTTCCTGCCTCCTTCTTATAAGAACCCTGTGAACATCCAGATAACTGGATACTTTCTCCATCTCAAGATCCTTAATCAAATAATATCTGCGAAGTCTCTTCTGCCATGTAAGGTAGCATATTCACAAGTTTCAGGGTTAGGATGTGGACATCTTTGAAGGAACCCATTATTCTGCCTGCCACAGAGACCAAGACCTTCACTGCAGCAAGTTGCTTCAGTGTCTTTGGATATAATCCATTCGGCTTAATTACTGAAATGCATTTTTATGGGCTAATACTCTTACTATCATCTTTATTCTCTTGGAATACAGTTCTCTCTGATATATTATCCTTTTCATGTTGAAAAACTCCTTGAGAGGGAAGATGCAAGCAAAAAATAATTGTTTCCTCTGTCATCTAACTTGATACCACCTAACCCAAACAATGATCTCTCCCTTGTTTATCTTTTTCTTTTAAACTATATGATACTGTTTAAAAGAGTTGAACAGAGGATATTGAACATTCCCAACACAAAGAAATGGTAAATGTTTGAGATGATTGATACTCTAATTACCCTGACCTGCTCACTATCCATTAGATGTACCAAAACATCACTATGTATCCCATGAATATATACAATTATTATTTATCAATTAAAAAACACAAAATAAATAATAACAGTAAGAGGGATATAGACTTTCTGTTCTTAACATTTTCTCAAGCCTCAACTTATTCACAGATAGCCTTCAGGATGTTTCATTTGCGCAGATTTGTGCATGTCCATGTTCTTATATTCAGCCTTAACCATGTGCCCTTCCTCCCAGACTCTGTTTTTGTTCATTCTAAATATGGGCTTGGCTAGTCCTTTGAGCACACTCAGTTTCTTTAATGTCTTCCCAGTGTTAGGATAACCCAAGATTACAGAGTAAGCATTCCTTTTTTAAAGCTACTTATTCTTCTTAAGTAATATTCCCTTTTAGAAATGGACCATGAACCCATGTCACTTTTCTCTGATTAAAAAAAAAATTCAATGGCTGTGTCTGGACATGCTCATTTGTTCCCTTTCTCTGCCTTTTTGAATTCCAAGGTGACTCAGTCACTTCCTCCCATGTTTCCCATACCTTCTCTTTCACCAACTGGCTTTTCCTTTTTGGTCAGAATTAAGTGGAGGCTCCATTCTCTTTGTCCTCTAATCAGCTGTTCCCCTTTTAGCAGCAGGAGCCTCCCAGCAGATGTCTGGAGTGTTAAAGTCCTGACATTACCCCATCACTATTACAGGGCCAAGCGGTCCTTACCACCACCCACTTCTCTGTGTCCTTTCATCTCTGCCCACATGCTTCCATGAACAGTTCTGGAATTTTCCACTTGGTACTTTGTTAACATCCAGGGCTCTGGCTTGAGTGGGAGGGCTGGGGCAGACAAAGGTTAGAGCACCAGCTAGCCATGGGTCTAGAGATACATCAGTGAGTGGAGTCCAAACCAGTCTACAGATCCTGGAAGTACATGAGTAAAGGGTAAACCGTCTAATTTAATTTAGGTCGGCCATGTGGTTTCAGGAACCAAAACTCCACTCCAAGTATAGTTGTAGAGCATTTAACCGAGGCGTTGGCAGCCCTTACAGGCACTCCATAACTCCAGTGTGATTGGTTCAGAAGTGAACACGTGACCTAAGTTGGACCACTCAGAGTAGACCTCAAGACTCCTGCTGGGGAGGTTGGGATGAAGTTTCTCCTTTCTCTAGAGGTGAAAAGGAAGCCAGCAGGTCAGGGAGCTAGTGTAGCCATCTTGGAACCACAAAAAGATTTCATTTTAGATAAAGCTGACGCCATGGAAAAAGAAACAAAAAAATGAAAGAAATGAGGTTCTTGATGACACCATTGAGCTATAAAACCAAGCCTTCCCTGTGGCCAGCCTTACTTAGGATTTTCAGTTCCTTTGATGTGAAGCCCATATAGAGCTGTGGTTTCTGTCCCTTCCAAATTGAGATCTGAAGTTCTGTTCCACCAACTTTCAACAATAAACATAGACTGGGTTAAACATTAAGTATACTTTGTTTATGTTAATTGCCATTACTTCTGTCTATTAAACTTGGATGAAAATGAAGCAGTGTTTTGTTTGTTTTGTTTTTAATAAAAAGAGACTTGGGCAAATTTGTCATTAGGAAAACGTCAATGGAGAGAAAATATGGTTGCAAGCTATATAGGATTATTAAAGGCACAGGTGTCAGAAAGCAGCCTTGGCTCGGGGGAGTGATAGAATTTGGGCTGAGATGAAAAGGAGGTTTGAAAAAGAAGGGAGTTCAGTGTATGGAAAAGATATGTGCAGCCCCGCGTTTATTGCAGCACTATTAACAATAGCCAAGATTTGGAATCACCCTAAGTGTCCATCGGTGGGTGAATAGATAAAGAAATTATGATACATACACAGAATGGAACATTATATAGCCACAAAAAAGAATGAAATCCTGCCCTTTGCAACAACACGGATGGAACTGGAGAACATCATGTTAAGGGAAATAACATTGTATCAAATGAAATAAGCCAAGCCTAGAAAGACAAATCTCACATGTTCTCATTCATACGTGGGAGCTAAATATTAAAAGGATTGATCTCATGGAGACGGAGACTAGAATAATGGTTACCAGAAGATGGGAAGGTAGCAGAAAGTGGGGGACAAAGTGGGGATGGTTAATGGGTGCAAAAATATAGTTAGATAGAATGAACAGTATTTGGTACCATAACAAAGTGACTAGAATCAACAATAAGTTAGAGCAGCACTCCCCAATCTTTTTGGCACCAGGGACCAGTTTCATGGAAGATAATTTTTCCTCCCAACCCCCTTCTATGGGTAAGGTGGATAGTTTCAGGATGATTCAAGTGCATCACATTTATTGTGCAGTCAAACCTCTCTGCTAATGATAATCTGTATTTGCGGCTGCTCCCCAGCGCTAGCATCACCGCCTCAGCTCCACCTCAGCTCATCAGGCATTCGACTTTCATAAGGAGTGTGCAATCCAGGTCCCTCGCATGCGCAGTTTACAGTAGGGTTCGTGCTCCTATGAGAATCTAATGCTGCTGCCGCTGATCTGACAGGAGATGGATCTTACGCGGTGATGTGAGAGATGGGGAGCAGCTGTAAATACAGATGCAGCTTCGCCCACTTGCCTGCCGCTCACCTCCTGCTGTGCGGCCCGGTTCCTAACAGGCCACGGACCAGTACCAGTCTGCAGCCCGAGGGTTGCAGACTGCAGAGTTAGGGTATACTTTAAAATAACTAAAAGAGTGGAATTGGGATGCTCCCGACACAAAGAAATGATAAATGCTTGAGGTGATGGATACCTCAATTACCTTGCTTTGATTACTTCACACTGCACGCCTATATCAAAACATCAGAGGTACCCTATAAATATACACAAATATTATGTGCCTGCAATAATCAAAAACAAAAAGTTAAGGGGAAAAAAAAAGAAAAGGAGGTTTGAGAAGATACAGAATTTTTCAAGGGACGGGATCAAAAGGAAGGATGAGGTGACCCAGGCCGGGGGTAGGGGGGACTGAGGGAGTCCCCCCTGGTGTGGAAGAGCGGCTAGGAGGTCCGAGTGGCCAATCATTTGAGGATTGGTGGGGGTCGGGCGAAGAATGACTTGGAATTCAGAGTTTCTAGGGGGTCAGGTGGAGTCAGAGAGGACTGAAAAGACTAAGAGAATGAAGACTGATGGGGGATGAGAGGCGGGGAAGGGAGAGAAGGTGAGTGTGGCAGGAAGGAGGAGTGGGGAGTTGGAGGGAACAGCATGAGATCGAAGTCAGCTCTGAGTTCGGGCCACTTGATGGCACCTTCATCTTCCACCCCCTGCCTTGCCCCTACGCACGCTATAGAAAGTACTATAAATTGTTATTCTGTATTTCTGTATTTCTCCTACACGAGCCACCAACTGCCTCGTCCCCACGGCCTCAGTCTCAGTCTTAGTCACAAGCCTGTCGTACCCGAGCAGTTGGTAGCAGCCACTGGATCACTTTAGTCACATGTTGATGGTACATGTGGAGTTCCATCCCCTCCGCTAGCCACCCCACACGTCCACACACATCTCTTCCACCCTACAAAGCTCCCTAAGGATGAGCCTGTCAAACACCCCTTTTCAGATGCCAACAGTGGCTCCCAGTGAAAGGGAAACATTGCCGATCAGCTTTATAGTTCTGTCCCCAAGACTTTCCTCCCCTATTTAAACCAATTCTGTCTTCTACTACACCAGGAAAAGCAACTTGTAAAAACTCTAAATGGCTGTGGAGATGATCTAAACTACCTCCCTCCCTTTGAAATCAGGAAAACTGAGGCCTAGAAAAATAGCTACACGTACAGTCAGCTAGCAGCCACGCCGGCCAGCACTGCCGTGCCCTGAGCCCCGGCCCAGGGCCTGTTCTTCCACATCTTCGTCTCTGGAATTCGCAGCCCTCTCTTTCCATCAAACCAAACTTTGCTAAAATCCATTGTTTATACCCAAATCCATCCTGTTTTAACCCAAATCCTGGTTACGAATGCGGTTTTGTTTTCATGTGTGTGTGCATGTGTGTGTGTGTGCATGTACGTGTGTGTGCATTTTAGTCTCTTTCCCCACTAGAGTACAAGCCCCTCCAGGCATAGCCCACCTCTCTGCTGCTCACACTGTTCTCTGCCTGTGTAACCCAGCCCAGCTCTCTGCCCCCCACCCCTGGACTGTAAGCCTCTAAGTGACAGGAACTGTCTTACTGATCTTAGTGTCCTGGCCCCTGGGAGAGTACCTGGCACACAGTAAAGCCTCTGTAAAAGTTTATCTGATAAAAATGTCTCTGTGAACCTGCATAGTGCATGGCCATAAATATTAATGGCTGATTTTGTATTCTTTATCATCAGGTACCTGGAGTAGTGGGAGGAGCAGGCAAAAAATAATTTGTGGAAACAGGCTAGCAGTTCCTCAAGAAGTTGAACACAGAATACCACATGACCTAACGATTTCACTCCTAGGTATATACCCAAAAGAATTGTATAGATGTCTCACAGAAGGATGATATAGATGCACCACACTCTGTTTCTCCATTCATCAATTGATGGGCATTTGGTGTGTTAACACCGTCTTTTGGCAATGCTGCTAGGAACGTTCATATACAAGTTTTTGTGCGAACATATATTTTCAACTGTCTCGGGTATATATCCAGGAGTGGAATTGCTACGTCATATTTGGTAACTCTATGTTTAACTTTTTACAGAACTGCCAAACTGTTTTCTAACAGTCGCTGTACCATTTTATGTTCCAACGAAAAAGGGGAGGGAACTTCACCCCAAAATATGGCATTTTGTATTAATACATGCTGAACTGAAAAAGGAGCCTCAAGTTCTCTCTGATCTTCCCCCAACCCCACTGTCTCTCCAAAGCGTGGGATAAAATTGTTCTCCGAATTTCCCTTATCTGTCTAAGTCCGACCTACCAAAGCTGAAGACAACTGCTTCTGGTCTCTTCTTTGAGTTTTCATTAACTGAACCCAGATTGCAGGAAGGCAGGCTAAGGTCTGTCAACAAACCTGGACGGACTCTAATTAAGAACCATTGTCTGCTTTGTGGCTGAATAGACTTTGCCCCAGAACACTGTATGTTCTTCAAGTCCATTGAAGTCCCCTAGTGATCACTTCTCCTCGGCAAAACTGCTCTTCTCCCCCTCCCATAACCTGTTCTGCCAGGATCCAAGTCTTCATTCTTTCCATAACCTCAAGATGGTTTATAAGCTTCTGCACCCCATTAGGCGGTTGGCTCTTCATTCTGAAGGCTCTTGTGTGTACATGTTAAGTAAACTTTTATGCCTTTCCTCCAAGTAATCTGCCTTTTGCAAGTTGATTTTTCAGTGAAACTTCAGAGGGCCAAGGGAAGCCCCTCAACTCCTACACCAGCAATATATGAGAATTCCACTTGTCCACATGCTTACTAACACTTATTTTCCTTTTTTAAAATTATAGCCATCTAAGTGGGAATAAAGGAGTATCTTACTGTGGCTTTGATTTCCCTAATGCTAATGATGTTGAGCATCTTTCTGTGGGCTTGTTGGTAATTTGTGCTTCTTCTCTGCATAAATGTCTATTCACATCCTTGCCTATATTTAAAATTGGGTTGTCTTTTTGTTATTGAGTTGTAAGAAGTCTTTATATACTCTGGATACTGGACACTTATCAGATATATTAATATTATTTGCAAATATTTTCTCTTGTTCTGTGTCATTTTTTTTACTCTTGATAGTCCTTTGACACATAAAAGTTTTAATTTTGATGAAGTCCAACTTATTATTTATTTTTTACTTCAATTACTTGTGCTTTTGGGTCCATGACATCTTTGAACTCCAGCTCTCATTACCAACTAGATAATCTCTTTCTTACTGTACTTTCTGAAGAACAACTCTGGTGGCTCAGTGGCTAGTCAATGCTTGGCTCCTCCGGAGCAGGTCAAGAGATCTCAGGACCAAAATTAATGCAGGGAGAAGAGATCCCATGGTAAAACGTGACCACCAGGGGCGCACTACCAGCAAGGGGGAAGAGTGAGGGATCCTTCTCAAAAAAGCACACGGAATGGCCACACTCCCCGCCTCCCAAGAAAATTGTCAATTGTAGCCAATCTGACACCTGGCAGCTGGCTGCCACCCAGTGGTGAAAATGGAAAAGGCTCAGGGGGTACTAGTTTACAGCTGCTAGTTAGGTAGCTCCGAAAACATTTTGCAAGAAATTTCAGATAGGCCATTCGTTGGGAAAGGGTGTGTTTGGCTTTGGGATTTTTTGTGACTTGGTTGGGTTTGAGTGAAAGGCAGGCTTATCTTCGTAAGTTTGTAACTGCCGTCCCTGCGGTGCTTCTTCTGCATGACAGAGAGCTGAGAGGTGAGAATAAGAATTGAAACACATGTGTTATGGGCCCTGGCAAGATTGAATAAGGAACAGTCCAGATTAAGGAACAGTTAAACAGAGTTTTTGTTCTATTTTGTCTTGTTTTAGTAGTAGACAAAGGTAAAATAATCCTGTTATTCTTGCAAAAGCCAGAAAAAGAGAGAGAGAGAAAGAAGAAAGAAAGAAGAAAGAAAGAAAGAAAGAAAGAAAGAGAGAGAGAGAGAGAGAGAGAGAGAGAGAGAGAGAGAGAGAGAGAGGAAGGAAGGAAGGAAGGAAGGAAGGAAGGAAGGAAGGAAGGAAGGAAGGAAGGAAGGAAGGAAGGAAGGAAGGAAGGAAGGAAGGAGAAAAAGGAAAGAAAGAAGAAAAAGGAAAGAAAGAAAGAGGAAGAAAGAAGAAAGAAGAAAGAAAGAAAGAAAGAAGATGCAAAAGAGAAAGAAAAGAATATGAAAAGAAAGGAAATTCTCTACATTATGGTTAAGTATGGACTGAAGAAATTATCTCACAGATAGATTTTTTTGATTTTTCCTTTTGAAAGTATTGTCCTTCAACCCTCTCGCAGCCTGTTCTTACTTCTGCCTTTGCACAGGCTGTTCTCTGTGCCTGGAGCATGCTTCCCTGAGATGGCCACAGGATTCTCTTCCTTACCTCATTCAAGTCTTTGCTCAAATATCATTTTCTCAGCAGGGCCTTCCGGATCCTTTTGACTGAATCCAACTTTTACCGAACCAATCTTTTGAATAAAGGGATTAGTTCTGTGAAGTTTGGACTCAGTCGAGGGGCAGCGCTTGAGAATCTGGAGGGCCACATGTGGCCTTGAGGCCCAGGGTCCCACCCCCACCTCCCTCTGCTCTTGGCTGAGCTACATCCCTGCCCTGTGGTATTCTAAACTACCACTTTGCCCTTTTAATGGACTTTTAAATCTGCAGGGGGGTAGGGAGCGGGGGGAGGCAGAGTGTACCACCCCAAAATATGAAGGATGGTTGAGTTGTAGGTGACTCAGAAGCAACAAAGGCAGAAGAGCCCTCTGTCCTTCCTCTACATGCCTAAAAGCAGGACAGACTTACAGAGACAGAAGACCCCCTTCTCCCCATGTCTCCACCAGGGAAAACAAAAGTGAAACACTGAAGGGGACTTTGGACTCTTATTGGCCTACAGATGGTACCAGAAGAATCTGCATTAACAAACTTTACGAACTAACCTTTATCTGCCATTTATTTGCCTTCCCACAATTTTCTGCCCCTAGAAACTCAAAGTTCTTTTTCTTTGTCTTGTCACTTCTCTAAAAATTTATGTTCTTTGTTGGAGATGCTATGTAAGCTAGGATTCAAAACCCCGTCTTTGAGAATGACTCATATCCCGAGTGACTCCCATGTATATATGAAATATACATGTTAATAAACTTATGTTTGTTTTTCTCTTATTAATCAATCTTTTGTTACTAGGATCCAATCTGACTAAGAACTTCTGAGGGTTAAGAAAAAATTATTTTTCTTCCCTTATAGGCCCTTTTGCTTAAGCTACTTTGAGTGGCGTCTTAGTCAGCTGCTGTAACAAAAACATCATAGCCTGCGTGGCTTGAACAATAGAAATTTATTCCTCACACTTCTGGGGGCTGGGAAGTCTGAAATCAGGGTTCAGCAGGGTCCGGCGCTGGTGCGGGCCCCCTTCCTGGCTTGCAGACTGCTGTGTCCTCACGTGGCAGAGAGAGAAAGCTCTGGAACCCTCCATCTCCTCACAAGGGCACTGATCCATCATGGAAGCTCCATCCTCATGATTTGAACAAACCCGAATTGCCCCCTACTGGCCCTACCTCCAAATACATTGGGGATTAGGGTTTCAACATAGGAATTTTGGAGAGACACAAACATTCTGCCCACAGTTAGTAGATGTCATTTACCAACACTGATGAGTCCTGGAGGACAAAACCTGGGACTGAGGTACCAGTCACATGTGAGGACATAGCTTCTTGGGGAAAACACCCTTGGCAGCTCACTGTCTCACCTACCACGATTAGCGGTTCACTTCTGTTGCCAAATATGCAAGAACTAACCAGAAAAGGAGGCTGCTTTTAAATTTTTCTTTTAAAAAAGTAAAAGAGGGAGGTTAGAGATTCCCTCCTTCCAGCCGTTGCATTTTACTTTCTTCAACATACACCTCGAGAACAGAAACAAATCAATGAGCTGATTGCTTTAGTCATTTACTAAAATGGCAAGAATTGGAACAAATGAAAGCAAAAACTCTTACCAGTGGGCTAAATACCACAAAGAGCCAAGACCAGAATTTACAAGATGATGCTTTAGTGCATTGTCTCTGAAAATTAAAGTATGCATGTTCTCCCTGCCCCCCAGTCTTTTGTTCCCTCTTGTTATCTCTCCCCCCACCCCCCATCCCCCCACCCCACCCCCGCACACACACATGCATGCAAACACACACACAAATTCCTTACTCAGTCCTAATGCCCCATGTCCCACTCTGTTAATTCCAGGGTAGGAAAATAGACTGTTTTGGGATCACAGAAATGATCACATGGCAGAGAAATGACTGTCAGACCCAATATGATAAAAAACCTGGCTGGAGCTATTACAAGGCAGAAAGCCAAGGCAGGCCTTATCAGTTGTTGATTCCTGGCACTAGTCCAAGTGGCGAACACTCCCTGGGCACAAGCAGCTTCTCTACCATCTGACTTTGGCTGCTTCTGTTAATCAACAAAAGTGAATCTGAAATATATTTGCCTTAACCATTCTAATGAATTTATTCTACACAAAAGAAAACCTATTCTTTTGCACAATTTCTACAACATGCTGTATTTTTAATGAGAAATCAAAGGAATCTGATTCTTTTAAATGTGTCAGAGATATTTATTCTTTAGAAAAAAGTGAAGATTACAGATCTCAAATCTAAAGTGTCTAAAAATCTGCATGTGTTTCTTCCTACCTAATCAGGAAAAGAATGTGCATAGGATGGAGAATATCATAGCAGAATCTATGTAAAATATTCAAAATGCAGATATTTTGTGTTAAAAAAATCATCACTTAGGGCAGATCAAACCATGTGAAAATACTGATATATACCATGTGTCTTAAAAGTATGAGACTTGGAGTCAGAACTTGCTTTCAGTCCTAACTGCATTATTTACCACTTTGCGTAAGTTCCTTAAGTCTGCAGTCCCCAAATCCCAGGCGAGGCCAGGTACCTGTCTGTGGCCTGTTAGGAAACAGGCTGCACATCACTGGCTGAGCTCCGCACCCCCATGCCCCACCTACCCCCACCCTGGTCTGTGGAAAAATTGTCTTCCATGAAACCAATCCCTGGCACCAGAAAGGTTGGGGACTGCTGCCTTAAACTCTCTGCCTCCACAATTTCAATATCTGTACAAGGCAGGGGATGAAATCAGCTTCCTAGGGTTGTTGCTATGCCAGGCAGTCTGCCAGGTGTAGGGTATCTCAACTGACACCCCACCAGTAAAGGGCAAGGGAACCTGCAGACATTTTGGGAAACCAAAGCTTCTTTCTCCTCTCTTCCCACAGTTTGTCTGGGCCAGGTTTTGCTTTCCTTTAATTAAGCCTAAAGAACTACCCAGAGCAAGAGGAATAGAAAAGCAATACTCCTTCAAAAGGAAAAATCAAACAATCTATCTGTGAGATAATTTCTACAACCCACAGTTATCTGCAATGTTGCGTATTTTATTTTCCTATTCTTTACTTTTCCTTCTTTCTTTCTTTTTTTCTTTCATTTTCTTCCTCTCTTTCATTTTGTCTGGCTTTCACAAGAATAACAGGATTATTTTACATTTGTCTACTGCTAAAACAAGACAAAACAAAACAAAAACCCTACTCAATTGTTCTTTAATCTGAACTGTTCTTTGTTCAATCTTGCAAACAAGACTTGCACTTTTGCCAGGGCTCATAAAACATGCGTTTAAATTCTTATTCTCACCTCCACCCCTGTTCCCTACCTAGCCTAACTCTACCACCATGACCCCTCTCCCCACTCAGAAGATCTTGATGCTTTCAGTGACTATGTTAGCCCAGCCTGGCTTTGTGCAGACACACTGGTCTGAGTGAGCAGTGATTACAACAAGAAAGAGGAGGCAGGCAGGTGTCTAGTCTCACTTCGTCTTCACAACAATGTTGCACTGCAGTTATTATTTTATTCACTTTACAGATGAGGAATCTGTGGCCAAGAGACATGGAATAGCTTTCCCAAAGCTCCATGTCTGTCTCCCTTCTGGAATGCCCAACAGCCAAAACGGTCTCTGTAGAGGATAACTCACGTCATGACACTCTCGTGCTTGAAACTCTCCAGCGGCTTTACATGAACACTTTCAGGAAAGTCCAGGCTCCTTTTCAAAGCCTGCAAGGCCCATCATTATCTGGTCCCTGACTTCTTCTCCAATCCAGCCAGGTTTGTGCCCATCTTGAGACCTTTGCCCTTGCCACTCCCTCTGCCTGGAATCCTTTCCCCCAGACCCTCCCATGGATGACTCTTTCTTGCCATTCCATCCACTCTTTCACAAGGGCTTCCCTGACCACCCAGTCTATAACAGCTCCTCACCTAGTTCCAACCCTGTTTTATCTTCTTCATTGCACTTACCACTCTTTTGAAATCTAATTATTTGTTCTATTAGGTTACTGATTTGATGTCTAAGCTGCCTAAGGATAGAGACCTTTTGGTCTTGCCATTACTATATCTCCAGTGTCTAGCATAATGTCCTACAATAGTAAGTGCTTAATGATTATTTATTAAATGAATGAGAGTTGTCTTAATCCATTTTGTGCTGCTATAAAAACCACAGACTGGGTAACTGTTAGTGAACAGAAATATATTGGTTCATAGTTCTGAAGGCTGGGAAATCCAATATCAAGGTAGCAAGATCTTGTGAGGGCCTACTGGCTGCATTATTTTGTTAATGGAAAAGAACCCAAACTCTGTAAAAATAATTTAAAAAGGCTTATTCTGAGTCAAATATGCGTTACTATGGCTTGGAGAGCCACATACGAGAAGACTTGAGCAATGGTCTAGCCATGGTTGGGTTATAGTTTGGTTTTGTATATTTCAGGGAGATAGGGATTACACATAAAGTCATAAATCAATACATGTAAGTTGTACATTATTTGGCCCCCCAAAAATCAGGTCATTATAGGTTGTAAGTGAGTTTAAAGATTCTTTGATTTGTAATTGGTTAAAAAAAGACGAAGCTTTGTCTAAAGACTTGGAATGTTTTAAGATAAGGAAGTCTGTTAATCAGAGACAAACCACCAGACATATACACAGATTCAAGTGATCTGTTAAGTAAATTGAGGACCTACAGGTGTGGTTTAAGCTTTGTCTTGCATAGCCTTAGGCCTGTAAATGAGTTACAAAGGATATCGCCAAGAAAGGGAGGGTGGGAAATGACAAGGCATGTCTGGCTTCCCTTCTCATGGCCAGCAACTCAGCTTTAGGATATTTCTGGGGTCCCCTTGACCAACAGGGGAATATTCAGTCAGCTGGGAGGGGGGCTTAAGATTTTATTTTAGTTCACAATTTCATGACAGAAGGACAGAGAGAGAGAGAGCGAGAAAGAGCAAGAGGAGCCAAACTTACCTTTATATAATACCATTAATCCATTCATGAGGATGAAGCCCTTGTGATCTAAATACTTCCCATTAGTCCCCACCTACCAACACTGTTGTATTGATGATTAAGTTTCCAATACATGGGTTTTGGAGGGGACAAAACATTCAAACCATAGCAGCATCATTTAAGAGAAGTCAGTTTAGGTTGCCCCAGAGTTCTAAGTTTGGCTCTTAGTGAGCTTGGCATCCTACCTTAATAGGAACCACCCAAACAAGAGCCCAAACTCTAAAACCTAATGCTAAAATATAATTCTTTAAAAAGTTAAAAACATCACTCACTCTCAAACAAATGTAAAATAAACACGAGTCAAAGACTTTATTTAACTCATTAATTAGTGAGGAAGCCAGTAAGATGTTAAAATCAATTCAAATGAGAATTTGAAGAGCAGAGACATGTTGGTAATTGGTAATGCTGACATAAATTTGCTTATAGGTATGAACCTAATTAATATACTATCAGATTTAAAAATGTAATGTTGGGGATCATTTTTTTTCTGGAGAATAGGAATTGTTTGAGGGAGAATTGGAGGGAGACACCCTCAGGAGATGACTCTAATATTGAGCAATGCAATTTCAGAGTAAGCCTGATATTTGACTTATATAAAGCTCAGGCAATAAATTCAGTGTTTTTTCTGGTCATTTAACTAGAAGATAGATCTATGTCTGATATGCCACTTTTATCACTTTCCTAATTCTTGCTAAAGGTTGACTCCTTTCAGAAAGTTATATTCTTTGTCACTAAATACTGAAAGAAGGGTTGCAGGGTCCACCACAGCTGTGTATTTGTTAGTAATCCCAGCCCAGCTCCAGAGTAAGTGAAATATAAATTTAGGTGGAGAGAAGCTAATGATTATTCTAATATTGTTCCCAAGGGAAGGAAATAGAGACTTGTGTCTTGAGAATGGTATCTGCTTTAGGGGGAACTAAGAGACTCCAGACCAGAAAAGTAAAATCCTAGGTGGAGTCATACAAGGAGAACTTTTTAGGGAATTGTTGAAGCAGGGGTAGTGAAGAGGGATTGACTCTAAAAGCTGGGTGTATGGAGAAGGGTGGGAAAATTTCAATGTAATCCTGAAGAGTTAGGACTTAGATAGTACAAAAGGCAAATACAAATTAAAAATATGAGTCTTCATTCTCCCTGTTGAACATAAGGGTAGATAATTTCCCTCTCCTCCTGCCTTTTCTTTCAGCATTTCTTTCTCCATTCTTTACAAATGTATGAAAATATTTAAAATGGTCAAATAAGCTTCTTACCAGTCTCACAACCCAGGAAAGTTTCCTCAAGGACCTGAATGTTGTCTCTTTGAAATCTAATCATCAAGAAAGGTAAAGCCCCATCTCCCAGTGTCCTGGGAAAAGATAGGCCTAACTTGTCACTGGCCTGCAAATTGCAAAATCTATCTAATGTATCCTCCACTAGACTATAGTAAAAGAGTGATATTTCTTTGTATATTTTCAATCACTTTAGTAGGTAACCTCTGATGCATATCACATTCTGGTTTCATATTTTTTGATAACAGAATTGCTTTCTTTCTCTCTTTCCTTTATAGAGATTTTTTCTGGATTTGGAGAGATTTTATTTTTAATTATATTTCTCCTAACAATGGCATAAAACCCAGAGAAAGAGATGAAATTCAGATCCAACAGAAAGGTTAGTACTTTCCCAAAGGCCAAAAAACCTAAAAATTAGCTCAGATTGTGACCAGAAAGTACAACAACATGGATAAGGATGCTGAAGGAAAAAATAGCATGGTAATTTTACTCCTATACATGGTAACATGTATAGGAGGCCATTGATTTGGCCTGAGCCCCTGCACTAGACCCAAAAGAACAAGCCAAAATGGAGTCACTCATGCTAAACTTCCACATCACCAAACCTAAACTAAGTTGTTTATCTGACCTTCCAAGAAATCAAATGAGTGAGAGACAATAGGCAAATAGGCTATCGGGACAAACCAGATTTAGCCAGCATGAGAAGGAAATTCCCTCTGCTTTAATCTTTGCAAGTGAGAAATAAAAGTAAAATTCTAAGCCCCATAACTGACTGAACAGACCATCTCTCGGCCAAGAGGACACCAGAGAAACCTTAAAAACTGAGTTCCCAGCTCTGATGGGACAGGAGGTTAGACATGCCTCATTATACCCCCTCCCTCCCTTGCTAACTACCGTGTTTCCCGGAAAATAAGACCTGCCCATAAAATAAGCCCCAGCAGGATTTCTAAGCATTTGCACAATATAAGCCCTACTCTGAAAATAAGACATAGTGATGGGCATGGCTATGCAGCCTATCTGCACAACCCATGCATTTCATCACGGAGCAGTAAAGAAGATGAGCAGTCCTCATCTGCCCCATGAGAGCTCTATTGCTTGACATGAGAGATTGGGGCCAATGGTTCTAAAGGAAATAGAGTCACAAGAAATTCAGGCTGGAATTCGGGGTTTGGAGAGTTATGATGATGTTCCAGAAGAAGATGACTTAACTATATTTGAATAAATGTAGATTGTTGTACCATACTTAAAAAAAATAACACATTCCCTGAAAATAAGCCCTTGGGTGTCTTCTTGAGGAAAAATAAATATAAGACCCTGTCTTATTTTTGGGGAAACACGGTACCATTAGGCTTTCTTTCCTAAGAGTTAAACAGAAATCAGCCCCTTTGAAAGACTCACTCCACCACTGATTTACGCAACAACTACCAGATTTCGTTCCAGATAAGAGACCACCAACCATGGACTGGTTCTGGTAGGTTTACAGAGGCTGCACACAGCTTCCATGCTACTGTGTCCTCTGTTTCTTTCACCTTTTGACATGTAGAGCCCTAATTATAATGCATTTAAATGTTAAGTCTCTACCTCAAAGTGAACATTGGACATATGTAACATGAGTGTTTGCTTCTACGCATGCATGCATCCCTTCTTTGTGACTATTCATAGCTCCTCCTATAACATGTTGAATATATATTCTTAGCTAACCCATTTGGCATAAATTCCTTTCTACCCTTCCCTCCCTGGAAGTGCCTGCTTCCAATTTCTGCTGGAGGCTACACTGCCCAGCCTGAGGTATGTCCAGCCTGCAGGCTAAAACCCTTTATAAAAAATAAAGCTCTCCTCTCCAAATTCATGAACCTGTGATTCTTCAATTGACAAAAGAAAAGTCATTATGAAATAAGCAATCGTCTTTTTGTTTTCTGTTTTTGCTTTCCTCAGCCTTTTTCTGTTTATAAAACTAATCTCCTCTGCTCAGCTCATTGGAACACTAATTCTATTTTAGAGAATAAGGGATTGCCCAATTTTAGAATCACAAATAAAAGCCAATTAGATCTTTAAACTGAATTTGTTGTAATTTTGTCTTTTGAGAGTAGTTAAAACCATGTTATCTTGGTCTTAGGTACTCTTAGGTTCAGGATCAAGTTTTATCACTTATTAGCTAGTTAAATTACTTTCCCTGGGGCCAGGCTCAGTGGCTCAAGCCTATAATCCTAGCACTCTGGGAGGCTGAGGCAGGAGGATTGCTTGAGCTCAGAAGTTTGAGCCCAGCCTGAGCCAGAGCAAGATCCCATCTCCACTAAAAATAGAAAGAAATTAGCCAGTGTCATGGCATGGGCATGTAGTTCCAGCTACTCAGAAGGCTGAGGCAGGAGGATTGCTTGAGCCCAGGAATGTGAGGTTGCAATGAGCTATGTTGATGCCACTGCACTCTACATGGTCAACAGAATGAGAATCTCTCATAATAATAAAAATATACTTTCTCTGAATCTCTGTTTTCATCTGTAAAATAAGAGTAAATAGCACCTACCATAAAGAGATTTCATGAGGATAAGGTAATTCAAAGTACTTAGGACATGCTTACTGCATAGGCTGAGTTTAGTAATTCTTACCTATTCATAACATATAATCCTTTTCTATTTGTAACAACTTCTAAGAGTTATTGTAAAAATCCAAGTTATGTTTAAATTATTTTGAACTATCATTAGAAATTAATGGCCGTTGAACTGCAACAAAATGATCTGTACGTGGTTCTATGGGGGCTCAGGACACACCACCCTAAAATATGACTACAGGAGACCAGAAAATGCCAGCCCAAAATATACCTCTTTGGAATATTTTATTGATTATTGATATTGATAATTGATTATCACGACCTAAATATTTTGAGAAACTGCAGACAAAGGAGTAGTTCTGAAAAGTTGTCCTTTTGTAAGGGAAATTTACATCTATGAAAGAAATATCTGTTCGAAAGGATGTCTCCTCTCTGCACCAGGAAGAGAAAAAGGACTAAATCGTGAGAGACTCTTACCAGTGGAGAAAGCATCAAATTAAATCTGCACAACAAACTTTACTTTTGCTTAGGGTGCTTTTTCTAGCTATCTCACCTTAAGTAGGACTTTTCCCATACCCTTTTTTCTTTGTTTCAGCAAAGAAATAATGGTATTTAAGCTTGAAGTTTAAACTTTCTTTGAGATCTACTCTAGAGATTTACTCATGTCTCTAGGTTTTTTCTCATGTATACTGGAGGTGTGTGTTAATAAACTCCTGTTTGTTTTTCTCTTGCTAATATGTCTTTTGTTACAGGGAATCCTGGTTAAGAACCATGAAAGGTAGAGAGGAAATTATTTTTCTTCTCCTATCGTTCCAAGATTACTTGACCCTGCAGTAATGCTCACTGAACCATAGCAGACGTAGTGCAAGGTTTAAGGGAGTTGCAGAGGATTATAGACTGGGATTCTGTAAGAATCACTTTTTAAAAAAAAATACTTGATTGATCCCCTGGATGGAGGCAGTAGGAAACTATTCATGCATTGCAAAATCTGCAAAAATAAATGAACAAACAAACAAAAAGGCCAGTTTTTAGTGACACTGGGCTCATGTTTGTCACATCCCTGTCTTTCCATGGTCCTGTGACAGATGTCAGGAGCACTTTGATCGTGGACTCTGGTATGGTGAGCATCACTCAGCGTCAGACCATCAACATCAGTAAGTAAGAACTTTTGACATGTGGGACCTCTGGGAGAGTATGTCTGTCTGTGGCATGAGACATTTCAGTGAGTTCCCAAATATTACTGACATTCCTAATAATTTCTGAAATAACAAGTTTTTTTCATATAAAACAGACATTATTTCTTGGAGCTCTCTCCAAAGGCAGTATTGGAAAAAGTTGACTGTGGAGTCATAGAAACCTCATTAGGGAATCAGAACACCCAGTGAAAATGCTCAGAACATTTGTCAGAGCTCCTAAGAGCTGATGAAAGAGACTTCTTGCTCTGGTGGGTTTCTCCACAGTCAAGAAGCCCTGGGACAAAGCTGGCTTTGTGAAGAGGCCATAGCCCTGGGGCTGGGTTGCCAGGATGACTTCCAGACACAGAAGTGAATGACTTCCAAGCCTGACCCCAGCTGGAAAAGTGGAACATACTAGAGAAAAAATCTAGTAGGAAGAAAAAGGCAGCTCATTAAGCTGCCCACCACATAAAACACAGATAGTTGTAGAGATAGGGAGAAAGTGTAGTTTCTCAGATTCAGGAATAGTGGTTTCAAATATGTTCAACAGGCAGGGTCTGATTCAAAGTTGGAGGACTGATCCTCCACTCCCAAGAATCCTGCAGGAAACATATGTGCCCAGATGTTACACACATCTGTTCTGACTAAATCAACACGTTAAGGGGGGGAATGAAATTTTAAGGCTTCTAAAATAGCACCAGTGGGTAGAAGAATTATTAAAAGGGGAATTTTTAAATGCCTGAGGTTGGAACTCTGAACTTTGAACTAAAAGAAGACCCAGTGCTTGCTACATGGTTCAATCTGTGTTGAACTATGAATTTTAATAGAATTCAATTTGATGATTAATACACTTTATTCTATGTCTCTTTAGCTATAGACTAAAAAGCAATAACCATTATTTTAGTCATGTATGTTGCAACTGATAAAGGGAAATTCATTTAAGGCAGCATTTGGAGAGCCTAGGCAAGTGTTCTCCATAACACTGAATTTGAAAATATTTTGTAATCAATGGCAAAAATTATTCACTACAGCCTAGAGTTATTATACCTGTGGCATGCTTTTTCTCCAACAGAATATAAATATGTAAATGCTCGTGATTGTGAATTGGCTTTTTCTATATTCTGATGGTACCTTACCACTATGTGAATTACCAAACGTCCAGTGCTAATTACTGTTGCTCATTACCAGATGTGTTTTCCAATTGATACAATGATGTGCTACAGAGCACATGACTCTTAAATGTACAAGGGCTTTGCAAACTCTTTTTAGAGAGTAACACAAGTCCTTTCACCAAAGTAGACATAGTAACAAACCATGAGTAGTTAGAATGTTAGTGCTGGCATTTAAATTAACTACTCAAGGGCATTATTGTTATAAAAATCACACTCTCTCCTGCTGTATTTTATTCATATTGCTGTCCTTTTACTTTATGAAAAGAATGTTTCCAGTAGGTTTTTCCCCCCATAAATCGTCCCTAGCCTTTTTACGTTTTAAAGCATTTTTTAAAATTTCTGAGTAGTGAGTGTTGCTAGTGAGGCTCTTAAGTAAAGATTAATGAAACTTCAAAGATATGTACCACTTGTTCTAGTCATTTGGAGACATACAACCTTTTTTTTTTTTTTGATACAGAGTCTCACTCTGTTGCCCGGGCTAGAGTGCCGTGGCATCAGCCTAGTTCACAGCAACCTCAAACTCCTGGGCCCAGGCAATCCTTCTGCCTCAGCCTCTCAACTAGCTGGGACTACAGGCATGCACCACCATGCCCGGCTAATTTTTTCTATATTTTTTTTAGCTGTCCAATTAACTTCTTTCTATTTTTGGTAGAGACAGGGTCTCACTCTTGGTCAGTCTGGTCTCGAACTCCTGAGCTCAAACGATCCTCCCAGAGTGCTAGGATTACAGGCATGAGCCACCATGCCCGGCCCAACTTCTTAATTTGCAAGTATTTTGACTATTTTGGTCACATAGGCATTACTGTTAATTCATAAACATTTGAAACTATTACTCTATATTAATGTATTTGAAATGTCCAAACGATAGTAGGCACACTTTAGAGGAATCGCCAAAGCAATAATTGTCACTGTTACACCAATATTCAAAGTAGTCTAGTGACCCATAGCCCAGGTTTGGTTCCTAGTCAGGGAACCAGTTCCTGCAGATGTAACACTTACAAAAAAATCGGTTTGATATTTGTGCTATTCTTGATTTACGGGGATATTGATTTGTTACTGATCCTTTTCCCTTCCACGGGCAGCTTTTGATCTCCCGTCTCACTGACTGTCTAAAATTTATGCCTAAATTAAAATAATCTTCCATCTCTGGGTACATGGGGTGGTCAGCCTTTGTGTGAGGACCGTCAGCTGAGAAGTAGAGACCCCAGAGAATATGGTGGGACACAAATGTGGGTTGCATCCCATTTGCGGCTAGCGAAACTTTCCTTTCCTTGAGCTACCTTGAGGGTGGTTCTGGATCTTGTGAGGGCTGCCTTTGGTGTCTTTGGTTAAGTGATAACCTTGGTTGAGCCTTATTGGTATTGGTGACTCTCTTTGAAAGGTGACTTTGGTTTAAAAGAAAAGAAAAAGGAAATTCAAAAGCCAGAAATATTGGCTGTTTGTCCCAGGTAAAATCTGATAATAAGAGATTTAAAAATATTTTTTAAAAGAGCTCTATGGTCAGAAGTCAAAATAATTAAAAGCTTATATTCAGGAGATATATATTTTTTTAAGGCCTTTCTACTTTTTTTTTTTTAAGGCCTTTCTACTTTTTTGGATCCTGTTTCTGATAAATTTTTTCATTTGACTAAAACCCTTTTTAGTGACATGTTTGTTCCCTCTGTTTGCTTCCTTTCTTGTTGGTATGATTTTTGCTGGGAAAAAAATGTACAACTTCATTGGCCTTTTTAGAAAGCTTAAAATCTCTCCAAATTGGCTCCTTTGAGAATTGCTCTCCCATTTACCTCTAATCCTCCTTCCCCTTTACCATCTTCAGTACTACATGAAGGCATCCAGGAGGAGACTTCTGGCAACTCTGAGACCGCTAAAGGAACACAGAAAAAGGCACCATGAATCCCCTCTTCTGTTTTCCTTGTGGAGTTCTAAGAATCATGGGCATGTTTCTCTAAGGTCAAAAGCTCTACTCTCTCTTGCACTGAGTTCCCTGATCTCTTTGCGGTTAGGGGGTACCAGGGATTGCTTTGTACTGTGAGGGAGCACTTGACCTTTGTGTGTGCAATGGCTGGCAAGCAACTGGCAAGGACTGCAGTTTGGGAGCTGTCTGACAGGGATTGCAGTGACTACTCTTTTTCTTTTTGTGTACAGTTAAGAAAGGCATGGTTTGAACATTTGGAGGCTGTGCAACCACTCATCACTGAAGGATAAGACTCCCACGGGGGATGGGCTGATCACAGAGTAGCTAATTGGCCTTGGGTCACTCTCCAGCCTCAGGAGAATGTTTTTGCAGCAAGGTGTACTGTGGATGCATTGCAAGCCCCAATCTCATGACATTTCCCTCTTTTGGGAGGGTCTAGGATTCGCTTTTAAAATGGGATCCTTGATTACTGGGGATCTAGATGCTCTCTGCCTTCTAGCTGCACCTACTTTTCACATATAAAAGTACTAGGTCCCCCAAACTGCAAAGATATTGATGGCTGTATTCATTAATGGGATCTGCCCTGTACTCAGTGATCCAGTTGCAAAATGGAGACTAAATTAGAAGCTACCTACCTAAATGAAATTGGTTCTTCTAATAAAATCCTGGTGAATTCCTAGGATTTTGTGTTCCTTGGCATTCATTTTTAATCTTCCTCTAACTAACATGCCCAAATTCTTCTTTAAAAAGCTAAAATTATCTTTCTGTATTTTTAAATGTAAATTTGCTAACCTGTTTACTCTAAAACTTGGTAAGGTCTTCAGCCATGTGGAACAGATGAACTTTAATTGTTCCATTTGCAAAGACATAGTCTGACACCAACTGTCCTTTTAAACTTTTAACTAGTGAATTTTTAAACTAGTGAATTTTACTTTTAAACTAGTGAATTCACTTTTAAACTAGTGAATTTTACTGGTCTCGTGACTAAAATTTTAAAATCAAAGCTAAAAGCTTTTTATTTGTGTTTGTTGGTATTTTTATGAATACATGATACACGTCGGTTTGTATATTGTCTACATGGTACCGAACTGACTTAAAATACATGAGTACTCATAAATTAAACAACTATCCCCAAAGCTTTTCAAGTTTATGTTACTTTAGTAATCTTTGACAAATAAAACTAGTTTTTAAATTGTTCATAAAATAAAACAGAAATGACTTCAGAATTTTAGACACTTTTGCCTGGGTCTACTGGTCAGATAAATGTGTACTATCCCTGATAGCTATTTTAAGGTCATAAAAGTGTTACTTTTGTGATATTTTTGATACTTGTGATTTGTCTGTGAGCTTCTGTCTTTGGTTTTGAGTCTTTAGATTCTCCCCATAGTGGCTATGGTGAGATCTAGGGACATATGTGTGTCCAAAGCATCCGCAGAGCAGATCCAAGGGCAGTATGGTCCTGTTCTCCCTAGCCCAGCTCTGCCTCTTGGCCATGCTGGGAGGAGTCAGGTTCTCCAAGCATTGTCTTCACCACTCTGTCCCCTGTGCTGGGCTCTGCATCTGATATACAGCAATTTAAATTGCTTACTTCCTAGGTTTTTTACTGGAAATTAGTATAATTGAGAGTTGTTATATTTTGTATGGCTCTCATACACATTAATACATTTATATGCCTTTTCTCCTATTAATCAGCCTTTTGTCAATTGATTTTTCAGCAAACTTTCAGAGGGCAAAGGGAAAGTTTTCCCTTGGCCTCTATCTTGGGTACCAGTAGTATAAGCTTGAAAACAAAAGCCAATAGAATGTCAGCTGGGTCTCATTCCTTTATGGTGAATTCTTGCAGGGAAGGGTTCATATCTTACTCATTAAAACTACACATAGCATTTCAGCAACCACAGGTAAAGATTTTTGGTTTGTGGTTGCAGTAGCTATTGCAGAAATTGACTGAAATAAAGAGGGTCATCTTGTGGGACACTCCCAAGTAGAATACTCTCCCCTAGCTCATTTTCTCCCCTTGACTCTCTGGGGTTACATTTGGTTGTCACAAACTGAGTTGTCAGAGGTGGTAGTGGAAAGGGACAGGAGTGGTAGATTTCTTCTTCAAAGGCCTGTCCCAGGCTCCATGGACTCTTCCCATTTCCAGCTCCAACATGTCAATTGTCTCCACAGTATAGAACCCTTGGTTCTTTCAAATGTGCAAAGCTTCTATTGCTTTATGTTAGTTTAAAAGAATATATGCCCTTGAGCAAATTAACATCTGTTTCTCCCCTCCCTTCTCCTGCCACACCTCCAAATCACATGCCCAACTAAACTATGCTTAATAATTAAAAAAAAAAAAATATATATATATATATTCTCAGAACAATTTCTGTTGCATATATCCTTAAATTACTAATAGCAAATTACCCCAACATTTAGTGGTTTAAAACAATCACTTTTTAAGCCCAGGGATTCTATAGTTTTGAGAGCTCCTTAATAAGTTGACAGGACTTAGTGACAGGTTGTGTGGGTGAAATGATGAAAGGAAAGTGCAAAGGGAATTCTGAGTTTTCTGTCTTGTGTAGCTGGTGGGTGTGGTACCCTTGTCTGAGATCAAGCCTGCAGAGAAGGAATGGGTTGCATTCCTTCAACCCATTTGAAGTGCAAGGAAACAATGCAAAGGAAACAATGCAAAGGAGTGCAAAGGAAACAATGAATTTGTGTTGAGATATATGAAGAATGTACAGTCTTCCCTCAGTATATGCAGAAGGTTGGTTCCAGGACTACCTATGTATACCCAAATCTGCACGTATTTAAGTCCCACAGTTGGCCCTGCGGAACCCCTTGTATGTGAAAAGTCAGCCCTCCATACAGATGGGCTTCTCATGCCTCTCAATACCGTATTTTCCATCCATATTTGATTGAAAAAAATATTCAGATAAGTGGACCCACACAGTTTAAACCCATCTTGTTCAAGGGCCAATGGCATAAAACACACATATACAAACCCTGAAAGTCTGCATGTTATAGTGTTTGTATGCTCTAGACAGACAAAGCCATATAGCATGGATTTGAATCCTGGCTCTGCCAATTATTAGTTGAGCCATTTAAGGCTAAAGATTTATCTTTTTATTCTTATGTCCATTTTTACCTATAAAATGGACATAGTAACACCTGCCTCATAGCGTTGCTGTGAGGATTGATGAGCTGAAAACCACATAAAGCACTCAACAAAGTCCTGGCATTTACTAAAGGAACAATAAATGTTAGCATTCTCCAGGATTACTTTTACGTACTTACTTTCCATCTGGAGAAAGTATCAGCAACAATAAAGGTTTTGAAACCATCTACCTGAATGTGGTCTAATTCCTATTTTCCACTGTAAATTTACAGTTATTTTCAATGCAGTGCAGGGCGGAAATAGAGCTGCTGGCAGGCTCTTACTTCTAAGATTTTCTCTTTCCTATGTGGCTTTGAACTCAGTAAACTTATTTAAAATGGTTTCTAACCTTGATGCTGAAAATCAACTGGAGATAATGGATAAATTTTGAAGCAATGTAGATATTTTAGGATGTCAAGGGGCTTTGGAAAATGATGTAGTCTGACCTCTAATTTTTGGATGATGAAATTAAGACCCAAGAGGTTAAATGACTCATCTGAAACCAGACAACAGAGGCAGAGCTGGGGCTGAAATACAAGCGCCATGACACATGAGCTGCCTCTTTCTTCTTCGACATAGCAGACTCCAGCACAATAGTCCAAAACAGTGGTTTTTTTATGCAGAATTTTATGTATGTATAATGAACTCAACCCCCTCTTTAAAGATAAATACAAGTTAGAAATAGGAATGAGGGACCAAAGCAGGAGTTCAAATATCACTGTGTTCTTATAAATCCATTAAAATGATTCCTCTGAAAAATAGATGAATGATAATTTAACTAGCATTTTAAATTTTTTTAAATGTATGTTCTTAGCAAGGAATCTGACTATTTTCACACATGGGAATAGATTTTTCTTACACCCCTAAACTATGAGTTGCTATTTTTTGAGTTTTCTTTTGAAGATGTGGTGGTTTTTTTCCTCTGCAACAATTAGTTAATGGTGTGTTCAAAATTACACATCCCAAAGAGGTTATAGTTTAAGGAAATCTGGCTCAATTGATCAATGGAATGTTGAAGAGATAGTTATAGGACTTTTTATAATCAACCCAGATTTTGAAGATTGAGTTAAAAAGATCCAGGCATCATTTCTGGGCCAATTATGTTGTAACACTGGTATATAATTGTGTGGAACTAACAAAATCAGTTTTCTTGCTTAGATAGAAGGAAAGCCAGAAATATAGTTTTTTTTTCTATGTTATCTTTTCTGATATAGGAAAGAGGAGATATAAAAAAAACGACAGGGAAAGATTGGAGAAAAAATTAAAATAACACTTCCTGATGTTGAGAGAAAGGGATATAATTTTTTATATTAAAAAATATATTGGATAGATGTAACATTCCAGAAAAAAGCCAATCTAAGGGAACTGGATTATGTTAAAATGATTTTGTTATCTCAAACACTTGGTATCCATAGCAACTGAAACATCTCTATACTTACTCTTTCCATCCATAGCAAGGGAAATAAACAGCCAAAGATCTTGTTATCTCCTGATGTCATTGCATCATAGCTAATAAATTACTATTTGAGATGTCTTAACAAAGCCTACTATTGTTTTACTTTTAAAACAGGAACAAAAAAAAAGAGAAGAAAATGATATAAGAGAATGTAACCAAAACATAGAAATGAACAACCAGCTCACAAGGGAGGTTGCAATAGCACATCCAAGGAAGGAGAGAGTTACTCTCTCAATTTTGCCCTAGGCTGGCTGATGTCCAAGATAGAGAAGCATGTTCCTGGCCTGCTGCCAAGCTACAGGTCACCTGGTCCTCCTCCATGCAGGCTTTGTTGATCTGAAAGGGAGACCAGACCCAGGCTGGCCAATCTCAGACAGCCCAGAGATATTCTAAACAGAATGTCCAATCTGTATAACAGTGTGTTTTTGCATATATAACTGGTTGTTATTACTGGATAATAACTTTTTATTTATTTACCAAACATTTGCTGTATGTCTGTATGTGTCAGTCACTGTGTAAGGTTCTGTGAATGTTAGATGTGAATGAGGCAGTCTCAGCTGACCAAAAAGTTCACATTTACATAGAATCTAGATATATTGTTTCCTGTTGACAGCAGAAAAGGATCATTAACATCACCTATGATGGACACATCATTATATAATACCCTTAGGATCCAATACTCAATGTCAATTCTTGCAAATAACTGACACATAATAAATTTTGACTGACTACAAGAATTCAAGGGAATTATCAGGCTGAAGTTAATGCACATCAAAATTATCTGTAGCAAGGAAGGTCTCAAAACACAAGCCTCAAATTGTAGTTGAATGAAATGAATGCAACCTACATATTGTTATAGACAAAGATAAATATAATTAAAGTTTCCAGAAATAATAAGTGGTAAAGCTGACATTGAATCCATACAGTCTGACTCCAGAGGTTTTTGTGCTTACGCTTTGCCTCCTCTTAGAGAGCAAGGCCAAATAGGAAACCAGAGAAATGTTAAATTCTTTCTATAGCTGCAGTGATTTAAAAACAAAACAATACAAAGCCAGTCCAAAAGTGCAAACTGCAAATTTTTGTAAGCCAAACATACAGTTTGGACTATATCTATTCATTCATTCATTTATTCAATAAACATTGGTAATATCTTCCCCAAGCTAGGTATTCTTTGGGGCACTGGGGTTAGCACAGATGAAAACATATGAAGCCACTGTTCTCACAATTTTTTGCTTGAAATTTTCCACCTTCAAACACACACTATGGTTTACTTATTTATTAAATTTATTAACTGGTAGAAAATATTTGCAACCTATATATCCAATAAAGGACTAATAATGAGAATCTACAAAGAACTTGAGCAAAGCAGCAAAAAAGAATCAAACAACCCCATTAAAAAATGAGCAACAGACACGAACAGAAGCTTCTTAAAAGAAGATAGACAAATGACCAACAAGCATGAAAAAACGCTCAATGTCACTAAGCATCAAGAAAATGCAAATCAAAACCACAATGAGATATCACCTTACCCTAGTCAGAATGGCTTTTATTAAAAAAATCCCAAAACAGTGGATGCTGGTGTGGTTGCAGAGAGAAAGGAATGCTTATATTAATACATTGTTGGTGGGGCTGAAAACTGGTACAACCTCTATGGAAAAGAGTGTGGGGATTCTTCAAAGAATTTTAGAAGTCAATCTACCATTTGATCCAGCAATCCCACTACTGGGTATTTATTTACCCAAAGGAAAATAAGTCATTTTATCAAAAAGACACCTGTACTCAAATGTTTATTGCAGCACAATTCATAATTGCAAAGATGTGGAATCAACCCAAATGCCCATCTATTCATGAGTGAATTAACAAAAGGTGGTAAATGTATGCCATGGAATACTACTCAGCCATGAAGAGGGATGGCTTAATGCCTTTTGCAACAATCTGGATGGAACTGGAGACCATTATCCTAAGTCAAGTATCTAAAGAATGGAAAAACGAACATCACATGTACTCACTATTAAATTGGAACTAATTGATGAGCATACATGTGCACAGAGGAAAGTAAAACTCAACAAAAAGCAAGCATTGGAGAGCGGGAGGACAGGATGGGCAAAAACCTACCTAACAGGTACAATGAACGCTATCTGGGTGACGGGCACACTTATAACCATGACTCAAACATTATAAAAGTGACTCATGTAATCAAAAGATTTGTAACCCTGTAATACTTTGAAATAAAAAAGTTTATTGATTATTGTCTGTTTTTCTTTAACAGAATGTAAATTCCACAAGGACATAAAATTCTGTGCTTTGTTTCCTGAAATACCCCAACCACCTAGAATAGTGCTTGGAATACTGTAGGAATTCAATAAATATTTGTTGAATGAATGGATCATGGAGCTTACCTTTTACTGGAGGTAAAAGCATAGGTTTTGAAAATAAAATAATATTTAGGAAGATAGGCAGAATAAACTATAAATTTCCTATGCCTCTTTTCTCTAAATACAACAGTGAGAGTTTTTAATTATTACTGGCCTTAGAAGGACACTATGAAGTTTTTTTTTTAATTATTTTTTTATTTCAGCATGTTACAGAGGTACAAATGTTTAGGTTTCATATATTGCCTTTGCCCCACCCAAGTCAGAGGTTCAAGCATGTCCATCCTCTAGGGTGCACTGCACCCATTAGGTGTGTGTATACCCATCCCCTCCTCCCCCACCCATCTGCCCAACACCCGATGAATGTTATTACTATATGCGTTCTTAAGTGTTGATCAGTTAATACCAATTTGTTGGTTAGTACATGTGGTGCTTGTTTTTCCATTCTTGTGATACTTCACTTAGTAGAATGGGCTCCAGTTCTATCCAGGATAATACAGGAGATGCTAGATTACCATTGTTTTCTGTGGTTGAGTAGAACTCCATGGTATACATATACCACATTTTATTAATCCATGCATGTATTGATGGGCACTTGGGCTGTTTCCACATCTTTGCAATTGTGAATTGTAGTGCAATAAACATTATAGTGCAGATGTCTTTTTTATAGAATGTCTTTTGTTCTTTTGTAACTCTTTGAGGTATCTCCATATTACTTTCCACAGAGGTTGTACTAGTTTGCAGTCCCACCAGCAGTGTAGGAGTGTTCCTGTCTCTCCACATCCAAGCCAACGTTTATAGTTTGGGGACATTTTAATAAAGGCCATTCTCACTGGAGATAAGCAATATCTCATTGTGGTTTTAATTTGTATTTTCCTGATGACTAGTGATGTCAATCATCTTTTTATGTGCTTATTGGCCATTTATATATCTCTCTTGTAGAAATGTCTATTTAGATCCTTTACTCATTTTCTAATTGGGTTATTTAACTTTTATATTGAGTAATAAGGGTTCTTTATATATTTTAGATGCAAGTCCCTTATCAGACATGATTTGCAAATATTTTCTACCATTCTGTGAGTTGTCTTTTATTTTCTTAATAGTGCCTATGATGCACAAAAGTTTTTAATTTTGATAAAGTCCAATTTATTTTTTCTTTTATTGTTCATAGTTTTGGCATGATGTATAAGAATGTTTTATCAAATTAAAGGTTATGAAGATTTACTGCTGTGTCTTCTTCTAAAAGTTTCATAGTTTTTAGCTCTTATATTTAGGTCTTTGATCCATTTTGAACTGATTTCTTATATAGTACGAGGTAAGGGTCCAACTTTATTCTTTTGTATGTGGTTATTTGGTTGTACCAGCACCATTTGCTGAAAAGATAATTTCTTCCCCATTGGATGGTCATGGCATCCTGGTCATAAATCAGATGACTATAGGTGTATGCATTTATTCCTGGACTCTCAATTCTATCCCATTGGTCTATATGTCTGTTGCTATGCCAGTCTTCATTACCATTACTTTGTGACAAGTTTCAAAGTTAGGAACTGTGAGTCCTACTTTATTCTTCTTTTTCAGACTTTTCTGGGCTATTTTCAGTTCCTTGAAATTCTCATATGAATTTTAAAATCAACTTGTCAATTTCTATGAAAAAATCTGGGATTCTGATGGGAGTAATGTTGAATCTGCAGACCAGTTTGGGGAGCATTGCCATGTTAACAATGCTAAGTCTTCTTATGCATCAACATGGGATGATTTCCATCTATTTAGAGCTTCTATAATTTCTTTCAACTATGCCCTGTGGTTTCAAGGGCATAAATTCTGTACTTCTTTGGTTAAATTTGACCTTGAGAATTTTATTCTTCTTGATGCTACTGTGCATGTAATTGTTTCCTTAATTTCATCTTTGGATTGTTCATTGCATGTGTATAAAATTATAACTGATTTGTATACTGCAAACTTGCTGACCTTGTTCATTTCCTCTAATAATTTTTAATGGATTTCTTAAGATTTTCTGTATACAAGATCATGTTATCTGTGACTAGAAATAGTTTTTCTTCTTTCTTTTCAATGTGAATGCCTTTTATTTCATCTTCTTGCCTAACTGCCCTAATTAGAAACTTCAGTACAATGTTGAATAGAAGTGGTGAGAATGGACATTCTTGTCTTGTTCTTGACCTTAGAAAGAAAGTATTTACTCTTTTACCATTAAGTATAATGTTACCTGTTAGTGTTTTGTAGATGCCCTTCATGAGGTTGAGAAAATTCTCTTCTCTTTGTTGAGTGTTTTTATCTTGAAAAGATATTGGGTTTTGTCAAATGCTTTTCCTGTATTGATTGAGATGATTGTGTGATTTTTATTCTGTTAATATATTACATTAATTGATTTTCAGATGCTGAATCTTTCATTCCTGCAATAAATCTCACATGGTTATGGTGTATAATTCTTGGTTAACAGGATTATTTTCCCTCGAGGACTTTGAATAAATCATTCCACTTCCTTCTGACCTTTGTTGTTTTGACTGACAAGTTTACTGTTAATCTTATTGGGGTTCCCTTATAAGTAATAAGTTGTACTTTCGTTGCTTTTAAGATTTTCTTTGTCTTTGACTTTTAGCATTTTTAGTATGATGTATCTGTTTGTGTATTTCTTTGTGTTTACCCTACTTGGAGTTCATTGAACTTCCTGAATATGTACGTTATTGTTTTTCAATAAATTTGGGAGGCTTCCAGCCATAATTCTTTTAATTTTTTCCTTCTAGTCTTTTTATATATTTCCATGATCCCTATACTGGTTCATTTAATGGTGTTCCATATTTGTCTAAGTCGGTTTCCCTGTGTTAGTTTTTCTTTATTTTTTTCTCTCTGTTCTTCAGCTTGCATGTTAATTCTTCTGCCAGTTCAAATCTACTGTTGAGCCCTTCTCTTGTTGAGCTTTTTATTTCAATTCTTGAACTGCTTGACTCCAGAATGTTTATCTCTTTATTATTTTCTATCTGATGCAACACTGTCATTACACCTTCCTTTACTTCTTTAGTGCTTTTGTTTAGTTCTACGAACTTTTTTATTTTTTTGAAACAAGAGTCTTGCTCTGTCACCAGGCTAGAGTGTGGTGGTGTTATCATAGCTGACTGCAACCTCAAACTCCTGCCTCAGCCTAATCCTGAGTAGCTGGGACTATAGGTACACGCCACCATGCTCGACTAATTTTTCTACTTTTTGTAGAAATGGGTCATGGGAGGTGAGGAGACCTTGTCTTGCTCTTGCTCAGGCTCAAGCAATCCTCCCACTGCCTCAGCCTCCCAGAATGCTAGGATTACAGGTGTGAGCACCTATTTTTTTTTTTTTTTTGAGACAGAGTCTCGCTTTGTTGCCTAGGCTAGAGTGAGTGCCATGGCATCAGCCTAGCTCACAGCAACCTCAAACTGGTGGGGGCCCCAGTGCTCCTAGTGGGCCATGCCCAAGATAGAGTCTCCACTCCATGAGTGGGGCATAGGAGAGAGGGAGCCCCAGTTTATTGACTGAACTCACCCAGTACTTAACATCAGCAATAGATATCTAGAGTCAGAATGAGAAAGGCTGAAGTCCTGCTCCTGGGAAGAAAGCCTTCCTACTTGGAGCTGGACAAAGAGGGATCCCTGACTTCTTGACTAGAGCAGTGTGATGTGAAGTTTCTGCCTCACTGAGCTGCACAGGGGGAAAAAGAGAGCAGTCTTGGCTCAGATACCATAGACTCTCACATTTCCTACCAAATTTTTGTAGATTTTCTTGATTAGATGTTTCTTCATTTGCTATTTGCCCTTAGGACTATTTCCAGGGGCTTTAGGTTTTGTTGTTTTTTTAAAATAATTTTCACCAGGTTTTCCGTGGAGAAGGTCAGCAGGGTACCTCGCACTGTAAAGCGGGAAATCCAGCAACCCCTCATTGTAATGGGTTTATTGATTGCTAACTTGCAGCAGAAAGCATATGGAGTGTCTGTCATCCACTCATGAATGCCAAATGGGTTTGCAGCAATTAGTAGCATGATGTGAGATCCCAAATTAATAGCGACAAGATATTTTTGGTGAAATGGTGATTAGCTCTGGTGAGATCACAGGCACTAAGAAAAAACATCTCATAGAAGGTTCGGGTCTGTCAGTAATAGAATAGATACTATACAGTAACACATATGATTAAACATCTAAAACTCAACCTGTTGTATGGGCTTTGAAGAAGCTGTAAACCAATTAATCTTTTTATCTTTCATAAATGCCCTGGAAAAACAGATTTTTAATTCAAGCTCTGTTTGATTTCTGAGCCATGCAGAATAAGAGACAGTGGTGATATAAAATGAGAAAACAGCAGATTAAGCCTCATCTGAGTTTTAAAAGATAAATGCTTGGGAAAAAAATCTCTAGTCATTTACAATAATCACATTTACATCTACTTTGATGAAAATGAGGTACTGCTCAACCTCAGAATGATTCTCACCTCTGGAAGATATTTCATATCGTAGAAAATCTTCAGAGAGGTGCTGAGCAGAGCACCTGCTGGTACATTATGAATACTAAGAACACAGAGTTCTTTTATTGCAGTTGCATCTTTTCTTTGATGCTAAAACCCAAGAATCACCAATGAGTTTGAAATAGAAAACCCTGTAATTTCTAAAGAGGTTTCAGGGAAAAAAGAGATGCTGTGTGCTCAAATATTCTTTGACTTTTGAAACTAGGATTTTTTTTTTCCCTCCATTGATGGACTTAAAAATCATTTCCATAATACTTTTATGTCTTTTAAGCAGAAGATATGGGAACAGCAGGGGGTTAATGTTTAGATCATTGGGTTAGTACTAAGATTTCTAACCCTGGTGCCTGTAGTTACTGAAGAGGCTCACTTTCCCCGGAGAATAATTCCTCCGCATTTGTGTCCAGAGCCAACACGAAAGGGTATTTATCTCATTAGCTCTCATTTTGTAAGTCACCTTTTGCACCCTTTCTCAGAATTTATAAACACCACGTTAGTTTTCCTTGCATGCACAAGTCAAATAATAATGGCAGTGAACACATACACATCCTTACCATGTACAAGGATCTGTTCTAATGGCTTCATGTTTAATTCATTAATCATCACAACAACCTGTGAGGACTGTGAGGCACAAAGAGGTTAAATGACCTTCCCCAGGTGACACTGCCTCTGCCAATCACTGCCGCGTACTGCCTCCATAGCAATAGTAACCTAGTAATAGTACATAGCAAATAGCATATTGTTCTTGGGGCAGCAGAATAAGTGATGAGCAGAATGGTTCAAACAATAAAGTCAGAATGGCTTCAGGGCTCCATTCTCTTTCTGCTTACTAGTTAACTCTCAGGTGAAGGTCTGTATATGAATACAGGTGTGTAAGAATTGCGTTACCATAGTAGGCGGATAAAAGTAACACACTGAATTGATTACAAAAGACTTGCATGGGCATCTTGTTACCGAAAGTTCGGTACTTGTCCTCAAGGCCGAATAAGTGAGAACAAAGAACAAGGACAAGTGATTTGAGGGACAGGAAAGAGAAGTTTAGTAATTTACCGGCAAATGAGGAGGGCGGCAGACTAGCATCTGGAAAAACCACCGCCCCCGCTTTAAGCAGAAATACAGGGCTTTTTAGAGGGAGGCTTTCTTAGGTGGAGCCTGAGTCTATGTGACCAGCGTCACATGTTGTGGCTTTGGGTTTAACTGTAGTTGGTGGTTGTAGTTGACCTTTTCTCCCGTGAAGATGATCTCATCACAAATCTGTGGAATCATCTCCTGTAATTTAAGATACTAGAAAACAAAGAACATTTTTTTTTTCTGCTCCTTTGATTGCTGGCCTCGGGGAAGAATCCAGGTTATAATTCCCAAAAAGGGTGGGGGGTTTTAAAGAGACAACTCATACTACATTTTGCCCTTTTTCAGACCTTTACCTCTGTGACAATCTTAGCATTGCAAGATGGGTTTAAGGCTGAGATGGCTGCACCAATATATAGAACCAGATTCTCAGATGTGTTTTCCAGGGAAGAAATGAGTTTATGGAGATTCAGACATTTCCATTCAAAAGGAACTTTAGATCATTTACAAGGGCAATCCAAAGTCATTTTAGGCATTAACCAAAAAACTCACAATTTTGAAACCTTACCCCAACACACCTGTCACTCCCCTCTCATTCAAAGTCACCAATCTCCAGTTCAGAAAAGCATTCAAGCCCCAAAGCCAGCTGCATAAGAGCCAACACCTAATCAAGAAGATTGGCTGTACAGAGAAATGATCAATCATCTGTCAGGAGTTAGTACTTATTAATGTGAAAAACATCATTTAATTGACCATGTGGAGGTGCAGACCTGGCAGCTGTATCTAACCTGGAATCATCATTGATAGTATACTATTTAATTAACAATAAGTTCTTTAAGGAGCAAAGATCACATTTTACACATCTTTATATATCTCTTGGTGTCTGACACACAGTAGGCAATCGAGAAATATTTATTAACTTGCACTAATCACTGTGCAATATTAGAGAAATCTATCATATATAATTTGTGATTATATTCATATTGAAGACCTTATAATTGCTTTATTTGGGGAAATCACTTCCTCTCTCTGCACCTATACTCTCACATCAGGAAAATGAACAATTGGATTGGAGGATCTCTATAGACTCCTTCCAGCTCTGAAAGCCTCAATTCAGACCAGCAGGCTATGCCCCACCAGGGGGGACGATTGAATGTCAAGGTCATGTTCTTATTTGCCTTAGGGGCTGAATTAAATGTTAGCTCTGTTTGAAAGGGAGGGTGGCAGGTAGGTGGTTGCTGATTTGTAACTAGTGAGAATTACAAGTTTTTCCCTGTTATAAACTACAAGTGAGCCGTGAGGCAATGTCCATACATGAGACCCTGCCCTATGAACCCCTATCCTGTACAGTATATGCTTTTTGAACCTTCAGTTAGTAGGAAAGAAAAACTATCAAATCTTCCAGTAGAGGGCGCCAGATTTAAACGTTTATCAGATCACAGTTCATTCCTGGCAATGTTTGCTGGATTTAGAAAGAGAAAATATGCACTCTGATATGGAACCCTCATTTCTGGGTCTTACATAATAAGTAAAAACTGTTCATGAGACCAGCACTAATTCTCCAAAAGATAAGATTTTCCCAGTAATAAATAATTGCTTTTTATTTTAAAACTTTTACAGATATTTATTTGGCCCGTGGGTATCTAAGTTCACATTCAAATAAAACACACTGATCTATGAAGGTGTCACTACAGCTTAGTCACTTTTTAAAGTGGGAATTTTTTTTTATGTCTTCATTTGTGCACTGTTTACGGGTCAAGAGAAATGTCTTAGTTAAGAATAGCATTTGGGGTTGATTACAAGAGAGGAAACAGCTTGTGGATCGTAACTTTCATTCCCTGGTGTGGGAAAGTTTACAAAAATATCAATAATGAGGAATCTCCTCTTGGGAAGTTATGGGTTAAATTGTGCCCTACCCAAGTCGTATGTTAAAGTCCTGATCTAACCCCAAGTGCATCAGAATGTGACCTTATTTGGAAATAGGGTCATTGCAGATGTAATTAGTTAAGATGAGGTCATACTCAAGTAGGGTGGATCTCTAATCTAATGTGACTGGTGCCCTTATAAAAAGGGGGAACTTGGACACAGACGTGCACGCAGGGAGAATGCCATGTGAAGATGAAGGTGGAGGTCACGCTGACGCCAGTAACCACCAGAAGCAGGGAAGAGGCACAGAACGGATTCTACCTTACAGCCCTCAAAAGGAACCAACCCTGCTGATCTTAAACTTCAAGCCTCTAGAACTTGAGAGACAATAAATTTCTGTTGTTTAAGCCACTTGGCGTGTGGTGCTTTGTTACAGCAGCCAAACTAACACAGGAAGTGATTTCATTCTCTTGTAGGGCTTAAATGAAAGTATTCTTTCTAAACTTAGTCTTCAGTTTCCTGTCATTTTAATCTTTAAAACGAAAAAACCCTTTAATATTCCAAATAAATATAAATGCATCATAGAAGTTAGAAAATACAGATACGCAAGAATCAGAAAATAAAAATATCATATTCCCATAAACCAGACAATAGCTCTGTTAAGGGCTTATTGTATGTTCTTTCAGATCTTTTCTATATATTTCTAAGCATAGGTGAAATTCTTATCAAAATTAGGTTATATTGGGCTGGGTGTGGTAGATCATGCCTATAATTCTAGCACTTTGGGAGGCCAAGGCAGGAGGATTGTTTGAGGCCAGGAGTTCCAGACCAATCTGAGCAACATAACAAGATCCCATCTTCACAAAACAAAATAGAAAAATTAGCCAGGGATGGTGGTGGCACACACCTCTAGTCCCAGCTACTCAGCAGACTGAGGCAGGAAGATAGATTGAGCCCAGAAGTTTGAGGTTGCAGTGAGCTATATAATGATAGCACTGCACTCTAGCCTGAGCAATAGAGTGAGACCCTGTCTCAAAAAATAACTACATATATATCTACGTAATGTTTTATATCCTGCTTTATTCACTGATGATCCACACCTTTCCACATCAATAAATTTTTATTTTTCTCATACCCAGTTCATAGTCTAATACCTTCAGTGGTCACAAAATGTTTTTGCAATTGCTTGGTCCAAACAACAATCCAATCCAGACTTCCTCTTCTAATCTAGCAGAATCCCCTGGCCTTTTAAGCCTCACTCACTTTTTGAATAAAGTGGGTCAATTGTCCTACAAAATATAATGTGCCATCTTATAGATTTGTCTGGTTATTTCTTTGTGGTACCATTTAGTTTGCTCTTATATCTTTTGTATTTCCTATAAACTGATAGAACTAACAGCTTAATGTACTTCTATAAACTGAAAGATAGAACTAACAGCTTAATGTATTCAAGTTAAACATTTAGCTAGACTATATCATAGGTTGTATTACAGACTTCATACCAAGCATTCAAGTGCTAGTCTAGTGAACACCTCAAAATTGAATGCTGTTAACTAGAATATACTATAGACATTTATACATTATATAAAATCATTTTCTCTAAAGCAGGAAATAGTAAAAGATGTTTTGTGAATATGATGATATCCCAGGCAATAGAAACCTCCTGAATATAATTATTAATTTGCTTTCCATAAGGGAAGGTATGAGACATGTACTCTTAAACACAAATCAAAGTCACTTATGCAAGTTTTCTAGGAATTTCAAAAGACTTCCTTGACCTCCTCTAATTCATTGACTTTCCATTCGGTCTACTTCAGCAATACCTCATTCATTCATTCATCAAATATTTATTGAGCATTTACCATATGTCATACTCTGTCCTACTTATTGGGTACTCAAGAAAATCCTTGAAAATCCCCCTCTTTCTCTCATGGAACTTACATTCTGTTTATAACTCAGACTGGCCCAGCCCGAAAATCTTAAACTCCAATTATGACAAGCTCATGCCTCCCTGTTTTCCCATTCCCTCACTACGCTGAGTCTCCTAATTCCATTGCACTAGGAAGGTCCTCCAATCTCCTGGCCATTCTACACACCTACAGGTGGGCACACTTTCCTTCTTAGGGAGTTGGACCTATGGACGGTGAAACATTTGAGCAACTTTCTAGCAGCTCCGACTCTTTGACGCTTTCATCTGCACAGCCTCATCCATGCTGATCTGCTCGCTATACTTACTCTCCGTGAGTAAACTCAGATCTCCTTTAGTTTTAATCACCAACTGCATGTCTACAAAGAAAACTCTCATAGCTCCGGATCATTCTTCTGGGCTCCATTCCCATTACATCCAACTCCCTGCCGGATGTCTCCACCTGGATGTCACAAATTCACCATATCCCAGACAGAACTCACTTTCCTTCTGTGTTCTCTGTCATTACTGGTGTCCTTTGAGGTCATCGTGGACCCCCATCTGGCCCCTCCCCACTAAGACTCCAAATCTCAAACATCTGTCTGCGGCTCTCTGTCCACACTGCCATCGTCTCTCTCCTGCACTCTTACGGTGGTAGCTTCTTCATCGTTCTTTTTACTTCTAGTCACGTTCCCTCCAAGCGCTCCTCTTCGCGACCTTTGAGTTACCTTCCTAATCATAGTTTTCATCACGTTACTCCAGTGCATAAAGCTCGCCACTTTCTGCACGCAGCCTTCCCTTCTGCAGGACATCGGTGGCTTTCACCACCTGGCTCCTGCCTTCCTCTATTGCCTCAACCCCGCCACTCCCCTCCACTCTCCCGAACTATAGGAACTTTCCAAAATGCATCCTGCCTCTGTGGCTTTTCTCTAGCTGTTTTCTCTAGCTGGAATTCCCTCCTCATGCCGTCTTGTCCTCTATACCACACCCCCTTCCTTTTAGCCAAAATGAGTACTTTTTCTTAATGTGTTAACGCACATGTGAGTCCTTACTGAGAAACCTTCTGTGATTGCCCCAGGAAACCGAAGAACATCTCTAGAATCCCACCCCCTTAGCAATTATCATGCTATATATCACAGTTGTCTGTAGGTCTGTTTCCCATATAGTCTACTCGGTTTTAGAGAAAGGCCATTTCTTTCCTGGTGCCAGTCCTGAGTGTTTAATATTTGCGGAATGAGTGAAAAAATAAACGGACAGCATACATTTCTAACAGCTGCACAGGACTATGAGGTCTTCAACTGTGAAAAGTGTTTACTATCCAGAAACCATTTGCAGTCCATATTTAAATAAATGTCAAAAAACACATTGGCGAACCCCTCAATAACTTGTTGGCTTTAATAAAAAATTTTCTCAAAGTACAATATACACATAGAAAAGTGAACCAATCATAAGCTTACAGGCCAGTGAACTTTCACAAAATGAACATAGCGTACCCACCCTCCAGGCCAAGAAAAAGGTCAGTCTGCTCCCTGAAGTAGCCAGTGCCTCTCCCAATCGTACTCCCCAAAGATAACCACCATTCCAAATTCTAACGGTCTAGAGTCATTTGCCCTAATTATGTTTTGAACTTTTTAATAAATAAAATCACACAGTACTTTTTTTGCATCTGTGGAACTGAACTACATCCTTATCTTTTATTTCCCCCTCCAAGTTTTTTTTTTTGAAACTGCTAACTTTGCTAAATTTGTATAAAAGTGTTCTCACCATTTAAAAAATAAGATATTTCATCCAAGCCAATTAACTTAGGGAAAAAAACAAGTTTGATGTCATAAGGCTTGGCTATCAATGTCAGATATCACATCTCTGTAACAATTTCTCAAGAAGCCAGCATCTTCAGGTGCCAGCGTTCATCACAAATACTTTTTTTTTTAAACGTTTAAATAAACTTTTTATTTTAGAGTCATTTTAGATTGCCTGAAAAATTTGTAAAGATAGTGTGGAGTTTCCATATACCCCTCACCCAGTTTCCCCTATTATTAGCATGAATTTAGTACATTTGTTACAAAAATTAAAGAACCCATGGAGACACATTACTATTAACTAAAGTCCATATTTATTTAAGTGTCCTTAGTTTTTACCTAATCTCCTTCTTCTGTTTCACGATCCCATGCAAGACATCACATTTAGTCACCACGTGTCCTCAGGCTCTTCCAGGCTACGACAATTTCTCAGACTTTTCTTGTTTTTAACAATCTTGAAAGGTCTGAGGAAGATTGTTCATATATTTTGCAGAGTGTCATTCTACTGGAATGTGTCTGATGATTTTCTCGTGACTAGACAGGAGCTATGGGGTTTTAGAGGAAGATCACAGAAGGAAAGTGCCTTTCTCATCACAGCACATCAGGTCCATGCCATAATAGCAACATGACGGATGGATCACCGTCGATGTTGGCCTTGGTCACCTGGCTGGGGGGGTGTTTGTCAGGATTCTCCATCGTAAAGCTCCTCCTAGTCCCCCTCTCCATATGGTTCTCCTTGGAGAACAGTCACTGTGTGCAGCCCACTCTTAACAAATTGGGAATTATGTTCCACTTCCTCAAGAGTGGAGTAGTTAAAAAAATTGTTCAAAATTCTTCTGCATAGAAGATTTTTCTATTCTCTAATCTCATTTATGTACTTAATTATTTATTTACCTCAGTTTAGACTCATGGATATTTATTTTCTACCCAGGGTTATACTCCAATACTATTTTATTTATCTTGTTGCTCAAAGCATGTTTCAGCTATGACCATTTGGAGCTCTTTCGGTTGACTCTTGCATGCCTTTGATATGTCTCCATCGTATTCTGCATGTGTGTGCGCATGCACATGTGTGTGTGGTGTGTTTCTGTTTACTTTCTGGAAGTACAAGATGCCACAGGCTCATCTTGTATATTCCCTGCCACACCTTAGAATCAACCATTTCTCCAAGGAGCCCTGGTTCCACAAACACTTTTAATTTAAGTCAGGCATTACCTTGGGCTGAGTAGCCAATATACCTTTTCTACTGTTGCATTCTAAAAGTCTAGAAATGTTAAAAAACAAAACAAACAAACAAAAAAAAAACAGGCCTGTAATCCTAGCACTCTAGGAGGCCAAGGCGGGAGGATCGCTCAAGGTCAGGAGTTCGAAACTAGCCTGAGCAAGAGTGAGATCCCATTTCTACTATAAATAGAAAGAAATTAATTGACCAACTAATATATATAGAAAAAATTAGCCGGGCATGGTGGCGCATGCCTGTAGTACCAGCTACTCGGGAGGCTGAGGCAGGAGGATTGCTTGAGCCCAGGAGTTTGAGGTTGCTGTGAACTAGGCTGACACCATGGCACTCTAGCCTGGGCAACAAAGCGAGACTCTGTCTCAAAAAAAACACAAAAAACCCATCATTGATATTTTTCCATGAGTAATCACCACTTCCACCATTCATTAGCGGTATTTGAGAGGGGAGACAATCCATTTATCCTCTCCTCAGAAAAACTCCTTCCCCAACTCCGGGACTTCCATCGAGATGAGCCCATCTTCGGAGAAATCCAAGCCTCTTTAGCACGCCATCTGTTTGGCAACCTCATGAGATAATTTTCTCCGCCTGATTTCTCTGAAGTGAGAGGCATTAAATCTGCTTCCAGGCTCGCTTCATCTGCTTTATTTTATTGTCTTATCGTGCTTTTCAACTACCCATTTCCTTGAGTTTTTTCTTCTGCTTCACAGCCACTGTCTTGCAGTTATTCAATACAAACCAAAAATGCCAACAGCGTCTTTTTCTACTTTCCTGCTTTATGAAAGAGCTTTTTGTATCCTCCACTGGACTTTACTTCTGAGAAAGAGACATCTTGAAAAGAAATAGTCTTTATTGTTTGATTTCCCCATGTTCTTTTCTTCAGATGGCTTAAACAGAAAAATGTTTTCAGATTGCTATATTTGCTTGACTTTTTTAGAAATATTTCTTTGTTTGATGTACTTTAACTTTTAAAAAGCCACTATACACACTGTGCAGTTTTTTGGGTTTTTTTTAAGTAGGGACTGAGGACTTTTCTGTGGCCAATTCTTGGGTCTCGTAAAAACAGCCCAGTCATTTCTTTAATTCCCAGGGTCATATCAACGATCTTGTCAACCTGAATTAAATCTATTTGAAGCTTGAATACATTTTTAATGAAAATGTTAATCAAATGTATCCAGAGACTACGATATTGAAAAATACTCTCACTTTAATTCGTTCTTTGTCTCTCCCCATTTTCCAATTACAACTTGAATTTCTCCTCTTCCAAATCTTTCTAAATTTGCTTCAGGTTATTCTTTGCAATTTATTTCCCTACTGAGCAATTCTACCTGTTGTATAGTATAGACTTAAATTTAATGAAATGCAAATTTTCTCTGATAGTCCTTGAGGTTCAGAATCCATCCCATAGAATCTTACATTCTAATAAATGGACACTTATTAGGCACCTGTATGAATTCAACACATCGAGTGCTAAGGTAAAAAGAATCTTGTTAAGTTCTTAGTCTGATGTTACCACATAGAATAAAATAATTATAAACCACAAATACTCAATGCTGCCTACCTTAAAATGATAGTTGAAACTATAGACCATAAGTTCTAGTGGTATTTAATGGAAACCTTAGAGTGAAACCTGACACCAGTAGCTTCAAGAATTTAAAGCAGACTTAGCCATTACTCTTTGTTTAGAAAGATAAAGGAGAAAGTATAGAATATGTACATGCCAATCAACACAATTGTTAAGGTAAATTTAATACTTGACTTCATCATGATGAAGTTGGGTTTCTGTCTAAATCTGTTTACTAACAGAGGCATTTAGGGTTTTTTATTAGTAGAACTGGGATTTTCAGAAATCAACTTCACTTGTTTATGTGGAATTTACTAGGCATTCAATATATATTAATTTTGTTCTTCACCCTTATTTAGAAATTGCTTAAATCAATGTTTTCCCTACTGTTTTCTATGAAATACTAATATCCTGGGATATATTAACAAATATTCCCTGAAAAAGTGATTCTGTGATGAATTAAACCTGGGAAATGTTGAAGTAACGAGGGTTTAACTGCCTTCTGTCCTGCAGAACTTCTTAGGGTCTTTAATATTTGAACATGCCTCGTAATGCTCCAAGATAGGTATTCCCCAAAGGCATTTGGCCACAGAACATTTTTCTTCCAGGAACACCATTAACATCCCAGACCAAGTTTGGGAAAGTGCTAGATGAATGTAAAAAGAGCAAAGGAGAATCAAAATTGGCAGGTAGGAGGTTGCTGTTAACAGAAATAGGGAACAGGAGAGATGGAAGATTACTTTAATATTGGACATAATGACTTTCCCTCCCTGCCTGGTGGAGATGAGCAGTCCATAGGAGACACAGGCTCAGAAAAGAGGTCAGGGCTATGCTTATTGATTATTATTGATCAAAAAGCCTCCAAAATGTAGCAGTCTTTTACGAACATTAGTTAAAATACCAAGTTTGAAAAAGATTTATGAGTACTTTTTCTAAGAAAATTAAGGGTGTTACAGATTTTTTTTCTCTATGTAATGATATAAAGATAGCTTTCTTTTCTCAGCAACTGGTGAGTGAATGAATACTTTGATAAGGCCACTAGGGTAGAAGTTGGGCTTCCAGGTAGGTCTTCAAGCAGTAGCAGTAGACAGGGCTCCTTGCATGAGTCAAGAAAAGGGCTTGAGTTCACTCCTAAAATGGAAAAGGGAATAGAGCTATTCGTGTTTGAGAGTGAGGGTTTGAGTGAACTAGAAGGACTCAAGAAAAGGGAGAGGAGAAAGAGGTAAGAGTGCAGAGACACTCAATGGGGCAGTTTCAAGTAATTTGTCCTGTGCTGTGTGAGGCAGCTCACCCTCATGCCCAGTAACAAGTAAATTCTCAGAAAACAATATACTCAGTGTGGTTTGTGGGGTTTTTGTTTTTTTGTTTTTGTTGTTTCTAAGAAACCAATGTTTTGTTTTGCAGGGAACCAATATAGCCTCTGTTTGCATGAAGAAAAGGGTCAGGCCACATCTAGATGATCCCTTTGGTGCACTTTGCTGACTACCTACCCAACATCTGTTTTCCCTTTTCTTCCTTCCCCACAGGACCCTGCTTTGCCTCAGAATCAGCCCCCAGCACCCAGAGGAAGCTAACCCCATTCGCAGCTCAGGAGGTGATTCTGGTTTGTCTAAGCTGGTCATGGCATTCTCCTTGCCAGGGACTGCTTCAGGGATGTGCATGTGACCCAATGCTGGCCACTGAGCCTGCATGGAAGAGGTCTTCAGGAAAGGCTTTCCAAACCCTGAGAAACGTGTACGAGAAGAGACAATCATGCCTCTTCTTCTGGACATCATGTCTAAATGTGAGGCCTGTCATGCAGCCAGTCTGAAGGGTCTGCCCTACCCCTGGATTTCTTGTTACGTTAGATCAAAAATGTGTTTACTGTTTAAGCTAATTTAAGAATTTTGTTTCTTGCAGGAAAAAAATGTGAAAACGCTTATGATAACATCACTCTCATTAGCTTGCATTCTGAAAAGCTTTCCTAAGTGGGAGAGAAAGCAGCACTGTTAAACCTAGATCAGCCTAAATATTTGATAATCTGCAGTCAATCTAACCTACGTAAAACATTCACAAAATTTGTGACTATCATATGTCAATGCCTACTGTTCCCCACCCTCAACAAAAGAGTTATGTGCACTACTTTCTTAGGGTTCTCCAGAGAAACAGACTGATAGGATGTGTATATATGCGTGTGTGTGTGTGTGTGTGTGTGTGTGTGTACATACATACATATATATGGAGAGAGAAAGAGAGAAATTTATTTTAAGAATTGGCTCATGTGATAAATGTAAGCTAAAAATAAAATCCTAAGCCTCCTGCTGACTTAACAGACCCCCTCTTGGCCAAGGGATCCCAGAAAAATCCTAAAACTTAGTTCCCAGTCATGAAGGGAGGGGAGGTCAAACATGCCTCATTATATCCCCTCCCTTTTAGAGTTTGGACACAACAGTTGACCAGCATTAATGTTAAAATAAAGATCATAAGATTGATGAAATAGACTCTTTGTGGCAATAAGATACTAAGTTATAAACAGGACCTAAGGCCATGCAAGGAAAAGGTTAAGTCACACCTGCAGGCTGTCAATTTGCTTAACAGATCACTTTGCGTCAGTATATTGTGGCTTGCTCTACCGTTAGCAAAATTCCTCATCTTAATTGAGGCATTCATTCCTGGCGGATGCCAGACTTTTAGACAAAGCTGTACTCTCTCAACCACTTGCCAGTTAGAGAATCTCAAAATCCACCTGTGACTTATAAGCCCCTGCTTTGGAATGCCCTACCTTTTAGGACCAAACCAAAGTATACCTTCCATGTATTGATTTATGATTTCCTACAATTCCTGTCTCCCTGAAATGTATAAAACCAAACTCTAATCTGATTACCCTGGAACCACTTACTCAAGGCTTCTTGGGTTGTATATCTCAGAGTCTCAGTCACTCACATTGCCTAAGAATAAACTTCTTTAAATTATTGTATGGAATTTGGATTTCTTTCCATTAACAATTAAGGTGCCCAATGTGGAGCTCAGAGAGGACTCAGGACACCCCCCCCCAGCCTGAACTCAGCTCTAGGTATTGGCCTGGGCTCCCTTGGGATGCCCGATGCTGAGGTTTTCCTCAGGTGGAACCGGTAAGTCCTCCTGAGCCCTGGACCTCTGCTCTTGGCTGACGATCCTTGGTTCCTGGCCTGATCCAGGCCTGAGCGGCCTGTTCTTTTCCTAGGAAGTTGTTTGAGATCCTAATTTTGACTTGGCGATGCATTCTAAAGGGTCTTCTCTATTGCCTTTTCCTACCTCAAATTAATCTCAATTGGCTCACCTGTGCATTTGCACAAGAAACTGAACTATCCATTTCATAGACCAACGAGAGACTGAGCTTCTCAGCTCCATTACACTGAACCCTACACTGAACTACAGTTCAGTTTTTCCTATAAAAAGAAAAAAAAAGTGGGAAATGAATCCTCTAAAAATTAGAAAAGACAAGGAGAACAATCCCCTCAGGGCATCCCAGTGGTTTTATGGCGCCCTACTTGCTAGTATTTGTGTATGTGGAAAGGTTCAAAGCTCTGCCAGGTTTTCTAAGACTCCAGTTGGTTACATATTATGGCCCATTCTTGTGCACATTTTTAAACTGATGGGCAAATTATATCAAGAAAAATTCAGAGCTAAAATGGTCAACCTATAGAGTTAAAATGTAGAATTTTCTCAGCACTCTATATCTCTATTCTTTTTGCCTTCTTTGAATCTGCTCACTTTTTCCATCAGTGTCAAGATGAAACTCATTTTTCATGGCATTACTAATATAAGGCTTCTTGGGTTGTATATCCTTGTCTCCCTGAAATGTATAAAACCAAACTGTAAGCCGACCACCTTGGAACCACTAACCGAAGGCTTGAGTTATATATCCCTGGGCCACAGTAACTCATATTGGCTCAGAATAAATCTCTTTAAATTCTTTAGCAGAGTTCAGTTTTTTTCCATTAACATTATGGAGGCTGGCAAGTCCAAAATCTTCAGGATAAACTGGTGGACTGGAGACCCAGGAAGAGCTAGAACCGATTTTGCAGTTGAAGTCTGAATGCTGTTTCTGCAAAATTCTCTCTTGCTTGGAAGAAGTCGGACTTGTGTTATTCAGGCCTTCAACTCATTGGTCAAGTCCCCCCCACATTATGGAGAGCAGTCTGCTTTATTCAAAGTCCACCAGTTTAAATGTAAATCTCATCCAAAAGCACCCTCACAGAAACATCCAGAATAATGTCTGACCAATATCTGGGCACCATGGCCCAGCCAAATTGACAGGTAAAATTAACCATCGTAACTATTGTTTTAATCATACTCAGCACATTTAAGGCACTGTGTCACACATGTGAATATTTTTCATGGGTGTCACGGCAAATAAAAGAATAAAGTCACAGTTCTATGTAAAGGTGATAGCCGAATCCAAGATATTATATACAGAGTGCAGGGTAAAAGCCAACCCTGGAAAATACCTTAATAATTAGAGGCAGGAGACAGTAGGAGAAGAGTAGCCAGTGGTGGAGTAGCTGGAGAGAGCAGTGCATTGTGGCTCACAGAAGAGTCTCAAGGTCAAAACTGCCAATGTCATGAGAAATCGAGGGCATCCATGACTAAAAGACACCTTTAGGACTAGGTCTCTAAGAGGTCATCTGTTTAGGGGTCCAGGAAGGAAACTGACAGCATATTCAATATGAGACATTTGAGAAGCATTTAATTAAGGCATTACTAGAAAACTGTGGCATGTGTAAGAAAGAAGTGGGAAGATGACAAGGGTTAATGCAGTACCCAGATATAATTAAGGAGAGACAAAGAGTGTGAATGTTGGAGAATTATTTACCTCGCTTAGGTCAGAAGGAACTTGAGAGTTTCCCAGAACCCAAGGACAAAGAAGATTAACTGACAGGAGCTGCAACCTTGTGTCAAGAGATGCAACCAGCCCGTGCCAACCCAGCCAAAAGGGAAGAGCGCAGGGAAATACCCATCTGCACTTTCCTCCCTGTGTCACCTGCTGGTGCTCCCATTGGCTAAACCAAAGGGAAGCCAGAGTGGAGCTGACAGATAAAATATAAGACACTCAGTGACATCTAAATTTCAGAGAAGTATTAACATATATATGGCATGGGACATACACCAAAAAATATCCATTTATCTGAAATTCCAACTTAACCAGGTGTCTTATATTTCTATTTGTTAAATCTGGCGGCTCTAAGCCAGAACACAATGGAGTCTCTTGAAGTGCTTCCAGAGCACTGCCTGTCAGGGTCTGGAAGAGGACGAGGAACGTGGGGCACAGATCAGAAGGACAACAAGGAAATAGAGAGCACAGGGGAATGCAGCAGCCAGATAGGAAGCATTGGGTGTGCATGGGGTGCAGATGAAAAAGCACAGTCCACTCTTGGAGAACGTGATGAGGGTTTGAAAGAGTCGCAGGATTGACGGGCAGAAGTGGGTAAGTGATGGGCGTGGTCCACAAGGGACCACTCAAGAGCACATTTGGAGCAGCCAGGGCTCCTTTTCTCCGAGTTAGAAGACCACTGTAATGCTTCTGCTCCAATAGAAGTCACCTATTGTCCTCTAGTTAATGTCCTTGATGTTCTCTAGAAGGCACTCTGAAGGACAAACATTTAGAAAATGAAATTTGTGGATAGACAGTACTTTCAAGATTTCATATTGAACTTTTAGCCAGAGTGCTCATTTATTTTACAAACTTGGGAGAATAAGAATAACCCACTTTTTCTATAGAATCCTCAGAGTTGAATTATTATATGTTTTTTCTATAAATACATCTTTTCCTTGCATTGCTGTACAGCAAGATTACAGATTGCCTGCTTTCTCTTGATACAAATTGCACTATTGGGTCAACTCTATATTTTCTATAATCTAGGTATTGTTAATATAAATTAAGCTGTCATAAAGGAATATGAATTTTAAAAATTACAGTTTTGTCTGGAAGATGGGAATTGATGCCCACCATTAATTTTTTTTTTCTTTCAATAGCAGCTCTATTGAGTATCTATTTCTGTAGTTAATTCTTGGTCACCCGCAGTGTTGTAAACAGGTACACCATGGATAAATCAAATTTGAATGTCACTCCCACATATTCTGGTTATTTATTTCAGATTTTATTTTTGCTTGTTTTACCTCACTGGCTCAGCTGCTATTCACCCCTAGTTTGTGATAAGAAAGTAGCTTGTAAGAATAATGCAAACAATTTGTGCTCAGAGGACTATGCACAAATGACGAATTTCTGTGCCTTAAAAGACACCATGAGTAAGAATAAAATGAGCCATCATCCATGACCTTCAGAGAACTTAGAGTACAAAAGCATTTTCCAAAATAAGAAATTCCAGCGAAGAGGGCTTGAGACAAATACAAGGAGGCAAATAATACTACTTTAAGTATTTATCTTGAAACATATAAGTCAGCACCATCCTCCAAATTTATAGCTACCATGGGCACCTGAGATGACCAAGTCTGTACAATAATTGTGGACCTGAGAATGGTTGCATGCATACAGCTTTATTTTCAGCATAGCATTTCCTTGAAATAATTTTCCTTCCAGTTTCTCTTCCATGCCATCCCTCCATCCCTCCAGCCCTCTGTCTCACCAGGCTTGGTCTGCATCACACCTACTGTGTTGTACTGTTCAACTCTCACCATCTCTGGGACATAAGAAGTGTTTATTTTAACTGGTGATCTGGTTTGTTGGTGACCATTATTTTACTTTAAGATGGATTTCCTCAGATCCATGGATGCTCTGGCAAACTCAGAATTGCCATACAGGAAGTGAAATTTTCTTAGGCCATTTTGCCAACTCCTCCCATTTCTCAAGATTACCACTGAAGCCTGTGATAAGACAAACATTAATTATCTAAGTCTTTTTAGACAAGGTCATTCTGATCATATGGATTGCATTTTTATCAATTACCCATGCATTCGCACATACCAGCATGTGATTATGGCAGACACGCTAATTCCTTCAGCATTTCTAAGTGCCCACTCTTTTAGACACTGGTAGCCCCCAAATGAGTAGACATGGTCGCCACTCTAAGAACTCATGTGAAATGTGTTTGATAAATTGACTATAATCAAAATAACTAAAAATAACAAATGTTGGCAAGGATATGGAAAAATTGGAACCCTCATGCATTGCTGGTGGGAGTGTAAGATGGTGAAACTACTTTAGAAAATAGATTAGCAGTTCCTCAAAAGGTTAAACATAGAGTTACCACATGACCCAGCAATTCTACCCCTAGGTATCTCTCCAAGAGAAATGAAAATGTATGTTCATACAAAAACTCATACATGAATGTTCATAGGTGGAAATAACCCAAATGTCCATTAACTAATGAATGGATAAATTGTGGTATATCCATACAATGGAATATTATTCATCCAAAAAGGAATAAAATGCTGATATATGATACAATATGGATGAACATTGGGGGAAAAAAAATGACAAAAAACCCACATATTATAAGATTCTACTTATAGAAAATACCCCAAATAGGCAAATCTATAGAGACAGAAAGTAGATTAGTGGTTGCTTAAGACTGAGGGGATTGGGAGGGAATGGGAAATGACTAACGGATATGGGTTTCTTTTAGTGGGTCATGAAAATGTTCTAAAATTGATTGTGATGATAGCATAGCCTTGTGAATATGCTAAGAATTATTGGAATTATACACTTTAACAGGATGAATTTTATGGTATTTGAGTCATATCCCAATAAAGCTATTAAAACTTTTTAAATAAAATGTATGCTTTTAATATTTGGAACACTAATTCACTGTGTTAGATTTTGTTTGGGTTTTCCAGTTTGGTTTACAACTTTGCCTCATGCTTGTTCTTGGCTATTTGGAGTGGGCTTCAGCTATCTGCAAACTACCCTGCTGCTCTCTCTGAAATAGTTAGCTGGTAGTCTGCACATCCTTCACAAAGAACTTTCCTGCTGCTCTGTTCTTGACGGTGGCAGTGCCAGGCACTTCCATGGCCTCTCCCAGCCCACACCTATGCTCTATGTCCCATGGGAGGGGCTTTGCAGATCTGGAATTTTTCTGCACCTCTGGAGCACTGACATCCAAAGAGAGACTTTCCTTTATGGTTAAACCACTGAGCTGGCTGGGCACTGCCCTTTATCTTGACAGGCCAGTGCCATATCCTAAGGCTCGGGCCTGGTACCCTCACTTCCTCCTTCATCTCAAATGGATTCCAGTATAAACCAGTTGGTCTGAGGTTTCTCTATTTTATATTTATCAAGTGAAGTCCTTGGCCCATGCCCTATCTTTAATTCTCCCTCATCTACCCTGGGATCTTGACTTACAATTGAACTGAACCGGATTTGCTGTACCCCTACTATTAGGACGCAGCCTCTGCCTTCATCATTCTATTTCCAGTTGCCAGAGCTGCCAGCTTGCTGCTTTTCTACCACCCTTTCCCCTTCACCATACAACTTATTTTATGTTTGCCCCACCCTCCTTAGTAAGGGGTCACAATGCCTCCATAAGTGGGTAAGAGGTACCAGGTGGGAACTGCAGCAAAATGATGAACTGAGCCTCCTTCCAAAGAGCCTGCCCTCCCTCATAGCCCTGCTGGCTGTTACCGCATGAAAGTGTGGCCTACAGCTCCCAGATCTCCCTGGTTGTCAAGGAAAGCAAAATCTACATTTTTAAGTATAATGCCCTAATTTGTAAGGTTTGGCTCAATTTTCTAAATTAATTTTTAAAAACACTGTGCAAACTAAATGAAACTTATCTGTGGGCCAAATGTAACTCAAGGACCACCATTGTGATATCTCTGCTTACGCTCTGCCCAGCAATCTTTCCTTCTCCCAGCAGTCTGCACTCCTCCACGCCAGACTCACACCAACAGCCTGACACACGATGCATACAGCCGAAAGAAAAGCACTGAGCAAATTTGAATGTAATGCATAGAGAGATCTCATTAACTTTATAAACACACAAGAGATAGTGTTATTTTGGGGGTCTTAGGAGGAATTCTGCAAAGTGCACACGTGGACCAGCCAGGAGACAATGTATTCACATCCCACAGACAATATTCTCCAATGATGGAACCTGGATTCCAGCTTGTCGTGTTTGGAATGATGCTTTGATACTGGTGAGATGATCTATTAAAGCAGTTACCCTAGAGATGTCCATATTAACATAAAATACTTTTGCTTTAAAGATTCAGTTTTCAGCATAACGATGTAGAGTTCATTGAGTCTGACATTCACATATTGAGGGCAACTGAATACTTGGCATGGGGCAAACTCCTGCTCTAACCTTGATTTCAATGCATGATTTTACTTGACTAGTTTAAATACAATCTCTCTTATTTCATTCTCCTTCTCACTCAAACTGAAACTGATTTCTATGTTGATCCTTCATGGCAGACTCAGGTTATTTATGTAAAATGTGATGTTAGTCATTGTGACAGTATAAGATTTCTGCTAAAGTAAGTGAGTTTTATTTTATTTTCTAAGTACCAGGCAGCATTCAAAAGTAGTGATGTGGCCATTCAAACTTTTTCTCCACAAAAAGAAATCGTCAAATGATGAGTACTTCGACATCCAGATTTGCATACTTCAAATTGCAGTTCACCCCAGATATGTTAATGAGTGTTAGGAATGATTAAACTTGAATTTGTAGTCTGTGGAAGGAAAGGTAATCCTAGGTAGATATCCATTAGAATAGGCAATATGTAAAGAATTAACACTATTTAGAATGTAAATATTTTTATGTATTTGTAATACATACTTTTTCATATATACTTGTGTGTGTATATAAGCAGGTGCTTTATTTTTTATTTTCAATTATGGATACATAATAGTGGTATGTGTTTATAGGGTACATGTGATGTTTTGATACACAGATACTTTTTTTTTTTTTGAGACAGAATCTCACTCTGTTGCCCAGGCTAGAGTGAGTGCTGTGGAGTCAGCCTAGCTCACAGCGACCTCAAACTCCTAGACTCAAGCAATCCTCCTGCCTCAGCCTCCCAAGTAGCTGGGACTGCAGGCATGTGCCACGATGCCCAGCTAATTTTTTCCCTATATATTAGTTGGCTAATTAATTTCTTTCTATATATAGTAGAGATGGGGTCTCACTCTTGCTCAGGCTGGTTTTGAACTCCTGAGCTCGAGCAATCCACCCGCTTCGGCCTCCCAGAGTGCTAGGATTACAGGCGGGAGCCACCACGCCCGGCTACACAGATACTTTAAAGCAGCAAGGAGTTATAGTAAAATTCCACTGGTTAATGCTTACCCGGCATATCACAGTTTATTTATTAATTATCATTTCTCCCAGCAAAAATCTTATAGTCTTTCTCATATTTTGTCAAGAATTGGAGGCAGTGCTCAATTAGCATTGATCATGAAATGCTATTTCATGAATTCATTTTTTAAAGAAAAATAATGAAAGTAAATGAAGCCTAAGTTGACCAAATAATTAAACCCATCCTCAGAAAAAGATAAAAGTATTTAAGCACCTCAAAGATCAAAATCTGCTATTTATATAAATAACCCTGCGCAAAAGCTGTAGACTGGATTGTGGCCTCCCCAGATTCTCATATTGGAGACCTAAACCCCATGTGACTATCTGGAGATAGAGTCTTTATGAGGCAATTAAAGTTAAATGAGATCGTAAGAATGAGGATCTAATCCAATAGGACTATGGCCTCATAGGAAGAGGAAGAGTATATATATCAAAAGAATAGGAAAGCGGGCCAGGCGAGGTGGCTCACACTTATAATCCTAGTGCGTTGGGAGGCTGAGGTGAGAGGATCGCTTGAGGCCAGGAGTTTGAGACTAGCCTGAGCAACATGCCAAGACCCCATCTCAACAAAAAATAGAAAAATTAGCCAGGCATGGTGGCTGTGCCTTTAGTCCCAGCTAGGGAGGCTGAGGCAGGAGGATTGCTTGAGCCCAGGAGTTTCAGGTTGCTGTGAGCTATGATCATGCCACTGCCCTCATGCCAGGGCAACGAAGTGAGAACTTGTGCCAAAAAAAAAAAGAAAGAAGAGAAAGAGAAAGAGATTTCCCCACCCCTGTCCTACCGTTTGAGGACACAGTGAGAAGATAGATGGTTGTCTGCAAGTCAAGAAGAGAGCTCTCACCAGAAAGCAATCCCTGCCAGAATCCTGATCTTGAACTTTTCAGCCTCCAAAACTGTGAGAAAATAAATTTGTGTTGTTTAAGGCACCCAGTGTATGATGTTTTGTTATGGCAGCCCCAACTGACTAACAGAGCAATCTAATTAAACGTCTGCAGGCCTCTGTTTGCTTATCTGTAAAATGGGAGAGTGAGTCAAAATAATTGCTACAATTTTTTCTAAATCTAACATTAGATGACTGGATTTCCCATGAAACACCTAAATTTCATGAAGATTCTGTCTGCATCTCTGTGATCTCATATACTCAAAAAGTCTTATTTTGAATAAGGAAAACATCACACTGAATAAATAATCCACAGAACAATTAGTTACCATAGATAAAGCAAAATCTATAAATAGACATCCTCCCTGCTAAAAACATCCACACATTCAACATTATTATAGGGCCAGTGTTACTCAAACTTTGGCCATTTATATTTTATGTCAAATCTGAGTACTTATATTTTTATTCATTTAAAACTTGTCTTTAAAAGGAATTTAAATTAGCTCACTTTTTTACAATTAGCCACACCCTATGCAATCATATGCTTGATTATGCCAGTTTTATGCATTCTTCCAATAATTGTTAAAAGAAATGTACAGTCCCCTAAATTAAATTAAATTCTATCAAATATCATCTAGAATTGTGTGATACACGCTTGGTGGTACACATAACACAACTTTGGAAAATACCAGAGTAGCCTATGAAAACAAGTATATAAACATTGGTCTAGAATATTAGATTCTATGTTTACAGGAAACTACTATAGTAACACATTGCATTTTATTAAGATAGAAAATTATCAATTGTTATATCCATTATTTTTCATTAGTCAGAGAATTTGATTCTATACATTATTTTTAAAGGGGGACAATAGGACCACCAGTCAATGGGTAGAGTTTTTGTTTTACATCTGAATTAGGATAAATCCCACTCTCATCATGCCAAGTGTTGATGCCAAATCTTTTGGAACCATCGAGTTCTGTGAACTGAGAACGGCATTTTCTGTGGACTATGGAATAATCATATTGACAAGGATAATCCTATGAGGGGAGAAAAAGAAATAACATTGAATTACTGAAATATATAAAAAGAAATGATTTTCAAAAGTTTATCTTTAATATGTTATTCTATGATCAAAGATTAATTTTTAACAATTGATTAATTTGGTTTCTCAAATAACAAACACTTCAATGGAAAAAAATGGTTATTGCATTTATAAGTACTTCAAATGCTGAAAGAGGGAACTAATTCATGGTTGTTTTATTTATAAAACTAAAAAGTTGAGTTATTATACATGTAAAAACTTTTCTAAACCACAAATAGCATAAAGAACAATTTAAATTTTATGATCATCTAAATAAGACCAAAACAATTACAATTTAACTACCATTCAACACCTTTCTTAAAATATAAGTTATGACCATTCCAAAGAACAATATCTTGGGTTATATCTTTAATAATTGCTACCAAGTCATACTTTCCAGGACAATGGTAAATGCCAAGCTCTAAGATTTATTCCTATGAGATATTTACCTCAACATAACCCAGTATAGTGTTTAAGATGTTTATCCCTAAGGCTACTTCATAAAAACTTCATTGTAATAAAATGAGACACTATCATTGACCATTTCCCAAAAGAAATATTGATTCTTTTAGATTATACCAGGGGTGATCACAGACATGGAACATAAAACCTTTTAATGATTATCTAATTTCTGCTTTAAATTGGTTCTAATTTTAAAGCACTAGGACAATATTGAAATTAAATCACCAAAGCTATAGAACAATGAAAGAACACCAAAATAGTTCTGATCTTAGATTGGTTTTGTTGAAAACAATTGAAATTTTAACCATATATTCAACAATAATAGTGTCCATTTATTTATTGAGTGCCTATTATGAGTTGGGCACAGTACTTGAGTGTTTATACCTTTTTATCTATAACTGGGTTTTCAAGCATGAATTATTACTCCCTCTTTACATATAAGAAAAGTTGATTTGCTTATTAAAAAAATCTCAGGAGAGAATTTAAAGAAAGCCAATAATAAGTGAGTGACTAAGCCAGGACTATAAATTAGGTCTGCCTCACTGTAAAACCCCTTGTCCCTCTAAGATTTTCACAAAACTTTTAATAATCAAGAGATGAAAAGGAATATAACCTATAAAATCATAAAGGTACATAATATTTTGTCACTGTTCTATATGGTTTGGGCTTTAGTTTTTGTCGTTGGGGGCTATTTCTTTCAGCTTTTTGGAAGATTGGTTGGTCGTGCAGATAGAATTCCTTTAAATGAGATTTGGGTAACACTAGCCCAAACCCTCCTCTCAGAGGGAGGCAGGATCTTCTCATTCCTAACCCTGCTGCAGTCAAACTGAATAGAGCTTCCAATGAAAAGTCTACATGTTCCTTTAGCATTTCATATACAGAGAGGAGGATTTATCTTTTTGAGGTGAGTGACAAGATAAAATGCAGTGTTCTGGGAAACTGATTCTGGCAGGAGAAATACTAAAAACTAGAGGTAGGAAGAACTGGATTCTAGAACTGTGATTAGAGTTAGATCTCAATAACTCAGATGTCATCCATGGGGTGGATCAATAAATGTGTCTATACATACAATGAAATATTATTTGGCAACAAAGGGAATAAAGTACTGAAACATGCTACAACACAGATGAAACTTGGAAACATTATGCTAAGTGAAAGAAGCTAAACAAAAAAGATCATATTTTGTATCATTTCCTATATGAAATGTCCAGAACAGGCAAACCCACAGAGACAAAAAAGTAGATTAGTGGTTGCCAGGGAACAGGAAGATAGATGGGCAGTGACTGTTAATAGGTATAGGGTTTCTTTTGAGGGTGATAAAATGTTCTGAAATTATTGTGATGATTGTACAACCCTGTGAATATACTAAAAATCACTGAATTGCATACTTTAAAAGGGTGAATTTTATAGTATGTGGAATTGTGTATCTCAGTAAAGCTGTTATTTTAAAAAAGATTGAATGCCTTGGGTGAGCAATTCTGAAGTTAGAAAAATTGGTTAAGAGACTGCTGCCCATTAACAATGTTACACTGGGTGCCTCTAATTTTCTTTTTCTTTTTTTTTTTTTTTTATTTTGGCATATTATGGGGGTACAGATTTTAAGGTTTCAATAAATGCCCATTTCCCCCCCTCCCCCCAAAAGTCTGAGTCTCCATCATGACCATCCCCCAGATGGTGCACATCTCACTCATTATGTATGTATATACCCGCCCCCCTCCCCCCTCCCACCTCCCCAATACCCTATTACTGTAGCACCTGTGTGTCCACTTAGGTGCTACTCAGTTAATACCAGTTTGCTGGAGAATATATCTTTCTGAAGGAAGAAAAAAAAAAAGATTTACAGCATCTGCCAATTTCTGTGGTGTAAATACACCTACTCTGGCTGACTTCAAGTTACCAGCATGATGTCAGTGAACACTAAGGAATACATAAGCATAATCAGCTCATGCAAACTATGAAGAGCTGGCTCCAGCTCACCCCTGAATCTACTTCTCCCATTTCCCAATGTGTAACAGCCTTGCAGTTTGAGCAGGACTGACCCCAACCCCAGGTCTACTAGGGCAGTATCTAATTGGTCTAAGACAATCAGGTTCAGTGTTAGGCATATGACTTGAATTTGCCCCAAAAGATTAAAGCCCAGGATTTTTTGTTCAATGGTTTGGATGAAAGAAGCTCTTTTCCCACCATTTGGACATAAATGAAGAAGCATCTAGCCCAGGTTGCTGTTGGCAGCCCTCCTACAATCAGTCTAGCATGAAACCAACACCATAAAAGGCAGATTTGAAAGTCAGTAAGAAACATGATGGCATTGTTATATCAATCCATTCCTGAAATCTGACTTTTCAAAAAATATAAACCAATATATTGCTGTTATTGTCTGATCCTGTTTGAGCTGGGATTTGAGCATCTCACTAAAAGCATCCTAACTAATGTACATCCAAATAATCTGCAATATTGGAACATTGAGGTATACTTGGAATCAGAGCAAGGAAGTGGGTCATAACCAAAGGAACAGGGCATATAGAAAAAGTAGGAGTGGAGGCAAACAGTGAGTCTGTGACTAAGCATACCACCAGGAATCAGGAGGATGCAAACATGGTATAGGTGAACAAAGCAGAAACAAATTAACAAATTAACAAAATTAAAACAAACTACTGGAAACCCAGAGGATATACATATTATAAGAAAGCCTTTCAAAGTTTAATAAAAAGGCATGAAACAGAGTAGAAAAAAAAGTAGGTGCACCAAGAATAACCTTAAAGGACCCTAATATTGACTGCAGCTCAGAACCAAGGCAAAATTGAGATGATGGGACTCCTGAACAAGCAAACAGTTTGGTGTACCACTCAAACCAATGAAGGGGCTAATAATTGGAAAATTATTTGTATGGTTTCACCTTACAGAAAAATGCCAACAAAAGAGCAAAGTAACACCAACTTCTAACATGCAAAATAATTTCTGAGCAAGACCATAGCCTTGTAGTCCAACTCACATTTTTGAGGACTTCAGAATATCAATAATCAAATCTGGGAGACTCAGATTACAGAGTTCTCCAAATGCACAGAGAAAAATGCCCTTTGCCACAAAGGCTTAGAGGAGAGTTGAAATAAAGAGAAGGAACACAGGGAAGAGTCTATTTAGAGAATCCTGGGAAGGAAAAATTAAGGGAGAAGGGAAGCAGAAAAAATGTCTTTCCCAATTTTCCCATCCCTGGGCTTGAATCAGCCAGAGTCCCTTTGAACTGGACAGAGAGAAATGCATTAGATAAATGAGATGGTGGCAAAAAGGCACAGGGGGCACCTGGCCCCCATTTCTGTTGAGAACTCTTGAAATAGATCACTCTCCAACTGCCCTCTCCTTTGCCTAGCATGATCGGGCAGGGGAACCTCTAAGATTCATCAATCCTGAGCCACTTTTGGTATTCTGTGGCATAGACAAGATCCTGCAGTAGCTGCAAGTCTGCAGAGGGGGATATTATTACTAGCAGCTGCAGCACTGAACATTGGAGCTGGGACTGATTAAGACTCACAGAAGGCTCCAGTGGGGTCTACAGTATCTATGGGAGTGGAAATAAGGCAGAGTCATCTCAGACATGCCTCTGGGCTCCAATCAAGCCCAGAGACAAAGAGAAAAAGACTGCTAGTTACAGTGCCCACATAGTTTGGCCACTCATGTCAACAAGGAAAAGAGCAACCGTGTGGACTAGGCATATTACCCCAGACACCAAGACAGGTGCAGAACACCATATGCAAATCCCTACTCTCCCCTCTGGCACCAGGATGCTAAATCACATCCCTCTCTTCACACAGCCGGATGCCATCTTAGAAAGAAGCCATTACTACGGCCACATAACATCCACCCTGCCCGGCAATCAGTAGTGCACCATAGTAGGCCTTTATTCTGCCTCCAGATTCTGTGGGTCAGGAATTCGGACAGGGTACAACAAAGGCACCATGTCTCTGCTCCACCATGTCTGGGGCCGCAGCTGGGAGGACTTGAAAGTTGGAGGTGAGTTGAGGGATAGGGGCTGGGAACATTTCTCATTCTGATTGGTAGTTGATGCTGGCTGTCTGTCGGAACCTCAGCTGGGGCTGTCGGCGGGAATAACTACATGAGTTCACTCAGATTCTAGGGAAGGTAACCTAGGCCCTGCCTGCCAATGGGAAAAGCATCAAAATCACATTGTGAAAGCACATGGGAGAGGAACACAAGTTACAGCCACTTTTGGAAAATGTGATTTTTCTTCTCTTTTCAGGGAGAAGAGTAGGGTATGTTAGGGTCCTCAAGACCACCCCTAGGTTTAATGATTTTATACACACACACATACACAGATGTTGCTCAACTTACAGTGCAGTTATGTCCCAATTAATTCATCTAAGTTGAAAGTATTCATAAGTTGAAATGAATTTAATACCCTGATAAACCCAACATAATGTCTGATTCCAGTTCTAAGTGGGAATGCTTTTAATTTTTCTCTATGCAGTGTGATGTTGGCTGTGGGTTTGTAATATATGGCTTTTATCATTTAAAGGTAAGTCTTATCTATGCCTGTTTCATTAAGTGTTCTTATCATAAAATGGTGCTGAATTTTGTCAAATGCTTTTTCTGCATCTATTGAGAAGATCATATGATCTTTGTTTTCACTTCTATTTATGTGATGAATTATATTATAGATTTCTGTATGTTGAACCCTCTATCACCACTTCTATTCAACATAGTGCTAGAAGTCCTAGTCAGAGCAATCAGACAAGAGAAGGAAATCAAAGGTATCCAAATGAGGGCAGAAAAGGTCAAACTATCTCTCTCTTTGCTGACGATATGATCTTACATCTAGAAAACCCCAAAGATTCTGTCAAGAGATTCCTGGGATTGATAAACAAATTCAGCAAAGTCTCAGATTATAAAATCAACGTACCCAAATCAGTAGCATTCATATATGCCAAAACAGTCAAGCTGAGAACCAAATCAAAGACTCAATACCCTTCACAATAGCAACAAAGAAAATAAAATATCTAGGGATTTATTTAACTAAGGAGGTGCTTTCTCTACAGGAAGAACTACAAAACGCTGAGGAAGGAAATAGCAGAGGATGTAAACAGATGGAAAAACATTATCATGCTCATGGAATGGCGGAATCAACATTGTTAAAATGTCTATATTACCCAAAGTGATCTACAAATTCAATGCATTCCCTGTTAAAATACTAACATCATTTTTCACAAATCTAGAAAAATTAATTCTAAGCTTTATATGGAACCAGAGAAGACCCTGTAGAGCCAAAGCAACCTTAAGAAAAAAGAACAAATTGGGAGGCATCAATTTATCAGACTTTGGGCTATTCTATAAGTATTCTATAGTAACCAAAACAGCATGCTTATGGCACAAGAACAGAGACATAGACCAAAGGATCAGAACTGAGAACCCAGGTATAAAAGCATCCTCATATTGCTATCTGACCTTTAACAAAGCAGACAAAAACATACACTGGGGAAAAGAATCCCTATTTAAGAAAGGGTGCTGGGACAATCGGACAGTCACATGTAGAAGACTGAAACAGGATCTGTACCCTCCACAACTCACAAAAATTAACTCATGATGGATAACAGACTTAAACCTAAGGCATGAAACTATAAGAATTCTAGAAGAAAATGTTGGAAGACTCTTTATAGACATTGGCCTAAGCAAAGAATTTATGAAGAAGACTCCAAGGGCAATCAAAGCAACAACAAAAATAAATAAATGGGACCTGATCAAATTAAAAAGCTTCTGCACAGCTGAGAAAACAATCATTACAGGGAATAGACAACCTACAGAATGGGAGTAAATATTTGCATGATATACATCCAGTAAAGGGCTGATAACAAGAATCTATAAAGAGTTGATGCAAATCAGCAAGGAAAAAATCAAACAACCCCATTAAAAAGTGGACAAAAGAGATAAACAAACTTTTCAAAAGAAGACTAATAGCCAACAAACATATGAAAAAATGCTCAACATCTCTAATCATCAAGCAAGTGCAAATCAAAACCACAATGAGATATCATTTAACTCCAGCGAGAATAGCTTTTATCAAAATGTCCCCAAATGACAAATGTTGGCATGGATGTGAAGAGACAGGAACACTCATACGCTGCTGGTGGGACTGCAAACTAGTACAACCTCTATAGAAAGTAGAATGGAGATACCTCAAAGAACTAAAAGTAGACCTACCATTTGATCCAGGAATCCCACTACTAGGTATTTACCCAAAGGAAAAAAGACATTCTATATAAAAGATACCTGCACTCAAATGTTTATAGCAGCACAATTCACAATTGCAAAGACATGGAAACAACCCAAGTGCCCATCAATGCATGAGTGAATTAATAAAATGCAATGTATGTATACCATGGAGTACTACTCAGCCATTTAAAAAATGGTGAACTAATACCTCTTGTATTAACCTGGATGGAACTGGAAACCATTCTTCTAAGTGAAGTATCACAAGAATGGAAAAACAAACACCACATGTACTCACCATCAAATTGGAACTAATCAATCAACATTTATGTGCACATATGGAAATAACATTCATTGGAAATCAAGTAGGTGGGGTGGGGAGAAGGGAATGGGTAATTCACACCAAACAGGTACAATGCACACATCTGGGTGATGGGCACACTTATAACTTTGACTCAAATGGTACAAAAGCAATTTATGTAACCAAAACGTTTGTACCCCTGTAATATTCTGAAATAAAAAAATAAAAATAAAATACCTATGTGTCATTATATATAATTCAAAAATAACAATATTCTAATTTGTTATGGTTTCATTTGAAAATAAATAATTTGGTAACTTTTGTAAAAAAAATTTTAAAAAAAAGAAGAAGAACTAAAGATGATTCATAGCTTCAAACCTGGATGGCTGGAAGAGTCATAATAACACTAACAAGAATAAGAAAGACATGGAGATGGGGGAGGACTTGTTTTGGGGGAAAATGATGAGTCACATTTTAGACATTTTAAAGTAGAGATGACATCAGTACAAAATGTTTCTTTGGAAGATGGTGCTGTGGGACAGATGGCCTGGAGAGAAGTCAGTGCCCTGTGCGCACCAGTGATCATTGGCAGGGAAAAAATAGTTACAAAGAACATTTTGGGGACCAGGGATGATATTTGAATATAGACTGTGGATTACACAATTGTACTGGATCCATTTTCCTGAGGTTGGAAAACTGTACCATAGCTACATGTCCTTGTTCTTAGGAAATACACATCGAACTACGTAGGGGGAAATAGGCATGATGTCTTTAGCCTATTCTCATGTGGTAAACAACTGGTGACTCTGTGGAAAGATTACGTCAGAGCTCCTTGTGCAATTTTTGAAAGTTTCCTATAAGTTTGAAATTACATAACAATAAAGTTTATTCCCAAAAGATGGTTGGTGCAGAGCCATGGGAGTGGATGAGTTCTCTGAGGTTGTGTAAAATTAGATCAGTTCTCTGGGTTCTGGGGCCCAGATGTTAGGGATGCCTGTGGATGGGTCCATAAAGAAGCCATGGAGGACAAAGGAGAGGGAAAGAGAAAGGGTTGCAATGTCATAGGTTCTGAAGCAGGAGGGAGGTTGAAGAATGCAACCTCTAAGTGGTAACCAACAATTGCTAACTTCCACAGAGGCATGACAGACAGCAAGCCCTGACAAATCACAACAGTATTAATCAATCTCTAGCCATCTTCGAGTGTGCTCTTTCTGTGAGGGTTGAAGAAATTCAATAAAACATGCTGGTAAAAGGTGGAAAAGAGAGACTGTCAGAGGAAGGAACTGCTGAAGGCAAAACAGGCCCTGCAGAAACAGGAAGCACTAAAGTTACAGCAGCAAAAGAATCACTATAGGAGAAAATTGGCCTTAAGAAAACTGGTTAAGAAAGCTTTCTTCTGCCTTTTCTTCTCTTTCCTTTCCTTTTTCTTATTTTTAACAGACCATTGCAAGATAAGTTAGGATAAGTTAAAGGAAGGTTTTCTTTGTGAGTGGTTTCCCCAATTGACCTTCCCTCATTATGAAGGACAAACAGAACATGGTTGTACCACCTCCATCAGTAATATGTGTCAAAGTTTAAATGATGAGCTCTTACATGCCCACCCACCACCACCATCCCCATTGCCCCTCCAGTGCTATGTCCTTACTCTGAGCACCATCTGCACCTTTTTTCACAATAAATGACACTGTTGTTTCTTACTCCACTGTATACCCAGTCCTCTTCACCAAATTTTTTCCCATCTTCTGGTAGGCTGTTCTTTGGTTATACTATTCTTATTTGGTTTCATCCTTTTTCTTTAGGATCTTTTGTTTTTGATAGTTTTATTTTTCAAGGTCATTTTCAGTTGCAGGCCTGCCTTCTGGAACATCAGTAACTCTGTCTAATTTAATATCATAAGGTAATTTGAAAACACAATCTCAATTCCTTCATCCAGATCATCCATAAAAATGCATAATGGGTTATGTTTCCTGGCCAAATCAGTCACAGCAAACTAACCTTGTGTCCACCATTAAAGATAGCTATTAGCCACCTGGCATTAGTACAGCAAAGACCATTCTTCCCTGGTGTGCCTATAAGTATGCTCATTTTGGGTATTCCATTTACTCTTAAAAAGGTATTTGAGGCAGCAAGCTTATTTATGTGAATGTCATGTTGGATGGAATGAAAGTAGATATAAAAGTAAACTGCTGTGATATTTCATCTCCCTATTTTTGGTATACATCATGTATAAAAGTCTTTACCACTTATGTGTACTCGACTAAAGACCTGCCTTTCACTAACAAGGTTGTCTTCTAAGCACACATGCAGAGAATGTGGGAGAAGAAAAAATACCCTACAGCCAAACCCACCTTATCTACCCTGGGGACCAATGGGGGATGGGCATCTCAGACAGAGCCCCTCATTTATTTCCTTCACTAAATTTCAAAGATTTTATTTCTATTGGACATTTTCCCCCTGTGATTACATCACAAACAAAAGTAATTGGCAAATGTAGCTATATTGAATATGTAACTAGTGGGATATATTTTTGTTATGTATTTAAGAAACAATTACTACCCCTAGGTATTAATAGAACACACCAGACTCTTAACTAAAGGAAAAGAGTCATGATAAGTACAAAGAAGTTTAGGCTGTGGGTAAAAATATATCTACATCATTAATGAATCCAGTCAACATAGTAAGGTTTCACTACAAAGAAAAATATGTATGAGTATTACTCATAATAATACTCATTATGCATGAGTATTACATAATACTCATTATGTTTACTCATAATACTCATTATGTAAAACTAAATCACATAATACTCATTGGTGTTTGGTAATAATTTCAGGAGGATTAACAATAACATGGTTATATTGCATGGCCATAAAATAAAATAAGAGTCAAAAATAGTCAACGATTCAAACAGTATAAAAGAAGGGAGAAAAGGTGGGTATTCTTTACAGAATGCAAATAAGAAATATAGCCTAAGAAAGATATTCTTTAATAAGCTTTAAATTAAAAAAAGAATATAATCCAATTTTGATTATATTTGTCTTTATACCAACTCAGTTGTAAAATATTGTTTAATTTTTTTTAATGGAGGAAGTGACCCATGATGGCAAAGTGCTTAAGGCCCAGGAAAGTCATAATGCAACCCTGAGCCCAGGGAGTCCTGGGCAGGGCTGGGCCAGCGGTGTCCTGGGAGACTTCAGACCACAGCTAATTTTCAACTGGCACAGAAATATCAATATTTTAATAATGCTATGTGTGTACCAGTGCACTGAGTCCCAGTGGTAGGACAGGCCAACCCTGCCACTGATAGAAATAACTGTTAAACAGATAGAGTTTCTCTTCTTTAATACGAAAAGTACACAAATCCTTTGTGGTCAATTTGGGATGCATGCCAACTTTAAAACATAATTCCTCTATTAAAAACGTCCTCAGTTTTCTATCTCTGGATGAACTAGGTAATGCAACAGTTTGGGTTTTGTTTGTTTGGTTTTTTTTTTAAAAAAAAAAACTCATGTCTGAAAAGATAATTCAAAAGTCAGCTCTATTAAGAAAAACAAAATAGCATTTCACACTCAATACTGACCAACCGGATATACCCCAGTAGTAGCTGCAAGGCTAGGAAGAGGCATTAACTTCCAAGGTGCTCCCTGAAGTTCACTGAGGCCTTGGTCATCTGATTCACAGTCTTTGGCCCCACCCTTTTATACCACTCTCTTGTAAGGCTGATTTCCAACACCCATGTTTTGGATCTAGCCAATATTCTAATTAACCATTCCTTCCCCTTCTAAAGTCAATGGATTTGATTCCATTCTAGAAGCTCACTGTCACAGCCACCCCCTGGACCCTGTCATTCCCCAGAACTGTCCCACCTCTGAAATAAATTTTGACTACCCTCTTTGATCCTTGCCTATTCTTCAACTCTCTCACTCCTTCACTGCTATTGTATTTGTTGTTTTGTTAACCAACATTTTCCTTCCTTTGACCCTTCCACTTCCTGAGTTTGCTGGTTCCTGACTGAACTAATTCTTTTCTTCTCTCTTCCTGAGTGTGTCCAGTCAATTCCCCACTGCTCCCCGCTGTTGTCCTCACCTCACTTCCCCCTTTCCTTAAGGCTCAGGTACCAAACAGCCAGTCTTGGACCAATCCCCTAAGGCACCTTCTTCGGGAGATTATGGAGAAGATTTCAAGAGAAGGTACCTTTAATTGAAATTGAGGTGAGTTGGAATAAGCATCCAGCTTAAGAGGTGTAGTTCAGAAGAAATAGCTTGCAATTCTTTTCCATTTCTCTCCTTGGAAACAACTTCATAGCTTCCTAATCATCTGTATTTTGCTAGGTATGGTTAGAGCTATCGGATAATAATTTATTTCCTGTAATGCTGTTCCAACTTTATACAAATATGAATTAAGCAAATTTAAGAGACCATAATATAAAAATTAATAAAGTCTTAATTCATGCACAACATTTGAAATAATATGAATCCAAATATTTTCAGATTTCCTCAAAAATCACATAATTGCAGAGGCAGGAGGCAGAATGAATGGTGAACTGTGTTTATGCAAAGGCCACATGGTGAAGTCTCTAGCAAGTAAATAAATAGTCTCCTTCGTCAGTATTTTGTGAATCACACATTCGTTTCTGTGCATGCTAACTTCTATGTCAGCATTCAATCACTATTCTTCTGTTATTTAACCAACCACTGTCACTATAATCTAAAATATTTTTTGTATTCAATAGAAATGTATTGCAAGCATTCATTAAATGTGGGTGTTAGAAGCAGTGCTAAAATCATGGCTCAAAATCAATTACTCGGGCATAGAAGTCAGAATTGAACAAACAAATCTCTCAAATAAAGGCAAACAACTGCTAAAGTGTGCCTTGCTGTTAATGTGGCAACAAGTAATGTGAGGAATATTAGAAATAATGCTGAAAAAATTAAAAGCATGAATACATGACAAAATAGCTAAAGATTTATGTGCCCTGAGAATACATCCCACATTGTTTATAATTATATTTAATTCTTTGAATTTTTTTCAGTTTTTAATTAGGTGTCTTATAGCTGCTGCTTATTTGAAGATAGAGTCAAATCCCATTTAAATTAAAAAATGGACCTGAAATGTATTTTTAAATAACATATTTGTTTCCTTGCAGTTTTTCTGATTATAATCCATTATGCTTGTTGCATTAGAAAATTCTAAGAAGCATAAAGATGAAGAAAATCACCTAGAATCTCAATATTCAATGGACAACTTAACAAGCATTATGGCAGTTTCTCCAGCTTTAAAATTATCTCTACATTTTATATAGTTTAGATAAAATATACATGTAATTTTGTATCTTAATGTTTTTCTTAACCTCAAATAAAAATTTATTAAGACATTAAAAACTATCTATGGACGTTATAAAGGCTGTTCAATATCTCATATAACATTTTCGATTAACATTATTTCTAATACCAAACATTTAAGTACTTTTCAAGTTTTGCCATTATAAATAATTCAGTGATGAGTATATTTAGATATAAATTTTTTCCCATTTGAATTATTTTTCTTTGGAGAAGTTTCCTAGAAGATGAGTTTTTTGGTCAAATGGTATTTTAAAAATATTGCCAATTTTATTTGCAAAAATATCTTATTGTTTTCACTCACCTCTTTTATTATTTGTAAATTGAGTATTTTCCCTATCTTTCTAGTTATTTAATTATATTTCCTTCTTTGTAAATTGGCCATGTGTGTACTTTGCTTATTTTTCTAGGGTCATTAACATTTTTTCTACTGATAATGTGAGTTCTTTTTTGTATTAAGCATTATTAATCCATAATCTACCATATCTGCTGTTTTCATGACTTAAATGCTATTTTTAAATTAAAAAATAACATATAATAAAGGTAGTGTCCTAAATCCTTTAACTTCCTCCTAAATTCTGCCACTTTTTCAAAAAATTACTGATTATGCTCATCTGTTTGCTGTTTCAAATAATTCTTAGGATCCTAGAATTCTGATAGAAAACAAAATCCACTGGGATTTTGATTGTAATTATAATAAGTGTATAAATTTAATTTATGATTAGTTTAGTTTTTCAGTTCCCTAAAATGGTAGTTATTCCCTTTGATTTAAGATATCTGCATCAGTTATGTTTTGGTTCATAGTTTAAAACAAACAGACGAACTTAAAGGCTTCAGTTTCTTCTTGCAGTCTGTCATGGGCTGCAGGCGGGTGGCAGCTGGAGCTGCCGTCCAGGCTCAGCTAAGATGGATGTCCATGATGGCTTCCTCACTGGTAAGTCAAGCTTGTCCTCGTCAGTGTTCCTCTCCAGGCTCCCTCCCTCCAGCACAGTAGCCTGGATTTCTCACCTGGTAGCTCAGGGCACCAAGAGGCAGAAGCAGTCTTCTTAAGGCAAGGCTTAGAACTGGTGCAAGGCCACTTTCGCCATGTTCCAGTGATCAAATCAGTCCCGACTGCTCAGACTCAAGATGGAGGGATAATTCCTTGAGGGCAAAGTGGCCTGTGCAAGCAGCAAGGGCTGCCATCTTTGGAGATAAACTGCCACATCTTTTATTGATCTTGGTAAAATTTTCCTCATAAAAGTATTTTAAATTATTGTTGCTATAATAATTTGTGTATTTTTCCTTTTATATCTTACTAACTGGTTAGTGCGGATATGAAGGAAAGCTATTGTCTTATTCGTTCTAATTACTTTTCATTTTAATATCTTGGTTTTCTTAAGCATATCATCATACTATCTGAAAATAAAGATGACTTTTTTTTCCCTTTTCTTTGTCAAAAATTAAGTCTCCTATTTCTATCTCATGTCTATGGCACCAGTTAAGACTTTAAGACTTCAAGAACAGGCCAATAGGAAGTAATCTGTTTTGTCTGTGTGTGAAGCCTCAGGCTAACCGCTTTCTTTCAGCTTCTGTATATTGCGTGCTTGCTTTTAGGAAGTTCACTTGAGGTGGGGGCTGATCGCAGGGAATTATGGGATGAAACAAAATGCAGAAAGAAAACTTGGATTCGAGGGCCAATCAAATGGCACCCAGAATGGAGTAATGCCAATCAGAATTAAGGCAAAATAAAATGCAGAAAAGCAGGCACAAGGGGCCAACCAATCAATGTAAAGGGCAAGCTCGAGGACAAATCATGCACCCAGGGTATAAAGGGCTCCGTCCCACAGTGTGGAGGGTCCTTGTCCAAATAAAGGGTGCCATGTTGGTGCTCTGAGACTTGGACCCTAGCTCAAGCTAGCTAATAAAACTCCTATTTTCAGCCTCAGTGAGTCTGTCTCTCTGTTCTGTGCTCCTGTGAAATTCTGGCCTAACATCTGTTACATAATTTTTAAAGTAAAAATATGTTCAACTTATAAACTGGATTTTTTAAATTAACGTACAAATTTCCCAGAGCTAAATTAAGCCACTTATTTTTATGTGTTGATGCAATACAAATGAATAGAAAAGTAGGTTCTTATTCCAGGTAAATTGAATTCAGGGAGGGGGTGGCAATAAATTAAGATGAAGAAGAAAGTGACTAATATATTTTAGGTACTGCAATATTTTCTCCCTGAAATCTATAAACCTTCAAAAATAAATCATAACCATAAAACATTCTATTGCCTCCCACAAATAGCTAATATCGCTAAATAAATAAAAATATCATAAATCTCAGCAATTTCTCCTTTCTCCCCAAGTCTAACTATTGACACTAGATGTACAGAATCACTTTAAGTACATGAATAGGTATTAGAATACCGCTCTTGTACTCACACGTGGTTGGTAATCACACGGTGGAGTGTAGTTGTCAGCGTATGTTGTCAGTGTAAACCTAAGAGGGATAAGTCAATGTTTGAGAAATGAATGACTTCAAAAAGATATTTTAAATTTTTAGTGGTATATGCTTTATGTGAAATAAAAACATTTTAGGAAGGCTTGGCCCTAATAAAACGTTTGAACCCCACAAGTCTCCTAGGCTCTGCATACAGTATTACCCACCACCAGCAGTTACAGAAGTTCTCCCTAACCCCAGGGGATGCGTCCCCAGACAGCAGGTGGATGCCTGAAACCACAGATAGTGCGGAACCAGATTGCCCACAATTGGAACATGTTCCTTTTCCTGTCTTCCACCCACAACTTTAATGCCTTTTCCATCTTACTAAGCGCTTATCATGCCCTGTGGCTGTAACTTTTGCAGTTGGGAGTGCAACGGCAAAACTAGCAAAAATTTCTTTTTTCTTTCTTTACAATTTCATAGATAGGAGATTCACTTTTACCATAGATTTTAGCAACCTCAGCATATGATTTTTTCTCTTTCCTTAAGTGGAGAACTTTCACCTTTTCACCGTTAAGGAAGCACTTTACAGCTTCTCTTTGACATATCTAAGTAACTACTACTAGTGCTCTTGCCTTTGGGTCCATTATAAAGTAAAATAAGAGTTACTTGAACACAAGCCACTCTGACAACCCCATGACAGTCCATCTGGTAGCCCAGACAGCTACTGAGTGACTGAAGCTTAGAGTAAACACACCGGACAAAGGGAGGATCCCACCCACCCACCATGGAGCTGTCCATGACAAGATTTTATCATGCTACTCAGAGCTGCATGAAATTTAAAACTTATAAATTATTTCTGGAATTTTCCATTTAATATTTTCACACTGCAGTTGACCACAGGTAACAAATGGTGGAAAGTCAAACCATGGATGAAGGGGCAGTGCTGTACTTCCAGTCTACCACTCTCCTAACTGCCCAGTCCCAGATCCCAGAGCTCAGGTGCTCTGCAATTCTCTTTACCACCCACCTCCTGCCTCCGAAAACTTTAGACCCTAGCCCACATTCTCTGCTAGATGACAGCTGAAGAAATAAGACAACTAGAGAGACTGAGATTACCTAGTGTCCCCAACTTTCATGCCATCAAACACACAGAAATGCTGGCTGAAATACTGCCCCAATCCCTGAAGTCTGCGAGCATAGCCAACCAAGCTCAAAGGGGAAGCCTTGAGGTGCTAGAAATGGAGAAGATCTGCATTACAATGGGAAACCACAGATTGATGCTACAAGGATAGAGGGTGGAGTCTGAACTAAAGATCTAAAGTAAGAGACAGGGCCTTAGGCTCACAGGAGTGAAAGAGCTAAACTCGTGATAACAGCCAAGCATCTGTAAAGACTGTACCCCATAGAAAAGAGACCGGACTGGGAAACTTGCAAGCAAGTTCCTCTCTGGAGCTCAGGGTGGGGGAAAAATTATTCTCTTATGAGAAATTAAAACTCCACTTCTATTCCTGGCAATATTATGGGGCTAGATGGTCATCAACTCTTCTGAATATTGCATACCTAAAAATGCTGAGTAAAAGGAAATTTTAAAAAGTTTTAATGCATGGCTGACCTGAAAGGAAATAAGAGACTTCAACAAGAAGCACAAGATAAGTCCGACTCAGATGGGCTATTGGATACAGGTGCTAGTATTGCTCCTAGTGGTAACCACCAATTCTTGCCAGGCTCTCCAGGTGTGTTTGCCAGAGTATTTACAGTAGCAGCACCTGGGAAGTTGATAGAACTGCAAATACGTGGGTCCCACCCACTCCAAAACAACTGAATTAGGAATGCTGGGGGTGGGGCCCAGCTGTAGCTTAACATGCCTGCCCTCCAGGTGATTCTGATGTACACCATAGTTGGAGTACTAATGATTAAAAGAACAAACTTTGGAAACATAACTTTCAAACCTGGAACTCCAAAAAAGAAAAGACCAAGACCAATCTAATAGAAGGCAGAAAAAGAGAATAAAATGAATAGGGGGAAATCATTTCTGCTCATAGTTAAAATAATAAAAAATAAGCTGGCCATGATGGCTAATACTGATAATCCTAGCACTTTGGGAGGCTGAGGCAGGAGGATTGCTTGAGACCCGAGTTCAAGACCAGCCTGAGCAACATAGTGAAATCCTGTCTCTAAGAAAAGCATTTTTTTTTTTAACTAGCTGGGTTTGGTGGTGTGTGTAGGATTGAATCCAGGAATTCGAGGTTACAGTAGGCTATGATTGGATCACTGCACTCCAGCCTGGGTGATAGAGACCCTATCTTAAAATAATAATAATAATAATAAAATATCTTAGCAATCACAATAAAAAAGTTAAACCTATCAGTGAAAATATTTTCTGAGACTTCAGATTGAACATCATATTGTATTTTTAAAAAATATCCAAATACATGCTTTTATACCTAAAATAAAATTATTTTCAAAGCAAGTTGAAAAGTGAAAGTATATAAATTTTATATATAGCAAATATTAACCAAAAGGAAATTGTATTCTTATATTGATATCATATATAAGAGACTAGGCCCAAAATTACTAGTTATAAAGATTATTACCCACTGATTAAAGGAATGAGTCACCAAGAAGATACATAACAATACTAAGTCAATAAACCTAATAACATGTAGAATATGTAAGGCAAAAAATAAGGCAAAATTACAAAGATAAAATAACAAATCCACAGTCATAGCAGAAGATTGTAACGTATTTCTCAATCCTTTGGTTCCTTAAATCCAAATATCTACATGCATCCTCCGAAGCCATACAGGTCAATAGCAAAACAGATAAAATCACACAATTGTTCGTATGTATAGTATAATGGAAGATAGTAAATACTACAAACTTTAATTTACGTATAAGTAGGAGAACAGTACAGAATTAGAAGAGCAGATCCGAGTCCATTCTGGAACAGAATCAGGCAGAGATTATGTGGAAGAGAAGAGAGGTGGCAAGTCTCTAACTCAGATGGAACACGGAGAACATCGGCACACAGAGAGCCTCCTTCCCTGATGAGGAAATACCGAGAACAGGTGTGACACCAGTGGTCTGAACCATGGCTTTCCAAGAAAGCATGCCGCGCCAGAGCGGCAGTCTTGGGAAGGCACTGCTTCTGGGAAAGAAGTGGGAAACTAGGAAGGTAAAGAAAATAAGAAATCACCAATACTTGAAATTAAGGATCGATCCTATAGCCAATAGTATCACAGTATCAGTAGACATACATCCCTCCCTCTAATTCCTCACCACCCCAGAAAAGCGTCATAATTAAATAAGCTTCACTTCACTGTTATAACAGAAGAGGGCACTCTTGAACTAAGATATTGAGCAAATTGCCCAAAGTTCTCATTTCCCCCTGGGTAGAATTACCTATGATGGCTGCTAGTCCAGGAAAATCCAATATGCCCAAAATGAACGGAAAAAGACAACATTACTATAAAAAGAACATAATAAATGAGAAGCGAAACTAAGCTCCTGAAAATCATACTCAGAAATATTCCCAGTCACAGAAGTCCTCCAGCAGCATTTCTATTCAATAATGTAATAGCCTAGAAAATGTAGCAAAACAAGAAAAATAAGCATAAGTACAGTATAATAATTGGAATGGAGGAGGCAAATTTTTATCTTCCATGGATAATAAGGTTGTCTACATTAAAAATCCAAGAGAATCTCTAAATCATAACAACAAGCAAGTTTTAACAAGGTTGTTGGATACAAGACCAATATACAAAAATAGCATACATGCATATATCAGCAATATAGAAAGCATAGACTGGAAAAATCCCATTTATAATTGCCACAAAATCTGTCTCCTATAAGAATAATATAACAGAAGATATATGAGACATTTATAGAGGAAATTATAAAATTTTATTGAAGGACATAAAATAATTCCTTCATTTATGGATGTGATGATGGTTCAATATGATGATGGCAATTATTCCATCCAACAGATGTAAATGACTGCCAATCCAAACACCGACAGGTGTTTTGTGAAACTTGACATACAAATCCTAATAGCCACATGACTCTATAAAGTACCAGGAGAGTAAAGATGACTTTGAAAAAGTATCAGATGGTTAAATTCCCTCTTCCAGATATCAAGGCTTAACATAAAGCCATATCAGTTAAGATAATGTTATTTTGGCACATGGAAATATAAAGAAACCAATTTAATAAAATATAAAGCCCAGAAATAGACCTGCTTCTATACAGGAATTTGGTGTATGAAGGAAATTACAAATTAGTGAGGAAAGGGTGATCAATTGGTACTGAATTAATTGTCTAGTGTAATAAAAAATGTTACATATATGCATATCTATGTTACATATACATATAAATGTGTGTGTATATATGTATAAATATATAAATATTCTAAAGGGTTTACAGTTTGACATTTCCTATATAGGTCTTGAGTAAATTATAATCTAAACCTGTTGATCAAAAGACACCATAAACAAAGTTACCAGAAAAGTCATACACTGAAAGAAGATATTTATTATGAATTTCACCAAAATAGGATTAGTACCCAGAATAATTTTTTTAGAAAAACTCTTTCAAATCAATAAGAGACAAAATCCCAATGGCAAATTGGACAAAGGCTAAAAAATATCAATTCACAACAGAAGACACCAGAATGGCTAATAAATATTTAAAAACAAATTGTTTTAAAATTCAGTCTTAAAACCAGTAATTAGTGAAATGCAAAGTAAAACAACAATGAAGTACCATTTATAGTCATTAATATTGATAAAAATAAAAAATCCTTATAATATTTATGGGGATATGAAAGAATTTGTTCATGCACTACTAGTGGCAATATCTTGCAAAATTGAAGGTATATATGTCTTATTACTCAGCAAGTCTGAGTATAAAGAAACTCTTTTTAAAAATTTTACTGTAAATTGATAATTTGGGGAGGTTTTTTTAGACAGGGTCTTGCTCTGTCGCCCTGGCTAGTGTGCAGTGGTGTCACCATAGCTCACTGCAACCTCAGACTCCTGGTCTCAAGTGATCCTACTGCCTCAGCCCCCCAAATAGCTGGGACTATAGGCACGTGTCACCACACCTGGCTAATTTTTTCTATTTTTAGCAGAGACAGGGTCTCATGCTTGCTCAGGCTGGTCTTGAACTCCTGAACTCAAGCAATCCTCCCACTTCAGCCTCCCAGAGTGCTAGGAGTACAGGAGTGAGCCACCGTGCCTGAACCTGCCCCTTTTTTCATGTGAAGAACAGGACAATAATTTTTAAGTAATAAATAGGGAGTATATTATGTACTCCTCAAATTCGAGAATAAAAACATGAGAAAGCAACATGGATCTTCCTCTTAAGTATCAGCTGTAGCAGAAAGAACAAGTCTGTTAGAAAAGCAATGGCCATCAGAGAAACTCAGGAAAGCAAGAGGTCCGAAAGACAAGGGAGGCATTGGTTCTAGGCATGTCCTAGGGAAGAGGTGTCCTGGTTCATAGATAGATCTCTCTGGTTTTGGGAGCGTAGCTGGCCTACATTGATGTGAGTGAGCTGCTTGGACTCATTGTCAGCCAATGATATTTGAAGTCTTTATCTGGAACCACCAGGAGCAAGCCTGTGCCATGGGTTTTGCTCTACCATTTCCATTCTACCTACAGCTGACGGGCCCAATTAGCCACCTACCTGTTCAGGGTCCTCCTCTAGGATTCCCTTTCTTAATGGAAACCAGCGGGAGAGTGCCAGTCACTCTCCTATGACAACAACCAAGGGATATAACACCCTTACTATGTGGAAGAAGGTGGTCCTCAGAGGGAGGGAAAGAAGCCAACAGGAAGAGAATTCCAAAGGCTTTTTACCCAAGATTCCAATGCACTCTGACACCAGACTCTTCCATAGACTTTCCCAGAGTTCCTTGAGATTCTCCTGTACTCTTTATAAACTCCCCCTTTTGCCCAAGATAATTTTAATTATGTTTCTGTCACTTACAACTGAAAGAGTTCCAATGCAACCAGGCAATCAGAGTCTAAGGCTGTTAATCATTGTAATCATAAACCCAACTCCCCTTGCTCTGATTCCAAACTCTGAGCAACATTCTGATTAGAGTTTGGCTTCCCATATGGTTTTTTATACAGAGAGAGAATGCTTTTATGAGGCTGATGTGACAGTCTGATGTGCTTGAAAATTTTATGTCTCATTATAAATTAACTAATTAGAATTCTGGCTTTTCCCGTGAGTTTAACAAGCACGAGTCAATCTCCATGCATCAGATAAATCCTGAAGCACTGACAAAATGGTCTTTCTGAAATGTAAAAACTGAAGGTGAGAAGCTGGTAAATTCACCAGGATAATGCCACACTGTAAGCAAGCGTGCTTGGAAGTTAGGCAGCTGGTTTTCACCCAGCACCACCCACATGTGCCACACATGCCCTCTTTGACCTTGAGTTATGATGCACTTTGTAAGATAGAGAAAAACTAAAGACATTTTGTAAGAAGTCTGATATTGAAGTTATTATTATTATTATTATTATTTTTTTGAGACAGAGTCTCGCTTTGTTGCCTAGGCTAGAGTGAGTGCCGTGGCATCAGCCCAGCTCACAGCAACCTCAAACTCCTGGGCTCAAGCAATCCTTCTGCCTCAGCCGCCGGAGTAGCTGGGACTACAGGCATGCGCCACCATGCCCGGCTAATTTTATTTTATATATATTAATTGGCCAATTAATTTCTTTCTATTTATAGTAGAGACGGGGTCTCGCTCTTGCTCAGGCTGGTTTCGAACTCCTGACCTCGAGCAATCCGCCCGCCTCGGCCTCCCAGAGAGCTAGGATTACAGGCGTGAGCCACCGCGCCCAGCCTGAAGTTATTATTAAAGTCGTGGTGTTAGTTAAAATATCGATACCTGTCCTAACATCAGTGGTAACATGTGTGAATCAATGACAAGATGATGGACCCATATCCACAGAATCACAGTTTCTTAGACTTGAAAGAACCTTAAAGGCCAATTGTTTCTTTTCTGTTTTGCCCGGAGGAGGGGCAGACATTTGCTCATCCGGCTTCCTGGCAGCCAGAATAGCATGCGACATGTACTCGCCAGATCAGATGGCTCCATCTAGGAGTCTGAATCTGAGTAAGTGACTCAAAGAAGCAGGGAACTGATATAGAATTAATTTCGTCACTGGCAGCAGTAGAAGCAGCATCCATTATTTAAGATAAGTATAGCCACAGAGCACCGTGGAGCCTACTTGACTCCTAGCTGTGGTGGGGGTTGGGGGTAGCTTATGATCACTCTGGAAAATTCTGTTTCATTCTTAACAGCAACCATCTTTTAAAAAAAAAAAATCTTATCTTGAGCTGATATGGACACCCTGTCATTTCATGTTACTTCTATCTACTGAATGAAGCCACACAGACCAAATCTGATAGCTCTTCCACAGCTGCTGATGCCAGGCCTATTATTTAGAAATCAACCTCTAAGAAGCTAGTGGGCAAGAGGTGGAGAGGAAAGATGAAATGGAGGACAACTGGAATCTGCTTTCACTCCTGATGCAAGCCAAGTACTTGCTAAGGTCCCTAGCCCCTTTGCAAGCAGTTCTCTCCTTCCATCAAGAACACAAAACTGTGACACAAAGATTCTAGTTTCTGCTTTGTCACTAAGCAGTCACGGAGCCTTGAGAAAGTCACTAATCACTCTACATTTAAACTCCCCCATTTTGTATCTGCTCCATAAATATTTACAGAATAGATGGATGAATGCATTCGTTGGATTTCTTGGTTATTTCTGTGCTTTGATTTCTTACTCTATATATTAAAAAAAATACCCACCCAAATAACCTTGTGTGATTATTAGGCAGAATGGAATAATAATAGATAATGCATGTGAAAGTACCTTCAAGAATATGGAGCACTATATACATTTAAGCATAAAAGACAATGCAGTGTAGTGGTTAATGACACAGGCTATGCAGTCAGACATGTGTTTAAAATCCAACTCTGGCGATTACTAGGTAAGGAACTTTTGGAAAGTTACTTTACCCATCTGAACCTTTTTTAATAGGGATACTTGCAGTATCTATCTTAAAGAATGAGAGTTCTTAAGATAATAAAAGAAGGCATGTAAAGCCCTTAGCTCAGTACCAGAAACACAATTAATGCTCATTAATGGTAGAAGAGAAAACTATAATGTAATGATATTAATAAAACAGTGCCCAGGCATGATTCTCTGCATTTTAAATGGGTTGTGCAAGCTGGAGGATGGAGAATGGATTGAAAGGGACAAGACTGGAGGCAGAGGAACCAGTTAGGATACTTACATTAGCAACTGGGACTAGATCAGTGATCTCTCCTATGCTCCAGTCTCAAATATACACCTGCTGCCTTTTATTAATATCATTACAGCACAGTTTTCTCTGCTAACATTAATGGGCATTAATTGTGTGTCTGATACTGAGCTAAGGGCTTTACCTGCCTTGTTTTATTTAACTCTCATTCTTTAAGATATAATAGATACTTCAACTATCCCCATTAAAAAGAGTTTAGATGGGTAAAGGAACTTTCCAAAAGTTCCTTACCTAGCAAACCTGTTGTTTGCTATTCCTCCCATCTTCACAGCCTCAGTGAATGGCCCCATCACCCTCTGGTGGCCTAAGTCGGAAGCCTAGGAATCAACCTTAAGTCTTCTTTACAACTACAAATAATCAATCTCCAAGCAAATGTCAATTCCTCTCTTTGTTTATATGTCTAAAATCTAAACCCTTCTCCCCTTCTACACCACCACAGATTAAGGTCAGGCCCTATGGTGTCTTGCCTTGATATAAGTTCAAGAGTCTTCTGACTGCAATCTCAGTTACCTACCAGTCTCTGCTTTCCAAACACAAATCGGATCATTCCTACCTTGTGCTTGAAAATCTTTAACATCACCTCCATGATAAAGTCCAAACTCCTTAACATGACTTTCAGGTCTTGCTTTCTTAGCCCCAGCATCTCTCTCCGACTTTAGCTGTCATCACTGCAAATTTGCACTCTATGCCCCAGGCATGCCCACCATAGGCCCCAGACCTCCCTGCCTTTGTGTGTCCTACATCCTCTACTTAGGGTGCCCTTCTGTCCTGTTGATCTGGCTGACTCCAACTCAGACTTCATGACTCAGCTCAGGTGTCACTTGTACCTGGAAGCCCTCCCTAACCTTCCAAGTCTGAGTTATGTGCTCCCCTTGCAGCCTAGGTTCACCCCTAGCATGTTGTATTAACATGTAGGTTGGCCCAGTCAACACCTGTTCCAAGCTCCCTTCTCCCTTTATTTCCCTGCTTAGAAGCTGAAAACAATCTCATAGCCAAGGGTGTGCATGCCAGTCTATACAATGGATGAAGGATGAAGATCCTGAGCAGGGTTTCCCATTCTTACCTCTCCCTTTATGGAACAGATTGGTGTCTGGAGGCACAGCAACCCTCTTGAGACTAGAGGGATCGAAGCTATTTAATAAGGCTCAAAGAGAACAAAGACAAAAGATCCCAGAGCCTTGATGACATGTTTAGGTGCCATACCAGTCTTGTACTCCCTGCCCTTCTGTTTCATGCCAGGTGACCAAATAAATCCCTTAGTTATTCAAGCTACTATTAGTTAGGTTTCCTGTTACTTTCAGCCAAGCATATTCCTTACTGATACACAAGTATTGATTGGTCCTTTTTCTGTCTCATATGTTAGACAAATGAGCTGGTATCTTTTGTCTCTATATTCCCAGTGCCTAACTTTTCCTGGTAAATACTAGGCACTCATTAAATGGCTATGTTGAAAGAATTAATTCAGATACATGGAACAAATGTAATTTCCTCAGGCATAACAATTTTTGGAAGCCATTTGAAAGAACAACATAAGGCTTACATGTTAGGGTAATAATTTAACTGTGAAAGTGCCAAATACTGAATCAAATGCAATATAATAGCAGCAAAGATTTCTGTAATTCTGGGAAGTTCTTATGCCTATAAAAACCACCTCTGAGATTCAAATATAGATAATGTAGTATTATCCACTAGGACCAGCTGAAGATTTTAAGTAATTATAGATAATAATATTTTTATGATAACTACATAAACTTTGAATGTTACAAAGAGTAATACTACTTACATCAGCTTATCATTAATGTAACATGGGATAAAAGGAAACATCAGATTTAAATATAAATTCCACAACCATGACATTTTCAAAATCTTTACCACTCACTTTGGTTTCTTTGTTATTGTTGTTTTAAATAAAAATGTATATATTTAAGATGTATGCTATAACATTTTGATATATTTACATATTAAACTGATTACTATAGTCAAACTAATTAACATATCCATCTCCTCATATAATTGGTTGTGAGAACACTTAAGATCTACTCTCTTAGCAAATTTCAAGTATGTAATACAGTATTATTAACTATAACCCTCAAGCTGCACATTAGATCTCTAGATGTTGGTCAAAGGGTACAAAGTTTCAGCCACATAGAATTCCATCTCCCATTTCCCCAACCCCCCCCCCCAAGCCTTGGAAACCACCATTCTACTCTCTGCTTCTAGAAGTTCAACTTCTTAGACTCTACATATAGATAACATCGTGCAGTTTTCTTTCTGTGTCTGTATTTCACTAAGCATAATGTCCTCCGAGTTCATCCATGTTGTTACAAATGGCAGGATTGCCTTCATTTTCAAGGCTAATATTCCAATGTATATGTACACCACAATTTTTTTATCCATTCATCCACTGACAGACACTAAGGTTGATTCCATATCTTGGCTATTGTGGATAATGCTACAGTGAAGGTGGGGATACAGATATCTCTGCAAGATCCTGATTTTGTTTCCTTTGGATATATACCCAGAAGTGAGATGGCTGGATCACGTGGTAGTTCTAATTTTAATTCTTTAAATAATTTCTATACTTTTTTCCATAGTGGCTGCACCATTTTACATACCCACAAACAGTGTTCAAGGGTTCTGATTTTTCCATATCCTCACCAACACTTGTTATATTTTGTCTTTTTGATAATAGCCATCCTGACAGGCATGAGGTGCTATGTCATTGCGGTTTTGATTTGTATTACCCTGGTAATTAGGGATGTTGAGCACCTTTTTCTATACCTATTGGCCACCAGTATGTCTTCTGTAGGAAAGTGTCTATTTAAGTCTTTTACCCATTTTTAAAACAGGTTACTTGGGAGGTTTTTGGCAATTAAGTTGTATGAGTTCCTTATATATTTGGGATATTAACCTTTTATCAGATATATGTTTGTAAATATTTTCCCCCAATCCACAGGTTTACCTTTTCGTTTTGTTGTTTCCTTTGCAGGGCAGAAGCTTTGTAATTTTGTGTAGTTCCACTTGTTTAGTTTTGCTTTTGTTTCCTGTGCTTTTGATGTTCTATCCAAAAAATCCGTTGCCAAAACCAATGTCAAGGAGCTTTTTCCCTATGTTTTCTTCTAGGAGTTTTATGACTTCAGGTCTTATATTTAAGTCCTTATTCTATTCTGAGTTGACTATTGTGTCACATTGTTTAATCCTAAAATTAATTTTAATCCTAAAATTCGAAGAGCTTGCATCTCTGATATATTTCCAGTGACAAAAACTGTACCTATAGGCCTAATATAGAAGAAGTAGCCATGTAAGTCTGGTATTTAGAGATATGAAAGTTGTTTCAATTACCTAGTGCTGTGGCTCAAAAGTAACTTAAAATAGCAATCATTTTATTATCTCTAATTATTCTGTGAGATGATAGGCTCAGCTGGGTGGTTTATCTGTTCCACATGATGTCAGAGCTACAGTCATCAGAGGTTTGATAGCTCACTCACGTGGCTGGCAGTTTGTTTCGTCTATTGTCTGTGAGCTCAGCTGGAGCTGTCAAGCACAGTGCCTTGATTCTCCTCCATGTGGCCTCTCCATATGTCTCGGGCCTCTCACAGCATATTAGCTGGGCTTCAAGAATCAGAGAGTAGAAACTATCAGTTTCCTTAAGGTCTACACTGAGAAGTCCCAGGACATCACTTCTGCCGCATTCTGTAGATCAAACCCAGTCTCAAGAGCAGCCCAGGTTCAGAGGTCAGGTAAATAACTTCTGCCTCTTAATGGGAGCAGCAGCCTCCATGTACAGAGGGAACATTGTTGGGGCCACCTCTAGAAACTAGCGACCATAATAAGTAAATCATGTAATTCTATCTTCATAACGTTATCTTGAGGGCCTCATTGAACACACCAGAAAACACAAAGAAACCTGACATTCAACTTGATGGATATAACTCAATGGCTACTACAATAAAGTTAGATCCAGTAAAGACTTATAGGGAACAAAGGATGGTTTGAGTCAGCCATCAGTCCATCATGATGCCAAAACATTAGCACTAACAGGCACTATACCATGTGCTTTAACATAAATTTTCGTATCAAATTATTTGAATTACCATACAACGATAGCAATAGAATAGGTTATTTTTACTTACCATTAAAGTAATCCTTTGCCAAGGCACATAACCCAAATTCCAAAGCACTCATTTGAGTCACAACCCAAAATATTAACAAACAGAGAAGTATCCTACCTATTCAGCCATTTGGTTTCAACATACATCAAGTAAAAAGAAATACCCTATATACAAGGATACTATAATGAAAAATATCATTTAGGTTGACTCTGAAATCATTTCAGCGAATTTGGCCAACTAGAAAGTCATCATAACTCAGCACCAGCCAAGGCACCCATTCTAGTGAGCCCAGGTTGGTGACAGGAGGTCAGGTAGGATTCCTGCCTCACAGGAGAAAGTGTCAAGCCAGGACCTAGGCATGGCTGAGGAACTAGTAGCCCAGGTTGTTTAAAAAACAGAAATTTTGATTTTAGAAATTTCAAAAGGGATAAAGAACCTTTCACCAGTATTTATTTTATGAGTTTGGTGCTTATGATGGATAATTTTATGTGTCAACTTGACTGGACCAAAGCATGCCCAGATAGCTGGCAAAACATGATTTCTGAGTGTGTCTGTATGTCTCTTTTACTAATTCGAAAGAGATTACAATTTAAATCAGTAGGCTGAGCAAAGAAAATCTGCCCTTACCAATTCAGGCAGGCATCATCCAATCTGTTGAGAGCAAGGAAAGAATAAAAAGGCAGAGAGAGGGTAAATTGTCCCTCTTCTTGAGCTGAGACTTTCATATTCTTTTGCCCGTGGCCATCAGAACTCCTAGTTCTCTGGCCTTTGTACTCTGGGACTTACATCTTCTGCCCCCGCCCCCTCAGTTCTCAGGCCTTCAGAGTTGGGCTGGGAATGACATGACTGGTTCCCCTGGTGCTCAGGCCTTCAGACTCTAACTGAATCACACCACTGGCTTTCTTGATCCTGCAGCTTGCAAAAGGCAGACGGTGGGACTTCTCATCCCCCATAATGGTGTGAACCAATTTCCATAATAAATCTCCTCATATATATATAAAACCTATTGGTTTTATTTTTCTAGAGAATACTGACTAATACAGTGCTCAAGGCTGGGCCTGCCTGAATGTAGCAATTATTCTCTCCGTGCTTACAGAGGAAAGTGAACTTCAGTACACACCAGAGTTCTCCTAGTTGACCTGTCAGTCAGAGAAGCAGCACAGAAGAGTGGCTAAGAGCGTAAGCTTTGGCATTAAATTGTCTCAGTTCAAATCCTGGCTCATTACCACTTGTCGGCTGTGAGAGTCTGGACACATTACTTGACTTCTCTATATCTTTGTTTTTCCTTCCACAGACTGCAGATAACGATGGAACAAACTCACAGAGTATTTATCAGGAGAAATAAGTTAGCAGATGTAAACCACTTAGAATAGTACCTGGCACATAATAAGCACCATTTAAGTATTTGCTTTTGTTAGTATTACTCTTGCAGTTATAAGCTATAGAAACCCACCCCAAACTTGATTAAAAAAAAAAAAAAGGAAAGGAAAATACCAGCTCACATAAAAAGAATGTCATCAGAACTGTCTTTCCCCACACCTTCACTTAACCTCATTTATACATAGAGGCTCCCCCAGAAGCAAGATATCATCTGTAACTCACAACTGGAGCAGGTGAGGCTATCTTCCCTAAAACTCCAATCATTATCCTCTGGTTGGCCCAGCCTGGATCATGTGCCCAACACACTTGGGCTTTTTAGGGAGGTGAGAATGGGAAACAGAATCAGCCCATCTGTCATATGGTCCCGCCGAATTACACTGAGCAGGCAAAAGGAAGTTGTCTAAAAGAAGAAAGCTGGACACACAAAAATGAAAGGTCCTACGCTGAATAAGATGGAGGATCAAGAATTGAGTTCAAGTCTGCCTCACTCCCACCCCATGCCCTTTTCACCACACCACCCTCCTCTTCACGTGTTCTTTGTTGTTATCATCATCATAGGGCAACTCTTTAAACTTTTTTTTCTTCTGGAAAAACGTCCAACAACTGGGTGGTATTTCACCAAGACACAAGCTGCCACACAAGTGCCTCAGTAGAAAGAAAAGTAAATGCCTTGGACTGTACTTTGGCAAAAGGAAAAACCTTCATACTATTCACATGCGGTCCCTTTCTTCTGAATAGTGCCAGAGATTTTAAAGATGCCTAATGCCCCAATGAGAGCAATAAATCAGAAGAATTTAAACTGCAGCCAAGGCTTGCTACTGCTACTCTAAAGTGACCACTCCACGTACACATGGATAAGTGCTCTGTCCCAACGATGAACACTTAACTGCCTGAACTACTTTTGGGCCTCATTTAACTTGCCCACTTATGTGACTGTAGATGCCTTTCTCCTTACAGCCATAAAATTTTAGAGTGGGAATAGACGTTACAGATCATTTGGTTCAATCCCCTCACTGTCCAAATGGAAACAACTGGAGTCCAGAGAGGGTTATTAACCAGCACAAGGTCACGTAGCAGGTTTATTGCAAGCCCAGAAGTAGAACCCAGGTTTCTTATTTTCCAATTCAATGCTTTTTCTGAAAAGCCACACGATTTCCAAAAAGCTATCCAGTGATTCCAAACACTATTAATTTCTTTCTTCTCCCATTATGTAGATCATGTAGTGTTCAGATGCATTCTGGAAGCAAGAAACATTTATCATAAAATATCAGCAATATGCGCTGATCACTACTGCCAGGCAATGAAATTTAGTAAAAATGACAAGATGTTGTGGTTAGGGGTGGCCCTGTGAGAGGTCTACCTTGAGTACCTCTCCAACCTCCAGTAGGTGCACAGTGCCCCTGGGCTACCCTCCAATTAACCCAGGCTCCCACGAACCTGCTTCTCACACAGCAAACACCCTATGCCTGAATTGGTCTTTCCCTATCGAAAAAACTGACTTCTCCTGTGGACCATTACCCCAAGACCTCACACGGTTTTATGCATATATTTAAATGAAGGATTCTGAGAAATAAGATTTTAACATAAATTATATATTTTACTACATCTCCCTTTCAAAACTGGATCTACTTGATATAGTTTTTGTTGTTGTTTGTTGTGTTGTTTTGGTTTCTGGTTGTTTATTTAATGGCCACATATGCAGTCTACATATTTTTACCTGGAAAACCTTACTTCTTAGAATGAATTAATTGCAACTCTCTGGTTCTGTGGAAAAATCATAAAATGATTTTGTATTAGATAATCAGATATACAGGGGTCTTTTGATAATTAGTGAGTTGGTTTTTCAGGCCTCATAAAGAATACCTCCAAATTAAGTGAAAGTTACTTGAGGAAGCTTGAGAATCAGGTAGAAAGACAAAGATTCTTAAACTGACTTACTAACTATACATGTTCCCATCCATTTTTCCTGTGTGCCTTTCATTACCTTTCCATACCTGTACTGTCTCTATCCATGTAGTAAAAGTAACGTATGTTAGAGACTCCTGCCACATGCACCTGCATCCGTTGAAGACCAAATGAGCACTGTTGATGTCTTAGAGGTCTTTGAGCCTCCCTGACTCTCACCCTGCCATCACTGGCAATGTCAATTTCTTGGAAACTCATTGGTGGGAATGAGACCAACTCTCAAGTGAAAATAGTTTTCATTCTAGACAAGCTCAAGCTAGCCTCAAAGCCTATAAATCTCATTTTTAAAGCTTAAGTCTTTGATATCAATTTCAGTGTCAACCTAACTGCTCCCTATATGACAATTTTTTTTCTATCTATCTCAATCTGTGAAATATGTGGAAGGAATTAGTCACAGAGCCCTTTAGTTAAGGTCAGGAGTGACAAGTCCCACTGGACTTATCAAACATTCTGCATGTCCTGATTTTCAATATGTTTCACTGAGATATTTGTTACCAATTTATGGAGGAAAGGTGTTGTGTCTTCTTCACATCAGTCCAAAATAAAGTAGGTGGGTCATAGGTTGAGTTATGAGAAAAAGAAACAGATGGTCACATGCCATCATAAAGTAATGGACAATATCTAAAGATTTAGATAAGTGCATCAGACTAATGTCTCCTTAATATGAAAGCTATACTTTTATTATTCTGGGTTTTCTTCCTTAAGAAGTAACCTGAAGCTTAAATTTACATTATGATTACAGCCTTTCTTTTATAAGTTGAAGCACATTATTTTGGTCCATTGAACAAACTCATTCTTATTCATTGCCTTTTAAAGTTGACATTTAACTTTCACAGCTGTAGAGTTGGCAAGAAGCAAAAGAATACTTAATATTCAAGAGAGCAGATTCTAAAACACCACAGTATTCTATTGTATGGAACATCCTATAATTAGTGTATATTAACTGAAAGAAAGAATTACATATGGAATTAGTGGAGGATGGTTGAAGGTGTCCGCGTATTTATTTCCTTGCTAATACTCATGAATCAAATAAAACAAATGAGTAATTCTAGCAATTCAAACTCATAAAGGCTGATTTTCTAAAAGAGCATGTCTTTGAATGCATTTGCCAAAATAGAATTAAGAACAACTGTTGGTTCTAAAGGCCTCGAACCTCTAAATCAAATAAGATAGGATCTTAGCCATACCTCCCTGTATTATAATTTCCTATTCAACATCAGAAATGACTAATCTATTCATTCCAGATATAACTATGGTGTATCTGCTGTTGGTCAGGCTCTCTGTTAAGCACTGGGGACAGAGCAGTGACAGTCTTGCCCTTCGGAGCATTGAACTTAGCAAGAAACACAGGAATGTAAGTAATTGCAGAAAAGATGAATAGTGTTAGGATAAAAGGAGTAGACAGTGCTATGGACATTCTCCAGGGACCTCACCCAGGCACAGAGAGTAGGGTAGCAGTAGGTATGTGCAGGTCCTCTGGAGAAGGTGGCTGATCAGATAAGACTTGATGACGTCAGAGTTAAGACTGAGCATACACATCGAACCTTGTTTCCTCAGAAAGCTCCACTAAAACCACATTAAACAGACTTTTAAAAACTCACAATAACAGGGAAAACAGGAGAAGAGACAAGAGAAACAAATTTTGGAAGCTCAAGATAAGATGGACAAGGGTCTCTCTCTCTCAGAAAGCTGAATCCTAAGTCAGCAAACGCCTGGAGGAAGAGCTAGATGAAAAGCAGTTAGAGCTCCAAAAAGCTACTCCCCTGGTCCCCACTACAGAGTACCTGGCCCTCCCCTATGCCAGCAGGAAGCTAGAAACTTATTCACCAGAGAAAGTCCTTGATCAACAACACAATTCAATGACCATACACAATGAAGGACCCCAGCCCAATTGCCCTGCTCGCTCCATGAACATAGGCACCAGCCTTTCACCCATCAGGTGGGAGATTGGGGAGACTCCTCTGGGAATGTGACCATCCCAGGAGGAAAGACTAAAATATAGTCATGTCACATGACGGTGTTTCAGTGAATGACGGATTGGGCTATATGTACTACAGAGATCCTGTAAGATCATCATAGAGGCTGGGCCTGGTGGCTTATGCCTGTAATCCTAGCACTTTGGGAGGCTGAGGCAGGAGGATAGCTTGAGGCCAGGAGTTTGAGGTTGCAGTGAGCTATGATCATGCCACTGCACTCTAGCTCAGGCAACAAAGCCAAATCCTGTCTCAAAAAAAAGATTATAATAGAGCTGAAATATTCCTATTGTCTGGTGATGTAGTGGCTATTGTAACATCATAGCACTATGCATCACTCACATGTTTATGGTCATGTTGGTGTGAAAAAACCCTACTGTGCTGTCAAATGCATAAAAGGAGAGTATCTACAATTATTTACAATACGTAATACTAGATAATGACAACAAATGACTGATACTGGTCTATTTACTATACTATACTTTTCATTATTATTTTGGAGTATACCCTTTCTACTTATAAAAAAAAAAAAAAGTCAACTGTAAAACAACCTCAGGCAGGTCCTTCAGGAAGTATTCCAGAAGAAGGCATTGTTATCACAGGAGATGACAGCTCTGTCTGCATTATTGTCCCTGAAGACCTTACAGTGGGACAAGATGTGGAGGTGGAAGACAGTGATAGTGATGACCCTGACCCAGTGTAGACCTAGGCTAATATGTATGTGTGTTTGTGTCTTAGTTTTTAACAAAAAAGTCTTAAAAGTAAAAGATAGAAATTCTAAAAATAGATAAAAGATTATAAATAATGATATAAAAGAAGAAAATATTTTTTGTATGACTGGTACAATGTGTTTTGTTTTAAGCTGTATTATTACAAAAGAGCCAACATTTTTTAAAAATTTAAAAGTTTATAAAGTAAAAAAGTTGTAATAAGCTAAGGCTAATTTATTATTGAAGAAAGAAAACAAATTTTATAAATGTAGTGCAGCCTAAGTGTACAGTTTTTACAAAGTCTACAGTAGTATACAGTCATGTCCAAGGCCTTGACATTCACTCACCCACTCACTCACTGACTCACCCACAGCAACTTCCAGTCCTGTAAGCTTCATTCATGGTGCATGGCCTATACAGGTATATCATTTTTTATCTTTTTATACTGTATTTTTACTGTACCTTCTCTATGTTTAGAAACACAAATAATACCATTATGTTACAACTACCTACAGTATCCAGTATAGTAACATGTTGTACAGGTTTGTAGCCTAGGAGCGAGCATAGGCTGTACCATATAGCCTAGGTGTGGAGTAGGCTATACTATCTAAGTGTAGCAGACTACACTCTATAATGTCTGCACAAGGATGAAATCACCTAATGATGCATTTCCCAGAACATACCCATGTCATTAAGCAATGTATGATTCTACTGATACTAAGGCTTCTTTGGAAAAATGACCCCCTAGATTCCTTCAGTACATATCCAAATCACCAAGACTCACTCACAGGCTCAGATCTTCATCTCTTAATCATGAAAAGAAAGCCAAAGATTGATTCCCAAGCATCTGAGGAAAATGCTTCCAGCATAGAAAAGAGATACCATACAAGCAAACAAAAACCAAAGTGAAACAAAAAAGCATCTTGGAGAAAACAGAGACTATGCATGGGGAAGAAAATAATAATAATGATAATAAAAAGCAAACTATCATTAACATCCCCAGATAGATAAGAGAAGATATTGCAGTCATGAAACCAAAAAGAGAATTCAATAGTAGGGTTGAAGAAACAGACAGAAAAGTAGGTTGTAAAGACAAAAAGAAAATAAGAGAGAAAAGACAAGAAGGTTAAAAGACCAGGCCAAGCAACCCAATATCCAAATAAAGGATTTCCAAAAGAGAGAACAAAGGAAACGCAATAAATCAAGAATGGAATAAATCAAGAAAATTCCCATGAATATGATTTATAGACTGCAAGGATTCAGCAAGTGTCCAGCAGCATGCTTACTACGTACACACCGGTTTCTGCTCTAGTTGTTTTACATAGGTTACCCTGCTTACTCTTCACAGCCTCATAATGCACAATCCAATACTTAGAATTTTGTCAGGCTTCTAAATTTATTTCCACATCATCTATACATCATGAAAGTTTGTCTTCTTTAGAAAGATGAATGGATAAGAAATTTCTTTTTCTTTTGTAGTAAGAATTCATGCTACCCCCAAATAAATGTATTTCTTTTATTAGTAAAGATAGTAGTCTCTTGCTGTACAATCAATTCTCATTATTCACAATAATGCAATATAAAGTTGCCATGAACACTGAATTAGCAAATATTGAGAGCCATTGCTCTTAGGGGAAATATAGGATTAGGTTCCTGCAAGCCTCTGGTCACAGTTTCACCCATCCATCAATATATAAACTTGTTTTACGTATATTTCTGCTTAAAGACACCTTATTTAATATATATTTTTTATTTATTAACATCAAACTGACTGCCAACAGCACTACAACTCATGCCTGAATGAAGCTTATCTAACACACGTATTTCCTCTGAAAGGCATATCACAGCCTTCTTGCTCTTAGGAGCACAACAGCACCTCCGAACGATGCTTTGGGGACGTTTTAAACAACGAGATCATCAATAAAAAGCATAAAAGTCTGAAAAACATGGCCCTAAATAAACTGTGGAAAGGTCACTTGTTTACAGGGTGAGAGCTGAAACGGGACAGCAGGGCATCATCCACCACCTTGTGTGACCTCAGCTGGGAGCGTGCACATCTGGTGGACTCGAACATTTGCTGCTCTGCACGTGCCCACGAATGACCACCACAGACCCGTGAGTATTAATTTGTAGGTTACAAATACATAAATTTCAGCAAGTAGAAAAATTAGCAAAGATAGAATCTGCAAATAATGAGATTTAACATTATTACTATTATAAATGCTATTCCACATTGATGGGAAAAAAATCTTTTGGTAAAGCAAAATTATGTAAAGCCTTGTAAAAGGCATTTTTTTGACCTTGGCTTAACCCTCATACCTTCTCACCTGCAAACAAACCTTCTGAATCAAGAAACATTTTGAACGATCTGCAGCAGTTTAGGGGCTACTCACATTTTGTTCCAGTCCGGTGGATGTCTAGTAAAGACAGCTCCAAAGCCTCTGGCAGGTGATCCAGTGTCCCTGGAGCAAAATAACAACTTTTAGAAAATATGTTAGACTGCCACTCATATACTTTCAAAGCCATGCAAAACAAATTTGGGGCTGAATTTTTATCATAGTTATTTTTTAAAAGGTTTGTCATGTTTGCAACTGTTACGTACTTTGCAAAATAAAATATCCCAACAAGGAAATGGAAATTTTAGCATTTTTGTCATTACCTTGACTGCATTTTTTCAATAATTACAGTATAAGATAAAGGCTATGTAATGTACTTTCGTAGAGAGGTGTTGTGCCAGGTTGCAGGACTATAGCTATGATTAAGAAACAATTCCCGCCAGGTGTGGTGGCTCATGCCTATAATCTTGGCACTTGAAGAGGCTGAGGTGGGAAGATGATTGCTTGAGGGCAGAACTTTGAGACCAGCCTGGGCAACAAGAGAGATCCCATCTCTACAAAAAATAAGAAAAATTAGCCAGGCATGGAGGCACATGCCTGTAGTCACAGCTACTCAGGAGGCTGAAGCAGGAGGATTTCTTGAGCCCAGGAGTTTGAGGTTGCTGTGAGCTATGATTGCACCACTCCGGCCAGGCAGACAAGAGTAGGACCATGTCTCAAAAAACAAACAACAAACAAACAAAACACAGTTCCTAACCTCAAAGAACTCAATCTTTGACTAAACACATATATATAAATAACTAGAATGCCAAGTCCAACTGCTATGCAGGATATAAAATACTCAAAGGGCAAAGACACAAGAGCAATTAATTCTGGTTAATGATGATTAATAAAAGCTTACTGCATGTCAGGCAATATTTCCATGCACATTTCATAATTTTTTTCATCTAAATTTCAGAACAGCCTATGAAATAGATACTTTTATAATTCCCATTTTACAGGTGAACAAACTGGATTGTAAACATCAAATAACTTTCACCAGTAAATTACAGAGCTGGGGTTTAAACCCAGATAGTCAGAGTCGTGGGCCAGACAAAAATTGTAAAGAGGAAATGACATTTTACCTGGACCCAGAATAAATATAGTGTTGATTGGTAAACAATTGAAGTAAAGAGAATTCCCAACAGCATGAGCAACAGCATGAGCAGAAAGCATGGATATTTGAGACGAAAGTGCTTAATGTGTTCTTACAATGTGTAGCTGGGGCCACTATACCTCTTTGCTACTTATATAAATCCTTTCCTGCCTTTGCATATTCTGTAAACAAAAGAAAGTATTAAGAATACCTTTCAATAATCCCAGAGCTCATTGTTTCCTCATTTAATAAGGCTTTGCTCTTTATTCTAGCCAATTCTTTGTTTACATAAACTTGTGACATCTGTTCATGGGCTTCTGATATCCAAATCTGGAAAAATAGAAGCCACTCATAAGAGAAATGAATTAATCACCAAAAATGGTCAGTTATTAAAATTTATTTCTATTGAAGTACATTCTGATTTTAACTGTTGACTCTAGTTTAGATTAAAAAATAAGTAATATCTCATAGCTATCAACCATTTCATTATAAATATGTAAAAAGGACAATGACTGTGTATTGTTGGAAAATAAAAAACAAAATTTTTAAATGAAATATAAAGTACTGCATTCAATTAAATACTAACTCTACCTACTTCATATTTTCTTATTTATACTTCTCAGGGTTGCTATAGTTTAAATTCCCTAAGAAAATGTAGCAGTCACTTTGTAGATCACAAGGACTTTAAATATCATCATCATCATTATCATCATCATGTCATCATCATTATTATCCTATGCTTTTAGGAATACAACCACTCTCTATCACAGAGGATAATTTGGTGAGTTGTCAACAAATTATTATTATTATGGGGGGAGATCTGAAAATTGTAAGAGGTACTCAAACCAATTGCAGAAGCATCATGGGTAGCAGCTAGGATATCTTGAGAACAAAAATGGATAAAGGGTTCAATATTTTCTCCATATAAAACTCTACAAGATCAAAAATATGGAGGTTAAGAGCAGAGAACCAGAACTCATCACCAAGGAAACCTGTTACTTTGCTCAAACCTGAAGACTAGGTTCTCCAAGACATCCAATGAAGCCCACTAGATTTTCTATTTAATAAAAGAGAGACCACTCTTTAGAAACCTGGACCCTTCAACTCTAACAGTATCATAGCCACAGTCCAACATCTTTGATTCACTTTGGGTTAGTAATAAGGCTCTATTATAATTAGGAATCTATCCTAATAAAAACAATTTTGATTATGGTCTCTGTTCCTGGAGCCTTGGCTTCTCAGAGCACTGCTCTCTAAGACCTCAAGCTCCTGAATCACTAGCCTCCCAGGGAAATTTCCCAGATCTCACCCATACACTCTTAGCTAAACTACTCTTTTTCTCAGAGTTACAGGTTCACAAGTCAATGGTAAGGATGCTGTATTGGGTCTCACATATAACAAAAAAGAAAAAAAAAATCTTTTGGGGAAAAAATGAATAGTCATCATTTGTTTAAAGATTTATGAGATTGACTAGAAAATTAAGCTTAGATATGCTCTGATCATTTTCAGCCATAAAGTATTTCAACAAATCAACCAACCCTTTGAAAATTATATGAAACAAAGATATATTTCCAAACATGAAATAGAGGAGTAAAAGGAAACAGATAATAATAGCATTAGTGGAGCTTAAGTTTATTAAGTGTTTATTCTGTGCCAGATGATGTATTAAGCACTTTATATGTATTATTTCATTAAGTACTCAAAGCAACCCTAGGAATGTTGAGTGTCAATCATGGTCTCAGAAAGAAAAGAACAATCAAATGGGGAAGTGAGGAGAATTTAATGAAAGATCTATTTATGAAAGTGTGGTAAGCATTAAGAAATTCAACAAACAGTGTTGACATGCCCTGAGGATAGCAATAGTGGGGAGCCACAGGGTAGGGCACTTACTGGGACCCAGAGAAACCTATCACTGTAAAGAGAGGGCCATCTGATAGAACAGACATATAGTCACTGCAAAACCATGGCCCTGTAGGGAGGAAACCTTGGGAATAAATGTCCAAACTCATGCTCCTTTCACCTCTGATCACCTGCCAGTGCCTCCCATGGGCCAATCCCAATGGGAAACCATAGGCCAAGGTTGCTCATTAAGGCAATCCCTTAATGAGAGGTCAACCTCCTTGGCACAAAGCAAGTTGAGAAGGGTAGAGAGCAGATCTGGAGGAGCAGATAGAGACCACTTGGCATAATTCATTTCCATTTTAAGGAAGGGAAAACTGAGGCTGGATAGAATTAAGTAACACCCAAGTAAATTACCTAGAAAGAAGAATGTCCACTATTCAAAACTCATGCAGCCTGACTCACTCATTCACCAATCAATCCATCCATCCATCCATATCTATAAAGTATCAGGCATCATACCAGGTTCTAGGGCTTGAGTAGTATACAAACTCCAGAGGCTATACTGGCTATAGCTTAGTGAGTTATAGTAAATTATAGGCATAATAATAATGAGAATAGCACATGGCCAGACAGCATTCTAAGTGTCTTCACATTAAATGCTCAGGACAACTCTTCTATTCTCACTTTACGCATGAGGAAATAAAGACACAGAAAGTTGCAGACTCTTGACCAAAGTTACATCCTGTAAGTGTTAGAGCCAAGAATCAAGGAGAAGCTGACTGACTCCATAGCCCACTCTTAACATCTGTGTTTCCTATATCAGAGGCAAATGTTATCCTCCAGTATTACACCTTCCTTCTTTGTCAGTAATAAAAACTCCAAATTTTAGCAGGGGACACGATGTTACAGAACACATTTTCCAGATGCCCTTATGCTTAGCATATGACCAATGACTAGTATCTGGACCAATCAGGCATAAGTGGAAGTAGCATACAACCTCCAGGAAAAGTCTTGTTTTTCTTTTTCTCTTCCTGCTGCATAAAATGTGAGCATAATGACCGGTTCCCAGCAGTCATCTTGGGTCATACCCAAGGGATGGCAGAGCAAAAAGCTGGAAGGAACTGGTCTCTAACAATGTATGGAACTTCCATATCAGTACTGGTCTGCTGTCCTCCAGACTTTTTATTACATGAAAGAATAAAACCTTAGTGAACAGCCTCTGTTGATTTATGGTTTCTGTTGCATGTAGGCAAACCAAATTCTACACCATCTTAATGTGAAAAAATCACTTTGGTGTAGAAATGTTCATAACCTGACATAAGGATGGGTAATTCATAAAAGCACTACCATATGTTTAAAAGTCTTTCGGGCTTTATATGTATGTATATCACAAACTGGAGATTGGCAATTTGGTATGTGAGATAGCTAAATTAACACAGTACAAACTCACAGGATAATCACTAAAATTTCCATTTAATTTACATAATAAAATCTAGCTTGAGTCAAATGATAATATAAAAAATATCTAATGTAGACAGGAAGCTCATTTCATAATAACATTCTTGTTCTGTTTTTCTGAGTATCAATTTTTTTTTGAGTATCAATTTCTAATCTTCCAGAATGAACTCTTCCCATATGGGCTGCACTTCAGAAAACCCACTAGACACAGAGTCTGAGTATCGGGTACAGAAAATGAGGAGGTCACTTCCAACTGCCCCTCAAGTCACACATTCTCTTTTGCTGAGGATGACTTACTTGCCGCTGGCAGAATCTTTTAGCAAGATTTATTTTAGATGATCCTCAGTTGACAGTTTTTTCTTGAGTTCCTTATAGGGCCACAGAAAGCACTCTCCTCTGACCTATACTGAAAGGAGTGAATTGTACTTCCCAAGTCAAATTTTCCCTCTGATGCTACAGGCTGCTTCTGAAACCCTCCAGCCTATAGCCTTTTGTCAAGCATGAGTGAGACCCCAATCCATCAAGTTGGGGAATTTGTCCAAGATTTATTTCTTCCAGGGACAGGAAAAGAACCATCCCCTAAAAGCTTGCTTGAACAGGTTAAGGGGAAAACAATGAAATTATTTTTCTAATTGCACCCTGTGAGTCCCAGTTGTTCCTCAACCTCCAGGGAACTTTTATCTAGTACCTGGGTGGTACCCTTGAGCCCACACTCTCAGGTTTGAAGTGAAGAGGACACACTTCCCATGCCTACCCTTTGAGGACCAGCGGGCTAGGATTCACAGTATGCATGCTTTCTCCAGACAACTCCTCCAAATTCTGAATACTTTTGGCCAGATCTCTTTAATTTCAACCTTCTTTGTTTATTTGTTTTTAAATCTTCAAGGTGAATGAGAGACCAAGCAGCTCAAAACCAGTTACTGCTCAAATGATTTGCATGTCCTACATGAGTGGTTTTGCACCTCACTTTGGAATAAAGGAGTTGGCATCTATTATCTTAGATCTTCAGTCATAACTAAGGAAGAATCTTATTTTAGCCTGTTAAACAGCACTCCTCCCCTACCAGCGTAGCTTTTTTTTTTTTTTTCCTGCTCCATTGCCAAAAAAATACCAAGACTTTGTTGGAAGTCTTTATCTTTAAAAATCATTAAAAAGGCCCTTCTTATTTCTCATCAGTTTTTCCCTTGGAAATCCTGGCTGTGTCTTCACATCTAGGCAAACTCAGCAGTTCCACATACAGATTCTAAAGGATCTTAGGGAGGCCCCCACAAATACAACCATCATTATTTTGAACAACTGAACTCATGGGGTGCAATCAGAAAAATAAGTTCATTATTTTTCTCCCACCTGTTCAAGCAAGGTTTTATGGGATGGTTCCTTTCCTGTCTCTAGAAAAAAAAAATCTTGGAGTCTCATTTTTTTTTTCCCCTGATCACTATCAGATAATAAAACCATTTCTTGTCACAACATAGTTTCAATTAAATAACTAATATTACTAAAATAACCACAAAACGTTGTCCTTCTAGTTGTACAGTTGTCTAAAAGAAGTTAAGAGCAGAGCAGGTGGAGAAATAGAAAAACAGTCAACTCAGACCCATCCCTCAGCCCCGACTTCCCTCTGCAGACTTCCTCAGCCTACAGCAGGCTGGAGCTGGGGAAGGAGAAAGGCTATCACCTTAAATGAAATTCATTATTTTGATGAAATCTTTTAATTATTGAAATGCAACCAATTGTGGGGCGCGGTGGCAACGCCATTCCAAGATGGCGCCCGCTTCTTGGTCAAACCCTGTTGTTAGTCTGACAAACAATTGCTCAGCGCATGTGCAGAGTTTGTCTCCTCCCTTCCAAGTGCCTTATCCAATCAGACAATGCCCAGTGTACTTACTGCCTTTATAAGCAGCCGCTGAGAACGCCTTGGCGTCTTCCGTATCATGTAAGCCTAAAGGGAACCCCATTAAAGCACGGTCAGAAGAACTCCGGTTGCCACGTCTTCCTTGCTGGCGAGGCGGGCGCGACAACCAATAGACTTTTTATTATCTGAGAGTGACCATAAAAACTGTGGAACCTGCATAAGATTTCATCCAAGCATGAAGAAAGAACTAACTCCACAAAGCAGGTGAACAGGCAGTGGAGGCAAAGAATGCAGATGTGCGTGTGTTTGCGTGTGTGCATGTGCATGATTGCACATTTAAGTCCTGTTTGTTCAACATAACAGTTATATCTGCTTAAGCAAACTAATATACATGAAGAATTAAAATCTAATTTCGCTAAGTGTTAAATTAGAGCATGATTATTGATGTAGAAAAGGAGCAGCAAAGGAGAGTGATGAGATCAAAATGGCAGGCGGCCTGCTTTTGTTTCTATCCCAAATCCCTAAAAATGACAGAGAAAATATGTACGAGAATAAACAAACTCACAGATGCAGCAGAAAACGAGGAAAGTACACTCAGTAGGCCAAAATGTATATATAATTCCTGAAACAGGAAAAACAGATGCAAATATGGTGATATCAGAAAAGACAATACAAAGCAGCTGCAGGAGAGGATGCCGAAACTACTGGCATCAACCCCAAGCTCAGAAATTATGGGGCCAGGAAGCAAGACAGGATGCTGGCTCAATAGCCCCCTATCCTCAAATATCTTCCTTTCTCCTAGTTTAAAGGGTTCTCCTACAATAGCATTTAAAATTATTCCATTTATAAAAATTTGATTTATATGCTCCTTTCAGGTGCTCAGATATGAATCCAAGAAGCATCTGTGTGATTTTACTGGTCAAAAATACTATTCTAAAGAAATTCGATAAAAAAATCTTGCACTCAAATGTTCACAGCAGCACAATTCACACTTGCAAAGATGTGGAAACAATCCAAGTGCCCATCAGTACATGAGTGGATTAATAAAATGTGGTATATGTATACCATACAGTATTATTCAGCCCTAAAAAAATGGTGAACTAATAATGCCTCTTGTGTTAACCTGGATGGAACTGGAAACCATTCTTCTAAGTGAAGTATCACAAAAATGGGAAAACAAACACCACATGCACTCACCATTAAATTGGAATTAATTGAACAACACTTATGTGGACATAGGGAAATAACATTCATCAGAAATCAAGCAGATGGGAGGTGAGAGAAGGGGATGGATAAATTCACATCTAATGGGTACAATGCACATTGAGTGATGGGCACACTTATAACTTTGACTCAAATGGTACAAAAGTAATTTATGTAACCAAAACATTTATACCCCCTTAATATTCTGAAATTTAAAAAAAAAATACGATTTTCCTATGTCAATTAAAGAAAAGAATACCTGAGCCAATTAAGTAAATGATAATTGAATTTCTCGGATCTGGTATAATTATATCCTTTTATGTCCCTTTTAGGGTCATTCATTTTTGAATGTCATATTTTTATTCACTAAAATAGCTCTTATTTAGGCCTACTTAGCTATTTTTAATCTATTCATAAAATAAATGCAAGCATTCTTTTGTGCTGTTCATTTAGTTGCCATTTTAAAATCCCAAATGACTGTGATGCTGTTAATATTAGCCTAATTTGCTCATCAGTGTTGTCCCGTTAGTTCCAAAAATGCCTTGGCGTTGATCCATTAGCTGTATAAGAAAAATCTGTTTAATAGAACTGCTCATGTTTTCCTTTGTTCCTCTATGTCTGACAAGTTCTCACGTTCTATGACACAGCATCATATGTGCTCTGCACTTAATCCTTCTAAGTTTTCATGATTCGACATGCACCCCTTCCTCAAAAGTGGTCTTTCTATAGCCTCTCTGTGGCTCTCACTTTAACGTCAGCCTAACAAACACACTAGGAGGGTAACAGTGACTGTGACAGGGCCTTTGGTAGTATTGTGCAGGTCCTTGGGTGATGATTTCAATTTGCATGGAATTCACTCTGGTATAGTTATGTAGCACAGGAATAAAGTCCAAAGAAAAAACAGAATACCATAGTTTAAAATGCTATTACCCATAATCGCTTAGAATAAGACAGTCAGAGAATACCCGGTGGCTTGAATCACTGCTCCCCTGTGTGATCTAGATCCCCCATGGACCCATGTGGCCCCCTGAAACCACATGGCCACCAAGTAGGAAACCGATGATCCCACATTAAAACCTGAGTGGTTTGTTTCCAGACTCCACCAAAGTTGGTTCCTTTAAGATTCAGCTCAGGAGCCTCAAAGCAAGCCATCCCTGAACCTCCACCAACCATTTCGGTTTAGCTGCACCTAACTACATCCTGATCTTCCTATCATAGCATCCATCGTACCCTTTCCCATTGTGTTCCGTGTCTCGATTTCCCCTATGAACCATGAGTTCCTTATGCGCAAGGACCTTGTTTTGAATTATGTTTCTTACTCTAGCACTTAGCATAATGCCTGGCAAAATAATAGGGCCTGAAAAAATGTTTGTTGAATGGAGTCCTTCTTCCTTCTTCCCTTCTTTTCTCTCTTCCTTCTTTCCTTCCTTCTTTTGCCTCTTCTTCCATTCCCTCTTTTCTTCCTCCCTTCCACAAATATTTATTCACACCCTCTATGTACCAGGCACTGTTCTAGGAACTGAGGATACAACAGGAAACAAAACAGACTGAAGTCCCTACTTTCGGAGCTTGTATTCTATTAATAGTAGGGGGAAGACAGACAATTAACAACTAAATAAGTCTAAAATCTGTCCAGTGATTTAAGTGTCGTGAAGAAAACTAAAGTAAGGAAAGGGGATATAGAGAGGACAATAAGAACAAGTTGCTCTTTTACATACGAATGGGTAACAGTCTCATCAAACACGTGGGACTTGTAAGCAGATACGATCAGAAAACAAATCCATTCTCCCTCCATCACTGTCCACCCACAGTCATTTGGAGGGGCTAGTCCTTTCTCATGCTCTTTAAAGAAATATAAGATAGGTCCCAGGACTTTTCTGCTATTCTTAAATAATACAATCTCTGGCTACTTCTGTCTCAAGAAGAGTCTAACCGAGGTACGTAAAATGCCAGTCCCATATAATAGTCAAAAATTCAAATTTCACTTAAAAGTTAAAGATTCTCATTTCTCCCCCTTGGGCCTGCTCTGGCCCAGCCTACTGCAGCAGGAACAGGGGAACGGGCCACTCCTCGATCATCCCATATGGACCTCCCTGCTCCCTACCTCCTCACCTTCCTTGGGGGCTGATGCCAAGAGTGTGAGGCTAGAGAGGTAAGTGCAGAAATGGCAGAATATAATCTTGTTTTGGTTTCTTCTAGGTATGTCTACCTTTGATCCCCTTTGGCAATGGTGAACGTTCAAAGCTGACTTTCTTGAGATGTTCTGATAGACTTTAAGATCCCCTCTGGGAACATTCAGTGGCATGTCCCATGATACAAGATGCCCCTGGATAGACTTAACTGTCCAGCCTCAGACCCTGGAAACCCAGCCAGTCCCTCTCCCATCCCTACATGAGGAGCTCTTGGACAGGCTCTGAAATAGGTCCTTGTCATATTCCTCTTCCACGTGGCCACATCTGGGCCCAGGATTCACACATCCTCGCCCCACCTTTAGGGACACTTAGCTGGCTTCCTCTTAATGTTCTGCTTCTTCAGACAGATCACCAGAGCCTCATGTTTGAATTTCACCAGGCACACAAGGGGCTTTGCAGACGAGACTTACAGCACACCATTATCATTTCCAAACCCTGTCTCTACTATCCAACTTCTTTTTTTGTTTCTTGCATTTCAGTCCACTTATATCCTCATGTGAGCAGGAAACTGATAGCACCGTCTTCTTTGAGGCTTTCACATAAGTGACCTAATTCTTCACCTTAGCACGTGAGGCTACTGTTTCGTTCTTAGAGGTTCGAAGCCTTAGCCAAAATGTAGACAAAGAGAGGCCCATTTAAAATCCTGTTACAAATAAATGATGTTCACATTATTAGTCCCAGCAACAGTATTTAAGGGCAAGGAGACCTTCAGTCAGCTAAGTGAAAATACTAGTGGACGTAAGAAGCAGCCACCCAGCAACAATCTTGCAAAAAAACCCAAAAATGCCAAGAAGGCATTCAGGAGGGAAACAGATGGGCTAAACAACATGGGTGTGGACATAATTCAGGAAACACGACAGAAGTCACAGCTAAGATGTGAGAAATCAAAGGCTCAACACATATGCAGTGAGAGATATACAATACCCAAGCCAGAACAAAAAACAATCAGGTTTATTTTCTGACAGAAGGATGCAATTGTCGGGGATACAGAGGCCACTGAGCAAGAAGTGGCTCAGTTTGGCATTCCAAGAGGCAGTTTGGAAAAGTCTATAAGATTTTAGACTTGACTTTAGAGCCAGAGGTGAAAAATGGATTTTAATTTTTAATACATTTCTTAGCTATTTGACTTCACACCAGTAATTAGGCTTCCTTGGCCTCAGTTTCCTCGTGTATATGATGTGGGTCATTTATGGCGCCTGCCTGAAGAGTTGTCCAGAGGATGAAATGAAGCGCTTTTAATGTAACCGTCTTATTGAATTGATCCTATTGCATCAATAGGATGCGATTATGAAGCAATTTTCTTTTACTCAAACTGCCGCCCCCTCCCTCCCACACAGACAGCTAGTTCTTTCCTTTTGTTTGATGAAAATCTTAGGCAGTCTCACAGCTTCTCCAGGCCCCTAGAATCTCAAGAAGGATCTCATTTTAGCCATGAACTTTCCAGTTCAATGGAATAACTAAAATTTGTAACTGTATTAGATGTGAGCTTCTCACTTGCTTTGGGCCTGGAAGCCTCTGTGGGTGGAGCCTTGCTGGGCTGTCACCCTCCCCTGCCTCTCTGTGCTGGTCACCGACCCCTCCCAGTCTAGCTGACGGGGACAGAGCAGGTGATTGGGCATAGTGTTAAGCGGCCCTTATCCTCTTGACCTGCACTGGTGCCCCTGGACTTGAAGGACACCCAAAACTGACTCCTTCTCACCTAGGCTACTTTTGCAATTATTTTTAGGAATTCTCTGAGGCCCTCCAACTGCAGCTTGCTGGGAGCAGGCAAAGTTTCTCCTCCTCCCGGAAGCTATAGCCCCTCTTCCTGAGCTTTGGGTATTGGATGGGTCTCTTGTGCCCCATCTCCTTGCACCACCGCCACTCATATTCCTCCCTCAGGCAGCCTTTTTCAAGAAAGCTCTGGCAGATTCTCTCCATGGGTCCCCTGGGGAAACTCACAGGCTCACATAACCTTGGCCACTGCCAGCCCTGCTCCAAGGGTGGCTCACTCTTTTTCTCTTTCTGCTCTACCATGTCAGGCCTCACCTGTCACATGTCGCTTCCCAGGCAGGTGCATATACCTGGACCCTGTGTCTTCTAAATTCCAGGACACACATATTAATCTGTCTACATGCTTCCCTTGAAACTCCTCTCCACTGGGGAAGAAGGGGCACATAACCCACAACTAAACAAATCCTCTTTCAACTCTTCAGCCCTCATCTTTAAGGACATAATTACTCATACTGGTTTAACCTAGTGTAGGGTCTCTTAGCAGGTCCTGCCTAGGTGGTCCAGCCTCTAAAGAATGTGTGGCTCCTGCCAACTGTTAAGAATGTTCTAGTTTTTAGGCCTCCATCAAAACTCTGTGACAATAGGAAGAGGGACTCACCTATCCTCCTGCTACACCCATCATCACACCCGGCATGTGCAGGTATGGACTCTCTGCACCCATACTCTCCTTCTTATCTTTACACCTGGGACCCTAGGTGAGTCATTTGAGCTCTGTAAGTATGAGTTTAGACCTGGAATGGTAATATCATTCTTGACAACTTTATAGCTTTGTTATAAAGAACAAGAAACAAGATGGATGGGCCAATGCTTTATACACAAAAGGTCTATAGAGAAAAATGTAACTTATTATTAAGCTCTGAGAGCAGCAGTTTCATCAGAAATAGTGACTCCTCATCTATTTTCCTTTCTATCAAATACATACTCCAAACCTTGTAAGGGAACCACAGGGTGTCAATGGCCAGCAAAAAATAGACACAGAAAAGGTAAACGTTACTTTTTATTTATACATCCTTTAGTAAATCTGAGGCTTGACCAAGTAATGCATAGAATGTAGAGGAAGGAATGTCTGTGGTTCCTATGCCTCGTATTTCATCTCACTTCCTCCCACAACCCAGAAACCAAGAACATTTTTATTTAAGAATCAAAAATAAATGTTTTTTAAGGACCAAAGACTCTAAGTGCATGCCAGGCAATGCCTGTCTTGCCCACCTTTCTATTGCCCTGGCCACAGCTCCATGCTCAAGAAGGCAAGGTTAAGCTGGGTTTGGGGGAAGCAGGGCAAGGTGGCTATTGGCTGACTTGGGCATTAGACTCCAGAGCCTTGAAGGAAACCAAAGTATTTTACACCACGATATGTTGAGAATTCTTTTTTTTTTTTTTTTCCTGAGACAGAGTCTCACTTTGTTGCCCAGGCTAGAGTGAGTGCCGTGGCGTCAGCTCCTGGGCTCAAACAATCCTCCTGCCTCAGCCTCCCAAGTAGCTGGGACTACAGGCATGCGCCACCATGCCAGGCTAATTTTTTCTATATATATTAGTTGGCCAATTAATTTCTTTCTATTTATAGTAGAGACGGGGTCTCGCTCTTACTCAGGCTGGTTTAGAACTCCTGAGCTCAAATGATCCGCCCACCTTAGCCTCCCATAGAGCTAGGGTTATAGGCGTGAGCCACCATGCCCAGCCTGAGAAATCTTAAATTAAAGAGAATGGAAATGCAGGGAACACTCTGCTTTGGCCTCTTTTTTTGCCTGATGGGGGGACATGAATCCTTCCTTCCTGGAGACAGCACTTGCTTATGGGCCCAGCAGGCACCAGAACAATCTGGGGACAGATTTTACTATCTTCCAACATTTTCCTGCCTTTTAAAAGACTAGACTGCTCTCTCCTTTGCCTTGTGACTACATAGGATTTATGTCTTTTTGTTGAAATACTATTTAAGCAAGGCCCCTAAGCCACTGCCTTGAGAGAGAAATAGTTTTAAACTGAGGCCTCTCCCACATGATGTGTACAGCACACGCTAATAAGCTTCTGCTTAGTTTTCTTTTGTTAATTTGACTTTTGTTTTCAGGAAAGTGTCTCAACGAAGGACCTAAAAAGAGAAAGAAAAAAATAATATTTGCTCCCCTGCGGCCCCATCTGCAAGCTGGTGATGACCTGACAGAAAGGGCAAGAGGGTCAGGTGGAAACTGGGGACATCATCAGGTTGTTCCTGACATCTGGGCCCTGGGGCAAAAGGAAAACCTGAGCAGAGAGAAACAGAAATGCCAAGAGACTGTGTGTGTGTGTGTGTGTGTGTGTGTGTGTGTGTGTGTGTGTGTGTGAGAGAGAGAGAGAGAGAGAGAGAGAGAGAGAGAGCGAGAGCGAGAGAGAGAGAGAGAGAGAGAGAGAGATGGAGAAAGTAGGGTGGGGAGACAGACATCTTGCTTTAGAGCTGTCTTGGTTCCTGTAAGTTCCTTCATTCCATATCTGGGCAGCTGTCATTTTAAAATAAATCTCCAATGTTCAGGCTATCCTTATTATTAATACTTTCTGTCCATTGCCTAGAAGAAGAAAAAGAAGGAAGGAAATGGCACTGCCATGCTAAGCTCATTTATTTTAACCATCTTGCAAAATGGAGAATCTTCATGAACACTTTCCAATGTAGAATTATGGATCTTCTTAGGCCTTCTCTATGGGAAGAGCTGTTCTGAAACTAGCCCAACCTTAGGGGGCAGAAGGTGACACAAACCCAGTCTTTTCTCATCACATGCACATCCATACTTATCAAATCACCAGCTCTTCAGGCCCTGAGGCCACCCTCTAAGGCTGAACTGTCTTCAGCTAGCTTCAGAGCTTCTGACATTATAAGACACAATTTGGAAGTCTTAGGAGGTGAGCCCCTGCCTCAAGCTGATTGGGCAGATACCCAAGTAGCCAAGCAGTAACTTACTTACTAACTTACAAATAGGAATTACTTATGCAAAGAATATTCATTTTATAACTGGGTTGCACAAATGTTATGAGAATATTAGTAGCATATCTTATCTACTCCACTTATTATCTTATATCTTATTATCTCCACTACCTTATGACGAGTATGCGAGACTTGAAATCAAAGACCTGGTTCAAACTCTCACTCTTCCACTCCCTAGCTATGTGACTTTGAGTAAGTCACTTAACCTCTAGAAGTTTCTTTCCCCTCTTCTGTAAAACAGAGATAATAATAACTACATCACAGGGTTATTGTGGAGGTGAAGGAGACATCTAGCAAGATGCTGCTACAGCAGATACAACAGCATCAGAACCACAGTAACAATTTCCTAAGCACTTGCTATGTGCCAGGCACTGTGTCTAGTGCTTTACTTGATTTATCTCATGTAATGTCCCCAATAATCATATGCAAGAGGTGCAATTTGCTGACACACATAGTGGCTAAGTTGCCTGCCTAAATAACTAACACAGCTAAGGAGAGGTGGTGCTAAGAAAATGCTTCTCCCTTTAGTTTTTCATGTTTCACTGTGACAAAGATTCCAGACCGAAACCAAAGAAATTAACAGCAACGACTTACCGGGGGTTCGTCGGTTCCAAGTCGCCGATATGTTGAGTTGCATAGTTTTTTTGTTTTCTCAGGACCCTCTATATCATAATCTTTGGGAAAACCTTCTCGGTTACGGTGCCTTAAGAAAAAACCAAGAATCCATTAAGGGATAAAGCTTATTTATCATGTGTTTAATTAGATAATTAAATTTTTTAAATTATCTAATGAAAATTGACCATATTTGTAGCATTATTTTAATTATCAATTTACTGAATTTGTGACATATATTTTCCATCTCTTTTCAAGTAATTCTCAGTCTATTTCCTAAAACCACCTTAGCACATGTTATAAAACTAATAATGTCACAAAAACAATACTTATCCAACACAGTAATTATTCACTGACTCCAATGAACTGAATCTTATTAACTAACGTAGATTAGTTGCTGATAGTAAATTCTAAAATAAGACATGGTAATATCTTAGAAAGGCAACTTGCCACTTTGGAAATTCTTTCTACCATGAATTTTAATTACAATTTTTTTTCAAAATAGGCAGCAATGTATTTGCTCACATTGATTTATAACCTGTGCTTCCTGATTCTAAAGAGGGAATAAAGGAAGCTGACAATTAAACATGAGCTAGGAAAAAAGTTCTAAAAAATGTAGACAGAAGAGAAAAAAATATTCCAAACATCTTGACTAAAAGGGTGGTTAGGAATAATAAGAAAAGAGGAATTTGGGGATAGAAGAGGAAAAAAGAGGTGACATGGCTGGCAACAGCAGTAGCTGTTTTTATAGAGTTTTCTTGGGTGAAATAAAGGAAGCTGAGGCCAAGCACCCCTTAAGAGGGGCCTTGCTTTAAGGATACAGGGCTAGGATTGTTTAAGGATAGTTAAGTATCCAGGAACTCATCTATGCATCTGTTTGTTCATTCAGCAAATATTTGTAAGTACCTACAACACACAGGTATTTTGCTGGCTGCAGGGGATGCAAAAGGGGGCAAGTCTGATGGAGCCCCCCCATCTGGACAGAAAGACAATTAAATAAGAAAAATCTACAATGTGGTGAGTGGAAGCGGGACAGCTTCCCTTAACCTGATGGGGCACCCAGCACCCAAGTCATGGGCCCTTTAAGACTTGATCCCTACCTGACCCCCGAGTCCAGTGGGGGCTCAGCCCTGCCCTGCATTTCTAGATCACCCTTGCCTCCTCACCTCTGAGTGTGAGAACAGAGCTCTGTAGTAGCACCCAGCAGGTGGGGAGCCCAGGGTGGGGTGGCAGGCAGAGAGCTGCACGTGAGTCCTCTTCCCTCCTCAATCTAAGCATCAAGTTGCAAAACACTAAGTGCTTTTTGGTAACCTGCAAGCATTTTATGAGAGCCTGACAGGAAGCTCTCATTTAAGTCCTCGGGGGTAGATATTGAACAAGAGCAATATGGAGATATCTTAAAGTGATACAGGTGGATCTACCATTTGATCCAGCAATCCCATTACTGAGCATCTACCCAAAATAACAAAAGACACTCTATAAAAAAAGACACCTGCACTCGAATGTTTATAGCAGCACAATTCACAATTGCAAAGATGTGGAAACAACTGAAGTGGCCATCAATACATGAGTGGATCAATAAAATGTGGTATATGTATACCATGGAGTACTACTCAGCTATAAGAAACAACGGTGATATAGCACCTCTTGTATTTTCCTGGATGGAGCTGGAGCCCATTCTACTAAGTGAAGTATCCCAAGAATGGAAAAGTAAGCACCACAGGTACTCACCAGCGAGTTGGTTTCACTGATCAACACCTAAGTGGACATACAGGAATAACATTTACCAGCTGTCGGGCAGGTGGGAGGGGAGGAGGGGATAGGTATATACATACATAATGAGTGCAATGCGCACCAACTGGGGGATGGACACGCTTGAAGCCCTGACTCGAGGGGGGGTGGGGCAAAGCCAATATACATAACCTTCACATTCATACCCCCATAATATGCTGAAATTAAAAAACAACAACAAGAACCAGGAGTGGTGGAGCAAACACAGCTCTGAGTTTGAGTCACTGCTCAGCCAGGTCCTGCTGTGCAACCTTGAGCAAGTCAGTTAGCCTTTCTTTGCTTCCATTTTCACATGTATAACATTACAACAGAAATAATAGCAATACCTGTGAAGATTTTAATAAGAATTAAAATGATAAAATAAAGGCAGATGATCCTTCATACTCTATAAAGCACCATAAATGTCTATCTAGAGTGAATATTAATTGGGCTTCAAAATCTGGTATACAACGATTGCAAACTTATTTTTCTGTGATTGAACTTAATTTCTTTCAAGCTCTCATTTTGCCAGGTGGAAAAGCCTGGATTTTGGTCAATTCTGGATTTTTTCCAACTCTCAGGGGGCAGGTTTGTGTGGTGCCATGATGCTGAGAATCCATCTTTGTTGTCATTGTTTCTCCTGCTTGCACCTGCAGAAGCATCCTTATTCCCTGGCGGTCTTCCATTCTGGGTTCGTGCAGGTCTCTAGCCTCCTGGCCTTGCCACACAGACTCCTAGGTGGACTGACATTCTGCCACAAGGGGGCTACTCTGTAGCCCACCCAAAACCTCCTCATGTCCCTTTCCACCCAAGGTTCCTGGAAACACAGACACCATCCCTGGGTCACCTACCTGACCCACCAGGCACAGTGTCTCATCTCCCCAGCACACTGGACTTGGGGACACAGGGAGCTCCACCCTTCAACACTTCCACTGACACTACCCTGGGAATGGGAGGGAAGGGACAAGGCAATAACTCCGGTATTTCCAAAACCTTAGTTCAAATTCGGGATCCCAGACCAACCCTGATATGCTCAGCTTCTCTTCTGGCCTTCTCCTTTCCTTGTGCATGAATTCTTCCTTTACTATGGGACAGGATGGCCTGGCTATTCTTCCAAATCTATAGGGGTCATGCTAAAACCCAAGTTTTAGAACTCTAAATCCAAAAACTTGGTTCTTTCATTGCCCGCTGGGTCATTCTTCCCCAAGACAGTAAAACCACAGTACTTCCTTATGAGCAAACAAGTGAGGGGGAAAGTACCAGTTAATATTTCAGTGCATTAGCCCCCCCCCCCAGGGCCCACCTCTTCAGTAGACACTGAAGGAGGCACAGTGCCCAGGGCACACAATACTTTTAGGGGCCCACAAGAATATTTTAATTATTTTTAAATCAGAAAAAAATATATGATCCAGTTTGGATTCTACCTGTCTCTATACCATCATAGTCATAAATTATCATTTTTAACTTTTTTGAAAAATAGAGCCAGGGGCCCATGGAGGCAAAGATACTTAGGGCCCCATGAAAGTCAGCATGTGGTCCTAATTACCTTTCTGTGTATTTTAAATAAGTTTTATTATAACTAGGTACATACAAAAGGTGCAGATATGTTCCTTTTCTTGCAGCAACCTTTGATAGCAGCCAAAAGCTTAGCATTAAAAACATGACTCAGATGAAGGTTTTTTTTGTGAAACTGAGCTAATGTAATTTTTGTTTGTTTGTTTGTTTGTTGAGCTAATGTAATTGACAATTCCTCCTCCGTCATCTGCCCACAGATGGTGTGCCCTCAGCATGCTAGGCTCTGATAGATTCACAGCCCCAAAACATCTGCTCCTACTTCCAAGAGGTTGCCAGGCTAACAGAGAGAAATACATACGGTTAAAAATTATAAAACAAGCCGGGCACGGTGGCTCACGCCTGTAATCCTAGCTCTCTGGGAGGCTGAGGCGGGCGGATTGCTCGAGGTCAGGAGTTCCAAACCAGCCTGAGCAAGTGCGAGACCCCGTCTCTACTGTAAATAGAAAGAAATTAATTGGCCAACTAATATATATAGAAAAAATTAGCCGGGCATGGTGGCGCATGCCTGTAGTCCCAGCTACTTGGGAGGCTGAGGCAGAAGGATTGCTTGAGCCCAGGAGTTTGAGGTTGCTGTGAGCTAGGCTGACGCCACGGCACTCACTCTAGCCCGGGCAACAAAGGGAGACTCTGTCTCAAAAAAAAAAAAAAAAAAAAAATTATAAAACATATAAAGTATACTATGTAGAATATAGTTAAAAATATAATGCAAAATATATAAATTACACAATTTGTTTAGTAAATATATAAAATACATATTTAGGCCGGGTGTGGTGGCTCATGCCTGTAATCCTAGCACTCTGGGAGGCCGAGGTGGGCAGATAGCTCAAGGGCAGGAGTTCGAGACCAGCCTGAGCAAGAGCGAGACCCCGTCACTACTAAAAATAGAAAGAAATTACCAGAACAACTAAAAATATGTAGAAAAAATTAGCTGGGCATGGTGGCGCATGCCTGTAGTCCCAGCTACTTGGGAGGCTGAGGCAGAAGGATTGCTTGAGCCCAGGAGTTTAAGGTTGCTGTGAGCTAGGCTGACGCCATGGTACTCTAGCCTGGGCAACAGAGTGAGACTCAGTCTCAAAAAAAAAAAAAAAAGAAAAGAAAAGAATGCATATTTACTATATATATAAAATATATTAAAATAATTAGGGCATCGTAAAGTAAATAGGAGAGCAAATTAATTCCCTGGCTTTATTATATCTCATCAGATGGTTGGCCTGTGCTTCAGTTACCATGAGATGAACTGAGAATCACATATTGAGGATATAAATGAATCAATGGATTAAGAGTCTCAGCAAAAAGTGACATAAATGCAAGCTATTGTTATGTGTAAGGATTTTGTTTCTATATACAATATGCCATAGTTGGGTATTTTTAAATACTTTGTCAAAATTAATTAAGCTTTATAGCATCTTTGTGATACCAAAAATATATACATATAAATAATCAAGGTGTAATAATATATATATATACTTAATATACCCTCACTTTCCTTACTACTTGCATTTATTTACAGTCACCAAACAATTTCCCATGATTTGCCATTTATTGCAATGAAAAATTCTTTACGAGAAAAGGAACGAATATAATAAAATAAAATTTAGAATGTCTCCAGAGCGGTAACTTTCAAACTCTTTGACCACAGCCTCCAGTAATAAAAATGTTACATGTTATTCCAGAATTTGCATATGTATTTCCATCCAAAAACTGAAACCAAAATTTGACAAAACAATATTTACCCACATGTGAATTTGGATACTTTTTAATCTCTTATATTTTATTTTTTTTAATGTGGTTATCAATCCACTAGATTGAGTTCACAAAGCAGTCATGAGTTGAGACCACAGTTTAATAAATATTGCTCTAGACCAGTGGTTCTCAGTCTGGCTGGAGGAGGGGGTCAATTTGTGTCCCCACCCCCCACCCCCACAGACAATGCGGACATTTGGTAGTGTCTGGAGACATTTTTGGTTATTACTACTGGGGAGGAGAGTGCCACTGGCATCTGGGGGTAGAGGCCAGGGAAGAGGCTGCTAAACATTCTACAACGCGCAGGGCAGGCCCTCATCACAAAGAAATATCCTGCCCACAATGTCAATAGTGCTGAGGTTTAGAAAGTTCTAGAAAACAGCTGCATCCCAGGCTCTCAAATCAGTGGTTCCCAAACCTAAGTGTTTCCTGGAGCAGCCAAACTTCCCCCCAAATGGGTGGGACCAACTTAAAACGGTCAACTTTTTATTTTGACAAAAACATACAAAATAAAAATAAATAAAATAATCATCTATTCCCTTTAATAAGAAGACCTCTAATACCAAAAATCAGTAAAAAAATAAAAAGCCTCAGTCCTTCAAACTGAATATATTCAGTGATATGAAAAATTGGCTACATTGTCTTTACAGTTTGTATATCACCTCGGATTAGTAACAGTGTCATCCTTGATCACCACTGGTCTAGTCTACAGCCTGTTTTTTGCAGATATTAATTCGCCCAGACATGAGTTTGACAGGAGCTGGTGAGCAGTCAAGTTCAAGGCCAAAGAGATGCTTCAGCCGTGCTGCTGACTGAAGGAGGAGCTGCACCTTTGAGGCCAGGTGTGGGAGCACAGGCTGACATTCTTGCCCGGTGGGCGGTGGAGGGCCCGCTGGGCTTCCTGCCAGCAGCACCAGAACTTTCCTTGGGAGGCAGACTTCTGCTGAGGACCTTGCTCTGTCAAGCCTGGAGCTGAATGTGATGGCTGTTTCTTTCATTGAGAAATCCTCATGTGACACATCCTTAATTACTAGTAGATGTAATTTGTTTTCTCTACCCTCTATGATAAAAATAGTACAATAATTGTTAAACAAAGTGTATGGGAGTCCATTGTTTTGGACTTAGCCTCCTGCATTAGACTCCAGCAGACCAGACCACCCAGAATGGAGTCACTTGTGCTAAGTGCCATATAATCCCACTGAACTTTGAAACAGACCAGCTTAAAAAGAAGAAGAAAAAAAAAAAAAAAAAAAACCAGGAGATCATAGTCCACCTTAGTCAGAGAGTGTCAAAAGGAAATCCCTTCTGTTCTAATCCTATAAGGAAATAAGGAAAGTAACTTTGAAATGGCCGGTAGCTTTTTGTTATCTGTTTCTGCTTTCTTCAGCCCTTTTCCATCCATAGAGCCAATTTCCTTTGCGCAGCTCAATGGAACACTCATTCTATTTCATAGAATGAGTTGCTGCCAGATTCTAGAATCACAAATAAAAGCCAACTAGGTTTTAAATGAAATTTGTTTTAATTTTGTCTTTTGACACTGTGAATAGAATTAGGAATGGGGAGAGGACTGACAGGACAGAATTTGAGCTGCAGACTGTATAAAAAGGGGCTTGGATCTGTGACCTTGTTGTCAAAAATGCTACTTGGAATGACTTAAAGAGGGTTAAGGTCCACAAAGTCCAGCAGGACAAAGGCCAGCACAAGCAGGTCCCATTCTGGACAAATGCCCAACTTATCCATTTGGTATATATGGCTTCTGGCCACCAAACCCTACAATCACCTGAACCTTCTAGATGCTGCTGTTCTTCCTATCCTAGTGTATTCCCAAGCCATGCCTTGTCTAGGGGACCTGCTGAATCTCTTTCTGGGACCTTTTGAGAGCTTGAAGCTCTCACCAAAAGAGTTGGGTGGTTCCACATAAAATCAGATCTGTGAGCCTCCCTTGAGTAAACACATACAATTCCCCAAGTGAGTTGCAGGACTGAACAAACATGAGTCCAGAGCCACAGGTCAGGCAGGGGCCTGCAGCTCCTCAGGCTGTCCCAGACCAGGGGGACCCAGCTGGGGTTAAGTCACAGGATCTTCCTCACAGGAAAGGAGACCAGGTTACACTGTATAGTTTCCGTGGTGGTGTGTTTATATGGGGGGAACAAATTGAGAGGTTGCAAAGAAACCAGTATCTTTATCACTGCCCCACCTTTCACATAGTTCTATAATTATCCATTAATGTATCTGCCTTCTCCTTAGACTGAGAGCTTCTTAGACACAGGGATTATTTTTTTATTCATCTTTGTGATCTCAGTGCCTAGCACAGTCTGACACATTGTAAATGCTCGCTAAATCCTAAATGATTGATGATTAAATGAATGTTCTTACATTTGTTACTGTCACCTTAATATAAATGCTGAAAGCAAAAGCTTTCAAACGTGTCCATAAAAATAAAGATTGTCCCAGCTCAGTCTGCAAAAGCACATGTAAAGAGGGAGTGATTATGCATATAGAGATGCTAGTTCTTTGCAATCCTAACTTCCCTCCAGAGGAATTATAAATCTACTTGCTGAATGGGAAACTCTCAACATACATATGCATAACACTGATTGCAAAGGGGGTTGAATCTGAGCAATATCTGACATGAGAACAATGAAAATCTAAGATGAATTCTAGCTTCTGGTTACTTGACAAGAGACACATTTTCTTTGCAGATTTGAAAGATGTTTCAAATGTTTAGTTAAGATTCCAGATGGTAGAATATATTAATTTTAAATTTTAGAATTATTAATGTAGTTCACAACTACACTGTCAGCTATTGTATTTTCTGTTATAAATCTAGCCCAAATGAGAAGAGAAAGTTACCTTTTCTATTAGGTTTTATAATCATCTGCTATCTGGGACTTTAAAAGAAAATTACCCTTGAGAGGCAGCTATATTCCCTAGCACATTAGAAGCATAAAACCAAAAGAGCCAAAGACTGCAAAGAGATATCTGACAATCCTCTTTAAATATTTCATGGGCAAATGATTTACATACCAAGGTAGTGTTGTTTGGTGGCATATCCATCAAACTGACAAATGAAGACTTTTAGATGTATTTGCAGAATTATAAAGAAAATCTTATGCTCTTGGGGAAAAGGGTGACACTTCAGACTTATGAAGACGGACTTTGTTTACAGAAATGTCTCATAGTGTATGTGATTTGTGCATCTATAACCATGAAACCACAGAATTTGAGGCTTAACTGTACTCAAAAGAAAACCATTTGATGGAGACAGCTAAGTGAAACAATTTTCTTCATTCAACATATATTGAGTGGCATGTAAATAAGACCAATCATTATTATGAATTTTATTCACAAAAATCTTGAAAAATAGGAGACCCTATGGAGAATATTGGAAAGATACAAAAAGGAATATAGCAGTCAGAGGCGTTGTCTATCTTAACAATTTAAATGTTAAATAAATGTTGTTAGTCTGATTAATTGCTAAACACATGACTGAAAACAGCTGAAGACACGTGTATGAAATAGGGTGATCCTGTAATTAATTATCCCACCTGGGACATTTTTGGAGGGCAATAAAGTGGTAAGTACTTTATTTAAACAGAACTATCCTGGTTAAACCAAGATGAGGACATTCTGTTACCCTATGTTTAGAAAACTGGATCTCAGTTATCTTCAAATCCTATGATACATTTTAGGGTTTCTTTGATCTTTCCCTCCAGAAACAGCTTGTATTGGCTGTCTAAAGATACTCTGGGTGGTGGACAAAAGAGAGAGAGTTTTTTAAGTGTATTATACATTAGCAATTACTATAATCCAAAAAATACCATGACAATCTATCTGGCATAGAATGGCATGGAGATTTGTCTGTCTCCCTTCAAAATGAAAAGCAAACAGACACCTGGTTATCTGTGTAAGTTCCTATCTCTATAGTCTTAACATTACTGGCTTAAATGATTTGAATTAATTACTTAGAATAACATCAAAAATTATATAATGTGAGTTTAAGGCCCATTTTAATGCACACTTCTGTGATTCCATGGGCTACGCATATTGAGTAGATAATACAAGGTTCTTTGGTTTCAGAACAATTTGTTTCATTTACATTAGAAACAAATAATAAGGTTTCTTTCATGAATAGAATCTAGAATTAAAACAGACTTCCATTCTAAGCACAGCTACACAAATGCACATTTCCCCCTTTTACTTCTAGAAATCATTCAAAAGCAGCAAAGAACATGGGAAAATTAAGAGCAAAAAATGGAAAAATTAAAAGCAAACTAAATTTTTGGCAAAAGCAGAAGTTGTGGTCCCCAGGTTATATCATGGACAAGGGCTACCAAAAGCAGCCAAGATCTAGGCAAGGTCAAGCGGAGAAGAAGCACACACATGAGGTTATGGCAAGAAGGTTCAGTGCTGAGGCTGCCCGGAGATGAGACCTGTTAGAATGCCAACTAAATTACATTTCCTGTGGTTGTGCAGATAAACTTTTTCACTGAAAACAGAGGGAAATGTTAGATAGAACATATTTTTAAAATTCCAAAACATTAAAAGTATTTAAGAACTGAAAGTGCAGTGGAGAGTTTCCAAGCCAATTTTTGGGTAAAAGCCTAGAGCCAGAGGAGTAAGCAACATTTCAAAATACCAAACCTGCAAATGCCCTCAGGGTGTTTGCCAATATTGTACATGGGCAATGGCTTCAGGGCTAGAGGTTCAGTGACTTCAGGGATACAGGGACAAAAGTCTAGCCCCAAAGCCCACCTTAGGAGGGGAATTTTACAAGAAAATCTTGTAAAAGTGTGGTAGACACTGTGCTCACAACTTCTTCCTTTCTGGGAATACAAAAGGTTAAAATTCCCAGCCCTTGCAGTTAGTTCTGACCAATAAAATAAATACAAGCAGAAATAATATATGCCACTTCTGGGCTAAAACAGTGAAAGCTCTTGTGCAATTAGCAACTCTCTTCCCCTGCCAAAGCAAGGAATGACTTTCCAGAGGATGGAGCCCCAGTCAGCCTGACTCCTGGAATATCTATATGGAGGGAAGAGTGCCCACTCCCCACCAGAAATCTATAGCAGACTTTGTGTGAGCAGGAAATAAACCTTTGTGCAATAAGCCACTGCGATTTGGGGGGCTGTTTGGTATCACAGATTAAACCTAGCATAGTCTAATGCAGAAATTAGTACCAGAAGTGGGGTGGGTGTCATTGTAAAAAAATCTAAAATATATGGCATTGGCTAAAAGCCAGTCAGAATAGGAAACTGGAAAAGCCAAACATTTAATAGGCACAGTAAATAAGGAGTCAAATCATGTACCTAGTGAGACTGGAAAAGAGATTGGAAAACAGTTTGTTAGTTCTGTGTGTGAATGGCTATTGGCCATTTTTGCCAGGGTATTTAAAAAAGATTAAATGAATTCAGGAAATAATTGGCTTATTTTCAAGAAGAAATTAAAGGGAAATGAGAAATTCCAGAAATTTAAGCACTTGAAATGTTAGAAGAGCCAACAGCTTTTAGATATCAAACAGTAAGGTAGAAAACTGAAAAAAAACTTTTCTTGAGACAAAGGTACATTAAAGCTTAGCTTTGCGACAAAGTCCATCCTATTGTCAAACTCCCCCAATAAATTAAGTTGCATTAGAACAGTCAAAAGACAAGATTACAACAAATTGAAATACTTAATTGGGTTTTATTTGCAATTCTAGAATCAGGCAACACATTATTCAAGGAAATAGAATGAGCTGAGCAGAGGAGCTTGGCCTTGTAAGCAGGAGAGGGTTGAAAAAAAGGGCAGAAACTAAAAACAAAAAGTGGATTGGTCATGTCAAAAGTTGCTTTCCTTACAGGGTTACAACAGAAGCAACTTCCTTAATACACTGATTCAGGATGACTGGAATCTCCTATTTAAAAAACAAAAACAAAAACAAATTGGCCTGTTTCAAAGTTCAGTGGCACTTAGCACAAGTGACTCCATTCAGGGTGGTTTGGTCTTCTGGGACCTAGTGCAGCAGGCTAGTCCTAAACAAAGGCCTCTCATAAACTTTAACTGAGCAAATTTCTGATTAAGAAAATGGCCAAACAGAAAATCCCAGGGTTTCTGATTTCTGTAACCACAGCAGTCTCCAAGTGACATTCAAGGTGTTTTTAAGGAGAAAAAGTAAAGAAATATAGAAAATCTGAGAATTCTATCTAGAAGGAATTGAGTGTGAAGTTACTAGCAATAGGAACTAACTGGATTCAAATACATAAGAAACTTGGTTTTTGAAAAGTATACTTCCAAATAAGCCAGCAGTCTACATTTTTAAATCCTTCAACTGTTCAATATTGAAAATATCCTTTGGTTCCCAAACATCTGGGAACAGGAAATGAACCAACTGAGCTGAACGGAAAAGGACACATGCTACAACACCACAGCAGGAGTGGTCAAGGAGAATAATGGGAAAGAAAAGATCACACGCAGGGCAGAGCCAAGGACCAGAGAGAGAGCAATGGGAAAGGGAAGCTGCTCCCAGCAAGCAGAATCAGGGTCGTCTAATCAAAGAATATTCCTGACACCTGTGTAGGGCTCCCTAACAATGTTTGTTTGTCAGGATTTCAGAATGACTGTGGAAATATGACAGCTCTGTCACTACCTTCCTTCTTCTTTCAGAGCAGGTGTGCTCATTACAGTCACCCTGTCCCTGTCCCACCATTGTGTAATTGACCCTTGCACAACATGGTTTCAACTGTGTAGGTCCACTTATACGTGGATTTTTTCCATAAAATTACACAGAGTGTACCTGTCTTTCCTGCCTCCCCTTCCACCTCTCCTGCTTCTGCCACTCCTGATGCAGCAAGACCAACCCCTTCTCTTCCTCCTCCTCCTCAGCCTCCTCATCACAAAGACAATGCGTATGAAGACTTTTGTGATGATCTACTTCCACTTAATGACTAAGAAATACATTCTCTTTCTTACGATGTTCTTAATTTTCTTTTCTGTAGATTACTTCATTGTGAGAATATAGTATATAATATGTATAAACAAAATACATGTTAATTGACTGTTATCAGTAAGACTTCTGATCGATAGTAGGCTATTACTAGTTAAGTTTTGGGGGGAGTCAAAAGTTATATGTGGATTTTTGACTATGCAGGGGGCCGGCACTCCAACCCCTACATTGTTCAAGGATCAACTATATATTGGGTATGTGGGGAGGGACAAATATTTTGTCTTTTTGCTTTATAGGAATCACAGCTGGACTTGGTGGAGAAACTATGGGGCATAACATGAGCAGATCCTGGACTTTTGACCTGTGACTAGATAGAAGTTGGTCATTTCCCTTGGGTAAGTGGGCGAACATAGACTGCACATGGAAAGAAGAGTGAAAGCAATATTTAATGACCTGCCCAAAAAATACAATTTCAAATGTGCATTAGACTTTCATAAACATTTAAAAAATACTTGATATATTGAAAAATATACATGATAGCCTGTGACCACCATGCACTAAAACTGGAAATTAATAGCATTTTTAAAAGATCCTTTTAATATTACAATCTAGAAATATTTAAACACTTTATAAACAACTCTTGAGAAAGATCAATGCAAACTTAAATTTCTGAATTTATCAAAAATACAGTCAAATGAAAACACACCACTTATAAGAATCCATAGGATATATTTAAAGCAGTACATAGGGAAATCTTCACAGCTTTAAGTACTTACATCCCTCAACATGAAGCAAGGAAACAAATAAATGAAGTATCTAAATCAAAAACATAGAAAAAGAACAAGCAAACCAAAAGAAATCAGAATGGTAGAATAAGTCAAGATAAAAGCAGAGTTAGTAAACAGAAAAAGAATAGAACCAAGAAATAAATGAATAAGTAAACAAAATAGATAAACTCTTATCTAACAGATTAAGAAGAAGGGCAGGGAGATACAAACTAAACAGAGGGATATAATATTCATACAATGCAATTTATTAAGCAATAAAAAGAAATGAAATACTGATAAAAGCTACAACACAGATGAACCCTGAAAACGTTATGTAAGTCACAGTGAACCATATATTGTATGATTCCATTTATGTGAAATGTCCAGAATAGGCAAATCTACAGAGACAGAAAATTGATTAGTGGTTGCCTAGGGTTCAAGGGCTGCAGGCTAGGAGAAGTTTGGGAGTAAGAACCAAGGGGAGCAGGATTTATCTTGGGAGGTAATAAAATATTCTGTAATTGGTTATGGCGATGGTTGCACAACTCTGTGAATACTAAAAGTCATTGAATTATGTACACTTCAAAAGGATGATTTATATGACATGTGAATTATATCTTAGTAAAGGTGTTAAAAAAGAGGAGATAACCAAAATATGAGAAAAAAATTTTAAAAGATTAAAGAATACTTTCCATAACTCTATGCAAATATATTTGGAAAGCTAAATGACATATATAACTTTCTAAGAAAAACTATTTCCCAAAATTGCCCCCCAGTAGTGGCAAGAAGTCTAAACAGACAATTTCTAGGGAAGAAATAGAGAAAGTTGCCAGAGAGCAAAGAGTTATCCCTCAAAACAGTACTAGGCCCAGAGGGTTTTATAGTGAGAAAAAAAAAAATTCTTATTTCTGCCTGAATGTCTAGCAGGACATTTGACATGCCTTGTCCTGCTCATTTGTCAGAGCTACATGGGCAGGTGCTGGGGCAGACTAAGACCTATCACACTGCATTCACCACACTGGCTTTGACATAAGTAGAATCACCCAGACGTAGGCTTTCCAGACTACTTATATTTATTATAAGATTGTTTAACATTCAAAGAAAAATCTCAAATAAAAAATCATGCAATCATCTGTCCAGTCTAAACTTTCCTAATAATTCGGACGACACATACTTAACTTGTTTGAGGTCTGGGTGGGAGGTCACAGTATCCTCACCTCTAGGAGACTGCCTGTGATAGTTCACTGGTTGCTTTATGGGCATGCAGCCCTGCAGGGAGAGCAGGTGCCACTAAGTTCTGAAAGCTCAGGATTCTTGTATAATAATGAGTAGGGAATGCCCTTTCTGTGACTGGATTTACTAGGTGTGTCACTGTCCACATCCTTTCTATGAATGGCTATATGCAACCTAGCTAACCTTAATATAGTCACACTAGATACATGTTAGCTCTGCTGTTCTCACCCATCTGGCTGTAGGTTTATTGATATGTAAATTAGGCATCATATAGATAGATAGATAGATGCTATTAAGATATTATGGCCACCCTTGGGACTGAGTCACAATTATTACAATCACACACCTTACATCATGAGATACCAGCTGTTATCCAACAAAAAAATGCCCACACATATTTCCAAAGACTCTTGGGGGAGTGGTAGTATTGCTGCCCTTAGTTGAAAACTAGTGTTCTATACTTTGGATCACCTTGGAAATCCTAGAAGCTAAGTGAACCTCCTCTTGAAAATTTTCCCTGGTCCAATGGGCCTAAGCTAAATGTTCCTCCTGGATGCTTCCAGAGCACGCTGATTACCCGTAATTATAGTTCACATGTTGCAGTTGCCCAATAGCAACTTCACATGTTGTAATTGCCCAGTAGCCCTTACCACTCCTCTCACAGTAACCTCTGACCTCCGAAAGGCAAGGAGGATGTCTTAGTCACTGTCAAATCCCCAGCCCAGCAGAGTGCCTGCAACATAGCAATCACTCAATAAATATATTTTTAATGAATGCCATTCAAAAAAGAGCTCCTTACCTAGAAGAAGATAATGGGGAAAAATGATTTTTTTTAAGCTTATTTAATGCTTCTGGTTCCTTGCTGAGCAATTCAGAGTTTTTTTCCAAGTGTTTAAAAAATTGTGACAAGTCATTTAGTTGTACATTTTAATTCCAAAATACTCTTCCTATCATTTTCTATAAAAGGAAGCTAAATTCTTTGCAATGAAATTTACTTTGCAATAAATAAATGGCTTTATGTTCATTCTTCCATTTAATTGAAGCTGGAACAATCTGATTGGAGATCTAACAGCTTATCAAAAAATATTATCATATTTCTGCCAATTAATTATCTTTGTTAATGCATCACAACTTAGTTAAATCAAAGTAAAGAAAATACAGCCTGTAATACTAGCACTCTGGGAGGCCGGCTGAGGTGGGAGGATTGCTTGAGGTCTGACTTGGGAACCAGCCTAAGCAAGAGTGAGACCCTGTCTCTACCAAAAATAGAAAAAAATTAGCCTGGCTTGGTGGTACATGCCGGTAGTCCCAGCTACCCTGGAGGCTGAGGCAGGAGGATCACTTGAGTCCAGAAGTTCGAGGTTACAGTGAACTGTAATGATGCTACTGCACTCTACCTGGAGCTACAGAGCAAGACCCTGTCTCAAAACAAAACAAAACAAAACAAAACAAAACAAAACCCCATAGTGTGACTAATAACAATTAAAATGTAATTGTATTTCCAAATGAAATAAAGGAAACATAGTAAAGATTAGTGTCCATCAAAAACAATAACATAGTACTCAATTTTATTCATAACTAACTCTTTCAAAGCACCACAAAGATATGTACACCTAATTTCTACACAGGATCTCTGTTTTTTTCTGCCCATCACATCTAAGGTCAATTTTTCAAAACTGCATTGGGTAGGTGAAGGTTGGCAGGAGAGAGGGAGTTTAAAGTCAAAATAACATCAAATGCAGGAACTCTCCAATGTATTAATGAGTCATGTTCTAAATTTTTGCCATAAAACTGGGTGTTTAAAATTTGGAATTCCTTCTCCATGGCAATAGCTCTCTCTAGGACTGCCAGCCCAGCACTCCTTTCTCCTGGGAATGTTCACCTTGCTCCACGGCTCTCGGAGAACCGCCATGTTTCCATTTGACCTTGCCCAGTCAGTTGACCCCAAACAGATACTTGGCCCCAAGGACAGACATCTGACCTGGAATTTTTTTTATTCAGAACTGGAAATACCTTAAAGCCAATCTTTCTTTGTGGAATGAAGATGCAAGGTATAATTCCAGAAGTGCAGCTACAGTTTCCCATAGTCTTCCGTGATAAGATGAAGCAAACCCACAAAGAGAAGAGAAAAGAAGCAAGACCTGTTCTAGCTGTTCCTAATGTCCAGCTTTACCCCTGCCCTTCTTATCTGGTAATCAGCCATCCAGCAATATCATGAGTTAATTCCTTCTGTATGCTTAGGCTAGGCCAAGCTGGGTATCTGTCACTTGCAACCCAAAGAGTTCTTTCTGACCAGTACACACAGAAAATGGTACCTATGGGGATGGGTTCCCAGGGAAACTCAGAGACATTTATCTAACAACATTAGTTCTAGTGCTACGGAAACCCTGACCCCTCACTTTGGTGTGAAGCTCTCCTTATCAAACTATCACTAAGTCCCACATTCTTCTAACTTCCTCCCTCAACCCTGGCATGCTTACCTAGAACGAGATTGTCAGTGAGGTGAAAGAAAGAAAGACCGGTGAAAAAGTACTTGAGACTGTGACAGGAAAGACTACAGCAGCATTACAACAAAGAGGGGGCTCTGGTAGCTCCCATGGCCCAATTAGAAGAGGCTCAGTAGGGTAAGGGGTTGGCTTGAGACAGAGTAATCACACACAGTAATGACTTTTCCTAATCCAGCTCCCCACGTGGGGAGATCCCTGCTCTGTGCACTCTGCCTTACCAGGGTGCATCTCGCACGCAAAACTGTTTTATTTTTGTAAATGCCAGTTGAGCAAACCTTCAACGAAAAGTCATGACACAATAATTCTATAGCCATTGGTTTTCAGAAAAAGCACTTGATTAAAATTTCATAAAAGAGTTGATTTCTAGTTTTATTCCACTGTGATCTGAGAAGGTACATGGTATGATTTCTATTTTTTTAAATTTCTTGAGATTTTCTTTGTGTCCTAGGATATGGTCAATCTTAGAGAATGTCCCGTGAGCTGATGAGAAGAACGTATATTCAGTGGATTTTGGGTAGAATGTTCTGTAGATGTCTGTCAGACCCAATTGTTCTAGAGTTTTGTTTAAGTCCATTATTTCTTTATTAATTTTCTGTTTGGAGGATCTGTCTCGTGCCGTCAGTGGGGTGTTGAAATCAAACTATACTACAAAGCTGTAGTAATTAAAACAATATGGTATTGGCACAAAAACAGGAATATTGACCAGTGGAACAGATGTGAGAATCCTGATATAAAACCATCCTCATATAGCCATCTCATCTTTGACAAAGCAGACAAAAACATACGCTGGGGAAAAGAATCTCTCTTCAATAAATGGTGCTGGGAAAACTGGATAGCCACCTGTAGAAGGCTAAAACAGGACCCACACCTTTCACCTCTCACAAAAACCAACTCACGCTGGATAACAGACTTAAACCTAAGATATGAAACTATTAGAACTCTAGAGGAAAAAGTTGGAAACACTCTCCTAGACATCGGCCTGGGCAAAGAGTTTATGAAGAAGTCCCCAAAGGCAATCACAGCAGCAACAAAAATAAATAAATGGGACATGATCAAACTACAAAGCTTCTGCACAGCCAAAGAAATAGTCATGAAAGTAAACAGACAACCTACAGAATGGGAGAAAATTTTTGCATCCTATGCATCCGATAAGGGACTGATAACTAGAATATACTTAGAACTCATGAAAATTAGGAAGAAAAAATCAAATAACCCCATTAAAAAGTGGGCAAAGGACTTGAACAGAAATTTTTCTAAAGAAGACAGAAGAATGGCCAACAAACATATGAAGAAATGCTCAACATCTCTAATCATCAGGGAAATGCAAATCAAAACCACAATGAGATATCACTTAACCCCAGTGAGAATGGCCTTTATCAAAAAATCTCCAAACAATAAATGCTGGCGTGGTTGCGGAGAGAGAGGAACACTCCTACACTGCTGGTGGGACTGCAAACTAGTTCAACCTCTGTGGAAAGCAATATGGAGATACCTTAAAGCGATCCAAGTGAATCTACCATTTGATCCAGCAATCCCATTGCTGGGCATCTACCCAAATGATCCAGTGACACTCTACAAAAAAGACACCTGCACTCGAATGTTTATAGCAGCACAATTCATAATTGCAAGGCTGTGGAAACAGCCCAAGTGCCCATCAATCCAAGAATGGATTAATAAAATGTGGTATATGTATACCATGGAGTACTATTCAGCTCTAAGAAACAATGGTGATATAGCACATCTTATATTTTCCTGGTTAGAGCTGGAACCCATACTACTAAGTGAAGTATCCCAAGAATGGAAAAACAAGCACCAGATATATTCTCCAGCAAACTGGTATTAACTGAGTAGCACCTAAATGGACACATAGGTGCTACAGTAATAGGGTATTGGGCAGGTGGGAGGGGGGAGGGGGACGGGTATATACATACACAATGAGTGAGATGTGCACCATCTGGGGGATGGTCATGATGGAGACTCAGACTTTTGGGGAGAGGGGGGGAAATGGGCATTTATTGAAACCTTAAAATCTGTACCCCCATAATATGCCAAAATAAAAATAAATAAATAAATAAATAAATAAAAATTAAAAAAAATTTCATAAAAGAGAATAGCAATGAAAGGAAAATGTAGTTAAGGCAAAAGGAGGAGACTCTCCTGGATTTTGTCTTGAAAAACAGAAAATAAGGTGCTTCCCCCTCAGAACTACTACATTCAAAAGCATTTGTAGGTGCTGTGCTTATGTTGAGGAATAAGAACGTAGGACTAGATTAAAAATAACTGTGGCGTAGGATCTACCATTATAGAACACAGACAAGAATGAAAGGGTGGTTAAACCAAATGAATGTGAATAGCATCGTCCTTTTTACTCAACATAAACTAGCAATTAAAAAGATATTTTTAAAAGACTCATAATAAACCACGAAGGGTGACTCAGACTCAGAAAGAGATGCAGTATATTGTGTCTAAATTCTGATCACTTAGAGAATCTTTGCTCTAGAGGGAAAGCCATAGAAAATGATATCAAAATTTTATGCAATTTTACTTTATTCTTATTATAACAATCGTCTATGTTTATTGTGGAAAACGTAGAAGTAGCAAACAGAACAAAAAGGATAAATAATTCACCCAGTAATAAATATTTTGTGTTGCATGGTGACTATCTTTTCAATAAATATAGACACATATTTTTTAACCAGAGGGAATTCCAGTGCATGCTGCTTTTTAAAAAACTTACACATAATAAGATTGTATTTTCAAATATTAATCTTTGTACTTTTCTGTCCTGAACCCCCTTTAAAATAACCTAATAACTTTTGTCCTGATAAATCAGAGATATGCACATTTCCCTTGGGAAGAATCAGGACTGTTTCACCAAAAATCTGAAGAAAAACAAAGCATAGCTGATCAGCTTCTGACTGACAAAATGAAATCTTTGAGTCCCGAGTGAGGTATTTTTCTCAAAACCAGGCATTGTTGGAAAATAAGTGGTCTTCTATATTCCTTAAGCTTCTATCAACAATGAGAACAAGAAGCTCCCAAAGACACCACAGGGAGGGTGACCTTATAATTTATCTTCCTCCAAAGAAGGGCACTTTAGAAAGTGAAAGAGGAGCTTTTTTTTTTTTTTTTTTTTTGAGACAGAGTCTCGCTTTGTTGCCTAGGTTAGAGTGTGTGCCATGGTGTCAGCCTAGCTCACAGCAACCTCAAACTCCTGGGCTCAAGCGATCCTCCTCCCTCAGTAGTAGCAATCCTTCCCCCTCCCGAGTAGCTGGGACTACAGGCATGCGCCACCATGCCCGGCTAATTTTTTCTATATATATATTACTTGGCCAATTAATTTCTTTCCATTTATAGTAGAGACGGGGTCTCGCTCTTGCTCAGGCTGGTTTCGAACTCCTGACCTCGAGCAATCTGCCTGCCTCGGCCTCCCAGAGAGCTAGGATTACAGGCGTGAGTCACCACACCAGCCAAAAGAGGAGCTTTTGATAAGTATCAGGGCAAATGGGAATAAACTATCCCAGACAAACCTGTACACTCACCCTCTCTACAGGGCATTTAGACGGAAGCTGGCTTGAGGGTCACTGGGCCAGCTGCAGGCCACCTTGTTGAGGGATGATGTGTCTCTACCACTGTGGCTGTGGGGTGACCAGCCTAAGATAGGGGCTGGGGGGGAGACCACCCTGACACAAGGATCTGCAATACCCTCAAGAACCAAAGTGGAACTGGGTCTGTAAGCAGACACACGAGTCCTCAACAAACCAACGGGATTAGCCACAAATGCCCCAGCAGCAGGCACAGCGGTTGGACCAGGATGAGGTGGGCAAGAATAAGGACACACAGAGATCTAGAGGCCTCCTCCCCCCACCCCCGTCAAAATACCACATAACCTCGGTCCCCAGTACACATACAGATGGCACTCGGGGTAGGAGAAGGTGGAGGAGGAAGGCCTCAGAAAGAGTAAGTGCTGTTCTGAAAGAGACCATTTTAACCTAAAACAAGCTGTTTAAAATCAAAGAGGCAGAGATAAGTTTAACTGGCATGTTTTAATTTTTTCCTAGTAACCAACAGTTGAAAAGTTATGAGGATCAGTTGTAGAAAATAACTTTTATATATGCATCTGAGTTATATGAAAATTTTTAATTCTGCTACCCACTAGCTAGTGAATATATTTCCATGTCCTTAGTCTACTGCTACATCATCTTAAATGCCCACATGACATTATAATTTGGAATTTTTTTAAGTATGAGTTAAAAATATCTCTTTAAAGTGTAAGTATCATTCGTCCCTACATTAACTCAAAATCTCCTCTCAGTCCCTGTTGGTATATCATGCACTGCAACTAGGAACAGCACAAGTTTAGCTCCCATTTTAAAATTCTGTATTTAACAGAAGTCTAATGGGTTATACCCTTCAGAGCTTACTTATACAGAGGTGACCAAACATGCTTCCACGTTGTCCTGTTGCACTGGGATTGTGGCTGCAAAAGTCAGCCCAGATTTTATTATGGATTTGTGCCACGCTGTAGTCTTTTACCTCGGGTCCTCATTAACGTATAAATAAAGGGTCCCAGCCTACAGTGTCTTTTGGATTTTTGTCTGTGTTCTTTCTACCTGCTCATTTGTTCACTAATTTGATAAACAGTAATTAAGCACCTGCTGTATTCTTATCCTTCGTCACAAGGCTTTGCCCTCTTCCTTTCTCACTATTGACCCAAAAAGCCCCTTTAAAGCTTCTTCCCACCTGTCTCTTCAAATTCTATGCCGTGTGCCTGGAAACCACATAACGAGACTTGTTTTAAATGTGCACAAAGTGAGAGTTAATAAGCTTCCAATACAGGGCCTGAGCCTATGTTAAAATTAGAAGGATGAAGCCTTGATGGAAGGGAAGCCCTTGTGAATTTCAGCAAAGGGGCAGTGTACAGCACATGGTTACTAAGGGTTTTATTTTTTTCTTTGCATTTTTACCCTAGTTATTGAACGTGTGTTGGAGATGTAGGGAGATGGGATTGCTGGCTAGGAGAGAGCTATATAACCCTAGCTTGGTCCTCAGTGATACGAGTGACTCTAAATCCTTTGAGGTTAAAAATTAAACCCAAGAAAATCTTAATACAGGAAGAATGATAGAGCAAATTAGAAAATTCAGACATTCTGTTTTCTATTTAAGTATACTAATGATATTCTGGTGCTTTGGAACTGGTTTCTCCTCTTACTGCAGCGTACCTTAAATACACATGAACTCCCTGTCTGAATTGCATAATAGGGTGGAAGTCTGAAGAACTTCATGGAAAGATTAGGGTTTTTTTTTTCTTTAATTCTAATTTATTACTCCTGTCCAAACGATTTGGTGTAAAAATCTTTAAAACCATAGAATTTCCTACCCTACAATTATCACTAAATTTTATTTTTTTCCTTTATCTTTCTGGTTTCTTCCTATGGCAGAGGTTGGGGGTGGTGGGGGTGGGGAGTAAAACTCCCAGGCTCTTTAATTTGGGACTTAGGCAGGAAAAGAAAAGTAATTAAAATCACAAACACACAAAATTAACCTGAGTCCTTAAAACTAAGTGTCACCATAGAGACCAAAGCAGGCACTGTCTCCATGGAGATCCATATGAATTTTTTTTTTTGCTTTAAATTATTATCATTTGTTACCAGATGTCAATTTGACCAAGGAAAAGATGAGAATGAATGAATGAATATAAGAATTAACCTCACATAAGAGAATTTATTAAGGGCAAGTCTAAATTGCTCTGGTTCTTAGTATTCCATTATTCTAGTGAGTGGAAAGATATCTTAAGAAAAAAATCTCCCCTCAACTCAGAATTTCTAATAAAATCATCTGATGACATGGGTCCATAAATGCTATAGGGATGAGTAGGAAGAGATAATTTCTACAAAAGGCATCTCTCACTCAGAAGATTCAAGCTGTGATGAGAGTGACATGCCACTCTAGCTGCAAGGAAGAAATGGCTCTCTGGCAATGTCTTATTCCAGTAATGGACTAGAGATATCCCCTAACAACTATTCTGGTATATTACTTTATCATGTCTACTATACACAATTGTTTTTAATATGAGTAGTGAGGTCAAACAGATTTGTATCATGTGCCAGATGAAGAGAAATACTGGAAAAATCCAAACATTTGAACTATATGGTCAGAGGTAAATCAGAATTTCCCCCAGTTAAAGATTTTATTTTGTACCTATAGGTACAGTCACTTAATTGATCAAATATTCAATTGGAGAGCCACACAGATGGTATATTTATAGATGTTAACATATATTTTTAGATATTCAATTAAATAAGAAATCGCTAATAAAAGATATTAAAATTTGATGAAAATTTTAATGTATCATAAAACAAGCCAACAGAAAACTAACAATTATGACCAAAATGCATACAAAAAAAAATAGTCAATGATAATAATTCACTTAGACATTTACACAATCTGAATTTTATGCAGCTTTTTAGGACAGAGTTCTTGGTGACTTGAGTATGGAAAAAAAACAAGGATGCCAGCTTGGGAGTCAGCTCAGAAAATGCTAGTGTTTCTCACATTTCACAGCTGATTCTTGTTATATTTATGTTTTATAAATTTGCCACAAACATTCAATTAGCAAATACTAAGTCATTGCTTCTAGAGGAAATACAGGGTTATGTATGTTCCCACGAGCCTCTGGTCACAAAATTTTTGTCAACCAATCAATATGTAACCTTGTTTTATATTTGTTTTTGTTTAAAGACATCTTATTTAATATATATTGTTGCTTCATTAACATTGAACTCACTGCCAATGGCATTATGATTTATACCTGAATGAGGCTTTTCTAACACACATATTTTCTTTGTAAGGCATGTCAAAATCTTCTTGCATCTTCTTGGCATGATGCTTGGGGACCATTTTAACAATAATATCATCAATAAAAAGCACAAAAAATGCAAACACCACAGCATTAAATAGACTGTGAAAAGGACGCTTGTTTATGGTATGAGAGCTGAAAAAAAAAGGCAGAGTGTCACTTTGACTTCAGTTGGGAATGCACTTTGGGTGACTCAAATTTTTTGCCCCTTTTGTTGCTCTGCACATGTCTGTGAATGCCCACAAAAGTGCCTCACAGATCGATTTTCAGTTACAAATAAATTTTAGCAAGTAGCTGAATTTACAAATTCAGAATCCACAAATAATGAGAGTCCACTGTATTTGTTCACTACAGAGAATTATTTCTATTTCCCGTGGTGCTGCTTCTTACTATTCCACTGCCTGTTCTCTTTTGTCCACCTCTGGAGCACCTATTCTTAGGTCAAAACCCCACTCAGGAAACCACACACACACACACACACACACACACACAGACACTAACCACCTCACCTCCTGTTACCTTTGCTTCTTATAATCATCTCGATTTTACACAAATCAGATTACACTGAATTTCTTGACATTATTATTCTCCTCTACTGGCCTTTGGAATTCCTTGATGTCAATAATCATGTCCTAATACACACAGATCACCTCTACTGTGCTTACTATGTGCCAGGCTATATGTTAAAGGGTGATTCACATACTATATCTCATTTAATTTTACAATAATCCTATCATCCCCATTTTACAGTTTCAGAAACAGAGACGCAGAGCAATCAAGTCACTTGTCACAGTACATAACAGCAGACTTGGTATTCAGACCTAGAGCCCAAGCTTTTAACCACTATGTTGTACTATATAAATAATGTTAGCTACCATACATTATTGACCACATGCCATTTTCTAGGAATCATGCTAAATGCTTTACACAAATTACCTCATCAAAGCTGTTTTTTTGTGGTTTTTTTTAAATCTCTGTGTCCTCAACATGTAGCAAAGTGCATGAGACAAAAACGTTTGTTGGGTTGAATTTGAGACTTCCTGCTCCCAAACCTTCCTTCTAAAACCAGTGGCATGAGAACCCCCTATATTTTCAGCTATGGCTGCAGTGACTTACAGTGTTCCACTGCCCTTTTCTCCTCACCTGGTCCCTCACCTCCTCGTTTATGTTCTTCTGTGGTTTTGCTATTGATGTCTATGATGTTCACAAGGCACTTTTCAAAGCAATGGTAGTGCAGAAAAGAGCAGATGCACTGCCCCTTTGCAAAGGGTTTTTGGCTTTAGCAATAACTTCTAGTGGTGATTTATATTATGATACAAATCCCTAGGGAGTAACAGAACCATAGAAGAGCTAAGTGTTTTGCTTGAGAGCCATGGGCTAAAAGAGGATTTTCTGTTTCCCAGTGTAGCTTTGGATTCCAAATCTATATAACTTCTCACACTGAGTTCAAAGTAGACAAAGTCTGGTTTAGGGAAGTAAAAGTAGGAAAGTAAGCTTGTGGGAAAGTAGAGAACAGGCTTTAGAAAGTTTGCAAGACTTTGAAACTGCAGGTCTCACAGACATTAACATGTATAAATGGGACTAAGTAGGGCTTAGCCTTAGGTCTAGAGTCAAAATTATTCATTTGCTTTCAAAAGCAAAAGTATAAAGTAAACAAGATTTTTGATTTCCTCTCATTTCTTTCTTTCTTCCCACTGCCCTCAAATATTCCAAATACCCCAGAAGTATTTATTGTGAACTGTATAGCCATGAAAGTTAACCCAAAGAAAAGAATTCTAGCTGCTCTAAAAGTCTCCACTTCTCTCCCAGTTATATGTCATGGTGTTGCTATTGGTCACTGAGATATTTAATAAAAGAAGACAGTATCTAAGTGAATTCCAAGCCCAAGACCTAAAGCACAGGAAGTAAACCAAATGCCTCTTAGGGCCAGGCAAGAACTATGAGTGAAGTTACTCTAGGGAGAACAGGACCCATGTTAAGGAGCAACCAGTGCTCAGCTCTGGTACATTCATAGTTACCAGAAAGAATAAAATACTCTCTTTCTAAGCCTTTCAACTTTTCAAGAGAAGACACAAACCTGGATTTTTATGTGAATCTCCTAGTTTTAAATGTGGCCAACTAATTAAAAAATGTAAACACAGCACACACCAAACTCTGTCTGTGGTCCTTACCATATGGGAGATGCCGGTTTGCATCCTAGTGAGTAGCCTAGGAGATATTTAGGGACCTCTTTCAAACCACTCGGTGTGCACCCCTCCACCCCAAGAAATGGCAACTCTGAAAGCTAGTCCACTGAGCAGACATCTCCTTTTTTGCTATGCCCCTATCTTCCGATTGCCTTTTTTGAAGTACTTGTCTCGAGATGAGACCTGATTTCCAGGCCACTGAAAACAAGCCCCCCCCCCCCAACTCCTTTTCCTGCATGGACTACCTGAAACCTCAGATGGCCAGGGACTTGGCTGCAGCAGGTCCCGCGCGTGTTAGGCAGCTGCTCCTGAGGGCTGTCCTATAGCCTCCTGGTTGCCACAATTCTCCCTCCAACCCTCTCCATCTCCTTCCACATTCTCTGTTTCCATTCCTTTTCTTTTCTCTCTTCTCCCCTATCCCGCTTCTCTCTTGTCTCATCTTTTTCTTTGTCACCTCTTTCTTCTCTTTTCCTTTCTTTCTCTACTCTTCTTCCCCTCTTCTCATTCTCCTCTTCTGTTTCCTCTCCCCTCTCCACTCCTGTCCCCTTTCTAGTACTATCCTTTCCTTTCCTTGCCCCATCCCTTCCCCCCACCTCTCTGCCCTAGCACCCGGGAAGTGAGGGGCGCTTGCTCACCAGGCATGCACCAACACGGGCCTCGAGTATTTCTGGTGGTGGGAGCGGAGGGTCAGGGAGCCCTTGCGCTCCAGCACATCCGTGGGTCCAAGCTCCAAGCTGTATCGATTACTCTCGCACCACTCCTGGTAGGAGTCGTCAAAGTTCTCCATGGCAGCCCTGGAGGTACAGACCTCAAAGGATTTCCCTCTGCACCTGTCCTGCCCCGTGGGACTGCAAGTACCAAGATTCTGCGTCCCTCATCTCCTAAGCAACCTGAGAGGGGGGAGGGGTTCACGAAGAGGGTGTGGTCAATGGAGGGGTGGAGCCCTCGACCTAACAGCCCTGGTTTCTAGAAGCAGCAGTTACTGATCAAAAACTACATTTCCCAGAATGCAATGAGGGCGGAGGCCGGGCTGCAGAGATGGCGGAAAGAGGAACTGAATCCTGGGAGCTGTAGTCTCACCTGTCCACCAGGCTCCATAAAAGGAAAGGTGCTTATTTCATTTTTGATTTTCCAAGAAAAGAGTCTTTAACACATCAGAATTTTCCTCCCCAGCCTCAGTTGAGTACCTAAAGGGCACGAACGGATTTATTGCTATCACTCTTACCCAGCATGGTGCTTAGTACCTGGCATCTTTTCAGAATGTTGAATGAATGAGTGAATGTTACGTTTGACTGCCTTACATTTACCGGGGCTTCCATAAATTCCCGAAGTGTCTTACTTTAAGAAGACTGCATGTACTCAAATATTCAAACTTAAAAACAGGCAAATTAAGAGATAATTCAGGCCGGGCGCAGTGGCTCACGTCTGTAATCCTAACTCTCTGGGAGGCCGAGGCAGGCGGATTGCTCTAGGTCAGGAGTTGGAAAGCAACCTGAGCAAGAGCGAGACCCTGTCTCTACTATAAATAGAAAGAAATTAATGGGCCAACTAACATATCTAGAAAAAAAATTAGCCGAGCATGGCATGCCTGTAGTCCCAGCTACTAGGGAGGCTGAGGCAGGAGGATTGCTTGAGCCCAGGAGTTTGAGGTTGCTGTGAGCTAGGCTGACCCCACAGCACTCACTCTAGCCTGGGCAACAAAGTGAGACTCTGTCTCAAAAAAAAAAAAAAAAAAGAGATAATTCACATTACATATAGATTCTCTGGTTTACGAAAGATTTATTATAGTGCTCCTGTAAATAGTGACATGCTCTTCTGGGTCAGATTTCAGAAATTTGATTACACACAACGACTAAGTGCTTTTCTGTGGCCTGTGGCGCACCGTTAGGGTGCCTGTGGTATGCTAAGCTCCCTGTTTTACTGAAAGCCACAGTTAAACCATGTTATTTAAAACCAAATAAATAGTCCACTGTCGCCAGCTAAGTGCTAATACGGTGCTGACTGCTATTTTAGCCCCTTTCTTCTTGAAGGAATGCAAGAAAAATCTAAATTAACTTTAAAAGGGTAAATAACATCCATGTCAAGCTCAATTCTGCCCAAAGCATAGCATATTGCTGTTACTCTAGAAATATTACCATCATTACTATCGTCTGTTTGTGTGTTTATTTTACATATGCTTAAAGTGGTGGTAATATAATATAGGTGCAACTAATAATGGCGGGTCTCTTGCAGACGATTTGACTCAAAGATGGAAGCTGCCTAAAGCCAAGCTTCTTCCACAGAGCATGAGTGCTATAGAGATTTAAAAGCTTTTCAGTACATCAAGCAGCAGTAATTTAAGAAACCAAGCAAAAACAAACATAGCTTGTTATTTTAGAGTTCCTTAAGCCAAGCTGATGGCCTATTTGAGTTTGTGAATATGCTTTTTGTTATGCTTGCTTTCTTTTTTGTACAAACTTTATAAGCTTTATTGTCTTCTGTGTCTATGAAGTATTTTTCAACATCCTTCTTCTAGGATTTAGGAGATTAATTCTCTGATATCTTAAAATTCAGATGCATTCCAATCTCTTTCTATATACCAGTACATTCTGTAGAATTTTGGGCTTCTTAATTCTTTATTGATAAAATAGGAATAGAACAGCACTTATAACAGAGGGGTTTTGTGAGAATTATGTAAGATAATAAATACATTGAAAACAGGTAGAAGAGTGCTTCATAGATGCTCAGCTCTCAATTAAATATCAACTATTGCTGTTATTATTATTATATCTAACTTTGTTTTTATCATTTGGAAAAAGTATCCCAAAATGTAGTTATGTATATGAAGTTTCCTAAGTATACTGTTTTTCAAGCTTTGTCTATTTACAAGGTCTTTTTAATGAATATCTTTTTAAATCATTTTTTAATATGAAATTTAATAGTCTGGATCAGAAAAATGTTGGCAAGATATTTGGATATATTACCAATGATAAGAGTAATTTTGCATACCTATACAACCCTTTCTTCTCAAGACTATAAATAAGCTTTATGCATTATAAATGTGAAGTCATTAATCCTCAACATACTTGAGTTATTCCTATTTTCCTCAAACTTCATCAAACCAATGAAGTGTAGGACTTAAAGCAATGTCTTCTATTTATATTAATCTCTTCACACCATAATATCCTCAGGGTAAGAAAATCAGAGCTCAGGTGGATGAAACAGGACTTTTCTGTAGAATAAGTTCAGGCAGACCAACTTGGGAAGTAGGAATCCCATCATATCGGCCTCTTCTAAGACATTTCTTTATTAGATCCCTGAAGATGTTGCCAAGAAGAGCTGAGCAGGATAGCAAATCTAAAACAGACATATATCAATCAGATGTAAACCAACCAACCAAACGCCCATAGGGGCAAACCTCTTCACCATCTCCCTGCCCTATCTGTGTTAATGATCTCTGCTTATTTCCCAGAAAAATCTCAGGACTTTCTAAAGTCACCAACAGCATGTTCTCCCCCACTGTTAAAATTACTTCTATCAAATGTCGTTCAATTAAGCTGACAGATAAGAATTCTAAATTACTTAAGAAAATTTATTTGTATTTTCTTTATGTCAAATCCAGTTGAAATATATTCAAAACTTGAATTTAAATTTTATAGGGCTCAGAAGTTAAAAACTAAGCAGTGATGTCCTAATCAAGGATTTCATAGTATTTTTTTAGTTCTCCAGGAATAGGGACCTTCTGTCACCCATCATATATACATCTATAGCTTCTTTTTCGAATATTATATATAAATAAATTGGAGTCCACCTGCTGTGTCAAAATGAGTAAGAGGTTCTTATTCAGTCTGTTCTTCCCAATCCCCATCTTCTTTCCTCTGTTTCTCTCCCTTCCTCTTTTGCCTTTCCCACTTTTTCTCTTTATCCCATCCTCTCCCATGCCTTATTCCTTCTTTTCTTCTTCCTCTGCTATTTCTCTCTCTCCTCTTCCTCCTTTGAGAAGTAGTATGGATTTTGGAGTCAGAATCTATTGTTGAGCACTCAGAAGAATGGTACAATTCAAAGTTATATGAAAGAGAAATAATCAGACCTAGAAACCAAGGCCAAAATGTATATGAATAAGATCATGTCTAACAACCCAGGAACTCTTAAAGGAGTCAATCTTCTTTCTTTTCCTTTAACTATTCATAATAACTACCAACAGTTTTTTTTTGTTTTTGTTTTTTTTTGAGACAGAGTCTTACTCTGTTGCCCAGGCTAGAGTGCCATGGCATCAGCATAGCTCACAGCAACCTCAAACTCCCGGGCTCAATCGATCCTTCTGCCTCAGCCTCCTGAATAGCTGGGACTACAGGCATGTGCCACCATGCCTGGATGATTTTTTCCTATATATTTTTAGTTGTCCAGATAATTTCTTTCTATTTTTAGTAGGGATGGGGGTCTTGCTCTTGCTCAGGCTGGTTTCGAACTCCTGACCTTGAGCAATCCACCTACCTTGGCCTCCGTGCTGAACTGCACCAACAGTCTTTTTGAGAAGGATTTTAACCTTGAGTATGATTCTTCTGTGCTTCTAATTTGGACTGTAAACCACGTGGGCAGACACTTGCTCTCAAACCATTATAACTAACTAGTATTGAGTATGTACTGACTTACTCAATAAGTACTACTGAAATAGTGCAGCAGGCACTATTTCTGGAATTCCTACTATCAGTAAGGGGATTAATTTATTAAATATTCAATGTATAGTATTCTATAATTCAGCATTTCCTTTATTTTAATATCTAATCCCCCCAATAAGTGAAATTCCTTGGCAGAATTGTCCAAAGTTATTATGACAAATTTTAATGTTCAGGATTAGTAATGACATGCCCTAACATAAAGGTCAATTAGGGATTTTTTAAATATCCTACAAATTGGATGTCCTTAATGACTCAAAGACTGAATATCCATTTTCACGAAATGATCTCTTCCTTTCCTCCCTAGTGCTGCTTTGGTTTCTGGAACTTTCATTGTGTATTAGCAGCAAAAATGAGACAATTTAGCTACCAGCTAACAGTTTTCATGAAAGGAGTGGTGCTTGAAATCCAGTTCAATATTATCGTGACTTTCTCTGTTTCTCATAATCTTTAATCTAGATGAAGGAACCTCCCCTCTCAGGAAAGAAGCTCAGAAAAATGGTGGAGATGGGCTTCTTTCTTCTCTGGTGGCAGTGGACATCTTCCCATGTCCCCAACAAGCCCTGCCACTAGCTACATGATGAGCAGGCTGGTTAGGAACTGACCAAGAGGCTTCCCCCAGAGGGTCAGGTGTGTGCAGGCAGTTTCTGGTTGTTGAGTAAGCCAAGCACATGGCTGAGAATGCCTGATCACCAGTTTGGGGGCAGGGGTGGAGGCTCAGGGAAGAAGCTAGAAAACTTCTTGACCTTTTCCAAAAAAAGAAAGAAGCATAGAAAGAAATAAAAGTTTTCTTGCTTTAAGGATTGAATATGAAGTTGCCATCTAATTGCTTTAATATTAATTAGGTCCAGAGAGTTTCCAAATAAAACAATAATTTCTTATTAAAGTTTTTCTAACAGTAGTGGCTCAGTATTTTTTTTTTTTTTTTTTGAGATGGAGTCTTGCTCTGTTGCCCAGGCTAGACTCAAACTTCTGGGCTCAGGAGATCGTCTTGCCTCAGCCTCCCAAGTAGCTAGCACTACAGGCTGGCATTACTGTGCCCAGCATATTTCAGCTCATATACTTCTGATGACAGAAAACTGAGTCAAGCCATTTAGGACAAAGAATTTTAGGACTCACGTAACTGAAAATTACATGAGTTCAGATGTGACCCCAACATGGGGTCACATGTCTGGTTTAAGCACATCTGAATCCCAGGGCTGGTGATATCTTTGGAATGCTGTTTCTCTATTTCTTGGTTCTGCTTTCCTTCTTGGGTTAACTTTTTCTCGAACAAGCCCTCCCAAAGACAGCCACTGACTTACATTGTTCTCTGACACCCCCACAACATAAAGTGTTCCTCTTCCCTCTAGCGCCAACAAAAGTCCTGGTCACTGATGGACCTGAATTGACCCATGTGAGCTACTCTGAAACTATCGCTAAGGCAGGCATGGAGGTGAGGTGGGGCCACCTCACCCAGTGGGGCCTGTGTTATGGACTCCCCTTCAGGGAGGATGTCCACCACTTATGAACAATCTAGAATGAAAGTATGGGATTGGACTAAAGGGAAAATAGGTTGCTATTTCCAAAAGAAGGGGAAAGCATGCCTGATAGGCAAAAACAACAGATGTCCAGTGTAGATAGTAACAGTAAGACATTCCATCCATATATCACTTTATAGACTACTTTTACATATACAGCTGGTCTTTGAATAACGTCATTTGGTCATGATGTTGATGAGAAAAAAAAAATTGATTCCCAGCAGGGACACTGTCTGTGTGGATTCTGCATGTCCTCCCCATGTCTGCATGGATTTTCTCTGGGTACTCTGGTTTTCTCCCACCTCCTCAAGATGCACACGTTTGGTAATCGGGGTGTCTGCATGGTTCCAGTCTAAGTGAGCCTGGGTGGGTGTGAGTGCCCTGTGACGGGATGGTGTCCTGTCCAGGGCTGGCTCCTGCCTTGCATCCTGAGTGGCTGTGATAGCCTTTGGCCACTGACCCCATACTGAAATAAGTGGGTTGGAAAATGAGTGAATGAATGAATGAAGACAAATTACTGTAAAATAAAAATTCATGAAGTATATGATAATTATATTAATACAAATGCACAACAATAAACTATGCAGTATGAAAGTGCTCAGTGAGCCCACCATGATTGTAATTATTTGCTTTTGAACCGCGTTGTGGGAGGAGGTGTACATATCTTACAATTTTTACTTTGCAAACATTTATTCCTTAATTTTAACTCACCACCACTACAACTGCCATCGCTCACCGATTCACCAAAAATTGGATAAATAATTATCTTACTTGTTTTTATTAGTCTTTCTTAAACGTATGTGTAGCTCAGATTTATTGCAATATTTAATATTAGAAATGTTTGTGGTCTTTACTTAGATTTTTTTTTTTAGCGGAAATATGCTGTAGGAACTTAACTCTTGTTTATGTCAATTAGTCTTTGATGAAACTGGTTTTGCTCTATGTTGTTTCATTTGAATTCAGTTTCTGAGAACCTGTCAATTACAGTAAGTGAGGACTTATTGCTCTCTTACTTGTCCCTGGCAAAATCATGAGGGGTATTGTATTAGGCAGAGTTCTTTAGAACCAGAAGGATATATAGGCCAGGCGTGGTGGCTCACACCTGTAATCCTAGCTTTCTGGGAAGCCGAGGTGGGAGGATAGCTGCAGCTCAAGGGTTTGACACCAGCTTGAGCAAGAGGGAAACCTTGTCTATATACCCTAGAAAAAAAAAAAAAAAAAAAACAAGAAAAAAGACAGAAGTATATATAGAAATATATAAGAGGAGATTGATAATGGGAAGTATCTCATGTGATTATGGAGGCTGAGATTATCTGCCATTGGAAGCTGAAGAACCAGGAAAGTCAGTGGTATAATGTAGATCGAATCTGAAGACCTGGGAACCAGGGTAGCCTCTGGTGTAACTCAGAATTTAAAGACCCAAAAACCAGGAGCTCTAATGTCTGAGGCACAAGAGGATGCATGTCCTAGCTCAAGAAGAATGAGAGTTTGCCCTTCCTCCACTTTTGGTTCTATTCAGGCCAACAGATTGGATGATGCCAGTCCACATCAGTGAGGGCAGATCTTCTTTATGCAGTCCCCTGATTCAAATGCTAATTTATTCCAGAAGCACCCTCACAGACACACCTAGAAATAATGTTTTACCAACTATCTGGCTATCCCTTAACCCAGTCAAGTTGACATATAAAATTAACCATCACAGATACACAGTTGACTCTTGAACAACACAGATTCAAACTGTGCAGGTCCACTTTCAAGCAGATTTTTTTTCAATAAAAGTTACACCAAGTGTGCCTGCCTCTCCTGTCTCCCCTTCTACCTCCTCCACTCTCCCGCCTCTGCCACTCCTGAGACAGCAAGACCAACCCCTCTTCTTCCTCCTCCCCCTCAGCCTACTCAACGTGAAGATGTCAAGGATGAAGACCTTTACATGATCCACTTCCACTTAACGAATAGTAAATATATTTCTGCTTCCTTATGGTTTTCTTAATAACATTTTCTTGTGTCTAGCTTACTTTATTGAAAGAATACAATATGTCATACATATGACATCCAAAACATGTGTTAACTGTTTATGTTATCAGTAAGGCTCCAGCCAACAGTAGGCTATTAGCAGTTAAGTTTGGGGGAAATCACAAGTTATATGTGGATTTTCAGCTGTGTGGGGCAGGGGCAGGGTCAGTGCCCTTAAGCCTGCATTGTTCAAGGGTCAACTGTGTATGGTCATTTCTGTTTCTAAGATGAGTAAACTGATCACATCTATTAAGCAAGAAAGCCAATCTCTGGCTTATCTTATCTTTGGACTCCAGGGAATTTCTCATTCTACTACAGAAACCACATATAAATAAATAAATATACATGTATGTGTATATGTACATATAATCTCCTGTCTGCAGGAGTCTGGCCTCAAGGACTAAGATTATTTCCTCAGCTTAGCCATTATCTCTGTAACTTTTATCTCCTCTGGATAAGTTATGACTTTCCACTTAAGGCATCAGGTAGTTGGTCCATTAGCAGTGTATTTCCAAAGTTCCTTCCTGGTTAATTTCCTCTGAAATCATACAATTCCCCAAGGCTTTCATAAAATATGGTCAAATAGTTTAGTTTCAAATAGTTTGGCTCTTGTCCCTTTGCCTTGTCAAGTTTACTTTTTGTCCTGAAGAACATCTGGCCTACAATCTGCCTTTCTTTTGCTCTCATCCTCTCTGTGTCTGGATTGATTTTTCTTCTCTGGGTAACCCCATGCCCTTGTTGTGTGTTCATTGTCCGTAGCAGAACTAGAGGACTTGAGTCTCTCTTCCTCAGAGTTCTATTGTCACTCAGAACCCAGAGAAAAGAGTACCTGAATTTCTAAAACATTTCAACATAAGTTTTTATTCCACAGTGGAAGATGATGTGCTTTGTTTTCCCCAAAGCAATTATCTTAGAACAAGTATGATTTTATTTTCATGTAAAATACTAAGGAAAAAAATTACCAAGATCTCAATATCCTCTACAAAAATGTTCAAAAGAATTCTATCAAGAATTATAGTTTCAATATTAAATGAAACTACTCTGAAATATAAGTTTCATTATATAGCTCATGCTGTGTCATCTCTTCTCACTCATCAGTGTCTGTTCTATTTAGTTTTAGATGAATCAAATTTCTATTCTGACTGAACCTTATTATTATTGAAAAATGCATCATATTTTTCCCAGTGTGGATATGCATGAGGAGAATATTTTGCATAAAAATTAATTGCCTTTTTTCTTGGCATATTATAAGGAGGACTATTTTGAAAGTAAAATATATTAATGATTACTCTGATTCATCAGTTTGAAAGGTTTTTCTTCAATACTGTGACACAAAATTTCCTTCTATTATATTGAGAATGTGGGATAAATACTTTTTCCAGATGGCTACAATTTCTTGTTTTATATCTAAGTAGAGAGAGAATCATGGGATAAACTAGCCCAGAATCTTAGCACTGGGAGAATAAAGGTTATTTTGTACAGCATCTTAGCCAAAGCATAAATGTCAAGGATACTTATTTTACATCCATATGAGTGTAGAGGGAGAACTTACATTTCATAAAGGTGGCCCATTCCAATTTGCACAAATATAAGTGCTATCTTCTGATGAGCTACTGTCTCCCACATACTTGATTTTGTACTTTTATTAGCATGGCATAGCAGTAAGGAAGGAAGGAAGAAAAGAAGAGAGGATGGAAACAAAGGAAGGTGGGAGAAAGGGAAGACAGATGAACTGAAATCAGATCAGAGAAAAATAAATAAATTCAAAATAAATGTATGCTCTGAGGCTAATACCAGCATCAGAACTATCACCTGGAGACTAAGCTTTGGACCTCTGGTCAGGCTAGAAAAGTTATGCCAAGACTGCTGCCAGGGATCCTTGAAGGGGCCTATAAAAATATAAATCTTCTCTGAAGCAAAATATCCTCAATTTAGGACCACAAGATTTTTCAGATGTAATTAAAAGCACTAATCAGTTGACTTTGAGTTAATCAAAAGAGAGATTATCCTAATGGTCCTAATCTAATCATATTGACACCAGAAAGTGGATCCCAATACTGGTGTCTGGCCTGAAGGACAAGAGGTTTCTTGGTTTCTTGCAGGAAAGAACTCAAGTATGAGCCTTAAATTAGAAATAAAAGCAACATTTATTAAACAGACAAACAGCAAACACACTACCCCATAAACAGGGTTAGTGGCTATCTTGCAGAGATATAGAGAGTAGTCCCTGTACACTTCTGGCAAACTCTATTTGTGGCTATCTCTTGATTATATGCTAAATAAGGGTGGATTATTTATAGAATTTCTGGGAAAAGGGTGAAGATTTCCAGAAATTGGGGGTTTCTCCTCTTTTCCTAGCATATTAGGTAACTTCGGGGTGTTGTCATGATGATTGTAAACTGTCATGGTGCTGGTGGGAGTTTCCTTTAGTATGCTAACACATTATAAGCAGGGTATAATGAGCTACAAGGGCGAGCAGAGGTCATTCTTGTCACCATCTTACTTACTCTTCCTGGTTTTAAACAGTTTCTTCACTTCATTCTGTTTTCCTATTTTTGTCAAAGACCTTGGTTCAGGTCTTACAACTTTTTAACAGTTGGACCTGCCAGTTTCCTATCTCAATATGAGTTCCTTGAAAGCAGAGAGTTTCTCTGGCTGGTGGCAGAAGCAAAAGTCAGAGAGATTCGAAACACAGAAGGATTCAAGGTGCCATTGTGAGCTCTGAAGATGGAAGGGTTATGTGAAGGATGCAAGAGTGTCCTCCAGGAGCTAATAGTGGGCTTCGGCTGAAGGCCAGCAGAATGGAGGCCTCAGTCCTACAACTGTAAGGAAGTGAATTCTGCTAACAACGGGAGTGAGTTTGAAAGTGGTTTCCTCCCCAGAACCTCTAGGTAAGAGCCCAGTCCAACTGAAAGCTTGATTTTGGCCTCATGAGACCCTACTCAGAGAAACCAGTTAAGCCTGCTCAGACTTCTGTCCTATAGAAGTGTGAGCTAATAAATGGGTGTTGTTTTAACCTATCACATTTGTGGTAATTTATTATGCAGCAATAGGAAACTGAAATAAGTGATATTTCAGAAACTACTATTTTTAAAAAGTTCCTGAAGATGATGAGTTACATCTTGAGGTGCAGAAACTATCCCTAATGTGCAGCAAACAGAATAGGAAGAGAGTGGAGAAAATGTTTTCAGATGGCCCCTTGGTGATCGACATAACAGAGGAAGAGGGCTGAAAATAATCTGTTAGTGGCCTCCAAGTGGAGGTTTTTTTCAGGTTCTTGGTGATCATCAGGAGAAAAGAATTTCAGGATGCATCATGTAAGTCAAGCAAGTGTCAGCTGTTTTTTTTTTTTTAATTGTAAATGAAACTACAATCATTTAATTGTAAATGAAACTATAAGCATACACACTAGCACAGGCAGGCAGGCTCAAAAAGAGCAGCTGACCTGGGAGGAAATGGGTTTTGGTCTTTTGAAGTCTTTCTAATTGAGGGAAGGAATATTCAAGGTTAAGGGGCTGGCTTTTACTAAGAATTTGGATAGCAATTCCTTACAATTGTGTTTCCTTTCATTTTTATATTCTATGTGGTTGTCTCGGAACCGTCATGGTGATTTCAAGGGTGGCGAAATTTTAAAACCACAATGTGAATGATATTATAATTAGCCAAAATTCATGTAAGGTAACAGAGATAGATGACAAGCTGGTCGAAGGTGGTTCTTGTCTGTGGTTATCAGCCCCTCTGGTTAGCTTCTGCCTGAGGGTTGTTTACTTTAACGCCTGTACCCAGTCTTCAAGCCCCTACATCCTGTCTCAGCCCTATCTGCTAGTCTCCTACTCTTAACAAATCTACTAGAGTAGACTCAGTATGAATAAGCTTAGTTCTTAACATCTTTGCCAAAGGATGAGATTTTTAATATTTCTTTCAATATGAAATTATATCCTTTGTTCCATTTTAAGTTTTTGACCTTGAATTACACTTTGTTTGGTATATTGCAATATCTACTTTTTGGTTATTTGTGTTTTCCTGGTGCATCTTGGATTATCTTTTTATACTGAGCCATCTAGAGTTATTTAGGATGGAGACCACTTTGTAGTTCATAAGCATGATGATTGAGTTTTCATGTGCATGTGTGAGATATGTCTTGCTCAAACCTCATTACCATGTCAGCACATTACCCATCTGACATGAAAAAAAAAAAAAGTTATTTAGGATTGGGTTCATTTATAGATATAATATAGTTAATCTTTGCCTCTAAAAAGGGAAGTTATGTCAATACAAGTGGTTCGATTAAAAAGAAAAAAAAGAAAGTTAAATTAAAAAAATTAAAAAAAAAAACAAAAAAAAAAAAAAATAAAAAAATAAAAAGGGAAGTTAAAACCATGTCCTTTGGTTGTTATAACATATTGTCTGAGATTATTTTTGTTTTTGTTTTCCAATGTTTTCTTGCTTTCCTTTCATTTCTGTGGTGTTCATGAGATTATGCTTTACTTGCTATTATATTTTTATTAATTTTAAAAGTATATATCATATTTTTATTTTTCTAGTAGCTGCTATGAAGCTTTCTCAACATTTTCTTTATTCTGCACTTCACTATGTATCAATACCAGGAATGAAATATTACCTTTTGACATTATGTAAAATGACAGTGCAGAGAATAAGGCCTGACATCCACAAATGCCTATTCTATTAGACTGCATTGAAATTAGTTTGTTCTTCAATCTCATTTGAAATATTTGAGACATGAGATTCATACAACACTTCAGCTAAGAGAGGGGGAAAAAATTAAGCAATATGGCCTCTAGTAATGCAAGCAGAAATGTTTCTAAATGAATAGTAAGAAAGCATTGCCAAAGTTTCATTGTTATTACTTACCACTCTTTGTTGAGAGCCATTAAAGTGCTACATTTTTAAATGTATGTATAAAAATCAATTCAGTAGTTGGCAATCAATCCCTCTTCCTGTTCTAGCAAAACCCAAGGGATAATGATTGGTTCATTTGCCTTCAAGTGTCTTTTGCTTCCTTCTACTCTAAACTCCCGTGCTTAGAATGTAGCATTGCCTCCACAATTCCCCAAAACAACTCTCTAAGCACCTGCATGTGGCATCCTGTCCAAGAGCAATTTGGCTGCCAGGATATATCATCATCAAGCCCTTCAGCAATTCGCCCAACTTATCTCTACACCACCAATAACTTTATTTGGATGATATGGTCCTAAATCACCAAAATCTAAGAGTAATGGAAAGCTGTTTCAAAGACTCACACGATGGTTGCATTAAGTAAGGTTGATAGATAAAACATGATGGCCATGAAGGTGGTTTGGGAGAAAAACCATTTGTCACTTCTGTTTGCTTTTCATTTCCTGCCCATGTTCCTTTTTCAATTGCAGGGTAAGCTTTCCAGCTGGCCTAAGGGTTTGTTAGCACGAGTCTCAGAAGCTACTGGGAAACTGACCCTATTCTGGCTCTGTAATGCTGGGTTTAAGAGTACGTATATTTGTTCATGCCTAGATTGACTGTACTGTAATGTATTGCCCCCTGTAATTATACCGTGTATTGTGGTGAGAGATTGACTATACACAGGAACAATGGCCAAACCACTACAAAAACAGAACTCTAACCCACAGTAACAACCTGCTCAGGAACTCAACCAGCCCAAGAAGCCAGCCTGCTATAAATCAGACTTATAGGAAGTCACATTGCTATCTGTTGTAACAGTCCAGAAAGCCAAATAATGACCCCATAACAACTGACTCCAAGTGGCCAGGACTTGATTATTAGCCGACAGCTTCCCTAGTTTTCGTCCCCAGCATGTCTACAGCTTTCCCATGCCAACAGCCTCCAATCAGGGCATGCTTGAAGTATTTCCTTTTTTCACTCCTGTGCCTGCCTTTGAGTCTCTTCCAAAAAGCAAGTGATGGGGCTATTCCCTTGCTATAGCAAGTTCTGTATAAATAGCCTTTGCTTGTTCTCATTTTGTTGGTCTTCATTTATTTCCACAGTATAAAGCTGAGTTTAATGAGGTACTCCTGGCTCTGATGAGGTGGTCCTCAGTACATCCTCAGACTACTTAGACAACTGATTCAGTTTTGTGTCTGTAAGTTTAGATGTAAATAGACCAATTAGTCTCCAGGACTGATTATGACCTTTACTCAGCTGTTACCATCTGTAATTATGCATTCTGAGGGGAAGATTTTAGAAGACTGACATTCCATCTATTCTGATTGATGTTGCTGATCTCTGTGGTATACATCATGACTGTGCTGATTTCCTTTTATATCCTTTAGATAAATAAACCCTGTTTGATCTACCCAAGGAGCATGTGTCTGGTCTTTCCATCATTCGGAGCTTACAACTGACATCGGTCAATACTATGGTCATGCACTTCCCACTTCTCAGGCTGGATAGGTAGGGGTTATAAATTTTGGGGATGAATAAAGAGATTTTGTCCATGGCTAGAATTTATAAATAGATGACTGCTTATGGTAGTATTTCTTAACCTGGGGTCAAGTATCATTAGGGGAGAAGGGGCATCCTAGGCAGAGAGCACAGCATGAAAAAGGCAAGGAGGCAGGAACTCAGAGAGCAATGTGGTACACCTCACAGGCCTCTGGAATATGCCATATAGTTCACATCTAATTTCAAATGCAGACTTTCAGCTTCCACAGGCAGAGGAAATAGTGGAAGGAAAGACTCTGAAGCAATCACTTATGCCCTGAGGAAAGCCTTTGTGAGACTACTAATTTCTAAATTCTCTTGCACTAAGGAGGGCAAGCACCATCATATGCTTGGTTTAACATCCAAGATATCCCCTTCTGGATGTTACTCTTCATTCATGCTGCACAAGAGAACAGTCACATTTGACTCTAAGTGTGACTTCGGCTTAGTCCAGATGTCCATTTTCAATTATTTGAGGTCTAAATATATCAACAAATATTTTCAGAGGGGACATTAGGTAACAATTCTTTGCTAACTATGAATGTCTACTAAAACAATTATTTGCTAACTATGAATATCTACTTCTCTCTCTGCATTGTTAAGTCCCTATTTGCTATTCATCACAGTTGCTATATTCATACTAACATCTGTGACAGAGCCCCCAATTTTGTCAATTTGCAATATATTGTTCAATAGCAGCAATTTTTTTTTCCTTAAGATTATTTTAAAGCTTATATATGTACATTGTAGAAAATAGGAAGGAAGGAAGGAAGGTAGGTCACTATTAATACCAATAGCACTAATATTTTGGTATAAAATCTTCTAACCTTTTTATTGTTGTTATGTAATTACAATATATACACCATTTTTGTAATTTTTTTTCTCAATGATACGTTAACATTTTTCTGTAATGTTAACATTGCCCTGTTTATGACCAGGGAGTATTTCATTGTTTCAGTAATCCATAAAATATCTCCTATTGTTCGATTAGATATAGTGTATATATGAGATTATTAGATGTAATGTAAAAATATTAGGTGTAATATTTTTAATTATTAATTAAGGAATGCTACCATTATCATTCTTGTAACTAAATATTTTCATGCATCCATGATGATTTCCATGTGAAAAAAAGGAGAAATTAAATTTATGGATTAAAAGCTAAGCACATCTTTATAACTTTTGATCTTTATACCAAATAGTCTTCCAGAAAGGTTGTAAGAATGTATACTCACTCCCTCCAGCAGGGCCTGAGTTTGCTGATTTCCCCATATTCTCCTTGTTATGAGCATAACATTTGGGAAGGTCTTTTCCTGCTCTCTTTGGCCTTTCTTTCCTTTCTACCTCTTGCCAACTATGAACACAATAATATACCAGTTTTGCTGAAAGAAAGGTTTGCCTGTCTTATAAACATTTTACCAAAAAGCATCCCAAGGACCAGTGATACATGAATTCTGAAGGGTGTGACTCAGGCTCTCCAGGGTAGATCTGGGGCCTTGGGGGAAAAGAGTAACAGAAAAAGACCTGGGCAGGGACAATGAGGAAAATAAAAATTGACCCTTGGATGTTCATCTGAGAAAGACTCTATATAGAGCAATAGGTGACTCAGTGGGAGAAGTAAGTCAATGTTTTGCACCATTTTCTGGATATTATGTTCAGTGTAGACTTTATCCCTGAACTCTAGACTTATATATGTAATTACTTATTTTGAAATTTTCACTTGTTTAGCTATTTCTCTGATCATGACACTACCAACACAGTCTGTTAGAAAAAGCTATTCATTTTGCCTCCAAAATATATCTTCATGTGGTCCACTTTTCTCCAAATTACTGCCATTATTGCCATCTCCCATCTGTCCATAGACTCCTAAGTGTTCTTCCTGCTCCTACTATAATCCATTCTCCTCACAGCAGCCAAAGTGTGATAGTCACATCATGTCATCTCCCAGCTTAAAAATCATTCAATGGCTTCCTATAGCTCTTGCAATAAAACCTCAACTCCTGTGTCACTTACAAGCCTTTACACATGAATGGGATCCTACCGATCTCTCCATTTCACACAGGATTTGATAATAATGAGTCTTAACATTTTTTAAAAAATCGACAATTTGGTGAGCAACTATTATTTAAAACTGCATTTCTTTGACTACCAGTTTGCATTAACATTTTCTCATATGTTCGGCTAACTTTCTATTATATCTTTTATAACTCCATTGGGAGGACTCGACTCTTCGTGTTGGCAGCAAAAAAGCAAAGAAACACAATGGAAAAGGAATCCAAGCAGCAGGCTGACACCATTACTAAAAATCCAGCTAGTTTACAAGAGCCACCATTTCAGGAGAATTCCAATTGCCAACTCCACAAGTTTCCTCCAAGCACCCTGACTACTCAGTACAAAACATAAGGCAATATGAAGTCATGAAACATTCACCATTAGCATTAACACCATCTTCATTAGCCCAAGAATCAAGAGGACTATAGCTCCCTAGAAGTTTCTTAAGTTTCATGACAACCCAAGACCATTCCTTTGTGATAGCATATTATAATCTATGTCCCAGACTTCTTGCAAATTCATCCCCAGACCTTCTCTTAAGGTGGAAAAATTATATGGTACATTGCTCTAGCTCCAATTACTCTTTGATCTGTTTGCCTGGGGATTTTCTAATATAATATCACTAACTTGAGGAATAATTGATACCATGGAGAATGGATGTCAACAGTTTAATCTAATTGTACCATCAGCTCCATTAATCTGAACTCCAATAAACACTCTGCAATCTCTCCTTATCCTTATCTGTTTTTCCCCATGTCATCATTTTAGTTACTAATTAAGCATACTTTAATTACAAAAACAAAATACATTTCCTCCTTTTAAAAAAATATTTCCCTTTTGAACAATAATACTCATTAGCCATTTATTGCATTATTTACCATTTTCTTAATAATATAGGGCTATTTAGACATTAAAAATTTTGATTCTATGTTATATGTATTACTAAGTCTTTTTCTTATTTTTTTGTCTATAGATAGAATAGATATAATTATTTTTTCTACATTAAGGAAAAAGATTCCTAGAAGATAGAGAAAGAGAAAGAGAAAAAAAAACAGAAGATAGATAGATAGATCTTCTACTAATAGAATGTTTTCTGCTTTGGGTAACATGTTTAGAAAGACCTCTCACCCAGAGATCAGGTGTGTATATCCACTCATTCTTTTCAAAGATCTTGAGTCTTTTAATTTTATGGTAAATGTCAGCTTTATTTAGGTGTGCATTTATGTATTTATCTAATGAAAACTTTTCAAATACCAACGAGAAAATTATTTGAGCAATACATTAAAGTTGACATGAGAAATGAGGACTTTCATGGAGAGCTTTATCCTATTGATGGCATTCTTCTCTTTCACATTTATTCTCTCTCCTTGGATGACAATATTATCACTCACAGCTACTATATTCACACCAATGACCACCAAATCCAAATTTCCAGCCAAACATGTAAAGGACTTCTCCTAGCCCATGAGAAGTGGAAGAGAGTCCAAGAGTCAGGGGAAAAGAACGGAGAGACAAAAGCACTGACGGGGAAGAATGAATGTTGTGAATGTTGTGCTGGCTCTGTCCAGTTCCATTTCATTAATGTTTGCTCTGGCCAAGGTCAAAGTGATTCCAGCTATAAGATGCCACTGCAAGAAACAAGCATACTGTTTAGAACCATAAAATAAAGAACTGAAGGGAGGACTGAGGAGAGAAAATATTCCTGGCTTCCTAAAATATGCATTGGTGGGGAAATCAGCAATCAGGGCTCTGATAACAACTAAAGAATTTACACCTACTTAACTGTCATAATTATAATTCATGAACTGAAAGACAGGGAAAATGTGTTCATTTCCCTCTGAGTATGTCTTAAATATCTCCTTTTACATAAAGAGATTGCTACACTTTCTGCTATTTAAAGAAAAACTATCTTCTATTAGAAAACCAAAACCTACAAATCAAAAAAGAGATGAGTTGGGCTCAAATGTTCAGAGATAAATCAATGAAATTTTTAAAAATATTCTCACACAGTACTCTGAGAGTTTTCTTAGAAGTTGATTTAAAAGTGGGAGAATTCAAGATACAGGTGTTTTGGGTTATTTTATTTTTAATGAATTCCTCACTACACTAAATCAGTTTTGAAGTTTCTATGTGTCCTATAAGGGGAAGCACAAGGGCAACTGTTATTGACAATTTAAAGTGAAAACAAAATAGTCATCTCAACAAAGTTAAAAAGGTTTGACCAAGGACACACAGCTACAAAAGGCAGAATTGGGACTGGAAATCAGATTTTCAGATTCTGATTTTGGTGTTCCTTCTGCTCCTTTTACTATAAAATTCTCATTTTCTTGTATTTTATACTAAAGCTAAATAATAAGCTGATTACAAACTATTGCGATGGCTTGGAAATATTAGAGCATTAAGAAAATAAGTTTGAAAAGATGAGGAAAATCACAGCAGGAAAAAGTTGTCATCATACCCACCCATCCACTTAATCAGGATGTCTTTGAGCCAAAGAGAAAAGGGACACTGTAAAAAGCTGATGTGTGACATCCAAAATTCTAGAAACAGCTAGCCTAGATTTTAAAAAGGAAAAAACAAAAACAAAAACAAAACAAAACTCCTAACCATTCTTTTAGTAAAGGCACGTACTGGACTGTGGAGCTCAACAGAAGATAATGGACTCTGTCATGGGTTCAAGTCCCAGCTGTGCCATTTACTTACTCGTTGTGTGACTTTGACCTAAGCCACTTATCTAAGCCTTGCTTTCCTCATCTAGACAATGGAGAAAAAGAAAGTAGCTATTCAGAGTGGCTGAGGATTAAATTCAGTAATATATGTAAATCATTTAGCAGAGTGCTAGGCACAAGGTAAACAGAAGAATGATCTGTTGCTGTGATTTTTGTCACAATAAGGAACACAATAGTTCCAAAAGGTTCCTTTGTGGTAGCCTTCAGTTCCAGAAACTGAAAAACTACATCTCCCCACTTCTTTGCCCTTAGATCAGACAGTAATCTCTCATATTTTATCCATGATGATGACAGGATCTGGAGAGTGAAGTCTGACTTAATTTGCTGTGTAATCTAGAGTCAATAACTTAATCTCTTTGAGTCTCATTCTTCAGCTGTTAACTGAGAATATCAATAAGATCTCAGAGTTGTTTCGAGGGCTAAATAAAATAGATAGGTAAGAGATGGTATTTTTGCATAAAAGCTCCTGTGGACTCCAAAACTCTATACAACATAGATTATAATTATTCATCACTTCACCTGCATACATAGGAGTGGCATTATTATCAGCAGAGTCTCCTTTCCCTTCTACTATTTTTCAAAGCTCATTTTCCTGATACCTATCTCCCCTCTTCCCAGGGCAATTCTTGGCTTCCTTATTTTAACTAAAACAGATAACAGATAACAAGTCTTTATTTGTTCATTGGACATAATAACACAGGATTCTGAAATGCCATGGTGATTCCTGTTCTATGTACTAACCAGACCATGTTAGCTACTAAGCAGCAGGACCAGTTCACAATCAGTGAACTTCCAAGGTTATAAGCTCCATTTCTCATTTTTCATTGTAACTCTAGCACAGGGTCTAACATTAAGAATTAACTCTGAAAACAGTGGGTTGGGTTGGACTATGAAAGCCTTCTGTGTCATAAGCAAGAATATGTTTCTAATGGGTGATGAAGAGGAACTCAATGCTTTTAAGCATAGGATTGACACAATCATATTTGTGTATTGGAAAAATCACTCTGGAAGTTGTATAGAGGTTATGAGGAAGCTTGACCTGGAGGTACAAATTGCATAATCAATATTATTAAGGAGAGGGGAAATAGACTGAGAATTCTGCCTAATGAGGAAGGCCAAGTATTTAAAATAATCTTTTAAATATTTTCATCAATATCCATAATAGTTGATTTAGTTATATCCAATTACATAATTAACATCTAATAGTTATTGAAAATTAGTAAATACAGAGAAACAAAAGGGGAAAATTAATTATTCACATATATTATCTCAGAGATAAATACTATTTATATATGGAAGTACACATAGATTTTCTTGTATGTGTGGTATATGCACAGAGAGAGAGAAGGGGCAGGGAAGAAACTCAGATATGAAATAAATAAATAAAAACACTAAAAAAATCAGGAAAAGGAGGATGCAGGAATGATGGTAGATATATGAGGAAGAATTCTTATAGAGGGTCAACAGACACAGTCCAAAGTAGGTAAGTCAAGAATCCCCTAAAGAACTAAAAGTGGATACTATGAACAGTAGACCTGAGAGTAGGAGTATAGTATGGAGTAGCAGACTTTACTTTTTTGAAACAACAGCTTCAGATATAATTCACAAGGCATACAAGTTGCCCTTTTATAGTGTATAGATCAATGACTTCTGGGCTATTCACACAATTGCGCATCCATAACCACAATCAATTTTAGAACATTTTCATCACCTCAAAAAGAAATCCCACCTCCTTTAGCCATCATCTCCCTCCCAACCGTAGGTAGCCTCTCATCCACTTTCTGTTTATTCAGGAGTTATATATTCAAGATATTTCATAAAAATGGAATTATGCAACATGTGGTCCTTTGGAACTGGCCTCTTTTAACTAACAAAATGTTTTCAAGGCTCATCAATATTGTAGCATAAACTTTATTTTTAATTTAAACCTTCTCTACCAGTTTACTTGACTTTTTTATGTACCATTGGCTTTTATTGCTATAATCACTTTAAAAATTAAAAGAATATAAAAAATATATTGTATGCATATTGTTAAATACCAATGGGATAATGACTTTCTACAATCTGTATTTTTCACTTGAAACTGTGTGGCACACGGGAGTAATTAATATATATTAGACCAGGTATTGTGCTAAGTACTTCCATGCATTGTCTTATTTACTATGCACAATAAATCTTTGAAGTACTATACTCATTTCAAAAAAGAGGTCAGAATTACTAAGTTATAGATTCTGGATTTTAAAACCATGGAGGTTGCCTCCAGAGATTGCATTTTTTCAGAACAGTAAATACAGAGGACTTAACATGATATAAAAATATTAGAACTTGGAAATGTAGACTTCAATCATATAAAATAACTCTAGCTATATGAAGCACCTTGCCCTTGAATAGAACACGATGCTTTGCATATAGTATTTATAATTTTAAAAATCAAAGCCCATGAGATAAAGAAATTATAAGTGATTTCCACAGATTGCAAAAGGACTTTTACATGTTGTTTTTAGCCTTCCCACAGTATATTTAAGATGTATTTCAAATGTCATGGCTGAGTTATATGAAATCTGGCTTTTCAGAGATACATTATTACACAAAGCAAGATACTCCTGAGTTTCTACAGTTGTTCTTTTGTAAAGTATAATACTAGAAAATTAAACTACATTTTCTTGGCTGCAGAGAGAGACCCATCTTAGGCATACTATTTCTTAACCCCTCAGAATGAAGGGATATTCATAGATATTAAAAGCCCTTCCAATGCAGTAATTTTGGAGCCAAGAACATAAATCAAAATATTCAGCAATTCTGTGTTTATGTGCATTATTAATATAGATTGTTCCACTTAAGATTTCTCTTTTGGTATGTACAGACTGAAGAATGGGCTGCTGTTCATGCATGACTCCATATGGCAAAAAAAACATGTTCAAGGGGTAAAATTAAGCCATCTATGATGGTGTTCATTTTCTTCTTTTAATCATAAATCACTGTACTTTTAATCGTAAATCATTAAAATACACAAACATATTTCCCCTTCATTGGATGTTTTATCATTGAAAAAACTGTATTTAACCTGCAAAGGTTGTGTAGTCATTTATACTTTTTAGTTTTTGATGGATTTTCATGACCACTCAGCTGCTCTGCTTCAAAAGCAAAATGCAGTAATAGTAAATAATATCACCAATTCTATATTTATTTTTTCCATAGAAAAATTGAACATGTCATCATAGACTTTTACTCCAACTGGTTGCTGTTAAATCCTCAAAATGAATAACAAAACACTGAGCTATTAATTCCTGGTCCAACACCAAAAAGATGAAGTTGTCACAGCTGAGAAATGCTCAAGGGCCATAATACATACAAGGCCATATCATGAAATAAAAGCTGTTAGAACTGACACAAAGTAGGCATTCAATACAAAAATATGTTGAATGAATGAATAAATGGATGAACAAACAAAGTAGAACCAGTAGGTTCTACTTCCAAGGTTCCTAAATCCATCTTTCAGTTTAACTTTATTCTTGAAAAAGTGTATTTCTTGGCATTTCAAAATGTTGGAATATTATGTTGATCTGTGGGACAACTACAAAAGGTACAACATATGCACAATGGGAATATAAAAAAAAAAAAAAGCGAAAGGAGCAGAGGAAAAGTTTGACATAATAATGGCAGAGAATTTTCCAAAATTGATGATAGACACAAAACCATAGATCCAAGAAGCTCAGAGAACACCAAGCAGGATAAATAACAAAAAACTACACTGAGGTATTTCTTATTCAAACTGAAGAAAACCAAAGACAAAGAGAAAATCTTGAAAGAAGTGGGGGTAGGAGGTGGGGATGGGACACCTTACCTATAGAGGAGCAATAATAAGAATTACAGCAGACTTCTCTTCAGAAACAATGCAAGTAAGAAGAGAGTGAAATGAAATATTTAAAGTGTTGAAAGAAAAAAGCCACCAAACTAGGATTTTGTATCTAGTGAAATTATCCTTCAAAACTAAGGAAAAATAGGGACTTTCTCAAATAGAAATTGAGGGAATTAGTCATGTTAAAAGAAGTTCTCTAAAAGACCAGTAAAATGATATAGGTCAGGAACATGGATCTACATAAGGAAAGGAAGAGATTTAGAGAATAAATGAAAGTAAAATGAAATATTTTATTTTTCCTATTCTTAATTGCCATAAAAGATAAGTCTATGCAGAATAATAATAGCAACATTGGATTTAGTGATTATCACTTATGAGTAAGTCAAATAAATAACAGCAATGTTATAAGGTACAGGAGGAAGGAATTGGGAATATACTGTCATGAGGTACTTGTACTACCATTTAAGCAGTATAGTTACAGAGAGTGGACTTTGATTAGGTGTAAACATATATTTTAAGTCTAGGACAACCACTAAAAAAAAGTTTAAAAAGAAGTATAATTTGGCCAGCCACAGTAGCTTATGCCTGTAATCTCAGCACTTTGGGAGGCCAAGGCAGGAGGAATGCTTAAGGCCAGGAGTTTGAGACCAGCCTGGGTAACATAGCAAGACCCTGTCTCTACAAAAAATTAAGAAAACTAGTGGGGTATGGAGGCACACACCGGTAGTCCCAGCTACTTGAGGGGCTGAGGTGGGAGAATCCCTTAAGCCCAGGAGTTCAAGGTTACATTGAGCTATGATTCCACCACTGTACTCCAACCTGGGCAATAGAACAAGACCTTGTCTCTCAAAAAATAAATAAAAAAGAAGAATTTACATGTATTATATTCTAAATGTATCCCCCAAAATTCAGGTTGAAACCCTAACCCTTAGTACCTCAGAATATAATTGTATTGGGAGATAGGGCATTTACAAAGGTAAGTAAGTCAAAATGAGGGCATTAGGGAGAACCCTAATCTGATTAGTGTCCTTGTAAGAAGAGGACATTTGGATACACTGAGAGACACTACACACCTGTGTACACAGAGGGAAGACACAACAAGAAAGCAGCCATCTACAAGCAGGGAGAGAGGCCTCAGAAGAAACCAACCCTGTCAACATCTTGCTTTTGGACTTACAGCCTCCAGAACTCTGAGAAAATAAATTTCTGTTGTTTAAGCTACCCAGTCTGTGATATTTTGTTATGACAGCCTCACTAAACTAATATGATATGCTATGAGAGAAAAGAAAATGGGATCATTTTGGATCATATAAAGTGTTTCATTAGAGAAGGCAGAAAAAGAATGAAAAAAAAAAGAAAGCAGCAGCAGCAGCAAAGAACATGGGTAACAAACAGAAAACAATAACAAATATGGGAGCTATTTATCCACCTATATCAATCGTCACTTTAAACATCAATGGCATAACTTTAAGCATCAGTGGTTTAAATATGGCAATAAGAGACTGTCACAGTGGATAAAAAAAAAAGATCCAACAACATGTTTACAAAATTATGTTGGCTCCTAACAGGGGAAAATGGAAGCAAATGAACTAAAACAATGCAAAAAAAGGTGGCTAATGTCTAACAAAATAATGAAGAAGTTCTTAAATGAGAAAAAATCTTGTAAGACTATCTGTAAGAACTATCCCCAGTGCCTAGTATGGTGGCTGAAACAACCAAGCACTTAACAAATATTTGTTGAATAAATACATGAATTAAAACATTCAAGATAGTCAGCAATCTAATGTGATTTTTCCAACAACCACCAAATCAATTAATCATCTAGTAGAAAAAATAAAGTTATTCTTCAAAACAGCCCATTAAATGTATCTGTACCTTCACTTTGTGTTTTCTTCAGAGCTTAATGTTTTGTAGCCTGCCATATATAGAACCTTTAGAAACAAAAAGAGAAATTTTAAAAATAGGCCTTAAAAAGAAACACTTTCAACTCTAATCTCCCTTTCCATTCTTCCTCTATATTTAGGTGTGAAAAAAGGAAGGCCAATGGCACAAAACATACAATTGCCTACCCTTAAAAACAAAGGAATTAGGCCAGGCGCGGTGGCTCACGCCTGTAATCCTAGCACTCTGGGAGGCCGAGGTGGGCGGATTGCTCAAGGTTGGGAGTTCGAAACTAGCCTGAGCGAGACCCTGTCTCTACTAAAAATAGAAAGAAATTAATTGGCCAACTAAAAGTATATATACAAAAAATTAGCCGGGCATGGTGGCGCATGCCTGTAGTCCCAGCTACTCGGGAGGCTGAGGCAGAAGGATTGCTTGAGCCCAGGAGTTTGAGGTTGCTGTGAGCTAGGCTGACGCCACGGCACTCACTCTAGCCTGGGCAACAAAAAGTGAGACTCTGTCTCAAAAAAAAAAAAAAAAAAACAAAGGAATTAAATTGCATGGCACTGAGTTCCAATTCTGGTTTATAATTTAGAATGAAAAAGTTTTAGTTACACAGTCTAAAATGTGTCAGAGAGCAGTTTAGATTTTTTCAAATATAATTTATAAAAGTCTGAAATCATTTTTTTCCTTTTTAAAATTTCAAAATAGTAAGGGTGAAACATATTGTGCTTAAGTCATATCTTCCTTATTAGGATGATACTGATTTATAGCTTTGATCTTTCAAAGAAGGGTGTCAAGTTAATTTTTAAAATGACTTCACTCATTCTTCTTGAGAAAAATATTTATGCACTAACACTTTTCTTATTGAAATGGAAGACAGTTGTCAACTCAGTTAAAGCCAGTAAGAAAGAACAATCCATTCTTGATGTTGGTATTGACTTATATCTATCCCATAGACTTATCTAAAGATTGTAACAATAAAAAATGATTTAAGAAAGCTTATATAACTTGGTGCAATGTGGTCAGAGCTACTCTTGGTCAGAATTAAATCTTGTCAAAAATTTTGGGAGAAAATATTAAACTATTTTAAATGAAATACATTTTTTATATTTTATTTGAACTTTCTTATAAAGAACTTATTCATTTTCATTAGGAAAAGGTTGAATTTGATCAAGTCAAATTCATACACCGAGTCATTTTAACTGGAGTTTATGAAATACAGGAAGGTGTTCAAGCAAATAATTCTCACGAGACTAGGATTTTGTTAACATCCATTAAGATTATTTTTGTGCATTACAAAAGTGGCTAAAAGCCAGCTTTACAAAAAGCTTCTGCACAGCCAAGGAAACAATCAACAGAGCAAATAGACAACCTACAGAACGGGGGAAAATATTTGCATGCTATACACCCAATAAAGGGCTAATAACCAGAATCTATAAAAAAACTCAAGCAAATTGGCAAGAAGAAATCAAACAACCCCATTAAAAAGAGGACAAAAGACATGAACAGAAGCTTTTCAAAAAAGAAGATGGACTAATGGCCAAGAAACATATGAAAAAATACTCCATGTCTCTAGTTATCAGAGAAATGTGAATCAAAGCCACAATTAGATATCACCTAACTCCAGTGAGAATGGCTTTTATCAAAATGTCCCAAAACAACAGATGCTTGCATGGATGCAGAGAGAAATGAACACATACACTGTTGGTGGGACTGCAAACGAGCACAACCTCTGAAAAATAGTATGGAGATTCCTCAAAGACCTAAAAGTAGAACTACCATTTGATCCAGCAATCCCACTACTGGGTATTTATCTAACGGAAAAAAACTCATTTTCTCAAAAAGACACTGTACCAGAATATGCCAATGTTGAAGCTCTGTGCAAGGAAGAAGTGAAGGCTACGGCAGAGTTGTTAACTTTCTGGCAGAGTGTTGAAGGCACGCTACTATACTGAATACCCAGCAGATAGCACAATATCTTATACACTGTAATAATTATTAAAATGTATGGAATAATTAAGTAAAATTGGAGTCTTGTCTTCTAAGAGGTAGTATTTAGCCTTCTCCTCTTACAAACCCAACACATCATTTTTTGTACTGTCCTTTTTGCACACTGACGATTTAAGGGATTTAACATAGAAATTAAAGTGCCTAAAATCAAAAGGCATCACATGGGGAGTTATTCTTTGACGTTCCTAGCTAAAACTCAGACTATCAGGCTCTATAAATATTATACTGCAAGTTAAGAGTATAATTCAACTAGTAATGATGCTTGCTTTACTCATAAAAATAATTTGTATAGTGCTTCACAGTTTAAAGATGCTATTGCATGTATTTTCTCATTTTATCCCAACAGTTGGAATAATGCAGTAACAGAGATATTAACTAAATATAATAACAGATAACATTAGCATTCATGGGTGCTTTTGTGATATTTTTAAATAGTTCTTGAATGTATAGTAAGTCTTATGTTTGTGAAAATAAACTAACATATCAAGGCAAAACATGTACCAAATGTCCCTAGGTTTAATGTACATGTCTTTTAAAGTAAATTTATTAATTTCCATTCCTTTTCTTGATATAGTCTTTAATAAAAACTAAGATGGACACTATGCCCATTGACTTTTCTTAAGAATTCATAAAAAGACATCAAAATTGAGGCTTCTTAGCTAATAATGTGTTATCCCTTCTCCTATTTCTTTGCTAGTAAATTCTTAGATTTTAAATTTTAGGATAATGGATAGGGTTGACATATGGCATATTATAAGATATCACAATGGCAATATTACAATAAAGCATTTAAAATTGGGCATTTAATTTTTTTGATGGAGGAAATAAACTTTGTTTTTGAAATAACTAGTACCATGGTAAGAACATAGTGCTACTTGAATTCTGTCTTGCTTAATGTCATTAGAAAATGGACTTCAAATAAAAATAAATGGAGTATATAAACAACATGTCATAGTAATATAAGTAGAATAATACAGAGCAAAGCTGGAAACAGATTACAAGGTCATCTCCATTTCTTCACAAAAGTCATTAAAACCACTGTGGTGTCCTTCTTCCTTCCAGGGCCCTCAATCTATACATTAGGGTTTTCACTGCAGAAAGTTTGGAACACTTAGGAAAGTATAATGAACATATATTTACATGTCTTAATTATCTCCAGTAATTCTATCATACAGAGATAACCACTGTCAACATTTGAGTTTATATCCTCCCGGTCTATTTTACATATATGTGATATTTAGGTATAATTCATATTGTATATATGAAATTAGGATTGTATTGTACACATTTTGGTATCTGTCATTACAGGTCATCACACATTTACGTTTAAATTACACATTTACGTTTTCCCCTATTGTCAATTAATATTCTAAAATATGAAAAGTGTAATTTGGGGGGTGAGTGGGAAGATTGTCAAAATATATTCACAACCATGTAAATGATGATAGATATGCATGGTCGCTTAAAAAAAACATTACATCTTGGCCAGGTGCTGGCACTTTGGGAGGCTGAGGTGGGAAGATCACTTGAGGCTAGGAGATTGAGACCAGCCTGAGCAAATATCAAGACCTTGTCTCTACAAAAAATAGAAAAATTAGTCAGGTGTGGTGGTACACACCTGTAGTTCCAGCTACTTGGCTGGCTGAGGCAGGAGGATCACTTGAGCCCAGGAGTTGAGGTTGCAGTGAGCTATGATGAGGCCACTATACTCTAACCCCTGGTGACGGAGCAAGATGCTATCTCAAAAAGAAAAACAATGAATACATCTCTAAGAAAACTAATATACAAAAGAGATAGTTGGCTAATTAGCAAATACATCATCTCTTTATTAATATATACTTTAAAAAACTTTTCTTAAATTTCAAAAATTATATTTTGCTCTTTGCATTACTTAGAAAGTAAAATTCTCCTATGAATATATCTCCCCCTAACACTTTGGTATATATTCTTCTTTTTATGAGATTTCTAAATGGCTAAATAGTATTTTATTTTTAAATGGCTAAATAGTTTTTTATCATATAAATTTGTCATAATTTAATCAATTCCCTATCATTGGGCATTTAAGCTATTAGCTATATTTTTGTTATTATCAATAAGTGAGTTTTGCAGATCCCTGAACATAATCTTTTAGTCCTTCTACAAAATCATGCTAAATTTATCACACCCTGTTCTTACATACATAGCATTATTAAGGACTCATGAATTTCAAATCTTAACCTCTTTGAACCTCAGTTTCTGTATCTGTAAAATTAGGAGGTTTTCTAAAAAAAATTAAAGTTTTAAAAATAATAGAACTTTAATAATCAGGTGAAACAATTTGTCAACTCTTAGAAAAAACATGAGATATAATGCCTGCCTTTTAAATAAGTATAAAGTGTGTGTGTGTGCAGAGGACATACAAAGAGTCATATAGAGGAATTATCTTTCTGGAATACCAATTTTATATCAAGAATTGGGGACAAAGTTTAGATTTTTTCTTGTTAAACATAAATATACTAGAGTGAAATGAAAAAAAATCATACTAATTTTTAAAAATATAGTTTCTGAAAAAAAAATTCTTATTTCTGAGTGTGCTGTTTTGATCTCTGACCTCAGAAGTTGAGATTTATTTCCCACTGTCATTAGGTTGTCAAAGTCCTGATTAAGAGGAAGACTTGTCACTTAACTCAAACCATTTGAGAACTGATTATCAAATTCTTAGGGTAACCAGGATATTTAAAGTTGTTCTTGGCTTTGGAATCTAAATACACATTCCACTCATTTCACTGCTTCATTCCAGAACTTGTCAGGTTTGATTTTACTAATTCTTTTTAAACCTGTCTCATCTTGCTTTCTACAATTTTGTGAAACTTCTTTCTCACTTCTTTTAAAACCAGGCCAATGTCCAGCCTTTATAAATAAATCCATAGGCTAATATTGACGACTGGGTATAGTTAATTTATATTTTTCATTTATATTTCTCATTTAATTCACTCTACATCCCCAACGGATGGTTTTTACTTTCACAATCAGAATCCCTACTTTAAATCCTCCACATATGTTCACATTAAACACAAAATAAACTAGCTTTTAAAAAAAAAGTTCTTAAAAGATATAGATTTCAAGGGTGAAAGAAAAAACAACTTAAAACAAGACTTTTCTATCACAAAGGGGCAAAAGAAAAAAAAAAGCTGATATATGAAAGTCTGAATTATGACATTTCAAAATCCAAATGGACTAGAAACCTGGTTTTTACTACAAAAAATACTGGTAGCAAGATAAATAGCGATTGTGAGTAAATTCTGTCAGGGCCTTGATATTTCTTACTCCAAAACTGAAGCAATGTTCAAAAATGAAGTAGAAAAAATCTGTTTAACTTCAACTTCCTATAGCCAGACAGCAAATAACTTTTCCTTCACTTTCATTTGCCTTCCTTTAATGAATTCATTAAAAAATTTTAATTAACTTTTTTTTTTTTTTTTTAAAGAGCTGCTTTTAATTTCAGAGGCCAAAACTGGCACGCAGGTACAAAAGGAGGTCACCAACACGGTCAAATAGGGACTCACTCCGCTGCGAAGTCTCTGGACCTCCTTTTCCCTCTGGCCGGGAAAATAAATCGAACAAGCTCTCAAAACGCTCGGGGACCACCTGTTCAAGAGGCCTGCCCTACCAGTTCAACTATCCTGAACTCCCGGGCACCTGTCTGGGGGGTTCAGGCAAGTCTCTGGCTCTCGGGGAGTGTCTTGAGGACCTCTTCTTCTTCCTCGGTTCCGAGTAGACTAAAAAATTAAAATAAAATAATAAAATCAGCGGCCTCAGGTAACTTTGCAAATGAATCTACAGCATCCTCTCCGACGCTGAGAAACTCGGTTACCGGTGCCAAGGCAAAGTCAAGGACGCGCCAGGCAGCTGGCTGCCAATCCCTGCAGTAAGGCGCCACGTCCCTGCCGGTGGCGGGCTGACCCGGAAGTGCTCGGCGGCGGCCACGGCGGCGGAGGCGCGGCCAAACCAGTGCGCACACGCGCGCGCTTCCCGCGGAACTCCCGCCGGCTCTCGGCTCTCCCGGCGGCGCGCCCGAGCCGCCGCGGCCGCCGCCAACATGGCCGAGACCAGCGAGGAGGTGGCGGTGCTGGTGCAGCGGGTGGTGAAGGACATCACCAACGCCTTCAGGAGGAACCCGCACATGTGAGTCGCGCGGCTCCGCCGCCTCCTGGGGTCGTCGGGGGTGGGCGAGGGCGGGGCCGCGCCTCGAGCCGACCTCGGGCGGCGGGCTGACCGCAGGTCCCGGCCCACGCGCCCTTCTCGGGCGGAGGCAGAGTGAGGTCGGGGCGGACCGTTGTCGGCAGCCGCGGGGCCAGCTTTCCGCTACGGGGACTCGCTCGCGGGCGAGTCCCTAGAAGTGACCTCGGAAATTCCACTCGGAACGACTTTGTTTCTCTCTCTCTCCCTCCCTCCCCTTTCCCAGGAGTTCACGAAACTCCAAAGACTTCCCCCGTAGGTCCATGTCCGACTTCTGTTTAAGACGCACGGGCACAAACAACACTGTGGGTCTGTGTGTGCTTTGTGAACACAACTCCTTTGAGGTTCATCCCGGACGTTGGCAAGAAGGGGTTACCGATCCTCTTATTCTTAATGGGCCAAAACCCCCTCCGTTTGCTAACTAAAGGTAGTTTGAGGCTGCTTTTGACTTTCTCCGTACTTGTTACAAGATTGTAAAGTGACTCTGATAAAATACTGTGTTGTGAAGGTGAACAGCGTTCTCAAGAGAAGCTTCTGTGGGCATAGTGTGGAGTCTGAGATAAAGCAGATGAAGCCTGGATACTTATTAGCATAAGCTGATTCATAGTTACAGGGAACATGTAAACTCATTTTTATCCCAACACTGCTGCCCTCTTCAGCAGAACGCTACAGGACTGGCACATGAAATATCTTCCCTCTTTCCTTTTTCTTGGAGTACTCTGGGAAGATACCACAAGAGTCTTTACTCTTTTTTTTATTTTTTATTTTTTTGAGACAGAGTTGGGCTCTGTTGCCCGGGCTAGAGTGCTGTGGCATCAGGCTAGCTCACAGCAACCTCAAACTCCTGAGCTCAAGCTATCCTGCCTCAGCCTCCCGAGTAGCTGGGACTACAGGCATGTCCCACCATGCCTGGCTAATTTTTTCTGTATATATATTTTAGTTGTCCAGATAATTTCTTTCTATTTTTAGTAGGGATGGGGTCTCGCTCTTGCTCAGGCTGGTCTCAAAATCCTGACCTTGAGTGATCCTCCCTTCTGGGACTCCCAGAGTGCTAATCTGACACTTCTGCTTTTATGTAACCATTTAAAAGGAAGCTGTTAAAAGAGAGAGAGAGAGAGAGAGAGAGAGAGAGAGAGAGAGAGAGATCTACAACATTATAGAAAGAAGTAAGAAGCAAGAGTGTAACTTCTTTCCCATTCTTACTGTGAACTAAAATAAAATTTTAAGGCTCACCCCCCCACCGGCTGACTAAATGGACCCCCTCATGGCCAAAGGAATATTCTAAAACTAAATTGTCTGCCGGGAGGAGGGGAGGTCAGACATGCCTTATCATGGAGCCCTCCCTTCTTAGGGAAGTCCTTTGTAACCCATTAATAGGCCTAAGGGTATGCTAGACAAACCTACAGGTCCTCAGTTTATACAACAAATATATGTCAGGTGGTTTATCTCTGATAAACAGCTCCTATGTTAAAACATTCCAAGCTTTAGACAAAGCTTCATGTCTTTAACCAATTACAAGCCAAAAAATCTTTAAACTCACCTGTGAGCCCTGGCTTCAGCTTCCAGATAGCCCACCTTTTCAGACCAAACCAATGTATGCCTTCCAGATATTGATTTATGATTTTAGCTGTAACCCTTGTCTCCCTGAAATGTATAAAACCAAACTGTAACCCAGCCACTGCCACTTGCTCAAGGCTTCTTGAGCGTGGCTCTGAGTCATTGTCCTCAAATTTGGCTCAGAGTAAATCTCTTTAGAATTATTTTACAGACTTTATCTTTTCTTTTCCATTGACACTACTCCTCCCCAAAGGAAAGAAACATGGAATCCAGTTCACATTTTCACTTTATCTAGTTTTGGGGATTTATTTTTAATGTTTTCTTTTTTAGACTGGAACACATGAATTAATTTTTTAAGCCTTCTAACCCCTTCAGCTTTTCTGCCTAAAAGAGTTGCCAGACCTACATCTTAAAGTGTTTTCTTCTTCCAAGATGATGATTTTAAAAGAAGTCCTCAGATGTCTTGCTCCCTTGTGGCACACCATTGGAGACCTGCAACTGTGTCTCATTAAAAAACAAAACACTGCTGGCCTCAAAACACACCTGCCACCTCTGACAGCATCCACTTCCCTTCGCCTTATAACTGCTGCCTTTCTCAAAATGAGAGTGTTTGGAATGATTTCCTGGCAGTATCCATAGTGGTTGCTGGGCTTTCTAAAGAATGCTTTGATGCCTTTTTGTGTATCCGTCTTTCAATCCTTTCTTGAGAATGGGAGCCTTAGTGCAAATAAGAGACATCCTCAAAAAAAAAGTTGGACAAATGAAGGGCCTATTTTCTCATCATTGGTGTTATTTTTCTAAAAGAAATTATAGCAGAAGTTAGAAGTCTAATAAAAATGTAGTAATCATCTTAGTTTCTCTTCTTTGTGGTAAATAGAGCATAATTATTTCATATTTGAAGAAATGGAGATTGAGTGTTCACTGGCTTGGCAGGTTGACAGTGCAGTTTGGAACATGTCCCAGTTCTTCTGGATGACACTTACCAAAACTCTTAAAGGACTTTAATGCCACACCCTTAGTAATTTTTTTTACTGTGAAATCTCATTAATATATTCTTTATCAGTATATAACTTAAAATTATTAGTAAGCATTTGGGTCATTCAGAATTTAAAAGGGAGATAAGTTGGGCATTTAAATAATTTTAAATGATTTGTAATATAGGTCTAAACATTTAAATCGATTAATATTAATCATCAGCTATATTTTAGTATATATTCCCTACTGTACAACTATCTTCAATAATATTACTCTTCATCTTTTAAAATGTCTTCTAATTTGGGCTTTCCAAAATTGCCTATACTTCTTTTCCTGATCCAGCCCTTTTACTCCCCAAATAGAGTGGCTTTATTTCTAATTAAAAGGAAAAAAATGCAGTATCTTTAAAGTTAGTGTCTAACTTTACAATATCTAATTACACTTTTAGTGCTATAAACGTTTTTCGTTTTTTTTTTTTTTTTTTTTTGAGACAGAGTCTCGCTTTGTTGCCCAGGCTAGAGTGAGTGCCGTGGCGTCAGCCTAGCTCACAGCAACCTCAAACTCCTGGGCTCAAGTGATCCTTCTGCCTCAGCCTCCCGGGTAGCTGGGACTACAGGCATGCGCCACCATGCCCGGCTAATTTTTTTAAATATATATATCAGTTGGCCAATTAATTTCTTTCTATTTATAGTAGAGACGGGGTCTCGCTCTTGCTCAGGCTGGTTTTGAACTCCTGACCTTGAGCAATCCGCCCGCCTCGGCCTCCCAAGAGCTAGGATTACAGGCGTGAGCCACAGCGCCCGGCACGTTTTTCGTTTTTAACCTTTCTCTTCTCCAAACACAAGAGAGATTGTAATTTTATTAGCCAGTGTCCACTCTATTAAATATATTGACTTTATTTATGTAGAAATACCTAGCTAGAAGGAATCGAAGATAAAGTGGGTGAGATGTGGTTTAGTTCTGGTTCAGTGTGAATAGATACGGTCTCTCAGCCTCAGTTTCATCTTGATCTTGTGAGCCTAATGAAAACACAGGAAAATTACCTCACACTATGGCACTTAATTGCCACTAAGTAAATGTTAGACTTAAACTGATTCCCTGTGCTCCTCACCAAAAATATATTAGCCAGATGATTGAAGAATGAAGCACTTTATAAACCAGATAAATACCATATAAATGTTGTTTGTATAGTTGACTATTATTGTCTTGGATTCTCTAAAACTGAAGGCTTGACCTAGCAATGGGCATTAACTTAATGTGTAGACCCTGTGCTAATGTGGAAGACAACTGTCTACAATGTAATTAGGGTCATGTTAAAGTTCTTTTATCCAGCAAGTTATTTTTTTATTACTCTATTAAGTATTTATTGAGCTGTCACTGTTTATGAGGTGTTATAAGTACCATCTTCACTGTATGGCACTCAGAAATTTTTGTGATGATGGAAATTTTCTATATCTGTGCTATATCTATGGTTCCCTCTAGCCCTTAGTAGCTGTTGAACACTTGAAATGTACCTAATGCAAATGAGGAACTGACTTTTTTATTTTTTATTTATTTTTTTTTTTTTGAGACAGAGTCTCGCTTTGTTGCACAGGCTAGAGTGAGTGCCGTGGTGTCAGCCTAGCTCACAGCAACCTCAAACTCCTGGGCTCAAGCAATCCTGCTGCCTCAGCCTCCCGAGTAGTTGGGACTACAGGCATGCGCCACCACGCCCGGCTAATTTTATATATATATATTAGTTGGCCAATTAATTTCTTTCTATTTATAGTAGAGACGGGGTCTTGCTCTTGCTCAGGCTGGTTTCGAACTCCTGACCTCGAGCAATCCGCCCGCCTCGGCCTCCCAGAGTGCTAGGATTACAGGCTTGAGCCACCGTGCCCGGCCGAGGAACTGACTTTTAAATTTCATTTAATTTTAATTGATTTATACATAGTGGCCACATATGCCCAGTGACTACTTCATTACACAGTACAGGTCTAAGTGGAGACCTAAGACCTACCTGCATGAGTAGTAAGTTAACTCTGCAGAGCTAACCCTGCTAGGCTTTCATGATAAAGGCTGGATTAGCAGGATGATGAACAAGTGCTATAGGAGTCTAATGGAAGGAAAGAGGAGGTAATGGAAGGAAAGGAGGAGGCTGGGTATTTCTGAATTGGGGCTCTTAGTGGAGATGAGTTTTAAGCTGAACAGTAAAGTCTCGGTAGAATTTACAGTCTCAGAAGGAACCAGAGACCTTCACAGGGAGCAGTGAATTGACCTAGATTAATGAAAATGTGATTGAGAAGGTACAATAGGGCCAGGTTATGGAAGTCCTTGACTCTTTAGCTTTATTTCTTTCATTCCATTTATACATTCAGCAAAAGAGCACCTGTGTTTGACAGGCATGATGCCAGCCTTTGGGTATTCAGGGCTAGGAGTGAGCTGGGTGTAGTTTGGTGAACAAACCAGACACGGTCCCTACCCTAATGGAACTTTAAATAAATCAGCACCCAGATTATGAAAAGAGCCAAAAAGGGTAAGAAGGGTACTTTGAATGAATAATAATAGGGAGGCCTAATTTAGATTAGAAGGTCAAGATAGTTCTTTTTGAGGAAATAGCATTTAAATTGACACATGATGGATAAAGAAGAGTTGGCTCAGGGAAATATGCTTCCTTAGGCAGTGAGTAGGCCCCAGTGAAAAATTTTGACTAAGGACATGATAATGAAAGGCAGTTTTAGATTGTTTGCAAGTTGAACTAAAAATTAGGAAGCCATAGAGTCTACTGAGCTTCTTTAAACAATAGTATAATACGGTTGTAAAAACTTTGGTTTAGAGTTTGACAGTCCTAGATTTGAATCTTGGCTTGTTATTTACAATCTGGCTATACTTAGACAAGACTTTTTCTTCATCTATAAAATGGGATTAAAATTCCTACTTTGAAAGATTGTTGTGCAGAATAAATGAAATAGTATATGTGAAACCTAACACAGAGCGTGACATATAATAAACATTGAACAGTAATGATTTGTATAACTTTTTTCTAAATTAGATCAGTAATGTAGTTTCAGTGATACACAAAATCGGTAGTCCTTAGAATTACTGAGAAAGCCTATGAGGTCTCTGAAATATCTTAATCACCAGTAAAGTTTTAATTATCAATATGCAAGGGCCAGTTCATTAAGATATTTTTCTGACTTCCCTTTTTGGTCATTCTGGAAAGAATTCCACTTGAGGGGGTTGGGGAAGAGAAAACCAAATAACTACTATTAGATTTAAAAGATGTTTATTTAGCATTTCCTGAATCTTTGGGCTGTTTTCTGTTTGGCTACCACACATTATAGGGTTCTGTTTTATTATTGGGGGACCATCTGTCCCTCTCAGAAGAGAATCTGGTTAATAACTACTTTTGTGAATAATAAGTGGATCTTTCCTAGTTTTTGATGTTTCTGAGAAGTACAGACAGGAGAATCTGTCTGAACATGAGGAACAACGTCAATATCAGTATTATATGAACCTTGAACTTCATTGGGAAGCCAGTGGATCCCCATTGTGAAGTGAGGCACTCAAAGAGATGTATCATGCTGTGTATGATCGTAAGTATCATACATATGTTGGTTCATTACATGTTACTATGCCTTTGGAGTGTCTTGTGAAGGTAACCTAAAAAGCAAGCACGATTAGAGCTTAATCTGTGTCCCAAATCTTCATGTGTTTAAAAATCCTATGACCTTCTTGGTAGTACAGGTATTTACTTGAGTGCCTTGTTAAATACTAGGAATCTAAATTGCCAGAAACCTAACAGTATAAAAGAATGAAATTTAGTGGTGGTCAAAGAGGTCAGAAATTCCTCTCATAAAACTATTAGGTCATTAAATACAAAATGTCCTGATTTCGAATCAAAAGGGTAGTTTATCATATCTCAAACAAGAAGCAGTACAATTAATCAAAGTATGTACCTAAACTGTTGACAGGGTTTTGCCATCTTAACTTGTTTATGCCAGCAGCGAAGAAGCCTGGAAAGTAAGGAGCCACGAAATTGTTAGAGGTGTTTTCCACAGCCTGTTGAGAATTGAATATTTTTCTTTGCAAGAAGTGGTCCAAAGCCTGGAAGAAGTGGTAGTCGGTGCAAGGTCTGGTGAATCTGGTGGATGACAGAGAGTTTCTAAGTCCAATTTCTGTAATTCAAGCAATGTTGTTTGTGCGCCATGGTTGAGCGTTGTCTTACAAGAGGATTGGCCTGTCTCTATTGAGTAATCAGGGTTTGGAGAGAATTTCTCTTCTGACGCTCATTTAATTCATGTGGTACCCATCTTCTTTACCCATCCATCTTCTTTACCTTGCCAATTTCTTTCACATGATTCAAGATTGTTGGAATAGTAATGTCAGACTTTGCTAATTCACACATAGGTTGAGATGGGTTTGCTTTCACTACAGTTTTTAGTTCATCATTATCCACCTTGGTCTCAGGTCCCCCATGTGGCTCATTTTCAACATTAAAATCACCAGAACAGAATTTCTCAAACCATCGATATACTGTGCATTCATTAGCCATAACCTTCCAAAACACTTGATATTTCAAGCTGTCATTGCACTGGTTCTACAATAGAACTCATACTTGAAAATAACATGAATTTTTGACTTATCTATGGTTTCACAAAATTGCTCTAAAAATTTTAAAAGATAATCACAAACGAAAACGTGCATTTGAGGATGTACCTTCACAATAAAAACAAAACAAGAAGTGTCAAAGTGAAATGTCAGAAATATCAACTGTCAAACTTAGTACTTAAGGAAATCGAACATTTTCTACTTAATAACCTAATATTTAGGAAGTAACTGGAGATCGATTTGATATTTATAGTATTAATACATTCATTGTAACCATTTAAAATATAAAAATTAATTGTAGGAAAATGTTTAATGTGAATTGCTAAGTTTTTTAAAAAAATTATAGACGACTATGTCCAAAATGTATCCCACTTTTGTAAAATACTTAGAAAAATAGGATGTGTACCCAAACATTAGTAGTATAGAAAGTTGATAAATGGCTTCTTAAGTTTTTTTCCTGAGTCTCCCAACTTTTTTCAGTATGAAATTAGAATTTAAATTGCCAAAAATATAGAAGGAATTGATCTAATTCCTGTTTTGCTCTTCACTCCAATGTCAAGGGGTTTGGGCTAAGTATTAGGAGGCCCAGATTCTTAGCCGCTAGTGTTAATAATGTGACCTTCAGTAGTACCCTTAAACCTCATTGGACCTCAGTTTCCTCATCTGATAAAATGAGAGACTGGAAGAATGAGGTCCCTTCCAATTTTAAAATGATTCCGGAATCCTATCCTAAATTGTCTGATAAAAAGTGGACTATGACCTAAGGGACTAGGCACAGAAATCTGAAGTAAAACGCACTGTTTTGTAGAAGCTTACTGACCTACCTATCTTTATAAAGTACATGTTATATTTTTTAGGAAGCAGCAAAACTCTGTATCTTAGGGTCACATAACTTGACAGAGGCTTAATATTCTTTGTCTCTGCTTCCTGTTATCTGTTAACCAAGGAATTTCACTGGCTGATCACAGGCTCTTAAATGAATTGATAATGATATATTTCATCTTTGCCTAGCACTTTTGAATTTAACCCATTCTTCACATTGCATTATTTGGTTTCATAACAGGCAGGGGAGGTATTATTATTCCTGTTTTTCAGATGAGGATACTGATTACAAGTGACTTGCCAACTTCACATTGACTGTCAGTGGTAGAATGGAGACTAACTACTGGAGAACTCTAGACTTCATATCGAGTGCTTTTATCTCTACATCTTACTACCTTTATTTTCAAATGTTTTCCCAACCCCACCCATAGTGCTTTATATTCTCTGTTATGACTGTTTTCATTCTCCTTACATGAACATAGCTGCCAGGTTTCATAGTCATAAAGTTTGAAAGTTGTGTAAGATCTAGCTCTTTTCCCTTACTGGAGATACAGTGCAATTCCAAGATTTTATAAATGAGGAAACTGAGGTCTATAGAGGCCAAAATGACATGAGATATTTATATATACACACACACCCCTATATTGCTATATATCTCCACATTCATCCAAGACTTGGATCCACGCTGTTTTCAGTATACTGCATTAAAACAAAATCAGAGGTAATATTCTTTTGGAGGATTAAGCAGTAATAACCTTTGAAAACTGTTTGAATATTATCACTGAAGTGCAAGGATAATCAGCCTTTCAGCAAGGAGTTATTGAGACCTGCTATATCCATGGCATTCTTTTTTTTAAAAGAGTATTTCTTGAAAGGATGGTAGCCAACCAAAGCAGTGTGTTTTTTATTTTTTTATTTTATTTATTTATTTATTTTATTTATTTATTTATTTATTTATTTATTTATTTATTTATTTATTTTTTTGAGACAGAGTCTCGCTTTGTTGCCTAGGCTAGAGTGAGTGCCATGGCGTCAGCCTAGCTCATAGCAACCTCAATCTCCTGGCTCAAGCAATCCTTCTGCCTCAGCCTCCCAAGTAGCTGGGACTACAGGCATGCGCCACCATGCCCGGCTAATTTTTATATATATATATATATATATATATATATATATATATATATATTAGTTGGCCAATTAATTTCTTTCTATTTATAGTAGAGACGGGGTCTCGCTCTTGCTCAGGCTGGTTTCGAACTCCTGACCTCGAGCAATCTGCCCGCCTCGGCCTCCCAGAGAGCTAGGGTTACAGGCGTGAGCCACCACGCCTGGCAGCAGTGTGTTTTTTAATTGTGCAGATGGCTCTTTCTTGTAATTGAGGTACCAGATTATTAGTTGGGCATTTTAATTCTGGTTTAGTGAGCAGGACAGGTTTTTACATTGTGAATTTAAGTTAAAGAAAATCCCTCCCCAAAACAGAATATATCCAGAAGCTAGGTTTGTTTTATTTTTGTTACTATAATGTTTATATTGTTGACTCTTGCAGTTCTTCGAAGTGTCATAAATGGTTAGTAGATCTCAGAGAACAGAATTTCCTGAAATAATTACATTGAGTGGTTTTTTTTAAAAAAAGTAATTTTAGTTTATTTTATATATGTTCTTTAGATAGTAAAATAAGAACTCCAGAAAAATAAATGTTCTTTAGATAGTAAAATAAGAACCCCAGAGATTTGGTCATGTATTAGTCAAGTATAGTTAGATGTGGCTAGTTTTTCCAATAGTGAATTAGATAGATTTCAGGTTAATATCATCAACTATAAATACAAAAAAAACATATTTTGAAATACTAGGCATTGACCTCAGGTGCTCTTTCAGCATTGTCCTGATTTTTCCTACAGAACTTTATTACTGGAATGGTAAAATGATAACGTTTTATTGTAGATATTGACACAAATCCCCAGTAAATCTGTTAAGCTCTTCAAAGTCTGAGACCACTTTATGTTATTCGTTTTTGTGTCAGAACCTAACAAATTACCCAGTGCATCGTTACTAATAGGTACTCAGAAAACGTATGATAGTATTGACATGGTGTGTTGAAACATCTTGGAGTCAGCTGAACTAGTTGTCAGGACAAAAAGCCATAGGTCCCAAAATATACTTGAGAGTTAAGTTAGCTTGAAAGAATTATTAGTAAATTGCAACCCCTGGGGTACCCTTGTTTATTGATATATCCCTATGTCACTAAAGAAGTGATTAGTAGAAAGTAGGTTACCTCTGAGCTATCCAGTTTAGAGTTTTCAGGAGGGAATTTATTTTAGATCCACAGGTGCTACCAATTTGTGATAGTGGCCTAACAAAAAAAAAGGGTATTTCTTATAACCTGTAATTGAACAAGTTTCCCCCTTTTTTCCATCTGTCAAACTATTATCTTCTTGGCAAGGGAATCCCAGGGACATAACAGATTAAGTCGCACACAAACTCTGAAAAATAGTTCCTTATTCTGTTTTCTAAAGACATGTTTAAAGAATCTCTATTGACACTCTAAAAATAATATTGCACCTACTCTTGTTAAAAGGTTTCTTGTTACTCATTAAAACAGGACATTCTGTTTGGGAAAGGATGCTTCATGTATACAAGAATTATGTCTTCCTTTATAGTTGAAAGGTGTGTATAGGTTTTGCAAAAACATTTTTATGTTTGCTGGTTCATTTACTATGTAAGTCAAATCCCCTGTATAATGTTTATGAAATCTCTGCCTGTGATGTAAATTGGCTTAAATTGGTGTGGATTGAAGGATATAGATGAAAATTATCAAAATCTGAAATGTAATTTGTGGGTTTTTTTTTTAACATTGATTAGAGTTGCTTTTTTAATTTAGTAAAGTATAAAGAAGAAAAAAAATGGCCCAAGATCTCACTAAGATAACGTTTATTGTTAGTTTGTTTCTACTCCACATAGATTTATTAGCAAGCCAGCATAAACACATTTGTTGACGTTTTTAAAAAATAGAAATAATAGTACAAGTGATTAGACAATTTAAACTGTATAAAATAAAATCCTTCCTCAATACCTTTCTCTCTCCAAAAGTTTCTTATTATCCCTCTAAAATTTTTGAATGCATCTATATATCTTGTAAAGAAATTATGTAGAAGACTTTGTGCTATGTACCGTGTTCAGCATTTTGCTTTTTTTTTTTTCATTTAATATAACTTAGTGAGCTTTCCATACCAGCATATGCGATCTACCTTGTATTTTTTAACAGCTCAATCACATGGATGGGCCATGTTTATTTTATCAGACTATTTCCAGTTTTGTTGCACCATGACAGTGAACATCTTATTCATATATTTTGGCATGGGATCATTTCTGAGCACTTGAATTGCTGGATCAAAGGGTATGTGCATTTAAATTTTTGAAAGACATTTTTGAATTGCTGTTCAAAGACAAGTCCAATTTTCACTCCCATCAGCCGAGAGTACAACATACCACTGGTTTTCCCATGCTCTTGCCAGCGTTAACAAACTAGTTTTTTGTTTTTTTAATTTCTACCAATCCAGTAAGTAAGCTAAATGTTTTTAAGGAAGGGAAATATATAAATATATATAGATTTTTAAAAAATATTCTGTGGGATTAGAAAATTTTTGAAAAAGCTAGTATTCTTATCTTTAATTCTTTTTTTCATTGTTTGTTTTACATTTTAAGAGATGAAATTGGCCTGATCCCATGTCCTGAAGCTAGGTATAACCGGAGTCCCATAGTCCTGGTTGAAAACAAACTTGGTGTGGAGAGCTGGTGTGTCAAGTTCCTTTTACCATATGTCCACAACAAGCTCCTTTTGTACAGAACGAGAAAACAATGGCTGAACAGAGATGGTAAGTGTGAACAGTCTCTTCTTCATTTAGTTTTTAGAAGCAACATGGGATACAGTAGGAAGGGCCCTTGTCTGGGTGTTGGCATTCCTAGATTTTAGTTCTGGTTCTTCTTCTCTGGGTGGGTGCTTAACCTTTCTGTCAAGTGAGGCCTTTGGACTAGACCTGTAGTTTTCAAATTTTGCATCTATAGTGATTTTATGGAAATGCCTCAAGCAGGATTCCAGGTCACCTCCTACAACCAGAACAGTTCTGATTTTATCTGTTTATGTGTTGGGGTCATTGTAAGATTTTATTCAAAGAGAACATCCTATGGCTTAAAAAAGAGCTTAAATGTCACTGAAGAGTACTGTATTCCCTATGAGATCAGTTTCTGATTTCTAGTCCTTTAGTAGTTTATGACCAGTAGAACTCACTTTTGCAGCAGTCCAAATGAGGTACCAGAGGCATGATGATGGTAGCTATACTGTGAACCCCATGATTTATGAGTGTGCCATTGCACTGTGAATCCCAATTGAGCTCTGGCTCTCTCTGTCCTGTTCCTGTGCTGAAATGAGCAAAAGAAATCCACCCCAGTAGTCATTTCTTCATTCCTCTGAGACAGTTCTTTACTGCATCAGACAATCCCTAATCATTCTACCTCATTTCTTTTCTTAGTGTTCTGCCTCTGTGTGTACAAATTCTGTTTATCGTTTTAAGGCTCACCTCGGGTCTCACTTTTTGGGAGCATACTCATCTAAGACTACTGTTTTCGTAGAGCCTCTTCCCCTTCCCACATACAGCAGTACCTTCAGAAGTGCTCAGTATGCCCAGAGGCTGATTTTGAATAAGAACTTTGTTTCCTAGAGAATTTTAATTGCCAGTTTAGTAGCCATTACCAAGGGCCTACTCATACCAGAAGCTGTTCTGAGTACTGTGGGGGATAAAAAGATGAATAATACATGGTCTCTTTTTTCAAGTATCTTACAGTTGAGTGACAGTCTCTTTAGGGGTAGGAGCTATGGAGAAGAGTGTTGCCAAAGGTATGACATACTGATTTCCTTGAATTTCTCTCAGCACTATCCTTAACATACTGTCATGATAGCACTTTTCCCTGTTTAGACCATAGAAAAGGAGTATGATTTGAAAATTTAGTGAGCAGTAGTTTCTGTTTTCTGCATGTGATTGTTACACTCAGTCCTCTGATATATATTTCTTAATTACTAATAGGTGGCTATGCCTAAGTTTATGGCATAAACTTTAAGGCATCAGTTTAGGCATAAATGTAAAGGTAAGGGTATTTATCTATTGTTAGACCCTCTTTAATTCTCTGTTCCACCACCATGCCATAGGTTTCGGTAACACTGAGGTAAAAAATAACATTAATCCCTCAAGTTATTTTTTGCCAAATCTGTATTGGTTATGTTCTGGTGCACAGAAATGTGTGATTGAGCCAATGCATAACTAACTTTAGCAGAGAGTTAGAATGATTATCTTGTAGAGAAGAAACAAAAATTTTAAAATGTTAAAGGCTATAGTTGCCCATTCATGCATGCTACCTCTCAGTCTACCTTCCTGTGGCCTTCCAAGTTCTTTTCTCCATTTCCCTGTTTCTTGTCCTCCTGGTCGCTGTACTACAGGCTTTGCTGTTGTCTCCTCACTATGTACTTTTAGTCTTAATAGGCCCAGGAAGACCCAGGCAGAAGATGAAATTAGTAAAGCACTCTGACGAATGTCTGGCATCTAAACTTTGAATTCTGATGCAACTGTGCCTGTGTACAGAAGCAGCTTTTGATTTTATTCTAACCTATATCCTCATGGAAGCAGTTTTCACTTTTTAGAAAGTGGGTAGGGAGAGCATAGTTTAGTGTCACATACTACTCAGGTTTGCATATCGTATTAGCAGTAAAAATAAGGTAGTGAATTTCTGGTTTGACAGAAAAAGATACCTGAAAATGCTGACTAATATAATTCTGGCAAATTTATGAACTGAAGCAATTAGAGCACAGAGATGAATCTTGCTAAGAGAAACATTTCAAAAATATTATGAAAAAGCAGTTATTTCATGAAAATACACCTTTGAAACCATTTTTGTAGAAAATATTATACATATAAGAAGAGCCAAATGAAGAAAGCTGACAGTTTATAGGACAGTTTCAGAATGTCAGTGTCTGTGTGATTGATCATGCCAGAATCCCAGTAATCTACCTAAGATTCTGTAACTGAATTCTGTGAAGAATTCTGTGACCTGCTCTCCTGGGATAGATTTTTTTCCCCCCATAATGAAACTGAATTCAAGTTCTCAGTAACCTGCTAAATTCCTTAGGTGATTGGAAAGCATCCCTGTTTACATTTGGTCTTAGCCAAAAGGCCAAGAAACGATGGCATCCCTGTTTGGTTAAAGATAAAAGTTTATTACAGTAATAGCCATATTTGGTTTAGGAAAAAGGAATGATACTATAATTCTGATTTTTGAGAAATCCATGACAGGTACAGAAAGCAAGAGAAAAGACCACAGCATTGGAGTACTGACTGGGCAGAGCTTTCTCTCACACTCTCTCTCTTCAAGTGTGCTTTCCTGCTGTCATCCTTTTTTGCCCTTCTCTTTTTCTCACTATATCCCCTCAGTGCATAACTGACTCTCTCTTTAAAAGCCATCTTCTGCTCTCCTTTTCTTTGTCTGGCCAGGCCTTCACTATTTCTCATATGGACAAATGTTATTACCTCAAACTCATCCCATTTCCAGGTTCTTTTGTGATCCATGTCCATCATGTCACTAGCCAATCATTTCAAACACTTCCCAGCAACATTTTTTACAAACAGTTTGAGAGATACTTTTCTGAAATATGTGTCTGTTCATCCTATTTCATGATGCCTGTGGGTCAGTGTAGAGTTCAGATTCCTTAGGTATTCAAGGCCCTTCACGACCTGTCCCCAGCCTCCATCACCAGCCTTTTCTCCATTTTATATTCAACATCAGAGGTTGCAGATTCTTAGCCCTGAGGCTGAAGCTTGTCGACAGATACATTTTGTTGTAGCTTGTATAATGTTTTAAAACATGTTTTTAATTAGTTGGGTGAATGTTTAAAATCAGGATGAAAATCTTGAAGTCTGTCTTCATTTGAAAAATTAGGCAGCTTAGGTGTACAGCTTTCTGCATGGTAATAGTTGGCCAGGGCTTATAGCCTCTGCTTTTCTTAACTGGGAAAGTCTGTTCCTGTTTATCACAACCTCTTCTCACCCTTCAGATACTGAGGCAGAGTGTCACTTGCAACTTCTCATCAGGTTTGCTTTGCTGCTTTGACGTTTTCTTGAACCGTGGAAGTATTTGTGTTTATAGCTATTTGATATGTGTTCATTCCAGCCATAACCTGTATTGTTTCATCATTTGACTTTGCTGTGTACTACTGCCTTACTTCCATGCCCTTGCTGAGGCCAGGCTCATGTCTTACGTTATTGTCATCGGTGTGGTTGCACACGCCCACACACAGAGACTCAACACTATGAAGCATTTTTGACTGCTTCAGGAAGCAATAATTACTCTTTGCTCTCTTATGGGAGTCCTTTATTCAGACTACATAATAACACATCACACTGTATCATAGTTGATTATTTAAAAACTTTTTCCTGGCTGTATTGTGAGTTTATTAGGAACAGGGATTATGGCTCTTCTTTCTTTGTTTATTAAGCATCTTTACATGTTCAACAGACATTTGTCAGGTAAGTAACAAGAGTTAAGCAAAAGAGTTTTTAGCTTGGTCTAGCTATTGATTCAGTGACTGTACTGTAATAAACAAGGCCTCTGGTGTTTACCATGTAGCTTTACCTCAAGCCTCTCTCTTGTGGTGTCCTGAAGGTATTTTGGAGAAAGAGATTAATTGGTCCAAGTTGACCTTCGATTTATTCCTATTTCATGAAAACCTTTCTCTGTCAGAGACTGTTGTCAAACTCAGTGACCATTACCAGGGCGCCTGCTGGCCTTGGGCTGTTTCTAGAATGCAGTGTAGCAATGAATGCATATTGAGTTTTTCTGACTTCTGTAGCATCCTTTTATCCTCTCCTTGTTATAGTTGGTATTTAGCTAATTTCCTACGTATATTGTGCGCTGATTCCTTTTTTTCCTTGTGATGTGATGATGGGTTAGTCATACATTAGAGTGTGAGTAACAAAGGAAAATTTATTTGCTGGTATATGCTCTGGTGTTTGGAGAGAGACTTGTTTAATTTCAAGAGACTGTAGGGATTGTGCTTATCTTTTGAGTGAAACTGCAGGGCAAGTGATATATAGTTGATGAAATTTAGAGAGTGAAATAGTTACAATCAACTATTGGTTGTACATATTTATCTTTAGGTCTTTGGTTTGGTCCTGAGCTGTAGAGGGCAAAATATTTGCCTACAATGTGCTAGAATAGAAAGAGCATCTGCTTTGCAGGACAACAGACCTGGATTCAAATTCACCTCATCTGCACACTGAAGTCACTTAGCAGTGACTTTTGGCAAATTACTTAACCTCTTTGTTCCTATATCCACACCAAAATATGGGAATACTAATCAGTACTTCAGGGAGTTGTTGTGAGGATCTGGTTCTTTAATTATGTCCAGTTATTTTTAACCTAGTTCCTTCTGGTCCTTTAATTTTTCTGACATTCCACTTCACACTCAGCTCTTTTATCTGACTGGAGTGCTTCCTGAAGGAGATCCTGTCTGGGCTTGAGTCCTGAATCAGGAAGCTTTAGCAGTTTGTCAAAGAGGAGGGAGGGCCCCTGGTTGTATGTGTTACTAGGCACCACTGATGGTTAGGAGGCATCCAGTCCCAGTACCACTCGTGGAACTAGGCTAGGAGATACAGGTTTTGTAACAGGAATTATCATTCAGTGCTTATTGTATGTCAGATGCTGTCCTAACATTCCAGGGGTTTTAATCATCTGATACTCCTATGATACCTCCATTTTACAGATGAGGAGTACACTAGGCACAGAGAGATTAAGTGATTTTCCCAAGAACTCTCATAACCAGTGGAGTTGGCCTTTAAACCCAACAACTACTACTGCCCTTCTGGGGGAGACCTGCCAGTAAAGGAAGCAACACTTTGATCAGCTTTCCTCTCTCTTCACACAGCCACAAAATGAAAGGCGAGGCTTAAGTATTTGCAGTGTTTGTTAGTTTTTGCCTTGTGCTGCAGTACAGAAGTCTTCTCGTGGAGGATAAACTTGTCTTCACTTACAGCGGCAGGGAGGAGAGTTGTCGTAGAAGTACAAACGAATGGCATCTGCCATTGATCACACATGTTTTCTCTTTAATGTGGAAAGGGAGAGTCCAAGGGACTAAGTACTGATTTACCTATGTAATATAATGGCATTTTGAAAAATTATATATGTCAAAAGAAATTTCAGAGGCTTTCCCATCATATATCAACTTTTCCATATAACTACTTGACTACTAAGTGGTTTTTTTGTTATTGCCATTTATTTTACAAGTTTAGAAATTTAGACGGTTTTATTATAGGAACAACTGCCTCATTATTTCAACTTCCTTGAATAATTGCTGTTAAAAATATTCATCTCTTGGTTGGTAAGTCGCAGCGGCTCACAACACTGTGAGGTTGATGTTACTATCCCCATTTTACAGGTGAGACTGAGGTCCCAAGAGGTTATATTCTGTGGGTAGTAGGTGGAGAAGTTGGGATTCAAACCCACATGGTGTGGTTTTAAGAAAGGCATATGCTCTTAAGATTCCTTGGAGCTGCTTCTGGGGAGGGACCAAATCTTAATGCATCTTAACCCAGCTCAGTACCTGGCTTGTTGAAGATGCTCACAAAACTTCTTAAGTGGGTAAGTAATTTGAAGATGTATTAGGGAGGACTTGCTTCCAAAGAATTTATGATCTGAATAAGAGGATATTTATGTAAGTAACCAACTAAGATACACATAAAGATTGTGTAAAGTAAGATGAAAGATTTTTTCCAGCTTGGTAGGTCAGAAGAGCCTTTATGGAGAAAGGTATTTAAAGAGCTTTTGCAAAATAAAAAAAAAATGTATTTTTTTAATATTCAGAGATGGTAAGACATTTCTGGCAGAAAGAATAACAAGTAGGTAAGTCCTGAGTTATGTTCAGTGAAGAGAAGGTAGGCAGGTAGACAGTGTGTTCAGAAGATGGTGGGGTTTGGTTGGGGTGGAATGCAGTGTGTGAAGGAAAGTAATGGATGGCTCAGCTGATGAGATTGAGACCAGGTTCCAGCACAGGGTGCGGGAAACATCTGGCACATGTTTCCCACACCCTGTGCTGTAGTGACACTCTGGTACCCATAATCTCTTAGAGAGCAGATTGTGTGTGAAGTGCCATGCCTCTTTATCATTGCTTAGACTTTTTCCAGTATGGTAAGGCAGCACCTTTACTGCTTTATTCACTTACAGTCCTCCAGGGGTACTCCAGCAACAATTAATTGCAGCTATAATGGTGGGTCCCAAAATGTAGTACATGCTTCTGCATCATAATTATTTCATTTTGCCCACTATAATTATTTGTTTATATGTTCTCTCCAACTTAGAGGGCAAAAATCAGGCTTATATGTCATTATATCCATTCTATCAGTCCTAAGGGCCCAGTTTGATCTTTGCCCAAGTTAATTCTTGGAATATTTCGGAGTTAAATGAATAGTGACATAGAATATTATATTTATTTTTCTTGGTAAGTATTAGTGCCAAAAACTACTAAAAGCAAAAGAATGAAGAGGTTAATTTGATTATTCTTTATAGGCAGATTGTGTTTATACATGTAATGGCTTGTAAGAAGTAGGATGGAGGTCAAAAATAAACGTGTGTTGATCAAACTGTTTGTTGCTCATTTATTGAATATTACATTGTACTCAGTAGCAATGAAATCATGAGCTCAAAATTAATGTTTACCTCTTATTCAGATGGTGAGAATAGAATAATTGATTTTGTTGCGAAGTAGAATATTTAAAAATAACTATAGGGTGTATTTTCATGTGATTTTAGATTTTAAAAGTTTATCTTTTACTTGAACACTGAAAATGTCCTAGTTATTTACTGTAGGCAGATTTTTCAACTGCAGTATAATTGATTTGTTAAAAGCAGTCAGATGTTGACCATGCTGCATGCTAATTGGGTGACTATGGGCAAATTGCTTAAACTCTGTAAATCTTAGTTTCCCTATCTATAAAATGATATAAGAATATTTGGAGCTGTAATGGTGAGAATTCAATGAAATAATGTAAATAAAGTACTTAATACCATGGCTAGTACACAGTAGTAATGATTGTCTTCATTCTTTTATTTACTTGGCATTTAATATGAGCTTGGTAATGTTGCCTTAATTTAGTATTATGCCGCTAGATTGATAATCTTCAAATTCTCTTTTTAATTTTAGTAAAGCAAAGAAAGTATGTGTAATTTTTACTGATTTTGTTCTTTTAAATACAGACATATACAGTTTATTTAAATATGTAAGAATTTCTGTCAAGACCATGATAGATAAATAGCTAATGAATATGAATAGCCTGTTTATAAGATGAACTATAAGTAGTATACAAAGATAAAAAATGTTCATATTAATAAATGTAAATTAAGATGTAAATTAAAATAGAAACAAAGTATAATTTTTTATCTACCACACTCATTTTTTTAAGTGTCATTATAGAGGACAGTTATAGGGATATAAGTACACTCATATTATTCTTGGTAGTAGTATAAATAGATACAGTCCCTTTGGAGGACAATTTGGAAATGCTTAATGGGAACCATACTGATTTTTATATTGTTTTTGATGTCATATTTCTACTTTAGGAAATATATCTTAAGAAAATAATCTATAAGACAAAAAGTCTGTTTAAAAATGTTTATAGCAATATTATCTTAACAGTAAAAAAAACCAAAAAACAAAAACCAGGAAACAGCCTAAAGAATAAATGATAGTATATAAAAGTAAGGGATTGTTATGCAACTGTTAAAAATACATACTGTAGCAATATAAGAGAATGCATATAAAATGACTGAAAAACACAACAAAATTGTACATTTATCATTGCTGTAGCTACATGTAAAATGTGTGCAAGAAAAGATAATTTTTGTAGGAGAATATACATGAATCATGTTGAGTGGGTTGGGTTATGAGTGGTTTTTTTCTTTTGAAAATTTGCACACATAGTAAATACTTAAGATATTTGTGGAATGAAATGAATAGTGGCATAGAAATTGTATTTTTTTTTTTTTTTTTTTTTTGAGACAGAGTCTCGCTTTGTTGCCCAGGCTAGAGTGAGTGCCATGGCGTCAGCCTCGCTCACAGCAACCTCAAACTAACTCCTGGGCTCAAGCAATCCTCCTGCATCAGCCTCCCAAGTAGCAGGGACTACAGGCATGCGCCACCATGCCCGGCTAATTTTTTCTATATATATGTTAGTTGGCCAATTAATATGTTTCTATTTATAGTAGAGACAGGGTCTCGCTCTTGCTCAGGGTGGTTTCGAACTCCTGACCTTGAGCAATCCGCCCGCCTCGGCCTCCCAGAGTGCTAGGATTACAGGCATGAGCCACCGCGCCCGGCCGAAATTGTATTTCTTTTCCTTGGTAAATATTAAAGTAGTACTAAAAACTGCTAAAAGAATGAAGAGATTAATTAGATTACTTTTTATAGGTATATTGTAAAATTGTTTCACTGTCGACTTCCAAAAGAGTTATGCTTATCATAAGTAGGAGAAAGTCTTGAGGATAATTTTCACATTCCTGACAGTTTAGAACAGGGTATTTGTTATTGCAATTAATGTGGTATGACATATATTAGTATAATGAGCTAGCGAAAGAACCTTAAAGAGAAGCTGGGCTTTAAAGAGTAGAACTGCTTGTTTTTAATATGGTTTCTCTTTATTTTAGAATTGATAGATGTCACATGCACCCTGCTGCTTCTAAACCCAGACTTTACCACTGCATGGAACGTGAGGTAGGTATGTCATTTTCATCAGTGATAAGGTGAAGTTTGTTCAATTTCTGAAGACATATAAGCCCCTGAGTTGTTAGCTTTTTGAAAAGGAAATATAAACCATATATCCATGACATCTTATATCTTCTACCTATTCTTTATAACATCTCCATGAAGATTCTAACACATACACTTTGCCCCTTTTTGCACATCTATGTCTGTTCTCTGTAAACTTTCTTGCCTGAAACATAAATTCTCATGTTGAATTGTAGTATACTATTTGATACCTGTTTTATTTATTTTTCTTTTTGGGGGGTGGGGGAGTAACAGGCAGTTGGGATAATTGTTTGAATCATAAGGCATTGGTTGGCATATTTGAGAGGCACTGCAGTGCAATGGAAAGTGTGTGGGGTGAAAAAGAAGGTAGTCATGTTTGACTCTGGTTTTTGCCCTGAGCAACTGAAAGGACAAAGTTACCATTTGCTGCAATGGGGATGTCTGAAAGAGAAGTAGATTTAGGTTGAGGGTAAAGGGTGCTGGTTAGAGGTCAAGAATTTGGTTTGGAACATGTTAGGTTTATGTATAAGTAGTTGCATATTAATCTGAAGTTCAGGGGAAAGGTCTGGGCCAGACAAAAATTTTGGCATCACTAGCATGTGGTTTTAAAGCCTTGAGACTGTTTGTGATTCCCCAAAAGAATGGCTGCAGCTAGAGAAGAGAACCAGTCCAAACACACTGAACACTGGGATGCTCCAGTTTTCTAGAGTAGCACTGTCCAATACAGTAGCCACTAGCCACAGATGGCTGTTGAGCCTTTGAAATGTGACTAGTCTCAGTTGAGATGTGCTGTAAGTGTAAACTACACATCAGATTATGAAGACTAAGTACCCCAAAAATGAAATATCTCATTAATAATTTATATTATTTGTTTAAATTATAGTATTTTGGATGTATTGAAGTAAATAAAATATATTTATATTTGTGTTTAATATAGCTGTTAGAAAATTTAAAATCACATATATGGCTCACATTTGTGACTCACATTATATTTCTATTGGACAGCACTGTTCTAGCATTTGCAAGATGAGGAAGAATCAGCAAAGGAGACTTTTAGGAAGGTACCATGAACTTTCAATTGAGAGCTTTCTTGAGGGTAGGGACCATGATTTTTTTTTTCCTTTGTTTCCGTAGTATCAAACTGTAGTGCCTGTCACATAATGGATATGCAGTTTGCAAACTGGGCACTGAAAACAAATCAAATTCAGTGAAAAAGAAAGGATGATAGAGAAGTGGGAGTGCCATTTTTATTCATGTTCTCACATTCCTCATCAATAGAGAGGAATTAGAAATCCTTCAGCAAAAAATTCTTACTAGCATAATGTATATATGTACATATATATACACATATATCTGTAACATGTGTACACACACATTATTCATTGTTCTATAGGACAGTTCAGCATAAGAGAAAAAAACTTAGTCTTAAAATTCAGGAACTTAGTCCTTTTTCATCAGTTAACTAGCGTTTAATTGTAAGCAAAACCTTTAATTTCTCAGGAGTTAGTTTCTTTTCTGTGAAATAAAACATTTGAACTAGGCGAATTTTCCATGATTCTTTTCAAACTCTTTTTTGATTATGTGTGATTTTGTCTTACGAAGGGAAATTGCTCCGTTAATCTAACTTCAGTGGTGTTTATAATAGTTAATCTTGAAAGTTATTGTAGTAAAATAATTAGTAAAGTTTTATGTTAGACGAGTAGAAAGGGAATCTTGATTTTTTTAAAAAATTTATTATGAATATGTATTCTAGTAAATTTTAATTAGTATCAGTAAGATTGATTGACATATGAAAACAGAATCATGGATACATTTAGAGCAAAACTTTGAAAGTAAACTGCTCTAACCCTGTAAAGTCTCTTTGCAGATCAGATACTCAGCACTTTATGTTTCGTTGTTGGTTATTTCTTCTGCAGTAATCTGGAAGATGTTGAGTGATTCTGACTTGTTTTTCAAACTGTTAAAATATGGTATAAATAATACACCTCTAGTTCAATTTGCAGGTGTTGTGGTCTTAGGGGAAAAAAAAATAGGGGCTAAGTTTTTGAGCTGATCTCTTGTGATTATAGTGAGTGATGCACATAGTTAGAAATTTCAGCTGGTTATTAAAAAAATGACTGCTGCTTTTTGCTTTGAATTTGCTTTGAAAATTGGTGATTGCTTGATGAAAGAGGTTGACTTCATAATAATGTCCTATTTTTTTCATCAGTCTATCTACTTAAAATAAGCAAAACATCTTTGAACAACTAGACACCAAAAACTCCAGTGTTTCTTTCATGTCTTTACTCATAGCCTATATTGATTTAAGTTGGTAACTTTTTTATGCAGATTTGATGTTTGGTTCTGACACTTTGAGCTAGGAAACCTCAAGCATGGTATTAAATTCCTCCAAGACTCAGTTTTCTTATCTGTAATATTGAGATATTAGTAGGTTGAACCATATGAAATTATTTTTTCTAACACTGTAATGGTTTTAGAAATGGTTGATTCTTAGACCAGGGCAGGAAGTATACAAGATGAGCCTGGAACATCTTGTAGAGCCGGAAAGTAAGAAAGTCCTTAAAAAACAATCTGTTGGTAATATATTAAAGGGATGCAGGAGCCAACTGAAAAGCTTACAGTGGCCAAAGCTGGAATGATTTGAACAACAAAAAAAGTAAACATAGTATTGGATTATATCCCAGAGTATAAAATGGATATCTATAAGTTCACACTGGAATGAATGGGTGAATGAATGCATAAATAAATAAGAGACAAGAGACAAATGATATCCCATTAATTTACCTAGATAACCCTTCTCAAGGAGGTTGTAGCATAGCTCTGTACTTCTTAAGAGTGGGCTGTGCACTGAAGTAGAAAATCATAATGACTTTCTTCCAAAAAGTACTGAAAAAACCTGACCTCAGCCACATAATCTAGATCAACAGTGATAAGTTATGTTGATACTATGTGCCTCTGATTGGATGAAATGAAAATGACACTTTACCTCTGTGGTCTTTCACTCAAACCCATATCCCTAGTCTAATGATAAGAAAAACATTGTACAAAATACCTGACCAGTATTCTCTTAACTGTCAAGACCACCAAAAACAAGGTAAATATGAGGAGCCAAGAGGTGCCTAAGTAGATATAATAACCCAATGTAATGTATCCTGAAGGGAACCCTAGAATAGAAAAAGACATTTGGTAAAAACTAAAGAATATGCCTGAAATCAAGGTTATGTGATCACCATAACTTAACCACTTACCATATATTTAATATCTTTTTAAAACGATCTTTAAAAAACTTGCTTACAACAAGATCCTGCCCTTACAAATGATCAAGCCTGCCCCCAGGAATGTTTATTAAATTTATATTAAAATGTTGCTTTGTTTTAAATTATTCTATCAGGTGATCTCTTTAAGTGTTCATATATACCATTGATGAAATTGTTTCAGGGTAAGATGTCTTCCCAAAATACTACTACTTGGTTGTTGAAATAATACTTGGTTGTTGAAATAAAGAATTAAGAGAGTGTCCATAATTTAAGAAACTTCATAAAGAGTTAGTTATAAGGAGACTCCCTCTTTTCTGAAGAAAATTTGATTGTCTCCTCTTACATATGAGTATACATGGGAATACAGATAGGCAGTTGTAAATAATAAGAGGTCTTAAATTTAGTAAATTGAAATTAAGCTTAATATAATAAATTCTTTGCAGTAGTCATTTTTAAACTTTAATGTGCATCACCTGAAGGGCTTGTTGTAAAACACAGATTGCTTTGCCCACCTGAGTTTCCGATTCAGTGGGTGTGGGCTGAGCCCTGAGAATCCATTTCTACTAAGAATCCAGATGATGCTGATGTTAGTCAGGCACTCCACTTTGAGAAACACTACTCCACAAAGTAGTTTAAATTACATAGAACAATTTTTTGTCTCCTTTTACTTCATAGGTATCCTACTTACTGTGTAAACAAAGTATTACTGATTTCAGAGGACAAAAAGGTCTAAAACTTCAAAAGCTCTTGGCTGTTGCATCAAAAAAATTTTTTTACATGGCATGTGTTTCCTATACAGTGAAAGGAAAGCAACCAATAAATTCATTCATCAAAGTGGCCACAATCCTTTTGAATATTACTTCAAATTATTTGATAAAGTTACTTACCTAAAAATAATTATAAAATGCAAGCATTTATTATCCCTGTTTAGTACTTACATTAAAAAGGAAGCTAGTTTCCTTATCAAATAAAAGTTTAGAAATAGTACATTGCTATTAGAAAGAAAATCTATTGTATTTATGAACTAAATCTGTCTAAATATTAATAGGTGAGCAGTAAAAGCTGGGGTATTTTTGTTGGCTTCAAGTTCTCGAAAATAAATGAATAATCAGCCCTACCATAGGAAGGATATTTTAAGATGAACAAATATTAGCAAATGAACTTATTTTATTATAAAATAATAGATACAACGAGAATTAATTGGTAGTGTAATCAGTAATATTGGTACCTATCAAAAACCCATCAGAGAAATTAACATAAATTGTATTTACCTGAGAAATAGGTAGAATGCTCTTATATGACATTCTTTATACAGTTGACCCTCTGTATCCCTGGGTTCTGCATCTGTGGATTCAACCAACGAAAGATTGAAAATATTTGGAAAAAATTGCATCTGTATTAAACTTGTACAAATATTTTCCTCATATGAAAGCAATCTTTTAGACTAAAAATCTCCAACCCAAAGAACCTCATTGTGAAGGAAATTTCCAAGAATTAAAAAGAAATAAAAACACCCAAACCTAAAACCATTCTGGTATGTGAAACTCTCATAAATGTCCCACACAGTAACCAAGAATATATTCTCATAATCTCAAAATAACAAATTAATAAACAGGAGGAGAAGCTCTTAAAAGCAACACTGGAACTTCAGTTGACTATTTGGGAGAGGGCAAAGGGATCTTCTGGCCTATCTCATTTCCGAAAGTTATGACACCTGACAGCAGTATTTACAGAGCCAATCCAGTATCAGTCAAGAATTGCTCTAGCTTCCAAAACAGGACTTGATATGGTTTAGGTCATTACAAAACCACACATAAAACAAACACAATATGACTGGTTTATAAGGAAAAATACATTCATTTAATCACTAGCAAAATCACTATTTTTGGCCGGGTGTGGTGGCTCATGTCTATAATCTTAGCATCTGGGAGGCTGAGGCAGGAGGACGGATCAAGGTCAGGAGTTCAAGACCAGTGTGAGCAAGAGTGAGACCCCGTCTCCACTAAAAAATAGAAAGAAATTAGTTGGACAACTAAAAATATATAGAAAAAATTAGCTGGGCACAGTGGCGCATGCCTGTAGTCCCAGCTACTTGGGAGGCTGAGGCAGGAGGATGGATCGCTTGAGCCCAGGAGTTTGAGGTTGCTGTGAGCTAGGCTGACACCACAGCACTCTAGCCGGGGCAACAGAGCAAGACTCTTGTCTCCAAAAATAAATAAAATAAAATAAATTACTATTTGTATTTTTGAATTTGAATTTTCCCTTCTACCTTTCCCTATATACATATATATTTTAACATATAATTTTATATCCTGTCCTCACTGCATCTTAAGAATTTCTCCATGGCTCTATTTAATCTTTGTAATGAACATTTTAAATAATCAAATAGTTTTCATTCAGTGGTTATGCTAATAATTTAATGACCTTTTCCTTTAGTGTTAGATATTTAGGTTGTTTCTAACTTTTTGCTATTTTTAAAAGAACTGGGGGGTAGGGGGGACTTTGTGCTTATGACTTCTTTCTTTTGTACTCTTACTTAGGATAAGTTTCCAAAGAGGCATTACTATGTAAATACTTGCCATGACCCTTGATACACTAGGCCATTCCTTTTTGAAGTAATAGAAATGTAAGGCTTTTGTTGTTTCAAACTATTCAATCCCAACCAAAGCTCCAATGCAATTACTATTGTCCCTTGGCATCTGTGGAGGATTGGTTCCAGGACCACCTGAAGATATCCAAATCAGAGAATGCTTAAGTCTGTGATATAAAATGCTATATTATTTACATATAACCTATATATATCCTCCCATATACTTTAAATCATCTCTAGATTACTTATAATACCTAATACATAAATGTTTTGTAAAGTGTTATACTATTGTTTAGGGAATGACAAGAAAAAAAGTCTGTACAAGTTTAATACAATGAGGTTATATTAAAAACCATGCAGAATGTTTTGATAAAAGGGTAATTTTTTTTTTTTAATTTCTCTTTTACAGGAAAGAGCTGATCCTCTCTGGCACTTTAAATCCAATTAAAGATTTACATCTGGGAAAACTGGCCTTAACTAAGTTTCCAAAGAGTCCAGAAACATGGATTCACAGGTATGATTAATTTACAACATAATATTCTTACTTTCTTTTTAGTTTAAAAGATTGCTTTCATCTGAGGAAAATATTTGTACAAACTAAAGACGTTAAGTGGTTAGAAGTACTTTCTTAGTGCTTTCAATTTAAATGCATACTAATGCAAATCTTAAATAGACCAAAGGAAAATCTGTTTTTAAAGACATTTGAAACCTCCTTAATGATTTATCTAATTTGTATTGTGTTTGTTCTCTTTCAGATTTTATGCTATAATATAGAAATTTTGCTTAAAGAAAGCTGTTACAATGCATTTTCTTGTTTGCAAACAAATACACAGAGTAATGCATTCATATATAATTAAAAATGTGTGAACTATGACTCTAATATCTAACAGCCATAATTTATACTCCCTCACCATTACTATCACCACCACCACACACATACACGAAAGCACAGAACAGTTGCCTTGACATTTCCTGGCCAGGTGAAATTATGCAGTTATTATTTTAGAACTAATGACATTTCATTGTAACAAATTTTTAAGTTTTAGAAGGGTTTTTTTTTTCTGTGTATCTTCCCCACCCCACCACCTTCACCCATACTGCTGTTTGTCTTTAAAAACAACAAAACAATATCCCCTCCCTATCTCCCCAAAACTAGGCTTATAGATAGATATTATTTTGCCTTGTCTGTGAATGGAAATTAAATTAAGAACTACAAAAACTAGTTGTTTTTCCTCTGTGGTTTATGGTCTTTCCTTGTTCCCTTTCCCACATGGTACCTTAACAGGAGATGGGTGCTACAACAGCTAATTCAGGAAACCTCCTTGCCTTCCTTTGTAACCAAAGGAAACTTGGGAACAATTCCTGCAGAAAGGACACTTCGGCTAATACAAGAAGAGATGGAGGTCTGTGGTGAAGCAGCAGGGAGATACCCAAGCAACTATAATGCCTGGTCCCATCGCATCTGGGTTTTACAGCACGTGGCCAAGCTAGATGTCAAGGTAGGATATTATTCAAACTCCAGGGCAGGCTGCCCATCTGCCCTTAAAATCTTCTGGTAGTAGTTCACCCTCAGAAGAGCTTTAAAGGAGTAGAGGAACCTAATGATCTAGCAGCACGAGAGGATCATGGCAGCTAATACCTCCAGAGTAACTCTAGCAATTAAAAAAAAAGTTTGTATTCCCCACCAGTGCAGTTTTTGGTGTTCTTAAAGCTAGTGCATTGGTAGAACAGATTTAACCAGTTGAGAAAACTGAGCATAACTCACTTTACCCTAAAACAGGAAGGGATTATTGAGATTTATAGCATTAGATTGCTATTTCTTGGTAGTCTTGCTTAATATGCTGACTTAATATGCTGAGTCACCTGTCTGTCTTTTCACACTTTGCTCTCCTGGAAGCGGGGAGAGTGAGGCAGACACAGACTGTCTCACCCAGGTGTTTTCAAACTTGGCTGAGCCTATAAATTACCTGGGGATTTCTTAAGTTCCACTCCAGGTATAACTAAACCAGAATGAGGATGGGATCTAGAGATCAGTATTTTCCATAGGCTCAGGGGGTTACTTGGATACAGAGCCAGGTTGGAAACTCACAGCCTAATCTTTTCAGTTCAGAAATTAGGAGATGGAGGTTTTCAGAGAATTTTAATGGCTCAGACTTAGCTACATTTGCACCACTTATTATTCATCAGAATGAGAGCCCTATATCCCTCGTATTCCTTCTTATATACTACAGTGTCTCTATTTTTTTCTTCTCTTATGGTATCACAGTGCCATAGGAATCTAGGGTACTTGGCCAAAAAATTTCTCAGGCTTAGGACAGTTAAAAAAAGTCACGTTGAAGGTCAGAGCACCCCAAGTGGTGCTTAGATTAGTAGGGAAGTATTCTGTAATTTTAGTTTACTACCCCCCTTTTCCTACATGTTCCTTCCTAGGTTCCCTCTCTCCTCTTTGTTGCCTAGCCAGATTCCTCCAGGACAAGTTGGAGAATTTTTACTTCTGGGGATTTTAAACTAACAATTCTGAAAGAGTAGCCTTTCTCTTCTAGTTTATATAGCTGTGAGTTTCAGAAGGGGAGACCAGGTCGCCTGATGGAATAGAAAGAGCAAAGTCTTAGAATCACAACCTGGGTTTAGATTCTGGCCGTATTAGCTATGTGTGCAAAGTAAGGCTTTAATGTTTTCGTTTATAAAATAGGGGCTGTATTTCCTGCTTCAGTGGATTATTGTGAGAGTTGCTTGAGTTAATGTGTGTGATATACTAGGCACCTGATAACTGCTCACTCTATTTTAATAGTTCCTTTCTCTGATCTCCCAGAGAACAGAGAAGGGAACTAACTAGATAGAAAGTTTAGGTGAAATTGGCTTCCAGTTTGCTTGATCCAACTCAATATAATTTATTCTTGAAAATGTGCTGAAAGCCTATTGTTCCCAGCCACTGCCATGTATACTGGTGTGGCAGCAAAAACAGTGCTCACCCTTAGCAGATTGAAAATCTAATTGAGGAAGTAGACCAACAATTACAAAGCAGCATAGTTGAAAATCTAGTTGAAGAAGTAGATCAACAATTACAAAGCAGGGAGACATTTGAAGCAAGCGAGGGAAGCTCAGAATACAGTGGGAACACAGAGAAATGGCTCCAGTGGCTGGGCTCATTGGGAACAGCTGCCAGAGGGAGGGGAATACACAGTCTGAGTCTGGAGGAGTGAGTACAAGTTATCTGGTGAGTTATTGGGGGATCTGGAGTGATTTATAGCCCCTCATCTCAGCTCCACAACTTGATAGTGTGTAGAGGTGGGGAGTGGCATGGGGATGATTGGGGATAAAAAGGAGGGCAGAGTTCACCTGGGTGAACTGAGAGGTCTTTGGAAATTTTCTACCTTGATATGTACCTTTTCAAGTGGCATTCCCATAAAATCAGGAACAAATGGCCAAGGTGAAATTCTTGGTTACTTGAGACCATCTGATGTTAAAGATGACAACTCATTAGGTGCTTTGCGTGGGCTCAGCTACCTGTGTCCAGTCCTACACTCACATGTTATCAGCCTTCCTTGATCTACCCTTTTTGTCCCCTCTGCCGCTGCAGCATATTTTACTCTCTTGTTTTCAGTGAAGAGTGGTAAATTTGCAAAATCTCCTTTCTGTTGTTGTAAGTCATTTACCCAGCTAGGAGAACATGTTCTATGCTTTGTCTGTTAGAGGAAGTGATCACAAAAGTATCAATAGTCTAGAGCAGCTTAATTTTATATTTATTTACATAGATGTATAGAAAATGAACTGGCATTTTTTAGAACATTGAAAATGAATTTTTAAAGTGCTGGATTAAGCGTTTGAAAATGAGCATTATAAAAATTATTATCTTACTGAAGGGTAACATGGCAGCATTTATCACACTTTAAAAAAGAGTGTTATCTTTAAGAGTTCTGCTTCCAGGAATTCATCCTAAAGAAATAATGGGAGATACGAACTATGGTGTAGTGATTAAAGGCTCCACTCAGTGATCATACAGACCTCATTTTCATCTTGGCTTTACCACCAATTTGCTTTATAGCCTTAAGGAAGTTACTTAGCCTCTCCAACCTTCAGTTTCCTTATCTGCAAAATGGGGGTGATGATAATTCCTATCCCATTGAGTGATGCAAATCTAATGAAAAGATCCACGTAAAAGTGGTGTGGTTATCACAGTGCTCTTACTAAGTGCTCAGTAAACACTGGCTATTATATTAAATATGGAAGTTTGATGTATAAAAGTAGAGTTTATGATAGTGGAAAACTAGAACGAACGACTGTAACCCTCCAGTATTGAGGGATTAGTTGATTACTTTACAATCCATCACAAATTGGAATATTTTTCTGCAACTAAAAATTATATTTTTTAAAGAAAAGTGTTCACAATAGGTTGAGGATATAAAACTAAATATGGAGTAGGCCTAATATAATTTTTAGTATATTTATTAGCATTGAATGAAATAGCAAACACTTTAAAGTGTTTGAAAATAGTGCTTGGCACATAGTTAAGTGCTTAGCAGTTATTTGTACATACATACATACACACAGTGTTATGGATATTTTTTCTTTCTTATAATGAACATGGATTAGTTTTCTAGTCAGATAAAAAGAGTTAGAGAATAATGGTTAGTGGTGCTATGGGGTAGAATTTGAGACTTTAATTTTCAGTTGTATGTTCCCTGTGATGTTTGCATGTTTAAATGAACATATATTTAAGTACATTTTTAAATACTCTTAATTTTGAGAGTTGGGTGGGAGGAAAGCCACACAGTCATGTAGAGTTTATTACTACTAGCCAATTAAAAGTTGATATGGTGGCTAGGTGCAGTGGCTTGTGCCTGTAATCTCAGCACTTTTGGCGGCCAAGGATGGAGGATTACTTGAGGCCAAGAATTGGAGACCAGCCTGGGCAATATAGTGAGACTTGGTCTCTACAAAAAATGGAAAAATTATGGCTGGGCGTGGTGGCTCACACCTGTAATCCTAGCACTCTGGGAGGCAGAGGTGGGCGGATCACTAAAGATCAGGAGTTCAAAACCAACCTGAACAAGAGGGAGACCTCATCTCTACTATAAATAGAAACAAATTAATTGGCCAACTAAAAATATATAGGAAAAAAATTAGCCGGGCATGGTGGCACATATGTGCCTGTAGTCCCAGCTACTTGGGAGGCTGAAGCAGGAGGATTGCTTGAGCCCAGGAGTTTGAGGTTGCTGTGAGCTAGGCTGATGCCACGGCACTCTAGCCTGGGCAACCAAGTGAAACTCTGTCTCAAAAAAAAGAAAGAAAAAATTATCCAGGCGTGGTGGCATGACCCTGTAGTCCCAGCTACTCGGGAGGTTCAGGAGGCTGAGGTGGAAGGATCACTTGAGCCCAGCAGTTTGAGGTTATAGTGAACTGTGATGGTGCCACTGCACTCCAGCTTAGGTACAGAATGAGACCCTGTCTCTAAAAAAAATAAAAAGTTGATATGGTACATCACCTGATAAAGCACATAGGGTTATTTCTCCAGAAAGGATATACAAATGGCCAATAAAGACATGAAGAGATATTCAACATCATTACCAGTAGGGAAATGCAAATCAAAGCCACAGTGAATAAGATGCCACTTCACACCAATGAAGATGGTTAAAATGAAGATAGGCAATAACAAGTTTTGATAAGGGAGGATGCATAGAGATTGGAACCCTTATATATGACTGGTAGGAATGTAAAATGGTGCAGCTATGTGGAAAATAGTTTGGCATTACCTCAAAATATTAAACATAAAATTACTATATATGGAAAAAAATTATAGTTAATAACAATATATAACATTTCATACCAATACTTGAATGAGAATGTTTATAGCCACATTATTCATAATAGCCCAAAAAAACGGTAACAGTCCAAATGTTCATCATATGAGGAATGGAAAACAAAATGTGGAATAGCCAGCCATACAATGAAAGATTGGCTATAAAAAAGGAATGAAGTACTGATACATGCTGTAATGTGGATGACCCATGAAAACCTTATGCTCCTTGAAAGCAGCCAGATTCAAAAGGCCACATACTGTGTGGTTCCATTTATATGACATGTTCACAATAGGCATAGCAGATTAGTGGGTGCCAGATGCTGGGGAGGAGGGGATGGAGCTTAACTTATAATAGGAATGGGGTTTTCTGAGGAGTCATAAAAATGCTTGAAATTAGCCACGCACAGAAGGACAAAAACTGCATGATTTTACTTAGATGAGGTATCTCTGATAGTCAAACTCATAAAAGAAGAAAATAAAATGTTGGTTTTCAAGGGTTGGGGCGGGGGATATGGGGAGTTGTTGTTCAGTGGGTATTGAGCTTTAGTCATACAAGAAAAAAACGTTCTGAGAGCTGCTGCACAACAATGTGCCTATAGTTAACAGTATGTACTATAACACTTAAAAATTTGCCAAGAAAATTTCATGTTATGTGACTTCATGTTATGTGTTTTTATCACAACAAAAATAAACAAATATATATATGGACCTGTTGATACAGGCAGCAATTCAGATAAATCTCCAGGGAAGTATTCTGAATTAAAAAAATCTAATTCCAAAAGGTTACATACTATATGATTCCATTTATATAACATTAAAAAAAAAAAAGAAAATTGTAGAAACAGGAAAGATGAGTGATTACAGGGGCTTAGGGACAAGAGAGAGGAAGTGGTTGTGGTTATAAAACGACAATATAAGGAATCTTGACTATAGTGGAAAGTGCACACTTGTGAATAAATAAGCTTTAAGAAATTGTTGGAAAAAAGGAAAAATAAAGAACATTATACTGTTAGATGTTTAAGTGTTTATTAAGACAGAGTAATTAAAACTGCGGTACTGTTTCAAAAATAGACTTAGTAATGAAAGAGAATATAGCCCAGAAACACATCCGAATAAATAATATGTACAGATTTCATTAATGATGAATATGGCATTTCATATTAATTAGAGAAAGGATTCTTTCTTTAACTTGTGATGCAGGTAAAATTGATTGACTTTTTAGAAAATAATTAAGTTAGACTTTTTATCTCATATACTAAACTGAACTCTGAGCTCTAAATGAAATAACAATCTATATGAAGAAAAAGAGACCTGTTGTATATTATCCTACGTGAAAAGGCCAGGCACAGAAAGACCAATATTGCACGACCTCACTTATGGGTAGAATCTTAAAAAAGTTGAATTCATAGAAGCAGAAAGTAGAATGATGACTGCAGGAGCAGAGGATGGATTGGGAAATGAAGAGTTGCTGGTAAAAGAGCACAAAGTTTCAGTTAGGATGAATAAATTTTTAAGATCGGTTGTTGCAGAACATGGTGACCATAGTTAGTAATGTATACCTAAAAATTGTTAAGAGAATAGGTCTTAAATGTTCTTACAACAAAAAAAATAACCATATGAGATGATGAGTGTGTTAATTATCATGATTGTGGCAATCATTTCACAGTGTATACTTTAAAACATGTTGTATAACATAAATATATACCAATTTTGTTTGTCAACTCTACTTCAGTGAAGCTGCAGAGAAAAAGAAGATTTAGAAAATCAATTGCAGTAATATAATCTATGGAGAAAAATATTTACAAGATGTACGAGAGAGACTTAATGTCCTTAGTATATAAAGATCTCTTAGAAACCCATGAGAAGAAGAATGACTATCACAAATAGTAAGTTAGACAATTCATAAAGGTAGATAATTAGGCAAAATAGTCAATTCATAAATGAAGAAATAAAGGAAAAACAATCATATAAGAAAACATTTTTAGCCTTAATGATTAACGAAATATAAATTGAAATGTGATTTTCTACTTACTACATTAGTGAAGATTAAAGTATTGATGAAGAATTTAGGAAATAGGCATTAACATGTATTTCCAATAGGAATATAAATTATATAGCCTTTCTAGAGGGCACTTTGGCAGTATATATCAAGAACCTTACATAGTTTTGCTCTGTTTCAGCAAGTATTCTTCTAGAAATTCTTCCTAAATAAATAGATAGCACATACTGTGTTTCCCCGAAAATAAGACAGGGTCTTATATTTATTTTTCCTCAAGAAGAAACCCTAGGGCTTATTTTCAGGGGATGTGTTATTTTTTTTTTTTTTAAGTGCTGTACAACAATCTACATTTATTCAAATATAGTTAAGTCGTCGTCTTCTGGAACATCATTGTAACTCTTCAAACCCCAAATTCCATCCTGAATGTCTTGCGACTCTATTTGCTTTAGAACCATTGGCCCCAATCTCTCATGTCAAGCAATAGAGCTCTCATGGGGCAGATGAGAAGGGCTGCTCATCTTCTTTACCACCCGGCAAGGAAATGCATGGGTTGTGCAGATAGGCTGCGTAGCCACACCCATCACTAGGTCTTATTTTTGGGGTAGGGCTTATATTGTGCAAATACTCAGAAATCCTGCTAGGGTTTATTTTATGGGTAGGTCTCATTTTCGGGGAAACACGGTAAATTTATATGAGTGTTACATATACCAGAGTAGAAACAAATAAAGGAATGGTTAAATCATGGTAATATTGAAGGTGAAATATTATGTAAGAGTTAAAAATTATATTATAGAATAATATTTAATGCCATAGGAATATGTTTCTAACTTAAGTGGAATAAAATCAGTATAAAAGAGTATCCCAAGTTGTGTTAAAAATAAACTATGTGCATATGTATGCACACAAAAAAATATGAAAGATTGGTTTTGTGCCAGAATGTTAAGAATAATCTCTGGCCAATAGGATCATCGGTGATTTTTGTTTGCTTTTTTAATTTTTTTCTATATTATTGAAATTTTCTATAATGATCACTTTTAGAAGTGATAAAATCAGAAGGAAAATCAAATGTTATTTTTAAAAATTTACAAGACTGATGGCCTGTACATTTTTAGTAGTCTTTTTGTTTTCAACGTGTTATTCTTGTTTCATAGACCTGATTATAGTTTTCTTATAGTTATTTATCCACTCATTTTTTATATGGAAGTTGGAAAAGAATAAGGACATTTCAGGTATGTCATATAAAATGCATTCATTCTGTGCCATACATTTAAGCCATATCTTTAATTTTCTGTTTTTTTTTTTATTATCATTATTATTATATTATTATTTTTAGAGACAAGGTCTCACTGTGTCACCTAGGCTGAAGTACATTGAGTGACCTGATCATACATAGCTCACTGTAACTTCCATTTCCTGGGCTCAAAGCGATCCTCCTGCCTCGGCCTGCCAACATGCTGGGATTACAGGCGTGAGCCACCACACTCAGCCTAAGCCATATAGAACACTTAAAAGTAGTTGGTGTCTTTTGTTTAAATCATTGCCTTTATTTATATACCTTTTTATTTTAATAAGAAAATGTCCTAGACTCCTATTAAAGTTTCTTCTTTGGTTTAATATGCATGTTTATATCTTAAGGAAAAGAATGTAATGGATTTTTCTCTAAAAAAGTCTTAAGAATATTTTTAAGATATTAAGTTGATTTTGTTGAATAACTTTCATGTATGTAAAATTAATGAATTACAATTTTTGTACATAGAAATACTCTGTAATAAATAATCTAAGTTTTTTAAAATATAAGTTCATTTTAAACAAATGGAGTCCTCTTTTCAGCCCATATTAAGAAGCTATACCAAAGTTAAAAAGCTGCTATATTATAGCCTAAATGTCCTACAGGTTAATTTTTCAAAAATGTAATAACATTAAGAGTATTTTTTTTCAGGTAGAAGTTTTGTCTGGTGCTTTAACATTGCTCACCTTTTAAAATCAGATAAATGTTCTTGTTTTTCATTTCTCAGAGACTTGACAGTTATTGCCTCTAGAATAAATTTAGATGGCTATGAATAAACTCATTATAACATAAAGGAGATATTTAAAACATTTCACTGATAGGATTAATATAACTTGACCATCCTGTCTGGAAGGAACCTTATTCCTTTGCACTAGTCACCTCATTTGTTACATTGCTCATTCATCTATTTATAAAATATGTATTCACTCTGATGTCAGTAGGTATAAGGGATTGAAACATCAATTAGGAATGACTAAATATCTTAAAGCACCTATAGAGTTTAGTGGGAATGAACAGATGCATAGAAAATTCTTTAATATATTATGTATACGAGTGTTGGAGTTGCAGAATGGGGAAAGATTTCTTCTAGGGAAGTAAAGGGGTACAAGAAGTGACATTTGCCTGGGACCCTTGACAAGCAGGTAAAGGTGTTATTTGGCATTGCACTGTCATATTATTCACTGTTCACAAGTATGTGACTTCTTTTCCTTAGCTGGTCTGAAAATTTTCTAGTGGAATGTGGTAGGCCCTCAATATACCTTTCACTGATCAAAACTGATTTACATTTGCTACCTGTCCAAGACACTGCCAGATAATTTTTTCCATAAATGTAGCTTTTAAAAATAATTTAAATTTCTTTTGTTTACAGATTGGCAGTGCAAAGATTTAAACAATTTACTGCAGAATTGTATTTCTTCTGTTTAAAAAACTTATTTATCATTGATGTTAAGTTTGAGATGAATAGTGAAAATCATGAGCTCTTGAAAAATCCTATTATTCACTCATCATATTTTTGTGCTTACCCCTTAAAATTAAGTAGTGAAAAAAGACAGGCATGGTCTCTGCCCTCATGAAACTTATTAGCAAAGAATTTGAATTTTCTATCTGTGTACCAATTAGAATGTGATTTGTCAAGGTCCAGGGAAAGAATGACAGGTCCTTAAGTTTTGTTCTGTTTTTGTTTTGTTTATCACTTTATGTGGGAAAGGGGAAACTGGCATGTATTAAGCTTCTACTAAGTGACAGCACTGTGCTGGGCATAGCATACAAAATACTGGTAAGAATGGTATTGTCAACAAAACAAGTAACAAACCAAAGAGAAATCAAAAGCATTAGTGGAAAAAGAAAAACTTTTGGGAGTTCCTCTTCTCACTTCCCTTTTTCTTCCTACAAGATTCTTCTTGATGAACTATCTTCTACTAAACACTGGGCGTCCTTGCACGTTTCAGACCACAGTGGATTTCACTACCGCCAGTTTTTGTTAAAGTCTTTGATTAGCCAAACTGTGATAGACAATTCTGTTTTGGAGCAAAACCCTTTGAGAAGTGAGCCAGCCCTGCTTCCAAAAGATGAAGAAGCAGCAGCTTCAACAGAGGAACCAAGGATAAATCTTCCTCATCTTCTAGAAGAAGAAGTTGAATTCAGCACTGATCTTATCGATTCCTACCCAGGACATGAAACCCTTTGGTGTCATAGGTAAGAGAAGAGAAAATCCATATTCTTCGTAAAACCACATGTCCTTATGTGAGCTGCAGGAGGTGTTACATCTAATTCTTGCCTGCTTGAGTAAACATGGTCATCTGTTTTGAGTTTTGACTGAGTGAGTGTGAGAGGGTTTGTGTTACAATATCATCATCATCATCAGTGTGAGATTGCTCATGCAGATCTCTGCCTATAGCTTAGGATAATGGTATTCAACCTTGACTGTAACAGAATTACCTGTGTTACTTCCAAAATAAAACAAAAACAAGCAAAATAAAATAGTAACAAAAGTTTCTGAATTCCCTTCTTGGAAATCCTTCTATTTAGCTTATCTAGGGTAGAGTGCTGCCTTCTGTTTTTTAAAACAAAAGAAAAAACCCTAATATAATTTTGGTGCACAGTCAATATTGAGACTATTGATTAGACCCCAAGAACAAGGTAAGCTTTATCATTTCTCAGACCCTGTTGGTCTGCAAATTAACTTACTTTATGTATAATATCTTGACACTTTTTGATTATCTAAAGTATAAGAGAATTTCTTTGGGAATGGGGAACGACTGGTAGGAAGGAATGAATGAAGGTAAATAATCTATTAACCTGAGTGTTGAGTACATTTGACAGTAAAGCAAATTTCATATTGGAATGAAGTCCAGGTATATGAACCTTTCCTTGCTTCATTTATTTCAGAACTTCTTTTATTTGGAGACATCTCCACCTTCATAAATACAGATTCTCTACTTCAGGCCATAAGATTTTATTTACAAAAAAAGACTTGCTTCTGCTAGGCAGGAGGTAGGCATTTTTAAAAATTTGTATATTTCTGAAGTGATTAAGATTTTTCCCCCTTTCTCCAGTCTAGGCTTTTTTTTTTTTTTTTTTTTTTTTGAGACAGAGTCTAACTCTGTTGCCCAGGCTAGAGTGCCATGACATCTGCTTAGCTCACAGCAACCTCAAACTCCTGGGCTCAAGCAATCCTTCTGCCTCAGCCTCCCGAGTAGCTGGGACTACTACAGGCATGCACCATCATGCCTGGCTAATTTTTTCTATATATTTTTAGTTGTTCTGGTAATTTCTTTCTATTTTTAGTAGAGACAGGGTCTCGCTCTTGCTCAGGCTGGTCTCGAACTCCTGATTTCGAGCGATCCTCCAGCCTCAGCTTGCCAGAGTATTAGGATTACAGGTGTGAGACACTGCGCCCGGCCTGTCTAGTCTTTCTTGTAGCCTATTTGAGGAAACCTGGTCAGCTGCTATCCCACGCTAAATATATGCATAAGACAGAAGACTGTCTCCCCTCCTTGGCACCTTCATAAGTAGAGAATTCTCTTTTTCTCTTAAAACCAAGACATTCTTATTTCACATTTTCAGGAGAGAAGACAGATCTTAACTTGGCAGGTTTTGTTGTTACAGATTTTTGTTGCTTCAGCCATACCTCAAAGATATTAAAGGTTCAGTTCCAGACCACTGCAATAAAGTGATTATCACAATGAAGCGAGTCACACAAATTTTTTGATTTCCAAGTACATATAAAAGTTATGTTTATACTACATTGTAGCCTATTAAGTGTGTAATACCATGATTTCTAAAAAAGTATGTTAATTAAAAAATACTTTATTAATAAAAAATGCTAGCAATTCTCTGAGCTATCAATGAGTCAGTCTTTTTGCTCGTTGGAGAATCTTGCTCTGATGTTGGTGGTTGCTGACTGATCAGAGTGGTGGTTGTAGAAGGTTGGAGTGGCTGTGGCAGTTTCTTAATGTAAGACAACAGTGAAGTTTGCCTCATCAATAGACTCTTCCTTTCATGAGCGATTTCTCTGTAGCATTCAATGTTTAATAACATGCTGCCCGTAGTAGAACTTTCAAAATTGGAGTCAAACCCTGCCAGATCAACTAAATTTATCTAATATTCAAAATCCTTTGTTGTAGTTTCAACAATGTTCATAGTATCTTCACTAGGAGTAGATTCCATCTCATCCATAAGAAACAACTCCTCATTCTTTAAAGTTTTATCATGAGATTACAGCAACTCAGTCACATCTTCAGGCTTCACTTCTAATTCTATCGCTGTTTCCACCACAACATTTTTTGAGATTAGGCACATGTATCTTCAGTTTTAACAAACAATTCCAGGTGATTTTAAGGGCAGGAGAATTGATCTCCTTAGAGGGAGAACAGGAACTGTATCTTTTAACATGCTTTGCTCGGAGCCCAGCACATCTCCAGTGCATGTGGATATTCAAAACTATAGCAATGAATTTAAGAGAAAGTTCAGTTGGTCTCTAGATAACAGGACCAATTGCAGCAGATGTTATTCTTATTAAAGAAAGTATTGGGTAAAGGCCACAGAATAAGCCTTTAAAGGAAAAATTTAATCCCTTATTTCTGAACAGTTGTCTTCTAAGATATCAATGTGGTTAATTTTTGGTTCTGCTTTGTATTATAATTTATAGGAGAAATTGGATTAAGACCTATTTCTAGTTTTATAGTATAGTTAGTGCCTTCATCTCAATTGTTTATCCTCCTTCCCCTAGATAACTCTGGGTTATGAAGTGGGCAGTGAACTGAGTGCTCTGTGTTTTGAAATTACCAACTGTTTTTTTTTTATTATTTCTTCTGAAATAACTAGACTTTGTAATGTGATTTTCATTATTCTCTTCTTCCTTCTCCCCCATCACAGGCGGCATGTTTTCTATCTTCAGCATCATTTACATGGTAGGTTTCCTCACAGCATGACCCAGTTGTCACCTGCAGACAGCCCTGGGGGGACTTTGAGTGACTTGCATCTTATTCCAGCTGGCCCCCAACTGTCTCAGGCAATGGAAGTGGATGGACTGAATGACTCAAGCAAGCAAGGCTATTCCCAAGAAACCAAACGCCTAAAGCGGACCCCAGCTGCAGACTCCCTAGGCCTAGAAATGGAGCACAGGTTCATTGATCAAGTGTTGTCCACTTGCCGGGACGTAGAACAAGCCAGGTTTGCCAATGCATACAGGAAATGGCTGGTTACTTTGAGTCAATGAAAGAGGTGGATTAGTCCTACAAAGTTCCCCTTTTAGTGCAATATTGCTTTCTTTTACATTGCATGAACTATTTACTATTATTGACTAACCATATTTTCTTCATCTTTAGGTTAAAAGTCCTTAGTAAATCTTTGATTTTATTTATTTTGTAAGAACTGGCATTCCTTTGGGGCTAAAATAATTGTATAGTTCTTTCCTGCTAAACAGTGAGTCTTAAATTTTCTTTTTAACTTCTCATTCTTTATATTTCTATAGATGAGGCTTCTCATTTGGTTCTCCTAATTGGTTTGCGCACACCTCCACTCACCTCAGTGCAATTGCTGCATATGCAAATTTTTTAAAAAATTAAAAATTTATGTTGTAATTCAGCTAAAGAACATTAATACAAATGCAGAATGACTTAATGTAATTGTTTGAGAATCAAATGGCTAGATGGATGGATATGTCAAAATACAAACCAATTCTCTTCTCTAGCGTGTCCTACTCAAGTTATAGACTAATATAACCAAAGTCCAGAAGTATCAGAATTTATATGAAAAAATACTTCCAATGTAATCCATTTTTTAAATGGTTATTTTAAAATAATTTAAGTGTTTATGTAATTGCAGTACTGAAAAATTATTTTTATTACTAGTTTTGATAGATTGTTTTTACCTCAAATTTGGTATATGCCAAAACACTTGTCAGCCCTTATAAAATTGATTTTTTTAAAAAACCTGGAATGCCATTTTTAGTTACTACTATTTCCCTTTTAAATTTACTTATGAAAAAATGAGAGAAATATACATAGAAAGTGTATCCATAAAAATCTTTCTCTTTAAAATTTTAAATTATTGAGAATATACTAGATAAACTACAAAATTATTTTAAAGTGACTATTAAAAAGTTTACTGGCAAAAGCCAGGGGGAAAGAATAGTTTTGAAGATTAGTTCTTCAGTCTTTATTTTAAAAACATAACACTTTGATACTGAACTTATCAGGGATGAGGTACCAAAGTATCCACATTATAGCTGTATCTTATCTTTTTAATAACAAGGGCTGAGTTTTTCAGGTTGGTGAGGTGGGGGTGGGGAAAGGGCCAAATAATGTCTACTTTCTTATTATATTTCCCCCTTTGTAAATGGTCTTTGTTTCTTCTTTCCACATACCTTCCTATTTATTTTGCCAATCCTTTCTCTATTTTTTGTCATTTTCAGTTTTGTATATTTTTCCTATCTTTCTTATTTCAGGGATGCATCCTGAAGATATTCTCCTCCCTATTTGCAATAATTTCATACCCCATCTAAAAACATACACACACCAGGAAAATATGAACAAGAGCTGCCCCTCTAAAAGTTCCTCTAATGATGTATGCTGTCTGTTGTTCTGTGTGTGTGCAGAATGTAATAGTGGCAGAAATAAATGTGACTGCCATGCTTTCCCTGTTCTCCTTTTTACTTGCTAGGTAATCTGTAAGGTGGGGAGAAAGACGTAGGGAAAGGCAAACCTTTTCTATGTCACTATTTTGGAAAGCCTGGACTTGAGTTAGGTGAATTGTCATAAGGAGGAAGGAGGATGAGGTCCTTTACTTGGGCATCTTGGTTTTGTTGAGTGGCAGACTGTTGAACTGAGTGAGATTTAAAGAACACCAAAAATACTGTCTAGGTTGGCCCTAGTAAACAGAACTTGCCCTTCTCTCTTGGGGTGAAGAGATTACCCTTTTATAACTTTTATAATATTTAGGTGAGAAAATAATTGCCATTATGAACATAATTCCATGTCCCTTTGTGTACAATGCATATTTTGAATCAAATACCTCAAGGTCTACTTAGACCTCTATGAATAAAACCATTAGTTAATGACTTTTAGCTCCTGCGGAAGTTGATGGGAAACTACACAAAGAAGACATGGGGAGAGTCAACTCATTCCACTAATACATGTTGCCAAATTCTGGCCTCGCTCAGTATTACCTTTTTTCCAAGCATCATTTTTAGTATCCTAGGTGATGAGTTTGCTTATACTTTGATATGAGAAAGTATCCGTGCATGAGTATAGACAATACCCTGTGAATTAGCTACATTTTCATAGAGCTCCATGTCTTTTTATACCTTCCGCTGAGTATCTTGCCCATCTTTGGTGTTAACTATCTTCGTATGTTCTAAGGCTTTTAACCTACCCCTTTCTTAAGCCATGCAGTCCTGTAATATATCCTGGTCTCTTGTCTTCCTAATAAAGTTTTAAGTAGGGAGTGAAAATACAAATATCCAAAGGATACTGTTAGTACGTGACTTTTGTGTGCTACTTTATTTCTAAAATTTGCATTTTTCAAGTGTTCATTTACAGAAAACCCCAGCATTGTCCTGTATTGTTAAGTTTTTGTTCCTAAGTAGTCAACATTTAAATTCATAGGCATGATAATATTTTTGACTGAGCTCATGCAGTGGAAAGGCTTTGTCTATTTTCAGGGGCTTGTTAGTCTTCACTTATTTTTCTATAAATACCTAAAAGGAAAAGATGGTTTAAATTAAAACACATTTCACTAAACTTTCACTGGAAGAATAGCAAGTCATTGTACCATCCTGTGGATTAATACTACTATTGACAAGCAAAAAACAGTAAGATCTCTAACTATCTCCACCACCAGCCTTGTCCCACCTTTTTTTTAGTATACCTATTTTGGTAATATGGTGTTTCCAGATTCTACTTGTGCCTTGCAAATTGTGAGGACTCATTAAATATTTATTAAGTTAATGAATGATTAACTGTTTGAAGAAGAGAAAGATTGGTCGTGAGTGATAGGTAGAGTGAGTGATGATTGAGAAATTAATGGATTAGTGCAATGGATTGTGAATGAATGATGCTTTCTAGCTTCATAATATTTGTGGAGAGCTATTACATTTAGAATAAGTTCCTTTAGATTTTTTTTCTTCATTTAATTACCTTTGTTTAAGCTTGCCAAATCTCGGCCAAGACACGCAGCTCTATAATTATCAATTAACTGTACTTTAATGTATATTAAAAATCCATAGAGCTAATGGAACCCACTTGCATTAAGAACACTACTTTCTGTTCATTTATGATATTAGAGAACAGATCTTACATACAGAGCCAGCAAGAGCCACTTTTGGTCATCTGAAGAAATTCTTTGATTTCAGTGACTTGTTGATCTGTATGCATGGATAGTCATTTTGTGCTTCTCCTTTTTGTCTCCAGCGTGAACTATGGATCTTTCAGATATTTCTTAAACCTGTATGACTCCTTTTTTTTAAGCTTAAGCATTTGATACATATTGGTATCCTCTTTTTCTTTCCTAGATTTTACATTTTGTTACCTCTTTAGAAACTCTGGGCCCATACCTTCAATTATATTTCTTATTCCTATGGTATGTATGTAATTTAAATTAAAGGCTTCCTTAATTAGGAATAGGATTAAATGTGTACAGGTTATCACTAAAAGCCACTTAAGTCTTCAAATAAGGACTTATGTGATATGGAAACAAAAGGTTTTTTTTTTTTATTTTTATGCAGCAGTTTGTAGGAAAGCGTATATGATAGACTTTGTCATTTAAATATGTTGATATGTTCATGTCATGCCAATTTACGCATATTGGGTCACGCAGACATGTGTCTGTGTGTATGTGTGAAAAGAACTTTTAATTGTGGTGAGCAAATTGTCTAATTTTTTCTTATATAGCACAGATGGTATCTGATTAGAAGTGCAACTACCACCTACTACTGTACAACATCTCTACCTTTGTCCCCCTGAACTATAGAAGATAAAGATTTAGTTGTAAAAGGAAGTAACATATGATCCTTTTTTTTTTTTGCAAAAAGCCATTTTAAGCTTACTGATAATTTGTTACTAGAAAGATATGTTTTGAAACTTTTAAGATATTTAAAGTATGTGAGAAATTTTGAACCGCGTTATAACTGAACCTTTTGTCTTTTGAATAAATTTCTCAAATAGAACTATGCTGTGCAAACCCTAGCACTTTATGTGCTACTACCTCCCCGCATTTAGGTGTGCTCTGTAGTGAGCTTCTATTTAATGGAGAAGTGTGTGGAGGCACTGGAAAGTTTAGGCAAATTCAGTGTCATGAAGGTAATGAGCAAGAAAAATCAAACCCAAGAATTCTACTTACTGTTACCCAATATCTTTTAAGAAATAACTATACACACTGTGTTAATTCGAGTGCCTTTCTTACTTTTGGGGGGAGCAAGATTATATTTAAACTGTAATGTTTGAGTAGAAAACAGAAGATGGAAGTTTTATCAAACAGTTGTTGATTGTGGCCCATTGTTTTTTTATTCCTGTTCCTAGGCATGGTCCCATGAGGTGTTTTATCCTTCGGTGAGATACTGATATTAATATAAGAAGGCAGGATGCTTTGATTTATATTTCATTAGTTATCATTTTTAAGCACCCACCAAGAATTAGTTCTTCTTCTCTGACAACTAACATTTTGTGGGTTGGAAAGCATCCCACTTACAGGGCAATGTGTGTACAATTAAAGATCAGCCTGAAACCTGTGTTCAAAGGTAAACAGTAGCATTCCACCCTAAAATAAAGGCCAGATAATTGTCCTAAATGAGTCATTTGCCTTACTTTAAGGACCTTCCTTCCCTTCCAAATCAGGCCTTTCAATTATAATATAATTGAAAGTGGGAAAAATAAGAATTATTTTCTTTTTTAGCTATTGGAGAAAAAGAAGTAAATACTGAAATAAAAATTTAAATGTGTTATTTTATATATTTGTGTATGGAGAGGAGAGAGACAAGAATTGCATACTTCCAGACAGCAAGTAATTATTCATTGTAATTTCATAAAAACATATAACTAAAGATTCCAAAGTGCTTTACAGAGAACTATTGAATAATATGTTCCTAACGGGCACCAATATGCCATATTCATGGTGGAGACAGAAAACCAGTGTGTCAGCTGTGGATCTGTGGTGGGAAGGGAAACCTCAGGCTCCCAACTTTGACTTCTCTACTCTCACCAGGCCATGTTAACACTGTTTTAACAAACTCTTTGCTAAAAAAAAATATAAGGCAGTAGCTTAGTCTGCTGATGAAACTTTGTGCTTCCAAGATTATTAGCTATACATAGTTTATGCTTTCTGGACAATAATGTGGTCCACAAAGCTAACCCTGACATTTCTTTTATTAGTCTGTTGTTATTCCTCAGGGTGTAGAAGATTTAGTAAATTTAGGACAAAATTTTATATGCAGTGGCAAAAAAGAAAAGGCAAAATATGCTAACTATATTATTAGCTCTTAAAATTTTAGTATAGATAGTATTTTTTATAAACCACCAGTAGTGCAGTAGCTAATAGATGCTCTGGACTGCCTCGTTGTTTATCTCGCTGCTTCGGTTCCTGGGGCCCTATTATCAACGTTCTTTTATATGTGTCTTCTGTAGAAATTATTTCTGTATTATATTTCCATGTTTGGCAGAGGTGGGGATGATTGTATTTTGTTTTAGTTGACATCATTCTCAATTTTTAGAAATATTATACTATTGAGGAAAATGATTCCCATTGTTTTTCAAGTTGACAATTATTTTGCTTCCTAAGACCCGAGTTTTTTGAGAGTGTTCTATGTGCAGACACCATATATATTCAATGCATTGCATAATCCCCTGCATCTTATAGGAATTCACCTAGACATAATGGATAAAGGCTCAAAAGGTAAAACTGGCTTATTCGCTCTCATCATCATTATCCACATTCTCAGCTTTGAGATAAGTCTAACATTTTGCATAAAATACAGAAGTTCAAATGTACAAGGCAAAGATACACAATTGCTTAACATTGCAAGTGAAATTTACAAAGGATTTTTATTTTCATATTTGCTAAAAATGTTGCTGTTTATGGCAGTTTTTGTTATTAGGCCAACCCCCTCCAGCAAAGTTGGAAACCTAACACAAGTGCCCATTTGCCTCAATTAACCAGCTATTTGTGTAAACTGTTTATATTAAGTCTTTGGTGGTTTAAAAACCATGACATTCTGGCTTTTCTTCTGTACCTTTAGAGAATCAGCCTTAATTTTATGTATGGCAATCACTTTCCTCAAAGTACTATGCAGCATAGTTTAGTTGTTTATCTTTATAAGGTAATGGGTAATAAATTTGAAGGTTTTCTTAATGTCATAGGGATATACAATTTTATACATCCACAAGCTGATTCAAACAGCATTCTGTTAGAAATGCTCGTATATTATCCTCTTTTACCAATATCATCTTTCATTTGGAGCAGGTATTTTTTCTTATTGGTTGAAGAATGGTTGTAGACTGAGTGCAGTCATAGTAGGTGCTCAATAAATACTTAGTCAATGATTGATCTAACATCACACTAACAGCTTTCAGAAAGACTGCTGTCATCTTTTCACTGAGGAGTATATTTGTAGAGTAATATATGTATGAAATTAAAAATATATGACATGAATTTTTAGGCTTATTTAGGCAGGAGTTAGTAACATGTAACAAAAATATTTATGTAGAACGTGGTCTGAAGATAGGAGATGTGAAAAGTTTAAGTAGTATCTTGTGCAAGGCACATTAATAAAGGTGATTAAATGTCTTAATAGGCGGCTGAACTCTGGAGAGAAGTACTGTAGTCTTTTGCAATCAGTTTCTGTATTAGTATATCCAGTACCATCTGGTTTAGTTAGGTTCTTTTTATTTCTCCCTAAATCTTACATGTTTTCCCTTATCTTAAAAGTGGTAACAGTAAAATATGAAGTTACATTAAATGACTTCTACTTGTTTTCTCAGTACATCTTTGACATGAGGGAGAAGTTCTTATGAATGATATATATAGTAGTTTCAGCATCAGTTAAGTGGCTTTCAGAGCATTTTTGATGGAGTTTACCTAAAGTAAAAAGATAAAATGGTTTTAAGAAACACAAACATTCCTACCTGAGCTGTGAGGAACAGAGTATGTAGTACAACTAGGCATTTGCCTCCTGGCGAGGTTCTTGATGCATGACTGTGATGCTGGCTGCTGACTGAGGTGAACACTCAGTATTGTATTTTGGTGTATATTGTTCCTAGGAGAATAAGGGAATGTGTACTAGATTAACTTACTGTTTTTGAGTTGGAAAAAATAAAAGATGAGGTATTATAAGTATGCCAAATATTTATATACTCTACTATAAGAGCTAAAAACATGGACGCGGAGAAAAAGATAAAAGGTCAGTAATGGTTTTTTTAATCGCTTCTAATTTTTTTTTTTAACTCAAGTTTCTGGGCCACTAGTCAGTTGCTTAATTTAACACAGAGAGACTTTAAAGTTAAGGAAAAGTTCTCAGTTACTATATTCTGCTATTAGAATTCATCATGCCTGTTAATTTGACATTGCTTGAAGATTTAAGTAAGTTGCCATCAATATTGTTTTAAAGATTTTCTTGTAGTTTATGTTTAAATGGACAAGTTACATATATGATTATTGGTGCAAGGTCGGATCCTGGGCTAATTTTAAAGATAAGCTTAGCTAACTAGTTTTACTGAAGGTACTAATTGTCTGATTGCACTGTTGTGTTTCTTAATCTTTCCCCCCCACCCCCCCGCATAGCAGTCTGCATTGAAGTTCTTTTATTTCTTACCACATACTAATTGACATTTTTTTAAGGATTAACTATTTTGTGAATTCTTTTTACACTTAAAATGTATACCTTGCAGAGGGATAAGAATAAATTTTACAGTAAGTTATGTGCAGAATGTACTTACGGTGTCCTGGGAGTTAGTACCTCAGAGTGCTTACAGTATGGTGGTAAATTTTAAGGCTAATATAATGACTATATAGATGATCTATATACATACTGTTCAATAGAAATTGTAATGTGAATGAACCACAAAGTAATTTTTAATTTTCTAGTAGCCACATTAACATTAAAAAAAGAAACAGGTGAAATTAGCAATAATGATATATTTTATCTAACCCAATATATTAAGAATATTATTTCAACATGTAATCAACATAAAAAATTATTAACAATACATCTTACCTTCTTTTTTCCCCCATAGTAAGTCTTGAAAATTTCTGTGTATTTTGCGCTCACAGGACATCTCTCAGTTCTGACTGGCCAAATTTTAAGTGCTCAATAGCCACGTGTTGCTAAGGGCTACTATATTGGACAGTACAGATTCATAGAGTGACTTTGTTTTAAATTCAGAGATGATGGTGTAGGCATGAAATTATGGTACTTTAAAAATTATTTAGAATATTTAGAAAAGCATCTAGTAGATTACCTACTTTCCTTCATCTTCATTTTAAATATGCACTAGAGATAGGATCAACCCATTTCAATTTGCCAAACATTATTTAAGGAGGAAGAAATTCCATGCCGTGTAAAATACCATGATATGCTGATTATAACAATACATTATTAGCAGCACATTTTTCAGTTGTGTTCACTAAATTCTGTCCTGTTTCCTCAAAATAATAGCTTAAATTGCATGTTAATTGTATATCTTACCTATTTTTATATTAATTCTTACAATATAATAATGTATATTAACAAACAGCCCTAGGATTCTAATCTTCCTATGCAGCTGTCTTCCAGTACTGATCGGTACTTTATTAAATTGTGATAAGTGGCAGAAAAGTAGAATGAAATGTTCTTCTTTCCATTAGATATGTTTTTATAATATCATGTGACCATGTACCAAGCCAGCTATAAATTATTGTATTTCTGTAGAATATGGAAAATAGCATCTGTCTTATCTTTGCTAAATGTTTGCAATTTCTAAGTAAACTTTTCATCTCCTAAAATGAGTGTTAAGTGTGATTTTATTTGTGCTTGTGGTGGTAGTTTAGACTCAACTGCAGTCTACCAAGCTGTTCTTTTTATTTGTTTTGATGGGGGGGAGAGTGGATATGAGCTGTTGTCTAAGTGAAACCAATAATTTTGTTACCTACATTTGTAGAAGTAATAAAAAATGTCACTGTGTCTAGGGCATAAAAAGTGTCAAAAACAAATTAGAGAAATTATTGCAGTTGTCTTCAAATTGTGTTAACAGTGAGTTATTGACTTATGAAAGTTATTGTGACTTGAGATGCTTTTCCCATATATTTCAAATGAAGATAGAGAACAGGGAATTACTCAGTTATTCTAACATAACATCCCATATTTTCTCAATCCTGAGTCTTCTGTATGTTAAAAGTCAAATATAGCACAGTTGCTTACACAGTATAATACACAGATAGACTTTGAAAAATATTTGATGAACTAGATACTTTCTTACTCAGATTTTAAATATTTAAAAAGTGCTTTATGGGAAAGTCTTTTATTATTTTGTCCCAAGACTATTTAGGGTGATATTTTAAATAATGCATTAGGACACAGAATATGGAATTTATTTTGCATCATGTTGAAGTACCACAATGTTTAAAATTGCAGTAATGGGCCAGGTGCGGTGGCTCACGCCTGTAATCCTAGCACTCTGGGAGGCTGAGGCAGGCGAATTGCTCCAGGTCAGGAGTTCGAAACCAGCCTGAGCGAGACCCCATCTCTACTATAAATAGAAAGAAATTAATTGACCAACAAATATATATAGAAAAAATTAGCCAGGCATGGTGGTGTATGCCTGTAGTCCTAGCTGCTCAGGAGGCTGAGGCAGAAGGATTGCTTGAGCCCAGGAGTTGGAGGTTGCTGTGAGCTAGGCTGACACCACGGCACTCAATCTAGCCTGGGCAACAAAGTGAGACTCTGTCTCAAAAATAAATAAATAAATAAAATTGCAGTAATGGTTATGCACTGATACGCTAGGAAAGGAAACTAAAGACAGTCTCAAATTGAATTAATAAGCAAATTATATAAGAAATTTAACAAAAATCTATATTAGCAGAGTGCTTCCCTGGGAAATTGTTTTGCTAATAGCATGCTTCTTAAAATGGAAGATTAACAATAATAATAGATACAGAGGTGATACACCAACCAATTAAATTTATTAAATATGATAACCCTTTTGTCATTGGCTACATTTAGCAGATATCACCATTTTCCTCATGTTGGAAGCATTTAAAAGAAGAGGAAAGGGTATTTTTGAAAAGATAGCATACCTCCTGTCTGCTAGTAACTCACTTCCAAGTGGCCTTATTGAGCATCAACTTTGTTACACTGTGCCATTTTATGAGAAATATAGTATTGTTATATGTGTCTTGTGTTACAATAGAAGTGGAAGGGCTGCTTTCCTTTCTACCTGGGCTTTAACAAAAAGCAATAATTTACAGTGTCCTATATTTCACAGAAAGATTCTGTGTAATCATGGCTGCCAGGATTCTGATTCCTTTACTTCTTAATGATGTGAGCAACAGACAGAATATTTCTGAAATCTTTTAGTATTGTAATACTCTGAAGATATCCAAATATCTCTTGTGTTAAGTTCGTCATACATCCCTCATGATCATTACAGCATGATTAATGAAAGGTTTGCTTTCTGTGTAAGGAAGCTAACTGAGCTGAAATGGCCCTCTGTCATGTTATTTTTATGTTCTTAATTTTTTAAATTGTAAGTGATCTCATCAGACATTGTTGAGATAATACTGGAAGGTAGGTGAATAAATGGGATTGGTTTTATTTTCAGGTAAAATGTATAGTCTTATCATCTCCCAAGGTCCCTTGGAGCAAAAATAATCACCAGTTAGCTCTTGTTTATAACTGAGGACAGATCTAATTAGTGTCTTTGGTTTGATATGAGTCTTAACAGCAGTTATTTTTTAAAAAATCAAAGCATCTTGTGTAGCATTTATTATAGTACAAAATCATAAACAATTTCATCTTGCAAGAGTAGATTGAGTAAATTGGTGCTTTCGTACAGTGGAATATGCACCCATAAAAACAGAAGAATTATTAACATAAAGGAATCTCATAATTTCAATTTTTTTAGAGTAGGATATAAAGCAGTATATAAAGTAAGATTCTCATTTTATTTAAAAAAAGTTTTAAATCCCATTTCTAATCATGGCAGGACCAACTCTTCTTTTGGACCCACCTAAAAATGTTGGAAAAAAATATTAAAATTTTCCTTAAAGCCAAATATATAAAAAGTCCACACCATACTTAAACTGAAGAACACCAATAGAAAAAGAGTCTTAAAAGGAGGTGAAGATAAAAAATTAAACTCATAGTTCACTTCTCAACAGTGACATTGAAAGGAGACAGTAGGATTGATAAATTCAGTGTGCTGGAATCATGTAATTGCTAATCTAGAATTATAAATACAGAAAAAATTCTTGAGGATAAAAAACATTCCATGTGACTATTCATATAAAGTTTTTTAAAAAATCAGATTTATCACTTATTTTTTTAAAGCAAGCAAGAAAATTATTATAAAGGTCCGGATAGTGGTTGCATCTAGTTGGAGAAGAATGAAACCATGACCAAGGACAGGAACAAGATGAGGAACTTAGGGGATGCTGACAGGGTCTGTTTTTTTGACCGGGCCGGGGTACCTGTTTTATTTATGTGCACTTTTCTTGTATTCACAACAAAAGAAAAATATTGAAAACTTAAGGTATAAATTCATTTTTAAAAATTAAGGTACCATATTCATGACTAGACCATATATAAAACATTCTTCCCAAGTTGAACAAGACTATCTCAGAATTCCAGTGGGTTTTTTCAAACAAATTGACAAGCTGCTTTCAAATGTATAAGGAACTGAAAAGGATTTAAAATAAAAAAGGCAATATTGATAAAAGTGACTTGCTATAAAGCTACAGTAATCAAGTCTGTGATTTTGGCATAAGAGTAGACAAATCTGGAGCAGAGTCCAGAGATAGTCCTACACACATACTGTAAATTGATTTTTGATCAAGACACAAAGTCTTCAATGGGGAAAGCTTAAACAGTACTGGTACCTACCATTCAATAGGTTTTCCATATGGAAAAAGCCTAAATCCTTAAGTCACATAATACAAAAATCAATTCACATGAATCATAGAGGAACACTAAGTAAGAATCCACAAAACCACTAGAAAATATGACCTAGAGATAGACCAAGATTTTATTGGACAGGACACGAAAAAGTAAGGACATGAATAGAAAAAAATCAAATCTAGAAAGATAGGACACACGTGTAGGGCTATGCACATGATCAAAACAACCTGAGAAATATTTTGATTACTAATTATATTTATTATAGGTCTATTTGGATTTCTGATTATTCTTGAGTCAGTTTTAGTAGTTAGGAATTCATTCATTTATATATAATCTCACCTTTCACTGACTTTTAGGCTCTACACAAGCAGGAAGTAAAGGCTAAGGAGGAGTTGGAAAACTACCTGGATGAGTATGGATGTCATGCCCTAACATGCACAGAGCTCCTCAACAATAACTGGAAGATTTATTCTTTTAAGGAAATATCTGTCTCAATCATTAACTGACCACTATGCTATTGAGTAGAGACTTCAGTGGCCATCTGCAACAAAAAATATGGACTTTTCAAAATTGGTTCAGAAAAGTCACTAAGCAACAACTACAACAAAGAGCAATAAACCCAGGAATAGTGGAGAATCTGATTTATAAGACATGGAAAGAAACAAAGTATGGCCAAACCCAGGAATAAAAGCAATCAATAGAAATGGTCTCTGAGAACAATCGGATGTTAGACTTACAAGGTAAAGACTTTAAATCAGCTATGTTAAATATGTTCAAAGAACTAAAAATATGAGAACTATGCCTCATCAAATAGAGAATATCAAGAAAGATATTTTAAAAGAAATGAAATAGAAATTCTGAAAAAGCACACTGAATAATTATTGTATTAAAAAGTGAACTAGGCCGGGCGTGCTGGCTCACGCCTGTAATCCTAGCACTCTGGGAGGCCGAGGTGGGCGGATTGCTCGAGGTCAGGAGTTCGAAACCAGCCTGAGCAAGAGCGAGACCCCATCTCTACTATAAATAGAAAGAAATTAATTGGCCAACTAGTATATATATATATATATACAAAAAAAAAATTAGTCGGGCATGGTGGCGCATGCCTGTAGTCCCAGCTACTTGGGAGGCTGAGGCAGCAGGATTGCTTGAGCCCAGGAGATTGAGGTTGCTGTGAGCTAGGCTGACGCCATGGCACTCACTCTAGCCAGGGCAACAAAGCGAGACTCTGTCTCCAAAAAAAAAAAAAAAAAAAAAAAAAGTGAACTAAAGGGGTTCAATGCAGATTTGAGTAGAAAGAAGAAAGAATCAGTGATCTTGAAGACAGGTCAATTGACAACCAATGGACTAAGGGGCAGAAAGAAAAAAGAATGATAAAACAAAAGATCCTCGGGGCCCTTGGGACACCATCAAGCCAACCAACACACACATTATAGGAGTCACAGTAGGAGAAAAGTTCAGAAAAAACATTTGAAGATATAGTGGCTGTAAACATCCTAAATTTGATGAAAGATATGAATCTACAAATCCAAGAAATGCAACAAATTCAGAATAAGATATATGCAGAGAGACCTACAGAAAAACACATAATCAAATTGTTAAAACCAAGAACAAAGAAAATCTTGAAAACAGCAGAGAGAAGTAATTCATCATATGTAGGGATCCTCAATAAGATTAACAACCAATTTCTCATTAGAAACTATGGAAGCCAGTCTCGGTGCTGTGGCTCACAACTGTAGTCCTGGCAATCTGGGAGGCCAAGGTGGGAGGATTGCTTGAGCTCAAGAGTTTGAGACCAGCCTGAGCAAGAGCAAGACTACATCTCTGCTAAAAATAGAAAAATTAGCCAGACATTATGGTACACACATAGTCCCAGCTACGTGAGAGGCCAAGGTGGCAGGATCGCTTGGACCCAGGAGTTTGAGGTTGCAGTGAGCTATGATGATGTCACTGCACTCTGCCCAGGGTGACAGAGCAAGACTCTGTCTCAAAAGGAAAAAAAAAACTATGGAAGCCAGAATGCAGTGATAGACATGTTCAAAGTGCTAAAGGAAAAAAAATCTTATCAACCAGGAAGTCTATATGTGGGAAAATTACCCTTCAAAAATGAAAGAGAAATTAATACATTCCAAGATAAATAAAAACAGTTTTTTACTAGCTGACCTACCCTAAAAAATACTAGAAGGAATTCTTCAGACTGAAATGAAAAGGCACTGGAGTAACTCAAATTAACATAAAGAAGTGCCAGTAAAAGTAACTGCATAGTTAAATATAAAAGACACTATAGGTGCGTTTTTGTTTGTAACTCCCTTTATTTCCTAATTCAAAAGACAACTACATGTTGCAATAATTATAAATGTACATTAATAGGCACACACTGTATAAAGATATAGGTTGTGACAATAACACCATAAATAGGGTGGGGAACAGAAATATAAAGGAGCAAAATTTTTGTATAGTATTAAAACTAAGCTGGTATTAATTTAAGCTAGATTGTCATACATTAAGATGCTAAGAGTATTCCCCAGGCCAGCTACTAAGAAAATAAAAATAGATAGTAAAAGAAAAAAACAAGGGAATTAAAATTGTACTCTAGAAAATATCTAAAAAAGCAGGCAGTTATAGAATCATTGAGGAACAAAAAAGACATACAGGAAACAACAAAATGAAATAAATTCTACTTTATCAGTAATTACATTAAATGTAAATGGATTAAATTCTCCAAGGAAAAGGCAGAGATTGGGAGAATGTATTTTTAAAAATGGTTCAACTATATGCTTTCTTCAAGACACACACGTCAGATTCAAAGACAGGTAAAATAGGTTGAAAGTAAAATGATGGTTCATGACCAGCCTAAGCAACATAGCAAGAACCTATCTCTAAAAAAAAAAAAAAATAGAAATAATTAGCTGGGCATGGTGACACATGCCTGTGGTCCCCCCAGCTACTCAGGAGGCTGAGGCAGGAGGATCCCTTGAGCCTAGGAGTTTGAGATTGCAGTGAGCTATGATGATGCCACTGCACTCTAACTGGTTTAAGGGTGGGTAAAATAATGGAAGAAGTTATACCATGCAAACTCTAATCAAGAGCTACAGTGGCTACACTAATCTCAGACAAGATAGACTTCAAGACAAAAGTGTTTCTAAGACAAAGAAGGACATTTTCTGATGATAAAGTGTCAATCCATGAAGAAGACATAGCAATTTTAAACATAGGCACATAACACCCCCAAATATATGAAGCAAAACTGATAGAATTGACAAGAGAAATATCAACAACATTCCACATTCAATAATAGAACAACTAAACAGAAGATCAGGAAGGAAATAGAAGTCTTTAGCTATACTATAAACTGACTAAATCTAACAAACATCTGTAGAACATTTCACCCAACAACATAGTCTTCTCAAGGACACATGAGACATTCTCCATTACAATCCATATGTTAAGCCATAAAACAAATCTTAATGTATTTTAAAGCATTCAAATAATATAAAGTATATTATCTGACCACATGAAATTAATTAGAAAACAATACCAGGAAGAAATTTGAGGAACTAACAAATATGTGGCAATTTAGCAACACACTCATAAATAACTGAGGAATCAGACAAAATCGCAAGGAAAAATTTTAAAATACTTAGAGGTGAATGAAAACAAAATATACCAAAGCCAAACTTGTGGCATGTAGCAAAAGCAGTGCCCAAAGGAAAATGTTTAGCTATAAATGCCTACATTTAAAAAGAAGGAAGACCTCATATTAATATCCTAAATTTCCACCCTACTAAACAGAAAATTGAGTAAATGAAACCCAAAACAAGCAGGAGGGAGAAAATAATAAAGATGATAGTGGAAATAAATAAAATAGAGAATAGAAAAAACAATGCAGGAAAATGCAATCAAAAGTTGGTTCTTTGAAAAAAACAAGACTCAAATTACAGATCTCATGAATGAAATGGGAGACGTTACTACCAACATTACAGAAGTAAAAAGGGTCATAAGGAATATGTAGACAACAACTTAAATAACCTAGATGAAAGGGAAAGATTCCTTAAAAGATACACACACAAACTCCTGAAACTGACTCAAGAAGAACTAGAAAATCTAAATAGACCTATAATAAATAAAAAGATTGAATTAGTAAGCAAAACATTTCCCACAAAAGTCAAGTACCAGATGACTTTACTAGTGATTCTACCAAATGTTTAAGAAAGAGTTAACACCAATCCTTTACGGAATATTCCAAACATAGAAGAAGGAACACTTCCTGAGAGGCTAGAATTATCTTGATACCAAAATCAGACAAATATATCTCAGGAAAAGAAAATCAAATCCATATCCCTTATGAATGTAGACACAAAAAAAATGCTCAAAAAGGTACAAGCAAACTGAATTCAGCACTATATAAAAAAGAATAGACACTATGACTAAATGGGTTTATCCTAAGAATTCAAGGTTGGTTCAACATACAAAAATCTAATGTAGTACAACCACATTAATATAATAAAGGAGACAGGAGGAGAATCACATGATCATCTCAACAGATGCAGAAAAAATACTTGACAAAATACGAAACCTTTTCTTGATTAAAAAAAAAAGTCAAACTAGGACTAGAAGGGAACTTCCTCAGACTGATACATGAAAACCCCACAGTCAACATACTTAATAGTGAAAGACTGAAATCTTTCCCCCTTAGGTCAGGAACAATACATGATATCTGCTCTTACCACTTCTATTCAACATTGTGCTAGAGTTTCTAGCCAGAGCAGTTAGTCAAGAAAAAGAAATAAAAGGCTTCCAAATTGGAAAGAAATAAGTAAAATTATATCTGTTTGCAGATGAAATTATATTCTATACAGAAAATCCCAAGGAACCCACTAAAAAACAGTACTAAAAAACTTTCAGCAAGATTGCAGGATACAAATCATTTGTGTTTTTATACACTTGCAATGAACAATCTATAAGTAAAATGAAGAAAACAATTCCATTCACAATAGCATCAAAATAAATAAAACATTTAGGAATAAATTTAACAACAAAAATTATACTCTGAACACTGCAAAGCACTGTTGAAAGAAATTAAAGAAAATCTAAATAAATAGAAAACCATACCATGTTCATGGATTGGAAGACTTAACATTGTTAAGATGGCAGTACTCCCCAAACTAATCTACACATTCAGCACAATCTTTATCAGAATCTTAGCTGACTTTTTTTAGAAATTGCTAAGTTGATTATAAAATTTATATATAATTGGATAGGACCAAGAATAGCCAAAACAAATCCTTAAAAAGATGAAAGTAGGAGGACTCACACTTCCCAATTCCAAAACCTACTATAAAGCTGTATTAATAAAGATGTTATGGTACTGGAATAAGGACAGACATATAGATCAATGAAGTGGAACTGAGTGTCCAAAAATAAACCCAAACTTCTCTGATCAATTGATTTCTGACAAGGGTGCCAAGATTATCCAATGAGGAAAACAGTTTTTTCAACAAATGATTCTAAAACAAATATAATAGATATCTATATGCAAAAGAGTTAATATAGATCTTTACTTCAAATTGTACACAAAAATTAACTAAAAAAGGATTAAAAACCTAAATGTAAGAAAACTATAAAACTCTTACAAGAAAACAGGTGTAAATTTTTATGGCCTTTGTATTCGGCAAAGGTTTATTAGTTATGACACCAAAATCATAAGTAACAAAAGAAAAAATAGGTAATTTGATTTCTTCAATATTAAAAACTTTTATACCTAAAAGGACACTATCAAGAAAGTAGAAAGAAAACCCTCAGAATAGGAGAAAATATTTTCAAAGTATATATATACAGAGCTTCTATGACTGAACAATTAATATCAAAAATACCATAAAACTGGGCAAAGGATTTGAATAGGCATTTATCCACAGAAAATGTATAAATGTCCAATAAGCACATGAAAAAATGGTCAACACTAATAGTCATTAAGGAAATGCAAATCAAAACCACACTGAAATACTACTTAACATCCATTAGGATGGCTATAATTTAAAATCAGACAAAAAACTAAGTATCAGCTAGGATGTAGAATTATGGGAAACTTTACCTTTCTATTCTATGCTCCCTATGATGTTTATGTGCTTAAATGATCATATATTCAAGTAATTTTAAAAATATTTCTATTTTTGAAGATAGAATAAAAGGAAAGACTCATACCAATTGAGGGACTCAAACCAATTAAAAACTGATATATTTGGTCACTTGAAAAATTACATAGTGTTCTATCACCAAATGAGATTACAAATGGCTATTATGTATCCAAATTAGATATCACAGAGACAGGTGAACATTGTGGCTAGACAGAGGAACCAAATTACAAGTTCAAAATATAGGTAGAAATAAACACACTTTGGAATTTTATTCAGTTGCTTAGGTCTATACCAAAGTAGGTAAAGGAGTATAAATAAATATGTGTCAAAACTGAAGTAACATATCAGAGGGGAAAAATCTAAATCAAAGTATTGTGATCACTAAGGCTTGAGCAATTGGCCTTAGACTTCAGCAATATCCCCAGCACCAGTCCAGCCCCTGCATCTCTAATCATCAGACCAGTATTCACAGACCCAATCTCTAGGTTGGCCCATTTGGATACAAGCTCCAGGCCTGCCCAGCACCAGGCCAGCCCTGATGGCCCCAAGATCCAGGTCTTCCCCAGATTCCAGATGAGCCCAGAGCCAGGACAGCCTTCACAGCCTCAGGCTTTAGGTACCCAAGTGCCAGATCAGCACCTCTGGCCTCAGGCAGCAGGCTGGTACCAGCGCACATGGGTTCAGGCCTGCCCAGTGCTAAGCCATTACCTGCAGTCCTACCTTCCAGACCATCCCTTACAACCCCATGCTCCAACAGATCCAGGGACCAGACCCAGCCCAGTAAATCCAAGCACTGGGATGACCCCACAGAACCAGGCTCCAGGTCTGCCCCTATGGACTCAGATTCGAGGCTGGCCCTCATGGACCTAGACTTCAGGCCAGCACCTCCACACCCAGCCTCTAGGCCACCTTTAGGGAACCAGGCACCATGCCTGCCCACTAGACCAGCCATAAAGAAATAAAGAAATGTTTAAACATAAAGAAATGTTTAAAGGAATCCTACATCTGGAAGCAAAAAGATGAAATCTACAATTGTAAAATCTACAATTGTAAAACAGACAATGTATAAAACTCACTGTTAGAGCAGACACAAATGAGAAAGAGAAAAGACTGAAATGTTAACAGTACAGAAAAGTATCACTACAAAAAACCACCAAACTGCAATAATAAATAATAAGGAGGAAAGGAACAAAGGATATACACAACAATCAGAAAACACTAAGTTGAAAGGAATAAGTCTGCACCTATCAATAATAATCTTGAAAGTAAACAGATTAAATTCCTCACTTAAAGATATAGAATGGGCCCCGGGCGTGGCAGCTCATGCCTGTAATCCTAGCACTCTGGGAAGCTAAGGCGGGTGGATCGCTCAAGGTCAGAAGTTCGAAACCAGCCTGAGCAACACCCTCTCTCTACTAAAAATAGAAAGAAATTAATTGGCATAAAAAAAACTATATATATACACACATATATATACACATATATATACATATATATACGTATATATATACATATATATGTATATATATATATATATATATATATATATATAGCCGGGCATGGTGGCACACGCCTGTAGTCCCAGGTACTTGGGAGGCTGAGGCAGAAGGATAGCTTGAGCCCAGGAGTTTGAGGTTGCTGTGAGCTAGGCTGACGCCATGGCACTCTAGCCCCAGCAACAGAATGAGACTCTGTCTCAACAAACAAACAAACAAACAAGATATAGAATGGTTCAATGGATTTTAAAAATGAAACAAATAGATATTACCTACAAGAAACTTGCTTCACCGTGAAAACACATATAGTCTGGAAGTGGAGGGATAGAAAAAGTTATTCCACACAAATGAAAACCAAAAGCAAGCAGGAGTAGCTATACTCATATTAGATACAACATATTTTAAGTAAAAAGCACTAAAAACAGACACAAAAGGGCATTATATAATGATAGAGATCAATTCAACAAGAGGATGTAATAATTCTAAATATATATGCACCCAACACTGGAATACTTAGATATATAAGGCAAATATTACTAGATCTAAACAGGGAGATAGACTCCAGTACAATAATACTGGGGACTTCAACACCCCACTATTAGCATTAGACAAATTATCTAGACAGAAAATCAACATGGCAATATTTGATTTAAACTGCACTTTAGGTCAAATGTACCTAACAGACATTTACAGAACATTTTATCCAACAGCTGCAGAACTCATTCTTCTCATCAGCACATGGAACATTCTACAGGACAGACCATATGTTAGGCCACAAAATTATCAATACATTTTTAAAAATTGAAACATATTAAGTATCTTCTCAGACAATAATGGAATAAAATTAGAAATCAATAGTAAGAGGAACTTTGGAAAACTGTACAAATGAATAGAATTTAAACAACATGCTCCTGAATAAACATTGAGTCAATGAAGCAATTTAGAAGGAAATAAAAAATTCTTGAAACTAATGAAAATGGAAACACGATACACCAAAACCTATGGGATACAGGAAAAGCAGTGCTAAGAGGGAGTTTATAGTAATAAGCACCTACATCAGAAAAGTAGAAAGATATAAAATAAGCAACATAATGAAGCACCTTGAGGAACTAGAAAAGAACAAACCAAACCCAAAATAAGTAGAAGGAAAGAAATAATAAAGGTCAGAGCAGAACTAAATGAAACAGAGGCTAAAAAATCAATACAAAGGATCAGTGAATCAAAACAAAGGATCTTTCTTGGGAGACCTTTTATTACTGATTCAATCTCATTACTCATTATTGGTGTGTTCAGGTTTTCTATTTCTTCCTTGTTCAATCTTTTATTTTTTTTTATATTTATATTTTTAACTTTTTTCTTTAATTTTTTTTTCCTTTGAGGTGAAGCTGTGGTATCCTTGTTCAATCTTAGTATGTTGTATCTGTCCAAGAATTTATACATTTCCTCTAAGTTTTCCAGTTTGTTAGTATATAGTTTTTCCATTCCTAAACAGTGCTTGATGAACCTCCCAGGAAGCAGACAGCTTTTAGGCATGACTATTTCACCTCAAATCTCCATTATACTGTTTACTACCACAAGGAGAAATGTCCAGGGATAATATTAGACCATATAGTTTATCTCTGTGCCCTGGCTTATAAGTCTACAGACAGGAATTGGCCAGCTGCAAGCACACAGCCTAGCTTCATTGAAGAGCCTGCGTGCTCACGTTGTACTACTATTAATATAAGAGTCAAACTAAGAGGAAATGGCCCCTTGACAGATGGCTAAATTTTTCCAGCAGGATAAAACAGAGCTGCTTTTTAGCTTGTTTTTCAAATGAGTTTACCATTCTGAGGTAAGCTGAATGTCATATTAATAGATAAAATGAAAGAAAATGAACAAGCAGTTTTTTGTGTACAGACACTATGATTTTATTATCTCAAACCAAGAGTAGTTTTAAAGACAACTGACCCTATTATTCCCTGATTATTGACACAACAGAAGAACTACAGATGAATTATTCTGAAACAAAGTTAATAATTATGGAAGACTTTCCCAATACTTAAAAAATTAAAATAATAATCCTATACAAATTAATTTTTCCAGTTACCTGGAGGTACATTATACACATGTTTTACCTTGACCAGTGTACCCAGAGCTAACATAGCTTAAAGCTGGGTGTTCTCCTATAATTTTTTTAAGGGTCAATGATTTTTGTTTGTTTCATACCATTTTTTTTTGTTCTTAATATAGCAGAAATAATCAGTTACAAAACAGTATAAAATACAATGGAAAGAGATTTTTGTCCACAAAGTAACCTAATATTCTAAGAAACATGAAGGACCCAAATGAATAAAACCACAAAATTGCTGAAAGATGAAAAAGAAACATCTCTTCAATGGAGAGAGAAAATTCTTATTCATATAATTCAATGCCAATTAAAGTCACATTTTTTTTTGTAAAGTAATTAGAAAGTTTGGAAAAATAAGTAACTACCTCAGTGGAGAATAGCCATAATAATTTAATACCTATAGTGCAGACATAAGTACATCTGCAAAACAGGCTCTTCTGTATATAGAATTCAATATATGATCAGTGGGACATTAAAAACCAATAACTAAAGATTATTTAATAAATTTTGGGGGAAATGATCATTATAATTTTGGGAAAAATCAACTTAGATCTTCATCACACGCTTTTGAATGGACCAAAATGATAAATGTAAAATAAATTAAACCATTTCCTAAAATCTTGACAAAAATACAAGAAAACACTGAATTTCCCAAGGGGAGAGGACTATCTAGCTTCAAAAGGATTAAATAATTCAGATTAAAAATGCCCAGTAAACTCAAATTTTAAAAACTACAATTAGAGGTAACATTTGCAGGAAATGCCACAGATGAAAAATGCCATTGTTCTTTATATTGTACTTGCAACTTTTCTGTAAGTGTAGGACTACTTCAAAATAAAATTTATGAATATCTTTGATATATGAAGAATTATTGCAATTTGATAAGAAAAACACTAAGACCCCAGTAGATGAATGGATAAAGGACATGAACAGAAAGTATATACATAAACACATACTCACCAAAGTAAAAAAAGTGATTTACAGACATGGACAGAAAATACTCAGTAGCAAAGAAATGCAAATTAAAACAAGACTTCAATTTATATCTATTAAATTTGGGGTTTGTTTTTAGTAGTAATATCAAATGTTTGCCATGGTATAATGAAATAGGAAGCCTTTCTCATTATTGATGGGGGTGTAAAGTTAGAATAAACAATTTAGCCACTTGTATCAAGAGTCTTGCATCCTTGAACAGTAATACCACTTCCAGGAATCACCTTGAAAGAAGATCCTGAAAAAAAAGAAAAAACTTTATGTGCAAAGATGTTTACTAAGCATTTTTAATATTTATGAAAACTTAGAAACAACTTAAATGTCAAGCTCTGCAGGGGGTTATTAGGTAAATTATTAAATAGCCATTAAAATGGTGTTTACAGAGGAATTTTTAAAATAATGTGGTAAAATATGCTAAGTACTAAAAGCAAGATGCAAAATTTGTATAGGTTATGATCACATATTTGTAAAAATAAACACATGGGGAAAAAAGAATTTTTAAAAGTATTAATACATGCTAACAGTAGTTGCTTTGAGTGGAGGGGCTAGGAGTAATTTTGTTCTTTTAACTCTTTTACATTTACCAAATTTTCTTTAAGGAAAATTATTAATTTTTAAATAATTATATAATGTAACTCATTAATAATTGTTACTATGTCTAGAGCACCAGAGAAATTTCATGGTATTTGGTAACCATAGAGTCCAGGTTTGTGACTGTAATAAAGGAACTCTACATGAATTTTTAAGCAAAGGCTGACAATTTTCCCAATTCCATGTAGCACTAGCAGCCACAGAGAGGACAGGTATAGGAAAAAGATCAAAAGACCAAGAACTCTCTTGCTAGGTGCTTCGACACTGTAACAAATCCAAAGACTAATTAGGTCTCAGGGGGAAAGAGAATCTTTTAGGAAAAATACAATTATACTAAAATTTCTTAATGACAATTTTGTGTTTGTTCTTTTTCAAAAATGACCTTTTCTGAGTCCAAGAATATTAAATGCTTATTTTAAAAGTTGCCAGTGTTGGAGGTATTTATGACAGAGAAAGTGACTATCATGATTATATTTTGGTATATAGTACTCCAAATTTTTTTGATGAATATTTAACATTTGAAAAATAATAAGGGGATAAATCTAAACATACTGTTTTGTAACTTGAGTTTTCAGTTACAAGACAATGTCCCTTGTAAGAACAAATGGGCTCCCCACAGTTATTTTAATGATTTATAATATTCCTTTTTTGGTATACTAACATTTGTTTGACCAATTCCCAATGGATAATCATTTTGATTAGCAACTCCTCATTATTATCAACAATGCTACATAGAATATATACACCTGCAGTCCCCTGCCCCCAGGCCATGGACCAGTACTGGTCTATGGCCTGTTAGGAACTGGGCGGCTGGCAAACAAGCAAAGAAGCTTCATCTGTATTTACAGCTGCTCTCCATTGCTTGCATCACCACCTGAGCTCCACTTCCTGTCAGGTGAGCCAGCATTAGATTTTCACAGGAGCCTGAACCCCGCTATAAGCTGTGCATGTGAGGGACCTGGGTTGCATGCTCCTATGAGAATCTAAAGCCTGATGAGTTGAGGTGGAGCTGAGGTGGTGATGCTAGCGCTGGGGAGCAGCCACAAATGTAATAAATGCGCCTGATTTACCCTGGAAACATTCCCCTCCTCCCTCCAGTCCATGGAAAAATTGTCTTCCATGAAACTGGTGCCTGGTGCCAAAAATGTTGGGGATCGCTGAGACATACATGTCTTTGTGTGCCTGTGCAACAAAAAAATGTTTGAATATATTACAATAAATATACATCACCCTTAAATATTTCTGTATGATAAATTCTTAAAAATTGAATTTTTTGGAAAAAACTTATTGCTAAGCAGACCTTTACAAATGTTTATATTCATAACTAGTCTATAAGGAGAATGCCTGTTTCCTTACATGTTCAGCAGTCTACTACCACGTTTTGTTTTGTTTCCGCCAATCTAAGAGGTGAAAAATATTGCCTTTGTTTTCTTTTATATTTCCTTAATTATTATAAAGGTTGACCATCTTTTCCTACATCTGTTGATTATTTGTTTTTCTTCTAGGAATTGGCCATCATTGTCCTTTGTCTGTATTCCTATTTGCTTATCTTTTCTTGTTGGTTTGTAAAAGCTTTTTACATAAGGAAATGTAGTCCTTAGTTATGTGTTGCATAATTTTACAAGGTTTTCTTTTGACTTTTCTTGTTTCAATTTTTTGGTATAAAAATTCTTTAATTTTATTGTAGTTAATCAGTATTTTGTTCCTAATTCTGGATTTGTGCCATGCTTAGAAAGACCTTTACTCAAAGATTATAAGTAATATTCACTTATGTTTTCTTCAAGTATTTTTATGATTTCATTATTTTACATTCTTATTTTTGAAGCATCTGGAACTTATTTTGATGGAAGGGGTTAAGTGGAGATCCAGCTAACTTTTTCACAAATGGCTAATTAGTTGGCCCAATACCATTAAATAATCCATCTTTTCTACACTAATTTGAAATGCCACATTTATAATGTACTATAAATTTTCCTATACACTTTGTATATCTCTGAGATCCATTTACCTCTGCTCCTGAGCCAGAAAATGGTAATTTTTTTTTTTTTTTTTTTGTAAATATACTCCCAGTTGAGAAAATGCTCTCATTCTGGAATTGAACATCCCTAGACAATATGGACACTTCCCTTGTACTAACTTATCTTGCAAGATGAATCATCAGTCTTAAGAAATTTGGTTAACATGGCTAACAAAGTCAAATTTAGTATTATTCCCAAGACACTGTGAGCATTATCCACAGGTCCTTACCTCAACTTCACTTGTCAAAACATTAATAATGTTCATTCTTCAATATCTCTGGCCAGTGAGTTCACTATGACAAAATAATAGACCCCTGAATGGAAAGTCTTGCGTGTAATAGAGGTTGGTAATATCAATCTAAACCATGGAACTTTCTCTCTCAAAGATGCTCTGAGTATGAATGAATAGTTTAGATTTATATGTAGAAGTGAGTGACTTACTAAGAATCTCCTTTTCCAGCCAGTGCACCTAACTCTGTGTAGATTTTTCTTTGAAAACATTAAAAACAGATATAATATTTTATCTTAGGGAACATTCTGAATGGGTGGAGTTCACATAGAATCAATAGCATGGAGATCTGCCACAGTCTACCATTTGTCACTGTGTGTGTGTGTGTGTGTGTGTGTGTGTGTGAGAGAGAGAGAGAGAGAGAGAGAGAGAGAGAGAGAGAGAGAGAGAGAGAGACTCTCCTTTCTCTAGTTACCACAGCATGAAGGAAAGGAATGACCTTGCATCCCACAATCTCAGTACCTCTGATGGAATGCCATATTGTGCCTTTAGATTCCATTTTGTGGGTTTTGTGCAATGACTCACTACTCCTATGCAGTATCTGGCTCCAGGGAAGACTTAATTTGTTAGACAGAGTAGGTATGATGCCTAAGCACAATACATGCAGAGGCCCACAAAAATGTTTTAATGTCTTTTAAAATAAGAGACAAGAAGAAAATGAACCTTGAGGTCAAAGAAAATGCTTTGTTATACAATATTAATCTATTCATCTTTGTATCAACACAGTTGCAAAATATAATCTTTAATATTTGTTTATGGAGTAAGGGGACCACAAAATTCATAACACAGCCTTGCCTGTCCTTCAAAAAAAGGTTTCTGGCAAAAGGAATACTGAAAGTTTGGTAATTCCTTCCTCTCTCTTCCCCTCCTGGACATTCATAATTAAAGGCTTATAGAAGCCCTGCCATTTAAAAACATTAAAAAAAAAAAACCTGTATGTTTTAGTTTATTCCAGAGTTTTTCAGATTTATTTGATCCTGGAACCTTTTTCTTCCACATGATAACTTCTGTCTTCTCCCAGAACTAGTGATCCATGGAAGATCTTGGGGAAAACTTGACTTCCCATTATAATAATATTAAGATTTGACATTGATCAAGAGAGTCTATAGCTGAAATCTCTGAACCATTTTTTAAAGCAGACTATACAGAAGCCTAAGGGATTATTCTTTGTTCTATGCAAATAGAGCTCAAATGCATACCTGATGCTCTCTGACAAGCATGCTACCAACACAGCCCTACCTATCCGCTTGGCAAGAGAATTTTATTGTTGCACAAGGTTCAGATTTATGCTACACAGCTCACTGAGAACCATTTCAATTCAGTTTTCTTGATAAATTTGCAGCAGTGTGAGGAGGAAAATAATTCCAAAATGGCAAGGAAGGGTGAAAAGCTGCTTTGCTGAATCCCACAACATGTTATTCCTTAACCTATCAGACCTTATTGAGAGTGACTTAAAATCTGTCAGCTCTGCAAAGGTTCCTCCAATAACAGAATTCTTGGTTCCATCTCAGTGTCTGCAGTTCCCATAACCACAGCGTATTCAATTTAGCAGTGTTCAGCTGCATGAATGCTGAAATTAAAATGTGCTTTCAAAATTCAATCCATAGCAAAACTGATCTAACTTAGAAGCATCTCCACAGTCAGATTTAATAACAAGATATGAATTTGAGGTAGAAGGCAGAGGAAGGATAAATTTCTCTGAGGAATAAAATAAAACTAGAAAATGTTTTGGGGTTTATATGCTGACGAATGTCCCTTTTTAAGGTTAGTTTTTTGTTTGACAGAAAATATCAAAGATCCTAAGTCCTTTCTTTTCAACTTTCAGAAGGTTCATCCACAGAAAGATGATCATCTCTATACTTTTTCTGGAAGCAGACACATAGTGTTTTTAAATACATAAATTTCTCACCTTAGGGAAACTCACAAGCTTCTGGTTAAATGGAAATAATCCAGTCTAGGTGATAATAGTTTTTACTAGGAAATAAAGTTCCTTTTAAGGGAAAAAAAAACCCCTGCTCATTTAACTATACACTTGACTTTTAGAAGAATTAATTCCCCAAACCCATAGATTTAGCAAAACAAACAAATGGCAACAACAAAAACATTATTTGGCCAGGTCCTCATTTTTGTATCTTTTATTGTAGCCAGTACACCTCACTGAAATTATTTGTTTACAGCTCTGTCTCTCCTAAAATAGAAAAGTCCTTGAGGATAGAGCTTGTGATATTTGGCTTGGACTCTCAAATGCCTACCACAGTAGCTAGCACAATCATAGGAGATTAATGAAGTTTGTGGAATGAAGATCTAAATATTCTGATCTGGCTGTTTGATAGTATAACCTACTGGAAATGTTCAATATAGTCATGACTGTTAATTATATTGTTATTCCTCATGTTGAATACTGATACTGTGTAAGCATATGGGAAAAATTCCCAAGAAGTAGTGCTTACACGAAATAGAATTTCATAGGATATCACTTATGGTATGTGTATGTTGATAGAGAGAGAAAATGTGAATTCCCTTGGCAGACGGGATGAAGGTCTGATAAAATTGATGACATTGATTTTATATACTATCAAAGCCTTACCCAGGCTCCTGGTTTTTGAGTCAATAAACATATCTATAATTTTTTTTTCAGATACCACTGCATACTAATAAAAAATAGTAGTAAAGGAAAAGGAAATCATTTTAAAGGCAAATCATTTTGATAATCTTCTTGAACAACCTAAGTGGAATACTTGGAAAGATAGTAAGGACAGATGGTCCCCTACTTACCATGGTTCAATTTAAGATTTTTTGACTCTAGGATGGTGTGAAAGCTATACGCATTCAGTTGAAACCGTAACCCCACTGTAAATCAAGAAGCATCTGTATATCAAGCAGCCAACAAATATTTGATGAGTACTGCCTAGGTACTCTATAATATGCTAGATATTTGGTGGAGGGAATATAATTGACATTTGGTCACCGGTCTTTCAGGGCTCATGAACTACCTGGGGAGATGATAGCAACATAGCTAGAACAAAATACCTAACACAAAACAGGAACAGAGCAGTGATTTTAAATCATGCTTCCATGTCATTGCCATTCTAGAAACAACACCCTAGTGGACTCTTGCCAAAAATGAGTAATGGTAGCCTATTTTTTCTTTTTTGGTCTACAAACTGGCAAAAGAAAAAAAATTGATCAGAATTCTCTCAATTTTATATTTTTATCCTAGACGTCTTCCTTAAGCTATTGGTGTTTACTACCATTTAATCTAATTAATAAGGTGGCAAAAAATTATATATCTGTAGTAAACACATATTATAGCAAGAGAAAAAAATTCTGAAATTGCTGAGCACTTAATTTCACAGCTTCTTATTTTTAAGGAAATATATTACTAATTGTAATGGTACATTTTATATACAAATACAATGTCCTATCTTCTTCTGGCAAAATTGTCCCTGGTTTGTAGGATGAATTAACTATATCAAGATTTTATGGTGTTCCTACCAGATGACCATCCTATTCAGGTACTTTACTACTGAAATAAATTTGGTATATAAGTATATAAGCAAGTGTTAAACAGAATGAGCAACCAATTTTATCAATTTTTGTCTATTTATATCCCGACATTCCACAGAATCTGTGAGACTGCTAGTGCCACAAACAGATGCTCAGATAATAAGGTATGTCAATGAGCAACATTAGTGTAAAAACGTTTTCTTAAAGTATGTAGTGTTTGAAATAAGTCTTGAAGGATGAATCAAATTTGGGAAAAAATGCTTTAGAAATGCACAGTGACCCAATAGTCATTTATATGCCATCTGGTGATAGGGGGTGTTAATTTTCACAGCCTTATTTTTAATGATCTTATTTTTTAAATTAGGGACATATGTACATTCTTAAAAATATTTTTAAACTACCAAAACATAGTAAGAAGAAAATCACCCTACTACTTGAGTAAGCTACTATTAACATTTTGATGTACTTTTTCTTGTGAATTTTTTAAAAGTTGTGATCATCCATCTGTACAATTTTATATCCAGATTTTTTTTCAGTTAAGATGTGAAGCTTTTTTCATGTTATTAAAAAAAAAAAGTCTATGGATATGGCATCTTTAAATCCTGCGTAAAATTCCACCTTAAAGATGTATCAATCTATATACCAGTTCCCTTATTGCTATACATTTAGGTTAAAGTTTCTAGTTTTTTCACTATTATAAGCCCAAGATGAGCAGGGTAGTTGATGTTTTTGTTTCCCTCTGTCCATTTCACCCTCTTTGTGGTCCCCTGATCTTGTTCTATACTCAGTCGGCCGTGTGGTTTGGGGAGGATTGGCCCAGCTCCAGAATTGGTTTAAGTTAGCCAGTGTAACCCATGCCCCTGCCCATGAAGGCTGGGTCAGGGGATGGGCATATAACCATTTTAAAAAGTCGAAATGTTCCCATGACACTCTTTACTCAAAAACTTCATTTTCAGAGGTAGAATTACTATATGTGGCACCAGAATGCTTTCCAATGTATAAGATAAACACAGTCATAGCATACAATTCTTGTTGGAATCATTAAAGGGCACAGTGAGTGTGATTCAAGAAAAGAGAAAGAGATCTACTATTATAGCTAGGACAGAATTTACGTTCAAAGACAAAGCTGGTGAGATAAGAATTGGCATATAAAAGCAAGGTCACTGACGTTTAGGACACACACATTTTATAATCATACATTTCACTTACATATTTTAAATCCTGGGACAAAATGGCTACACTATATATATGTTAGAAATAATGCTGGACCACCACATATTGGCAGAACTGAAATCCTCAAGAAAAACAAAATGTTGTTATGTGTCTGTCCTACATACAACGTCAGTCTATAAGCTCAGGAATGAGATAGGAATAAGGTAATCACAAAATAACTCAAAATCAAGGAAAAGTATCTACTGCTATCAGAAGAGACATACCAATTTTCACTGTCTAGAATCATATTCAAAGGCTGAAAGATATGGTCACTTTTGTGGAGTTTGAATGAATTCAGTGAATCCTAGGATCTTCGGGTCTTTGCTGACAAAAAGAGGCTTAAATGAATAAAAGTTCATGGATCCCTGCTTTCTTACCAAGTGACAAAACAGTGCTTATATCAGTAAGATATACAGATGCTCCTCAATTTATGACAGGCTTACATAAGTCAAAAATATCATAAATTGAAAATGTATTTAATATACCAATAAACTCATTATAAAGTCAAAAAACTGAAGTGGAACCATCTGTACTTATAGGGTTAGGGGAGGCTGACAAGGAGTTTGGGATCCCAGAGATCACAATAAAGGATCCAGTGGGAGACATTTAAGTTTGCTGATAATGTGAGACTTTAGACATTGGCATGCACAGAGACTTCTGATCCACATGCAATGGTGGACAAGGCTTTACTTTAAACTCAAGTCACTTGGCACAGTGTCTGTTGTATTGTTGCCTGCTACAATGGCTGGCAGGTTGCCAGTATTTTATAGTATATACTGCCTCTTGACATACTGAATAGCAGTTTTGACCTTTGTTAATAGGAAGTGGACACACATATTTGAAGTGGCTTATAAGAAATCTATTAAAAAATAGAAAAATACCAATAAAGAAGACACAGGAAATCTACAGATAGAATAGAGCAAGACCAAAGGAAGGGTTAAGGCATAGATATGAATCCACCCATTTCCTACAATGATCTACAAATTTCGCTTTGAGTTTCCTGCCAGCCAAGGCACAAAGATTAACATGAGCACTTAAGACATTCACGCTGTCCAAAAGAAATAGGGATATGTGTGCATTTCATGGGGGATGGAGAGGGAGGCAGATTTCCACATGTGAATATTTGGTAACTAGTTTCGGAGATCTCTAAGCTGCCATTATATTTAATAACATTTATTACTTTTCTTTATATGGCACTTAATACTTTGCAGAATAATTTCACATTCTTTAATCTGTGCAAAAATCCTGTGATGTAAAATTTGAGGGTATTATTATTTTATTTTTTTAGAGACAAGGTCTCATTCTGTCACTCAGGCTGGAGTGCGGTGGCACAATCACAGCTCACTGCAACCTCCAATTCTGGGGCTCAAGTGATCCTCCTGCCCCAGCCTCCCTAGTAGCTGGGACTAAGGCATGTGCCATGACACCCAGTTAATTTTTTTTTTAGAGACAGGGTCTCATTATGTTTCCCAGGGTGGTCTCAAACTCCTGGTCTCAAGCGATACTCCCACCTTGGCCTCCCAAAGTGCTGGGATTATAGGCCTGAGCCACCATACCCGGCCAAGGTATTATTAAAGCAATAATGTATTTTTCATTCATGCATCTAAGAACCCTGTCTAACTGGGGACACAACACAAAAAGTAGAAAGATCTTTGAGATACAAAGCAAATGGCAAAAAACCTCTCTCAGAATCTATAACCTGAAATTATAATAAGATTAATTTCCTTCCTAAAACCACAGTGGATTAAAAGTAACAAAATAGAAACTATTACAGAGGGGCACTCTGAAAGGCCTCAAATGGCTACACAGGAAAGCAGAGACAAGAACTAAAAGCAAACAAAAGAGTAGTTAGCACACAAACTGAAAACCCTAAACACTCACCAGTAGGATAAGCCAGGATGTGTTAAGGGGTCTGACCCCTTCCACCCTGGACCTCCATGAATTAGTTCTTCACACGCTATCTTAGCGATCTTTCAGGAACCCAAATGTGATTTTGCTGGCCTGCTCAGTGACTTTCCGAGCTCCAAGCTCCTAAGATAAAATCCTTATTTAAAAGAGGCCACAAGGTCTCCCTCAGGTTCTGGCTGCAGCCTGCCTCTCCAGCCCTACCTCTCTTCAGCCCCACCTGTTTGGGCCTTTTCACATTTTCTCCTTGCTACCTGGAAGTGTCTCACTGCTACCTCTCCTGGGCAACCTGAAATGTCATTTCCTTAGAAAGCCTGACCTGGTCGTAAAGTCTAGATTAGGCTCTCCTGTGCACCATTGGCGCCTTTGCAGTTGAGAACTCATCACAGTTGTACTTAATTAGTCTCATTGTTTAGTACCTATTTCCTCCAGTGTACTGTGAGCTCTGATGAAACAAGGACTGTGTCTGGCTTTATTATATGCTGAATATTTACTGGAAAAAAAAAACAAGTCAGTAATGTCACAGGATAAGCATGATACATCTTCCTGGTATATAGTATTTAAATTTTACTAAAATATCTTTTTTGGGAAGGGAAGGCTATCATTTTCTTTATTAAGGTAAAAAAAAGGATTATAAAGAAAAATGGAAAATTCATATAAATTTTAAAGCTAAAACAAGACTTCCAGAATGCTTCAGGCTACGCCTCCAGACTTTTCTAGAGACATTGTGTTTAAAATAATATGGAAACACAATGTGGTAAATGATCCATTTCACAGAGGATCAGGATAACCAGGGTTTATCTTCATTATACCAGATGAGAATATGTGTATAAAGAGGGCTTTGCAAATTATGAGGCTTTGTGCAAATATAATATTATTATCAAAAAATCCGTGTCCCCAAGAGGGGGAATGATTTGGCTATTACATCGCCAATTACAGGTGGGGCTGGCTCCAGAACCCAAGCCCCCAGGGGCCTGTCTAGCTCACTGCTTTTCATTAACGCACAGCACCTGCCACCTGGTCCCTGCTGCAAACGGTCACCTCCTTCCCAAGCTAGGAGCCATATCTGGGGCGGATGGCTTATGCCAGCCTCAAAGACATTTATACGTTTTGATCAGCCAGAGTGAGAAGCGGGTCGGAAAACAAGCCGAGCATTTCCCAGCATCGTAATCCAGGGGTTTTCCGGCGGGACTGGGCAGCTCCCCTCCAGGACTGCAAACCCGGCCAGCTTCGCTCTGGCCCAAGCCCGCGTGGCTCTCCCCCTTGCGGCGACCACGCAGGACTGCAGCGCATTCCGGAGACACTATCAAATCTTTTTAGGAGCTCAGGCAGTATTTAAGGGGCCTGGGAAGCGGGAAAGCTCGGGAGGAGCTAAGGAGAGCCAGCACAGTGCAGGAGTCGATGCTGCTGCCTGGCTCCGGGGTCCTGCGGCGCGGCCGGTTCCTATGCGCAGAGGTTGGCCACCGCTGCCGCTCTGGAAGCCGGGGACCCACTTAGGCTGCCGCCAAGGAGGGCGGAGGTCCCCGTCAGTCCCCTCGTGCAGCCGCTTTTCCCCCTCCGTGCGCCCGGTCGGGAGCCAGAGCGCGAGGCCGAGGAGCGCAGGCGGGGCTTGCTAGCCGGAACCCGGGCGCGAGAGGCGCGGACGCCCGGCCAGCCCACCCCCGCGGGGGAAAGGAAAGGGCGCTCCTGCCGTCCGCCCGCCGAGGACGCCGGCGCTGCCGGCTCGGGCTCGCGCGCGGCGCGCGCACGCGGGTGGGCGTGGGAGGCAGGGGCGCTACTAGCAGGCGGCGTGCGCGCGCGCGCTCCCCCCGTGCGCCCTCCCTCGCAGGCCGGCGGGCCGGGCTCCGGCGCGCGTCACGAGGAGCCAGCGAGCGGGCGGGGAAAGGGGGTGGGGCCGCGGGACCGGAGGGGTCCGAGCGGCGGCTGCGGACCCGAGCCGGAGCTGGGCGAGGGCGGCTGCGGTGCCGGCGGCGGCGGCGGTGGCGGCGGCGGGAGAAGATGGTGGCGCTGGAGGTAGGAGCGGCCGGAGCGGAGCTTTATTCCCAGGCTTGGCACCGACGCTGTCATTAGCGCCGCCTGCTCCCGCGGGCCCGCGGACCCAGCTGTCAGGCAAGGTACCACCGCCAGGGAGGGGTGGGTGGAGTAGGGGGTGCCCGGTGCTGATGCCGCCCCCGACGGAGCCCGGTCCTCGCTGAAGGGCGCCCCCGGGCGCGAGAGGGGCTACATGGAACAATAGTGCGGATGAGCGGGGACAGCAGGCGACATCCAGGGGGCAATGCCTTTAGCCGTGGAGCCGGCGAGGCGGGGGCACGGGGCGTTGGGGGAAGAGACGTCTGGTGCGCGCTGCACACTGAGATATCGGGGGCTTGGGGACAGCGATGGGGCCTGATGACAGTCATGGCAGGACTGTGTGTGAGTGTGTTTGTGTGTGTGTAAAAGGTACAGAAAGGGGATGGCGGTGGCAGTCCGGAGCTGTTGGGGGTGACATTTCCAGGAATCCCTGCTAGGATTCCTCATCTCTCAGCTGACTCTCCAGGAGAAAGAATGTGAAGATGGAAACGGCGAGGTGGGCAGGATGCACTTGGTGTGTGAAGTGTGGAGGGCAGCGGTGGGGTAGGGGCGGGTTTGTGAGATCCTGTGTAGGTGTGTGTACGCATGTGGTTGCATCCACGGTCCCCAAACTGCGCCCCAAACCCAGACATCTGCCTGCGCCCTGACTCGATGTCACCAGCTAAGACCGTGGGACAGTGTTTATTATTTTGACCCTACAACTCTGAGTACAGTCTCTGTTCTGCTCCGGAGTGTGGACGGCCCAGTGTAGGGTTTCTCGCTTCCCCTTCCTCTGGCCTCATGACATGGGGATGTGGAAGTGGGCATGTCGCTTTTAGACACATGGCTGTGAAATAAGATAACGGTCATACATTCTGGGGTTGCTGGTGTCCCCAGTTTTGAAGGGAGCTTCCAACCGGTGATATTTCTTTTCTCATTAGACTGTGTTTTGTAAGAGTCTTGGACTCCCTGACTCTGCAGTTTCTATTGTTTTTCTCTTGTCTGATCCGAAGGAGAAGGGTCTTTAATGGCCAGAATCCTCTCCCTGTCCCCACAACTTCGAATGCCTACTAGACCTTCTCCTCCATATTTAAACACTGAATACCTTGTGGCTGAAGGATGGGTGGTCTTTGTGTTGGTTCTTTTAGTATGAACTCTGGAGATGTGTATATAGAGAGAGACTGGACAGGTCTTTAATAAAGAAGAAAAAGATCGTACTGAGAAATGTTTGGTGCCCCTTGCTCAGCATTACAGTCAGGGCGTTTTCTTTAGAGAATGGGATACTTTCTGCTGCTGGTGACATGCACTCTCTCAGCTTTCACAATGGCTAGGTGGTGCCGTATCATTTGGGAACTGAAATCTCCCAAGACCCACGGTTATGGGGTCCCAGGTCAGTAAAGTCCCTGCTTTCCTACCCGATGTAGCCCAGTAGTAGGGAATTTAGAAAATGTCAGATTGGCAGTAACTCACCCAGTGAGAACCAGGACACAGAAATGAATCCGGACTCTCTATAGCTGCTTAATTGTCTCTGCGTGATAAAGATAGGCTTGTATAGGGTTGGACAGAGATAGGAAGGGAAATGGCACATTCATGTGTGTCCACGACAGTTTGACTCCCTGTTGCCTGTATTTCTCCTGCGGTATTCATAGGAATGAGTGCACTTTACACTTCCTATCTTGATACTTCTTTATTAAAATGTTGTATGACTAGATTAACCTGCTTACCATATTATAGTCATAACACCTTAAATTCTACTGCATTGCCGTCAGAACCTGAACTAGCTGCCCCAGTCCTCTTTGAAAATCCTGTAGCAGTCATGACTACACAAGTAAATAATACAACATGTTGGCAACAGAGATTTTTCTTTTAAATTTAAGAAATTTTGTTTTGTTTTTTGGCAAAGATTGCATGATATCATTGTTACATTGAAAATAATTAAAACTAGGGGCTATCTACATATGCATTTTTCTTCCCATTTCTCTTCTCTTAAATTAATGATGATATATAGACCAGGTGCTCTTGAGCTGTCAAGGTAAAGTAAATTTTCCCATGTTCTTCAAGTTAAGACTTCTAAAATTTTAATATGAGGTTGTTGAATCTCATCCAAGATTTAAGGATAGATTTATAAAAATGAATTTTGAATCTTAGTTCTTTACTCACTTATTAGCTCTGCCAAATATCTTTCTGAGAAAAGTACTTATGGAATTTCAAAGCCATTCTAAGAGGTTTTGGCTTTAAAAGAAATAAAAAGTCATCATCTTTATATTTGCAAGTAAAACCAGACATGTAAATGTCTTATAAGAAACTTTAAAGATATTAGGAATTTACCAAGGTAAATAAATTGGAGAAAGAGGAATTATACAGTAGCATAATCGATGACTCGGAGCTAGTGATCTCCTTTCTAATGTAAAGGTGATAATTTTGAAAATGCAGTGCCTGGCCTTTCTAAAGAGTGGACTGATAAGGTTAATGATACAGCTCAAATCCTGTAATTCAGTCTGGTAAAGGATTGTACCTTTTGCTGTGGCCTGCAGCAAGCCATTTATTTTGCGTGGATGTCTTTCCTTTACTTAAGATAGCATTAATGCTTTTCTTTTCCATTATTGAGCTTCTTGAAGAAGTTTGTTTTTTTTAGAAGACTTGGGAGTAAAAGACATTTGAAAATTGACCTGTGGGACCAAAAGGGATAAATTGTGGTGCCATGGGGAGATAAGATTTTTATTTTACACAGAAGAAGTAATTGTTGCTAAAACTGAGAAAATTTCAAGCACTAAAATCCAAAGTTAACCCTCTGGATTACAATAATTAATTTACAAATATTTGTTAATTGCCTTCTACATCTCAGGCACTGCATATCTTTGGACAGGGGACAGGGAATGTTGAGAAGGGTTAGAGATTCAAAGAATGACGAGATTTAGATCCTGTCCAGGGATAGTTCATGATCTAGAAGGAGAAAAGAGGCATGTATGTTAACTAACTATAAAAATGGCAGAAAATGGTTAAGTGCTGAAAAAGCAGTATTCCTGCAGTGCTGTGGGAGTTCACAGGGTACAGCAATGACTCCTGATGGAAGAATCAGGGAAGCTTATATGCTATGGAAGACATAGCATTCGGGCTCGGGTTATACAGGTGGCATTTGGGATGGCAGAGAAGGAAGGACATTCTTGGGGAAGGAAGAGCTTAGCAAAGGCCTGGTGATAGGAAGGTGTGCGCTACGCAGGGTAAAGAGAATAGTGTGCTTTGGCTGGAGTGCTGGGAATGCCAAGAGATGTAATGAGAGATAAAGCAAGAAAGAGAGGTGTATGCAAGGTTTGAAGGAACTTGTATGCCAAGGTAAGGAGTGTGGATTTTATTCAGTAAGTACTGGGGAGTGAGAGAGGTTAGCGCTACAAAGAGATTTGTAAATCATCTACTTAGAAGCATTTTTATGTCCCAGGAATCACTGATAAAGAAAATTGGGGAGAGAAGAAGCAAAGGATAATGGTAGGATCCTTGAGGAATGTTTATATGTTGGAGAGGAACAGAGAAAGAAGAAGATAAGAACCATATTAAACTAGGGCCAGCTGCATAAAAATGATAGGAGTAGAGTAGCACAGTGTCATGGAAGCTGGGAAGGGTGAGGGGAGCCCGTCATTCATGCAGCACACCCCGTGACCAAGGGAGTGACCAAGGCAAAGCCACTGCCTGTAGCTCCTGGCTTTCCTTGTACCTTTGAGATGGGTGGAAGTGGCCCCTGGGGATAAAGGGTTGCAGGGATAGGGGAAGGAAAATGGAAAGCAGTGAAAACGACTTCCTTTTCAGTAAGTTGGGATGTAAAGGAGAAGGTGAGAGAGTATGAAGTATCAAATGAATAGCATAGTAGAGGGAAAGTAGTGTTTTTAGTTTAGGGAGACTTGAGCCTACTTTACTAACTGAGGAGAGGAATCTATTGAGAGGGAGAGAGACTGAAAATATAAAGGAAAATCTAAATTGATGGAGTATTGAAAATGATGGGAGAATACCCAGATGAAAGCAAAGGGAGGACTGTTCTGAGACAGAAGCATAGGAATTTTAAGGTGAAAAGAAAGGAATTTGGCCACAGTTTTTAATGGAAAGTCTAAAGAGGGGTGGGCAGGTTCAATTAGGGGTGAACAGCAGATTATCACCCAACTATGAGGGCCTCCTGTGTTTAAAGAGCATGAATTTGTAGTGGAATGAATTAGTTCCTGAAAATTGGAGTTTGACAACTACTTAGGTAATTTTTGGAATAGTGAGCATTTAATGTTGCTAAGTACAGCGGTTCTTGATTCCTTAAATGCAATGAATAGAGAAGAATGTTTATCTGAATAAGACACTTTATCTGAAGTATTTCCTGTGAACATTCTGTCTGAGAGATCACTGAGTTAAGTTCATAGTAAAATAATGGGGAAAAACATAAGTGTTTTTTAAAAGATGAGATTTCCCTGTCTATCAAGGCATGATATGACTTTACAGTGGAGAGTAAAGTTGATTTTCAAAAGAAAAATGTAGCTAGCATCTTACCAACACTGTACCAATTATATGCACTCAATGTATGTTCATCGCATGAATGCATGAATACATATTTTTAGTCAGCTTAGTATAGTATCTAAGATCTAAAATTTAAGGATTACTTTCTTACACACTGGACATTTAATGAGTCACATCCTGTGGTCTATATAAGTTTATGATAGAATTAAAACTATTTAATTTATTCATGCCTGGTATATACATTGAAGCTTTACCAAAAAAAAAAATCCTACTTTTTTCCACAAAATGATTGTATACCCTTTAGACCCGTGAGTTATGGGGTTGTGTCATGATTCCAGACGAATTTATGGAACTTCAACTGTGGTGAGTGATGTTTTTGAGGTTCTAATGATGAGATTTATTCATTATTTCAACAGGTATTCATTGAACACCGTCTCTGGACCAGACACTATTCTATGTGTAAGGGATACAGCTGGGGGGGGGGAGGGGGAAGTCCCTAATAACACAGGGCTTTTAGTGGGAGGAGACTACAAATAAATAAGCAAATACATAATATGTCAGGTGGTGGTAAGTGCTATGAAGAAGAATAAAACAGGGGGACAATAAAGCACGACAATGTGTGGGGTGGTAATGTTATTTTATGTAGGGTGGTCAAGGAAGGTCTTGAGTGGAGAGAGCTTAAAGATGTGAAGGAGTGAGCCCTGAAGATATTTGGGGCAAGGGTCTTCCAGGTGGAGGGATTATCAAGAGTGAAGGGACTGAGGTGGGAACACGTTTGGCACGATCCAGGGACAGCAGGGAAGCCTCATTGGTCTCCTCGGTTCACCTGGACGTTGTGTGGTATCACACCTGGTAGGTGCTGCAGCCACTTAGAGAATATGCAATTAAATGCTTTGCCTTTCCGTATTGAAGTGGTCGCCCACATAAGGCCGTACACAACGTACCATATTTGGGCTGACCTGTGAATCAGTACTGGGTTTATGAAAGGGTGGATGTCTTTAAAGAAGTTTATTTTTAAGTTATAAAACAAAGAGTGATTCTGTCTGGGTAGTGATGAATGCTAGTCAGCTGGAAGTAGACCCTGTCCTTGGAACTTCCATATCACTCTTTTGTGGTCTGAATATTCTTTAAATATAAGTTTCTTTTCCGTCTCCTTGTTTCATTTCTCATTCTCAAGTGTAAGGTCCTCGAGGCTAGAACTTTGTTTTGTTCATCTGGGTATATCCTACAACACACGGAAAGACCCTTTGGGGATCATTAAATACTTACTGAAAGGAATGGATGACACATTTCCAAAGATTTAAGTAAATTCAGGTGTAAAGAATGAGGGTAAAGCTGTTTTACCTTGACTTCTGCAGACGGCTAGCTGTTTTTCAAAGAGAACATAAAATCACCACATGATCCTGAAGTGGTTTATGCATGCAGACCCTGAGACAAGGACTTGAGTCCACATGGTTTATCTGGGAGGCAAACCCAAGCAACAAAAGTGAGAGAGTAGAGAAAATGAGACAGGGAAGGGAAGAAAGCCAATAAGAGGTGAGTTAATGAGCAGGTTACCACTGCGGGCAAATGGGGCTTGGCTCTGCTGGGATCAGTGTAGACTGCACCTTAGAATTGCCCACCAAGCAATGGAGAAACTGGAGTATTTATCCACCATTTCCCCTGGGGGCATTAAATCCCCAGCACTTTAGGGCTGCCAGTATTAGGCTGAGCAAGCTCCAGCGGCACCAGAGACAGCCCGAGAGTGGAGAAGCAGAGAGGCAGAGCCAGCTGGAGGAGGGAAGGTGTCTATGTATGCAGGAACTGTCAGTCAAAGCTATAGTGGAACTCAGAAGTAGCGCAGAGATATCATAAAGAATTTTTTAATGGGTAAGAATTGGTTTGATAGCAGTTTATTGGTATTTTAATTTAGGGATTTTAATGTACTGTAACAACTGCCTATAGTTCAGTTCACTCACAAGCGAACTACTGACAACCCTCAGTTATCTGAGATGCAGATTATCATATGTGCCTGTGTGTAAGGTACCCCCAATTAAAGGGGTAGCCCCAGTTTTCCAGTGAGCAGGTTTTTAAAAAGCTTCTTTAAGTTCTTAATGCCAACTTGAATTTTCACATTCTAGGAGTATAAAGAGAGAAGTGTCTTCTTATATTTACTAATTTACTTACACATATTTAAAAATCACGTTACATAAAATTAATAATTTAGGAATATGACATCCTTCCACACTCACATTTTATGAAATCACTTATTCAAATGTTCCATATGCTTTTTTGACTTCAGAGTCTTTGTCATTATTAGGTCACTTTTGGCATATTCGTTTCTGTTTAACTTGTTTGGGTTATAGCACTTCTTGGATTTCTGTATGATGTTGCTGCTACAAACTTCATTCCAAACCCTGTACCCATTCACATCACACAAGACCATTTGTTTCTTCCTTTCTACACAATCTCAGCAACCCAGGACTTCTGTATGACTTGTATAATGACATCCAATACAGGCCATTGAGAAGCCCCTCCTCAGGAATATTTACTTAAATCAGTGTTAAATCAGTAAAGCTTCCTTTACTCATTCGTTCAGTAATTTATCTTATTTCAATCACCTGACCTCTGTAAGTACCCCTATCTGTATTGATTGAGGTGTTTTCAGGCTGTTTTCTCCAAATAGTAGCCTCTGAGACATATAGATCCTTTGCATCAAATCTGCAGTCCTACCAGGTAATATGTTCCTGACATGGTTTCTCCCTTTAAAATCAGTTGCCATCACATCCAGCATTAATGAATTGCTTGATTTTCCCTTCCTATTATCTTGGAGGTAACAGGCCTTTTGCTTTTTGACATTCAGAATAAAGAAATTAAAAGAATGCCTGATGCTATGGGGGATTGTGTGAGCATTTAAACGTAAGGCAACTTTTTCTTTTCTGAAACACACTTTTTTGGAGAACAGAAATCTCGTCTTCTTTTTGTATCTTTAAGGGGATTGTGGGAGGTTGTTGCAGTATGGTGGTGGCGAAACCAGTCCCTGCCCACCAGGTTTCCTCCTCAGCCTCCTCTTCTGTTCCCTGGTGGATTAATTAGTGTACAATTAGTGTGAAAAAAATAGCAATGGTTTATTTCACAAAGGAGTTGATTGGTCATCATTCCAAATAATGTAATCATTTATGTTGTTGACTTTTGATACATTTTGTATCTTGATATCAATCCTGTGTTCATTAGCAGACACACTTTATTTTAAGACAAAGTATATATAAATTCTTTTTTCCTATAACTTATAGCATATTTTAAAAGCAGAGGAAGGAAGAGCTTTTCATTTAAGAAAATTCCACATGGAGTAATTACGCCCAAACTTGACTATTAGTGAATTAGGATTTTTATACTGGACTTTCCTAAAATGGATAACACTCTGTTACAGTGGCTTTTACACATCTTTGACCATGATTTTTAGCGAGAATACAATTTACACGATAGCTTCGCAATATAAATGAATGTGTAAACATACACACATCACTAAAACATGTTTCACTCAACAATACTTTGTTCTTTGTTATATGTAATCCACTCTGATGTTTTCTATTCTATTCTCTTCTGTGTGTATGCCAACCCGCTGAACTGATTTCAGCATTAATGGATCCTGACATGAAGTTGAAAAAAACACTGTTCTATTGTTTTACATCCATCAGAAGAGTGCTTTACTTTCTTATAGTATGAAATAATTTCATGTCAAAAGTTTTTGTTTTTCATTTGTTTCAAATTGTTAGGATATTTGGTAGTAAGGGTGTATGCTGTCACAATAATTATAAAGGAAAACTTTATTTTTGAGTAGACATTTTATTTCCCAAAGAAGAAATTATTAGCATGGAAAGTAGAGTAAGATGAATGGATTGGTTTCTAAAGGTAGTGGCTTTGCTGGGTTGTGTGAATTGTGTCGAGTCCCTGGGCCCTGACCTTGTTACTGGGCTGATTCCTCACGGGTCTGGCTAATCTCTCCGCACGGTTCTTTCCTGTCCTCCCTTCCTGCCTCTCTCTCTAGCTGCTGTCCCCCAGCACCCAGAGTTCTGGATGTTCAGTTCAATTCCTTAATTCTAAATGTCAACCTAATATATTTCTTTGCAGATGTGAAAATAATTTTTACGCCCATTTCTCTCACAAATCTCTTGAAGATATGAGAATTTTTTCCCCTGAGCGAATACCTGGGAGAGTTTTATCCTAAAGGGGCTAGAAATTGTTCCACAGATGGAATGTTTCCATAGTGTCCAGTCATATGGAAGTCTGACTTAATCTTAGGTTCAGGTATGACTGTGTCTTTTATGGCTCTCTGGTTGTCTATGGTAAGAACATATCAATTCCTTTTCTAAAAGCTCAGCAGCTTCCCCAGCCAGGGACTAAAACAGCTTACGTTACAACTGCAAAGGGCCAGGCATTGTGCGCTAAGTACTCTTCACAACAAACTCAGTCACTTCTCACAATGGTCTTTCTTACATTTTGTCACCATGTCAGGAGAGAACATATATTGCAGATGGGACTTTGAGGCCCTCAGGTTCTCTCAGTGACTAAAGGAAAGGGCAAAGAGGGTTTGCCTCAGGTCCAGGGATAGGAATAGGTCTAGACAGCTCCTGGTCCTGAGTCTCCTTAGTCCTCTGGGCCCAGCAGCCGCCTCCCTCCCCACTCTCCCCTGTGGACTCTCTTGTCTATGATGCCGTCATCCTGGTTGGGCTGTCAGTGTGTGTGTCTGTGTGTGTGTGCACGTACACACACATTAGTGTTTGTCTTAGTCTGTTCAGTGTTGCTATAACAATACCCAAGGCTGGATAATATATAAAGAAAAGGGGTTTATTTGGCTCAGGATTTTGGTAGCTGGAAGGTTTAAGATTGGGCAGCCACTTCTGGTGATGGTCTTGTGCTGCTTCCACTCATAGCGGAAAGTGGAAGTAGGATGGGTGTGTGCAAAGAGGTCACATGGTGAGAAAAGCAGCAAGAAAGAGAAACTGAGGAAGTCAGATTTTTTTTTAACAACCCACTGTCCAGGAAATTAAACCATTCTTGCAAGAGCAGGAACTCATCACCGAGGGAGGGCATTCATCTGTTTGTGAGGGATCCGCCCCCATGACCCAGACACCTCCCATCAGGCCCCACCTGCCTACACTGCCTCACCAGGGTTCACACTGCAACATGTGTTTTGGCGAAGACAGACCACATCCAAACCATAGCAGTTGTTGCACTGACTTCTCTCCAGTCTTGGCCCCATGGGGTAAAAGGGGTTCAGGATGAGTTGGAATATGGTGCTGCCATAATTAGCCACCAACAATGAACAAGTCCCCAGATTAGGCCGAGCCTCAGCTTCTCCAGGTGTAAAAGGACTGACGAAATCTGCCCTTCCCATCTCTTGCCACACAGGGCCACTGGGGTCAAAGGAGATGCAAAGGGCTATCGAAAAGGGAGACATGCCACTTCCTTCATAATGACATTGAGTAGAAGGGAATCTGTCATCCTAATCCCTAATGTCACCTTCCTCTAAGCCAGGACTCAGCAAACATTTACTGTATAGGGCCGGGTAGTCAATAGGTTTTGTGGGCATTATGGCGTCTGCCACCACTTCTCAGTTCTGCTCTTGTAGTGCAAAAGCAGCTGGAAACAATATATAAACTGATGAATGTGGCTGTATGTATTCCAATAAAAGTTAATTTATGGACACTGAAATTTTATTTTCATTTCATTTTCACATGTCCCAAAATTTTGATACCCCTTTAGATTTTTTTTCCAATCATCTAAAACTATTAAAAACCATTCTTGGCTGCCAGGCAGTACAAAATCAGGCAGTGGGCTGGATTCGTCCCAAGGACCTTAGCTTGCTGAGCCCTGGTCTGAACTCTCACAGCGCTCGGTACCACTTTGGATTCCAGCAGCTCATGCTCCATCTCCCTTTCTCATCTTTCCAAAGTATATACCCAACCACACACATTTTTAAAAAATTTCCCCTAACACTGGGAAGGATAGTATCATGTATATAGTATACACACACACACATGCTATATGCTGAATATTTATTGAATAAATGAGGATAAGAATCTGTTGCTTTTCTATATATCCTATTTTTCCATCTTTAAAAGAAATTCTGCTTATTTCTCGAGTAAACCTTTGGGAATGATCAAGTCAACATTTTTGTGATTAAATATAAGGGCTTTGGGATTCTTGCCTTAAAGTTTTTCCTCCTCTGCTATTAACCGTAAAAGGAAAAGAATGTTAGGGAGGACAGAAGGGAAAAACAAACAGACAAAACAAAACCAACATTTCAGCATGAAAAGGGCTTATTAGAGAATAACTGAAGTGGCCAAACATTTAGCTTTGCTCCCCTGGGCTTTCTGAAACTATAGGGAACTCTGAAGTGCTTTCATGCCTCAGCTGCCAACATATCCCTACTTTTTGGTGTGCTTTCCCCAAAATTTAACACCAGAGCCAGAACTCTGTGCATTTGGCTATAAATAAAGAGGACCTAGGAGAACATACCTTATTTTTTTTTATCTGTATTTCCCCAATGTGTTTTGAGGAATCATGCACATCTTCTTTAAAAAGCAAAGCCTTAAACACAGCTTGTATTTTACTTCTTAATAACTATAGGCTTGGAAGTTGAATTTTAGGAAATATATACATTTAGATTTTTCTTCTCAAAATGAGGTAGACAGAAACTAGATGCTGGAATTGATAGCAGGTGTGCGTGTGTGTTATTCCGAATAGTCTATATATTACTCTATAATAAGGATATTGTGTGTGGGTATTTGAGGGATGGGAAGAAGGGAGTGTGCTAGAAAATTGGGGCCAAAGTCATTAACAGTATATACTCCTTATTAAAATTTGTTAAGGGAAGAAACAATTAAGTCAGCTTCCAATTAAGTACTTAACTATATCAGTGTCGCGCCCGCCTCGCCAGCAAGGAAGACGCGGCAACAGGAGTTCTTCTGACCGTGCTTTAATGGGGTTCCCTTTAAACTTGCATGATGCGGAAGACCCAGCCCGGCAGCGCGCAGGCCGCTATATACCCCAGAAGTACAACCCCTAAGCTGCGATAGGCCGCTCAACTGTCGAGCCACCAAAGCATTAGCCCATATCAGGACCCTTTGTTTGCATTCTCGCGCCACAGGGCAACCGACAATTATGCGTGCGCTGAACTTGTTAGCTGCTCTAGGCAAAGCCGGAAACAGGCGCCAACTTGTAATGGCGTTGACACCGCGCCCCACATCTCCCCCTGTTTTATTAATTTAATGAGAGCTGAGCAACCGTTCAGCACCGTCCTTCGACCGTGCGATCAAGGTTGCAGAGCCTCACTTTCACCAGCAACCACCTATCCTCGTGCAATGAGCACAACTCGGAGGTGTGCAAAGGCTGGCTGTGGGATAGGAGACATGCCTTATTAGGTGCAATGGGAGAGACCCCTCAGAGTACAAAGGCCATGTCTGCTAAAATACCTGGGGGTAGGAGCGGGTGCAACCCAAAACTAGGCTAACCTTTTAGCATGGTCAACCACACCTGTGCAGACTGTCTCAGTTCAAGCGCAGCAAATGTCTGTGCCAATACCACATGGTCCGTGGCTGCAAGACCGAAACAAAGTCATAGAGCTAGGAGCTTCAACAGAAACAGGAATGTATCTAGGCAAGCAGGTAACAATGGCAGAGGGGTGAGACATGGCATTCCAACACAATGTATAATTGCACGTATTAGAGGAACAGTTCACATGTGTACTAGAGGGTTTTTCCGTGGATACCACCCAGATAAACGGGGGCCAAACCCAGACAGGTGTAGGGGCAAAGGTCGCGTTTTGCCCTCCCGCAATCACCCTCACAGAACCTTTAAAAGAGTCGCTAAGATTCCATGCGAAACTAGCATTTCTTGCCATACCCCCAGCCACCAATGGACAGGGGGGCCAAGTCCGTGCAGCTTCCGTTAACCCCACACAAAACACAAAGTCCCCTTCAAGGAGAAGGATCTATTTCCCTCCAGATTACTACTCTGTGTGTCCAACGGCATATACGCAGTGTCCAGGGAAACATTAGTAGAAAAGAAGCGAGGGAAAATTGGTGAGTTATGTGTCACAGGCATCGGCAGGGGAGGCACTGACAGGATCCTCCAGCGTGGCTCCGCTGCCGTCCTCGCGATCATCCATGCTGTCGTCAGGAGGAGTAGCCACTGGGTCCCCATGCTGCTCTGGAGGCTGCTGCACCGTTCTAGTCAGCCGCGTGGGCACCCAGATGGGATTGTCCTGGTCCTGTGGAAAAATACAAATAGCTCCCCTGGATCTCATTAACACTGGATCCGGGCCTTTCCATAGGTTAGACAACACATCTTTCCACTTCACTAATTCTTTCTGTGGCGGAGCAGGCGTGACATGCCTGTCTGCTGCCGAACGTCCCTTGACATCTAAATTTAAAAAATTTAAAGTAAAGAGAGCAAAGGAGAGGCGTCCTTTGGGTGATAGCCCTAGCTGTAGGGCATCTCCCCCTTTTTGTTTTTGTAAGTACATTTTGAGCGTGCCGTGAGCACGTTCCACGATGCCTTGCGCTTGAGGGTTGTAGGGAAGACCGGTACGGTGCTCCACACCCAAGCGAGTGCAAAACTGCTGAAAAGATTTTGAGGTATAAGCCGGGCCATTATCTGTCTTAATAACCCGGGGCTTGCCCCAGGCTGCCCAAGCTTCTAGGCAGTGAATGATAACGTAACTTGCCTTTTCTCCAGCCAGAGGCGTGGCATGAAGGACGCCTGAGCACGTGTCAACAGACACGTGAACATACTGAAGCTTCCCAAAGGATGGGACATGAGTTACATCCATTTGCCACAGTTGTAGAGGACGCAAACCCCTAGGATTTACGCCCGTATGAACAACAGTGCGATAAGGAGCACAACTTGGACATTGCAGTACAATCTCACGAGCATCTGCACGTGTGATGCTGAACTTAAGTCGTAAGGTTTCAGCTGGCACATGATAAAGTTTATGAAAGTCTATGGCGGCGGCGTGGCCATCAGACACCCAGAGGGCGCGAGTGGCGCGATCTGCCATAGCATTTCCCGCAGCCATAGGTCCAAGTAACAAGGAATGAGCTCTGATATGCTGAATGGAAAATGGGTTTTTCCTATTTTGAATAGTATTCCTAATTTCTGTAAATACAGAAAAGACTGTACTTTTGGCAAGAATGTGAAAGGAGTTTTCTAACTGTTTAACTGCGTTGACCACATAAAAGGAATCTGAGATGATGTTGATAGGTTCAGTGATGGTACTGAGAACCAGACCGACTACGGCACACTCTACTAGCTGAGGAGAAGAATAGTTAAACTGTTTTGTATACACCTTGTCCTGAATGACATAGCTCCCAATACCTGTCTTAGAGCCATCGGTATACACATCCAAGGCATTAACCAAAGGTAACAATGAAGTTACTTTTGGGAAAATAAGCTCGTTTCTCATTGCAAACTGCAATAAGGCATGTCTGGGATAATGGTTGTCAATGCTCCCTGGGAAGGTGCATCTCAATATGGCCCATGCATCAAGAGTGGCACATAAGGTGTTTACCTGATTGGCAGTATATGGACAAATCAGGCTATCAGGGTGACGTCCAAAATGGGATACAGCCAAACTAATACCCTTTAAAGCTATCTCGGCCACACAGGTAGGATAATGGCCAATCACCTTTCCTGGAGAGGCTTGAGGATGCACCCATAAAAGGGGACTATCCTGCCAAAGCACTGCCGTAGCCATGCCCTGAGGCAAAACCTGCCATTGATATCTTGCATCAGGCTGCTCATGGTTTATGGAAGGAAGCGTGAATGCAAATCTGCTTTTATCTTGTGGATGCAAGGGAATAGAGAAAAAACAGTCTTTAATGTCCAAGATAATTAGACTCCAATGTTTAGGCAAAGCTGAGAGAAGGGGCAGTCCTCTTTGAACAGGCCCCATAAGCTGCATCTGGGCATTAATCGCTCTAAGGTCATGCAACAGTCTCCATTTACCAGACCTTTTCTTAATCACAAAAATAGGAGTATTCCAAGGAGAATGAGAGGGTTCAAGATGCCCAAGAGTAAGCTGCTCTTGCACTAGCTTATGGGCCGCGAGTAACTTTTCAGAGGGTAAGGGCCACTGGGGCACCCACACTGGCTCCTCTGTTTTCCAGGGTATGGGCAGAGGATCCCCAGCGGCGAGCGGCCCCCAAGAAAAACCCAGCCCTTCCCAAGGCGGGGCATGCGGAGGTGGGCGGTACCGCTCACAACCTGCCGCTTCCTGAAAAACCGGTTCCTCTTTCTCTTCTAGTTCCTCCCCCGCCTCCTCCCCTGAACTTGAGGAAGTAAGAGAAGAGGAAGAAGAGGAATCATCCTCAGAAATATTTAATTTTTTAAATTCTGACAGAAAAAGGCTATCTCCTCTGTCTTCTGTCCTGTCCTTTCCTTTGTTATTTTTATTCCTGGTACTTTTACATTTCTTTCTCTCCCTTTTCTTCTTTCTCTCCCTTTTCTTCTTTCTCTCCCTTTTCTCCTTTCTTCTTTCTCTCCCTTTTCTCCTTTCTTCTTTCTCTCCCTTTTCTCCTTTCTTCTTTCTCTCCCTTTTTCTCCTTCTTTCTCTCCCTTTTTCTCCTTCTTTCTCTCCCTTTTTCTCCTTTCTTTCTCTCCCCTTTCTTCTTTCTTTCTCCCTTTTCTTCTTTCTCTCCCTTTGCAGGTCGGGCTGCGCTATCCCTCCCTGCATTTTCCTTTTTTGAGCTCTATATTCCTTTTTTCCACCTTTTACCGCGGTACTTCCCTTACTGCTTCTCTCTGAGCTTGCGTCTTGCAAGTCACTCAGTGCACTTTGGCTAGCTGCTACGCGCGGGCCTGAAGTCTCATCATACAGGCATTTTATGATAATAGGCCACAAAAAGCGCCGCAGCAGAATATTACCCATTTTTTGGAAGCAGGGGAGTTTTGACCGTCCCACACGTCAGTTCTGAACTCTACCTCTTCCGAGGTCGTCTCCGCTGGTGCCTCAAAGTTGTTTCAAGTCCCGGGTTTCGGCACCACTTGTCGCGCCCGCCTCGCCAGCAAGGAAGACGCGGCAACAGGAGTTCTTCTGACCGTGCTTTAATGGGGTTCCCTTTAAACTTGCATGATGCGGAAGACCCAGCCCGGCAGCGCGCAGGCCGCTATATACCCCAGAAGTACAACCCCTAAGCTGCGATAGGCCGCTCAACTGTCGAGCCACCAAAGCATTAGCCCATATCAGGACCCTTTGTTTGCATTCTCGCGCCACAGGGCAACCGACAATTATGCGTGCGCTGAACTTGTTAGCTGCTCTAGGCAAAGCCGGAAACAGGCGCCAACTTGTAATGGCGTTGACACCGCGCCCCACATATCAGCCTGCCAAAATATATTAATTTGCCGTAAGCTGGAGAAAAGATCCACGGTGTGTGTAAAATAAATCATGAAGTGTACTTTCCACTTGGCATACTTTGCTACTGCTATTGTAGATGGCGTCTAGTCCTGAAGACAACGTTAAGCCAGTGTTAAAAGTGCATTTTACATTTGAGTCACGTGGGGTATCTGAAGCCTGTGTGGGAAGGAGAGAGGATGAGGGGCTCAGGATTTTGTTCCTTATTATGTCTAAGCTGCTCCATGTGAGACACAACATAGTACTTACTGGCAGTGCAGCCTGTTTTCAGAATTACTCTTCAGGGATGGATGCGGGGGGCGGGGCACTGGGGCCAGGGCAGGCTCAGAGGGAACTGCCTGGTGGTGGGTAGGTAATTATCCATCTGTCTGCAGCTTCTTACATGGAGTAAGGCTCCCCTTGATGAAGTAAAGAGAATGTGGTTTCATTTATTATGGTATCTGCACAGTGAGCCATACCTTCTTTCTGAGTTTAATTTTTCCCTCTCGTACCACCTCTCCTTTTTCTTTCTTCCACTTGGGGAAATTACAGGGGGCTTGTTCACATCTCATTGTCTATTTTGCTCACTCGCTTCCCTGCTGGAGATTTTCAGCAGATGTCTGGTTACCGGTGATCGCCGGTACATATGTGGGACTGTGACACTGAAGCTGGCCAGAAGGTCTGTGTTGGTTGGCACAGTTTGCAGATGTCTTAGGGCAGACTCCGCAGATGCAGGCACTGAGAAGAGGATTCGTGGGTGTGGGCACGGCTTTATCGAGGAGATGCTCCCAGGGGAAACTGGGAAGAGAAGGGGAAGAAGTCTAGCAAGGGTGTGATCTCATTCAAACAAAGTGCCGCAGAGAGTGGCTCCCAGCCTGGTCCCATGGGGGCTAGGGGAGCTCTAGCTTTAGAGACATTGCCAAACGGTCCCCAAAGTGGTTGTACCAATTTACACTGCCAACAGTGGTTTATGAGCGTTGTGGTTGTTCCACATCTCTACGTCATCACTTGGTACCTCACCGTGGCTTTAGCCATTCTGGGAAGTGTGTAGTGGTATTAAACTTATACCATTTTATTTTCATTTAATTTTTTATTTCTTTAAAAAAATTTTTTATAAATGACACATAGCAATTGTACATGCTTATAGGGTATAGTATGAGGTTTTAGTACAGGTACACAATGTATAATGATCAAATCGGTAATTAGCATGTCAGTCACCTCAAACTTTTCTCTTTGTGGTGATAACTTTCAAGATCCTCTTTCCTAGCTATCTTGAAATACATACTACATTGTTATTAGCTGTAGTCCCCCTACTGTGTAACAGAACTTAACTCCTCCTATCACTGTAGCTTTGTATACATTAATCAGCCTCTCTCCATCTTTGCCTGTCCCCCTCCTTCCCCAGCCTCTGGTCACCTCTCTTGTACTCTCTGTGAGATTGACTTTTTTAGATTCCACCTACGAGGGATATCATGTAGTATTTGTCTTTCCATACTAGGCTTATTTTACTCATGTCTTCCACGTTTCATACCTGTTGCTGAAAATGACAGGATTTCGCTCTTTGTTTACAGGTGAATAGTATTCCATTGTGTATATGTACCACATGTTCTTCATCTATTCATCCATTGATGGACATTTAGGTTGATTCCTTCTCTTGGCTGTTGTGAATATTGCTGCAATAAACATGGGAGTGCAGATATCTCTTTGACATACTGATTTTATTTCCTTTGGATATATACCCAGTAGTGGAATTTGGGGATGATATGGTAGTTTTATTTTTAATCTTCTGAGTAACGTACATACTATTTTTCATAATGGCTGTACTAATTTACATTCCCACCAACAGTGTATAAGAGTTCCCTTAGGCAGCATTTGTTATTTTTTATTTTTTAAGAGACAGGGTCTTTCTCCATCAGGCATGCTGGAGTACAGTGAATTGATCATAACTCACTGTAACCTCAAACTCTGTGCTTAAGCAATCCTTTGGCCTCAGCCTCCCAAATAGCTAGGATTACAGGCATGTACCACCATACCCAGATAATTTTTTTATTATTTTTTGTACAGATGGAGGTCTTGCTATGTTGCTCAGGCTGGTTTTAAGCTCCTGAGCTCAAGTGATCCTCCCGCCATGTCCTCCAAAGTGCTGGGATTATAGGTGTGAGCCATCATGCCTAGCCCTATTTTTTTTGTCTTTTTTTTTTTTTTTTTTTTTTTTAAGACAAACTCTCCCTCTGTTGCCCAGGCTAGAGTGCCATGGCGTCAGCCTAGCTCACAGCATCCTCAAACTCCTGGGCTCAAGGGATCCTCCTGCCTCAGCCTCCCGAGTAGCTGGGACTATAGGCATATACCACTGTGCCCGGTTAATTTTTTCTATATATTTTTAGTTGGCAAATTAATTTCTTTCTGTTTTTAGTAGAGTTGCTCAGGCTGTTTTCAAACTCCTGACCTTGAGCGATCCTCTCACCTCAGCCTCTCAGAGTGCTAGGATTACAGGCATGAGCCACCGTGCCTGGCCTTGTCTTTTTGATAATAGCCATTCTAACTAGGTTGAGGTAATAGCTCATTATGGTTTTGATTTGCATTTCCTTGATGATTAGTAATGTTGAGCATTTTTTCATATACCTGTTGGTCATTTGTATGTCTTCTTTTGAGAAATGTCTATTCAGGTCTTTTGTCCATTTTAAATTAAGATTATTTGAGTTTTTGCTATAGAGTTGTTTGAGTTCCTTATATATTCTGGATATTAACCCCTTGTCAGATTCTTAGTTTACAAATATTTTCTGTAGGTTGTTTCTTTGCTCTACTGATTATTTCCTTTGCTGTACAGAAGCTTTTTAGTTTGATAAAATCCATTTGTCTATTTTGCTTTTGTTGTCTATGCTTTTGAGGTCCTATTCAAAATATCCTCCCCCAGACCAATGTCATGAAGCATTTCCCTTGTGTTTTCTTCTAGTAATTTTATAATTTCAGGTCTTAAATTTAAGTCTTTAATCCATTTTGATTTGATTATTGTATAAGGTAAAAGAAAAGAGTCTAGTTTCATTCTGCTGTACGTGGATGTCCAGTTTTCCCAGCATCAATATGTGTGCTCTTGATACCTTTGTAGAAAATCAGTTTGCTATAAATTCATGGATTTGTTTCTAGGCACTCTATTTTGTTCCATTGGTCTATGTGTCTCAAACCATGCTGTTTTGGTTACTATAGCTTTATGGTATATTTTAAAGTCTGGTAGTGTGATGCTTCCTCCAGATTTGTTCCTTTTTCTCAAGATTGCTTTGATTAATCTATGTCTTTTGTGGTTTCATATGAATTTTAGGATTGTTTTTCCTATTTCTGTGAGGAGTGTTTTTGGTATTTTCATAGAGATTGTATTGATCACTTTGGTGATCAATAGTAAGGACATTTTAATCATATTAATCCTTCCAGTCTATGAACATTGGATATCTTTCCATTTATTTGTGTCCTTTTTAATTTTTTTCATCACCATTTCATAGTTTTCATTGTAGAGATCTTTTACCTCCTTGGTAAAATTTATTCCTAGGTATTTTTTTTTTGTAGCTATTGTGAGTGGGTTTGCTTTCTTTATTTCTTTTTCAGATAGTTTGTTATCAGCATATACAAATGCTACTGATTTTTGCGTGTTGATTTTGTATCTTGCAACTTTACTGAATTTATTTATTAGTTCTAATAGTTCTTTAGTAGAGCCTTTGAGATTATATATATATAAAATATATATTTGTAGGTTTATATATCTATATTTATATATAGAGATCTATATCTATATATATCTCATGTTGTTTTCAAACAATGTCAGTTTACCTTCTTTTAAAATTGGGATGTCCTTTATTTCTTTCTCTTGCCTAATTGCTCTGGCTAGGACTTCTAGTACTATGTTGAATAAGAGTAGTGAAAGTGGGCATCTTTGTATTTTTTCAGATCTTAGAGGAAAAGCTTTAAACATTTTCCCATTCAGTATGATGTTAGCTGTGGGTTTGCCATTTATGGCCTTTATTATGTTGAAATATGTTTATTCTTTATCTGATTTGTTGAGAGTTTTTTTTCATCATCAAGGGATATTGAATTTTATCAACTGCTTTTTCTGTATCTGTTGAACTGATCATAGTTTTTGTCCTTGATTCTGTTAATGTGATGTATCACATTTATTGATTTGTATATATTAGACCATCCTTTCATTCCTGGGATGAATCTCACTTAATCATAGTGAATGATCTTTTTAATTTGTTGTCAAATTTGGTTTGCTAGTATTTTGTTGAGGATTTTTGCAACTATGTTCATCAGTGATATTGGCCTGTAGTTTGTGTTTGTGTTTGTATGTATTTGTGTGTGGTGTGTGTGTGTGTGTGTGTGGTTTTAGTATCAACGTATGCTCCCCTTACAGAATGATTTTGGAAGTATTTCCTCCTCTTCAATTTTTTTTTTTTTTTTTTTGAGACAGAATCTCGCTTTGTTGCTTAGGCTACAGTGAGTGTCATGGCATCAGCCTAGCTCACAACAACCTCAAACTCCTGGGCTCAAGCGATCCTACTGCCTCAGCCTCCTGAGTAGCTGGGACTACAAGCATGCACCACCATGCCCGGCTAATTTTTTTTATGTATATTAGTTGGCCAATTAATTTCTTTCTATTTATAGTAGAGATGGGGTCTAGTGAGACCCCAGTCTTGCTTAGGCTGGTTTCGAACTCCTGACCTCGAGCAATCCGCCCACCTTGGCCTCCCAGAGTGCTAGGATTACAGGCGTGAGCCACCCCGCCCGGCCCCTGTTCAATTTTTTTAGAATGGTTTCAGAAGAATTGGTATCAGTTTTTATTTAAATGTTTGGTAGAATTCAGCAGCAAAGCCATCAAATCCTGGACTTTACTTTGATTGGAGACTTATTATTACTGCTTCAATCTCATTACTCTTTTTTTTAATGTTTTTTTTGTTGTTTTTCTTTTATATTCTCTCATTACTCTTTATTGGTCTGTTTATTGGTTTTATATTTCTTCATGATTCAATACTGGTAGCTTTAGGTGTCCATGAATTTATCTATTTCTTCTAGATTTTCCAATTTGTTGGCATAATAGTCATAATAGTCTCTTATAATCCTTTGTATTTCTGGGGTATCAGTTGTATGTCTCTTTTTTAATCTCTGATTTTATTTATTTGAGTCTCCTCTCTCTTTTTATTTTCTTTTATTCTTTCTTTCTTTTTTTTTTGACAGATCTCTGTCACCCAGACTGGGGTATGGTGGTACAATCATAGCTCACTATACCCTCAAACTCCTGGGCTCAAGTGATCCTCGTGACTCAGTCTCCCAAGTAGCTGGGATTATAGGCACATGCACCATGCACAGCTAATTTTCTTATTTTTTGTAGAAATGGGGTCTCACTATGTTGCCCAGACTGATCTTGAGCTCCCGGCCTCAAGCTATCCTCCTGCTTTGGCCTCCTGATGTGCTGGGATTACAGATGTGAGCCACCATGCCCAGACTTCTCTCTGTTTTTGTTAGTCTAACTAAAGATTTGTTAGTCTAGCTAAAGATTTGTCAATTTTGATTATCTTTAAGAAAACTCATCTCTTTGTTTTATGGATCTTTTGTTTAAACCTGTGTCTTGTTTATTGCTGCTCTGATATTTATTTCTTTCCTTCTACTAATTTTGGGTTTAGTTTGTTCTTATTTTGCCAGTTCTTTGAGATATAACATTAGGTTGTTTGAGATCTTTCTTACTTTTTTTTGAGACAGAGTCTCACTCTGTTGCCCAGGCAAGAGTGCCATGGTGTCAGCCTAGCTCACAATAACATTAAACTCCTGGGCTCAAGCGATCCTCCTTCCTCAGCCTCCCAAGTAGCTGGGACTACAGGCACGCACCACCATGCCTGGCTAATTTATTTATTTATTTATATGTATACACACACACACACACACACACATATATACACATATATTTTATACATATATTTTAGTTGTCCAGATAATTTCTTTATATTTTTTTAGTAGAGACGGGGTCTCACTCTTGCTCAGGCTGGTCTCGAACTCCTGAGCTCAAATGATCTATCTGCCTCGGACTCCCAGAGTGCTAGAATTACAGGCGTGAGCCATGACACCTTTCTTACTTTTTTGATGTAGGTGTTTATTGGTATAAACTTCCCTCTTAGAACTGCTTTTGTGTATCCTATAGATTTTGGCATATTGTGTTTCCATGTTCATTTGTCTCAAGGAATTTTTAAATTTTCTTTTAAATTTCTTCATCAACCTGTTCGTCATTCAGTAACATGTTGTTTCATCTCACGAATTTGTACTTTCCAAGGTTCCTTCTGTTACTTGATTTCTAGTTTTATTCCATTGTGTTCAGAACAGATTCTTGATGTGATATTGATTTTTTTTTTTAATTTAAGACTTGTTTTGTGACCTAACATATGGTGTATCTTGGAAAATGCTCCATGTGCTATTGAGAAAAATATATATTCTGCAGCTGTTGGATGGAGTATTCTGTAAATGTCTGGTAGGTCCATTTAGTCTAGAGTACAGTTTAACTCTGATGTTTCTTTGATGATTTTTCTGTCTGGATGATCTGTCCTTTGCTGAAAGTGGGGTGTCAAGTCCCCTGCTATTGTTGTATTGCAGTTAATCTCTCCGTTTTGGTCTATTAATATTTGCTTTATTTATCTGGGTATCCTGGTGTTAGGTACATATATATATAGAATTCTTACATCCTGTTACTCTATTGACCACTTGTCATTATATAATGGTCGTTTTTTTTTCTTTTTTACTATTCTTGACTTTAAAATAGACTTCAACCTATTTTATCTGATATAAGTATAGCTACTCCTGCTCTTTTTTTGGTTTCCCTTACATGGAATATCTTTTTCTATCCCTTTGCTTTCAGTCTATGTCTGTCTTTATAGGTGAAGTGAGTTTCTTATAAACAACATATAGTTGGGTCATGTTTTTTTTTTTTTTTATTTCATCCTTTCAGACACTGTCTTTTAATTGGGGAATTTAATCCATTTACATTCAAGATTTTTATTTATTTATTTATTTATTATTTTTTTTTTGAGACAGAGTCTCGCTTTGTTGCCCAGGCTAGAGTGAGTGCTGTGGCGTCAGCCTAGCTCACAGCAACCTCAAACTCCTGGGCTCGAGCGATCCTTCTGCCTCAGCCTCCCAAGTAGCTGGGACTACAGGCATGCGTCACCATGCCCGGCTAATTTTTTATATATATATCAGTTGGCCAATTAATTTCTTTGTATTTATAGTAGAGACGGGGTCTCGCTCTTGCTCAGGCTGGTTTTGAACTCCTGACCTTGAGCAATCCGCCCGCCTCAGCCTCCCAAGAGCTAGGATTACAGGCGTGAGCCACCGCGCCCGGCTCCAAGATTTTTATTGATAGGCAAGGGTTTACTACTGCCATTTTGTTACATGTTTTCTTCTTATTTTGTAGATCTTTTCTTCCCCTTTCCCTCTTTTACTGTCTTTCTTTGTGCTTAAGTGAAACTTCTCTTATTTTAAATGTTACTTCCTACAACTTAGGCAGGTTGCTTCTGTGGAACCCACATTTATGACCAAAGGAAACACACACACATTCCCTTCGCAGTAGAAGTGCTTTTTGCTCCAAACATACCCCACACTCACACCTTTGTTTTTCCCCTGGTAGCTCTGACTAGCCCTTAGATTTCTCTCTGCAAGAGTCAGGAACCAAAACCTGGATCCTATACATGCCAGAGGGCCTGTGCGACATTCCTGGAGTTTCTCTTGAAGCCTTCTTTACCTGGTGTGCTAATGTGCTGGGGCTTGCATAATAAAATACCACAGCCTGGGGAACTTAAACAGCAGACATTTATTTTTCACAGTTCTGGTAGCTAGAAGTCCAAGATCAAGGTGTCAGTAGGTCTGGTGTCTCCTGAAGCCTTTCTATTTGGCTTGCAGATGGCTGCCCTCTTGCTGTGTCCTCACGTGGCACTTTTCTGTGTGCACATCCCTGGTGTCTCTTCTTCTTCTTGTAAGGACACCAGTAATGTCGGACTAGGGCCCCATCCTTATGACTTTATTTGCCTCTTTATAGGCCCTACCTTCAAATACAGTCATGTTGGAGGTTAGGGCTTCAATCTTTGAATTTTGTGGGGTACACAGTTGAGTCTGTCATTCTTGGTTTGGTGTGTATGTGAGTGGAGCACTGTGCCAACACCAACATGACATGACATAATGAAGTGGCAGCCAATTTTGTTAAAGTATAATCAGTCATGATTTAAATTACTAGTTCAGAAGATTGTTTTATAATAGAAGTAAAAAGCACATACAGTAAAATGCATAAAGTACACAAATCTTAAGTGTACAGCTTGATGAATTTTATATAAGTGTCAACCTGTGTAACCACCACCCAAATCAAGATATAGAACATTGACAGCACTCTGTAAGATTCTCTCATATTCTTTCTCAGTCTCTACCTGTTCCTCCCTGCCCAGAGGTAAACAAAATTGTGATGTCTAACATTATTGATCAATTCTGATGATTCTTAAATTTCATATAAAGAGAATCATATATATTAATATATTCTTTTTTGTCCAGATTCTTCTACTTGACAAAATATCTGTGAGATACACCCATGTTATTACATTCATCAATAGTTTGTTCATTCTCCTTGCTGCATGGTATTCAGTTGTATAAATACACAACAATTTATCCACCTCCTACTGATAGAAATCTGGGTTATTTTCATTTTGAGGCTATCATGAATAAAGCTACTTTAAACATTCTTATATATATCTTTCCGTCTTTATATTTCTTGGGTATATATGTTGAGGAATGGAATTCCTTGGACATAGGGATAGGCATGTGTTTAGTTGGAAACATTTTAGTTATCTGTTTTTATAATAAGTACCTTTCTGTTTGATGTAATCTTAACACATGTAGTTAAACATGCTCTGCTTTAATGCAGTGATTTATTTTTGTTGATTTTCTTGTCTAGCTCAGTTAACTGAATGTGATTTTGTTACTTTATATATCAAAAGTAAATGAGGCATATGCTTGTGAATTCACTGGATACTGAACAGGTATACTGAATCAGATTATCCATGCATATTTGAGGACCCTTTTTGTCACACTCTGTTAAGAAGCCAACAACTACTCACACAGGCATTTTGTTAGTTTTATCTGAGTCAACAAAGTTATGCATTAAGAATATTATCATTAAAAATCGGTTTATGTACAATAAAATAAACCAGTGCATATTTTAATTTTAAAGTCTTGGTTCTAAACATTGAGTGCCATTCTATTAAAAATACAACAGTTTTAGCTAGAATGCTGTAAAACATCTTTAGAAAACACCTAGTAATAATAAAACGCCAAACATTTGTGTATTGCTTACTATGAGTGATATAAGACACTGCTCAAAGCACTTAACCCATGTTAACTCACTCAATTCTCTCCACAACACTAATAAGGCATGCTGTTATTATCCCCATTTTACAGATGAGGACACTGAAGCACAGAGAGGTAAAGTGACTTGCCCCGGATGGCTGTACCACTTGAAGTGGGCGACAGAGCCAGGAACGGAATGCAGTAGCCAGGGCCCAGAGTCTCTGCACATATGACCACTACACCACGCTGCCTTTGAACTCAGCCTCTCATCTTCTTGTTTATTCATGGGGAGGAGGCCATGGGAAAGAGCATGCCTGCTTTTTCATTTCTCTAACATTTTCTCAGCTTAGATTGAAATGGTAGCAGTTAAAATCTTTATCACTACTTTAACAGATTCTATTAATCAGATGCTTAAAGGATGCCAACCTACTGTCACTATCTTCAAAAATCACGTTATAACAATACTATCTTCCTCCATGCCTTTTAAAAGTTGAAGGTCATATCCTGTTGGAGAGACCTGTTGGGGGCAGAGACTAGATGTTCCTCCAGATCCTCTGAGGCCCTGAAAAACTGACCCTTGTGTGGCAAGAGGATGATCCTGAGTGGATAAGGCCTTAGCCACTGTGATGTGAGTACCAACTCCTACTAAACGTTTGCTCTCAGTTGTGTTCGTTCTACGCGTATTCGCTCTGCATCCTCAGCAAGGCCCTGGGGATGGATGGGGGCAGAGCCCATGGAGCCCCTTCCCTCAGGGAGCTTCAGGGTCAAGCACAGGAGACAGGCACTTACATGAAACCACACAAGGGTCATCACCCCTGATAAGTGCCGTGGAGGGGAAGTGAGGGTGCTGGCGTGTGGCAGGGAGACCCAATCCTGTCCATCCCACTTGGGAAGGGCTTCTTAGTGGGAGAAGTGACTCTGGGCAGAAGGGAGGGGGAGTCTGCAGGGACCAGGAGGGTGTCAGCAGGCTAGAGACCCAGCCAGGACCTGCTCAGTCAGGAGCTCCAGGCTGCTTAACGATTTTGCCCTTTATTCAGAGAACAGCAGGAAGCCATTTTAGCATTTCAAACAAATGAAAGAGATGATTGGATTTGTACTTTTCTATGATCCTAGATGGAAAGGGAGCAAATGAGAAGACACATCGATAAACATTTTACAAAATGGAAGGTGATCCCCATGCAGAAGTGATTGCAGAGCTCCGAGGGGAGGTAGCAGTTTGGAGTACTGCAGGCAGGAGGCTGGAGGGAAATGGACAGACTGGAAAGATATTTGGCAGGAAAAGCCATCGGGATGTGGGGATGGGTTGGGTGAGGGAAGTCAGGAAGTAACGGGCATCAGGGATGACTCCCTGCTTCTGCTTTGCATTGCTGGAGGGATGGGGTTGCAGTCATGAACCAAGGGGTGGAAAATGGGAGATGACTGGTTGGGGAGTGGGGTGTGGGAAGTGGAGATACTGACTTTAAGGTGTCTGTGAGACCCACAAGGACGAGTGGAAGGTGGCCCTTCCTTGGACATAGGATCTAAAACTTCAGGGGGAATTCTGGACTAGAGATTATGCCAAGCAAGCATCATATATTTGGAAATTAGACTCACTAATCCATATGGATGCTTTGAGTTTGGGTACATCAAATGCTTTAAACAGATGGTATGGTTGAGGGATACAGCAGGGAACCAGGAGTTAGAATAGTTGGATTTGCCCTTGTTCAAAGGTCCAGACCATCTCTCAACTGCACCTGGGACTCACCTTCAAGTCATAAAACTGTAGAGCTATGTAATATCTGGGTGGTCTGTGCTCTTAAATTGAAAACCTCTCTTTGGCCTTAAAAATAATGATTTTTTGAGGGGCAGGGTGGTGCTGAACATGGTGACTCACACCTGGAATCCCAGAATTTTGGGAGGCTGAACTGGGAACATCATTTAAGCTCAGGAGTTCGAGACCAGTCTGGGCAACATAGGGAGACTTCATCTCTCCAAAAAAATTAGCTGGCCATGGTGGTGCACACCTGTAGTCTCAGCTACCCCAGAGGCTGAGGCAGAAGAATCTCTTGAGCCCAGAAATTTGCAGCTGCAGTAAGCTGTGATGACCCCTCTGCACTCCAGCCTGGGTGACAGAGCCAGGCCCTGTCTCAAAAGAAAAAGAAAAAAAGATTTTTGCCCACCATAAAAATGTAAAGAGAAATGGCTTTAGATATTATTTACCAATTTGTAAGTATTTGATTGTTTTGATCTTTAATATAGGTGAGTGGTATGTGTAATATGTTTATACATGTGTTTGCATGTAAATTTGGCTAGTAGTGACATGCATAGTAGCAACTGCTGATTCACTGGAAAAGTTGCTTCTATGTCCAGCACTTTTGGTGTCTCGGGGCAGCTTATTCAAGTGTTCCTTGTCACTTCATTGTGAAGTTAAACCCATTTGTATATTCTGATCCAATCTCTGGGAGAGTTTTATTCCAAACTCTTTCCTCATCTCCCTTTAGATTTCCCCCAAGAGTACTTCTCTTGGTGAGAAATGATGAGGCCACAGTCCAGTGGCCAGTGACCCAGGGAGCTAGCATAGAGAACTCTTAGCCATACTCTTCTCTTCACTTCCTGACCAGTGACCAGCCCTTCATCTGTCCAGAAGCTGTGAGCAAGGACATCTGGAGTGCCTTCCAGCTCTGACCTGGAGGAGGGTGGCTGCAGTGTGGCCTAACCTGGGCAGCCACAGCTGAAACTTGCTGGCCATGCAGTCCTGCCTTCAAGCCTTGTCTTTATCAATCCCATTTTTATCAACCCCATGTTCCCAATCCCCCAAGGGGCCAGCCACCCAAATCTCAATCAATAGTCTGCCTGTGTTATTAAACAGGATTTATCACACCTTCACTGTTCATTAAGCGGTTTTTGTTTGATTTCCTAGAAAATAATGCTGTTGGAAACATTTTCAGCCGAAAATTTTTTGATACTCAATAGTATTATTGCAGTTCTGTGTATTTTTGTGTGACTGTGTCTTTACATTTCTAAAGCATACATTCTGGTGCATGAAGGAAGCAACTTTTAAGGGCTGGTTTGATGAGTTTGCTTTCTGTATAATGGCATGCATATCTGAAACTGTTGCTTTCGTGACCTTGCATTATAACTTAAGAATAAATTTGAGGACAATATAGTCAGGAAACCTGAGAAAGAAGTGATTGACTTTGGTTATTGTCTACCCTGAAAGCTGTCAGATAGAGATTATGTGTAATATTTGGAATTTGGCTGGATACTTTACTGTGGTTTTTAAAGCACTTGCTCTGTCCAACTACTTTGCAAAATGCTGATAAACTCTTGGGAATATGGGTGTGTGTTTTTATGGCTTGATTTTAAGAGTAATGATTTATGAAACTTAGATACTTTATCTGATGGAGGCAAGGAATAATAGAGTAGCAGAGGGAGAACTGCAGATTTGAGATTCCATGATTTGCTTTCTTTTCGTGTACTTCGTGAACGAAAAGGTTCAGATCAATGAATAAGCTTTCTATGCTTGAACAGTGTCTGCTTTCTGAACAACAAAAAAGCTATAATCCCATTAAAATGTCTTGCTGCTAATGAAACCTTGGGGCCTGGTATGGGATATTTTATCTGATGACCGAGGTGTTTACACTGCTGTTACTAAGGCACTGAATCCTGGTAGGGGGGTTGTGAATATTAAGTAATGATGCATTTCTTGATGAGGCAGTGAAAAGGGAGGCTGCAGGCAGGACTAGTAGCACATTGGGTGGTGGGGACGGGGGGCTGAGTGTCTTCTCCCCGGAATTATAGGTGATTGAGAAGAGCCCGTATTCCCCTGTGTCCTGGGATGTACGCATGGAGGGCACTGGTAAGCAGAAAGAAATAGTGTTAATCACAGGTTGTGGGATGCCTGGGTGTGTCTGAAACCATTAAATCACATCTCTCAATTCCCCTCCCTACTTTGGAAGCAACTGAGAAACAAAATGCAGGAGACAAATGGAGCTCTGTTACCGATAAAGCAGGTTGGAAACTGTGGCTTTGGTGTGGGACTGCGAAGGGCTGCCTGGAATTAGTGTCACTCACATTCAACCCTGGCACAGCAAGCGCAGCGTGTGCCAGGTAACTTACCTGGGGTGAGAGCAGACAGGAATGCACCCTCCTGTGGGCAGACAGAGGTGAAAGAGAGAGGAAGGCTGAAGCTGGGCATGCCCAGGACGTTCTCTCAAACTCTCCAGGAGGAAGGTTAACAGTTGATTGGGGGTCAGGGGGCAGGCAGTGCATAGAGGGGCCTCTCCCTGCAAAGTCCAGCTGGGAACATAAGACCACGGCAAGGAAGTTGCTCTTAAAACGCTCCAATGGAGATGGAAAGTAAGGACCATCATACTTGCAGAAGAAAACAGACATGTTTCTATATGTTTTTAAAATAATATTTTACCATGCAAGAATGACACGTGCATGGTAAGAAATTTATCAACTCTATATAAGCAAAATGGAGGGAATCGATACCACTCATTACCCACCAGCCCAAGATAATGGCTGTTAACATTTTGGTATAATCTTTTTCTTGTGTGTGTAACAAATACAGCATACATATCACTTTGTTTCCTGCCTATTTCAGAAAACTTAGTATTATAAATGAGTTTAAATAAATCTGGAAGATGATTCCTGGGTGCTTATCAAATAAAACTCTTCCTATTTGTAGCTTGCTTTTATGTCAGAGGACATTACTTTCAACTGGGTGTGAGATTGGTAAGTGGACATACACATGTGGCATTTAAAGCAAAACAGAACACTGATGGCATTAATGTGTATCAGCAGTCAGAGTTCTTAAATACAAGCAACAGAAAGTGATCCCGGCTGACTAAGCAGAGAGGTGATTGGGCAGCTGGAGAGCTGGGGGAACTGGAGAGCCCAGATGAAGCTGAACTTCCTGGGACAGCACCCAACACCAGACCCCAGAACTGGTCTGACCAGAAAATGCCACCTCTACTGAGCTCTCGATGCCACATGCCTTCTCTGCCAGGACCTTAACTTAATCACAGCTGCTGGCCCTGCATCCTCAAAGCTACCTCTGTGTCAAGTACTCAAGTCACATGGACACCCCCTTTCTTGTCTCCACTGAGGAGAGAGTGAGCTGCCCTCATCCCCTTTCAGCCTGAGAGCTCCTGAGTCCCACAGCTGCCTGGTTGGCAGAGCTCAGCTCTCCCTCAGCCTTTTCTTTAGCTGCAAGGGAAACTGGGCAAGCAAGTATCTAGCTCTTTCCTGTCACTTTGGCGAAGCAATCAATCTTTCCTCATGTAGTCTGGAGTCATAAAACAGTGAACTCGCCAAACACTGGACACAGTTCAGGCAGCGGGTAGCCAAATGAAAAAAAAATGTTTTGCTTGTGTTATGTTGTTATGAGCTCTTGCCTTCACTGATATTTTCAAATAACTGACCAACTTCCTGTCCTGGTGTGTTGGAGAAATTGACTTCAATTCTCTTGGCTCCTGTAGCTTGGAAAAGTGATAGTCTTTCTTACCTGCCCATCCCACAGGCCAGTCAGGATGAAATAAGATGAAAATGGTTTGGAAACAATAAAGAACATATAAGTTATGGTTATTCAGTCACTCAACTAATTCCTTTGTATCTCCTTTCTATTCAGACCTCCCTCTGAAACTGTTATCTTTTTAGAATTTTTATTTAAGAATATTACCGGAGTACAAACGTTTTGGTTACATAAATTGCTCCTGTACTGTTTGAGTCAAAGTTATAAGTGTGCACATCACCCAGATAGTGTGCATTGTACCCATTAGGTGTGAATTTACCTATCCTTTCCTCCCCCTGCCCACTTGGTTGATTTCCAATGAATGATATTTCCATATGTGCACGTAAGTGTTGATCAATTAGTTCCAATTTAATGGTGAGTACATGTGGTGTTTGTTTTTCCATTCTCGTGATACTTTGCTTAGAAGAATGGTCTCTCCAGTTCCACCCAGGTTAATATAAGAGGTATTAGTTCACTATATTTTTATGGCTGAGTAGTACTCCATGGTACACATATACCACATTTTATTAATACATTCGTGTATTAATGGGCACTTGGGTTGTTTCCACATCTTTGCAATTGCGAATTGTGCTACTATAAACATTCCAGTGCAGGTGTCTTTTTTATAAAATGTCTTTTTTTCCTTTAGGTGAATACCTAGTAGTGGGATTGCTGGATCAAATGGTAGGTCTACTTTTAGTTCTTTGAGGTATCTCCATACTACTTTCCATAGAGGTTGTACTAGTTTGTAGTCCCACCAACAGTGTATGAATATTGCTGTCTCTCTGCATTCATGCCAGCAGTTCTTGTTTTAAGACTTTTTGATAAAAGCCATTCTCACCAGAGTTAAGTGATATCTCATTATGGTTTTGATTTGTATTTTGCTGATTTGAGATGTTGAGCATTTTTTCATGTTTCTTAGCCATTAGTTTGTCTTCATTTGAAAAGTTTCTGTTCCTGCCTTTTGCCTACTTTTTAATAGGGATGTTTGATTTTTTTCTTGCTGATTTGGTTGAGTTCTTTGTAGATTCTGGTTATCAGCCATTTATTGGATGTATAGTATGCAAATGTTTTCTCCCATTCTGTAGGTTGTCTAGTCACTGTATTGATTGATTCTTTGGCTGTGCAGAGGCTCTTTAATTTGATCAGATCCCATTTATTTATTTTTGTTATTGCTGTGATTGCTTTTGGGGTCTTTGTCATAAATTCTTTGCCTAGACCACTGTCTATATGAGTTTTTCCAACATTTTCTTCCAGAATTCTTATAGTTTCATACCTTAGGCTTAAGTCTATTGTTTATCATGAGTTGATTTTATGAGTTGTGATAGTGTGAATCCTGTTTCAGTCTTCTACATGTGGCTATCCAATTTTCCCAGCATCATTTATTGAATAGAGATTCTTTTCCCCAGTGTATGTTTTTGTCTGCTTTGTCAATGATCAGATGGCAGTATGAGGATGATTTTATATCTGGGTTCTCTGATTAGATCCATTGATCTATGTCTCTGTTCTTGTACCAGTACCATGCTGTTTTGGTTACTATAGCCTTGTAGTATATCTTGATATACTAGTCTGATAAATTGATGCCTCTTAATTTGTACTTTTTCCTTAAGGTTGCTTTTGCTATACGGGGTCTTTAACAAAGACCATATAATCCCCTCAATAGATGCAGAAAAAGCATTGACAACATTCAGCACACTTTTATGATTAGAATGCTTAACAAAATAGGCATAGATGGGCTTTACCTCAAAATTATAAAAGCTATATAAGACAAACCCACAGCCAACATCATCCTGAATGGGGAAAAATTGAAAGCATTCCCACTTAGAACTGGAACCAGATGAGGTTGCCCACTATAACCACTTCCATTCAATATAGTGTTGGAAGCCCTAGCCAGGGCAATCAGACAAGGGAAGGAAATCAAGGATATCCAGATGGGGGCAGAAGAGGTCAAATTATCAGTCTTTTTTTTTTTTTTTTTTTTTTTTGAGACAGAGTCTCACTTTGTTGCCCAGGCTAGAGTGCTATGGTGTTAGCCTAGCTCACAGCAACCTCAAACTCCTGGGACTACAGGCATGCACCACCGTGCCTGGCTAATTTTTTTTTTTTTTGTATATTTTTAGTTGTCCAGCTAATTTCTTTCAACTTTTTAGTAGAGACGGGATCTCACTCTTGCTCAGGCTGGTCTTGAACTCCTGACCTTGAGCGATCCTACTGCCTCACAAACTATCACCCTTTACTGACAATATGATCATATATCTGGAAAATCCCAAAGATTCTGCCAAGAGACTCCTGAAATTGATAAACAAATTCAGCAAAGTCTCAGGTTATAAAATCAATGTACAAAAATCAATAGCATTCATATATGCCAACCACAGTCAAACTGAGAACGAAATCAAACACTCGATACCTTTTACAGTAGCAACAAAGAAAATAAAATACCTAGGAATATATTTAACTAAGGAGGTGAAAGACCTCTGCAGGGAGAACTATGAAACACTGAGGAAGGAAATTACAGAAAACGTAAACAGATAGAAAAACATATGCTCATGAATCAGCAGCATCAACACTGTTAAAATGTCTGTACTGCCCAAAGTGATGTACAGATTCAATGATCCCCATTAAAATACCAATGCCATTTTTTCACAGATCTGAAACTGTTATCTTAGATATTACCATGGATCTCCTATTATACAATCCAGCAACTTCTTCTGGATTGTATAGCGATACCTTGGCAGAATCTGATAACCTCTTCCACTCCTAGCCCCACACTCCCATCCCCACACGTACTTCTAGTCACTTGCCAAACCATATAGAGTCTTCTCTCCATGTTAGGTTTTGGGCCTGTCTCTATTTCCAAAGCCCCATTCAGGCCCTCCTCATCATCTACTCTGAACAATCACAGTCACTGTCATTCTACTTGTTCTTGCAAGGCATCTTCTTGAAGCACATCTTTCATTACCTACTCCTGCTCAGAAATTATCAATGGCTCACCATTGCTCACAGGATAAAGTCTGCTTCCAAGGGACTTCATCATTAGGATACTGGCTGTCCATACAGCAGTATTTCACAGTTCTCAACAGACATCCTGAAGTTCCTCTACTCAAACCAATTACTTGTGGTCTCCCAAACATGCTACCCCCTGGCGTTGCTCATGTTGGATCCTAGTCTTGGAGTGCCGCCTTCCCCCACCTCCATCTGCCAAAATATTATCCTCTCTTTATTTGTAAACCTCTGTTGTATCTATAGCTATTTCTCTTTTTTCATTGTTTCATTGGAATCTTTTCTTTTATTTTCTGGGCCAGTCTTGGCAGATGTTTATCTTATCAAAGCTTTATAAAGAACCAATTTTTGATTTTGTTATTGTAGTTCTCTAATTTATTGATTTCTACCTTATTTCCTTCCTTTTGTTTCTTTGGATTTGTTCTGTTTTTATTTTTTTAACTTTTGGATTTGAATGCTTAGCTTATTTATTTTTAAACTTCCTTTATTGCTGGTAAATGTATTTAAAGCTATATACCTTTAAAATTTTTAGCTACATCTCCAAATTTTTCTCATGTAATGTTTACATTCTAATTCAGTTCTAAATATTTCTCCTTTCCATTCTTCAAGGCCGTTTAAATATTCTGTGTCCTTCCTAACACCTTTCTCATATACATACAATCTTTTTCACTCCACTCTCCTTTACTCTGAATGGGGCTTTGGAAATAGAGACAAGGCCAAAAACTAACATGGAGGGAAGAATCTATACAGTTTGGCAAGTGACTAAAAGATGATTATGTCATCTACAAACACTAAATTTTACTTCCTTCTTTATTTCGGTTTTTCTTGCTTTATTACACTGGCTAGGATCATCAATATTGAATAGAATTGGTAAGAGAAGTGGTCTTTCATCATTAAGTGTGGTGTTGGCTGTAGATTTTTCACAGATGCCCTTTATCAAATTCCCTTTTATTCCTAGTTTTTTGAGAGTTTTATGTGAATGGAAGTTGAATTTTGTGAAATGCTTTTTCTGCATGTATTGAGATGATTACTGTATATGGATATATATACATATTTTTTTGCTAGCTATATAGCCTTGAGAAGGTTACTTCCTCTCTTCTGAGAAATGGGGATACCTTTTCCTAAGGTTTTCATGTAATGTATGTAATGTTCAGCATGGAACCTGGCACTTGGTAAGAAATTTAAAAAATGATGCTTCATAATATTATTATATACATTAAATATTTTAAAATTTTTCCAAATATAAACTTACATTGTTAAGCCTTTGAGAGAATACTCATTGCTGATCACTTGGAAAAAGAAAACAATATTTAAAAATCAAGCTTTTGCAAATTATATGACCCTCCAACAACAATAAATTCCCCATGGGGTACTTGTGTCCCAGATGAGCATTACTGTCCTAAGCTTTCTAAATTTGCTTTATTTCCCGAGAGTGAGGGCTCACACTAAGTTTTATAATTTCCCAATTATAAAATATTGCATTCTAAAATTATAATTGTTTCCTAGTAATTTTTAAAGCAACTTTTTATGTTTGCATATGCATATAGGATATGTGAATGTGTGTATATGATGGTTTTGGGAGCTGTACATGTGCAAAATAGATTGGCAGCAAATCTGGATGGGCCTTGTCTTCATTAATATTTTTGGTTATATTTCTCTTCCTTTTGTAATTTATTGTTGGTGGGGGAAGGTTGATTTTCCTACCAGATGTTCCGTAGCCTGGATTTTGTTGACTGTCCCCTGTGTTGTCATTTAACATGCTCTCTGTTCTCTGCTATTTATAAATTGGTAGACAGATCTAGAAGCGTCATGAGACTCAGTTCTGATGATATTTGGCAACATTATTTTGTAAATGGTTTTTCTGAATCTATTAGTTTATTGGGGATTTAAAAATGATGATGTTATAATTTTACTATTTCCTCACTTATTAGCTGGCCTTCTATAAAGACAGATTTCCCCTGTCAGCTCACCAGCTCTCTGGTTATCCTGAAGTATAACTCATTCTGGCAAGGCAAAATAAATGCTCGATTCTTTCTCTTTGTTTACCAGTTTTCAAAATAAGAACTTGGTTTGCTCACATCCTCTATGGGTAGGCGATGAATGAGGAGGGGAAGTTTTGTTGTTGCTGTTGACTTTGGTGCCATGCATTTAAACACATTTGTTTTAATCCATTTCATTTTGGTCAGTAGGAGCCTATTAAAGTTGGCTTCTGCCTCCTTTTGATATTCTCCTAGTAGTCTTTAGGAGCTCCCTTGCTTCTGGTATGATAAGATGTTCTAGGTTCGTCCTTTATATTTCCTGCTTTACCTGGAATCAGCCATTTCCCCTAACAACCCTGGTTTCTTGAGGTGAGAAATGATATTTAGAGACCCTAATCCATTGGGACTACTACTAGGTTGCTCATTATTTCTAGGCCAGTTTAAGGGCAGAGTTAGGAAAAGTGTGTGTTTTTTTAAAGATTAAGATACATCGAGTTCATACTGACTCTTCCTGTTCAAATTCAATATGATAGGATTAAAACTCCCTTTTAAAGGAGAAAAGTTCACATAAATTCATACAACTTCAGTGAGCTGCAGACCTCAGTTGAGAGGAAAATAATCTTATAAAAATATCTTTTAATTGTAGACCACCTCTGCAAAATTTTTTGTATTTCTAAATATTAATAATAAAGTAATTTAGTGCAAGCAATGGGAACAGAGGATTGGATTATCATAGAAATCAAAACCTATGTAAATTCTCCCACAGTTCCAGGGGCCCTGAGAATGGAAGATGGATCTTCCTGTTTGAGAGGCTCTGTCCCAGATGATGTCTTTATGTTATTCTCTGTGACTTTGTTAAAAGTTACACCTTGTATCTTTTTTCATTAATCTTCTGCATGGGCACTGAAGCATCTGAAAGCAAAGTATTTTTAATATCTTTGTCTAGACAGACACCAAAGATGTCTTTTCTCAGTAAAAATTGAGGCAATTTTTAATTACTTTAGAGTCTTTTGCTGACTTGAACCCTGAATAATTCTTTAAACTATTTATACATGCCTTCATGCATATGCACACACATGCAGACCAACTGTTTAATCTCATACACATAAATAAAGAGCAGGCCAGGGGCAAGGGTGTTACTATTCACTTTACAAAGTATGCAATTGAGCATTTTGTAAATAGAGCTGGATCCCCTAGTGCATTTGAAATATGATTCTCTGTACAAAAATCCGATACAGCTCTTTAGGAACCTATCTCTTGAGTAAATAAAATTACTGTTCATCAGTTGTGTTGTCTTTTGGTAGAAACAAAACCATTTTCAAAGATTGCTAATCCTCAGTTGTGGATTCTGCGAGAAGGCATCCGTGGTAATGTCATGATTCATGAATTATGTGCCACATTTGAACAATGAAGTCAGCTTGATTTCCCTGATTTTTCTTTTTTTCTCGATTCATGTGTCCTGCCTCTCTTTTTCCTGTGTTGAATATCTCCAATGGGACTTAATGTTTAGACATTATCCATTTTTCCTATTAAAATGTAACTTCACTGTTTATTGTTCATAATTGTGATTTTTTTAAAAAAATGACAGTTTTGAAGACATTGTTTTATAGCACTTTTGCTCTTATGTGTTTTGGGTCCATGTTAAATTGACAGCATTGTACAAGACCAACACAACTTTTCTGCATTAGAACTTCTCCTTATTAGAGCTGCTTCTTAGCCTGCTTTTGCAATGTCATGGTGTGAATGGCATTGAAGCATGCTTCATCCATTTTGTATACTTGGGCTGATATTTTGTCACTAAAGCTGCCCATGAACATTTATTGAATAACTTTCTCATAAAGTATGGCCAAAGATGCAATTAATTAATTAATTCAGATTGCGAAGCTGAAAGCTGATGCGGGCGTCACCTTCTAAAATTAAGCTCTGGTTATAATTAAGAGCTGCAGCTCTGGGGCATTCAGTATTACGGATGGTTTGATTGCTAACAGAGAGAGCGCCAGGATGTTTCTTTTAACTCTGGTTCTGCTAGGGCAGCTTGGAAAAGGTGAGGTAGCATTAGAGAAACTTGTATTTGAACTTGTTCTCAAGGGCATGGTAGCAAGTGCCTCAGTGGATTGAATGCGGATGGAGAGGAGACTTTGGTCATTTGCGAGATGCAGTACCAGCAAGTCCTGTTATCCTGCAGGTTGTCAGAGGAAATAACGTTTACCTGAACAGAAGGTCACTGAGGATGGCAAATGCTGAGAGAATTAGAGAATTAGAGTTGCCCACTTTGCCCTCCATGTGATCTACCCAGCTCCAGTGACAAAAGAGTTTGAAGTAAAGTGCTTTGGAGAGAGTCTCAGCCTTATGGCTCCACTGCTGTTTTCCACTTATATAAAGAATTACAGGTGGTTCTTCTCCTTCATGTTTTGCATGACCGACCATATGTCACAAAGCTTGACTTATGTGTCCGTCTGGGCCCCAGCAGGAAGCAGTGAGGTAACTTAGAAGAGTTTAATGAAGGGCCTATTTAAAACGATACGTTCAGGACTACATAAAACAAGACATGGTGAGGTGTTCTGGGGCTCGCAACACTGGGGAGCCTTTTCCCCTTCAGGCCTGGAGGAGCCTCAGGAGAGGGGAGATTGTCAAACCCTGGAGAGAGCAGCTGAATCTGCAAGAGAGGACAGCCTGGGAGGAGCCGTGGCTTTGGGAGAGGTCAACTGATGACTGACCTTGGGAACCCAGCAGGGAGAGAGCTAGAGGAACAGATATCCCCAACTCACTTCCCTTCCTCTCTTCTGTCTGCTGCCAGCACCTCCCATTGACTAACTCCAACCTGAAGCCAGAGGACAAGGAAGCCCATTGATATACAAGGTCACTATTCTGGAACACAGAACTGAGGGACAGTAGATCCAAAGAGGCAAATGGAAAATAGCCAATAACATCTATTTCCCATACAAATATAGCTTGCTTTATTTAGGAAAGTGACAAGTATGGACAAGCAATTTGGATACCTGATTTCAAATCACCGAATGGCTTTGAAGTGAGAACTCCAAGGATAGTTGGACTAATAATAGTAGTAGTTGTCATTGTTGTTGTCTTCATCTTTATTGGGAGCTTACTTTGTGCCAGAAACTGTTCCAAATACTTCATCGGTATTGTTTAATTTTCAAAACTATCCCATGAGCTAGGTAACCATGATTAGTTCCATGTCACAGTTGAGGAACTGGAAGCATAGGGAGCGTGGGTCCTCTGCACACAGACTCACAGCTCGGAAGTGGGAGAGGCAAGACCGAAACCAGGCTCTAGAGCTGCATCCTAACCTGTGATGCCTCTTGCTTGATAAAGGAAAAGCACGTACAGTACCTTTGAGGAGGAGAGGTTGGAGTGTTCAATAATTATTAGTATTTGCTTCCAGTTGATAATTAGATATTTTAAGGGATTTGTTTGAAATATCTTTCATCACTTAAGAATTTTAGGTTTATAAGGCAAAGAAAGTTAATTTGTTTGTAGGTCATTAACAGTGACTCCACCCAGAACAATTTAGTAATAGCTTTTGTCTCCCTTCCCATGAATGTTACTTTTCTTTCTTCTGTTATTTAGACAAAAGATGCTTTTTTCTGAGGTTCAGGGGGACAGTAACAACAGAATACCATCTACCAAGTGCCAGGCTTTGGCCAGAGAATTCAAGAAGGAGAAAATATTTAATCATATTAATAGCCTTACAAGGTGGCTGTTAAAAATCTCTATTTTACAGGTAAGGAGACTGAGTCCTAGAGAACATGATGTTTTGCCCGAGGTCTCACAGTCAGAAAGTGCAAGCCCAGGCAGGTGTCACTTGCTCTGAGGCTTTGTCTTCTCCATTGTAGTGCCCCTTGGAGACTGAATGACTGTCCCTGGGTCAAGGCCATCAAGGCTGATGAATGAGATTTCAGTTAACCACGGCCCCTAAGTATTTTTTCACATGAACAGCTACATTTATTTATGGTCATTCCCAAGAAGAGAAGCTGAGGATAGAGGCCAGAGATGCAGGAGAAAATGAGGATGGCTATAGTGTCATGGAGAGAGGGGAGAGTTTCTATAAAGAGAGCATGGTCCTCTATGCCAAAGGCAGCAGAAAATCAGATAAATTAAGGACAAGTGTCCTTTGCATTTGCATGTGTGGGACCATTGGTGACTTTGGAGAGCAGTGTTAGGGGAGAGGTCCAGTTAGAGGTAGACGGGAGGGCCAGGAGCTGGAGGCAGCATGTCTGGGCTCTTCCTTGGAGAAACCTAGCTAGGAAAAAAGGAAGGAATTGGGTGGTCACCAGGAGGGTGGGGTGATTTTTTTTAAAGATAAGAGATGCTAGAAGTGTCCACAGAGGGAGAAGGTGACGGTGTAGTGGAGAGGGGGAGCTCCGGACAACCAAAGTTGGTCTGTTGGACTTAATTCTACCTGAGCTGTCCCTGCCCACATCGCAGCCCCATCTCCTGATCATCCCGCCGGGTCACTCTCCTCTGCTGTCCTTTCCTCCGTGCCTCACTCAGCCCTGCTTTAGTGCCTTTGCATTTGTGGTTCCCTCTCCAGAACTTGCTCTGACCCAGATCTTTGAGATCTCAGCTAAAATCTCATCTCCTGAGGAAGGACTTTCCTGGCCACTCGGTCTAAAGCAGCACCCTGCAGTGCTCTGCAGTTGCTCCGTCACGACCCTGTGGTACCTCCTTCATCACACACTTTCTTTTTCAAGTCTGCTTGGATGTCACTTGCTCATTGGTGCCTAACCTGACTGTCCCATTTAGTATTGTGACCCACTGCCCCTTCACGTACACACTTCCAGTCACCTTTATTCTGCTATTTTTTTTAACATAGCACACATCTCCTTTTAACATAGTATATAAATTATATACTTATGACCTGTGTTATTGTCTCTCTCCCCTAGTAGAATGTAATCCCTGAGAGTAGAGATCGATATCTGCTTTGTTCACCGATGTATTTCATGCACCAGAACACCGCCTGGCAGGGAGTAGGACCTCGCTAATATGTTCATTTGAATTGACTTACCTCTCAACTGTCTGAAATTACCTCGATCAGTTGTTTGCTTGGTTGTTAATTATTTTCCCCGACTAGAATGCAAGCAGGGGACCTCGTCAGTCTCGTTGACTGCTGTAAGCCCAGCACTAAAACTATGCCAATACATAGTAGTGCTCAATGGATATATGGTGAATGATTGACGGTCACATCCCCTAACTTGACTGAGCTCCCAGGCTGTAGACCTTTGATTTGCCTTAAGCATAGCTGATCCAAGACTTTCAATACAGACTATCAGTTTTCAGACCTTTGCCATATCTTGTCCTTCTGGAAATTTCTGTAACTTCAACATGTGCAATAATGCAAAATATGGATTCTGACTCCATTTTATGCAATTTGTTATCATTATATAGAAGATAATTATGTCTGTTTTCACTTCATGTGACTTCTTAATGCCTGTAGATGTTTAATAAATATAGCCCCCAAAGTGAGCTTAATCATGAACTATTAGCCCTAGAAGGAATCTTAGAGGTTATTTAAATCTATAGAATATATTATATTTAATATCAGGAATGGGTTAACATTAAACATGAGCTGTCTAATCATAATGTGAAATAAAAATTCAACTAAGAACTGAATATTCCAAATATTAGCTAGATGTTCCTGTCATTAATCAAATACTGGATACTGGCATTAGATACGTGAAGGAGAGGATTGATGGAATCTTCAATATATATTGGATATATTTAAAAGTTTTAATTGGTCTCAGTTCAGACTTTATTTAGCTCCTCTTATTATAGGGGTCACATATTCTCAAGTTACCTTCTGTATAGTTTTACATAAGCAACATTATGTGGTTAACTTTTGAAGTTTTCATCCCGTAAACAAGCAATGAAGAAATTGTTGAAAATATAAAAAAATATAATTAAAAGTTAACATAGGAGGAGATGAACACATGAATTATCACAGCCTTGTAAAAACACTTTCAAGGTAGAAGGTTACATTAGGCGTTTTTTTTTTTTTCTTTTTAATTTACTTTTATTCCAGAACTATTATATGAGCTCACAGGTAGGGAGATTTAATGGAAATGTATTTGTAAAAACAGGAGCTATAGGGAGACAAATTGATTGCCTCTCACTGTTCTGCATTTCCAGGCATTTTAAGTAAAGCTACTTAGAAGTTTCCTGTATAATAAGATTTTAGAACATGTCACTATGCTCATTATTTTTCATTATCTACTTAAGAAGTTCCTCTGGTTAATAAGCTTTCCATTGTAGAACCCAGAACCTCAAAGAAGCTAATAGACATCCTTGGGATGGTTGCCACGGCACTCAGCTGGCTCTGTCTGTCACTCTCTGAATGTTTCTCCCCATGATTATTTGTAGAGGAGGAGGGGTTAGCCAAGATCTCTTCAGCTAGACTTAGACTGACCCTTGACTCACTTTAAGGATGGGGAGAGAAGGACTTGCGACCCTCATTTCTTCTCTCAGTGTATTAGTTTTCTCTTTCTGCATAATAAATCACCACAAATTTAGCAGCTTGAAACAACATACCTTTCTTATCTCACAGTTTCTATGATCAAGGAGTCTGGGCATAGATTAGTCTGGGTCACAGTCAAGGTGTCTGCCAGGCTACATGCTCATCTGGAGGCTTGACTGGGGAAGAATCAGCTTCCACACTCATTGAGGTTGTCGGTAGGATTTATTTCCTTGTGGTTGTATGGCTCAGGTCTCAGATTGATTGATTGATTGATTGATTGATTGATTTTTGAGATAGAGTCTCGCTTTGTTGTCCAGGCTAGAGTGAGTGCTGTGGCGTCAGCCTAGCTCACAGCAACCTCACACTCCTGGGCTCAAGCGATCCTCCTGCCTCAGCCTCCCAAGTACCTGGGACTACGGGCATGTACCACCATGCCCGGCTCATTTTTTCTATATATATTAGTTGGCCAATTAATTTCTTTCTATTTATAGTAGAGACGGGGGTCTCGATCTTGCTCTGGCTGGTTTCGAACTCCTGACCTCAAGCAATCCGCCCGCCTCTGCCTCCCAGAGTGCTAGGATTACAGGTGTGAGCCACCACGCCCGGCCAGGTCTCAAGATTTTTTTTTTGCTAGTTGTAGACCCGAGTCCACCCACAGCTCTTGGCTGTGTGGACTTCTCAGTATGACTTCTGTATCGGACCAGCAAGGTGACTCTGTCACTGCAATCTCCTAAACCGTGTCTTGTGTCATAGTCTCAGGAGTGGCATCCTGTCACCTTTGCTGCGTTCTTCTGGTTAGAAGCAAGTCACAGGTCATGCCTGCACTCACAGGGAGGGGGTTATACAAAAGCATGAATGGGAGGGGGCAGGGTCGTTGGGGCCATTTGAGGGTCTGTCTGCTGTCCTCAGGAATATCATTCCCCACCAGTGTTTTGCCTTTGAGCCACTGCATCATACCTTTTGCTAAAGTGAGGGGTCACAAAAAAAATGCAAGAATTTTTTTTTTTTTCTAGTTTTGGGACTAACTTGTGTTCCATTGTCAGGCTTCTTTATCTGTTATGTAATTTGTCTTATTTACTTTGGGTGTGGGAGAGGGCCCCTGAGATAATGGAGGGAAAACATTTGCTCTCGAGGAAGGGGAAGTTTGGTTCTAGAGTTTTTGAGTAGCCGTCATCTGTGTTTCATGTGGCATCAACACTATTTCCACTTGGTTTCCCCTTATGTCATCCAGGAAAGTCATTTAGGTTGCAAAAACAAATTGACACCCAGATGGCACGCACAGTGTCGGAGGACTTCTACAGTAGTCAGGGTGGTCCAGATGAACTCAACGAGCATGTCCCACCCACAGATTTTGTTTTTGCTATAAAATTAACAAGTCTGCCCTCCCTTGCAAGCCGGTTAAGGAAGGGTATATTCCCCAGAGATCTAGTTAATGGAAGAACTGTTTTTCAGAATCTGACTGAGAGAGAAGGAAAAATAAAAACCCTAGGGTGAATCTTACTGCACTGAACTATAATGAACCTAAAGACAGTGTTATTTGATAACCAGGAAAAAAAAAAAAAAAGAAAGAAAGAAAAGAAAAAGCAGCCCTTCACAGTTTAAAGAAATTATAATTTTCGAAATATTTTAAAAATTCTCACATTTACAGAGCTCATATTTTTGGTAATTATTATGTAGCGTGTTTCTGTTTATGTTCTCACTAATGACTTGCTTTGGAAGTACTTTAGGAAATGCCCACTGAGTACATTAGTACCAGAATAAAGAATAGGTCAGCATTGTATGCAGGGTTTTGAATAGTGGCTGGGAGGCACTTTTAAGCATTGACAGCCAAAATTACTGAGGTAGAAATCTGCAAAAGTAAAGGCATTATTTAAAATAATAACTCTGAATTTATCCAAGGGTTTTGTTTTTTTTTTTTTCCCCCTCTAAGTGCTGCTTTTCTCCCACTGGCCTCAGGGTTATAAGCTTTGGGGACTCACTGGGTGGCATCAGTAGGCAAATAAATATGAGAAGAGATTCCACTGGCTTTTATGGATACGCTTTAAGACATGAATTTAAGAATCATAATATTTCTTTCTCTTCTTAGGTTTTGAAAGCTTATGTTCCCATTCCATTCTTTCCAGTAGGTTTGCTCAAATCTGCAAGACTAAATTCATATAAATGGACAAAAGTGCCAGATGCTTCTTAGAAATTCATTAACAGAGAGGTTATCATATTTCACTTTTCTATATTTTTCAAGAAATGTTTGTTTATGCAGTTTAGCTTACAGTACTATCTTATCCTTGTGTATTATAATAAAATTTGTGACTCCTAATCTTTAATGGAAGGGTGATAACATATTAAAATGGAGAAATATTTCTTCGAATTTTATTTACTGGATCCCCACTGTTGGCTTTTATATCATCTTTTAAAAGTGCTAACAGCTCCTAATGTACGTTTATTAAAAAACAGTTTATTCCCATGTAATAGAAAGATCTCTGTGGCCCAAATCTGAGCCAGTACCGCTGCTTTTTACTTTTTTTTTTTTTTTTTTTTTGAAACAGAGTCTCACTGTATTGCCCAGGCTAGAGTGCCGTGGCGTCAGCCTAGCTCACAGCAACCTCAAACTCCTGGGCTCAAGCAATCCTGCTGCCTCAGCCTCCCGAGTAGCTGGGACTACAGGCATGTGCCACCATGGCCAGCTAACTTTTTCTATATATATTAGTTGGCCAATTAATTTCTTTCTATTTATAGTAGAGACGGGGTCTCACTCTTGCTCAGGCTGGTTTCGAACTCCTGACCTCAAGCAATCCGCCCGCCTCTGCCTCCCAGAGTGCTAGGATTACAGGCGTGAGCCACCACACCCGGACTGCTCTTTACTTTTTGGTAGATGCTTGTGGCTGAAGCTCAGTTTGTCTTCAGCACAACCATGTCCATCACCAATATGGTTATTGCTCTTCACTCACCTTATAAGCTTGTGAACTATATTTAGAATCTACCAGTTGGTTCTAGAAAGATAGTAACCTCATCTAAAGGCTTGAAAAAAATTTGACGTAACCTGTTCTTAACACATTGCTTTTTCCTAGACCTAGAATGGCATTTAAATGGTGGTTAATGTTCACGGTCTCCCCCAGTATCCAAGTTAATCCCCTTATCAAGTAGCTCAGATAAAGCTTTTTAAGACAGTCAGGGTAGCATTGGCTATACTGGCCCAAGAATGTGCTCAAGAACTAATCTGCTGAATTTATTACCAGTGAGTACTTCAGGCAGCGATGAAACTTGAGCCCAGTGACATTGTTTCACTCTTACCTATGAAAGTCAGTGGTTGTGCATTGAGTCAAAACCTCTTATAGTCATTGGGATATGTTTCAGACTTTAGTCGCCCTTCTCTGATAATAATATGCTTAATATTAAATTTTACAAAGAACAAATGAAAAGTTTGAATTATGTCTTAACTAAATCAGCCCCAGCAGAGAGGACAGTGTTTTAAAGTGATAATAATTGGGTCTGTGAAGCCCAATTAGTATTTGAACCCTAAGATTGCTGCAAGATTTAACATTAATCAGGCTTCCCTGATTCAGTGTTCCCCATATTCACTGATCCAACAAATATCTGCGGGCCTACTACGTGTCAGGCACAGTCCCAGCACATGGGATACGGCAGTGGTCAATGCAGACAAGCTCCATTTCATATGGAGCTCACGTTCCATTTGAGGAAGAAGGTAATAAGCAAAAAATATGAATGTTCATGAAAACTATCAGCTGGATATAAGTCCAATGCAGATAATTAATTAAGGGCACCATGAAGAGTGATGGGACAGCTACTGTAGATTGGGTGGTCCGGGAAGGTCTCGTTGAAAAATACAGACTTTAAATGGAGCTCCCAGTGTTAAAAAGTAAAAAATTAAAAATAAAAAGTTGGGGAGAGATGGGGAGAGAAAATATTCCAGAAGGAACAGCTGTGCCAGCTTTTGCTATGTTTAAGGACAGGTAAAAGGCTTTTGTGGCTGTAGTGTACTAGGAAAGGGATTGGGGGTCCAAAATAAGGGCCAGACTGTGCCGAGCCCTAAAAGGCAGGGAAAGGAATTTGAATGTATTTGAAGCACAAATAGAACCAAAAGATCCCTGGAATGCAAGCTCCCTGAAGGCACTATGGAGGCACGACACTGTTAGGAGGCTGCTCTTGTGGGTCCGGTGCTAGCAATTACAGATCAATAACAAAGGCTAGCCGTGACCTAGTTTTCCTTTTTGATAGGAAGCAAAATCTGGAAAAATATGCCCCAGTTTGATAGTGGAGAAAGAGAATTCGATGCAATTTTAATTTATCGTTTAAACTCCACTTCACATCTGGGTTTCTCTGCATTTGTGAAAACTCGAACTGTAAATCCTGCTTTGTTTTAAAACCCTTGTTTGAGTTTTGGTCATGCTGTTGTAATGTTAGCTGCAAAGACTGATGCCATTACTTGGAAGTTTGGCTTCAGTGGATTGCTCTCTAAAATTCAGAACATATTTAGTCTTCAAATAAGTCTAGTTCAGGTGAGAGTGGGAAACCAGTCCTTTTGACTTGCTGGGCACCTCGCGTGAGCTGTGTGGGGTCGTGACGGTCATAGTCAACTTCTGGTGAAGACACCAGTATGGCCCCTCTTGCTCTTAAAGAAAAATGCTGTTTTGTGTATACTTTCTTTAATAATTAATAAGAGAAGAGAATTAAAGAAATTATTGGAACTATAAAACTTGTTTCAAAATTGAATGTGTTTTTCATTTGGGATCTTGGTTTGGTCTGAGCAAATTGTTTGACGCAGTAAGAATGAACATTATTTGCTCTGTAAGTATGTAAGATGTTTTAATCTTCAGCATACTCCTGTCCATCCTTATGCCAATCTTAGGCAGTGTGGCCACCCATTTAAAATTCACCGTATTGTAAACGCATGCTGCTCTTTATTAAATATAGGGACCATTTGATTTTCACTGAAAACTGGCTCAGGCTGCACACTATCCTAATTTGGGCCTCCGGGAACTTTTTATTTCATAGCTGGAATCCCTCAGAAGCAGTTTGCCAGCATGTTCTAAATATAGGTTTAAAAATGAGTGAAAATGAAAAAAAATGGATTACAATGATTTATGTTTTACATTTTATGTTGCTTTACATTTCTAAAACTGCATTCACAACTACTTCATGTATATCCATGTGAGAGAGGTATTGCAACACACAAAGGGGGAGAATTAGACATTCAGGTGACCTATTCAAGAGCACCAGCTAAAACCATCCACCAGTTTTGTTTCAAACATGGTGAAGGATGTCAGACTCTGTCTCTCACTGTTGGGGTCATACGAATGGCCAGGGAGCCTGTTAGGATGCAGGTTCCTGGACCCCACCCTAAACCCCCTGAACCACACTCCCCAGGTTGGAGTCCAGCCAACTGCATTTTTAAGGCACCCCCTCCCCAGCTCATTTTTTATATGTGTTAAAGTTGAGAACAATTGGTATAAAGAACAATTACATCTAGTCAGAGTCAGCTCTTGGCAAAATTGTGAGGTCAGGGAAGATTTTTTGGTAATTCATCCACTTCCTGCTCTAAATCTTGTTCTTCCCTTTGTGACTTCAAGCTTGCTCCCTGCTGTCTTTTATCCAGCCCCTTCTGAGAAGAGGATGTATAAAAGCTAAAAGTACCACTCCTCCATAGGATTTCTGCTTTTTAACAGAGATCAAATCTTAAGCACATAAAAAAAAAAAAAAAAAGGAAAAGAAAAAATCTATTGGAGAAGTGGAGGAGTCATCATTTGGGAATAAGGGAAAATGAGCCCCCCCTCAAACCTATAGACTTGCCCTCATGTCACCTGTTTCATTTCAGCCTCAGGTCGGTTCTGGGTTACAGTAAACCAGAGTGAACGGAAACACAGTAGACACCCAGCACTCCCCTCCAAGATGCACGTTCAACGCAACTGTAGATCAACAGTGTAGGCTTTTGGGTGGGGCGCCTATTAAGCTACTCTTGAACTTGATGTTTCCCAGACTTTTCAGGTGCAATTTGGCCATTTGAGCCAAAGATCATCTCAGACAATGGCCTTTCGTGATAAAGCTTGGGCCTTATCTTTCTAGTGGGACCCTGGACCGTCTTTGGAGAGGACTCCTGGCTCTGCCAAGGGTGTGGACACTTGAGTTATGAGGTCATTGTTGCAGATTCTGTTACTGCCTGTGCTAATCATGAAGACAACGCATGCTGTTTCTATGTGCTGTGATTGCCAAAACCACAGCTGATAATGAGCTACTTTCCAAACATTAGAAGGGCTTGTCATGGGAACTTGGGAAATCGTACTTCTCATCCCTACTGAAACTTCCAGGGAGAAATCTTTAGCTTGTCAGGAATTTAGTTCAAGGGCTCTGTGTATTTGTCAAATATACAGAAAAACACATCGCAAGAAGATTCCCACAAGCCATTTGGAATGAAAAGGTATAAAAACAGGGTTTGCAGTGGCCTTAGACGCTCCTGTTACTGAATGATCTCACGGGCCAGAAACTTCTTCTAAGGGCGCTTATCTTGCAAATGGAAGAACCCATGAAACCCAGCCCAAACCTACCTGCTCCTATAAAGAACTAGACACAGACATGTTCCTATTTAATCGCTGTTGAGGATTAAGCCCTCTGTATAGCATTCATTTCTTTGTTTCACTGTTTATTTTGCTGGAGGGGATGTGTGGCATGTGTGAGTTTTGCTCTGCCTCTTACTCTGAGATCGGGGGCAAGTGGACTAACTGTGCTGGGTCTTAGTTGCATCATCCTTGACAGGAGGGGATGGGTTGAATCCATGGATCACAAATGTGGATGACATCCCCACCTTCCCAAGACCCATCCCAGACCTGCTGTGACAATCTCAGAGTCTGGGCCCTGAGAACTGTGTGTTTCGAAAAGCTTCCCAGATGATTTGGATGCTCCTTGGGTTTGGTGGCTGCGTTATCAGGTGATCTTGAAGATCCCTCTGGCTCTAGGCAACTAGGAGACAACGTCTATGCTATTTATCAGGTTGCCATCTGGGACAGTAGAACACAGTTTGTTGCTAATCATAGCCAACATTGGGTTCCAATAAATCGCTTCATTTCTGCCAAATGCCATGCTTTATTCATTAGTAGAAAGCAGATTAAAGATCATAAAACATTTGCCCAAGAAGCCTGCTGAGCCTGACTCACTCGTATTTGCCTACTCATATATTCATGAAGAAGAGTTGGGTTGCTGGCCAGTACTCACTTAGTGCTGTGTGCCAGGTATTCTCCTAAGTACTTGATATATGTATGTGTGTATGTATGTATGTATATGTGTGTGTGTGTATATATATATATATATATATATATGAACTTACTTGGCCCCGATAGCTAATATTGTGGGCCTAATATTATACCTATTTTACAGATGTGAAAACTGAGGTGCAAAGAGCATAAATAACTTGCCCCTGGTCCCACAGTTAATAAGTAGGGGACCAGGACTTGAACCTGAGCAGTCTGACTCAAGAGCCATGCACTCAGCCACTGTGCTATACAATTTCTCTGTTGGTAAGAATTTGTCATTGGCTTTTCTGCCTTACCGTGGATTTCTGGGCTGGTTGACTAGAAAGGTGGTTGGGCATTACTTAATATAGGACAGCAGAGGGCTGCAGGTTTGGCAGGGAAAGATCCACTGGGCAAGCTGAGTTCGAGATGTATCATAGATACTGGGAAAAGCTGGGTGTCGCTCTCTGCAGAGGGAACATGAGAAGAAAAGCCAAGTGGGAAAATAGCAGAGCAGACACAGGTGACATCGCTAAGAAGTACAATATAGAGTGCCAGGAGAACCAAGGAGAGAAGCCCTGGGAGTTGCTTCCCTTTTGGTCCAGATGGACGAGGAGCCACGTAAGAGCAAAGAACAGTCAGAGAAGTAAGAGGAGAACCAGGAGGTGCAGTTTCAGGAAACCAGGAGAACACAGAGATTTTCTCAGTTTAAGGAAAGATAAGCAGTATCACGTGGTGCTGTGTTGGAGAAATGGAAAACTAGAGAGGGAAATTGGGCAACAAGGATGTCATTAGTAGCCTTTAAGAAAGGAATTTCAGTGATGTTGAAGTACTGGATGACAAGGTAATGAAGTAGTGTTAATGTGCTATATTAAATCTTATTCATGTAATCTTGCATGAAGTGTTACCTGTGAAGTTAGCACTTTAAGAAAATCCCACTTGCATCAAGATGTCTAGATTTCCAGGCACCCAGCACCTTTAAAGTTTCAGTGTCTTTAGTTAAATCCACTTCGTTGGTGGTGAATAATAACTACCCTTTGATGAACGCTTACTTTGTGCTCATCGCTGATTTTCACCAAAAGTCCTGCCCATCCCCACTTTACAGATAGGGAAACTGAGGCAGTGAGAGGCTATATCACTTGCCCAGCATCCCACAGCAGGTACAAGGCAGAGCCCAGATTCCATCCCAGCTCACAAGCCTTTGGATTTAAGCCCTCGGTAGGTATTGTCTCATTCTGCCACCCGTGCCTTGCTGCTGGTGCAGGCACTACGTCCTCATTTCTGGAACCTCACTGTTGTCCACCTGTGTGGTTCCTTGGTGTGGCCAGACCGGCCTGAGCACCCACACCTGGACACCTCCTGAACTGGCATTTCCATTCAGAGATGGAGTGCTTCAACCACTGGGACAGGGCCTTGCGGCCACTTTCTGACGCCTGGGGTTTCTCCTTGCCAGCCACAGAAGGAAGAGATGGCAATCTGTCTCCCTCGCCAAGCATCTCCATGTGCAGGCACTCAGTCTCACTGCCATGCTGGGGACAACCCATTCATTAAGCTTAGCGTGTACCTTACATTTTCTCATTTTCTTGCTGAAGACTGGAAATACCAATTTGCAAGGGGGAAATGAGGCTAGAGTTTATGTCAGACTTTGCCCTTGGCTTAGAGAATTAAAAAAAAAAAACCCAAAAAAACCCACTAGACCATCCTCAGGAGAAATTGGAAGCCACCAGTCCTATCTGCCAGATCTAATTTGGTGAGAGAGGAAGTGGCAATGCCAGTAACAAGGACCTAGTTTTCCAGAAGACAGACAGGGCTTTGAGACCAAGATGTCAGGGAAGACTATTTTCAGTTTGGTATTTAATTGCTTGTTTTTGAGTACTGGAAATCTTTTTTTTTCCCCTAATGCTCTAGAGATTTCAGGTAACTTTTCACACAAAAGCCTACAATAAGAATTTTTATATTCATCAGAAAATTTTGTTGGCTATGCCAACGTGGAATGGAAAAGTTGCAGTTTATGTCATTAAGCAGAATAGAATATGTGTATGTGTCTATGTTACAGGTGTGGGGGCAACCCAACCACCTCTGTCATTGTGAGTAACTAGTTCAGACCACATCCATTAGAATCCAGAATTTAAGAGATGACTTGTGTGTTAGGCTCAAACTTTTCCATAAAGCAAGTTTTACTATTTAAGCAGGTAAAATTTCAACTTGGCTTTTCTGTTTGTCCCAGTCTAAGCACGGGTGAGTTGGGGAGGGAGTCTGTGTTTTAATAATGGAGATTTCTCTTGTGCTCTTTGAGATGTGGCTGATGCCTTGCCTTTGCATAGCTCTTAATAGTTGGCAGAGCCCATCCACCTACATTATTTTGTTTGAGTCTCACAATAGCCAGTGATATAGATAGGGGAAAGATTAATCTGTTCTTTATGACTGAGGGAATAGAGATTCAGAGAGGTTAAGCAATTCACACAAGTCACACAGCTAGTAAATGGTTGGGCTGAAATAACAAATGTGTTTGTAGCATTTATGAGTCTCACATTTCCTTCCCCAATTTATAAAAATCATCCCAGCTGCTTATCAGTAGTTCTCTCGGCGTTCAGGAATGACTATTGTGTAATTCTCAAAGAGTATATGTTTATAAAGTAATGTGCCTATTTTACTTCAAAATGCAATGTTGCTTTTTTATGAATATAATTTATTTTCTTATGGCTTTTTAGAATATCTGTTTCCTTCTCTCCACTGCTAGATGAACTCCTTGTGAGTGGGGACTTAAATTTCCGTTGAATTGCCTCAAAACCACAAATACTGTTCTAATTTCAATAAATGTTGACTGATGTAGTTTTGTAGTCCACTGTACTACTTAGGACCCCTTTAAATAAAAAGAAAATGTATTAAGTACCTGCCATATGCTGAATACTTTGTTAGCTGCTATACAAACTGCATCTTGATTAACTTTCACACGGCCCATTGGGGTAGACGTTACTGTTCTTATTTTGGATATATGACATTTGGAGAGGTTGAGAGACTTACCTAAGATACCCCAGCTAATAGGGACAGGGTTAGGATGTGAAACCAGCTCTTGTGTCTCCAATAAACTTCATGTAATATAAAAAAACTTTTCTTTACCTTTATGTAATATATTTTCAAAAACAAAGGCTGAGAAAATAAAATAAAATAAGTAATAATTTACCCCCCCCCACAAGCGCTGAAAATATTTTGCTAAGAGTTTCCTAATGACAAACCTTGAGCTTTAGCCTCTCTTTGTGTCAGTGAAGCTACTCTCGGGCTAGATTCTCTTCAGGCCTGGGCCTGACCGTAGATCCTGCTCCTCCTCTTGACACAGTTCCGCCCTACCTGTTACCATCGCCTGATTCTACTTGCCACAACCCTCGGATTTTTTCACGTCCCCAAATCAGCCTCAATTGAATATATAACTGGTAACCTTGACTTCCTTCATACCTCCATTTTGTTTGTTTCTTCCCATGGAAAGTGTCATATCCTTCCTCACTTGACTATTATTCAAGTACCTGCCTTAACTTCCTTCCACATTGTGAGCTTTTGGGGAGGTTGAAATTATCCTACGTATTTAAGCACTGCAGCATCCAGAATGGTGTCTCTTGCATATAGCAAGGGCACACTCAATGTTTAGTGAATTCAACTGAGGCAAGAGAAGCTGAGTGGTTTCTGGAAAAGTAGCTGGTGCCAACCCAGTGGCTTCTGTTAGCAGCCACCAAAGAGTCTAAGTGCCGAGGATGCTCCACCAAGCTGCTGTCTATGGCTGAGTGCTTGTCAAAGAGCCTGAGCTCAGTTCCATTTCTGTGGACTGGTACTAAAACGACTAGCCCTGGGGTGATAGGTATGTAGCATGCATGCTGCCATTATGCCATCCCATACCTGCGGCAAATGTCACCGTTCAGTCATGGTACTGTTCCCACGCAGGATTCCACACAGGCATTACTGAGCAATTAAAGCTGACATTTAAGAAAATGTATTTGCTACTCCTGTGTTGGTCTACCTAGAGGCTGTGTGTGCGTGTGTGTGTTTGAGCTTGATGATAAACCACTGGGAGGCTGGAGCTTTAGTGCTGCCAGCTTCATATCAGCAAATACCCAAACTTGATCTTCTGATTGGCAAGAGAGCAAGATTTAAAAGGAGGTGTAGTTGCAGAACAATGGGAATATATTTAATGCCACTGAATTGTATACCTAAAAATTGTTTAAATGGTAAATATTGTGTTATAGATATGTGACCACAGATTTTTTAAAAAATTGAGGTATAAATCCCAAATATTTGCTGTTGACAGTTGCATGGCTGAGCAGTAGGGGTGGGTAGAGGTTTTAGAGAGTGGAGGTATAGCACCCATTTCTTTTCCATGGTATCCTCATATTCCCAACACTTTCCCAAGCCTAGAGCAAATATGTTTCATGATGTGGGGTGAACTTATTTATTAAACTGAATTTCTGGCTCTTAAGGTAGAGCCGTACAGGGAATAGTCAGTAAGTGTTGATATTGGTAAGGATCAAATCTAGGCTAGATACATACATACTACTAGATTAGCCATTACTAGTTATCCAGGATAGATATAATTGCTCAGTTAGTTTCTACACAATGCTACTTGGTAGTGTGCAGATCTTTTCCTCCATCTAACTTTTGGCTCACCTAAGTCATCACTAGAATATGAATCTTGTTAACCTAAACAACAAACAGAAAGGTAGACTTTCTAAAAGAAAATAATGTTTGTTTGAGAATAGGCATTGCAATGGGGATACATGGGCCATAGTAAACTATGTGTGTATTCGGAGAGGTAAAGGGAGACAAAGGCATGTAAGGAAAAAGTGAGGAAGATCATGTAATTTTTTTGAGATAGTTATCTTTGGCTACAAGGATCAATAACAAAGATGGTGCCAGTCCAAGGCTGGACAGGCAGTTGCTAGGCAGATGTCCTTGCAGAAATATTTTTTTTGTGTGTGTATAAGATTGTGATGACCTCTGTGCAAGGTTGTGGTTTTTGCAAAGTCTTTTGTTGTAGTTCTTGTTTTCAGGCATTTGTGCATAAAAACCTTCCCTTCATGCTCTTTCCTGTTTCTATTTGTCAGGGTTTATAACACAAGTGACTCTATTTTGATTCTGACATCTTTCACACTTCTCCCTTTTGATCAAGACCTTTCTCCAAAACCATCCTGAATCAGTCATCATGTAGTTAGGTTTTGATTGTCCTTTGGTGCTGGGATGGACCTATCCTGGTTTGGGCTTGTCTGATCCATGTCAGAAAGAAGTGATTGTAGACTAGGAATCAGTGTGAAAACCATATTTAGCCATATTTGAGCAACAAAGGAGGTGTGGAGAGAGTGGTTCTCAAGCTAGGTCTGCCTGTAGTTCATTGTTACATTCAATCTTGTCTGTTTTGTAGGCATTACCTATCATATCAATGTGCAGGACAGTATTATTCTGTTACGAGTTGTACTTCGGCAGAAATATAACGCGTAACAGGTACAAAGTTTAAAAAGGAAAATACAAAGTAAAATTAATAGTGACATGAAAGTGCCAGTGTGCATACTGGTTTTGAGCCATGAACCTAGGCTTAAAAGACAACCAATTGAATAGATCAAATGACCATGGAGAATTAGATGAGAACTGTTGTAACCATATGGCCTGTTTTCTTATTTTGTGTATATGGATCTCAATTTTCCCAGACAGATTTATCCTGTTATAGCATGTAGAATTAGCAATAGTACAGACATTTCCATACTTAACTAATAGATAATATAGAGCAATTTTCTCATCTAGTATCCCATGACTGGGTTGAATTAGAGCAGAGAGTGAGTGACAGTTGTCCTAGGGATGTTGTCAAAGTCACCTGCTAGGTAGACTGAAGGATCTCCTAGGTCAGGTTCTGTCAGGTTACCAGGAGAAACTACTGATCGTGAAATTTCAATTATACCATTATCCTGCCAAGTGAAGATGGTAGCATTATGAGAGGTAAGAGACTCATTATGATATGGAACATTCTTCTGACATCTTGGGAAAAGCTACCCACAGCATGAAGTTGCCAACTTCTTGTCCTGGTTTCCAGTCCGAATGTCTCTGGTTATGGCACTGGGCAGTTTGATGAACTCTTGGTGTGGCACATACATCAGGCATGAGACTTGTCACTTAAAATTTATTTAGTTTCAGTTATAGAGCTTTAGGAATAGAGCAGCTCCTGTTTTTAATGCCATGGAAGAAGGTTGGATTAGAAGGCTCTAGAAGAATTCAGGATTTAGTCCAGTCTACAGGTAGATCACAGATCATAAGAACTTGAAAACAATGCATAGAGCTGTTGATCTAATAACGTAACTTTTTCTCGTTACATTGATCACATAGTAATCTCAGATTTAAAAATCTCTTGAGGCTGGGAAGCTAGATCAAGGCAGACTTTAAATTTTACCTAAAGTTCCTACTAGGAAGTGATAAGTTTTACTTACTGTGATGCTAAGAGCCCTTGAAGCTAGGCACTCTATATACATTCTCAAATATGGTATTCTAATCAAAGCCCTGGTAATATAATAAGTGTTTCCAATTGTATCCTGTTATAAAGAGAGATCAAAATCTTATTGAACTTACACAACCATATTGCCATAAGAATACTCATGGATAGTGTTCAAATTATGGAGGGACAAGTAGGGAGAAAGGCAAATGCTTCTACCTTTGTACACAAAAGTATACTTTACAAAATTGCTATAAACTATAGATAGCTTAAAAGAAAAAAATTCTTAGATCTGGAAAACATTTAAGTAAAGAACCAACAACATTTCAAATAAAAGTCATAAAACATTATTTTCATTAGATACTTAATCTTGTGTAATTAATTTTTATTCTGCTTGATCTTGATTAGTAGTTTCATGAATTCATTAATTTCTTCATTAGTTATTTAGTCCATTTATCTTAAAGTTATTACAAACCTGTATTTAAGAGTATTTGTTTGAGTCTTTTTCATGAATCTGACTGCAAATGCTTTTAGACAAGAATCAAAACTGTGGATGACAGATTTAGAATATCTGTGGTTAAAAATCTGATGGAAGTTAATTATAATCAGCAGTTTGGTTATTTCTGTGGCATACGTAACAACCGAAATTATAATTGACATATTAGATTACTATGAATTTATGTAATTTTTGGACAGTCATATCAATAATATACCCATAAATGTAATTGAAGGAAAGTCTAGCAAAACTTAACATTTGACAATATTTTCCATAAAATTTACCAAATAAGTTTAATCATTTAATATTTCCACAAGATTAGACATATATCCTTTGAGGCTCTCCAGGGGCTCAACTGGAAAATCCCTAAGTTAATTCTAGATCAAAAAAGACTTAAGGTTTAAAACACCTGATAAAAATAGGACCAGAGATCACTGTGAAATAATAGTCATTCATTTAACTAGAGTGATAATCAAAGACTTCAAAAGCAGTACAGAATATTACATGAAGATAGATAAAACTTAATACTTTCAAAGCTCAGATTTCCAGAGTAATCGAAAAACCTAATAAAGACAAAAAGGAAATTACTTTCACAAAACATAACATCTTTGTTTCTCAGGTCACTTACAAAAAGGTAAAGAAAAACCTCCCACAATGTGATTACTTCTCCTTAAGAAGACAGTTTAGATAACCTGAAAGTCAGACCGGAGGAAAAAAATACTTGAATTTAATCCGACACGGGAGAATGTGTGTCCAAAGGTTATACGTGTATATCATATTATAGAGAAGTGTAAACAAGAAAACTAGTATCGAAAGAAGGGGAATGCATAGCTCTTAGTAAAATCGTGGGAAGTTTCCTGGTTTCATGGAACCATTCAGACATATCGGGAAATCAAGTTATACTGGAAGAAGACATTGCCTGTCTAGGCCTTCAAGAGAAACATTTTAGCATCAGGCCATACCAGCAGAGTTAAGCTGGAGAAAAAAGTTACAGAAGCTAATGAAAAAGTTGAAGGAAAGCATTATCACCCCAGTCAAGAAAAAAAATATGTGCCTTCCCCAGGGTGGAAAGAGCTGCAGGCAATGACAACCTTCAAACATGTGCAGGGAGATATTGCAAAAGTTGGTCTTCTGAGGTATGAATCTGAGAACTTCAAGAGGGAAACTCTACCTCAAGAAATGAAATTACCATTCTAGATGAAGAAGACAGCATTTCCAACCTGAAAGTAGGAAAATTAAATGGATCTCAGGAAGAAATGTGGCAGAAATAGAAACTAAAACAGGAAGAAGCTGCAGCTTAGAAGATGGCTGTTTAAAGAAACAGATTTCAGAATTAAAAATCAAAACCTCTTATAATTTTACTAACAGCAGATCAATACTTCAAAAACCCCTTATTCTAACATTGGCGACTAAAGTTTTAGTTTTATATCAGTGTATTTTTAATATCAAAGCTCAATCTTGAGAAAGTCTTATAAATAATTTCCTTCTAAATATAGCCAACTTGATCACACACATAAATTTATTTCATAAATTCATTCTTCAAAACTTTTCATGGCTATACAGAGATCCACAACTTGCTTAGGCTTTTAGTTTTGTCCTATAACTCCTCTTTCTTAAATAACCAGTCATTTTACTTTAGGACAAAAATTTATCACACAGGATTCTTTCTTGTACAGAATTATTCTCTCTTTAGCCTTCCTTACCCAAAATATATCTTCATACTTATAACTTTCTTCACATCTCTCCCACTTACTAGTTCCTTTCTGTCTTGTTTTTGTTTCCTTTCTAAATTCATGTTTTGAGACAATTTTTAATAACCTCTGAATTTAGATAAGATTATTCCTTTTTCTCCATAAAGAACAGCTTTTGAGGCAGGAAGTGGTGGCCCACACCTGTAATCCTAGCACTCTGGGAGGCCGAGGCGGGCCGATTGCTTGAGGTCAGGAGTTTGAAACCAGCCTGAGCAAGACCTCGTCTCTACTAAAAATAGAAAGAAATTAATTGACCAACTAAAAATATATATACAAAAAATTAGCTGGGCATGGTGGCGCATGCCTGTAGTCCCAGCTACTTTGGAGGCTGAGGCAGTAGGATCGCTTGAGCCCAGGAGTTTGAGGTTGCTGTGAGCGAGGCTGACGCCACGGCACTCACTCTAGCCTGGGTAACAAAGTGAGACTCTGTCTCAAAAAAAAAACCAGCTTTTGATAACTTTCTTATAATTTTTCTTATGAAAACTGAGATAACAGACAAAACTAATCATCATTTTAAGTTATTTCCATGCTAACCATTTTTATGATCTGTTAATATTGTCAAGTATTCACCTAAGTAAGAAACTTAAATATATGGATATTTTGCTGATAAAAAATCAGAAGATAGAGATATTGTTATTAAAACAATATTAAATTAGTCTTATCAAAGAATTACACAAAGATCATTCTGTTTTTAGGCTGGATTTATAGTTTTGTGACAGTAAAACATGTAGCAGAGACAGATATAATCCTGTCTGATTAGTAAACCCAGACAAAAATATATGCTGACAATTCTGAAGACATTTTTATTTAATTTTATTAACAAATTTAAAACCAGCTTATTTATTAAATGTTTACTTAAGTCACGTGAACTAAAAGTCACTCAGATTCATTACCATATATTTTATATGAGCACTCATTTATCTAAGCCAATCTGAATAGAATTCATTAAGGGAACTTTCTGGCCCGACAGTAAAACATAGTAACACAAACTGACTAGTTTATAAAAGACAGTTGGATCTAAATTATATAGGACCTGTTCACATGACTAAATTTCATTTGCTCTAGGGTTAATCTAATAAAGGCTGTGGACCAAAATTTTGGATGAACTAGTTGGGTTTTTTAAAAGAAAATTCCCTCCCCCTTTCCATTTCAAATATTGACATTTTAGCCAGGACTGGCTGAATTTTATAAGAGAAACAAAATCTCCAAGTGGCTTTGAATTTTCGGTAACAAATCTATCTTTTTTTTTTTTTTTTTTTTTTTTTTTGAGACAGAGTCTCACTTTGTTACTCAGGCTAGAGTGAGTGCCATGGCGTCAGCCTAGCTCACAGCAACCTCAAACTCCTGGGCTCAAGCGATTCTGCTGCCTCAGCCTCCCGAGTAGCTGGGACTACAGGCATGCACCACCATGCCCGGCTAATTTTTTCTATATATATTAGTTGGCCAATTAATTTCTTTCTGTTTATAGTAGAGACGGGGTCTCACTCTTGCTCAGGCTGGTTTCGAACTCCTGACCTTGAGCAATCCGCCCGCCTCGGCCTCCCAGAGAGCTAGGATTACAGGCGTGAGCCACGGCGCCCGGCCCAAATCTATCTTTTGCTTGTTGCTGTGGTTTGCTCGACTAGTCAGTGTAGGTGAGGAGGCATTCTAGCAGTTTTTTGCAGATTTTACTGGCCCCTGCGTGACAGACAAAGTAATTTGTATGCTGAACAGAGTATACCTAATATTATTGCTCTGAGCTCAAGATTTGGACCTGTTCGATCTGAGAGCCTAACTTTTATAAGCATTTATCTATTTCTTTTCTTTCAGAATGTCAAGCCTTCAATTAACTCCTTCATCACCCTAAGCAAATGTTAGGCCAAAACTGAATTTACATTTCCAAAAGGTGTCTAGGTTGTTGGTTGCCATGGAGCTGCTGTGATTTGTAAAGCCATTAATTTGAAAGCCCTTTAAGACTTTTTCTTTAAAAATCTTGGCTGGAGTGCCATAAATAGTGAGTTTAGCTCAACATCAACAAAAAACTCAGCAGATTCAAAGTAGGCAGAAAAAAATAGAGAACTTAGAAGACTGTACATGTTAACTCTATAGTTGGTTGCAGTTTTTAATTCAGTTCTGAAGAAAAACAAGCTTGGGGAGTTCAAATGATCCTCATAATGACCATTGATTTAAATATGTGCATGAGGAAAAGCCTTGTAGCCCGCTGGAGTCCCAGAAAACCCAGCATGCTTTAGTGTTTGAGAATCCCATCCTGTTAATCTCTTGAGAGCAAAGAAAATCCGATAATTTCTGTCAAGGAGTTTGGACAGTGTTTTAGATGGTGGCGACTGCCCTAGTGGCTTTTGATTGGCTATCTAATGCCCATCATTTAGAATGTTTATTTTTTGCGCTTGGCAGATGTTCAGAAACGAGGCAAAAAGAGCCAAATCACTTTTCAGATGCGTGTCATGAAACCATAACGAAACCGAAATCAGAGTGTTCACAAAAATTTTAACCCAGGTATGCAGATCTAACAAAATCCTAGACAAGGCAGGCAGAGCCAGGCAGAGTGTAAATTCTGTAGAAAGTGGAGTACTCTAATCAGGGCATTGTTCTTATACCAGAAAGGACTTGCCTCCTCCCAAAACACTTTTATACTCCCAAGAAGGATGCCAGGTCCTTTATTTAAGGTGGCCTTATAACCAAATCAGATCCTGAGTAAATAAAAAAGAACTCACCAAAGGGAGGGGGGTCAAAGAACCTGAGAGGAGTTTCATCAGGGCAGAAAAGGCGACTCTTGGATATAAGGAGTGCAAAGGACTCAGTGAAACTACACTCAGTTCCGGGGAGGAGGGGCTGCCGATTGTCTGGGATGAGCCTGCTTCGATCTCACCTAAGACACCATTTCTGTCAACCTAAATAACAAACAGAGTAGACTCTGTGAAAGAAAATGATGTTTATTTAGGAATACGCATGTTATAGTAAGCCATGTGTGTATTCAGAGAGGTAAAAGGAAGACAAAGGCTTGTAAAGGAAAAGTGAGGAGGATTACATAATTGTTTTGAGGTAATTATCCTTGGCTACAAGGATCAATAACAAGAGTGGTGCCAGTTCAAGGTTGGACAGGCAGTTGCTGGGTAGGTGTTCTCGCAGAAGTAGTGTGTGTGTGTGTGTGTGTGTGTGTGTGTGTGTAAGTTTGTGATGCCCTTTGTGCTAGGTTGTAGTTTTTGCAGAATCTTTTGTGATAGTTCTTGTTACCAGGCATTTGTGCTTGAGAACCCTCCCTTCGTGGCTTCCCTGACTCTGTTTGTCAGGGTTTCTAACACGAGTGACAACATTTTGATTCTGACAACTGTCACAGTCTTATTCTTTTATTCAGTGTCATTGCCCCACTCTACTCCAAAGTACAATGCCTGGTAATAATTAGTGTAAGCATTTAAAAATATTTTTGAATATATAAGTAGAATTGGCATTTAATTTGTTTTTGTAGTCATTACAGGGCTTAGCCCAGTCTATTCCACATTCCAATACATGATCATCGGTTAAAGTGATGTTTTAGGTTAAAAGTAGATCCTGTACCACATTAGGTATCATGTACTTGCACATACCGTGTTTCCCCGAAAATAAGACAGGGTCTTATATTTATTTTTCCTCAAGAAGATACCCTAGGGCTTATTTGCAGAGGATGTATTATTTTTTTAAGTACAGTACAACAATCTACATTTATTCAAATATAGTTAAGTCATCTTCATCTGGAACATCATCATAACTCTAACAAACCCCGAATTCCATCCTGAATTTCTTGCGACTCTATTTCCTTTAGAACCATTGGCCCCAATCTCTCATGTCAAGCAATAGAGCTGTCATGGGGCAGATGAGAAGGGCTGCTCGGCTTCTTTACCGCTCCGCAACAAAATGCATGGGTTGTACAGACACGCTGCGTAGCCACGCCCATCACTAGGTCTTGTTTTCAGGGTAGGGCTTATACTGTGCAAATGCTTAGAAATCCTGCTAGGGCTTATTTTATGGGTAGGTCTTATTTTCGGGGAAACATGGTAATAAGAGACAATTAAAAACCAGTGGTTGTTACTAAATTATGTCTGGAAAATGTTAAAGCTCACAAGGTGTCACAGGGTAGAAAAAAGCTGCATCTGCTGTGGAGGAGGGACAGAGGGCTGGAAACATCGGAAACTTAGGGCTCAGAGTTGGGCAAGTGTGCTTAATTAGGGGCATGACCAAAACCAGGTTCTTAGGATGGATGCTTTTTAATTCAATATGCTTTTGATAATTGCATGTAATACCCTCTAGGTCTTTGTCACCACTCCTAAGGAGAAGAGGACCCAAAGGGGGCCTCCTGAAGATAACGGTATTTATAAATGTTCCTCTGTGTCCTCTTTTCCCTGTGTATGTTGAAGCAGCATGTCAGAAACACTGTCTTTATGGGGGCCAGTGCCTTAAATAAGACTTGCAAGCTGTGGTCCTCCTTCCCTTGCCAGTCTGACATCATTCTCCCCCCCCCTTTTTTTTGACATCATTCTTATCTCCGAGTTTTCTTTTTGGTCCCTTTGGTGTCTGAGTAATAACAGCGGTATTGGTTATAGTTCTGCTCTCTGCTCCACCCTGGCCACCTTGCCTTTTGAGTAATATGACGGTATAGATTCAGAATTTCCTTTCAATTAAAAAAAAAAAAAAAAGGATAAACCAGATGGATTAAGATGTACCTATCTGCTGTTGGCACATTAATTTATAATTGTAACAATTTCTACCTTGGTAAACACTTCTGGTTTTTGTTTTTGTTTTTTTTTTTTGAGACAGAGTCTCACTTTGTTGCCCAGGCTAGAGTGAGTGCCGTGGCATCAGCCTAGCTCACAGCAACCTCAAACTCCTGGGCTCGAGTGATCCTTCTGCCTCAGCCTCCCGGGTAGCTGGGACTACAGGCATGCGCCACCATGCCCGGCTAATTTTTTATATATATATTAGTTGGCCAATTAATTTCTTTCTATTTATAGTAGAGACGGGGTCTCGCTCTTGCTCAGGCTGGTTTTGAACTCCTGACCTTGAGCAATCCGCCCGCCTCGGCCTCCCAAGAGCTAGGATTACAGGCGTGAGCCACAGCGCCCGGCCACACTTCTGTTTTTTACTACTGAGTTTGCAGTCAACAATGTTCATCATTGTAACTAAAAAGATTCTGTGATTTCTTTTCTGAATATGGTGGAAGTGTTCTTGGGGGAATACCACTGCATATACATATAAAAAAGTGAGTCGTAGGGTAGTTTACAGTGGCATGCACTTCCGTTTAAGCAAATGTGATAATCTGTTGTGATCAGAGTAATCTAAAATTAGTAGATATGGCCTGTTTCCACCGCCTGCCACCTAGTGCTCATATTTTCTAGGTATAATCTAATAACTAACATTTCTTTAGCTCTTATTGTGTGACTGGGCTAAGCGCTTTCCATGCAGGACTTCACGAAGACTCTATATCCCCATTTTACAGATAAGGAAACTAAGGCATAACCAATTTAAGGAACACGTTCAAAGTCAAACAGCCAGTAAGAGACAACCCTGAAATCCAGCCCAAGCAGTCTGACCCTTGAGCCACAGCTGGCTCCAAACACTGATTAGTCCCACCTCCTCTGAGCCACTGGTTGGCACAAGCAGACAAGTTTTTGTCCCATTAACATTTTATTTTAGTATATCAAAAGTTAACACAGAATACTTGTGGGGAAATACAAGAAACCATGTGGTTTCATTTAGGAATGGGTTCTGTAGTATTATTCAGAGTGCATAGGATAAAGCTTAGCTTTGAGAGTGAGGAGGAAGCTTGAATTAAGAAACTACGAGTGTGATCATCCATCAGTTCTAGCAGTTATCAGTGCTGCTACCTCTGCTTCCCCTTTTTCAACCCAAAAAAGATGATCGCAGGTAAACTAAAGGTTGCACTTCTCATTTTTGAAGCAAATAAAATTCTGGCTGGGGTTGTGGGGTGTTCTTTAAAAGAACTTCTACTGTGTTTCTTAGAAATAAATGGGATGGTATACTTTTATTTTTTAATCTACTTACCTTCAGAAGAGGAAATCTCATCTTTATCTGCTTTTTCATCACCTGCTGTCTTGTCTCCTAATTGCCATGTGTCACTTCTTTTAGGACACAGCATGCCTTGAGAATAGTATAAGGGCTTTAACTGGACAGACCTAGGTTCAGAAGCCAACTCCTCCCAACCCCACTTACTGTGTCAACCTTGTTTAACTTCTCTGAGCAACAATTTCTTTCTCTGTAAAAAAGTAAGTAATACAAGAAAGCCTACCTTATAGAATTCTTGTGAAGTTTAATCTAAGCAGCACATGCCAAGTTTCTGTCAGCATGGCTGCTGGCCTGCAGTGGGTGCTAACATAGTACATTCTAGTTCCTCCTCTCCTCTACTCCTTCTCTGTTACTTCATTGTATCACCATTTGCCAGAGTTAGGTTTTGTTAATCAAAAGCAATTTTTGCTAATGGACAGAGGGCAAGGAGCCCTCTTTGGCTGCATGGATGTTTTGGAGGAAGACCATTTTTTGAGGAAGAACATTTGCTTGCATGCCCATGCTTTTGTTCAGAGCGATTTGGGTATAGAATCCAGTGAGTATCAGAGTAGATTCTTTTTGTGAGTACATGCAGTTTTTAGGCCTGTTGGCAAGACTCTGCATATATTCTCCTTCAGGTCCAAGGAGACTGGGAACCACAGATACATTTCTGATGGTTACACGAGTTCTCTTTGAGAATGTTCCATTCATTCACTCAATCATTAATTTATTGGATAAATACACATTGAGTGCTTACTTCTGATAAGTTCTGAGAATAAATACCACAGTCAACAAAACAGGCTCACCTCCCTGACCTCATGGAACTTAGGATTCTAGTGAAATCCAGTTTGGTGACTTTAAAAAAATCAATTTAAGCATATTCTGGACTTGCTGAGTGACCACCTGGAAACTAAATACTGCTGTGAAGTTCTAGTGCCCACAGTGACATGTGCGGCTATTAGTGCCCTGGCATCAAATGGCTTTTCTTTAATAGCTTCTCAAAGGGCAGAGGTGAATCTAATTATAAATGATACCTTACAGCCGGAACAAGGCCAGATGACAATATAGACTGGTGTTTATGACAATAAAAGCTGTATGTAAAGCCCGAATAGGAAAAAATGTTGGAGAATTGAGTCATCACACTACATGCGACAGAATAGGGAGGCCAACTTGGAAGAACCAGGCTATAGTGTGGAAATCTAATTCCAACAATATATTACATGTCAGATTAATTAATGTGATTCATTTGGATTTTATTGGCTTTGTGGGTTTGTTTGTATTATCAGTTATAAAATTGTACTGATTTTATAGCTGTGTAAAAGCTTGAAACATAAGGTATTTATAGCCGTATAATAATTTCTTTTTAGTTAGCCCTGGGGAAGCTTGAGATAATTTTTTTACTGTAAAGGAGGTCAGTGCCATTATTCAAGTGCAGAAGCTTGTTCCAGAGAACAGCTCTCTACAGGTAAAATTCTTTGTAAATATGAACTGTTTACCGAAAACTAGTTATGTCCTTGATTTATCAGAAAAAGTCTTTTTAAAGGGCTGAGGAAATGTTGTAATTATCGTTTTTACCCCGAAACCATTCTGTCTTATGTTTTGTAGTTGTGAGCTATTGTTTTTATGTTAGTCATAACTGAATTGTCTGTGTTTAAGTATTTCTCATTAATTTTTTCGAAAGAATGAAGTCACATCAACTTCTTTCCTCCTTGCCGTGCATCTCCAGTTACCCTCATGTGTGGGCATGTGTATGTGCCCGTGTGGATACACACACACACACACACACACACACACACACACACACACACGTTACCATGTAACTTCTTCTGACTAACACGCTCATCACTTAGTTTGGACCTGTCTTCACTATACACTGCTTTGTACAGAGTTGCAAGATTTGTTTTATAAAGCTTTTAGTGCCCAGGCATGGTGGCTCACACCTATAATCCCAGCACTTTGGGAGGCCAAGGTGAGAAGAACGCTTGAGGTCAGGAGTTCAAGACCAGCCTGAGCAAAAATGAGACCTCATCTCTACAAAAAAGAAAAAAAGAAAAATTAGCCGGGTGTGGTGGCACATCTGTAGTCCCAGCTACTCAGTGGGCTGAGGCAGGAGGGTTGCTTGAGCCCAGAAGTTTGAGGTTGCAGTGAACTATGAGGACACCACTGTACTCTAGCCTAGGCAACATAGCAAGACTCTGTCTCCAAAAAAAGAAAAAAAAATAGCTGGGCACAGTGGTGTGTGTCTGTGGTTCTAGCTATTTGGGAGGCTGAGGCTGGAGGTTCCCTTGTGCCCAGGAGTTTGGGCCTGCAGTGGGCTGATCATGCTGTTGCACTATAGCTTGGCCAACAGAGTGAGACCTTGTATCAAAAAAATAAAAATTAAAAAGCCTAAGAAGCTTCTAGTATTCAGGGTAACTTGAGTTTATCCAGGGAGTATTAAAGAGCAATCATAAGCGATTATCTCTTTTTGATAATTAGCATCTTCCACTGTGTTTGTAGTATCTGATCTCCTTTCTAGACTCTAGTCTCTGGGGCAGACCAAGGAGGCAGTTCTCTGCTAGGACCTGCATGATGCCCATTCATAGGGTGACCATCTGCGTATCCTCCTTTGTCTGACGCTGTCCAGGCTTATGTCTGCTGTCTCAGCTTAATTGTTAATGATGCCCTCTTTCAACTCTCAAGAGTATCTCATTTGGATGATAAATTATAAAGTTCCTCTATTACACAAAACATTTTGGCCTTATGACCCTACTGGAGCCAAACAAAGAAGTTGTTTCATGGCACTTTAGTTATTAATTCTCTTTCTACACTTATTCTTAGCTGTAGGCATATATTTGAATTTATACAGTTGAGAAATGTTTATGTATAAAGATTTGGCCATATTCATGTACTCTTTGTCATGCCCCTCTTAGGGATTACAGCAAGTTTATAATAGAAATGGCAGGGATTGGTCACTTTGGATTGTCTGAGCTTCAGCAAAACATTTTGCAGTGTGAGCTGATCAGGATATTTCATGTCCAAGAGGTCAAAGCCTGCAAATCCTGTTACAATGGACTTCTAGGATTTATACACATTCCTCCTTCAAAAGATTAAAAGCAAAATTGCATTATTGCGTTCTGCCTAAAACAAATGCATCATTGACTGGGGCTCAGAAGTTTTGGTTGTAACCTACTATTTCAGATGGTGATTTTGCCTTTGTGAGAGACATCTTGTGATTGTTCTGGAGCTACCTGTCCAGTTTGCTTATGGCCCAGACCATACATTACCTCCTACCTCTTGTTCTTTAGATATTTGATTTGATCTTTCCAACCCTCCCAGAGGACCAGAAAGAAGAAAGAAAGGGGAAATTCCCACATGTTGATTTTCTAGAAAAATTCATTTGATGAGAAAGATAATTGAATCTGTTCTGTGCCTTTTCATGTTACCTTGTGTGTTTGGGTTATCTTTTTTGTTTGTAAGACTAAGCATATTCTATTCTCTTGCATGTATTTTTGTATCACTAAATGTGTAATATTTTTCATTTTGTGAAATGCATGCAATCACTAGAATAAAGACTCCATTAGGGGAGACTTAGAGTCTATTTTGTTCATCAGTCTGTCCCCTAGTACCTAAAGCAGTGCGTCATGTCATGTAGGTGCTCAAAAGTAAGAAGAATGGATGAATGCCGTAGAGACAGAAAGTAGATTAGTTTTTGCCAAGGGCTGGGGGGAGGGAGTAAAAAGAATGGGAGTGACTGCTAATGGGTACATGTTTTCTCTTTGGATAATGAAAATATGCTGGAATGAGATAGCGGTAGTGGTTGCAAAACTTTGTGAACTTACTAAAAACCACTGAATTGTACATTTTAATAGGATTTAAGAAATTAGATCTTATTTTGTTTTACATTGCAAAAAGAGAACAAATTAAAAAAGAAAGAAATTATATGCCTTATACATTGTCATAGTTAATAAATATATCTTTTGGATGAACAAATGGTGCTTTTTCTATACCAAAATAGTCTAAATAAGTGTTTCTCTAAATAAATAAGTGTTTCTCTAACTCGCACACTGTGTGTGTGTGTGTGTGTGTGTGTGTGTGTGTGTGTGTGTGTGTGTCACTAGTGCCCCTAGTTGTATGTCTTTGTAGTTATCTGGTTAACAACATTTGAGTTTTAGGAAGTTTGAGCCTGTAGAGCCTGAGGATTGTTTGGGATTAGAGGGAATTGGAATATACTTTGGAAAGTGTAGTAGAGTCTCTCAGGGAAAGCAGTTTTGTTTGTGAATCAGAGATAAGAGTAACTGCCTGTCTGTTGAGATTGTTTGATTCAAGCACTACCAAAGGAGACTGCAGTGTGATGCTATAAGAGGTAGTCTCCGTTCAAATCTTTCCAACTCTTTTATTCTAGGCTTTTGTTAAATCAGTTTAAAGTCCCTATAAATCTGTTATACTTTAGAGAGCAAAATGTGTCAGAACAGATTAATGCCATCACCCTAAACATTTAACTGTATTCTGACAACTAATCTGGAAGAATTTATCAGAATTCATGTAATTTAGCCACTTAATAGTTGCCAGCAGGTAGTTATGTAGTCATTCAAGACAGCAAAGGCAGGTCATGGAGGTGGGAATGGTTTTACATCCTCTTTAGCTCAAGGTCATGTAGAATTCTAAAAATATATCTTTCTATATTTCAGGTGATCTTCTTGTATTATCTTTTCTTTCAGGTAATAGATATGAAATTAGTTTGAAAAGGTTTAAATGAGTATTAATTAGTCTCCTCTTTATTGTATCTGAAAAACTGTGTTGAAATAAGACCTAAAAGGAATTTATGACTCTTAGGGTTTTAGAATATATTAACTTTTTGTGTTTGAAACTTTTCCTGGAAGGTGACTGTTCTGTCTTGTTCACATTAAATTAATGATCTCAATGGCTTGTGTCTTTTCTGACGTCATTAAAAATGTGAGTGAAATTATTAGAATTCTAGAGGAAAATGTTAAAAATACTCTTCTAGACATTGGCCTAGGCAACGAATTTATGAGAAAGACCCCAAAGGCAATCACAACAGCAACAAAAATAAACAAATGAGACCTAATGAAATTAAAAAGCTTCTGCACAGCCAAAGAAACTGTCAAGAGAGCAAACAGACAACCCACAGAATGGGAGAAAATTTTTGCAGGCTACACATCTGATAAAGGGCTGATAACTAGAATCTATTTAGAACTCAGGAAAATCAGCAAGAAAAAAATCAAACAACCCTATCAAAAAATGGGCAAAGGACATGAACAGAAACTTCTCAAAGGAAGACAGAATAATGGCCAACAAACATGAAAAAATGTTCAACATCTCTAATCATCAGGGAAATGCAAATCAAAACCACAATTAGATATCACTTAACTCCAGTGTGAATGGCCTTTATCAAAAAGTCCCCAAACAACAAATGCTGGCATAGATGCAGAGAGAGAGGAACACTCCTACACTGCTGGTGGGACTGCAAACTAGTTCAACCTCTGTGGAAAGCAATATGGAGATACCTTAGAGTGATACAAGTAGATCTACCATTTGATCCAGCAATTCCACTACTGGGCATCTACCCAAAAGATCAAAAGTCACTTTATGAAAAAGACGCCTACACTCGAATGTTTATAGCAGCACAATTCACAATTGCAAAGCTATGGAAACAACCCAAGTGCCCATCAATTCATGAGTGGATTAATAAAATGTGGTATATGTATACCATGGAATACTACTCAGCTTTAAGAAACAGTGGTGATATAGCACCTCTTGTATATTCCTGGATAGAGCTGGAACCCATTCTACTAAGTGTCTCAAGAATGGAAAATCTAGGACCACATGTACTCACCACCAAATTGGTATATTAACAGATCAACACCTAAGTGGACATATAGGAGTAACATTTATCAGGTTTCAGGAAGGTGGGAGTGGGGAGGAAGGGATGGGTATATACAACCACAATGAGTAAGATGTGCAACGTTTGGGGGATGGACACACTTGAAGCTCTTACTCGAGGGGGGAGGGGGGCATGGGCAATATATGTAACCTTAACACTTGTACCCCCATAATACACTAAAATAAAAAAAAATAAAAAAAATGTGAGTCTGCTGTACATACTGTTGTTATTGTCAACTTTTCTTTTTGTACTTTAAAATTACACTAGGGTAATTTAACCTGTGACTGTTGGGCTGCTTTCCCATAAAGGGCTTCTGCTTACCTCTTCTTAAACTCTCACAAGAACTTTGCCATCCTCATTTTACAGATGAGGAAGCAAAGGTTCAAGGTCACATGGCTAGTAAGAGACAGAAGCTAGACTTGAACTGAGGTCTTCCTTATACAGAATCACCTTAACCATAGTCAGTGGAAATTGGTTTTGGCCACAGTCTGTGCTCTCTCTGCCTTTGCACTTCCATGGAGGTAAAGGGGGGGGGGTTGACAGGAGTCCTGATTTTTAAGGCAGCCACAGTTGTGAAATATTCCCCTTTCCTTGCCATTACCAGGGAGCCAACAGATTGGATAAGAAGGGGAAGTGTGGCAGCTGATCCCTTAGACAAACCAGCGAGTCAGTGTGGGGAGTGTTGGTCTTGCTTCCTGGAGGTGACGTGAAGGCTGCAAACAGGTTAGAGGTTAGCAGAAATGCCACCAGGCAAAGTGAGCCTCTGGGCTGACTTGGATCAGTCTAACAAAAAACTCATGAAGCCTCAGGAAAGAATCTTACGCTGGCCTTCTGACTGTCCTCTCCTTTCCAGTGAATGCGCTGGTTCTTGACATTTTGGAGGTCACACACTCCTTAGAAGAGTGGTTCCCACACTTCAGTGTGCATCAGAATCCTCTAGAGCATCGGTCCCCATCATTTTTGGCACCAGGGACCAGGGACATGGAAGACAATTTTTCCACCGATGGGGTGGAGTGGGGGATGGTTTCAAGATGATCCAAGCATGTTACATTTATTGTGCAGTCAAACCTCTCTGCTAAGGATAATCTGTATTTGCAGCCTCTCCCTAGCGCTAGCATCACCGCCTCAGCTCCACTCAGATCATCAGGCATTAGATTCTCATAAAGAGTGTGCAACCTAGATTCCTCGCATGTGCAGTCTACAGTAGGGTTCAGTGTCCTATGAGAATCCAAAAGCACTGCTGATCTGACAAGAGGCGGAGCTCAGGCGGTGATAGGAGTGAGGGGAAGCAGCTGTCAATACAGATGAAGCTTCTTGTGCTGGCCCTCCGCTCACCTCCTGCTATGTGACCGGGTTCCTAACAGGCCACAGACTGGTACCGGTCCACCGCCCAGGGGTTGGGGATCGCAGCTCTAGGGGTCTTGGGAAAACACAGACCACTGGGCCCAACCCCCAGAGGCTCTGACTCAGGAGGTCTGCTCAAGTGCCTGAAAATCTGCATTTCTAGCATGTTCCTGGGGGATGCCTGTGCTCCTGGTCTGGGGGCCCCACTTTGAGAACCACTGTTTCAGAGAATTCTGGTGAAAGCTCTATACCCTTTCCTTTGTTACATACCAAGTTGTTGAATTATCAGGTTTTGAATTATCAAACTCTGGCAAGCTGGTTTAAACGTGCTGGCAAGAGGTTTGGCATTGGAGGGAATCTGTGTGGGTGTATGTTACTGAACAATTTGAAGTTGGTCTGGTGAGTCAGTTAGGAACAGCACCTAGGACATTATAGGAAGAGCTCCTGGAGGACCCAGAGGTGACACTGGCTATTGTGAGTAAGTTCTAAGAAATGGTTAAAATCCATTTCCAGTATTTGCAAAGTTGGTATAGGCAATGACTGAAACACTTTTCCAAACATTGACAGTTGGAATGAAATACATTTCTCTAATATATGCAATTAATATTTAGACTAGTTTTTAAAATTAGGATAAAATATACATAACATAGAATCTGCTCTTTTAACCATTTGTAAGTGTACAGGTCAGTGGCATTATGTACATTCACATTGTTGTGTGACCGTCACCACCTCCATCTCTGGAGCCCTTCATCTTGTAAAACTGAAACTCTGTTAACTCATTAAACAACAACTTTCCCTTTCCGTCTCCCTGTGGAGGTTTCCCTGGCAACCACCATTCTACTTTGTGTCTCTCTGAATTTAACTACTATAGGGTTCTTATATAAGTGAAATCACGCAGTATTTGTCCTTCTGTGACTGGTTTAGACTAATTTTTGAGGAAACTTTGAAATAGTTATAAAATGCAGTAAAAAATAACCCTAATAATGAATGGAGTATAAACTAACATAGAGCTTGGGGAAAAAAAAATCAAGTTACAAAGCTTGATCTTGGGGCTTTACAGAGTCCTCCTTTGTTGTCTACTATACCATGAAACCTATTTCTTGGTGTACTCCAGGTCCAAGGCTACTCTGGACACACAGACTCTTTTCCTGTCTCCCCACCAGTGAATCTTGCTCCCCAGTTTTTACAGAACCCTGTCATCTTGAAGGCCCTTAGGCAGAGCTCGGTCTCAGGCCCCCAACTTTATCTGTTGATTGATTCATTCAGCAAATATGAGGTGCCAGGTCCTGTTCACAGTGCGGAAACCTGGAGCCACATTCCCTGTGCCTCCCTACAACCCCCATGCTCCAGACCTTCCAGTGGGAGCCCAGAAGAACTTGAACAAGAGCTGTGCCTCTCATTTACATGCACATTGAGTGAGATGTGCTGTGTCAAGGAGATTTCTCAGATGACAGTGCTTATGACTTTAAATGTCTTTTAAAACTTTTAACTATGTCAATAGGAATCTTTCTATAACGTATCAGTCTTTGCATCCCTTGAGCAGAATGTGCCCGAATGTAATTCAACCTTTCCTCCATAGCCAAGGTCTGTGTTGCACTGTAAATATTGATTTGCAACCCCACCAAATGGCTTGGAGCTGCTGTGTGCAATTTAGCAGCCACTGCTATTTCAGCTGTCACTTTTCAAGGTGTCTTCACATCCCCCTTCTAATCGGCTAGTTCTAGGAAGATCTACGGAGAAAATCAGTTATTCTCAGCTTTGAACCAATTGACTGGGCTGAAGATAGATTGCAGCAGAAGAGATCAATTGTGTCCTTTTGTATCTGCTCTCTGCTTCTAGAAGTATAGAATCCCCAATATTTAGTGGGGCGTGTGGTACTGGAATAGGGAAGACTGCGTTTCCCAGCCCCCCCTCGCAGAGACGTGTAGTCAGCACACCTAGGTGCTAGGCAGTGATATGTGAACAGGATGCAGCATCTGGGAGTAGGGGGTGTGTGTCTTCTTAAAGGATGGCGTGCATCCTTCTTTCTAATATGCTTGGAGCATCGTTGTGATGGCTGGAGTTCCACAAGGGTAAGAAAAATACATTTGGTGAAGATGGAGCAAAAAGCTTGAAGCTGTCTGGTCCCCCATAACTGGTACTGTCACACTAGCCATTATCTTAGTTTTTGTGTGGAAGAAAAGTAAACATATACTTCATTCACTGTGAGTTTGTGTCTTGGCAACTGGTATCTATCTCATCATAGCGAATATACAGATAAATAGGACGAATAGATTTAGATGCCTGGAAAATGAAAAAAGTTCTACATAAGTGGTTAAAAATTTTCCAGCAGAACCCCAACATAGATAAAAATAGATAAAAAGGAAGTTGCTCAGGTTATGTCCAGAGTCCCACTGGTTCAACCTTCCCTCCGCTCTACCAGAGCTCTGAGGCATCTCTAGTAGTGAATTGCTGCAGAAGGCAGCTTGAAAACTGCATGATCTGAAGGTCTCTTCCAGAGCTTAGATCCTGGGAATGTTATCAAAATGTTGACACTTGTCCCCAAGGCTGCATAAGAAGAACAAGGAGAAGGAAAGGGAGGTTTATTAATTTTCCAGCAAAAGAGCAGAATGGTAGACTCTCCTCTTAATGTACCAGTGTCCTAACTACATGCAGAAATACAGAGCTTTCAAAGAGAGTGTTTTCAGCCTCACGCTGTTGCTGTTTAACTATAGTTGATGGTTCTGATCCATCTGAGCCATCTCCAGTGAAGACAATCTGGTGACCTCCCAGACAATTCCAGTGAGCCATCTCCTGTGGTAGGAAGAACTAAGGATGCTCTCCTGCCCCTGTGATTACTGGCCTTGGTCGAGGATGTAGGTTTTAATTCCCAAAAAGAGTATGTGTGTGTGTGTGTGGGGGGGGTCATTTTAAAGAGACAACTCATGAAACATTTTACCCTTTTCAGGTTATTCCCTCTGTTACAAGCAATAAATAGAGCCATCCTTCAGACTGCAATTGCTAATTGTTGAGCTTTCCTTGGATGTCTCTGTTAGTGTCCTGCTATCATCATTTATCACCAACCCAGTGGTTTGCAGGCTATCTCTAACCTCAGTGTGGATATGGCTAGATTTAGCCATTTCAAACATCTGGAAATAATCTATGAACCCATAAATAATCAAAAACTACCCTTGAATACAAAGGAAAACAGTTATCACCAGGGAAACAGTTATCACCAAGCCTATCCCCTTATTGCATGGAAGACATGGAGCCACCCTCAGATTATTCCTGAAGGAGCTCAGGAAATTTCACCCCCAAATATGACTCCTTGGTATAAATAGTACTTTGAATTAAAGGCTCTTAGAGATCAACAAGTGTTGGAAGGGGCTTTCCTTCCTTCTTCGTAAAAAAAGCAGACCCACCAAAAAAGAATTGCCTTCCCTTCCCTTCCCTGTTCTCTCAATATATTGCAAGAAGGAAGATCAAGAATGCAACCAGACCTGGCCCAAATCATTTTAAATATATAATACTTGTCTCTCAGGTTAATTTCATTTCCAAAGAGAATCATTTACAAGTCAATCTGTTTCACCCCAGCCATTCATTCTCCCAAGTATCTATTCATCCTCCTCAGTAACCACTTACTGCCACTCAGCAGAATTACCTATATTCCTCCTCTCGCCCTCCTCTCTAAAATGAGGATAAATAAACTTCTGGACCCCATTGGAATACTGGGTAATCACTCTGTGACTCTCCCTGTGTGCACAATAAGTAAATCTCTTTCTCATATTAATCTGCCTTATTGTGAGTTGATCTTTCAGCAAACCTTCCAGGGTGAAGGGGAAGTTTCCCCTCAGCCCCGCAATGCCAATGGATATAAAATGCTGTATAAGAATTAGAGAGTCACTGAAATATTTCTTGAAGAGAGACATAGTCCAAAGCAAAGGAGAATGGTTTGGACTAGGCGATCTCAGAGGTCTGTGCCGTTCTAACAAGCTATGATTCCCTTAACAAGCAGGAAGGCAAAAGTTGGGAACTAGGTGGATGTTCTTCAGTATGCTTTGATGTTTTCTCATAAGCACAGATTCCCATGGAAACTAAACTGGAAGGGAAATGAAAGGAGATTGAAAATATTAAAAATCAAGTATTTCTTTGACTTAACTGCACGTTTGATGTTTGGTGTTAGGCCTCAGACCAAAACACGGTATTACAGATATTCCCTGGGCACTCAGTGGCAGGTTTTGCATAAAGTTTATTTGAACTTCAGTTTTCATCTCCTCATTGCCAGGATCATCACCTTGAGGGTGAGTTGTAACAATGTTTGTATGTAGAACCTGTATTTTATTACTAATATTTATAATAGTGGTCATGAGTTGAATGTTTATGTCCAGAGAGGTTAGGTAACTTGCCTAACACTGGTAACAACAGAAAATCCTGATTCTGGCCTCTTGTCTGACTCCAAAGCAGTAGTCTTTTTTTAAATTTATTTCAGAATACTATGGGGGTACAAACGTTTTGGTTACATGAATTGCTTTTGCACAGTTTGAGTCAAAGTTATAAGTGTGTACGTCACCCATATATGTGCATTGTACCCTTTAGGTATGAATTTACCCATCCCCTCCTCCCCCTCTGACCTACTTGATTTTCATTGAATTTTACTACCATATGTGAACATGTGGGTTAGTCTATAAGTTTCAATTTAATAGTACATATGGTTTTTATTCTTCCATTCTTGTGATACTTCACTTAAAATGATGGTTTCCAGTTCCATCCAGATTGTTACAGGAGCTATTAGTTCACCATTTTTTTTTTTTTACAGCTGAGTAAAACTCCATGGTATACATGTAACACATTTTATTGATCCACTCATATATTGATGGGCACTTGGGTTGTTTCCACATGTTTGCAATTGTAAATTGTGCTGCTATAAACATTTGAGTGCAAGTATCTTTTTCTACCATTTGATCCAACAAAGCAATATTCTTAACCTCCACTTCCCTCGTCAGAAAGTATTATATGATTGGTTTGGGTAATGCCTGCTTATCAGGAAAGAACTGAAAATGTTGGGTGGAAAGCATTTCAGAACTCTTTGAGCTGTCAGTGAAGATGAGCCTTTTCTAGTAGTATTTTGTTTGTATTATCACCAGGAAACCTCAAACATGTTATTAATATATATTATCATAATCCCCAATCTTATCATCATATAATTATATCATATTATGTCCTATCATATCCTGTTCACCACAGCCTTTCTCCATGGTGTTATCCAAATAATTTTATGTCATTCTCTCGCTCCCTGATGCTCCTCACCTTCTTTAGTTTTTCTTCTGACCATTTGTCTCCTGGGAAATAGTAACCTGGGTGGATAAGGAGGACTGTTCTTCCAAGAGCTGATTTGACATATTGGCTCACCAGAGGGGACTCGGGCCACAGAACTCGATTATTCACCCTAGTTCCTGTGACTCAAAGTGTGGTATGCAGACTCAGGGCATTGGCATCACCTGGGAGTTCAACAGAAATGCAGACTTTTGGGCCCAGCCCAAACCTACTGGGTCATAATCTGCATTTTAAAAAACCCTCCACCCCCAACCCAGGTAGTTTTATGCATATTAAAGTTTGAGCAGCACAGCCCTTGTCCGTTGCCATAGCCCTGGTATGACATAGGTAGTCCCAGAGGCTGCGTACAAGGGGAAAAGATGGACAGAAACAGTAAGAAGACCCAGAGCCCGTGACACAACTCCCAGAGGTGATAAGCCAAGGTGAGGAACATGCTAAGACTATTCCTCAACATACCTAAAGAACATCTGTGGAATCCAGTGCCAGAAGATCCAGCACCTCCATTGTTGCACAAGTGCAATAAAAACACATTCAGTCCAACTTGGAGTCTATAGAAAGTTAAATAAGAGTTGAGCAGCCAAGGTCATGGAAAGTCATTTAAGAGAGCTTCAGTGAACACATTTTATAAGTAATGAATCCTTCAGGCATTAAAAAAGCTGACAAAAAGTTTCCTTTTTGGAAAGTGATTTTGTTTATTTGCTTAATTTTTTTGTTAACCCAACCCCTCTTATCTGCTTTGGCTTTTGCTGGAGTCAATAGGAGTGTGAAAGAATTGACCTCATTTGAAATTTCCTTTCAGCAAATGGTCAAACCTTTGTTTTCTGCTTCATTGTTTTCTAAACTGGTGTATAAAAATAATGCCTGTGCTTGAGGCATGTGCTGGCAACTTTAACCTCCTGTAATTTCCTGATCCGCATATTACATCTGTTCTCTGCTTAGAGATGAACCTCAGCTCTCACTCCCTCAGGGGCGCCTTCATGTTCTTTTAGCCCCTTGTCGATGGTTGTTTGATAATTCTTATGGTTATAATCTGAATATATTTTCAGTTATGATCAAATGCGATCTAAGCAAGTGTGATATCGCATGCTGCTTTTTCCCTGTCAAAGCTATCCCATATTATATATGCATGATAGTGTGCTTGCTGATTTAAAAACCAATTCTAGAAGGAAAAATGTCATGTTTCCTGGATTATAAATAACTAGACACAGATAAGCACAGGTATATTTATATCAGCTTCCAAATATTCTGATAAGCAGAAAGAAATACAGTTTGTTGTTTGACTTTCTATTACTTTTAAATGTAATAGAAATGTAGACTCTTGGATTTTTATTTTAAATGCATTTTCTTTGGAAAATATGATATTCTGAGAGGTAGACATTGTAAAGCCAAAGGCTAGGGTCTTCTAACAGTGATAATAATTACTTTGCAGTATTTGAATGACTAGTGAATTTCTTACATGATATTTTATAACACTGGTTGTAGAAGCCTTTATCATTTTACTTCATTTAATTTGGTGAAATGACATAACATTCCTATGTATACAGAAAACCTTTGTTACTATTAATGGATTATAGTCATATTTACAGGTCAGTTTTTAGTTTTGGACAATTTTGAAGAAAAGCTTATATATGAAACCACTTTCTTTGATATAGAAAGAATGAGCTTCGTGATCCATAAGAATGAGGACATCATAAAATATTGTGACTATAAGATGTGGAGACACTTTAGTTTCCCTTTCAGCATTCTGATAAGAGTAATTCAGAAATGACTTTATAATTATTGAACATGATGAATATATCTGCCCCCAAAATCACTTTTACAAGCAGGGAAATGTAATCCAGGCAGAATAATTCTGTAAAATTGATTTCGGCAATGATCAAGTAAGGTGAGGACTGGTTATTGTGATTGAAAACACCCGTCCCATCAAAGTCAGTCAAGAAACATAAGCATGTGTTAAAGACCTAGCTTGCTGATGCTGGGCATGTATTGTGGACAGCTTGTATGTTGGTCATTCAAAAGAAATGGCCACACGTAGTTCTTGAGTCCCAGGGGTATACTTAATTGCAGAGGCTGGACTCTCACACATTAAGACATTTAAGAATAGAGTATGGCTGGCCGGGCGCTGTGGCTCACGCCTGTAATCCTAGCTCTTGGGAGGCCGAGGCGGGCGGATTGCTCAAGGTCAGGAGTTCAAAACCAGCCTGAGCAAGAGCGAGACCCCGTCTCTACTATAAATAGAAAGAAATTAATTGGCCAACTGATATATATATAAAAAAAATTAGCCGGGCATGGTGGCGCATGCCTGTAGTCCCAGCTACCCGGGAGGCTGAGGCAGAAGGATCACTCGAGCCCAGGAGTTTGAGGTTGCTGTGAGCTAGGCTGACGCCATGGCACTCACTCTAGCCTGGGCAACAAAGCGAGACTCTGTCTCAAAAAAAAAAAAAAAAAGAGAGTATGGGACAAATAGAGTATTTGTCAGCCATCTGTATTTGAAAGTATAAAATGATATTCCACTGGAAGAGCTTTGCACTGATTGTGGATTCAGGGAAAGGCTAAATACAGAAAAGACATAGAACTAAAGAGAAAGCACGTGGAGGGAGGAGAAATGCAGTTAGCTGGAAAGGATCAGGGCTTCAAATGAGAAGTTCTACCTTGAGAACATTTAGAAAGATGGGGCCTCCCAGGCAGTGCGTCTCTCCTCCCTCCACCGCCCTGCTTCAGGAGGGAAGTGTGCAGAGAAGACACGATTTCTTCTCTTTCTCTTTTTAGGTTCTTAGTTGAGACACTCTCCTGAAAACAAAAGTCAAAATTAACAACAAAAAACCAAGCAGAAATTCGTCAGCGTGTGCTGTACACATCACTCGGGAGAGGTCTCAGTCCAAAAGTATTTCTCTCTTAAGGCAGTGGCTTAGGGGACTTGCCTAGGTATTATTTTAGCAAAAAGGCATAAATCCTATATAGTGACGAGACAAAGGAGGGAGCAGTTCCAGTCTTTTAAAAGGCTGGGAAATGTGGGAAGACAGTAAAATCTGTTCCCAGATTCCTCTGGTGCCTGCTGGTGCCTTCTCTGGGCGGATAAGCGAGTGCCGTCTGCAGTGGGGAAGGATTTATGTCCTGCCATCAGGCAGAGAGAGGCAGCGAGGCCGAGAGCTTCAGGCAGAGCCTTCCCCTGCATTTTCAGTGTCTTTAACTTAACAACCACCCATGTTTGAGGTGGGGGGGAATATTTTGGTCTTCTTCGGAAGCATCACATGCGATTTTTCACTTCCTCTCCCAGTTTGGGACGGAGGTACAGGGGCCCTCCTGGAGTCTCGGCAATGATGGGAAAGGATTTTCTTCAGGAGTCTATTCAGGTTTACACTTGGCAAAAAAAAAAATTTTCAACTGAAAGCCACCAGCTTTCTCTTAGGATTTTGGTTTTAATGTTGAGTTTGGAACCAGAACTGGAGATCAGAACATGCAGAATATTCTCTGTGCTGTTTAACCGTCTGCAGTGTGTGCCGGGGAGCAGAAACCGACTGTCACTATGTCCCCAGCCATGTCCCCTGCCCACCCCCACCCTGACAAAGCCTGGAGTGAGAAGCTAGCAGGAGCATGGTACGTGCACTTGGCCAGAAAAAGACCGACACAACTCACAGACATTAGAACACGATTCTCTGTCTGGAAATTGGGGGTGATTATTTCTCTTTCATTGTGTGCAGCATCCTTTTGAGATCATTTGGGGAGGGATTTTTGTCAGATTGGAGAATGGTGATTAACGGCGAAGGCCTCGTAGCGCCAGCCTGCATGAAAGCATTATCCTCAGTTGCTTTCCCATCTGCACACGCAGACCGCTCCGTGCCAGAGCTGCAGGGCCTTCCGAGCTGAGCTGGTCCAGCCCCGTTATTTCAGCTGACGATCAAGCAGACCCAGAGAGAGCAAGGGGCTAGCCACACAGCACATCGGGAGTTGGCCCACAGCCAGGACCTTCTAGAACCAAGGTCTCCCATGTCCACAGGACTCTGTTTCCCCTGCCTGACACAATGCCACTGTGTTCACCATCTAATTCAACAACTGTTTATTCGAACTTCACTGGACCTGCCAGGAACAGGGCTAAGCCCTGGGTCTTCTGTAATAATGTGGGTAAGATGTGGTCCCTGCATCCCATGAGGAGCTCATAGTCTGGGAGGGAGGGAGGGACAGGGAAACATTGATCATAAACATCATCATTTTTTAAAACTTAAGAGAGGGATGAGCACTGGGCCACCCTAGGAGTGCTGAAGGAGGTGCCATTTGAGCTGAGGCTTGAAGGATCATCAAGGATGCATCCAGAGAAGGAAGGTGGACAGGGCCTCACCACTGTGCTTCCGCCACCAAACCAATTCCTCTTGCTCCTCTATGGAGAAGCAATAGGGTCTTCACCTTTAATTCAGTAGCCTCATTTCTCTCAAAATTGCAGGTGGAGGATGCAGTGAGTGTTTTGAATGATTGTTTTTCTATTTCTTCAAGTGGAAGATTGACTAAAACATTTGGCTAGAGAGATAGAAAAGCCCGTCCCAGTTTGGATTGTTTGACTCTGATTCAGTCAGGGTTGCAGGTCTTCCTGCTCATGACTTGGCTGTTTTTGAGAGTTCCCTGAATTTGGGGGTGGGGGAAAAAGAATGAGTTTTAGCTTTCATGAAGGCAAGATTACCCCAGTAACCCAAAAGGCCCAGTTGAAAACTGGAGTAAATGAGACATTGAATGAAAGCTGGGTCCTGAGTCCCCCACCCCTCCTTGTGTCTGGTGACTTCCTGCTCTAACCCTTGCTCGTCCCCCTGTGTATAGTGCTTTAAATGCTGGTGAAAGAGGCAAGTGAGCCAGTGGGTTTGGAAACCCCATGTCCCATGGAGGTAAAGAATAAGGAGGTGAAAAAGCAGAGAAAAGAGAACCAGAGTGGAAGCCTTCTCTGGGCCTTGTTTCACCACCCTTGGTCTTTACCCATGAGCGGTAAAATCAAACAACAATTACTGCTGGAATCTCTTCCAAGTACAAAGCATTCCACTAACTGCTTGGGAGATGAAAAGAATGAAAAGATACTGTTCTTCTTGTATATGACAAGAAGCATCTTGTATATGACAAGGTCTCATGCCATATGAGTCAGAACTCTACTATTTATTTGTTTAGTAGCCATGTTACTGTTGACAAAAAACTCCAAGCTTCGGTTTCCTCATGTGTAAAATGGGTTTGCTAGGGATTTGGTGAGAGTAAGTGAGACAATCTATATAAATCACCTAGCCTAATGCCTGACATATGATATACACTCAGTAAATATTAGCTGCCATCATCATCGTCACCATTGCTGTGGTTTAGAGGAACTAAACTCTGACATGTAAGTGCTGATGTCTACGTTGACATATCCACATGGATCTCTAATGAGGAGATGAAATTTAACATGTCCCAAAATGGAAGTCCTGATTATTTTCCTCCCCATACTGGTTCTTTTCTTGTCTTAACATCTGATTAAGTGGCATCACTATCTAAATTGCTCAAGCCAAAGACTTAGGAGACATCATTGATTTCCTTCCTTTACCTCTTCTTTAATTTCCAACCAACCAATAAGTTTTGTTTGTGCTACTTCCAAAAATGTAAGGCACCATCATATCTGCCTAGCTGTGGGCCTCGTCTGCCCTACCTAGACGACTGGACCCTTTCGTTCTCCCACTGTCACTAAGCTCCACTAAGCAGCCCCCTTTCTGTTCCTCCAACATGCCAAGCCCTTTCTCGCCTCAGGGACTTTGCACCTGATTTTTCATCTGCCAGGAATGCCCTTCCTTTCTCCCCTCTCCAGGTTGCTTCGTTGCTTGTTTGCCTTTACAGATCAGGTCTCAGTTCAAATATCAGTCCCACAAAGAGGGACTTCCCTGACACTGCCTTACCTCTCCCCGCTAACCCAGTTTCTCCTATCACAGTACTCTCTTTATTCCTTTTGGAGCATCTCCAGGGTGCTACAGAAGGGTGGGAATACTGGAGGATCTCATAGGATATTTTTAGGAGAGGGCTTGGAAGTAGTTTACATCCCTCTGCTCATACTTCTTTAGCCACAGTTGAGTCTCATAGACCCAATCTACCTGCAAGGAAGGCCAGGAAATGTAATTTTCTCATGTGCTCAGGAAGACGAAACAATGCAGTGAACACATACATTACTTACTTCCACAGTTCATGTAACCGAGAGTCCAGGCGTGCGGCTCACCTATATTCTCAGTGACATCAGACTCCAGTTTCTCTCTCTGCGTCTCCTGATTCTGTTTCAGTTTGGCCACATTCTCAGACTGGCTCTCCTCTCACTGACGTAAAATGGATGCAGAAGCACACTCTTTCCTGAAAGCTCCAACAGAAGTCTCATTGACTCCGATTGGGTCACCTTCCCATCGTAGAACCAATTCCTGTGATGAAGAGATGTGACCTGTTGATTACCTTAGGCCAATGTGTTCTCCATCCCTGGATTGGGGGATGGGGTGAGAGTGGGCTGAACCACAGTGGACCAAGGGGTGGATCTTGAAAGGACTCTTATGGGAAGGATGAATGAATGCCAGTGCCAAAATAATCAAACATCCAGTAAGACAGCTCATAAGATTTATCAATCAACAATATACAATTCTAAATACTTCCAAATTAGCTAATCTCGGGATAAATGGACCACATTTTTTTCTTAAATTACCTCTGGTAGCAGTGGCCTCTGCCAGAAGTATATGGTACAGCCACCACTGTTTTTGAAAGTACATGGTAATTCTTGGTTCTTTGCTTTGTCTTTCTTTAGCCTGAATTTTTTGTTGCCTAAAGAGAAACCTGAGTGGCTTCATTCTAGGAAATATATATTTATATATATATATGGTTATTAGTTGTAATGAGCGGCCAGGACTTCACTTAGATCACCCGTCTCTGCAGAGTTTATGGAAAATGCAGTTATAGCTCAAGATAAAGCTGAGGGTAAGACCAAGTGGCTGAAGTAAAGTGGGAACAAGATCACAAGATCACTGGAGGAGAAGAATTCAAGGAACTGAGGAGTCGTGGTGTTAGTTGGATCTCTGATGTGTATATTGAAACCATCCAGAATTACTGTGGCGAGGAGATCCAGAACCCAAGGGATGAAGCTGAGTGACTCAGAGATCGTTGGGTGATTGCAATAGCTTGAGGAGGTTTAGGGAGCGAGGACAGAAGCAGCATGTGAAGCAAGGAAGACACCAGCTGCCCCTCCTGGTCCAGGTAAACGAGGGCTTTGGTAAAGACACCACCGTCTGAGAGCCTGAGGGAAGCAGTGCCCTTGTGAAGGCACCAGGTTGTAGCTAGAGAAAGAAGATGAGGAATGATCCATGAAGAAGTTAAGATCCTCTGCCCAGAAGCCAGTTTAAGGTGATTTCAGCTCAGGTACGGGCTGGATCAAGGCAGACCCTTGTGTCAGCCAGCCAGAGGACACTGTTGAATAATGTTATTCAACAAATATGATGAGATGTATGATGTGCCAGCCCTTTCTTAGGTGCAGCAGATACAGGATAAGCAAAGAAAACACAGTCCTGCCCTTGTGGAGTTTATAGTCAAGTAGAGGAGACCGATATTAATCAAAGCATCAAATACATATTTAAATAGGAGCTTTAATAATAAGACCTGTGTAAACATTCAGAGCATAATGTAAGGAAAGCATGATACTAGGCTGATCCTGTGCAGGATGGGGAAGGAAGACTCTGGTTGTCAAGCTAGACACCGCACTAAGTGCTCAGTGTTAACTGCTATAAAGGCCAAGCCCTTTTCCGGATGCTGCTGTTTTGTAGTGGTTATGACGTACGGGTAGGTGTTGAGTGATGGCTATAGCTGCTTGTCCCAGCAAAAGTCCTGTTGAGCAACCTCAGTGAGGGTTCAGGAGTTCTGAGACAGCAGAGCAAAGTTCATGGGCCAGATAATTGGTGATTGTGACAGGGCTCCATCATGAAGTGACAAGACAGGCATATACATCAGTGGGCAGTCCAGAAACAGGCCCAACTTGGAAACGCTGGGGGAGGCTGCTAGCAGGCTGCATGGCCCACCCCAGGGCTGTATGAGAGGCTGGATTTGGGTCTCTGGGAGGAAAGGAGCAGGAGAAAGGCAGGTTGTCCCAAGTCCTAGGAGTACTGGACTGCTCAGCAGGTGACCAGAGGGACTTTGGTATAAGAAAGGAGTCATTGTTTGGGACCTAATCTCATGAACAGAGAAGTCTAAGTAGTTCATAGCACAAATGCAGGTCAGAAATAGTCAAAGGGATCTGGATGCCGGGCCTTGGATATCAGACCAGAGCTCCAGAAATCCCATCAGCAGCAGGTCAGGCCCAAGTTGTGGGGACCTGGTGGGGCTGAGCCTGCAGCTGGGGTCAGGTGGCACCACAGAGGTCAGGGGTGAGACATGGAAACTGGAATCCAGAGGCCGGATCCATCTCTGAAGTGCTCCCCCTTTCCCCAGGGCACTGCAGCCTGGGCCTGGCTCTAGCCCTGGCGGGAGTGGAGGAAGCTGGCACACACCCCTTCCCTTGACCCTCTGGCTCTTCTTCTCATCTCTTCTGCTTTCATTAGGAGGATCTTGGCAGAGGCTTGGGGTCAGTAGCCAAATTAACTAACCTAATAGATTCTTATGGTTTAGCAACTATTTTAGTCTTTAAATCTTTCCCTTCTGCTTCTAGAATTTTAGGGAGCAGATACTGTTTCAAATGCAAATTTACTAATTACAGGTGGTATTGTCACTTCCTGACATGTTACTATTTATTAATTTGTTTGCTGTCTACTTTGCCTCCCCAGGGGCAGGGCCATCGTTTTGCTCACTGCTGGGTCCTAGTGCCTAGAAAGTGCCTTTCACACAGCAGATGCTCAGCCTGTTTGTCAAGTGAATAAATGCACGTAAACAAATAATCAAGTGAACATTCAATTCTGATGGGTTTGGTTAGCTCATAGATACATTATACCCAAATGAGATTATCAGGTCACTAAACATGAAATGTCCGATTTCAAATCACAAGTGTAGTTTATTATATCTCAAACAGGAAGCAGTAAAATTAAAGTATGTGCCTAAACTGTTGACACAGTTTTTGCCATCGTAATGGTAGCTTGTTCATGGCGGCACCGAAGAAACCTGGAAAGTCAATGGTGATAAATTGCAAAAGGCATTTTCCATAGCTTGTTGAGAATTGAGTATTTTTCTTTGCAAGAAGTGGTCCAAAGCCTGGAAGAAGTAGTAGTCAGTTGGTTCAAGGTCTGGTGAATATGGTGGGTGACAGAGAGTTTCCAAGTCCAGGTTCTGTAGTTTGAGCAGTGTTGTTTTGCAAGAGTATTGGCTTGTCTCTATTAACCAATCTCGGCTGCTTAATCACAAGCATCCTTATCATTTCATCCGATTGGTTGCAGTAGACATCCGCTGTAATAGATTGACCAGGTTTCATGAATAATACCAGCGCTGGGCCACCAAACAGACACCATTAGCTTTTTTTGATGAGTATTTGTTTTTGGATTGTGGTTTGGGACTTCATCTTTATCCAACCATTGTGTCGCACGTTTGTGATTGTCAAAAAGAATCCATTTTTCATCACACATAACAATATAGTATAGAAATGGTTCACCTTTATGTCATGACAGCAAAGAACGATAAACTTCAAGACGATTTCTCTTCTGATGCTCATTTAATTCATGCAGAACCCATCTATCCAGTTTCATTACCTTGCTGATTTGTTTCAAATGGTCCAACATTGTTGGACTAGCAATGTCAAATCTTGCTGTTAATTCATGTGTAGGTCGAGATGGATTGGCTTCCACTACAGCTTTCAAGCTGATCATTTTCCACATTGGTCTCAGGTCACCTATGGGGCTCATTTTCAAGATTAAAATCACGAGAATGGAACTTATCAAACCACCAGTGTACGTTCACTAGGCACACCCTTCCCAAGCACTTCGTTGATATTTTGAGGTGTCTTTGATGCATTGGTTCCACTATGGAACTCATGTTCAAAAATAACATGAATTTTTTTACTTATCCATGGTTTCACAAAAATAGCTGGAAAAAAAAAATTGAAAGATGATAACAAGCCAAACTGTATGTTTGAAAGAATGAGGATGTCTCTTCACAATAAAAATAAAATGTGAAATGTCAAAGTGAAATGTCAGAGATATGAACTGTCAAACTTAAGGAAATTGGACATTTCATGCTTAACAACCTAATAATTCACAAGTTTATGCTAAGTTATCAAAAGGTTTCTCTGGATATTGTAGGCAAATGATGATTAATTTATCCTGGACATGAAATGACCATTCCTATGTTTTCTTAGTTACTCTAAGAGTACTTTAGATTTTTTATGTCAATTGAGACTTTGACCCTTCCTTCCTATTTTCCTATAAGAAAAGAAAAATGAGCTATGATTGTGTATATTTTATAATCAATGGGATAGATTTTACTTCGTAGAAACAGTATTCTGTCTCCTTTAAAATGGACCCGTGGTAAAGTTTGTTAAACGTTACTGAATGTTTATGGTGTACCTGGCCCCATTCTAAACCCTTTTCATGTATCAGCTCATCTTTATAATAGTTGTGTGTGGTATTATTATTATTATTATTACTATCAACCCCATGGAGAAGTTGGGGTACAGAAAGTTTAAGTAACCTGCCTAAGGTCATCCTGCTAATAAGTAGAGGAGCCAGGAGTGTTCTTAACCACTAGACTTTACTGCCTGTAATGATACATCAGTGGATAGAAGATAAATAAGATATATTGACGGCTTCAGGCTTCTTGTGAGGATCAAATGAGTTAATACAGGCAAAGCACTTAAAATAGAGTCTGCATCATGGTAAACACTCAACAAATGTTAGCCTTTTTTCCCATCACCTACCAATCTATAAGAACTTGCAGGGGAGGCAGCATGATATATATGCACACACACACACAGACATGTATGGAGATATGTACATATGAATGGAAATATATATCATTAGATTTTTTTATTTGGGGTTGATCAGCATTTTCTTTCACTGGCAGAAGTTGGGAGGGAAGAGCCAGAGCCAGTGACTTTAAATGAAGTTTATTTTGCAAACACACAGGAAGGGGGTGTGACTCGCTGCTGGAGAGATTACAACTCTTAGCCACTCTTCAACTGACCTGATAGAAAAGCATTTTACAAGGAGAAGGAAAATGGCTGACATTCGGCGCTCACTGTGTGCTGGACACTGTGCTGAGCACTTTACGTGGATTATGCCCTTGAATCCTCCCCACATCCCTGCGAATTAGGTACCATTTATCCACATCTGGGAGATGAAGAGATGGAAGCCTGGGGAGGCTAAGTACTTGCCTGGGGTCCCCCAGCTGGCTGGTACACGCTACAGAGCCAGTGCTTTTAATGATTCTGCAATACCACACCTTGTAACATCAAGATCATTCATTGGGTGAGAGGAGGCCGGTCATGAAAAACTGCTGCTGAAAAACCCTGCTTTTCATGAAATGCAGGGCACCGTCAGAATAGAAAGTCTGGTAATTTTTTTAAACCGTGTAATTAGAAATCTCTTTTAAGGTGATTTTTTTTTCTTTTAAATCCCATTCATTTGCAGGATAATTTTCTTGATCTAGCTCTAATAACACCATTTTAGTATAATTATTTGAGATATAGGAGCTTAAGATAGAATTCTTAGGAACAGTGCCTGATTGATGAAGGGTAATTTTGTAGCGCAGTAATAGATTTAAAATAAATCCCGGTTGTCACAACCATTAAGATTCAGGATTTCCATGCAGGCTGGTTGTATTTTTCTTCATTCGATTGCTTCATTCATTCGTTCGTTCGTTCGTTCATTCACTCACTCACTCACTCACTCACTCACTCACTCACTCACTCACTCACTCAGTAAATGTATGTTGTGAACCTACATAGGCTTTGTTCTAAGGGAACATGACAGCTTCCAGCTTGTGTGGATCTTACCCTACTTTCGTAGCTGAAGAGCTGGGAAAGCAACTAAGGCAGGAAATTTGGGGTTGGGGTCTGGGAGCTAAATCCCCATTAGAGGAAGAAGCCACCAGTGGTGGGTGTGGGGGTAAAGTGGGACCAAAATGGAAACATCCTGCATGGGAAGAAAAAACCAGTAGGGTGGAAGCAGAGAGGATTCTAAAGGGGGGAGCAAGACACATCAGTGGTGTTTTCCCCATTTTACCAGGGAGGAAACTGGGCTGGAGGAGATTGGGGAGGTGGATTGGGAAGCAAGGTTGAACCAGAGAGAGAGCGCAGGCAGCTTGCCTAAAATCTGCAAGAATACCCAGTTTGTGCATTCCTTTGTCTCCAGGTCTGGGGTTTGGTGTGATAGGCTATTGCTCCCCATCTCCTTGTCTAATTGTCTGTGGAGAGCAACCATCCAGATAGCGGGGGTTGGGGGGGGTGGGGGGGCTGTTTGAACTGCAGTAGAAACAGGTGGGAAAGTGCAAGATTTCACTTCTTTCTTTGGTCTCTAGTAGCGCCTAAAAGGGGAGCCTCCTGCTGATTGTTTATCTTACTACATATCTGGTCATTTAAATCAGACAACAAACTGTGACCGCCCTTGCTGTGTTGAGTGCTGAGTTAGATGCCATGAGCACTTAGAAGAAGTGTATCTGTTGAAGGAAAATGTAGCTTCTCCTTTCCCTCTTGTGTGAATAACTTGGTAATCACTAAAGAAAGGACTTCAGACCTTTTGGAAGAGTCCACCCAGAGCAACAGCACAGTTTATCTGCTTGTGGCAATCTATTGCAGTCCCATAAGGACACTTAACAGTCTGGCCGTTGATCCAGGCCTCTGTCAAGCTGCCAGACCTTACTGGGCTGTGGTCACTCTCACAGATCACCTTCAGCCTCCCCAGCGGGCCTGCACAAAACACCTAGAGGGAAGGCAGGCACTGGTCCTTATCCTCAAATTACCCTCAAGGAGACGAAAGGCTCAGTGAGGGAGGGTCACAGAACTTTGAGGAAATAACTAAGGTAGGATTTGAATTCAGATCTGCCCTTCCTTCAAGTATGAAAGTCCCATGCAGTTGGCTCTCCCCCCACACTGCAAACTCACCTGAAGGCAGTATATTTCCTTAACAAAATAATGTGTCCCTTGCATGATGTAACTATTTTGTAGGAGGGAGGACTTCTCCCCTCCCCCCGGGAAGTGTGGTGAGCTAAGCTTTCTGGATGCACTAAGGTAAATGTCAGGGATGTTTTCTCAGTGAATCTCACGAGCTGATCTCATTTTTACTTGCAATGGAAATAGTAGTGGTGGCCATGCAAACGTATAATCCCAAGGTGAAGAAATTGCAGGGCAGACTGAAGAGAAAATGCATTTTGACACTCTTGCTTTGACTGATACTATTTAAGTTGCCTATCATGAGCCAGAATTTGATTTAGGTCAGACGTACCAGTAAATTACGATGCCAGAAAAGGGTGCCTGGAGATGACGCCATTTGCGGGGCGTATCAACGGTGTCACTGATTGGGGCCATCTTTGATCTCTGTCACCTGCTGCTCAGGAAAGGAGTGACTATAACTTATATAAGCTATCAGAGGCTCGCAGAGGCATGTCAAAGATGGATCCGGGTCAGAATACCCATCAGGAATCTTCAAAAGCGATTCAGCTACTCAGTTTGGGGATAACTATCGCGTTGCTAACGGGTCTTCGTTTGATTGAACTGCTTGAGAACAACTCCATGCTGCTGCCAAGGTGACACAGAGAGGGACAGGCGAGGTTTATGTAGTGGGGAGCTGAAGGTACTTTATATAGCACTTTATACATTCTGCGGGCTCAATCAGTGTGTGTCATGTGGGGTGCGGATCAGTGGAGTGAAAAGCATTTCACGCTTTTGCTTTTTCAAAGGAGGCCTGTCAGCAAGTTTCCTACAGCAAAAAATAACTGCGCTGCAGTCAAACTTCACTAAAAGTCCTATCCAATTAGATAATGTCATGCCACCAGGAGGAAGAATTTAGGGCTTTGCCAGAATAATAGGATACTAATCACTACTAATAGGATTTGTTCACGCAGAACAGGAGGTTTGGTCCTGACCACTAGAATATTGATTTTTATCCTTTAGGCAAAGTCTGTCTTCCTTTCTCAGTGCCTGTTCTCTGTCCTGAATCCAGGCCAAGTGAGGAAAGGTGGGTACGGTGGAGCTCTGGTCGATATGAAGGTTGCTAGGGCTTAATTTTTCGAAATAAAGGGATGGATATTTAAATGTACACTCAGTGTCAACCCTGGAAGCACACGTTCTGCATGTCATTGGCAGACATTGCTCAGAGACAACAGCACTCACCCATGCAGCCCAGATTCAGGCTCAGAATCCTCGACAGCAGGCTCCTGGCAGCTGCAATCAATCAACGGGGTTTGGCAAGCAGAATAGCACCAATGTGCCATCCAGGTATTTAAAATGATCTCCTCGAGGACAGGGACCATAGCTTCCTGTCTCCTCATTTATACTTGCCTGTCTCTGCTGCCCAGTAAAGGTCTGTTGTTAAATTAGAACTTGGATTTTGAGAGTGGTACCCACAGGCAGATGTGGGTATTTACTTTTTTAAGGAAGTGGGGAAAAAAATCCCACATGGAGCTACAGATAACTACATCTCTGGGTCAGAGGCTGACTGATAACAGTTAGGTGTGTGCACAGCTATAGAAACCACTCCTGTGGCTAACTGGCTCTTGAGAAAATAGGATAAAATGAGCAAGAATCAAATTACATCTATTCCCAAATTGGCTTTTCTCTGTTTTCTCTCTTCTCCTTCCTCTTTCCCAACCCACTCTCCCTTTATATCTTAGTTCAGTTATGACATATTTATAGGAATCAGGCAACATGCATAATTGAGATCTACCACTTTGTGAGCACCATGACAGGTTTGACAAGATGCCTAAGAGCATTGACTTAAAAGCCACACTGACTGAGTTTGAGTCCCCAGCACCTTCCCTTACTAGCTCTGTGACCTTGGCCAAAGTACTTAACTTCTTGTAACCTCAAAGTCCTCAGCAGTAGAACAGGGCTAATACCAGTAACAGGTTATTGTGAGGACAAACAATGATATCACTGTTACATAGATGAATATGAAATATAGCCCTTGCTTTCACCCTAATTGAGGAATATAGACTGGTAAAAAATGAGACAGAAAAAGACATTCCTCCTATACAGATATTCCTACTATAGTCGGAGTCCCCATAAAGCAAAGTAGTACACAAGAGCCCCTATTTAGGGACCATGGTGTCCTTTATGTAGCCTTTGTTGAAAATGACCCAGTCTTGCTTAGGAATGAGCATTATCCTTAGGGGGAAAAAATGCTGCCCCAAGTGCAGCCCAGGGCTGTTCTTCTTGTGACTCTGTGCATTGTCACCACAGCGGGTGCTGCAGTATGTAAGGGGTAGTGTGCTGACGCTGGTCCCAGACAGGATGGGTGCAGGAAGGGGGACCCTTAATATCGAGTGACATATTAACAGACGCCAAGTTGTCTTGGTGATGTTTGTGATTTTTAGCCATACTCATTTATCTACAAAAAGCTCATTGAAATTTCTGCAGGAAATAGAACTCGGTTATTGCTAGAACTCCATTTCCTAATCCTCTCTTATCCATGGAAAGAATGAATGGTTTTCTGTAAAGCAGTTTTGACAGCCCAAGGTTTTTGTCCATTCATCTGCCCATTCAAGAAATATTTGGTGTCTAATATGTGCTGACTTGGTGCTAGGTGCTGGGTACAATGGTGTACACAATGAGAGAGTCCCTGCCTTTATTATAATTTGTGAAGTTGTGATAAAATTGCACTGTTAAAATGCAGATATCCTGTTGTTGCAGACAAACTTGCTAAGCTGGACTGCCAAGACTAGAAGGGAAAGAGGGAGATGGCACCTATGGGTGCCCTGGGCTGGGGCTTTCTTGCTCCCACAAAATCCACCACCTCTTCCCTGGCCACCTGCTACACACTAATATTCCCAGCGATAAAGAATGGATTTCTCAGTGAATAAAATCATTTTTGGAAACATCGCAATTTTTTTTATTTAAAGCATATAAACTAAGTACAAAGAATATGCTTATTTTCAACCAGAATGTCACCTTGAAGCCTCTTCTATCCAAAAAATCTGGGTAGAATTTTTTAGAGAGGAGAAATCAGTGAAATTGAGAAGACTCAGAAAACCTCCTGCAGGGGAGGTTCTGTGAGTTGAGCCCCAAAAGATGATGACAATCTTGACCCTGGATGGCCTAAGCTTCCCATACATGATCAGCACAGGCTCACAGAGAAAACCACTGTGTGGCCAGGTATGCTGTGGCTTGGAGTGTCAGGGACCACGAGGACCTAGGAATGGTGATAGTGGTTGGTTTCTGTGTGCCCATGTAAAGGGCTGGCTGCTCAGTGAGCACAGAAGAGGCCTGGAGTCTGTTTCTTGTGCTGTGTTGGTTGGGCCTTGCCGGGCTTTCTTGCCACTGCAGCTGGGATGTTCTGATTTGGCTTGGTTGATTTAACTTCTCACTCTAGAGGAAGAAAGTGCAATCAATGTTTTCTAATTTGCCTCCAGACTCCTTTAACAGTTACCTTCAGCACAGCAAATCTGAGGTACTTTATTTGAGATTAGCTAAGAGGTAGAAAAGAGAATGTTTGCAGGGTCGCTTGGGACAAAGGGATTTCTCCAGCTGGGCTGGTTCTGGCGATCGATCGCCTGGGTTGCCGCCACACGGGAGTGTTGTGGTGGAGAAGTCCAGAGGTGTGAATCCCACCTGTGTGACCTTAGGTAAGTCCCTTCAGCTCTCTGGATCTAGTTTTTATCATCTAAACTATGTGGAGCTTATATTAATGTTTTTTCAGACTGGTTAGTCAGCTGATGTTAAGTGGCTGAAGGATGAGCATTCTTTAGTAGATATATATTTATTTGTCATGGTCATAATCCATTCATAAGTAAGTGCTACTAGATTTTTGTAGTAATTTTATAGCATTTCTTTTAAAATAATTCTATTTGAGTAACATTTTCCTCGTGCGACTTCTTCACTCGCAAGCTCACTGTGGCCCCTTACCTGCTCTGAGGTCCTGGGCTAGGAACTCTCCAGTCACCTTCCCAAAGCCCCCTCCCTTGGCCACCCCTCTCATCGTGGTCTTCTGGGAAGCGTTTCCCTCTGTGTGTTGGGTGTGCTGGAGCGGATCCCCATTAAGATATCAGAATATCACGTGGGTTTCCCGTAATGCAGGGATGGTCTGGTCCAGGGCTTCCTGATGTTCCCTCAGTCTCATGTCACCTGCACCACTCTTGCCATGTCTATGCACCACGTCGACTCATCATGATTGAATATTTTCTTCACATAGACCGAGCTTGTTTTTTGCTCGAAATAAAATTCTTTGTAAAGTTCTTATAAATGTTTTTCAAGTCACCGTGCTGAGTTGCAGGAACTCCCGATTCACAGACAGCTCTCTGGCCTCCGCCAGCAAAAAGCCAAAGAAAGTAAGCTGCTGGGGAATGGGGTGGGGAAAAAAGTCAGTCCCTCCAGGGGTAATGTGTGTGTGTCAACAGAGACCCTGGCCCTGCAGCTAGGAAAATAGCAGACACTGCTGAGGTTCTTCAGCAAGAATGCCATTTTACAGGGAAGATGTTAATACTAGCTATTTAGTTGGTTCATTGGGCTACTGCAGCAATAAATACCTAGTACTGAGGCTAGAGTCTAAAGTTACCACACCCTATACTTTGGCAATGGAAAATTCAAGTTTGTTTTTTTTTGTTTTTTTTTTTTTGAGACAGAGTCTCACTCTGTTACCCGGGCTAGAGTGCCATAGTGTCAGCCTAGCTCACAGCAACCTCAAACTCCTGGGCTTAAGCAATCCTGCTGCCTCAGCCTCCCGAGTAGCTGGGACTACAGGCATGCACCACCATGCCTGGTTAATTTTTTTTTCTATATATATTTAGTTGGCCAGTTGATTTTTCTTTCTACTTTTTAGTAGACACGGGGTCTCACTCTTGTTCAGGCTGGTTTGGAACTCCTTACCTTGAGCGATCCACGCACCTTGGCCTCCCAGAGTGCTAGGATTACAGGCATGAGCCACCGTGCCCGGCCTGGAAAATCCAAGTCTTAAGATGTTCAAAGCCAATAATTCTACACTATAAATTTTATTCTTATTTATATAGTAGGATGTTCTCTGTAAATTACTTATAATATTTCTCCCCCTCTATGACTGTAATAGAAAGTATCTAGTTAAATATATCATAGAACCTATCATACAGTGAAATATTATACAACCACTAAATGTCATAATTTTGAAGATGAGTGACAATGCAAAAAGCCATCCAGGCACCCAACACTGCTGCATCTACTCTTTGTTGAACCCTGTGCTGAGTGTTCAGGATGGAAATCCCAGCTCTGACCTGGAGGACTTCTCAGTCTAGTGAAAGAGAGAGGGAAATAAACAGACAAATTGTGGCAAATTCTCAGATGGAGGCACATACGAGAGGCTCTGTGTTGCCAAAGAGGGTCACCTAACCCAGACAGGGGGTCCAGAGAGATCACAGTAGGATGGGCACTTGAACCAGGTGGGCATGAGTCGGCCCCAGTAGACATGAAGCTGAGGGGCTTTCTAGAAAGAAAAATGCACACAAAGGTAGTGGCTGAGGGGTGGGGGGGGATCTGGGGGGTGGTATTTTGTCGGTTTCCAATAGTTCCTTCTGACTGGAGCTTCAGGTGACTAGGGAAGGTGTGGGGTGAGGGAGAGAGAACAATAGCAGCATCCTTCCCTGAGCCCTCAGTGTGTGGGAACTCTATGTGCATCACTGCGTTTTGTTTCATTCCTTGACTGTGCTTTGAAGAAGGGGTAAAACAGGATTCTGACCAGAACATCCCAGTCTGGTGTCTGTGCCCTTAGCTCTCCACGGGGGTGGAGCAGTCGGCAAAGGCCAGAGCATCTGCAGCCTCATTGTCCACATGAAACAGTTCGGATGTGGAGATGGAGAAGTTCAAAGCATGAGCTAAAATAGCCCAAAATGGGAAATGGCCTACATTTCCCCACAAGAGAGAATTAAGTAAAAAAAAGTTTATATCCATTTATTGGAGTATTGTATGAACATTGAAATGATGGTTATCAACATTAGAAATATGGAAAATTTTTAATATAATATTTAGAACTTTTTCTGTTGTATGATAAATGTTCACTATAGAAACTTGGAAAAATTCAGAGAAGCGATAATGAAAAAAGTAATCCTACCATTCAAAAACCGCTGCTAATATTTTGGTATATTTCTTTCTACCTACATGTGTTTGTGTATATACACACACACACTCAAAATTTAGGGTTATACAGTATATAGTTTTGTATCTAGTATTTGTTGCTTAACATTATATTGAAAGCATTTTTCTATGCAAAGCATTAAATATTCTCAGACACCATACATTTTAATGCCTGTATAATAGTGCATGTTTTAGACAAATAATTATTTAAATGGATAGAAAGATAAGGGCAGAGATTATATGGCCTTTATGATGATAGGTGTGTAGACTTGGCATATGAAATATAAATAATGCTGGGGTAATGGGATATTTCTCCTTTTATTTTCTCTAATGTGGCTATTTTCATAATTTAGTTTTTAAAACATTTTCAGCCCTTGGCATTCGTTCAATCAACAGATAACATTTTTTTCATCATCTTACCACGTATAGAGTTAGCAGTTAATAAAAAATAAAAAGGTGGTGCTTCTGGTTGACATCCCATCCTGAGTTTGGATTTAGAGAAAATGCACATTAGAGAGAAGGGAGGCGGGGAGGAGAGGGGGATCTTCAACAATGCCTGTCAATGTCACCACTTTTGCAAACACAGTGAAATGATGACAGTGTGGCCACAAAACAGCGGGGAACGGGAAGAATGTGTGTTCTTTGTGCTTTCAAGAAGAATGCCAGCGAGCTGCTAAACGTGGCCTTGCAGAGTTCATCCATTCCCATCTGCGAGAGGGAGAATTACTTTTTCAATGTAATAAGTAATAAAAACCGGAATAGACTTGTTTTCTTATGCCGATATTGTTCATGTTGATTTGTTAACTCTAATTTTTCTTTCTTTCTTCAGAACATAGTCACAAACAAACCAAGAGGGAAAATCGAGATTTTAATCAGAGGCTTTGGCGATCAATGGCTCTGGGAATGAAGTATTATTTAATTTATAGCCCGTTCATATATGGCACCTACAGTGTCATATGGGAGAGAGATACAGAATTCTGCCTGTAACGGTGAGGGTGCAATTTGTTAGTTGGGTAAGAGGCAATGCAAAAAAAGATTAAAGGGCGGCTATTCTATCAAAGCATCTCCAAAAGTTCCTTGAAAGAGCCACAAAAATAGTTAAAAGGTGGGTTTTTTTCCCTATTACAAAAGAATTTTAGCCCTGTTTCAGGGGACCATTCTATCACATTATATCTGTTTATAAATCTCTAAATATCAGAAAAACAGAGATGCTTAAAGCAGACCAAGCTACTTTGAGGGAGTTACTCTGAATTCAAGATAAAGTAGAGATGATAATGTTATAAACGATCTTAAATATGATCCTATATGACAACGAGAAAGCCTAACTTTATGCTATCAAAAAAACATTTCTTGGGCCTCATCCCATATTCCCAGTATCTCCGCTGCTCATACCAGCACACACTTTCAACTCCAGAAATCTATTGTTAAGCCCCCTGAACATGCCATACCATTTGATACCTCACTGCCTTTGCACAGCACACTCCCTCTCCCCCCGCGATATATCTGGAAAGCATGTTTTTTCAACCTTCAAACCCAAGGAAGACATCCCATTTTTTAGGATGTCTTCCTTAACTAATCATAAGATTATGAATTATCTATAATTATCTGGGATTCTTTGGACAGTGGGCTATTGGCACTGTCATTCTTTTGTTATGCATCTCTCCATCCTGAGCCACTGGATGTCAGGGGTTGTGTCTCACTCTCCTTTGTGTCCTCACTGCCTGGCACTTGGCAGACGGTACAGTTTATATTAAAGCGAGTGGTTCCATTGCATAAAGCAAGTGCCTCTTATTCAAATGTGTTAAGTAGCCTTTAGTTCCTAAAACCTGGGCAGGGTCCCAGTGGTCTAAATGACACCTGCACCACCTCCTTTTGCTAGAAGGAGAGGCAGTGAGTTAAATGCCTTCTCAAGCTTCTCAGACCTCTGATTAATATTCTCTGGTTCTCTATCTGGGAATACATTTAAACCTCTCTCTCCATGCTGACCTACCTGGCAGGGGAACAAGAATTTACAATGTTATTCACCCACAATGAAGATTACATGCCTGGCAATTTGATTTAATTATTTCTGGAGCTCGATTCAGGCTGTTCTTATCTTCCTAGGAATTAAAAAAGACTCTAGCTCTAAAAATTTTTGGCCACTTTTGAATCAGTGTTATCCCAGAAGAAAGCAAGGGATAATGTTTTCCCACTTTAAGCCTGGCATTCACCCCTGCAGCAGAGCTTTATTTCACAAGAAGAATGTTAAGTCTGCAGGCAAAGTTTTCTGTTACTTCGTTTTAGTAGAAATTTCTAGTATCGCTTCAGTCACCTTCAATGATATGCATAATAGGAATAGAATTTTTTGGCATTGGCATTTGGGGATGGATAATTCTTTGTAGGTGATTATGCATTGTAGGGTGTTTAGTGGCGTCTCTGGTCTCTATGCACTAGACGCCAGTAGCACCCACACACACACACACACACACACACACTTGTGACAACCAAAAATGACTCCAGACATCGTTGGGGAGGAAAAATAGTCCCCAGCTGGGGACCACTGATACACTACAATATATAGAAGTAAATGCCTATAGTGCATATGCTCACATACTCTTTCATACACCCTTGGCAAATGCTGCTTGGCTTTTGTTTATTATATGAAAATCTATTGTTTGAGAAATATTTTTCCAGCTTAGGGGTATGATGTGGTATGGTATGGTGCACTGTGTGTGTGTGTGTGTGTGTGTGTGTGTGTGTGTGTGTGACAGAGAGAGAGACAGAAACCACAACCTGAGTAAGAAATGTAGTCTCCCTGGAAAGGCGACCAAGTCAACTTTCCTTTTCAGGGAGGACACACCCAGGAGGTCAAAAGGAAACACTATAAGATGCCCACTCCCTTGCTAAGTGAGCCTTAAAATAAAATAAATTTAATATTTTTTCTTTCCTGTTTCACCTCTTTTGGCTTTGAGCCTCCTTCTCCATTGCCAGACTTTGGGGACGTATCAGATTGTAAAGACTAAGCGCCCCCTGCAAAGTCCAAGCCCTCCTGCAAAGTCCAGTTGTTAGGTGCTGGCACGTAGAATTCTAACATGCTCAGCTGGAAGCAATAGAGCTACTGTTCATGGACTGCTTGCTATATTCCAGACACCAGCCTAAACCCTTTACTCACATCATTTCTTTTCGTTCTTTTTATAATTCTACCAGGTAGATACTTTAGTGTCACAGTGTGACACATGAGGAACCAGGTGTAGAACATTGAATACACACAGCTGTTAAATGGCTGGATCTGGATCTTACATGAAGAGCCCCCACCCCCACCCCGCTGCTGTTGTTGAAGTGTGATCAGAGGCCGACTCTGACTGGGAGCTTTGAGAAATGAGAAAGTCCACATGGGGGATGTGGGACATTCTCAGGAGGTCCCAGTGGCTTTCAGTTGCTCTTCTCTAAGTGGAAAATGTTCCCGTGCCTCCCGCCCAGGTAGTCGGGGAGTCCATCCTGCAAGGAAGCATAGCCTGACCCTATCGTTTGCCTTTTCTCTTACTTAGTGTGGTTGTTAAGCATTTTTGGCAAAAGGCGTAACTCTGATACTTGGGGGGCCGCCAGGGCAGTGCTCTGGAGATGGAGTCTGCAAAGGGGAGGGAGGCGCCCCCAGTGCAGGCCAGCCCTCCCCGGGGTCCCCAAGGCAAGCCCAGGAGCTCCATTATTTCTCCCACCTGCTCGTACCTGTGGACGAGCGCTCGCTGTCTCCCCAGGGCACAGGCTCAGGGGCAGACATGCTCAGGTAGAGGGGGGCGGCAAGGGTGAGGGAAGCCCCCACAGGATGGCCAGGGCCCTGGTACGGTTTGAAGAAGCCCTACAGCTCATCTCATGGGGCCTGTGCTCCCGTGGAGTCACCGCGTTAGTCAGGCCGACGTGAGAAGGTGGCTCCAAACCTGGGACGCAGAGTTAACGAGGAATGCAGAAAACTCTAAGAATTCCAGTTCCATAAATGACCGTGTGTTGCCTGGTGGTAGGGTGGCAGGAGTTTCCTTAGTGTTTGAAGACCCTCTTGCATCCCTGGCTTTCCCCTTTGCAAGTGTGGTTTTCTCTGGGGGAATATCCCTCTCTATCTGGTAGATGTCCCCTCTTCTTTCAGGACCCCCCTTTGGTGTTGTTTCTTCTACGCAGAAATGAGTGATCCCTCCTGCACTCTACAGAATTCAGCAAATACTTGTTGAATGAATGGATCATTCCATACTGGGCTCTATACTTTTTATTATAACAAATTAGCATTGTGGAAAAAAGTTCAAACAGTACTGAAGTGTATAAGCCATTCAGTTTTGAGTATTTATCCATCCATCATTTATTCAACAAGTATTTGTTGCACGCCTACCTGATGCTGGCTATTCCAGCAGCTGAGGATACAGGAGGAAAAAACATGGACAAAGTCTCACACCCTACAACCCTAACCTTCAAGGGAGGCAAGGCAGATTGTAAACAAACAGCAAATATATAATGTCAGATAATAACGAACTGTGAAGAAATACAAAGCCAGGCAGAAGAGTTGTGAGTAGTGAAGTGGGCATGGTGCTATTTGAGACAGGCTGGGCAGGGAACATCTGAGTAGAGGCCTGAGTGTAGGTAGGGAGCCAGCCATTGAAGATACCTGGGAGAACAGGGGTCCAGGTGGAGGGGACAGCAGGTGCAAAGGCCCTGGGGTGAGAATGAACTTGATGTGTTTGAGAAGCAGAAAGGACAGTTTTAGGAGATAAGTTCAGACAGGTAGCCAAGGGCCAAATCATGCAAGCCACAAATAGGACTTTGAATTTTGTTCTAGGTGACATGTGAGGCCATTGAGCAGAAAAGTGACATAATCAGATTTATATTTATAATAGTCATTTTTAGAGTATTTTTATCATACTTTATTTAACCAGCATTTATTAAGCACCAATTAAGTTCCAGGCCCTGCATTAGATACAGGGGAGTACTAGATAAAGGATGCAATCCATGTCTTCAAGAAACTTGCCGTATGGTGTGGAAATCACTAGGCAAATGCACCTGCAGCACACCGGGTCAATGTCACAATGGTCAGCACGGCGGAGGGCTGCAGACTCAGGACAAAGGGACCCAGGACCAGGGCATAAAAGGAGATCTTCCAGATGAGGATGTTGGTGATGTTCCTGAGGAGTGTACATTGCTATGGGGACATATGACAGGGAGACCCACCTCAGTCCGGGGGAGTTCAGGGAAGGATCTTTGAGGAAAGGATTTTTAGGCTGATGTTTAGGCTGAGTTCTGAAGGATGAGCAGTAGCTGGTCAGGTAAGGAGGTGGGGTAGAGTCCAGGCAAAGACGAGGCATGTTTGCAGGTGCAGGGCAGGGAGTTGGGAGCTGGAGTGGGGGCGGAGCGTGACGAGAGATGCAACTGGTTGGTCCACGTGCCCAGGTGCACACGGTCAGGGCTTGGTCATTGCTCTGAGAGCCGTGGAAGCCACCGAAGCATTTTAAACAGAGGAGGGGCATGACTAGGTTTGCATTTTAGAAAGATCACTCTGGCTACAACGTGGAGAATGTTTTGGGAAAGAGCAAAGACGGGAAGAAGGACAGCAAGGAGTCGTGCTGAGGCCTAGACGAGAGTGGGCACTGTGGGCACGGGGCAGCGTTGTGGACGGGGCAGTGGGGGCACGTGGAGCGGGAATACTGTGCGAAGGACTGCATGTATGTGGTGGGGGGGCAAGGAAGCATCGACAGCAGCCGTGGTGCTCTTTTGGAAATGGTGGGTGCCAGGGCTGTTTATCGAGATGAATAATGTAACATGAAAGAAGAAATGCTATGGGAATGAAAGATGACGAACTCATTTTGGGGCAGTGTGAGACAGCGGCAAGGAGACAGCTGATTGGTGGTTGGCCATTGCATGAAGGTCCAGAGGGAGGTGAGAAGCAGCAGGGACGCACTTTTGGGAGCGTTGGTGGGTAGATGATTTAAGGCCACGGGGGTGGTCGGAACTGCTGGAGACTGCCTGAGAGACCCTCACCAGCTGTGTACGTAAATGTCAAGGCCATCACCATCCCGGCGTGGGCGGTGGCTGTGGCATGTGGCGGCCGAGCGTCAGTGCGCATTTGGAGGCTGCTGGACAGGGCAGGCACCTGGCTGACATGGGGGGCCTTGGGAAGGTGGCCTCCCAGGTGATAAATGAACCCATATCTCTGCCTGACAAGCACTTCCAACCACCTTCACGTTTTAGTTGCTTGAAGGCTTTTGACGGTGAATAATCAGCCTTGTTTTCTGTTTCTTAGTTTAGGATTAGAATGAGTATTTTAGAACCTTTATTTCTCTTGGCTTGATGCCCTTGCTATATGAGGAACAACAAGGAAAGATGTGCCTTTTTGTTCCTTGCATACTGGTGTGGCAGCCTTTTCACTGCATTCACGTTGGAAATATTTTGCCCAGCTTTTAAAGGGTTACTGTGCCATCATTAAAATGGGTTTTTTCCCCATTTGGCTTGTTTCCACTTTTTAACTACTGTGAGTGATGCGTTCTGAACATTGGATATATACCCAGCAGTGGAATTGCTGGATCATATGGTAATTCTGTGTTGAATTTTTTGAGAAGCGGCCACACTGTCTTCCACTGTGGCTCCAACATTTTGCATTTCTGCCAGCAATGCACAAGGGTGCCGGTTTCGCCACAGCCTTGCCAGCACTTGCTATTTTCTGATTTTTAGGTAATAGTCTTCTTAATGGGTGTGAAGTACTATCTCCTAATTCTTTACTTCCAAAAATCCCGGCCGTCTTCTGAGCACATTCTAGGCAGCTTGAAACTTGTATTTATTTAAAAATTGGCAGACTGAAATCGTGGGTTTCACTTTTGCCAGTTGAGGAAGAGCATAAAGAGGTTACTTTGTAAGCTCCCACCCCAGTAGCGAAAGCAACGTCTAGCCTACCTTATTGGAGTACACATCCCTAACTTCTGAAAATGAGGGGGGAAACGGGCTTTTTACAGTTCAGAGATATTGCAGTCGAGAAAGTGAAGACATGCTCTTTGTTTTTAAATATTGCTCTGTGATCACTATATTAATATTCATAAAGCTCTTGAAAGGAGATTGTCATTTGGCATTAAAGCCATTACGGTTGTCACTGGGTTTCAAAGCGTTGCCGCGGAGATTAAATTGCCCCTGCTCTTGCAGGGCTCTTCAGATTAACTGCATTCGGGTAAGAGTTCCATCAGTCACCCGTAAGCCTGTGCTCCGGAAACCGAGAAGCAGCTATTAGAAGTACTGAAGTCAGGAGAGAATGCTTTGGAAGGAGCTTCTGGAATTCAGCGTTGCAGGGGTGGGGAACATGTGGCTTTCTAGGTCCTCAAGTGCGGCCTTTCTACTGAATCCAAATTTCGTAGAACAAGTCCCAGAGTTGCAGTGTATGTGCAGTTTATGGAGCTAATGTCACTGGGAATAGAACACCACCACCAGAAAACTTGGTCTGTTGCTGTGAAATGAGTGCCACCAAGTGCAATTTACTGGGACTTGCCATTGAGGAGAGGCTGTGCCGTTTGTTTTCAAAGTGGGGAGCTTGTATTTCTTGACATTTTATCCCCGTGACTTTTACATTAACAAAAGTCAGTGGGTGCTATGGAAATAATCAGTCTTTGGCAGAGCTGAAGACCTCCTGTTCTCTTACCCATCTTGGAGAAATCTGTCCATGTGAGTGTCAGGAACCACGGCATCCAAAGCAGTTGAGCCAGAATGGGTTGGTTTCTTTAGAGTGAGCTGAATCTTGATGGACAGACAAGTCTCTCTAGTGAATTTTTAAAAAAATTTAAACCAAGTAGTTAGTAAATTGGGAATAATATGAGCTAATATATTCTCTACCAGTATGAGTCAGGGGAAGTAGAAAGGTTAATATATGGGTTGTGTGGGTGCCCTGATTTGGTAGCTGTGTAATCCATATATTAACCCATACTTTCGAATTGAAAGGAATATTGTTATTTTAGAGAGTAGAAAGTAAACCCTAAATTGGATCTTGATCAAAATTGTACTCATAAGGGGACTTTCTTCTTGCAGTCATTTTAGAAGAGAAGTTTTGATGATATTGCCTTTGCTGCTGAAAGTAGGGGGAAAAATTTAGTAGAAAAATCTTTTTAATTTCCAAGTCCATTTTGTATGGATGGAGAAACATCATTTTTAACTAAAAAAAATGACAATTTGGATGGGAATATCATTTTTTTCTTAAAATTATTAGAATCGTGCAAGCAAAAATGCAAGAGTATATAATTCAGAGTTGAAGGATCTTGCCAAATTTAGGTCCCTTCATGTTTGTGGGATAAGATAGACTTGAGACTTGTATGTGGAAAGGGTTGAATTTGCAAATGGACTGGCCCAGCCAATGGGCTGTAGAAGCCCAGAGCAAAGCTTAGCTGAAGGCTTTTAAGTGTCATTAGGTGACTTTGAATTCTCTACAAGATTTAGCAAACAGTCATTTCTGAAGATGCAAGCTACCGTTTTGTAAACCACAACTTATAGAATTGATAGTGATAGTGTTAAAATAATCATTTTCTGTCGTGTTCAAGTCTACCAATACTGTTTTATCAGATTGTTTTTAACTTCCTTATTTTTTTAAATCAGTATTTTAAAAGAGCATTATATTGTATTTTTAAGCCCAGAATTAAAATTTTCTATTTGGGCAGATCTAGTTTGTTCTCTTTGCAGCAGATCAAGCACTCACAATGTGTTTTTATTTTTATTTTATTTTTTTGAAGTCCTTATAAAAGCATTGACTAAAACAGAAAAGCAAATAGAATCAGCACAATCTGAGATGTTTTGAAGGTGCCAGTAATATTTACACTAAGGTATAATTCTCTTGTGAATCAAATCTAAGGTTTGATTTGGCCTTACAGTAGCAAGTTAATTCCTTTTGTATCTTTTTTTTGTTGTTGATGATGATGATTATAATTGGCATATAATAGTTGTACATGTTTATGTACAACTATACACAGTGTGATGTTTCAATATATATTTATATTATATAGTGATAAAATCAGGACAGTTAAGCTAATTCCTTTTGAATGTACATGGAAAATATCATTAGATTTGTGAATACTTTGGGAGTATATTAGGTTAGTCCAACTGCTACTTCTTTGGAAATATAATGAAAAAAACTAATTGGCAAAAATTATTACCCTCCTCCCACCAAAAAGACTATTGGTGATCAAATAGCAGAAATGAACATTGCTGTAATCACAGTCACCTTAAAAGATGCCCTAGACCCACAAGGGTAAGTTGTAGAATTGGCAGATCCATCTACATCTCCAAATCAACTACTCTCAAGACTCCAGTGAGCCTCTGGGCTCTGTGGCTGACATTGATTCATGTGTGATGAGCTTTCTTTGATTATGTAGCATTGTTAGTTTTGTTCTCCACCTGAGGTTATGGCTTAACTTGGGTCCCAAGCACCCAGGGCACTTTCCTTCCTGCATAACAATGACATCGCTTTTAGGATAGTAAAATAGTAAAAAAAAATGTCCCTGAAGCGACACCACTGGAAGTGTGAGCCTTGTACCCAGTCAAGTGAGCTGTTTGTTCCTGAGCTGCCCTGAGTTAAGGAGTTTGCGCTGTCATCCAAACCAACTACGTCACTGAACACACTGTTTATTAGTTCATCTTTCTGTTGTAACGACTTTCTCAATGAAGGAAGCAACTACACTGATTTGCATTCTGAGGCAAGCCCCTTATCCCATTATGCACTGGCACTTCTCTCTCTCTCAATCTCTTCTCTCTTTCAAGGATTTTCTCCAAACTTGGAAAATTTTGACAATGTGGAGTTTTTGTAAGGCGCTATTTTTAACCTTATGTATCCTACGTATATTATCATATTTAGTTATTATTCATCTTACTACCTTTTCATGAAAGATATTTTTCTGTTTCTATGTAGCATCAACTTATATGTAAATTTGATTCCTAGGTATGTGAATTAATAAGTTAAATAGTGTTGTTATGCAATGTTTAATAATACAGGTTTAGCATCCCAAATCTGAAATCTGAAATGCTCCAAAATTTGAAGCTTTTTGAGCACTGACAATGCTGGAAGGTCAGGAGAGATAGGAAATCTCTTACATTGCTGGTGGGACTGCAAATTAGTACAACCTCTGTGGAAAGCAATTTGGTGATAAAGAATTAGAAATACCATTTGATCCAGCAATTCCACTGCTAGGCATCTACCCAAAGGAAAAAAAAAGCCATTTTATAAAAAGACATCTGCACTTGAATGTTTATGGCAGCACAATTCACAATTGCAAAGATGTGGAAATAACCCAAGTGCTCATCAATACATGAGTGGATTAATAAAATGTGGTACATTCATACCATGGAATACTACTCAGCCATAAAAATCTATGGTGAACTAGCACCTCTTATATTATCCTTGGTAGAGCTATAGCCCATTCTTCAAAGTGAAGTATCACAAGAATGGGAAAACAAGCACCACATGTACTCACCATCAAATTGGTACTAACTGATCAACACTTAGGTGCTCACATGGAAATAATACTCACTGGGTGCCGAGCAGGCTGGGGGTTGGAGGGGATGAGTAAACTAATAACTAATGGGTGTGGAGTACACTGTATGGGGAATGGGCACACTTGAGGCTCTGACTTGGGTGATGCAAAGGCATTATATGTAACCAAAATGTTTGTACCCCCATAATATTCTGAAATGAAAAAAAAAAAGAAAATAAATTAATTAATTAACAAAAAATCACCGCCTGTGAAAAAGGAAGTGCAAGATCAAAGATGCCAGATAAGAAAGCTGCAGTCATTGCCCTGGGAGCTGTTGAGTCTGGAAAGAGACCCTTGTATTGACACCCATACATGCAGTGACAGTTGATGTGACTGGACCCAAGCAAGCCGGGAGCTAAAAAATAATCCCTATATACAGCTGAGCTCTTTAAGGGCTGCCCCTTTCTCAAGAAGGGACCTTGAAAACTCTACCCATCAAACTCTTTCCATGCACTTGCTACAGCCCAGCTGGGTCCCTTGTCCACGGCCCAGCGAAGGCCAGTATACTGAGACAGCAGGTGTTGCAACGGAGAAAGAGTTTTATTTTACAAGGTGCCAGGCGAAGAGCTGGAAGTAATATCTCAAATCTACCTCCCCGAGAATTTGGGAGAAAGGGTCTTTAAAGATAGTTTAGAGGGGCAAAGGGCTAGGCAATTGGCTCTGTTTATTGGCAGGGGATGAACTCATAGAGATTATCTTCTCAGCCAGGAGATTTCCTGGATAGGGGGTCTCAAGGCTGGTGGATTTGTTCCCATGTCCACCCACAGGTACCCTGGAATGTAGGGTCTGAAAAATACTTCAAAGACCAATCTTAGGCTTTACAGTAGCAAAATTATCTGTAGAAGCATAAGTCTTTGGGCTTTATAATAGCAATGTTATCTGTAGAAGTAGTCAGGGAGTCACAAATCTTGCACCCATCAGGGAGGATAGTGCCATTAAGCAGTAACCAGTTACAGCAGTAAGGAAGTTAGGGAACAATGGCTGGTTAACTTCTGGCTATATCTATACTTTTATAAAAATCAGACTTTGCTGTTTATACCTTATGGATCTATATTATTCTATATTAGATGGTTTTATACTGGTATACTGGTGTGGGGTCCAAATCTACTCTAGCAATGCAGATGCCTGCGGGGATAGGCTAGACTGAAAGGTCATAAACCCTTAGATTGATGAAGCACATTGACTTCTGTCAATTTTTTTAGCGTTACCAAAAAACAAATCTGCATGGTGATGTATGGAAATTTTAGGACATTAGAGATGAAGAGAATATTTTAAACATAACCAGAGAGGTAAAAGTAAATAACCACAGGAAATGGTCCATTACCATCAAAGTTTGAAAAGCAATGCAATTTGCAGCATGCTTTGTTTAGGCCACAATGAAGACTGAAAGACATTGGTATAGCATCTTCAAAATATGAGAAAAAGTAACTATCAATCCAGAATTCTATACCCCTTTTAAACTATCATGTAAGAGTGATAATGAAGGCCAGGTATGGTGGCACAGGTCTGTAGTCCTAGCTACTCAGGAGGCTGAGGCAAGAGGATCACATGAGCCCAGATGTTTGAGGCTGCAGTGAGCTATGATAATGCCATGACACTCCAGCCTGGGAGACAGAGTGAGACCCTGTCTCAAAAAAAAACAAACAAAAAACAGAGCATCTATGACATGGAATAACACAGTAAGAGAAGAAAAGAAAAGCTGGTAAAAGCAGTAATCTCACAAACATTATGTTGAATGAAAGAAGCCAGACACAGAGTACCCACTGTATGATTCCATTTATATGATATTCACAAAATGGGCTAAATTAGTGGATAAGGATAGATCCTGAATCATAGGGGCATTGACAGAGAAGGAGTATGAGAGAGTGTCTAGTGTGATAAAATGTTATAAATCTTCATCGGGGTGGTATGTGTATTTATTGATGCATGTGCATTATGTACCTCACTGTATATATTTTAAACCTTCACCCCAAAGAGAATACATTTTTTTAAAAGGGAGGCTATAAAGACTTTTTAAGTTTGCTTTTTATTAATATTCACTGAAGAATTGCTCAAGATGTATTTCTGTAAGAATGAGATAGAACCCAGAAGATTGGAGTGGGTTTTAATAATGAACAGTGAGAAAAGAGAGTGCTAAATAAGTGGTTTCATTTAAGCAAACATTGACTAATAACAATAATAAGGACTTTTAGGGGTGGAGATTAAAAGCAAGATGGAATTAAAACACTAGATAGCAATCATAGAAGGTGGTAGGTGGTAATTGGAGTTAAAGTATTCTAAGATCTTTGTTTTATCCTTAAGGAGGGTTGAAATGTTGATTAACTTTGAGTCAATGTTAAAAATTTTAAGGTAGTCACAAAAACAATAGAAACAGAATATCTAACTTTAATATCAATTGGTTAAAAAACAAGAATTAAGAAGTTACTGAATCTAATAGTAATCAGAAGAGGAGAAAAATGAAGTATAGAAAAGGCATAGTAAAGAGAAAAAAAATAATGAGAGAAATAGGTCCAATTAAATTAATAATCATAATTTGGATGTAATTTTTTAGCAGATATAATGTTTAACATATGTTAGAAGATGATGTTAATAAGAGACTCCCAAAACCAAATTACCCAAAGCAAAGGTGTACAGAAAGATAAATCAGGGAGATAGTTTTAAAAATGAGAGCTGATATAACTATTATACATTAATATTATGCAAAATAAACTTTAATTGAAAAACAATTTTTTAGAGATAATTAATCAGGAAGATATAAAAATCCTGAGCCTTAACTCTCAAAATAGACCAAAATTTAATAGAATGACAGGAGAAATAGACAAATTTGTAATTATAGTGGGAGATTTCTAACACATGTCCATCAGAAAATAATACCTTAAGCAGACAAAAATGACTGGAGTTGTGGAATATTTCAACACCACCATTAATGAACCTAACTTTTGGACTATATAAAGACCCCTACCCCAACAGGCATTTCAAGCAAAACATACATCATTTACAAACATTGAATATGTATTAGGCCACAAAAGATGTTTTTGTAAAGGGTAAACCAGGCAAAGTAGAAGACAAGCAAGAGCACTGAGGCTTGTGGCAAACAGGAGAGAATGCACCCTCTCAAGGAAAACACAAAATAAAACCAAACTGTTCTGCAGCCTATGGCCTCGGGTTCAAACCTTCTAAGTGCCTGCACAGTTGGAAACCATCCAAGCCAAACATTTGCTGCTGCTTTTCCATCTTATCGCCTAGTCTCTGATCTTTTAACACTCATTGATAGCTGTGTTCAAAGACGGGAAAGGCATTATCCGTGGATATGGACCACCATTCGGTCATCTTTGGAGTCATAAACATTTCTGACTTGGGGCAACAGGGCATTGGGAGGCAGAGGAAGAGACTATTGTTTAAAATTAGGTTTACAGATTCTGTGCTGGATTTGGGCTTATTCATTGTCCCTGGTCCTCAGAAGTTCACCTCTGAGAGAAGTTGTATAAAGTCTTTCTCTGAAGATATTGAAGAATGGATCAAATAATTTTCTTCCTGGGTGCAGATAAAGCTTTCTTTAGGTATTGAACATATTTAATAAGCACCTACACTTTGGTATGGCTAAGGTAGTTATGTGACCCTGAGAAGACTTGGACGTAGATTCTCTTTGTGGAATTAAGGGAGCAAAGGCTTTATCAGGAAGATTATAGGAATTTTACTTATATATCAAATTGTCTCGCCTCCTTTTTCCATCATTTGTGAGTAATATTGTTCATTATCATGGTTACGACGTTCTAGCTTTGGTGTATAGCCTCCTAACTTACTAATCTATGGTTTTCTTAACCCCTTATAAATGATTCATGCTAGCCTCTCATTTTGTTAGATTTTAGTGTTTCTTCTTTATCTTTTGCTGACCTAGAAATTCTAGAGGCAGCTCCATTTTTAGGCTGATGAAATGCAGTGATTCCCGAAGCGATCCGGCAGTCTCCCACAGGTACCCTCCTTCAAGCTTGAAATGACTCCATTTATTACCATGAATCCCTGTCCTTGAGAACTTTGTAGCTGAGTGTTTGCTAATTTCCTCTTCTGCGCTGCCTTTGCGTATTAGATATCAGTCAGTTTCCTAAAATCTTTCTGAACTTTGCTAAGTTAAGGCTTTGATCACCAAATTATATATCCCATGGTGTCTGTGGTTGACACAGAAGGAATAAAACAACCTGTCACAGTAAATTTTACGCTATAAATGAAGAGCCAAAGTGACTACTGAGAGCGGACATCATCCCTCTCTCTAAGGAATAAATGGTGCACAAGTTTGTATTTTTCCAAAAGTGCTAACTATTGGTCCCTTTGCAATAAGTAATAAAGTACAGCTGTCCTTGGCCACAAACTCACCCTGGGCATCAGAATTCCTACCGTGGTGGAAGTTGTCATGGGCTGCATTTGTGTAAACCCTGATGGGTTGTCCAGCACACTTGTGCCCACAAGACTTCCAGTCCAGATGTCTGTGTCCAGCATCTCTCTGACGTCCTGTACCTGTCCCCAAGACTTTGGTCTCTAGTGTGTGGACTGAACAAGGATGTCGATGCTCTTGGCTTATTCTTGCTGACCAAAAGAAACCTGGTTTTTTTTTTCAGATCCAGATACATTTGAACCGATCCAATATTCTCCACTTGACATGAGGAGACATGTCAATGTGATAATGACATATTTCTCTCCATTATGTTTGTGTAATTGTTATGCTTAAAAGGTTCCTATGAAAGATTACAGTCACTGCATTTGAGAGCCTAGTTTGAGAATTAGCTAAATGATTTTGTGATTTAGGCTCAGGTGGCTGTTCTTATTGAACTAAAAACATGAAAGTGGTTTGTTTTTTGTTTTTTTTTTTTGTTTTTTTTTGTTTTGCCACTTAACTGCTTCCTTGTTTTGAGTTCATCAGTTTTAGGCTTAGATTTAAAGCGGGGACCTGAGTCATAAACAAAATTTGACAGATAAATGGATAGTATCCTCATTACATAACTAGCTTATATAATTCCTGTGAATAACACCAAGACCACAATAGATAAATGAGCAGAGGACATGACAATTCCCTAAAGAGGAAATCAGATGGCCAGTTTGCTTCTAAAAAACTGTTCCACTCACTAGTAATCACAGAACTATAAATTAAAACAACCATGACATATCCTTTCTCATCTTTAAAATTCTATTTTAGTAAGCTATTTGTTATTTCTAGAAATTTTAATTATCAAAAAGTATTGAATATTTTGATGTATCTTGTTTTTTTTTCATTTTACCAATTTTATTTTGTTAAGATTTATTTATTTTTATTTCAGCATATTATGGGGATACAAATGTTAAGGTTATATATTGCCCTCTCCCCCCCCTCGAGTCAGAGCTTCAAGCATGTCCATCCCCCAGATGGTGCGCATCACAGTCATTATGTATATATATATACCCATCCCCTCCTCCCTCTATATCTTGTTAAATTAATAAATTTTCATATATATTACCAATGTGTTTAGTAAATGTTTGTAGTAGTTATACTCCCAGGTGTGCCAATGTAGAATAGAGATGTGTGTGTCTCTCTGCATCCCTGTCTACATTGAGATGTTCCGTCTTTTAAATGTTGCCAATGATTGAACAAATTACTGCGTGCCCATATAATACTTTCAGGCATAAAATGTATATTTATGGGGATTTTATGTAACACGAAATAGATGCTTATGAAGAAGACAAGTAACATAATAGGTATCCCCAACCCCTAAAACTTACTTGGTCAAATTAGGCACAAAGGCAGGTCAAGGGTGGCGTGCGCATCACCACCAGGTGTTTATCCATTCCTCTATTCCCCCTTCTTACAGTCTAAGGAATGTTTTTAATCTGGGTGATTAACAGCCTGGTGGTACAGCCTGTTTCCTCCCATGCATTGGAAAATGATTGTGCAAATGTTATTAAAACTTGTCTCTGTGGTTAAATCATCCACTACTGTTTGGAAGAAACCTGGACTGTCTCCAAGAAAGATGACTTCCCGGTGTTGAAATGCTCTTGTCCGCCGTGCCTCGCTTGGTTTTGAAAACTTCAACTGTGGGAACAGTTGTCTTCTCAGCACACGTGTGGGACATCGGCATCATCCGTCGTCCTTCAGCTGTCTTAGCTTCGTCTGTCTCCGTGCCATCATCTGGTACGTCTGCCGTGAATTCTTAAGAAATCGTCTTGTGAAGAGAGCTGATCTTTCTGCAGGTGTCTTTACTACTGAATCAAAAGGAATAGAAAAAGCTCTCAAAGAAAGACTTATCTTTGGAATCTGAGGACATCACTATGTGTGTGGTTTTTTTTTTTTAACCTAAAAATATCTGCTGTTCTTTGCTATTTTTAAAGTCTGTGCCTTATTTGAGAGGCAGTAGCAAAATCTCACAATCAAAATAATTTTATTTTTAAGGTAGAGAAAAATTAGAAGTGATGAAATGTTTTGACTGATGCAGCACTGAAGCACTGATGAAAGCTGCTCTTACCAGCGCACCAGATAAGTACTTTGTTGTATAATATTTAAGCTCCCTGCAAGTGTTGCATGCCGCTGGAAACTTCTGTAGTTTTTTGGTACGCTGATCCTTTTGGAATGGAGATAGTAAAGGTTTTGGAGTTCCCATCATCAAAAATCATGGATGGATTATGAGTGAGCCAGTCGCACTTGTCTCTGACTTCTTCAAGAATGGAATATATATGGTGCCAACTAATTGTATAAAGATGTCTCAGCACAAGGAGAATGAGTGGGCTTTGGCAAATGACACCCTTGGATCAAGTTCTGGCTCTGTTAGATACTAAGTACATGGCATTAATTTACTTTATGTCTCTGAGTCTGTTTCTTCACTTGAAATGTGAAAAGAACATTCATTTGGCAGAGTTGTGAGGATTAAAGATAGTATATGCAGTATCTAAGAATGAACATGTTAATTGCCATTAATATTTCCATCACATTTTTATTAACATTGTAAACAGTAGGTATTTGAATAAGTTGCTTTTTTTTTTTTTTTTTTTTGAGACAGAGTCTCACTTTGTTGTCCAGGCTAGAGTGAGTGCCGTGGCGTCAGCCTAGCTCACAGCAACCTCAAACTCCTGGGCTCAAGCAATCCTGCTGCCTCAGCCTCCAGAGTAGCTGGGACTACAGGCATGCGCCACCATGTCTGGCTAATTTTTTTTACATATATATTAGTTGGCCAATTAATTTCTTTCTATTTATAGTAGAGATGGGGTCTGGCTCTTGTTCAGGCTGGTTTCGAACTCCTGACCTCGAGCAATCCGCCCACTTCGGCCTCCCAGAGTGCTAGGATTACAGGCGTGAGCCACCGCGCCCGGCCGTAAGTTGCTTTTTGAATGACCTTACAGTTCACCCAAATTCAACAGGATGTGCTTTGGGTTGAATATCTAGTCTGGATGAGGAGTTTTTCCAGGTAACTCACACTCTTTCCACTGCCGTTGTGCTCCATAACATGAATAGCATGCACGGATGAGGTGGCCCAGGGGTCTCTGTTGTTTCTGAGACCTGGGACAGAAGCTCTTGTCACCAGAAAAAACAGTTAGCCCATGTAGGATCCAGTCCACATTTGTGTATTCATTAGCACCATGCTGAACCAAATATATTTAATTGGATGCTTAATAATTCTGATTCAGACACTTTATAGGGTGTGAGAAAGATATATTCTATTTCTGTCAAGAACTTGCAATGTAAAGGATCCAGAACAATCTGTAAAAAAAAAAAAAAAAAAAATCTGTGCTCCTAACTTAGAATTCTCAGTTCATTTCCTGTGCTCATCTAGCATAGTCTTCAGCCCCATGACGATCTATCAAAAACAGTGTTCACCTTGGAAATGACCTAAATGTCCATCAATAAAAGAATGGATAAAGAAGTTTAAGTAAATTGATAAAATGCTATACTATATGCTATACTACTCAACAGTAAAAAGTCTGAGTTACTGATAGAGGCAACAACATAGATGAATTTTAAAAATATTATGTGGAGCCCATGAAGCCAGACACAAAAGGATGCATACTGTAAGATTATATTTTTATGAAGTTCAAGAACAGGCCATTGATAATCTATGATGATAAAAGTGAGAACAAGTTACCTCTGGGGAGGAAGAGGGTGGGTACTGACTGGGAAGGGGCAAAAACGAATTTTCCAGGGTGATGGAAATATCCTAAATCTTGCAAGGATATGTATACAAACACACACACATTCATCAAACTGTACACTAAAATTTGTGCATATACAGTATCTAAGTTATACCACCATTTTAAAGAAAACGTTCGAGAAAGAGCACCATTTCCTTTGTGGAGAGTAAGGTGAGGATAGAAAGAGATTAACTCTTAAAATAGCAGTTTACCTTTTCATAAACCCTCTTTTTGTAAAAATGAATCTACCATTGAGCTCTGATTTTAAAAGTAAAGAAAACCTATCAGGATAGCTTCTAGTACATGAATGAATTAGATCCCAACTTCTTAAAATATAGTTTTTGCTCTGAAACAGAATAAAAAGTACAAACAGTGCTCACTTTAACAGTGAGTTCTAGCCCTGAACTGCTAGAAGACGTATCTGTTTTGAATTTAGAAGTGACATTGATTTTAAATGACTCCTTGGATGCATTGATATTTCAATTTGGAGAAAAGAACAAGTTGTGTTATAAATTCATCTTCCCAGCTTAGGTTTGTTAAGCTCCTCCGTGGGAGAAACAGGAGGATAAATTACTTAGAGTTGAATGTGAGTGTGTGTTTGAACTCAATGTGAATTGATTTTCATGCAGGACATCTTCATTTTATGCATAAATAATGAGCCATTAGCTGATTACCCTCTTTTTGCTCTGTAGCATGTGCTTTCTAAGACTTGAAGAGAAAAGCTCAATGAATCAAGCAAGTTGGAGGACACAGCCAGGCTCAGCCTAAATGTAACAATCACCCAACTTGTGAGGATCATCTGGAAGGCAACATTGATGCTTTCATTTCACCTATTCCCTTGAAATTCTCCGTGATGGTTGAAACATGTGTCAACAACCTCTGCTGTAGTATTCAAGGCCTTTCATGATACTTTCTTGTCAATCTTTCAAGCTGTAGTCCCCACTCTTCTGCAGAAATCCCACCCCCAACTTTCTATCCACACCGAAGGATGTGATATTTCTCTGAAACTCTCTGAACAATTCCACCTCAGCCTCTCAGCACAAGTCCCTTCTCCCCCTGCCCTGTGCCTCCCCATCTCTCTTCTTTTTTTTTTTAATTTTTTTTTTTTTTTTTTTTTTTGAGACAGAGTCTCACTCTCTTGCCTGGGCTAGAGTGCTGTGGAGTCAGCCTAGCTCACAGCAACCTCACACTCCTGGGCTCAAGCATTCCTCCTGCCTAAGCCTCCCAAGTAGCTGGGACTACAGGCACAAACAACTGTGCCCGGCTAGTTTTTTCTATTTTTAGTTGTTTGGCTAATTTCTTTCTATTTATGGTAGAGACAGGGTCTTGCTCTTGCTCAGGCTGTTCTTGAACTCCTGAGCTCAAGCAATCCTCCCTCCATGGCCTCCCAGAGTGCTAGGATTACAGGCGTGAGCCACCGTGCCCGGCCGCCATCTCTCTTCTTAACCACAAGCACCATGCTTTGTGCAGAGTGGGCATTAAAGTTTGCAGAATTAAGGAGAGAGAGAGAGAGAGAGAGAGAGAGAGCGCAACTGTCTGCACAGCAAAGGTTAGGAGAAACAGTAAGATGCTTCGGATGTGCCATTTCATGGTACACAGCTTTTACACTAATGAAGATTTCGTGGAACCCTTCGGCAGCCTTGTTTCTCCCTGCCTTCAAAACCTCATCATACTAATTAGGATTTTCATTCCAGCAACAAAAAAGGTCACCCAGACTTCTTTTTATAACAGAACAGTTTGTCATTGGCAGAAAAAAAACACAGAAAACAAACACAGAGGTAGATTCTGAAACTGTATAAGCTAAAATTAAGAAGTAAACATATTATTTTCCCTTTTATAATATTGATGTGAAGTTGTGAGGCCACATGCACTGCGGTGAGCGACAGTGTGTGACAGCGCTGTGGAGCAGTCGGGACTCATCCTGGCTGGAAATCTGCCACCAAGGCCTGGTAGCGGGTTGGTGATCCCAAAGGTATCGATTGAGTTACCTTTTCAAACATTTTTCTTGTCATAAAAATACATGTTTAATGAGCATTATCTGAGGGCAGGATATGTCAACACTGTTTTTACTCACAGCTAAGGTTTTAACAGAACTTCTGATAAGGCTTTTTTTGTTTTTGTTTTTTTGAGACAGAGTCTCACTTTGTTGCCCAGGCTAGAGTGAGTGCTGTGGCGTCAGCCTAGCTCACAGCAACCTTAAATTCCTGGGCTCAAGAGATCCATCATCCTTCTGCCTCAGCCTCCCGAGTAGCCGGGACTACAGGCATGTGCCACCATGCCTGGCCAATTTTTCCTATATATTTTTAGTTGGCCAGTTAATTTCTTTCTATTTTTAGTAGAGACGGGGTCTCGCTCTTGCTCAGGCTGGTTTCGAACTCCTGACCTTGAGCCATCTGCCCGCTTCGGCCTCCCAGAGTGCTAGGATGACAGGCGTGAGCCACCTTGCCCAGCCTCTGATAAGGTTTTAAGATATTCATATAATACATGTATTTTATACATATATTTATACATTTAAAATATATATATTTATTCATATATATGTACACATGCTGATAGAGTGTACCCATAAAAAAATCCCACATGATGGGGGACAGTATAATGCCCCTCTTTGCTCTGCCCTCAGGGCCTTCTCAGAACTCACAGGATACATTTGCTTATTTGTACTGTAAATTCCTCAGTGTAAGAGCCATGAAGGCAGGAACCTTGCCTGTTTTACTCATTTCATATCCCTATTGCTTATCACAATGCCATGCAGATAATAGGAGCTCAATAAACACAAAATAAATAGGTGAATGAGTGACTTAAAGGGCATTTGACCAATTATCTGCCATACACATGAATACTCTTTGTATCATTCTCAATAAGAACCTACATTCACTAGTTAATTGAAGGGCACTTATAAAACAATATGGGAAAAAAACTGAATATATAAGAGGTAAAAATACAAATAAAGAAATTACCCAAATAGAGCTCAGAAAGAGGAGGAGGAAACCTTCAGAGAGCATTTAAAAGGAAAGGAGTAAGAAGGAATCAGTCTGACCCATGTGTCTATTATGGAAAGATGGTTAGTGGATAGAAATGACTTCACTTTCCATAGGGTTTATTATTTTTATTCTTGAATCGCTGACAAATTAATATCTATAGTGCTTTATGGTTAAAAATACATTTTATAGCATTATTTAAAAATAAGTAAATGTGACTGATGATGACTGTGTATGAGATCCAATATAGAAAACACTATACATACCTTATCTAATTCAGACCTTATAACAACCAAAGAAGTTAAATGGAATGGGTATTATTACTCCCATTTTTCAGATGTGGAGACTGAGTCTCAGAAATTCTAAATAATGTGGCTCAAGTTCATATATGTTATGCATACCAGACTCCAGATTTGATGCTAGATCTTCAGGATCTAAAGCCTGTAATAAATGATGGAAAAACTCAGTTTCAAATTTTGCAGCAACTCTGGGAAGTTACAAAAAAGAAATTAGAAAATTCTATCTCCTCTGTCCTAATGCAAGTCTCCTTTCCATGTTGCTATCCACATAAAAATATTCCTTTTTAGAAAAAATTACAAACTTATTTTTAAAGTTCTCTACTCCGCCTTTCTCATCTCCCCAGACACTTTACATCGGATTGACATGAATCAAATTGTTCAAATTTAAAAGGTTCTCTGCTCTGCAGTTACCCTCTTTCACCACGAGAGGTCACTTACAGGCCAGCGAGGCCAAGACCACCAAGGGGCTTATGAGAGGTTGTAAAAGCCCTCGGAATTAAAATTTATAGACCATGTCATGACTCCGATGGGGTGTGAAGTTGATGACGCCTGGATCAAAGTGGAAAGAAGTCAAATATTTGTGGGTTTTGAGGCAACTCTGGATGAAAGTGGCACAGAAGACAAATAGACAGAAAATGCAGAGCCCTCAGCTGGCTGCATACCCGGGACAGAGTGACGTTCTTAACCACACCCTGTCCTAAGCTCCTATAGTGTCCCAGGCACTGCGCTGAGTATTTGGAGAGTGTCAGCCAGGGTGTACCCCTTCCACCCTCCAAAGCCACATCTAGCGGGACGAGTGACATCTGGCTTCCACTAATAGGCCCTGTCCTCTGTTCAAAGATGAGATTGCAAACTGAGAAGCCTGAGCCGCCTGCAGCTGGATTTGTTTGGGGTTGGTGCTCAACGCTGTCCGTAGCTGTTACACACCAGCTTGCTTCTTCTACCTGGCTCGCTTCGCTCATTCGCATTACCTGCCTGGCCCGTAGATATGTGAGTACGTCCCTGTGATGTCCCTGCGTGTTCTCTTTCACCCCGCCCATCGTGGAGACAAGCCCCACAGCATCTTTGGTCTTCCTTTGAGCGGGCTGCTTCCCACCGCCCTGGGCATTTCAGGGCTGCGTCTGTCTTGCTGCCTCAGCAGCTGCTGCTGTAACAAAGTAGATGTCAGCCATTTCTACTCCAGATGCCATCCGAAGCCAAATGACCTTGTGTGCCTCAAAGAGAAGAACCAAAGGGCTTAGTGGGGAGGAGGGGAGCCAACCAATTAACAGGATGTTCTAACTAGAGCGTCTCTTTTGACATGCCTGGCTCTGAGGGTACTTATGGCCAGATGTCATTGGTACCTCTCTCTTCCAGGATTTCACTTCTTCTGCATCTTTTCCTTTTTCTTTCTTATCCCCTGGGCGCCCTGCTACCTTTTACCCTTTAAGGGCCTCCACGCTAGTAATTTGTCAGGAACTGTCCCCATGCAGGAAAAGGGACATTTCACTTATCAACTGGCTTAAAAATATGAAAGAAATATTTCAGAAATGCTTGTAGCCTCTGTTAACCCATTTGTATGAGTTTCCTGTTGCTGTTGTAACAAATGACCACAATCTTAGTGACTTAAAATAACAAGAAACGTATTCTCTTAAGGCTCTGTAGAGGAGAAGCTGACACAGGGCCCATGAGCTAAAAGCAGGGTGTCAGCAGGGCTCTGTTCCTTTCCAGGCACTCTCTCTCGAGGGGCATCTGCTTCTTTGCTCATTCACGTGGGCGGAATTCAGTTCCTTGAGGTTGCACACTGGGGTCCCCGTGACCACGCTGGCTGTCAGCTAAGGGCCATTCCGGGCTGCTTCATTGCTTCCCTTATGCTCTCTGTCCCCATCTTAGAGTCAGCAAAGGCAAGAGGTGGGGGTGTCAGGTTGTTCTCATGCTTCATATCTTTCCTCTGTCTTTGGGCTCATCACTGTGACACAGCTGGAAAAGATTCTCCACTTTTAAGGACTCATGATTAGGTCGGGCCACCCAGCTAATCCAGGATAATCTGCCCGTTTTAAGACACATCCCCTTAATAATGTCTATAAAATCCCTTCATAATGTAAGGCAACATCAGCACAGGTTCTGCTGACCACACCACTGAACCCAGCCCCTGGGTGGGTAGGAACCCCACATGGTGGCTGTGTAGGAAAACAGACATGGGGTGGTCTACTGAGGAAAGCCCTTGACCGGGATGAGGGAGAGCTTGGATCTCACTCCAGCCCTGCCATCAGGACCCTGACCAAGGCTGTGGAGCTCTGCTGCTTTTAGGACATTACCAGCATATATCCAGCTTTGAGCTATCTTAAAAATAGACATTTAATGAGATTAACATTCTAGGAATCAGCATTTTCAATTACTGAGGTAAGAGGGACCTATTCAATAGCCACTCTTCTTCATTACTAAGAGAAGCCAGGTTTTATTTTGGGGGTACCAAGGTGTCCAGCTGAACAACAACAACAACAAAAACTCTGTTTCTAAGCTTTCCTTGCAGCTGGGGGTAGTCAGTGTGACACATTTCTGTGAGGAGATACCTATGGAAACCATGGGATGGAGATTCTAGGGGGGCTCTGTAAAAGGAGGTGACTCTGCTGATACGCAGCTGTCCTGCCTCTGCCCTGCCCCACAGGGGCATGTGCAGGTGCTCAGGCTGCCATCTTGGAACTAGGAGCCAGCCCCAAGGATGGCAGACTGACTGCAGAGTTGGAAAGAGCCACGTTCCCTACAGTACTACACAACCTCAGAACCAGCCCTGGACTGCCCACCTCTGCACTTCTTCTATATGAGACAAAAAGATGCAGGGGTGGAGAGAGGAGGGCTTGCTTTGTCCCTAAGCAGCTGAATTTTATTCCTCCCTGGTCACCATGCTCTGACAATTGATTCTCACTCTAAAGACTATCACAAGATTCACAAGTGGCTTCCAGCAACAGGAAGTAAACTGTGAAAAGTGACCTTTTCTTAATAATGAATTTAACTCTTATCAGATGATTTCAAAACAGAAATAGTTATAACACTTTTAAATTGTCATAGCTTTTTCACATACATTATCTCATTTTATCATCAGAATAACTCCATGGAGCAGGTAGGTCACACATGGGCATTGCCTTCATTGACAGTTCAGGAAACTGAGGCACAAGGAGCTTCAGCAGCCTTCTTAAAGACTCCAAGTCCTTATTTATATCATTTGACTCTAAACAGTTTGCTTTCTCCTGGTCCTCACTTTGAGGTTTATTCCTTACAGTTATATTAAAAGAAATGCTGGCTTATGATCTGAACAAAGTATTTTTTTTCTTTTGCTTACCATGTATTTTTAACATGGAAAAATTATAAAATTATTCTTTTCAAGGCTTCCCTCCCCCAGGAATGGGCAGTCTACTCAAGGTAGTTCTAATTAAGGAGGAGTGGGTCACATGCCTACAGAGACCCCTCAGAAAAGAGGATGGCCAGGCCCTGGGAATGTGCTGTGATCCTGGCAGCCATTAGGGGGCAGCACCCTCTGGGTTCTCAGACTCCCCCCAGCTCTCTTAGTCTTTTCTAATTAAACCATGGCAGCCTAAATGGAGTCCCTGGGTGGGACCCATTCCTACAGAAACAGAACTGTGGACAGGAAATAGCAACCTGCAACATGTCACTAGCAGTTTTTTTTTCACAGCACTAGGGTAAACTGACCTCTGAATAACTCTACTACTGTCTTGAATGCTCTGGTGAGAGGATCGAAGATTTTCTCAGCCTCATGGATTAACCTGAAGGGCAAAACACTGGCCAAAAAGTACAAATGATACCCCAAATACGAATGACACCCCATTTTCAGATTGCATTCTCCATCTGAAGGACTGAAGAATTCTTGGTCTGAATGGTGAACTTTTAAAAGTAAACTTATTTTGTGTGATTTCAAAGTTTATAATACTAATTGTTAGAAATTAATAAACCAAAGAAGAATAAAGAAGAGTGTTCCCACTAGTTAATGTAGGGGCAGCTCTTCAAATGCCCACTTTTTCTTTGAAGACGTGACCTCCACCTGGATCTTCCATGACATTTAAAAGCCCCTATTGAAGATCATTCATTTATAAGTTAATTGGCTTAAATATTCCGTTTGCAAATTCTCTTTCTTTTAGCATCTAAAATAATTTCACATCTGAGCCAAAATGGGCAACTTCTGCTAACCCATTTGTATTAGTTAATCAGGACATTGTAAAATCATCATCCTGAATGAGAGTGTACAGAAGACTTCTACATAGGTACGTTTTAAAAGGTGCCCTGAGGTTTACAAATTATAGCAGAGGCTGATCTCTGCCATCAGTGTATTTCAAATATTAATATAAAGGGAGAGACAGATAAAACACATGATAAAAAATAAGAACAAAAAGATGCAATGCTTTATGACTATTTGCAAGTATCATCTGTGAGTTAGCAGATGTTTCCCTCACCAAACAAGTGTGGTTCTGTGTTCTTGTTTATATTTGTTAGAATTATTGGGTGCAAATAAAAGCAACCAATTCAAGTTAGCTTAAGGAGAGAAGAACATGGGGACAAGATGTATTTAAAGAAATTGTAAGTGTCTTATGGGTCCCAAGAGCCAGAGGTGATCCTGGACTTGGGAGGGATGACAAATCTAGCAAGAACCCAGACAGCTTTTGCTTTTTTTTTTTTTTTTTTTTTGCCCCCAATCTCTCTCATCTGCCCTTTCTTTCTCTGTTTCAGTTTCTCTGTGCCAGTTAGCACATCTTCTGTCAAGCTCATTTTGTCCAATATGGATAAGCTACAGCTCCTAAGGTGGTTTTATTCCTCCATTCATGAAACCAGCCCAGATGAAGAATGGAAATCTCTTAGTCCCATTTCTAAATTTCTGCAGAAAGAACTAGGACCTGTCATGGGTAAGGGCCTAGCCCTAGTCAATTGGCTACAACCAGGTGCTGTAAACAAAGCTAACAAACACCAATCCCTAAGATCCTGTGGAAAGTGGGGAAGCAATTCTAGAGAGGGTAGATCTGTCATAAGCTGCAGAGAGACCCCAATGTTGTCTTCTAGTCTGACTGAAGAATCATGCATTGGTTTCTAACCTGTTGGCCAAGGCCCTGGGTAGAGAGAATGGCAGGTGAAGGAGGGTGAAGACTCATACTTATCGAAGGGCCCTTCCTTGAAACCATCTTCACAGATTACACACATTCTCTATAGATTGAATAAATAGCATAACCTGGGCATATGTATGTAAATGCTCTTAAAATTCATACAATTTAAATTCCTTTCAATGCATTTGTGAATTAATTACAACTATTAGTCATCATATGTCTCTTTCAATCACTGGGCACTGATGGTAAAAGCTGTTCTTATGTGGGAGTAACGATTATGCAAAATAATTAAGGACCCCTGTGTATAAGGATAGGCACAGACTGAAAGAACAGGAAGGTCTACACATGCATTTTATTTTATTAATCCCATTTTTTTCTCATATTATCATGAACTTGTCTAAGAACACCTTACTACATGGCAGTGTGTTATATGCATATCTATAATAAATTGGTAGAAAGCCATTCTGAATGATACATAATATTTAAATTAACTGACTTCTGCTGGGCACAGTGGCTCATGCCTGTAATCTGTGCACCTTGGGAGGTTGAGGCAGGAGGATTGCTTGAGGCCAGGAGTGTAAGACCAGCCTGGGCAACATAGTGAGACCCCTGGCTCTCCAAAAACTTAAAAAAAGTGCAGGGTACAGTGGTGCATGCCTGTAGTCCCAGCTACTCAGGAAGCTGAGGTGAGAGGATTGCTTCAGCCCAGGAGTTTAAGGTTACAGTGAACTATGATCGTGCCATTGCACTCTAGCCTGGCCAATAGAGTGAGACCTTGTCTCTAGAAAATAAAAAAATTTTAAAAATTAAAAAATTAACTGACTTTGTATTACTTTCAACTATATTCAGTAGCAGAAACTCAGCCAACAAAGAGTTGACAGATGATGGTCTTTTGCAATATTCCATAAGGAATTTGAGCATGACTTGTAATTTGCATGGTGATTGTTGAAATGTGAGCAAATGCTTTTAAAGTGTTTTAAGAATATCCCTTAAAGGTACCTTAAATGCTGAAAGAACTGTCTGAACTATTTTACAAACTATTTTCATAGATATTGCAAAAGCAAAGTTTTCAGCCTCAAAATAAAAATAATAAAATAGTAGTAGTAAAAGCTGGCATTACTATGCAATTTCTTGATACAAGGACTCCACATTTTATAAACATCTTTTTATTTTATTCTTGCAACAAATGTGGATACTCTATCCATGCCTGTTTTATCCAGAAGGAAACTGAGTTTAAGAAGCCTGCAATTTACGTCAAATGATTTGGATCCAAATTAATGTGCTTTTGCTGTTTGTAAAATACTCCATTGAATGGAAGCAATAATGGCAGAAAGATCCAATTAACCTATTAGGTTAACTAGGGAAAATTCAACCATTGTTGGCACATTGGAGAGACACATTAAGACCCGATTCTGGAACAGATCACACCATACAAGTTCAAATCCCAGCCCCACTGCTTACCTGCTTTGTGACTGTGGGAAAGTTACTCAACCTATCTGTTCCTTGGTTTCCTCCTCTTTAAAATGAAGATGGATAATCACTACTTCATAGAGTTGTTATAAGGATTAAATGGTATTTAAGTGTATAGAACAGTGCCTGGGACATAGGAAATGCTATCCCAGTGCGTTTTCGATTGGCACGACCTTCCCAGCCCATAGCCTGTGTGCTTGGTATGTTAGCACAGCCGATGGGCGGCTGCCAGAACTACTTCTTTAAGTACAAAGGGCCAAGCCTGGCGCGGTGGCTCACGCCTGTAATCCTAACACTCTGGAAGGCCGAGGCAGCAGATCGCGCAAGGTCAGGAGTTCGAAACCAGCCTGAGCAAGAGCGAGACCCTGTCTCTACTAAAAATAAAAAGAAATTAACTGGCCAACTAAAAATATATAGAAAAAATTAGCCAGGCATGGTGGGACATGCCGATAGTCCCAGCTACTCGGGGATGCTGAGGCAGGAGGATTGCTTAAGCCAGGAATTTGAGGTTGCTGTGAGCTAGGCTGAGTACAAAGGGCCAAATCAGTGGGGCAGTCTGGAAAGGAGGCAGGGTACAACATCAAGTACTTCCTCCACCCTGTCATGCTCCGTTTTCTAATGGTTTTCAGACTTCTTTGGTCCGCCCCTGAGTGGGGAACCCACGCAGCAGTTACGGCCCCAGGTGCGGGGCAGGCTGTGGCAGACCGGCCAGGTGCAGAAACCCCAGCGCCGCAGGGAGTGGGCGTGGAGGGCGACAGCCAGCAGCCTGGCTCTGAGAGCTGTCTGGGGCTCCCTCCAGTTGGCGGCCATGACCCCTCCCAGGACTGCCACAGTCTGTTTTAAACCCATCGAGTGCTGTTCTTAGAAACTAAGGAGCCCTAACTAATTGGACAATAAAGGAAGATTTTGGTCTTGGGAGGGTGGTGCATTAAATGAAGTTTGCAGCGGTTTTGATTGCTCTCCTGCTCTGCAGCTGGCTGGCTGGGGCCCACAGAAGCCTCTTAACCTCATTGTGCTGATTTCTCCTGCAAGGAAAATGAGAACCGGTTCACTTGCCCTCGCTCCCCTCCCCAGTAGTCCCCAGAAGATTAATTGCTATTTGTGATTCATTTCAATTTGGTACAAAGAAATACAACTACAGAAATCCTAAAGTGAAATACTGTCTTTCTGTAATTCAGGAGAAATTATCTATCTTGAGTACAAGTGACTATTTATTATGCAAACTTAGACACTTTTGAGAACAAAAGGAGGCACTAAACATAATTAAAATTACATAATTTTGCTCAGAAAATGTTTTGGCAGTTTTTTAACAAACTAAAAATACCCTTACCATATACATATGATCCAGCAATCACACTCTTTTGCTATTTACCTAAATGAGTTGAAAACTTATGTCCACACAAACCTGCACATGGATGTTTATAGCAGTTTTATTCTTAATTGCCAAAACTTGGAAGCAACCAACAAGTCCTTTAATAGGTGAATGGATAAATAAACTGTGGTGCATCCGTATAAAGAAATATTATTCGGCACTAAAAAGAAATGAGCTATCAAGGCATCCAAAAGACATGGAGGAACTTTAAATGTGAAAGAAACCAAGAACGTACTGTATGATTCCAACTATATGGCATTCTGGAAAAGGCAAAACTATGGATACAGTCAAACTAAAAATCAGCGGTTGCCAGAGGATGAATAGGAGGATTTCAGGGAATTTTCCAGGCAGTGAAACTACTCTGTATGATACGGTAACGGTGGATACATGCCATTTTACATTTGTCCAAGCCCATAGAATGCACTCCGAGAGTGAACCCCAGTGTAAACTTGGGACTATTGTATAATGATGTGTCAATATGGTCTCATTGATCGTAACAAATATACCACTCTGCTGGGAGAATTTAATGGTGGGGGATGCTGTGGGGGAAGGGAGTAACAAGGGGTATATATGGGAACTCTTTTAACACTTTTTGTTCAGTTTTGCTGAGAACCTAAAACTGCTCTACACTTAGTCATTAATTTTTAAAAAATATGTAATTTTGGACATATTTATTAGTTTTATTATAAATAGCTATTTTTTTAAACTTTTCAAAAATAAAATTGTTTTTATAAAAGTAAAATTCTTTTTAAAAAAAGCATAAACTGAGGTGTCTTTTATGTAGAGCATCAGATGTATGTTCACCTTAGTTCCAGGCAACATACTCTGAATTGAAGCTAAAAGGAAAATAAAAATTAGCATAGTTATTAATTCAAGAGGAAATAAATTGCTTTATAATATTTAATAAATTGCTTATTAGTCCAAGGGGAAATAAACTGCTTTTCTATAGTGTATTTACCCTTTCTTTTGGGAGCTTATGCTGTCAAACTTTTCTCCCCATTTTCCTAGGTTTTTATGACTAATTTATTGAGTAATTCACAGGGTAACAATGCTCTATTAAGTGCTTTACACACGTTAATTTAATTTAGTTATTACTAAATAGAGACTTGTTCATTCACTCAAAAATATGTATTGACCTACAACTCAGTATCAAGAAAACAAAAAAGTGCAAAAAAAAAATGAGCAAAGGACTTGAATAGACATTTCTATCCAAAGAAAGCATACAAATGGCCAACAGGTCTATGAAAAGATGCTCAACATCATTAATCACCAGGAAAATGCAAATCGAAACCACAATGAGACATCACCTCACACCTGTTAGGTTGGCCACTATCAAAAACAAAAACAAAACCAGAAAATAAAAAGTCCTGGCAAGGATATGGAGAAATTGGAATTCTCTGTTCACTGTTGGTGGGAATGTAAAATGGTGCAGCTGATATGGAAAACAGAAAAGAGTTTCCTAAAAAAAAATATTTTAAATAGAACTACAAAATGATCCAGCAATCTCACTTCTGGGTATCTTTCCAAAAGAATTGAAATCAGGATCTGAAAGAAGTATTTGTACACATGTTTATTGCAGCATTAGTCACAATAGCCAAGATGTGGAAACAACTTAAATGTCCATTGATGGATGAATGGATAAAGACAATGTGGTATACACGTGCAGTGGAATATTATTCGGCCTTAAAGAGGAAGGAAACCCTGCCATATGCTACAACATGTAGTAGCCTTGAGGACATTATGCTAAGTGACATAAGCCAGTCACAGAAGAACAAATGCTATATGATTCCGCTTATATGAAGAATCTAAAACAGTCACACTTACCCAAAAGCAGAGAGTAGAATGGTGGTTTCTAGAGGATGTGGGGAGGGGGAAACAGGAATTTGCTGTGCAACAGGTATGAAGTTTCTGTTATGCAAGATGAGTAAGTTCTAGAGATCTGTTGTACAACATTGTGCCTGCAGTTAACAGTAGTCTGTTGTACACTCACACATTTGTTAAGAGGGTACATCTCATGTCAAGTGTTTTTATCACAATAAAAAATTTTACTGAGCACGTGTGAAGTATCACATGCTCTTCCAGACACTGGAGACACAGCTTTGGTGGGGGAGAGGGATAAAAAATAAACAAATATGTAATATGTCAGATGAAAAGTGCTATGAGGAAAAATAAAATAAGCAGACAGTGATGGAGGCTATTTTAGATAAGTTGCCAGAGAGCTTCTCTTAAAACGGTGACAGGTAAGCAGAGACATGAAGAAATAACAGCAAAGAGCCATGTGGCTTATCTGGGGGAAGATCAGTCTAGGCAGAGGGAACAGAGAGTGCAAAGCAGGTGTTGGCATGTCATGGAATAGCAAAGAGGCCAGGGTGGCTGCAGGAAGGTGAGATGAGAGCTCATTAGAGGAGATATGTAATCTAACTTAGGAAAGTTGACAGAGCTGTGCAAACTTGGAGACCAATTAGGAAGCTGTTGAAGTGATCCAGGTAAGAGATGATGGTGGTTGCGGTGGGGGGGAATAAGAAGTGTTTGGTTGTTTCTTGATCCATTTTGAAAGCAGAAATGACAATAGGTGCTGACAGATTTGATACAGAGTATGATAAAGAGGATTTAAGGATGACGCCAAGGTTTTGCCTGAGCAACTGGAAGAAGGACGATGAGGAAGACAGTGGAAGGAACAGGCTTAGAAGGAGAAATCAGAAGTCTGTTCTTACACATGATTATTTGAGGTGCTGTCGGATATCCACGGTAAGGCACTGAGGAGGCAGGGTGTGTTTAGAGGAGTTGAGGGGAGCAGTCCGAGCTGGCAATATGAATTAGAGAATTGTCATCATATGGATGGTATTTATATTGAGCCTGCATGAGATCACCTGGGGGTGGGGGAGTAGAAAAGAGCTAAAAAGAAAAGTCCAAGGACTGAGCCTAGTTCCTCCAATGTAGAGAAACCAGGCAGTGTAATGGGGAGGGAGCAGGAGAAAGTGGTGTCCTAGAAGCCGGGAGAGAAGAGAGCTTTGGGAAGGAGGGTGTGATAGGCTGTATCAAATGCTGCCAACTAGTCAAGTACAATGACTGCCAGATTTTGCAATAGGAACTCATTGGTGATGCGGACAAAAAGCTGATTCAGTGGAGCAATAGGGTTGAGAGCCCAACTGGAATGGACTGATGACAGAACAGAAGGGAAAGGAGAAACCAGGAGACAGTCCTCCTTGCTGGTGGAAGCACATCTTGCCAGTGGCAGAACTGGGATTCTAACTTGAATCTTTTTTATTCCAAAGTCTGGGCAGTTTATAGCAGTTTGGAGTCCTGAATCAGGAGTCAGGGCAGCTTTGACAATTACTAGCTATGTGACCTTAAGAAAATCATCATTCAGCAAACTTCTTTAGGATCTTGCTGTGTGCCAGGCACAGATAAATACCACAAATCGCTGACTCAGACTAGCAGATAGGAAAGGAAGTTAAGGATGGCTCCTAGAAAGAGTTGGAACTGCTGTTTGAGTTCTCCCCATCTCAAAAAAAAAAAAAAAAAAAAAATGGAGAGTTTGGACCAGGCAAGCTCTAAGTGCCTTTCTTATCTTTAAGTTCCATGGATTTGGGATACAAGCAAATTCTTTCACCTACAGATGAGGTAGGGAAAATCAGCACAAGTTTTCCACCCACTCCATGGTGTATCACCAAGGTGTTTAAAGATGTCAGCTCCTAATTAGAATTTTAAATTGGGAGAAATGTGTGCAGGCACTTAAGGTGCAATTAGTGCAGTAGATTAAAATCATTTAGAAGTGACCTCATTCACTTTCCAAACTGTTTAAATTGATTTTATAATTTTCTGCCTATATAAGTGGCCAGATGACATATGAATAACTGGGGAACTACTAGTAGATTTTAATGAGGTTATCCTTGTCAAGCAAGAGAAAGAGGTAGAAACTTTTATAACAGGTCTTTTTACTACATTAATTTTCTAAGAAGACTTCAGCCTTTCTCAATGGGCTTTTACAGGATTTTTCAATACACCCAAAGTGCCCAAGATTCAGTTGCATGTCAGCACAGCAAAGCGGTCCTCGTCTTTGCTGAGGGGCGTTACTAAGTAAAACTTTTAAGTTCCTCTGTGGAAAGAAAAACTATAAAGCCAGTCAAAGGACAGATGATACACTGGGAGAAAATATTTGCATATGACAGGCAAAAAGTTAATATCCCTAATATTTAAAAAGCCTCCAACAAGTGGATAAGAAAAAGAAAACTCGATAGAAAATCAGGCAGTTCACACAAAAGGAAATGCAGTGGCCAGCAAGCCTAGGAAAAAGAGGCCAACCACCTTATTAGTGGTTGAGGAATGTCAAGTGGAAACATCTCTTACTAGGCTGGGGAAAATTAAATATATTGATGGCATCTGGTGGGGTAACTTTGAATCTGCCTGGTCATTCATTGTGGAATAACACTCCTGGCCCCTCTCCCTGCTACTCATCTCCCCCTCTGCAGAAGAGGAGGATTGTCAGTGGATTTGGTCAAAGGAGCTGAGTGTGCTGGATCAGGGCCATCCGGGTCCTCTTGTCCCGCCCCACTTTCCTGCACAGAGGACGATCCCCATGTGCTCCTGGCCATGCAGTAGGCTTCCCCCAGCAGGCTCTGCACCTGTGAGGGACACCTGTGATTGACAGATGTCCTAGTGATGAGGCGGGACCTTCTACCTAATGCTGAGGCGAAGCAGTGAGGAGACAATTTGACTGCAAATCTAAAGACACATCATCCCATTCAGCTTGTCAGATGATATTTTAAAATCTCCATGTGTGTAGTTCCTATACGTTTCTTCATTAGTTCAGAACTTAGGAGAGGAAGAGAGGAAGATTTATTGTTTCCTACCCTCTCCCCACCAGAAAAAAAAAAAGTAAAACGTATCAGTGGTTACATGTGGAGAAATAGAAATTCTTTGGAGTTGGAGAAGAATTACTAAGATTTTGGGGAATTCACCTGTTATATAGCCGAGATTCACAGGGCTGCGGGACAGAGAGACAGAGTCACCGAGGCTGTAATTATCAAAAGGAGTTTTATTGTCTAGCTCGAGTAGGGTCCGAGCCCCCAGAGTGCCAGCGCAGTGGCCTCTTCTTTGGGCAGGGACCCCTCCTTTGTGTGCTAGTGAGCCTTTTATACTCAAGCTGTTTACACACTGGTCATGCATCTGCCCCCACAGTGATTCTTACTTCATCCTGCCCCTGATAGGCTCTAACCTGTTCCAGGTCCTAGCTGAGAGACTCCGGTTTCCAAATTCTTTGTCTTTCTCCTCTGCATCCCATAATGTACTCATAATGCCTTGCGTTTAGCAAACAAGCAGTAAACAGAAACTGGAAAGTGTCCATTGTTCTTATAGCCCAGTATCTTACACACCTAGTAATATATCAACATATTAAAAGTTAAATGTGTATTAGTTCATAGTGGTAATGATTGCACAATAATGGGAATGTTCTAATTGTACATTTAGAAGTGGGTTAAAATGGCAAAATTATGTATATTTTATCACAATAAAATGTATGTAAATTCAGATGAAATTATTATGTTTCTGGCATTTGCTTCAACATAATCCAAGAGGATGATACAAGTGAGTAGGGGTAGGAATGAATCAAGACTGGCCTTCATCATGTTTGCAGTCCCCTCCGTCAAATCAAGAGAATCATCACACTATTCTCTCTAGTTTTCCCTATGGTTGAAATTTTCCATAATAAAAAGTTGTTTTTTCATATGTACTACTTTCAACCAGCGATCTCATTTTTAGGAATTTATTCCATAGAAATCATCATACCCAGCCATAAGGATATATATCTATGAAGACGTTTATTGAAACACTATCTGTATAGGAAAAATATGGAAATAATCTAGTCACTAATGAAGGAATGGTTTTGTAAGCAGCAGTACATTATGACATTAAACAGAATAAATTAGGAGAAATAATCTTACTTATGCAACATCAAGAAAAACACCATCTACCTAATATTCTTAAGTATGAACAGACAATAAGAATCACCAAATATGTGGGGGGAAATAACATGAAAGAGAAGGACAAAGAAAAACTGACCCAGAAGAAGAAAAACAAACCAGGAAACTTAAACAAACACGAGCTCTCATTAGTATATGTTCAGAAAGCTGCAAGAATGCATGATATTTACAAAGAAGTGATATGAAAACAGATAATAGAAAAAAAGAGCTTTTAGAGATTAAACAGAGGCTTACCCAAAATTCAACAGAAGGGCTTGGGAAAAAATCAAGATGAAGAAATCTAACATAACAAAGAGCAAAAAGAGAATGCAATGGAAACAGAGAAAAGATAAGTAGAAGACCAATTCAGGAGTTCTGACATATAACTAATAGGAGTCTCAAAGTAAAAATCAGAGAAAATGGCAGGGGGAAGAAGGAGGAAATCATCAAAGATATAATAGAACATTCCCCAAAGCTGAAGACACAGCTCTTCAGATTGAATGGCCACCATTCAATGCAGAGGATGGTGATTAGCACCTAGACTCATCCTCCTGAAATTTCCGAACACTGAGAATAAGAAAACTAGGAAAGATACCAGAGAGACAAAACTACCAAGGGATGTGAATTAGGCTAGGACCAGACTTCTCATCACCACCATTGAAGGCTGAAAACTCACTGCTTACATGTGGTCCTCAGACCAGCTGTGAGATCATCATCTGGAGTCTTAGAAGAAATACATAATCTCAAGCCCCTTGCGAGACCCACCAATCAGAACCTGCATTTTAACAAGATCCCCAGGTGATTCCTTGGCACAGAGGTGAATATTATTTACAGTCATCATAAAGTAAATGGCTCTTTATTGATTTGCAGAAGTCAACCTATAGACAAAATGTCCAAGATTTGATCATGGTTGCAGATAAAATAAATAGGTGTTATATAGACAAATCTAAAGAATAAATTGTGATTGACAGCAGGTGGGAGGTAGAAGAAGAAAGATAAAGTGGAAAGACAGGATGATTTGTCATTTACAGAAAAAGAAGTCAACATACTAATTATAAAGATAGTATTTAAAATGATAAATGTAACCAATAAAAACATATTATTAAGTATTGGGAGAAAGAAGAAAAAGGAGAAGTTAAGGGAGCTAAATCCTCATTTTTCAAAGTAGGAAGTCACTAGCTAGTGCCTAAATTAAGTCAATAAATTGTGATATTTTTTTTTTTTTGAGACAGAGTCTCACTTTTGTTGCCCAGGCTAGAGTGAGTGCCGTAAATTGTGATATTTTATGTAGAGTTATGGAAGTAACACCTAGAAAAACTAGATAAACCCCTAGAATAAAAACAGAAACAATGAAAAGGGGTTATTTTTTCTCTTGATACTCATGATTCCTTTTAAAAATGAGAGACTTGTTTCCAAGTCTCACGGAAATGTCCCTCTGCATTGATTAGAATAACATAAACTTCAAAATTTTATTGGCATAATACATCAGAAGTTAAGTTCCTAACAGTGGCAATCCAATACAGGTCATTTCTGGTCAGTAGGCAGTTTTCCTCCAAGTGGTTGATTCAGGGATCCAGGCTACTTCCTTCTTGTGATTCTGATATCCCTCGAGTCCTAGAGTCATCTGCATTTAGCCAGTGGATAGGGAAAGAGAACATGATAAAAGCAACTCACTGCTTAAATGACCTAGCACAGAATGACATCCTCACTTCTCTCATTCCTTTGAAAAGAGCTATTCATGGCTCCATCTAGAGGTAAGCAGAGCTTGTACATATAGTTCCTGGTGACACTTCTACCTTACGGAGGCTCAGCTCAAATGATGGGTGGACAAGAACCTATTTCTGCCACATTTCTGTATCCAAATAGCCATAGATAAATGGCATGTACTTCTTGCCTGTCCTCACCGAGGGCATGCGTCTTCTGGGGACTGGAACTGTTCTGTAGGTGGAAAGGATGGTGGGTCAGTCAGACTTGCTTTGTGTTATTTGCATATTTTTAATTACTTTCCCTTGCTCTGATATCATTGTATTAAGCATCTTCTTATAATGACTTTATTTAGTAGGTCTGTCTCCTATAATTGGATGGCATGTCTGCTTTGCAAATGAATAGTGGAAGGAGGTGTGGAAAGAGAGCCAGCAACAAGCTCTCTAGTGCTGGCTTCAATAACACACACAGGGCTTCGGACAAAACCTGTAACCTCTCCACTCCTTGGTTTCCTTACGTGTAAAATATGGGACTTGTTGGGCTTTGCCAACCCTTCCTGTTCTAAATTTCTGTTACTTTACAGTTATATCCATCGATGAACTGGTAAGATTGAATGTAAGAAGTACAGACTTGAATGACCACAGATGGACTAGAAGTTCCCACAAAGTACAGCAACCACTTACCGTCCTTTTTGGCACCCCCACGCCCCCGCAATTTGCCAACAGACACATCACTCTTCGATAGTGAGGATTCAAGAAAAACGGGTTGAGTACCAGCATGGCAGGAAGAAACCTGGCACATGGAGAGAAAACTCCTTGAACAGAGACAGGAAGGTTTACAGGGCTTGGGGTCATCAGCCCAGCCTCAAAGCCCTTCCTCAACAAGAGCAGAGGATAAAATTTCCAGGGACTTTACAGTTCATAGAGCAATCACCACCCTCATAAGGCAGGCAGATTGAGTTATTATTTTCATTATGTGTGGCTTTTTTTTTATTTAATAGGTTCACAGTTCAATTTAAAAAGTACAAAAAAGCACATGGTGAAAAGCTTCCATCCTTTATCTCCGGCCCCTAATCTGCCCAATTCTCATTCCATTCCTTTCTCCCCCCAAAAGAAGTAGCCACTGGTATTTGTTTCTTATCATTTCAGAGATTTTTATAGACATAGATTCTTTCCCCTCCTTTCCTACATATATGACAATATTCATTATGCAGTGTTCTGAACTTGCTGTAATTTAATGGATCAGGGAATTTTTTTCTATATCATGAAAATCACTCTCTTTGTGTTATGTAGAATTCTATCCATGAACACACCATAATTTATTTTACCAATTTCCTAATGATGGACATTTTAGTTCCCAGTCTTTTGTGAATGCAAACTATGCTTTTGTAATTTAATAGCTTTGTACTTGAGTCATTTCACACACCTATATGTGAGTATATACGGAAATTCCTCTGAATGGTAATTTCGATAGATCCTTTTAAATTACCCTTCACTGACCCATTTTATAGATGAGGAAAGGCTGTAGGAACCAATGGTTGCAAATCCAGGGCTGGAAGCCGCTTGCCAGCTCAGCGGCGTGATTTTTCCCGAGTGGGATGGGGATGGGTGTTAGCAACACAAGGTCGAAGAGGTTTGGTATTGCACGCTGACGCAGGCTGTCGTGCGGCCGGCAAGCAGAACGACTCACAGCTCACCGAAGCGCAAGCTGAAATAATGAGGCTTGCTCGCAGCGTGCTGGGAGGACACAGCGGCAGATGTGAGCCGAATGCCACCAACAGATGAACAGGCACTTTATGAGCCAGAAGCCCAGGGTGTGGGCTGGAGCTTGGCAGGAGGCTCCAGAAATAGCAGTTACACACACAGATGTCACAGGGTGGTATTTGAGCCAGGCGGTCAGGAAGAGACCCCCTGTGCCAATCAGGTTCCTGCCACCGACACCTGGACTCATCGGGGCTTAGAACTGGGACAGTGATAGGACACTGGTGGCCGAGTTGTGGCCAACCCCGTATGTCATTTAAGCTTCAGTTAGGGGTAATTTTGTTAAAGTGGAGCAGCCTGCCTTATATATTTTAAGCAATGGAATATATGTAATATCTATGTATAGGGAGAGATTATTTTACAGTTTTAGATTTACAGCAAAATTTAGCAGAAATTACAGAGTGTCTGTGTACCCGCTGCCCTCACACACATACACACAACCTCCCCCACTGTCAGTGTCTTGTACCTGAGAAGTACATTTGTTACAAATGATGAACTTACTGACACACCATTGTCACCCAAAGTCCCTAGTTTACGTTAGGGTTCACTCTTGGTATTGTGCAGCCTATGGGTTAGCAAGAATATTTTTTATTCTTGTTCTCAGTGCTACATGAGAACATTGACTCTTCACAATAACCCTGTGATGTAGGTGATACAATATTGTCCCCAGTGAGAGGGAGGAAACTTAGGTTCAGTAAGGTTAAGTGACTGGCCCAAGGTCACATAGCTAGTGAGTGCTGGAACTGAGATTTGAACCCCGGCAGTCTGACTCGGCGTGGATTCCTAACCACTACGATATCCTGCCTCCGAATCCATCCCCAGTCCCTCCCCAGCCCTCCTGCAAGTGAGAGAAAAGGGTTCTTTCTGTTTTCACTTCTCCTGGACTCATTGCCTGTCTGAGGCATCCTCGAGCAACTTCTGCTGTTTTCTGCAGCAGGGGCTGTGGGTGCTGAAGGGCAGGGGCTGTGGGTAGGTGTGGCCCTGCGCCTGAACGTTATCTGTGAGCATAAACAAGGACTGGGAGAGCAGGGCTGGGAGGGGTGGAGAGGAGGAGGAGCAGGTGCAGTGACAGTGGACTTGGGGCCCAAAGAGATGTGAGATTAGAGGACAGTGGTGAAGATGGGTGGAGGGAGGAATATGGAACTGGTCCCCTTGGGAGACTGATGACCAGGCAGTATAGGACTTGGTTCTGGGTCACAGCAACACAGCAAAAACCAGGCCTTCCCTCACTCATTTACTTGTTATTCATAATCTGTTATTTAAGAGGGGAAAATTCTGATAATTGGAAGGTCTTTTGTTTGGTGAACAGGGGGATAGAGGAAGGTGATGGTATGTATATACTTTCAGAAGATCTTGAACACAGCTACATTATTCTGCAAGAGAAAGGAGAGTGGGGTTCCCAGAAGGAAGGCCTAGAACTGCACACTGTCCAACGTGATAGCCACTAGCTACTTGTAGCGCTCAAGCACTTGAAATGGGGCTCGTCCAAATTGAGAAGTGCTCTAAGTGTAAAATACACGTTAGATTTTGATTACCTAGTGGGAAAAAGAGAATGTAGACTATCTCAATAATAATACTTTTTTACATTGATCATATGTTAAAATGATAACATTTTGATTACATAAGATAAAATATTAAAGTTACATTTTAAGTAACTTGTTAATGTGACTACTAGAAAATTTTAAAATATTACACGTGTGACTCACTTTATATTTTTTTCTGGACTGTGATGATCCAGAAGGAAGGGATATGAACCATGAAGACTCAGGACTGGGTAGGGAAAGGGTCCAGAGAGGGGATGACCCTGTGGCTGGTGACTAAGATAGAAAACTTGGGAACATTTAACCAATGAAGATTTTTTTTTGGAGGGCAAGTAGTGGGATGTGTGATATGATCTCTCACCTCAGTCTTCCCTATTTGAAATCTCCAGTAAAATCTACACTATTTTTTAATAAAGCAAATTAAAAAGAATTTCTTTAGGAAGTTTGTGTCTTTCCTTAGGATGACGGAAAGGTTGTGGGTCTTAGAAAACCACGTTTGGATTTTACTGGTCTTTCCTTATTTGGGGCCTAGATGAAATCAGTGGACTAGATGAGTATAGCTGCAGATACCCTATCTCTTTACATTCTAATCAACACGGCCAATGAACTCTCATGAGTTTCCAGATTATCTGTGAGTCACTTTTAAGAAAAAGTAGTTTTTGCCTTTCCCCACATTTTGTTTCTTTCCCTGTTAACTTTTTGTTAACATGACTGAACTGAGAAAGTTGATTGTCTCGGGAGAATTTGAATCATTATGGGATTCCTGGCTCATCAAATTCAAATACAAGTCATCTCCATCGTTGCTACCTAATAGTTGCTTAGTGGATTTTGTTCTTCGGGAGTTGTGAGGCTGAATTGTCAGGGAGTGAACCTTCCTGGACGCGGCTGTGTTTGATCATCTAGTATAGCCCTTGCATAGCAGATTTGAGACATAACTGCAAAAATGTTTGCAGATTACGGCCGGGGTACCCTTTGCTGCCTTCCTGACCGGTGCATTAAAAGAAGCTCAGAAACAGGAATTCAATTTGAAGCTTCATAATTAGGATTGTGGCTGCCATCCTAGTATAAATGTAGGGAAAGAAGATGCTAGAGGAAGCTACTGAAAATTTAAGGGAATAAAGAGGAGCAAGTTAACTGACTTTCTGATGAAGCAAATAATTTGTAAAAGTAACAATAGCTATGAAGTTGAGGTGATGTCATCTCACAGAAAAGACTGCATGTTAATGAATTACTGTTCCATTTGTCCTTCATCCGATATTCCCATTTCCATCTCCTTTTGCAGTGTGAGTTAATGAGCCTCTGGAAACTAACATGGCTGAACTGCTTTTAGAGACTTGCTGTCCTTAACGCTGTAGTGCTGTGTTTGTAGCTTCCTGTAAAGTAGAAATATCAGGAGAATGGTCCAGATTGGCTATAACTGCTCATTTAACAGCCCTGAACTGAGTGTAATGTAGTGACAGAGATAGTATATGTAGTGGTGGGAGAGCAGGAGTTGAAAGGAAGTTGTTTAGGGGCATAAAAAAGGGATTGTAACAAAAAAAATACCAAGTTAATAAATAAATTATGGATTATGTAGATATGTTTGATTCTATACTAGGAGCATTTCACAAAAATTCAGATAGACTTTTAATCGGCTTTGATTTCCAAAGAATATCTCTTTGAGTTTCCTATAAAATTTGCAAGCTCTCCCCTCTGAGTTTCAGTGATTGCCTTAAGCTTGTTTCATGTATTTTATTGGAATCAGAATGATAAATGACTGATGTGATTAGTAAAGGGCTAGACAAAGGGCTAGATTATAAGAAAGTCTGCATAAATTCAGAATTTTCTCTTTAATCAAAGGCTGCTCTGTGATCAGAGCTTTGTGGTTGGCGCTACTAAATTAATCCAAGTGGATGAATCAATTTTCCTGCCTGGTTAGCATTAGCCACAATTAGAAAGATTTCAAGGTGGGATGAAAGAAGTGAACCTGATCTTGTAGTCATCACACAAGTATATATTCTTCCAGCTAGCCTCTGTCCTTCTGTTTCCTCTGTGAGGAGAAAGGCATTTGTTAAACATGTGTCCTTTGGCCATCTTTCGGAATTCAGAGCTTGAACCAGAGTCTTTTTAATAATCTTGGCTATCGTATATCTTCATCTTTTAGGGATATGCTTGATATTTGGAGAACATCAAAAAGCATTCACAGCCAAATCTTGTAAATAAGGTGGATAATAAACCCGGATGATACCCTTTGAGGTAAAAAGTCAGATATAACTAAATGTGACTATAGAACATTGCAAACGATTTGCTGGTAGTTTCAAAGCCTATAAATTACTTTCAAATCAATTCCAATATAGGAGTGGCCAAAGTGTTTTGAGCAGAGGCAGTGCCCTTGGAACATGTAAGTGTAGAGTCTGCCAAGGTGACTATTCTAAAAGGGATTACACCAATTTAGATGTTTGTTTAAGAAAATCAATCGTATCGCTTTATGGGCTCAGTGGAATGTAATAGGAAGAACATGAATAGTGAAAGCCAGGCAGATCTACCTCCACCCGTTTCGACTCTGAGTGACCTTGGACAAGTTATTTAAGCTGTCTGAGCTTCTGCTTCATAATCAGCAAGTGGAGATGATAATTCCCACTGGGACTATTGTGAGGGTTAGAAACATAGTATGCAAAGCACCCCATCTATTGGTCTGTGCATAGTTCAGCATTTGTGATTGTTATTTGATGGATTTATTTACACCCAGCCTTGTTTCAAAATAGATTAAAAATAGCTTAACTTTCAAAAAGAATTGTCAGTTCAAAAATTTAAAAAAAAAATAAAATAAAAAATAGCTTAACTGCTTGTGTTCCACCTCTACGTAGCCTTATTTAGGAAATAATGATAGTAATAAAGGTACCACATGCTCAAGTCATTTATATTAACATTAATTTAATTTTTTTAAAAAAATTATATATTAATATGTTAAATACTAATTATGGCGTATATAGAAAATATGCTAATAAATGTTAAAAAACACATAATGTATCAGACACTCTTCTACTTTGTCTATATTAACCTCTATCATTCTTTCAGTAACCCTGTGATAGAGATACTATTATTATCCTCATTTTAGAAATGATAAAATTGGAGCATTTGCTGTGAATAAGTTATCCAAAGTCAAAGAGCTAGTAAGTGATAAAACCAGGATTGAAATTTAGGCATCTTCTCTCCCAAGTCTGTTCCTTTAACTACTACTATATGTCATTAAGTGGAGCAGATTATGGGACGAACCTTTAGAGACAGATTTGATATTTGAAAAGAACATAAAGTGCCATCCATGGGAAACCCTTGTAAATAAGGTGCTGTTAAATCCTTTGATGTAAAAAGTCATATGTGACTAAATATTACAATAGAATATTTAGAATGGTTTGCTGGTAATTTCAAATCCCATAAATTCACTTTCAAAGCTGTTCCAGAAAAGGAGTAACCAAAGTCGTTGAGCAAAGGCAGTACCCTTGAGACATGTAACTACAAAGTCTCCCAAGGCTGGTTGAGAAAGACAAGGACACCCCCTACCCCCATGTTGGGCAGGTGCTACAAGGCAAGTTCAGCTCCATGTGAAAGTTCAGTCCAGCAGGCAGTCTGCCATCTCTATGGATATGGCAACCATCAATGAGTCATATCCAGATGAGTCATTGGCATTCTTGATCTAGAAAATGGAGTATCTAAGGAGGTAAGGCAGCCAACGTTGGGGCACTCTGTGGACAGGGGGAAAACCCAAATCACTGGATGGAAGATCAGGGGCTGGATCCTCATCCTAGAGTGAAGGGCAAAGCTAGGACTAAAATCAGGATTGCACAGAGACTGGGAGCAGGCTGATCCTGCAATTGATGGAAGAGGGCACTGACAGAGGCCAAGTGGCATGTGCCTTCGGGAGAGGAGAGAGGTAGAGGTTGAGACCCAGGCAGTGGGGCAGGCAGGCTGTTTGTGCCCATTAAGCTTCCTGTGTGGACTTCCTGGGTCAGTTCCTTGCATGTCATGTAGCCTCTGGAGAGGCAGTGTAGTGGAGCCAAGAAGACACAGTGAACCTGGGATTCCTCACTAGGGTGTCAACTTCATGCTTTTACTATGGCCATACTATTGCTTATTTTACACTTGTCTTTAGATGGACTACTTATTAATTTTTTTGTCCTCTACCAGTATGAGTATCACACCTTTAGTGTCATTTAGGATCCCAATAGGAAATAGATGGGGCACTCCAATTAGGTAATATGCACTGAAGCAAAGAGTCTAATGAAGCAACTGTTTACCAAGGTGTGGCCCCTGTGGGACTCCACCAACCCAGCAGCACGTGAGCATGAGGGGCAGGGAAGGGAGCCATCATAGGAAGTCACGTGGTTGTGTCCTTCAGATGAGGTACATTGCCAGCCTGAGGTGACCTTGTAGGGAGGGAACTGGGAGAATAAATATTCCAACCTCAGTTTCCTCCCTCTCTTTATCTCACCAGAGTGCCCCCTTGGCCAAACCCAAAGAGAAGGCAGAATACCAGCGAGCTACTGATGCAATCCAAAGAGGCCAGCCTTGTAGGCACCGGACAGGACAGAGAAGGGTACAGAGTGGATCCAAAGGGGGAAACTGAAGATGTCCAGCCCCATGTCTTCATCAGAGCTGGGCAAGGTCCAACCACAGAGACCTCACTCTAGCTGGCATCTAGGCATTCAGCAACACTCCCTGGGTTCAGGTATTCAGCCCACCCTGAAATTATTACCAGTACTGGCTGCCACGCTATGCTTCACAATTGCAGGCACAAGAATATCAGGAGAAACAAAGAAATACTTTGCTGAGATAGAATGTTCTGTGTCGGGAGGCTTTTTCTGACCATAGAAACCTATACTATAAACTAGAAATGATTTTAGAAAGGAGAATTGTGTGTTTTGTATCCAGCATGGCCCCCGTTATCACTACATTTAATTTCCAAATGCATCAAAGAAGCTCTAATGAATTCTAGTCTTTTTTGTCTTCTCTGTATTACACTTGTAAATAGATGGATTACGTTTAAAAGAGCTGATGGTTCAGAAGGAGTTCTTGATGTCCTTTGAATTCCCTAGTAGATGTTTCACAATTGATCCAACTCAAAGAAGGAAAACGTGTTTATAGAGTAGAAAACCTGGGTATTCTTATTCTCTCATCCATTTTTTTTTAAAAAATGAGAACCATTAATCTCCTAAACCATGTTATGTGTGTATGCATGTGTGTGTGTGTGTGTGTGTGTGTGTGTGTGTTTGTGTGTTTGAAAGAGAGAGAATACCGCATCCAGGGCATAAATACGTTTGGCAACCACAGTTGTTTTTGTGTTTGTCGCTGTGGACAGTAATGTATTGCCACAGTGTCAGGGTCTTAGGCTGCCCCTCCAGTGGCTTGGTGGCTGACACCTTACTGACTGAAGCAGTATGTGTCTGGTGGCTTAGGACAGACTGCAGACCCAAGAAATGGGACTTTACTTCCAACTCCAGCAGGGGAAGACAAATAACACCCATTAAGTCCACAGCAGGTCATTGTTCTTAAATATAAACAAAAGTATAAAAACTTTTATATAAATGGAATTGTACTGTTCATTCCTGGTTTTTCAGAGGAGAGGATCACTACTACACTCCTTCATCTTCTTCTCTCATTTCTCCTCCCCCGTCTATCTTCCTGTGTTTTCCCTACACCTGCATTACTGACACCCACCTCCGACCCCCATGTACACATGCACACACACACACACACACACACACACACACACACACACACACACACTACAGTGGAGTTCCCTCCCCTTGTTCACCTTTTCCAGCCAGGCTGTGGAACATTCCAGAACTATGCACCAGAAAGCCATCTGTGCCTCACCATGGCATGGTGGAGGCCTTCACTCCTGCGGCTGGGACACCACAGCACCCCTTCTTCACAACGTGAAGGAGTCCCCTGAGGAGGGGACTGCCCTGCCTGTGTCTTCCATGTCACCAGCCTTTTTGTGAAGGGGGAGGAGTTTTCTTCAGCCAGCTGCCCCTCCCCGCTTTGCCTCAGCCTCCAGAGGCACATGGGGCCTCAGCAAGGGCATGGATTGGATGGTGGCACTTCTTTCCTTGGCTTACCTAGGGTGCTTACTAGCTCACGAAATCCAGAACCCATAAGAACAGCAGCACTTAATATGATTCACAGGGTGATGCAGTTGTTGTCATTGTTTTAACTCCGGGCTCTTTTGGTATTTTGAGTCTACTTCTATTTTGCGCTTATCACCAGGTATTAGAATTACTGTGACTGTCTGACCCAAAGGCAGGTTTAGAAATTTTTGCGTCCCTTTTGCCCGGCTTGGTGCCTGGTACATGTCCAGTAAATGCTAACTGGATTGACACGATCAGATGTAGGAGATGGTTGGATCATTAGCATTCTTGGGGCACTGAAAGCATCAGAAGAAGGTGAAGTAGTTTGCTTTCGTGGGTGAGAACAGCAAAGATCCAAGATGAGAAGAAGAAGAGATGAGTTCTTCTCCAAAGCCTGATCATGCCGATGTCTAGAAAGCCCCAGCTATTGGGTGAGAGAGGTAGGGGGTGAAGATTGCTTTTATTTTTTAATCAGTAAACATCCCTTATCTACCTACTGTATAATGTCTGTGCTTGGCACCGGGGAATTGAAGATAAATGACAGGACCTCTTTTCCCCAGGACTTCATATTGATAAAGAATTATTACTCAGAATGACAGGTGCTATAATGTATTATATATATAATATGAGATAGGCAGAGGACAGCAGGGACAAAGGGAGGGTTAGTCAGGCCTTACCAATCCCCTGTTTAAACTCCCCTGTAGCATGCCACTGCACTTGAAATAAAATCCACACCTTTGACCATGCCTCAGCAGACCCTGCCTGACTCAGCCGCCCCTTCCCATCGTCCCTCCCTCCTCACCGCCCACCATACAGTCCCTTACTCACTCCACACCTGCCCACTAATATTATTTCTGTCCTTGAACACAGCAAGTCCAGATCTTTACCAGGCTTCCTCTTTCTTGACCATTCAGACCTCAGCTCAAATATCTCATCCTCTGGCCAGTATCTACATAACACGCTCTCCTCAGTCACTTTCTATGCCATGGCCCTGTTGTGTTTTCACCATGAAATGTCTCACTGTGAAGTTACCTTGTTTACTTATGTTCATCATTATTGTCAGCCCCTCTTCTTTCCCTGTGCCCTCCCCCATGTGCTGGTATGGATGGGGGCTTCCTGCGGGTGAGGAGCCTTATCTGGTGACCTCACTGCCCTGCCCCAGTGCCTAGGATGTTGCCTGGCAACTGGCACCCGATAGATGCTTGTTAAGTATGAACTTGCCCTGGGGAAGACACGAAAGACTCACCAAAGAAAAGTTATAGGTAAAAAAAAAACATACCCTAAGAATGGGGAAGGCAGTTAGGGCCAGCTCCAGGACTTTGGCTGTTAGAACGCAGGGTGCAGGGTGAAGCGTGGAGATGAGGTTGGAGGGGTGAAGTGGCCCAGGGGCTTGGTTTGCCAGGAATAGGACTCAAGAGTCCAGACCCTAGAGCGAGAGAGCAGACCAGGGCCATCCCTCCCCAGATGCACAGCCTGGGGCAATCACCTCACCTCCCTGTGCCTCTGTTTCCTCATTTTCAAAAGAGCTGATAATGACATCAGTGGCCAGTGTGAGGATTGCATGAGCTGTTATGTGGGAAATACCTATCAGTGCCTGGCACATAGTTAGCGAAGCGTTGGTACTATGCACTAGAGGGGAATCACTGAGGAAGCTGAGGAGTAGAATGTCGAGATCCGTATTTGTGTTTTAGATCATCAGGCTGGCCGTGGGGAGAGGGCTGAGGAGTCAGAGTCAAGGAAACAACTGTGTAGGCAAGACAGGGCAGTGGTGGTGAGGATGATCCAAGAGTTATTAAGACAAAGAACACAGACATCAGTTTGGGGAAGGAAATGAGGAAAAGAGATGCCCCAATGGGAGGCTGACGGTGCTGTTTCATACAGAAATACAGGAAGGGGTGAGGTTTGAGAGCTGGGCGGGAGGGAGGGTAAAGAGGTGTGATTTCTTCAGCTGTGGCTGGTTGAGCCCAGCAAGAAAACCCCCACATCTTCCTGGGTTGCAGTAGGATGCTAACATACTTAGCACCATATTTGTAAGTACTTAATAAATGTTAGTGCTTAATATTTAGTGTTTATAATTTCTGCTTTTGAAGCAGATACTGTGAGAAACAACTTTGTCTACATCTGAGTTTTTCTTTTTAGACTTCTCTAAGAATTACTGTGGCAAGAGGTAGGTAACCTTTTGAAGACTTTAATTCATCTTACCAAATTGCTTTTCAAAAAGTTGTACCAATATATATTCATTCCCACAATAACCCGACATTTTTAAAAAACAGCCTCAATGTTTTTTTTTTTTTTAATAAATACCACTGCCAAAGTTGCCAGGGTATGGAGAACAGCCCTCTCGTGTGCTGGTGGTGGACCTGACCATCAACTTTAGCTCTTCCCTTACAAGTTGCCAGTTGCCTTTGTCCTAGGGAAACCTTGAGAGTCAATGTCTGTTACTCATTAACAAGTTGCAATACCACAACCCAAGTTTGAAACCATGATGGTCAGTGAAATATACTGTATGCATAAATACTCCCTTGAGGTTTGGGGATAGGAGTGTAAGGAGAATGTACTTAGTGAACAGAAAGCTCCATTGTACCAAAACTACATTATTTTAGCAGTATTTTCCCCTAGAGAACTTTCTTTACCATGATTTAGTGTATGGGCATGCATGAAAATGCCGTTTCCTTCGAATCAATAAGTCATCTATGAGAGGGCATTATTCACTGGTCAGATATGATCTTAACTCAGAATAAGCTGAAATTTCTTTTTAATACATATGTCAATAGATTTTCCTCAAACTAAAAGAGAAAGAGCCATTTTCACTGAAGACAGAGTTTTGGTCAGTTCCACGTATGGTTATCATGAATTCTTGGCCATTTGGGTGCTTTATATGGTTTTGTTATTGTATTTTTAATACTGACTACACACAACTGAGACATGTCAGGGTAGCAGTACCCAGGGAAATCAGTGATATGTTGCCTTCTCTCTGGATGAATGCTTGCTTTGTGTTTATTAGAATTAGATTTGTACATTAAGGAACCAATGTACCTTTAATGAAGTTTTTACGTTCTTTTCTTGAAGGTCTATATAAAGGAAACTTGGGGACACTAAGAATAGTAATATAAGAATACAAATTCAGAATAGAAGATAATAATATAAGAATAGAATATAAGAATCGAAATCCATGTGTGTGTTGAATTGAGTATATTTTTCTATTTTCCATAATCCACTGGAGGCCACTTAACCAGGTGGTCCTCAGCACCAACACTTGCCCCTTCTGTTCAGAGCATTAAGCATCCATCTGAGTTGCAAGGGAGAGTCTCACTTTTGGAAGACTTTCTCACACCAAGTCCACAGTCATTGTTTTCAGGAGTTAATGAGAGGAGCTCACAGTTTTTCCAAAGAGGCTGGGTATAATTTGTATGAGTGGGACTGATGTCAAGTAGGGAAGCAATAGGATTGTTCTTCTCTGGTAAACCATGATTGTTTCCTTCTATTGTCAGTCAGGGGTGGATCCATCAAAGAATGAGGGAAACATGATACTTCTGCTTGAAGGTAGACTTGGCAGCTCCACAATGGCCTCCTTCACTACTGGGACTGTCACAAAAGCTTGAAGGAAACTGCTGTGGTTGTGGTGGGGAGTTGAGTAGAATATAATACATCCCAGTCCCAGAGAGTCAATCAGATGTCCCTGGTCCTCCTGGAGCTGTCAGCTATTACATTTAAGAGCTCACTTCCCTAGCCTGAGCAAGAGTGAGACCCCATCTCTATCCAAAATAGAAAAATCGGCCAGGTGTTGTGGCACATGCCTGTAGTCGCAGCTATTTGGGAGGCTGAGACAGGAGGATCGCTTGAGTCCAGGAGTTTGAGGTTGCAGTGCGCTATGATGATGCCACTGCACTCTAGCCTAGGCAATAGAGTGAGACTCTGTCTAGGAGGGGAAAAAAAAAGGTTCACTTTCCAACCATTTTGTCCATTCTTAAGAGAGGCTCTTCCAAACACAATGAGTACAGTTTACACACGTTGCTGAGCCCATTAACCACAGGTATCTTGAAATCATATGGTTCCTGACCGTCTCGTTGTTTTTCTTTATATACTTTGTGTCTATTTCTATACACTGTGCACCGATTGTGCTATAAAGCTATCTTGTGATAAGAAGAATCGAGAGAGGTTGAAACCAAATCTATCTCTATAGCTACACGTTTCTCCAGAAATAGGTAAAGAGACCTACCTATCTTTTTAAAACTTAGCCATGTTATCCAGTTCCACCTCTAATGGTAATTCATAAAATCATAGAATTTTAGATCCAGGGTATACAGGTGACATGAATACAGTTCTCCCTCGTTATCTGTGGGCATTTCGTTCTATTACTGCAGCCGATACTAAAATCTGTGAATGCTCAAGTCCCTTATATAAAATGTCATAGTATTTGCATACAACCTATGCACAACCTTCCATATATTTTAAATCATCTCTAGATTACTTATAATACCTAATATAAATGCTATGTAAATAGTTGTTATATTTTTTTTTACTGGTATTATTTTTTATTGCATTTTCCCCCAAATATTTTCACCCATGGTTGGTCTAATCCCTGGATGTGAAACCCACAATATGCCTGACTGTATGAGACCAACTGTATTTGTCAGAACTCTGGCCTCTAAGAAAAAAGTGTTTCCCAGTCAAACAAATTAGGGAAACGGTGCATCCCTTTATCTTCTTCCCCTTGAATATCGACAGTGAACAGTCAGTTGTAACCCAGCATTTTCCATACTTATTTAACCACAAGAGTCTCTTTACTCTCTGTCATACCGGTTAACATCCTGCATGTAGGAAATTAATCCAGTCTCACTGTGGAGGTTCAGAGAATTAAGCCATTTGCCCAGTGTAACTGGGTCAGTAATGCCATAGGCAGGGCGGGAACCCATCCATAGTCGAGAGCCTCCCTCAGAATGCCTGCATACTTGTAGCCACTTGTAGATTATTTTACCTTGAAATTTATTGAAAGAGTTGTTTCTGAAGTATCTAGGATCCTAGTTTAATATGGAGAGATTTCTCTGTTGGCAGATGGAAAATGTGCCAATTGGCCCTTTCAGTTTAGTAGTGCTCTTTATTCGTATGCATCAGAAACAGAACCTGAATGGCATGCACGGTGGAGAACAAAACATTCGTGAGGCTCTCAGTCCGAGGGGTGGGGAAGGGAGAAAGCCAATAAGCAATTAAACAAGTAGATATGTAATTATAAATTATGATGCGTGCTATGAAGAAAATGAGCTATGTGCATGCTGTCAGACTGAGTTTAAATTTGCAGTCACTTTTTAATTGACCCAGATTCAAAAGGGATCAATAGCGGCCGTTTTTATGGCTATCTTGCTAGCTCCTGCTCACTACAGTATGAACTGGGTAACAGCCTCTCCTCTTCTTGTTTTCGCAGCCCAGTGGAGCAAAATGAGAGCGCAGTGAGCCGGGCCCAGCCTCTCTCCCAGCCGTCCCCGACGCCCACCATGAACCACTTGGAGGGGTCCGCGGAGGTGGAGGTGACCGACGAGGCGGCAGGTGGGGAGGTGAACGAGTCGGTGGAGGCCGACCTGGAGCATCCAGAGGTGGAGGAGGAGCAGCAGCAGCCGCAGCCACCGCAGCAGCACTATGCGGGCCGCCACCAGCGCGGGCGCGCCGGCGAGGACCTCCGCGCCCCGCTCGGGCAGGAGGAGGAGGAGCGCGGGGAGTGCCTGGCGCGCTCGGCCAGCACGGAGAGCGGCTTCCACAACCACACGGACACGGCCGAGGGCGACGTGATCGCCGCGGCCCGCGACGGCTACGACGCGGAGCGCGCACAGGACGCCGAGGACGAGAGCGCCTACGCCGTGCAGTACCGGCCCGAGGCCGAGGAGTACACGGAGCAGGCGGAGGCCGAGCACGCCGAGGCCACGCACCGCCGCGCGCTGCCCAACCACCTGCACTTCCACTCGCTGGAGCACGAGGAGGCCATGAACGCGGCCTACTCGGGCTACGTCTACACGCACCGGCTCTTCCACCGCGGCGAGGACGAGCCCTACGCCGAGCCCTACGCCGACTACGGGGCCCTGCAGGAGCACGTGTACGAGGAGATCGGGGACGCGCCCGAGCTGGACGCGCGCGACGGCCTGCGGCTGTACGAGCAGGAGCGCGACGAGGCGGCCGCGTACCGCCAGGAGGCCCTGGGCGCGCGGCTGCACCACTACGACGAGCGCTCGGACGGCGAGTCCGACAGCCCCGAGAAGGAGGCGGAGTTCGCGCCCTACCCGCGCATGGACAGCTACGAGCAGGAGGAGGACATCGACCAGATCGTGGCCGAGGTCAAGCAGAGCATGAGCTCGCAGAGCCTGGACAAGGCGGCCGAGGACATGCCCGAGGCGGAGCAGGACCTGGAGCGCGCTCCCACCCCGGGCGGGGGTCGCCCCGACAGCCCCGGGCTGCAGGCCCCCGCGGGGCAGCAGCGGGCGGTGGGCCCCGTGGGCGGCGGCGAGGCGGGGCAGCGGTACAGCAAGGAGAAGAGGGATGCCATCTCGCTGGCCATCAAGGACATCAAGGAGGCCATCGAGGAGGTGAAAACCAGGACCATCCGTTCGCCTTACACCCCCGACGAGCCCAAAGAGCCCATCTGGGTCATGCGCCAGGACATTAGCCCCACCAGGGACTGTGACGACCAGAGGCCGATGGACGGAGACGTAAGTCTGTGCGGGTTCGCGCTTGCTCAGCTCCACGCGCGGCCGGGCGGGGAGACGGCGCTCTGTGGCCTAGTGTGGCATTGGGAAATGACTTTATGGGTTAAATGGTCTGTGGGGGCACTAAGAGCCTTTCCACCCACCGTAAGCCTCAGAAACAGCCCGCTCCCGTGAGTGAAACACCAGCGGGAGGGAGTGTTGAATGCGCTCATCAGACCCTTAGCAGGACGCTGTAAATCAGTGTCTTCCCACCCTGTGTCCGGGGCCTTGCTGAGGAACGGATTCCTGGCACACCGTCCCCTACCCCTCGGTTTCTGATTCAGAAGGTCTAGGATAAAGCCCGAAAATTGATATTTCTAATGTTAATAAGAATCAAGTCTGGGTTGAATAAGGAGAGACTTTATTGGAAAGGATTTATTATTGCAAAGGGGAGAAAGTTACTGTTCCATTAGCGGGAGGGCTGTTGTATTGCCATAAGAGAACCTCTGACCCTAAGATCTGCAAGTGCCTGTAGGGTTAGGTTTTTATATATATTTATATATATATATAGGAAGGAGTAGCCAAGGCTAGAAAAAGCAGGGTGTGAGAAAGTGGGATGAAAAGGATGTGAGTTGAACGCATTAAGACTTTAATCCTAGCAGTGGTTGTATGCTGACCAGAGTTCATGCACCTGTGGGATGGAGAGAAGCTTAACCAAAGGTAGGTTAACAGGCAGTTCAGCTAATCATGGGACAAAGAATGGGGATTTAGAGGGTCTGTGTCTGGCTTTGTCACAGGTAAACAAGGGGGCATCTTTGAGTCTTATCTAAGTAATGTGGGCAAGGGGCTTCCTTGCTGTAAGCTGTTTCCCAGGACACAAAAGGGTGAGGGGACTTCTTAACCTTCCCTGTGTTTCCGGTTTGCAGGGCTCAGGTAAAGTTCAACATTGTCACTAACAAGTTCCCAAGTGATGCTGCTGGTCCCAGGACCACAATTAGAGAACCACTGCCTTAAAGCCGTCTCTTAAAGATGTAGGATAGGCGATTTAGGATTTCTCTTTGGGAAATGAAATCCTTCTGAGCCCTTTCCTGCCAGGGGTTTCTGCAATTTTTTTTCACCCACCCTGTGCCTCATTGTGACTTTCATAGGTGCTTAATTTTCACTTCTGGTCATACTAGGGCATCCTTCCCACTTTACAAAAGACATGTTTTCAGCTTTAAACCAAATTGTGTTTCATTGTGAAGAGTAACACAAAGCTATTGATGCCACTGTTGACATTTTATTTTCCATTTTTGAAATACCTAAGACATCTGATAACATAGCCAGCCTAGGTGTCACAATCTCTTCAAAATAAATCAAGAAGACTAACCTTTGCTCCTGCTACCTTGCTATAAAGATTCTCTTTCTGCTCCGACTCTCACTTTTCCATTCTCTTGAATAATGTTTAAGCAATTTCACTTAAAAATGGATCTTAGAGTCAGAGAGGGTCAAGAGGTTAAAGTCAATTTCATTTAATTCTGCATTTTATGATTGCACCAGGCTGTTTCCAAAAACATATCTTTTGGAGTGAGAAACTGTTATTGTAAGCTATTTGTTCATGTTCATTATACATAAAGGGCTATGCAGGTCAGAGTGTTATTAGCATTAACCTCCTCTTTTAGTAATAGTCAACATTTGCTGTCAGCTGATTAAACTGCTGTCACCTTTAAAGAAAGGTTGGAAACTAGTAGGCCAGGGAAGTGCATCCTCCCCAGCAAGGGGGCAGCATTGGGTTTGTTAGTTAGATTTGCCCTGTAGCTCTCCGCTGTTTCCTAGGCTTCTGATTCAGTGAAAAACAGGTGCACTCACATGCAGAATTCTCTCCTTGACTTCCAGCTGTCTCCAAGTTCTTCCTAGCTAGGAGGGACTGCAGCGTTTTGCAAATGAAGTGGAAATGAAGCAGGTTTTCAAAAGTAGGGAGCTTGGCAAGAGGCCGGTTTCTACATCCTTTTAGAAACTTGGAAAGCCATCAGAGAAAAACCTATAGGAGCAATTCTTTGTTCAGCTTTCTCAGGTGTATCAGCTCCTTGAAATGACCTGCTTAACCACCTTGCAGCCTCCCGATGAGCCCGTAGCACAGCCATGGTAGGGCCAGGAGCTGGCTTTTATTCATTGAACTGGGAGAACAACTTAATCTCTTGCATGATGTTTCATTCCCAAGGTAGAATTAATTATAGAACACTGAAGGATACTTTAGGAACCCACACTGTCAGAAATCCAGCTTGATGCTAAGAAATCAGCAGGTAGGGTTTACTGGGTTATGAATAGTTAATTCAAAGCAAAACCAAAAACCTGTGCTTTAAAATACTCCACCAGTCATTTTTAAGCCATTTGAATTTGTGGGTTGTATTTCATCTGTCATGCCATATTTATAGGAAAGACCTTCATTTGCTATCCCTTTGCTTTGATGATATCACGGGAGGGGAGGGATATATATATATATGTTCTGTTGATTTCCACCTCAGCATCAAAACATATTTTTTGATCACTCATTTTCCACGTATGTTGTTACAAAAAGGGAAAGGCGCTATTAAAAGCAGTGTGGTCTGAAATTATCTGGGAGGTACTTATTAAAGATACAACTTACTGCCCTTCCTTTCCAAACCAGAATACCTGATATGGGGCCCAGTGATCTGTCTTTTTGTTACATTTTGTAAATTCTCCCTGAGATTTTTAAGCACATGAAAGGTTGAGAACAACTGATTTAAAGGGGAAAAAAATGTATTATCTGGGCAATTTCCCCATGTAAAGGCTGTGGATTTCAGACTTAACTAAATCTTTTATTAGCATAAATACAGTTTTAACAAAAGGATTTGTCCCACTGTGATTATCGTCAGCAGGCCTGCAGAAGTGGCTCTGGAATTCTTATTATAAAAGCAGTACATTCTCAAAATGGCAAGATCAGAAACTACAGAGAAGCGAGTAAGGAAATAAAAGACACCTGTATTACCACTCACCAGAGATCATTGCTAATATCTAAGTCTGCTTTTAACACTACTTTTAATTCTGCCAGAACTTCTGCACCTTACACTTGGAGCAAACTGGCATTTCGTTGCAGGTGAGTTGTATAGAATGAAAAAAATAGGATTGTTCATCCATAAGAACGTACCAAACACAGACACTCAGCACTGAGAGAAAATAATTGTTTTCTAAAAATTTCTAGGACAAATTAGGATGGGTAAGGATTTTTAAAAAGAACAAAATAATAAAATAAAAATTTCTAGAAATTTGAAGACATAACTTATGTGTTTTGCCTTCTACTAAGGAGCTTCCCTTTTCCAGCTATATGTTTGATAACTGTCTCCCAATCCCCCTCTTGAAATGTATTGATAATGACTGACCAGTTCTGAAAAGTCACAGCCTACTGATCTCTTCAGGCAGCAGACTCATTCTGAGTAGACATCAAAATCAAAATTACAGTAGACTCAGAGATTGATATTAGCAAGCACACAGTTGGTGACTGGGGGGTTTTGGCCACTTTGAGTTGTGTGTTGTGCAGCTTGAAATGGCGTTTATCTCTCCTCCCTCCTAAAACTCCAATAAAGTGACACTAAAATAATGCACAAAGACTGAGAGAGGAAATAGCAGCAGATGAGCACAACAAAATTCTGGAATGCCAAAGTGCTGACTGGCTGTGGTAGAGGTATTTTCAGTTGCTCCCAGTGCTCCCAGTATTTCCCAGTGCTCCAGTTTTTCCAGTGCTCCCAGTATTTCCAGTTCTCCTCTGTCTTCAAACACAGGAAGGATTGCACTTCCTCATCCCCTAGAAGTTAGGTGTGGCCAGTGAAATGTGAGCTCTGAAGTGTGTTGCTTCTAAGTGGGAGTAGCTAAGACCACACTTTCTTCCCCTATAGAAACAAACCCCTCATGTTAAGATGGCAGCATCACAAGATGGCAGCACCTCTGTCAGCACAGGTGCACCTCTGTCAGCACAAGTGCAAGACCTGTGCGGGACTTGCGCTGCGAGAGAAGAATCAACCTTCACTGTTTCAGGCCGTAGGGATTTGGGGATGGTTTTGTTACAGCATAGCCTGGTCAATCCTGACTAATACATTGATGAGGTTTCTGTTTTGTCTCTTCTACCAAGTGTTTGTGGGGATTTGTGCCATAGACCACCCCCCAGAAAGGCTTGGGAATTTGAGACACCAGCTAGCTCAGGTGGCAGGAATATGGGGGTATGGTTGAAGAAATAAGAGGATTATTTGAAGGGCTGTCATAGGAGACATGAGACTTCCCAATGCCTTGTCCAGCCTGTGCAGGCAGGTGACTCCTCCTCCCCGAAGAAGATGGGAGGCTTCTATAAGGAAAGAGTGAACAAGAGAAGCACTGAAGTGAACCAGGGCCTCTAGCTGCAGTGAGAAATGGGAACATAGGGACTAGGAAGCAATGAGATCCCAAGGATGCCTTAGAATTCTTAGTTGTCAAGCTTAGAACTCAACCCACCAAGACCCCAGTCCCCAGCAGGTTAGAGATTCCTCTCTGAGGAGGCAGGCCCAAAAGAAAATAACTACAGATATTGATGTTTGGGGGTTTCCCAGCACAACACCTGGGTCCTCACCTGATCACCCCATAGTAAAGGCTTCTGCCACTCATGATCTCCCAGTAGGCTTTTTGGGGACCCACTCTTAAAATATGAATGAACAGCAAGGAGCACCAGACATTTGAAGAATATGTCTAACATGAGAGACAAAGACATAAAGCAAATGCAAAAAGACACCTGGAGAAATAAAGGTAGTGCTCAAAGCAGGAAACTATAAAACACTTATAATCAATATCCTCAAAAAGTAGGAGCAAATAAGGGAGCAGTTAAATTAGAATAGGATGCCATTTGGACAAAAAGAACATTTTAAAACAAAGGAACTCTTAAACTAAATAATATGGCAGCAGAAATCAAAAAGAGAAAGAAAAAAAAACTGCAGCAGAAAGGTTAGAAGACAAAGTTGAAACATTCAAGGCAATAGAACAATTACCGCAAAAGAATGGAAAGCAGCAGGAACACAGATAAAATGGAGGGAAATTATGAAAGACTGTGTCTATGAGCCAAGGGACATGCAAATATCAAGATTAAAAGATTCTACTGGGTATCTGTCCAGAACAATGAAATAAAAAAGACCCACAGAAACTTCAGAACAGAGAAAGAGAAGACCCTACAGGCTTTCAGAGAGAGAAAAACAGGTTATAGATGATCAGGAATCACAGTTATGGCGGACTTCCAGCAACGCTGGAAACTGGGGACCTTCCCCCAGGCTAATTTCCAGTTCACTGTGTGTTTGGACATGCAGGATCCCAGAAAATTGACCTCCCATGCACCCTTTCTCAGGAAACTATTAGAAGATTGCTTTCGCCAAATGGAAGCATAAGTCAGGAACAAAGATGTGAGATCAGGAAATGAGGGATCCAACACAGGAATGCAGTAAGGGGAATCCCCAGGTGATGAGAAAGAGATCTCAGGATGACTGTGCAGGCCAAGGTAGTCACCAGTCCCGTGGACTAGAGCTTAGAGGGGTCTGGTTAGGTTTCTAGAAAGAGTGGAACTGAGAGATTCCCTGATATGCTTGTACTGGCAGATGGCTTTAGGAGAGTTTGGCATAAATGTTTGTTTAGTACATAGAGGACTAAGCAAATAGAAAAACAACTCAATTATTTACCTCCGTAAAAACAATTCTTATACAGCCATGAAATGCAATAATATTCATGTGGCTCAGCAGGGAAGAGTATGTGTATAGTCTTCAGAATGCAAACACTGAATATTAACCAAAAATTGTAATTTTGAGAGGATGAGGGTACATGTAGTTTAAAAGAGGTAATTCTTTATTGTTTATAGTAGAAGCCAAGAAATAATTTCTGAATTGACAAATCAAGGCAAGGCAATATAGACATGGTATTTATGAATATGGAAATAAACACCAGAAAAAAGTATTAGAAGAGCTGGGAGTGGGACTATGGAGTGAGGAAGGAGAGAGAAAAAGACTTCAGTTTTTGCCATAAGCCGTATAGAGTTGTTTGACTTTTAAAACTATATTCATGTATTTCTTTGCCTTAAATGAAAAATATGAAAGAGTTGGAAGCATTCCTCAGAGATCCCACATTGCACAAAGGGATCATCTCATTGTTAGTGTTTTCTTAGAAAAATAGAGACGGGCAAACACTTCTGTGCATTCTGTGTACAAATTTATAGGAAATAACTGCTTTATTAACTATGTTATGGGGTAAGATAAGGGTACAAAGGTTTTCATTTGAATTTCATGCAGTGTTTGTGTTAAGCATGCACACTCCCATTTGGCTTACGTGCCACACATAAGAGTAGAGACATAAAAAGTAGGTCAAGATGGGGGCTGTATTGCTTATGGTGAAGAACACTAATTGGCAAGTGGATTTACACTTGACAATGAAAAACCTGAAGAGTTCAGGAGCTGTGGGCCTGATAGTGTGCTTCGTTTGGGGAGTTCAGAAACCACAGAACGTTTGTGGGAAGGCTAGCAGCAAGAATACTAACTGCAGTGGGAGTTTAGCTTGACGGGGTGAAGCGTGGATGCGTTCATTTCTCCCCTAGGTCTGTGTACATAAGTAGGTTAATGGTTCTTTTTTTTTTAAAGAAAGAGTCTCACTTTGTCATCCAGGCTGGAGTGCAGTGGCCCAATCATAGCTTACTGCAGGCTTGAACTGCTGGGCTCAAGTGATCCTCTCACTTCAGCCTCCCAAGTAGCTGGTGCAACAAGCCCAGCTAATTTTTTAAAATTTTTTGTAGAGATGAAGTCTCACTGTGTTGCTCAGGCTGGTTTTGAACTCCTGCCTCAAGTGATCCTCCTGCCTCCACTTCCCAAAGTGCTGGGATTACAGGCGTGAGCCGTCATGCCCAGCTGTGGTCCCTACTTTAAAAATGAAAGGTTTCTGAGATACCTCTTTTACCCAGTGTGCATTTCATGGCCCATTCTGCTTAGGGTCTGCAGCAAAGTGTCTTATCCCTGCCAACTGGGAGTCATGTTCTAAGTAATAGAACTTAGTTATCAATAACAACAGCAACAAAATGAGGCATTTTTGTATGAACTGTGAGGACCTGGTGTGGACAGTGTAATTTTTTTTTTAAGATGTTATGATCCTACTGTTACATCTTTTAAATGGAAAGGCTTGACCTTGAAATCCCATTTGAAGAACAGACGATTCACTTCAATCATGGAAAAAACAAAAGGAGTTAGGAGCATGCTTGCTTTTGCTCTCTCCTCCTGAATTTGAAATATTATCTCCAATTATTTTGACTCACCTTTAGGGTTTCTCCTGTCAGTTCAGCTCCCAGGCAAGCCCTGTCGCCTGTCAGGGTGTCCCTGCTCACATCAGACTATCGCATATGGGGGTCACCTGAGCAAACCTTGTCGATGGTCTGCACGCCAGACGGCAAGTTCTCCAATTACTTTGTGCTCTGTAAAATAAAAGAAAGTGATGGGCAAGATTGATTTTTTTTAAACCCCCAGGCTCCAATTTTTTCTCTTCACCTGACCCCTCTCCCAAGAGGAATCTTTCTCAACTTTTTAATGGATTGTCTCACCAGTGTGTGTGTGAAACTGCCGAGAAACGATGGGACAAAGAACAGGGAAGGAAATAGACAATTTAGCCAGAGAGAATTTTGTTGTCACTTTGCGGTTAGATGTCAGCACACAGGGCCGCAGGTTTGGGTGTCCGACATGCTCACTTAATGGGGGGGGGGGTCAAGAAACTGCCCGGAAGTCTTTAGAAAAATTGTATCCTCCCCACCAGCTGTGCGCTCCAGGCATTTTCTGTCGTAAGTGGACTGGGGCTGTGAAGGGCAGAAGAGACGGTGTGGGGAGAGGAACAGATATATCATGGATAATTGAATTCCATATGGAACCCAGTCGTGTGCTGGGGCCCTTGTACTCCTGGGGAGTTATGGAATGTTATTTCTTTATAAATATGATCATCTTTAAAATAAAAAAAAATGCCAAATCTCCTGCTCTTACCCAGACTGGCCCCTACTCCACACCTGTTACCATGTTGGCTCTCACCTCTAATCCAGATCTCATTGCCATTCAGTAAAGTCAGGGCTTCACTCTTTGAGCACAAAGATTCCAGGATTCCAGACTTCCTGATTAGAATCTCTGGAGGTTGGGTCTTGGCGTAGGTATTCCTGGGGACCGGTTGAATCGGCAACCAGTGACTTAAACTGCAGACTATGGTTTATTTAACACTTAATTCTTTTAGTATCTTATTTTCTGCTTTTTCTACATGGATTAGCCTGTCGCCTCTATAATTCACTATTGGTCTTCCAAGGACAAAGGCAGTGTCTCATCCCACTTTTGTATCTCTGTCAGAGCAAGTCTCTCAAATTGGATGCTCAGTGAGTATCTGTTCCATATAACTCTTTGTCTTGTGGTTAACCTGCTGCAGTTACCTTGAGTTGGTCACTTGCTTTCCTCCTAGGCTTCTGCTTCCTCATCAGTAAAATGAGTTATCAGATCAATTTCCCAGGGAGACTATGAGAAAAAGATGGTTTGCACATATTGAGTCCTCTATGGACATGTGAAATAAGAATCACAGTTTGAGGTTGGGCTTAGTGGCTCACTCCTGTAATCCTAGCACTCTGGGAGGCCAAGGCGGGAGGATTGCTCAAGGTCAGGAGTTTGAAACCAGCCTGAGCAAGAGCGAGACCCCATCTCTACCAAAAATACAAAGAAATTAATTGGACAACTAAAAATATGTAGAAAAAATTAGCCAGGCATGGTGGTACATGCCTGTAGTCCCAGTTACTCGGGAGGCTGAGGCAGGAGGATCGCTTGAGCCCAGGAGTTTGAGGTTGCTGTGAGCTAGGCTGATGCCATGGCACTCTAGCCTGAGCAACAGAGTGAACAGAGTGAGACTCTGTCTCAAAAAAAAAAAAACAACAAAAAATTAATAAAATGTGGTATATGTATACCATGGAGTACTATTCAGCTTTAAGAAACAATGGTGATATAGCACCTCTTGTATTTTCCTGGATAGAGCTGGAACCCATTCTACTAAGTGAAGTATCCCAAGAATGGAAAAACAAGCACCACATGTACTCACCAACAAATTGGTATTAATGGATCAACATCTAATGGATCAACATTCCTTTCTAAAGGAAAAACATTTATTATTGGGTGTCGGGCTGGTGGGAGGGGGGAGGAGGGGATAGGTATATACAAACATAATGAGTGAGATGTGCAACATTTAGGGGATGGTCACGCTTGAAGCTCTGACTCGAGGAGGGAGGGGAGGGCATGGGCAATATACATAACCTTAACGTTTATACCCCCATAATATGCTGAAATAAAAACAATTAAAAATAAATAAAGTTTGACCTAGGGTTAACAGAAAAAATAAATAAATAAAAGAATTCTTCTAAAATTGTAAAAAAAAAAAAAAAAAGAATCACAGTTTGGTGTTTGTTACCTTAGGAAGTCAAGGCCTGCTTACCGTTTGGGGTTGGCCATTGGCAAACTGAACTGGTGGGTAGCCTTTAGCAACCCCTTCCTCACCCTCCCTGGGCTGGTGTTTCCCCCCCGCTGTCCCCAGCACTCAGATCTCTCATGGGGCTGCCTATTCTGGTCAGGCCCTCCGGTGACTCGAGTTCTTGTCTTCTACCTTTAGCAGCAGTATATATATCATCAGCCTTTTTTCCCGGGGTTGGTCTGGTTGAGTCAAACTAAACTGCTAAGTAGTGATAGAGCCAACATGCGCCGCCCTGTTGGGATAACATTTACCTTTCATTGGCATCCTGCTCCTGATCCCAGAGACCAAGGAGGAAGTATTTTGAGGCAGGAAACCATTTCAGCGCTAACACTTCTTAGTCAGAAAGCAGCCACTCGCTTGCTGAGAGGGAGGTATCATCAAAATCTTGGCAAGTGAGGGCTTGGTGTGAACACCTGCCCTGATCATAAGCACTTTTGTGCCCACCTTTTTTTTTAATTTTGAGGAAGATGATGTAACAAGGGTAGACAGCACCCCGGCTTTATCTAGGGCTTGAGTTAACCGATGTCACCCCTGCCCTGCCCTGAATTCAGTTCGCCGCCAACATGGATTTTTTTCCCCCACCGTTGCTAGGAGACTATTGAGCAAGGTCAACAGCACATGCTAATTCATTAAGACTTGTTAGCAGCATCTTATCCCGTTGACCTTGCGGTTGTGTTGTCAAGCTTGCAAGGGCGAGTGAAAAGAACCGTCTAGCTGCAGAACGAGTCCGTCTTCCTGACGGATGCTTGTTAGGGTATTCTGAACTGAGAGGTTTCCTCCTGCTGAGCCACACCTCCTCGCAGAGCTCTGGCCAGCCACAAGTTTTCTAGGATCTGGATTGCAAGGGATGGAGTTGAAATGGGATCTGAAGTCAAGTAGAAAGAATTTAGGATGAATATGTGTTCCGTTGGAGCCCGCTTCCCCCAAGTGGATCGATTCCTGGCTGGAATGTGATGTAGGCTTGGGGAGGCGGAGGGTGGTCCTAGGATGTTTAGCTTCCGTGTGTCTCCACTTGTGGCCCGAAGAGGACCAGACTCCAAGCAGCCTTGCCTCAGATGGTTCTCCTCACCTGCTGTGAAAGAGTGTGCATCCCAGTGTTGGCTCTAAAACCAAATTTGTTCTCTTATATGGTTTAGACTGTTTAGAAAAAGGGGGCTGGCCAGCCCTCTGGGTCAACATCCTGGAAACTTATCCAGAAGCACAACCTTAGAACCAGATCATCCACTGCCAGGCCAGCAGAGATGGGACCCAGTGTCTTTTACCAAGCAGACCTCAGAAAAGGATGGGAAACCTCTCCTTCGGCAAGTGAATGATATCAAAGGAATAAATGTGTTCTCAACCCTCTTTCATGCAAAGTGCTGTAAAGCTGCGGTCCCCAGCCTTTTTGGTACCAGGGGCAGGTTTCATGGAAGACAGTTTTTCCATGGACTAGGTGTGGGGGTTGGGTGTGTGGTGCAGAGCTTAGGTGGTGATGTGCCACTATAGACCCATAACAGGCTTTGGCCCAGGGGTTGGGGACAGCAGCCATAAAGGGATTCAATTGAGCTTTTTTTTTTTTTTCTTAGAGAAAAAGCTTTGATCTGTCGCCCATGTTGGAGTGCAATGGCATGATCGAGCCACCATGCTCGGCTAAATTGAGCTGTTATAGTTCCCCTGCTAACACTTTTGAAGGCACTAATTGAGCACCGGATGCCTATAGGAATAAGAAATAGCACCTGACCACAAAGCTACACTATTCCTCATTTTGCCAGTGAACTAGAGAGAGTGTGACTACTGTCCCTCGTCAAAAAATGAAAGTGCCTCTTACAATTTATCATCCACTCCTTCAATAAATATTTTTTAGTTCCTTTTATAGCTCAGGCTCTGTGCAAGGCCCCAGGGGATAGCAGCCACAGACAGAGGCTCTGCTGGTGCAGAGTGCCCAGTCTCCTCTAGGCCAGTCCTTTGTTGGGCCCCCAGCTAGACCTCTGAGCCTCCTCTGCCCTGGAGGCTGTCATATGAATCTTTACTAGGTGTCTTGTCTGTCTACTGCTGCATAACAGATTGCCCCAACACTTAGTGGCATAAAACAACCCATGTTGATTATGTCACAATTTCTCTCCTTTAAGGTCTCTCAGAGGCTGCGGTCGTCTCAAAGCTGTCCCGAGGAAGGATCTGCTCCCAAGCTCTCACACTTATGAGCAGGATTCAGCTCCACTCGGGTGGTTGGACTGAGGGCCTCGGTTCCCCCCGACTGTTGGCCAGAGGCATCATCAGTTCTTTGCCACGTGGTCCCTCTGCCACCTGGCAGCTTGCTTAATAAAGTATGCAAGATGAGAGGGCCATACAGTTTGACAGCAAGATGGAAGACACAGTCTTTAACCCAATCACAGTGACATCCCATCACCTTTGCGGTATTTTATTGCTTAGAGTAAGTCGCTAACGCACGCTCCCTCCCCAGGGAAGGCATTACACAGGGTCAGAATACCCAGGCGGTGGAGCTCGCTGGGGGCCATCGGAGAGCTCTGCCCACCACATTTGGTGTCTGTCGATATCTATGCCAGCAAAGAGCTGCTGCTGGGCCCGAATTTAGGGCAGAGCAGCTGCTGGCCCTGCCCGCCCCCCCTGACCTTGTCAGCCAGTCCCAACCCCTGGGCTGCACGTGTTTTGTTGTCTAGCTGAGAGTAGGCGGATCTGCAGATCCCAAAGTGACCACTGGAGCATAAAACCAAACTGGCGGAAAAGGGAAGGAGTGTGAGAGCCCCACAGAACCGGGCGGTGGCTGTGGCAGAGAAGGCCGGGGCTAGGGAGGGCCGTGGAAACGGGAGAGAAGGGGTGTTGTCCTGCGGGAACAAGCTCGTCCATGGGGCTTGTTCACAAGGAGAGGGATTTCAGCTGTGTCCTCAAGGGACTGCTGTTTCCAAAAGCATTGGCTGTAAAGACCCTCTTATAAGTTAAGGCAGAGCTTTCCAACCAGCGTGCAGATGGTCCCCCTGGACTTTGGGGAGGGGGTGACCTGGACCTCCAGGCGCGGTGCCTTCACCCCTGCGCAGCCTCCTTCAGGGCTCCAGGTCCTCTCCAGTCGACTCAGTGTCTTGTACAGATATTAGCATTTCTCTGTGTGCCATGAATCAACAAGGTTGGCAAGCACAGAGTCAAGGGGTCTTGTTGTCGCTGGGGAGGGTGTACAGGAGGGAACGGGCCTCCAGGCTGGCTGTCCTCCCAGGGCCTCGGTTTCTCCCTTGGCTGTGGCATGAGGATTCTATTCTTTAAGCTCCCGTCTCAGCTGCCTTCTCGCTGCTGGTGAGGTTTTCCATCACAGATGCCATCCATTATTGACGAGGCATGGAGAAGGTGGTCGTGAATAATTAAGCAGGTTTCAGGTGCAGGATGAACATCAAAGGGAAGAAACAATGAAAACAAAGGAGCCCAGGAAGGAATTCTGAGTTCCGTTGCGCCAATAGGGCACTCTGTGTACGTGCGTTCTATAACCTTCCAGAAGGCCTAGCAGTTTTCTTTGAGTCTGTCTAGCAATTTTTAAGTCTCCTGTGTGCTGGTTGTTCTCTGGCTAACAACGGAAAAAAGTTACAGGCTTTCCACGGCAGCAGTGGAGACTCCTAAAGGCTTCAGCCTCCCTGTCCTGGGCTGTTCATAAATCCAAACCAATGCAATTTTCCAGACTGATAGTGGGGAAAATGGCTTCACCATGAGCTGGGGAGAGTTAAATGTTAGGGAGTGTTTAGTCTGGACACATGAAAATCAACACCCAAAGATTTTTCTCTTTTACGGAAAGAAGAAAGTGTTTTGAGAGATGCCCAGTGCTGCAAGCTAGAAAGAAATACCTTCTGCAATGAATTTGAAAGGGCTTTCCTGAATGGTGGCTGACAGCCACAGGACTTGCATCGGCCTGAGGCTGGTGACAGTAGGTGCGATCCGACCGCCAGCAGGAGTGGTCAGAAACGCCAGAACAAGGAGGAGAGAGCAGGGAATGCCTGGGGACACCGTCTCTGGCCCTGTTTCCCACGGTGGTCTTCTACCTGCGGAACCCCACTGCTCGCTTCTGTGTGCCTAAGCTCCCCTGCAGCTCGGTTCCACCCATGCTTGTCTTGACCTTCCTCTGGTCTGCTCTGGTCCAGCTCTTGAACCCAGTTTGGGATTATCTGTTGGTTTGGTTCCAGCCAGGCCGGCTGTGGAGGCAGCTCTTATCTGTGTTGGTGCAGCTGGCTTGCCATGTCCCTGTGCTGACGCTGTAGCGCGAGGCTGCCAGAGGCACTCAGTAAACGTGACAGGGCGTCCCGGGCCCCAGAGAGAGGCCGGGGCGCTGGCTGGCCACAGCGTCCTCTGGGCTCTCAGCACGTGCCCAGGTGCATCTGACGCCGGGCCCGAGAGAAACTCTTTTCCCCCAACTCCCACCCCTTCCTTCCACAGGAGTCGGGTGCTTTTTTCACAGGTTCTATAAACGCAGCGGAGTTCGGAGTGTGTGAAAGTTTCTGGTAGCACCTCGGAGCCAAGTTTATTTTCTCCAGAAATAGTAGGTGCCACTGCCAGGGGGGTAGGCGGCTCGCTGTCAGAAGCATCAGCAGATGATGCTCCGCTGGTGACGCAAGACTTCCCCGGGCACCGAGGGGTTGGTGCGGAGGGGTTGGACACCTGGGACATGGTCGCATCTCCTGTTACCTTTGCACGATTGACGTGGGCATCCAACACCGCTGGAAACAGTCCTCCAGACGGGCACCGAGGTCAGGAGTCAGCCTCAGCTTGCAAGCGTGAGCACGAGAGCTGGCCCAGCTGCCCGGACTGCACCCGGAAACATGGAGAACTTTTGGATGTACCAATTTGAGTGTCACGAAGAAGAAGAGGTAGGTGGTTCCTCAGGCTTCCAAATGACATTTGGCCACTCTGCTGTTGGCTCTCTTCTCCTCGTCCTGCCAGACTGTGAGTTGTTCTCTGCGTTTCCCTGGACGGTAGGAGTAACTGAGCACAGCAGGAATAGACGGGGAGCGCGGCATGCCCCAGGACGGCAGGAAGTGTGGTCAGGTTTGCCTGTAGTTGGAAGTCCAAGATGGCCAGGAGAGAGAAAGGGATGTTTGATCAGGTACTTAGAAAGGGTGCGTGGAAGGGTGGTTGTGCCGGTTGTGTGTCCCTGTCAGCGCACTGCATTCTTATTCTCCACGTTCTAATAAATGAGTCACTTTGGGCAACGCAGCCTCTGGTTTCCATGCTCTGTGTTATGTCTTTTGTTTCCGTGATGCTAATAACAAGGAACCGAGATTAGTACCTTGCACACAAGGATTTTATTGCTTGGAGCTACTTTGCTGGCAAATGGAGGTAATGGGTATAATGTAGCCTCGTACGGTGCCTGGCACACTCTATGCCTTCTATAAATGGTCACTGTCACTGTTCTTAGCAGGTAATGTGTTATTTGCAGCAAATTGCGTGCTGTAAGCTGCTCTTAGTACACATTAACAGTGGCTTTGGTTTTTCCTCCCACTGAGCTCAGGGTCTGTGGCCTGGGAATGCAAGTGTGAGAAGACAGTGAAGGGATGCATGGACTTAAATGAGGAAGTGAATACAGGGCATGTTCATGTGCCCAGATTGTACTGCGTTCCAGATGAAAACAGAGAGACTGTTGCAGAGGGAGAAAGGATAACCTTTGTTTAGAGATCGGCTTTATCAGATAAGTGGCTTCACTCTTACACTGATGACTCTGGTTTGTAGATAACTGGTTAATTTTTTTGCCTTGGAGAGCATGGCTTTAGGAATTCTTTGATGCTGATAATATGAATTATTTCTGTGTCCCAATGATGAAATCGCCTTCTGTTTGAGATTTCAGCTGTGCAAGGCTCTCTAAGGTGCCAGGTGGTCCATGTCTTTGCCCTCTAGTTTTAACATGGGTCTGGCTGACTTGGGGCTGGGAACAGACGGCTTTGCCTATGGGAAAATAGAGAACAGAAATAGTTGGAATGTTTTAATTGACAGTTATCTCAAAATGTTCCATTGGTATTAATTGAATCCATTATAAATGTGTATATAAAACACTTCATTAAGCCCAGGCTATTATCATTTTAATGACATAATTATGCCCCTACAATGCCTATGATAACTTTCCTACTTTACCACATTAAGGAAATACAAATGTGCATCCATAATACAGTTTGCATTGAGAGTGAATAATTATGGATTTCTTAGCCAGTTTCGATTTCCAGAAGAACAAACCTATCTTGGGGCAAGAAAAAAACTAATCATACATTTGGGTTTTATTTTTATAATTCTAACATGGAAGAAGGTTAATTTAAAACAACTTAGATCAGTGAAAGAAACAATGTACATTGATCTGAGAAAAGAGAGAAAGCTGGATAAACCAATAGCATAAGTGGAAAAGCTATTTGAGTACCCTGGAACTTGAGAAGCCCCACGCAGTCTCGAAACAGAAGTTTACCAGAAGAACTAGGGTGTGTGCCATGGCCTGACCTAGGTAACTATACCTTTGAAATTCCATGTAGAAAAAGGAGTAGGACCAGAATGTTCAGGCTGGAAAGGAATTGAATGACCAAGTGCTTGGTTACAGTCTATATGAAATGCCACCTTTGAGGACACTTGTTCCCACTACTGTATCCACAATACTATTCTAACCATATGGGGATGCACACCTTGCAGGTGATGTCCACTAGGGAAGGGAGACAGACCGTGATCAAGAACCAGTGAAGGACCTTTAGCTGCTTGTACCAGTGACCTCATGAGCACATAAGTACAGTACTACATGTGTTCAGACCTGCTCTGTATATAACCTATGTTTCATTTCCTTTTTCCTCTGACACAACAAGATAGATGTCTATGCATCTATGTATCCTTCCATTTATTCAGTGCATTTATATATTTTATGGGAGGCTCTGTATTAGGCACTTGGAGAGGAAAACATGTAAATTAATCATAAATCCTACCTTCATGGTGCTTATTAAAATATTGTAATTAAAATATAATTATTGTCCTATAGTAGTATAATATTTTTATGAGATACAAAGGAGAAAGTAATGTGCCATAAGAATTCTGCAGATAAAATGCAGGCAAACAATTCTTACAGGAGGGGGGATTCCTTTTACTGAAGAGAACTGGGAAGACTGCAGGAGAGAGGTCGTGGTTGAAATGGAAATTGACCTCTGCAGCCTCGTGGATTTGTGAAGTTCAGACAAGAGCATAACCAGCAGCACTGAGCAGAAACACGCAGGTTATGTACTGGGAACAGAAAGTATTAATATTAATAGTTCCACTTGAACTGATGATAAGAGAATACATACAGTATTAAGGCCAACCCTTGGAGTGCCTTAAGTGCCAAGGTAAAGAGTCTAGAATTTAATCTATAAGCAAAAAGGAGTGCCTAAAGATTTTTGCATGGAGGACTGACTTGCTCAGAGCTTGTTGACACTGTGTTTAAAATGACAGCAAATAAGTCATTAGTGAGAGGGTCTGGTGAAGGGGTTCATGAGCTCCTGGTGCTATGGTCTTAAGTAGTATGTTGGCTGCATGGTCACCTAAAAAGAAGGAAAAAAAAAACAACACACCTTATTCTCAGGTTCTATGAGTTGTTTCTCATATGTGAAATTACTAAATAATTCATTCCCAGGAGGGTTTGGCAAAACTGTATAATTTTTAGAGAATTATTTTCTCCTGCCCTTCATTGCAATGAATTTTTGTCACTGAGTTTCCTTGGACAAAGGGGGGCCAGCACGTACTGAGACTTGTTAAAGTTGGCTAGAGCAGGCTGGGGTCTTTCACCAGGTGTCCTAATTAGTGATGGATCAAGGTCACGCATGAGCTGCGCTATAAATTGACAATAAAGTAGTTCATATGCACGTTATTCTCTTTCGTAGATCAATTACTACGATATTAATAGCATCCCCCTCAACCCTCATGTTCGGAAATGCTTTACTGGATGGGAGACAGTGAACTTGCCGGAAGTTGCACACAGCAGTTGGAATACCCCCAGCCTCAGCCAGTAATGAGCTGTTTCTACCAATATACTATTAAGAGTGTTGGGGCTTATGAATTAATGTGGAGTCTTTTGGGTCTGATTTTATAGAGTCTTTTGTCTGCTTATATTTTTATCCTTGGATAAAATTTTAATAAGGAAGAAACAGGATGAGAGGAAGAAAACATCCCCCTGGGTGTGTGTTGACCCTGTGAGCACTCTCCCAGAGGGATGAAATGATTTTTGTAGCTGTTGGAATCATGAAAGACTTACTAAAACTGGTAGAGTGCTTTCTACGTCCCCGGGCACGGAGGCAACCACCAGTGTGCAGTTAATCCTCTAGTCAACCCCAGGAGGTGGGTAGTAACTGTTTCCCGTTTCTTGGAAAGGATCAGAGAGCATAGATAACCTGCTCATGCTCGGGGCCATGAGTGGTAGAGCCAGAAGTCAGACTCTGGTCTGCCAGACACGGGGGCTTGAGCACCTAACCACTTAGCTATCCTGAAACATACTTGTTTCAGCCCCAATATACCATTAAAATATCAAGGTCTTTTTCAAGGGAGACATGCAACTTGTGCTCCCTATAATCACACTGTGCTTTTGAAAATGGACCCTAATATTGGAGAGCCAGGTGGTGGTGGCTTTGAAAGCTACACCTCTTATCTTAGCAATTGATTGGCTGTTTCTTGTTTTTAACTTCAGCCAACCAACAGACTTTGTTCTCTATGGCCTTCTGAGTCCTGGGCACTGTGACCGGACAGGATCCTGTGTCTCTTCCACTGGAGGTGTCCCTGGCCCAGCTGCTGCATGCCCGCTGTCTCTCCTCCAGCTTGCTCTCAGGCTCTCTGTTCGCGCCTGTCTTGGCAGATGTCATGTCACACTTTAACCAGGGGAAGGGGTGTTCTAAAGCTGCGGTCCCCAACCCTTGTGCCTATTAGGGAGCAGGCCGCAGAGCTCTGGCCCCCTCCCCCCCACCTCTGGAAAAATTGTCTTCCAAGAAACTTAGGAAGGGGGGGCAGGTGCACAGCAGGAGGTGAGCAGTGGGGGGAGGGGCAGCATATTTACAGCCACTCCCCATTGCTTGCATCACTGTCTGCGCTCCACCTCTCCTGCCCAGAGTCCATGGAAAAATTGTCCCTGGTGCCACAAAGGTTGGGGGCCACTGTTAAAGAATCCCTGTATATGTTTACCTTCAAAAAGCTACTTAAAATTAATTCATTTAAAATGAGGACCAAAATTTCAAAGTAAGTGTGGATAAGAAGGGATTGGATTAAAACTTTACCTTGGAAAATAATGCTAAAAATTATAAACACAATCTTTTGACTAGCAGCACCTAGATTGTAATTCCAACTATAAACAAATTCTTAGAACAGAGTAGTAGTATTGATTTTATATTGATTTAGTATTGATTTTAGGTTTTTTGGGTTTTTTTTTTTTTTTACTAAAAAGCCATTGAATCACACAATAAAGTAGTCTTCTTCAGTTCACATGTGACTTTTGCAGCATGATCAGAAAGGGTCGTTATGATCATGAAGAAAAGCATTTCAGCAAAAATGTTTAAGGACTGACTCAATTTTCCTAAAGGCCTCTCCTAATTATTAGATATTCCTGTCATCCTCTTTCAAAGCACCTCTGATGTTCTGATGTTATCATTCTTTCCATTTATTTCTTCTTAATTGGTGCAACTCTGCCAACTCCTCCGTTGTCGGTAGCAGGTTTAAGCAATTCCCCAACTTTGCCTTCTTCAACTTTATGCGATTCTGCTATTTATTTTTGCAATATTTACACCTCTCTGTACTGTATTTGCTGGGTTTTGGTTGTTTTGTTTTGTTTTGTTTTGTTTTTTCCTCATAATGTCACATGGTCCCAGCAGTCAGCAGGAGACCAGTTGACCACGGTGTGGACCAGATAGGTGGATGCTAGTGTCTGGGGAGGAGGGCTGTTCAGGTGGGCACTGATATTGTGTCTTCCTCTGTTTTCTGTTTCTATAAGTGAATACTTGAGACTAGGTGATTTATAAAGAAATTTATTTCTTGTGGTTCTAAAGGCTGGGAAGTCCAGGGTCAAGCAGCTGCTTCTGGTTCAGGCCTTCTTACTGGTAGGGCACAGGGCATCATGTGGTGAGGGCCTCAGGAGAGATGAGCAAACTGGCTTTTATAATAGACCCACTCTGTAGTGACTGACCGACTCCCTCAATAACCTGTTCATCCATGAGTGGATGAATCTATTCATGAGGGCAAATCCCTCATGACACAGTCGCCTCCCAAAGGTCCTGCCTCTCAACATTGCTACACTGAGGACCAAGTTTCCAACATAGGAATTCTGGGCACACACTCAAACTATAGCACCTTGTACGTAGTTGGCTCATTCATGACTGTTTTTGTGTCATTACAACTTTTCTTTTCCTGCAGGGACTTACACAATGACCACTGTTGACAGAGGACACCCTGTATTTGTAACCTATAGCTCTAGCTCCCCTGACAGACCTGGAGCTCCTTGGGGGCAGACAGGGGTCTGGGCTTGCTCAGACTCTGTCAGCACTTCAGGGTAAATGAACAAATGGCCCAGATAGAACTCACTTGTTGTGTGTCTCTTGACTGGAATTTCTCCAGAAATCTTTCAGTGTCTCTGTGCCCGTCTCCAAATCATGGATTTGCTCTCACAGGTCCTGCCTCAGTCCTTAAAGGAAAGAGGCTGGGGGCCCTCACCTCCAGCTTCGGGGTGTTCTCATGATCATCCCATCAACTGGTCCAGTTGTCGTCTCCTCTTCCTGCAGATTTCCAGGGATTATAAAAGGATCAAGGGAGGCCGGGCGCTGTGGCTCACGCCTGTAATCCTAGCTCTTGGGAGGCCGAGGCGGGCGGATTGCTCAAGGTCAGGAGTTCAAAACCAGCCTGAGCAAGAGCGAGACCCCGTCTCTACTATAAATAGAAAGAAATTAATTGGCCAACTGATATATATATAAAAAATTAGCCGGGCATGGTGGCGCATGCCTGTAGTCCCAGCTACTCGGGAGGCTGAGGCAGAAGGATCACTCAAGCCCAGGAGTTTGAGGTTGCTGTGAGCTAGGCTGACGCCACGGCACTCACTCTAGCCTGGACAACAAAGCGAGACTCTGTCTCAAAAAAAAAAAAAAAAAAAAAAAAGGATCAAGGGAAAGGGAAGAGGGTTGAGAGTGGAACTCAACCTCTCACTCCTTTACATCTTCCTGTTTAACTCAGGAAACCATTACAAGGTGCCTACATTGGGCTTCTTCTTTGAGAGCAGCAGGTCAGTGACTCACAAAAAAGAGACAAAAACCCTGGCAGAAAGTAGGAGCTGTTGGCAAGGCCCTGTGTCACCCTCAGGGTGACACCGGTGATACGTACTGCCCAGCTTCTCAGCCTCCTCTCTCCCTGCCCCGCCAGAGCTGCGCTGTCCCTATCCCACCCCACTCCGTCAATACTGCAGTCTGTAGGGTTCAGCTGAAGCGTCACCTCCCCCAGGAAGCACTGCCAGATACACACCCTCCCCTCCGTGCCCCCACTGTACAGATCAACGCCCCAGCCACCTGCCGCGCCCCTGCCTTTACAATCTGCCTCCTCCCGTTCTCTGGAAACATAGCTCCTTCCCTTTGTTCTTTGGCCCAGTGTCAGAAGCGCAGGTAGGCACTGAGATGTCTGATGAAGGAATAAATGAATAATTATTCGTGCGCTGCTTTTCCCCCTTACAAGCATAGCCTGGAAGTCCCTGGAACCATTTTCCTGTCTCACCCCGACCACCAGCTGTGCAGTCTTTGCCCCTAGGAGATGTTCGATCAGAATGAAAATAATCAGCTTCCCCTTGGGATGCTCTGGCATCCCAAGGCCACTGCTGGCTCCAGCGCCAGTGGACAGGACAATCCATTTCTTGTCTTGACATTGAAGAGCCTAAGTCTTCAGGCTAGGAGCTCTGCTCTGTGGAGTCCCAGAGCTACGGTGGCAAAATATAGATCGTAATCTGCTAGAACATAATCTGCAGAAGACAAGTTGTTGAGCTTAAGGAGACCTCTTGTAATTATGTAGAGAAGGGAATTGTGGATAAGGCATCTCTGAATGCTCCATCCTAGATAGACATTCATGTTCAGCACTTACCTTTGTGAATTCCCAGTCCCGCGTTTGCTCTCCACCCCTGTAGGCAAATGGTCCCATTGTTTAATATTAAATACCCATCCAGTAGCCCAGAAGGCATGAGACTCCAGATAGAGAAATATGTGATAATTTTTACTTTTTCTATTATATCTACCAAAATTGGCTAGATTTTGCCTCTAATATATTCTTTGAAAATAAAAAAGTATTATGTAACTTGATTTTTTCCTCTGCTTTGAAGAGTATATCAAGGTAGAAGTTGGAGGTAAGGTGCAAAGGGCTTTTACAGCAGACATTTGAGGTGAGTTGAATACTAACACCACTGTTCAGGCTTCTCGGGCACTGTGTCTATTCCAAAGGTGTCTGTCCACCCTTGACATTTCGACAATGGTTTGGCGATTTGTAGGCTTCCGCCAGATGGGGTCCTCTCTTATTTGGAGAGAGCTTTCTGCTTCAAAAGAGCTTTGCTGGAGCCCAGGATAGAATCTTTACAGGCAAAGACCATTTCTGTAATTCAAAATGCAGATCGAGTGTTCTACACACAGCAGTGGAAAAGGTGCTAGAAAATAATCAAAGAAAGCAGTGGGTGGATCTGTAATGTATCTGCTCCCCATGCAAGTTGGAAAACATTGTAAAGCTAGAACTATATTGAAATCATTTATTCTGCAAACATTTGCTGAGCACCTACTGGTTACAAGACCCAAGGGTAGGCACTTGGATGATGAAAACCAATGAGACAAGGTTCCTACTGCCCAAGAGCTCTCGGGGGTGGAGGGACATACACGTGAACAGATAATCATACAACAGGCACATGCCATCGGAGAGAAGTGTACCGTGCACAGCGTCTGGGAAGGCGTCAGCCAGATGAATGCTTTTGGATTGAGCATTGAACCTGGGAGGGAATGAGGGGGAGGTCTCTAAGTGGAGGTGGTTAATTGCAGGTGCAAATGGAAGGGAGCGTGGATGAGCTCAAGCACGTGCAGAAAGGCTAGAGCCTCAGCTGCCCAAGGAGAAAGGGTCCCTGTTGAGGTTGGTGTGGGTCCCACAAGAGCCCCCGTGAGGGCAATGCCTCGTTTGTGCCTCCTCACCGGCGTCCCATGGCGGGTGCCCAGCACTAGTCGCCTCCCTTTCCTGTGGATCTGATCTCTCTGTCTGCACTGCTGCTCACTGTCCAGGTAACCTGTCTTCCCACCTCATCCTAAAGTCATCGGTGCCCACAAAGTTGCAAAGAATCCATTTTTAGAAGACTTGGAGCAACAGAGAAATAGGAAAAGTGAGACACTCTGGGGAATGTTTTTTAGATGAAAGCATTACATAGCCCTCACAAGCGAGCAACTAAAGAGCATCCAGCTGCACTCGCTTCCCCAGATGCTAGAGACCCTTAAATTCTTGGCGACAGAGGAAATTACTTGGGGGCAAAAATATAGAGCCATAAATACCTGAGGAAGCTCTTCAGGTTTGAAAAACTGGGAAAATTCAAAGGCATTAAATTCTCCTGAAGACTTCACTCCATTAATATTGAGTAAGCCAAACAAAGAGCTAAATCAGTAAGTACCCACCAGTCCTCTCGGGTGCCGAATGAAAAATCCTGTGTGTTTCTTTTTAAAGCCACACAGGGCTGCTTTATTGTGGCCAGGGGCTGCGGGGCCTGGGGTTCTTTATGGCTGCTGTTGCCGTGCCTGCCCTCTTGGCTTTACTGCAGAGTCTGATTTCTGCATGTGAGTATTTAAGGGGCTCATTGGTCCTCACCTCGATCGCTGCCCAGAATTAGGGTCACCGGAAACAGATCCGGGCCTTACAGCAATGGGGTGGGATTGCACACCTTCCTAGTCTGAATGATAGTGAATCTCACTGCCTCATCTTTCTGTGCATTTGGCGTCCCCTAAATTTCCTATAATTTAGACTTTTTGGAAAAGATTGCTTTTTTTTATTATTATTATTTCACACAATGCTCACTGAGAGTGTACCCCACCCCCACATCCTTGGTATGTGAAACATTCTCCCTTTCCCAAGGGAGCCAGTGTCAAGAAATCAAGACTCGGGTCCAAGCAAGCACTAGTGTTATCTTGCTTTCTTTGCCCAAGTTCACATCTCCACGCTCCCTGAGAGAATGCATCCTGGTGTGGTTTCTCTCTGTTTTATGCCTTCTGTCAAACTGCACCGGCACACTGTGGAGCAGGGCATCCTTGCTCCCAGAGGACCAGCGCTGCAGAATTCTTAAGCTTCCCTGTGATGCACCTGAAGATGCCCTTCACCTGCCAAGATTGCAGGGGTCACACAGAATTGTTTGGGTACTGGCTGGGGAGTGTTTTCAGGGCCTGTGTGAGTCCTATTCCCGTGCTTGCTTGCTTTTTGGGGAGCATCCATTCAGCAGGTATTTATGGGGCACCTGCTGTGCGTGCAGACCTGGGAGCTTCATATCCCCTTCTAGCAGGGCCTGGCGGTACAAGGAGCTGGGGCCCCATCGACTGAGGCAATACCATACCCCAGAGGGGCCATTCTTCCCTGAGCCTATTTTTCTAAGCCTTATTTTCAAGCATATTATTTGACAAAGGATTTTTGAACTGTTCATGCAAGGGTAGGTGCTTTGGATGCTGAAATTTCTCTCCATGTTCAATGGCCTGTGCATGAAATCTGACAAAATATCCAAAATCCGAACTGACTAGGAAAATTACAGGTTGTGTGGTTTCCCATCATCAAAATCAGTCCCAGCTGCCTCTTTAAAAATATGTGTTTTAATTTTTGTTTTTCCATTCATATCATCTTGGGCAGGTGATTTTGTAAGACATTTGGTACCCTGAGTGTTTGCATCTTTCAGTAAGAAAATAATTTTTTAAGCGTATTTGTGTAATGCCCTTAGCTCTATTCATTTAGGATGTTAAGTTTGATATTCAACTTTTTCTGTATTTTCTTTCAACAGTTGGCCTAAAGGGAGAAAAGACCCAGAGCTATAAAAGCTCTTTTAAAGTGTGGCAGGAATTGAGACAGCAAGCTTGGAAACCGCAGGTGTTTTATGTATGGTTGGCAGTTTCTCTGTAAAGAGGCTTTCTCCCCACTGAAATGTCCGTGCGGTTGCGTTCTGCTTTGCTTCTCTCCCCAGCCAGGTGTTCGCTGAGTCCCTCAGGTTCTCACTGTGTTTATCCTCTTGCTGTGTTCTAGTCTCCATCTCCTGGCAGTTCCTCACCCCTGGGTGCCGAGTCATCGAGTACACCTCTTCACCCCAGTGACCCCACGGAAGCCTCCACAAATAAAGAGGTAGGGTGCCCTTTTGTCTCCAAAGCTGTCAGCCTGTTTTGCCTTATCCTAATATTGCTCTGTGCTTTCTAATACAGCCCCCTAAAGAGCTCCTGACCTAAGTTAACCTCAGGAGAAAATGTCTGATTTCTCCTCTCCGGTGTGCAATTCATCCAATTTGGTAGCCACTGGCAACAGGTGTCTAATTAATGAATAAAATGAAAAATTCACATCCTAAGCACACTAGCCACATTTCAAGTGCTCGGTAGCCATCTGTGACTAGTAGCGCATCGGACAGGGCTGATTACAGAACATTTGCATCATTGCAGAAAGTTCTGTTGGACAGCACTGAACATCGGACACCAAAAGCTGCATGTACCAGCATCCTTCTTCATGGCATTGGGTGTCTTCTTATACCATGGATTTGTAGTTACTGTGTGCTTTGGAAAATGAGTTGGTTTCTTAAACACCCATGTATTTCAGGCCCAAGTGAAATATCTTACATAAGAACAGGATGACCACATGTCTCGATTTACCTGGGGCATGGTTCCAGTTCCCACCTAGTATCCAAGCAGCCCACCTGGTGAGCGCCCCTTCTCACTTTCTACAGTAGTGCTGTCCGGCAGAACTTGCATGGTGATGGAATTGTTCTACTTCTGTACTGTCCAGTATGGTGGTCACTAGCTTCATGTGTCTGCTAAGCCCTGGGAATGTGGCCAGTAGGACTGAGGAACTGAATTTTTCATTTTATTCCATTTTAATGAACTTATGTAGCCACACGTGACTGAGGACTATTGGACAGTGTAGCTCTAACGTGTCCCTTTTGGACAACAAGTCCTATCGTTGCCCTGCTTAAGGAGAATGTTTAAGTGAGAATACTCTCGCCTACTCCTACTGAGGTCTCTGGGGCTAGAAAAGGGCAGGTAGGGGAGCCACTGCCTTCTCCTGTACCTGATGTCCTTTTATACCTGGCTGTCACCCACACCTTGTGAACCAACAGCATCAGGTAAATATTGGCCTGTGCCATAATCCGTGTGTGGGCTCACTCACTCTAAATATAGATGCTCCTAATCAACGCTGAGGAGATGTGTTAAAGAGGCAAACCACATAATGAATGATGGTCTCATTTTCCCTCCCTTTGCTGATAATTTTATGTTAAATGCAATGAAAGAAAACAATCTCTGTTTTAATCTGAGTGGCAGATCGCTTCTGAAGAGCATCTTAGTTAAAATTTACCCTTAAAGTATCATTGAATACGCATATATTTGCCATTAAATATTTATGCAAGGGAGAAGTGTATTTTTTTGTTGTTAATATATTCATATCAAACCAAACTAACACAGAGAGACCTTCTCTGCAATGACACCAACATTAGAACTTAGACGAGAAATATACTTTGACCTCCTCTAGTGTTGATCCTTAGCCCCCAGGCCATTGGAACAGGAGTGACGGGGTCACAGTTTCTGCTGGTCCTGCCATTGCATAGTTTGCCTCATACTTTACTCATAGCACGTGGACAGGTGAGAACAAATATAAGACGGAAAGTGACAGCTGCAGTGGAATAACAGTAATGAGCGTGGTCACCTCCTGAACATTCACAGCGCTCCAGACACTGCACTGAGCAAATCACAAATAGCATCTCATTTAATTCTTAAAATAATCTTTTGAGGTATGTTGGGAGCTGTCCCGAACACGGGAGAGTTAAAGTGCGGTTGCTGCCCAGAACACTGGGGTCCTTGAGACACAGCACCTGGCGCCTTAACTCATAGTTCTGACATTCTTGGCCTTTCTTCTAGCTCACAGAGGGTGCTAGAGATAGCAGTAGCAGTTATAGAAGGTCACTAAAGTAATCCTGTGCACACAGCCCTCGTAGCTTATAGCCCCCCAGGCCCTGCACACTCCTTTCTCAGAATTGTTAATTACGCTTGGGTGCTCTTCCCTTGAACTGTCTGAGTGATCATAGTTGAGTATTTGTAGCTTTTTTTATATCAGAAAAAAAGTTAAGTTATAAATTAAAAAACTGCTTAAGCGAGGGAAAGGACTATCAAAGTGACGTAAGGTTAAAAAAAACAAAAACTGTTTTGTTTTCTGGTTTAATGAAGACATGCACCACCTGTTCCTTTGCATTTCGCTTCTCCTTTGTTCTTATCTGTATAAATACAGCAACTGAAATAAACGAGGTGCGGCAGTCAGCAAGGACTCCGTCCTCCCGTCCCCATCTTTTTGTTGTCTCTTCATTTCTCAGCCTCGCCCCCTAACTCCAGGTGCCGCACGTCGCCAGCTAGCTCCGGCAGAGGTAGATATCATTGTCCTCCTTTGTTAGGTGAGGAAGCTTAAAGGTTAGGTAACTTACCCGAAGTCACAGAGCTCATAAGCTGTCAGCCAGAATTCAAATCCAGAGCTCCTGTGGGTCCATGCTCTTAACCGCCAGGGTCTGCCACTCCTAGGGTGGAAAGTGCTTCCGGGTCACAGGCTGCGTGGACAGGGTCGCTTGTCTGTCATTATTCCAGTTGTCACGCATCCAAGGTCTTAGCCTTTGGCTTTTTGAGTACAACTGTATTTATTAATTCTTGAATGTTAAGGGTCAACTGATGTTCATCCCAATGCACATGTGAGAAAACAAAGGGCTCATCAGACATCTAAATATTCAGCATTTGATTATGCAGCAGATATAATAAGCAAGGCAAATTTGTTAGTTTCTCAGTTCCTACAAGACTTGGCACATGTTTCTGCATATCCTTAGAAATAATGATGAAAATCCTCCTTGTGTGCAATAATTATAGATTCTTTCATTTCACAAAACTCTTCTTTTTTTTTCAAAAATTTACTACCCCAGAGACTAAAGAAAGCTAGTCATGAGTTCATGAATAGAAAATAAGTGAATGTTACCAAATGCCCTCCATTGTAGCTCTAAATAAAATGGCAGCTTTTACAGCTATAGACTAAAGTAATTCTATTGTAGCTTCTGCCAAAATCTGTACACTGTCTTCAAGATCAGCATTCAGAAAAGTATCCTAATAGTCTAAGAAAATCTGAATTGGCTTCTTGGATGTGCCTGGAGGCTAAGCCATTTTGATTTCACAAAGTAAACTCTCATTACACCAGAGCTCTGGCTACTTGGGTTAAGTGAAGGGAGATAGTTGGGAAATAATAATTTAAAATTCTTCAGCCCTTATGAAGAAGCAAGCTTGTGTCTGTATATCATAAAGTTAGGAGTTTATTTTTCTTTTCTTTAAACCAACCAGAATGAGACAGACTTAGCCATTTGTCCTCACCTGGGCCTATCTTCTCACCTGGGTAAAGCACTGCAGAAATTAGAGTTCTTTTCCCTCCATCCATGTATCCTGGCTTTCACTCTGTGTGCGTTTTTCCATAAATGCATTAGCAGCCAGGAACCTTCCATTCCTGGTGCACAGGAAATCCACCCTCCTTGGTGTGAGGAGCCATTGCATCCCGGGGAGCATGCCTGCCCGGTGAGATGTATTGTGTGTTAGCACTGAATTCGTGTCATTGTCCTGAATTGAGTTAGAGTTTTAACACCATATTTCTTCAACTGCCCCCAATTTTTCACCTAACAACACTACTAATTTTAGAATATTGCACAAGTATTAACTAATTAAACATCTCTTTGCCATTCCCATCTTCCAAATAAAGAGCACAGTGTAAAGTGCTAGAATGGTTACTCCCTGCAACATCCCGACCCTCACCCAGAGCCCTTTCCTCTTCCAGCCCCCAGATGCCCAGAATATACCATCTATTCAAGTCAGCCAGTTGAGCAGCTATTCAGTGCTAGATACCCTTTCTCTTAAAGGTGTCTATTTAAATCAGGCGTCCTCAAACTACAGCCTGTGGGGACATTTATCTGGCCTGCTGGGTGTTTTTGCCACCGCTGCCTGTCCTGCCTAGCAGCCGACTCGTCCTGGGCCCACAGTGCGCATGTGCGGAATGTGCACCGCACTCTACAGTGGCCCTCCAACGGTCTGAGGGACAGTGAACTGGCCCCCTGTTTAAAACGTTTGAGGACCCCTGATTTAAATGATCATCTAAAACCTGGCAGATCCTCAGCAATGAAAATCTTGGCCATGCGAACCTTACCTTTTGCCCATTTTAGGGACTCTCTAATATTAGCTCTCTGCTGTCCGGCAATGCCTGCACCAACCTGCCCCAGACACAGCAGCTACAGATTCTATTATTAGTTGAAGCAGGAATGAATCTCCTACTCTTATCTCACTCAGAGTTATGTCGAGGACATCTGCTTGTGAAAGGAGCCTACGGCAAGTTTTGGTCCTCTGAGAGCAGCCATGTAAGCTGCCATCCTGTCAGTTTCTAGAACCTTCTTTCTGCCCACCATCTCCACTTCCAACTGTGCTGTTAGAAGACTGAGCTTGGTCTAAGGTGTTACTTAATAGAATAAATTCCAGAGTTTTTAAATTGCTCCTTTGTTCTATTCTTATTTTAAAGTAACTCACAATAATGATTTATATAATGGAATTTATCAACTAATGTACATCTGTAAGAGGTGAAAGGAAGAGATTTCAAAAACCTCCAGCATACATTTTTAGCACAGTGAGAAATCACTGTGGCAAAGACATAAAATTCTCTAAGAGAATTCTTCATTTTAGCATATAATATTGGTGCTTTGACTAATGAGTTTTTCACATAGCAATGCAGATTCTTAAGTACACAAATTGTGCCCTTTTTACTGCTGTTGCTATTTACAGGTTTTAGTCTGTGGGATTTTTTTTAAGCCAACAGATACCTCTCTGATTGTGAAATGTAAGATTTTCAGATTACCTAAAATATGAATGAAGTGTTCTGGGTTGTAGGTAACCTTTACTAATAAATGCATATGTTTATCCACACTTCACTTTCTCTAACCCAAAATGTTCAACAACTGGTTAACAATTGGCAACGTATTTATTTTTCATGTTGCATGGATGGTTGTGTTAATGCATATTTCATCACACTCTGCCCTCTTTGAAACCTCTTTGTCTTAATTACAGTCAAGAAAAAGCTTGGCTTCATTCCCAACCTACGTTGAAGGTAAGAGCTGGAAAAAAAAAAATATTGAGCACTGAGTCATTCATGAATCTTCTAGCATTTGGGGCATTGGGAACACTAAAATAATAAGAGTAGTGAGGAAGAAAGGCCGCAAAGTCACTTATTCACAGTGTTAACAGTCTTGGTATCTTTAGACTTAAAGTACAATGGCCGGGGACCTCTCAGAAATCCTCCCTGCCTTTCCTTGTATGTGGATCAAGTCCCTGAGGCAAAGGGTGAAGCTGTAGGCTTTAGCCAGGGTCAAGACAGCTTGGAAATGGCCACATGGAGTCTGAAACCCAGGTCTCCTTACTTTTAGCCCAGTGCATCTTACATTCATCAAGAAAAATTCAGGTGGGAATGAAATTTAACTAGGGGAGAAATTTTAAAAAGTCCTTTTCGTAAGAAATACCTTCCCAGTAATTTCCCATCTATTGCTTGGGTGAGCTAGTATTAGTAACATTTATGGAGCACTTACTCTCTGCCAGGTGCTGTTCTAAGCTACTTTCCATGTAAGAACTAATTGAATCCTCACATCAGTCTTGGGAAAGGGGGGTTTACCGGTATGCCCAAGTTGTGCGTGAGAGAACTGAGGCATTGAGAGGGTGAGAACCTTGCCCAGGATCACGTAGTTAGCAACACAGAGCCAGGCTGTGCACCAGCTGGCTGACTCCACAATTCTCCTTGGAACCGGTGTTCTCTGCAGGGCCGCCACACATGGTTGTGCAGGCTGTTCACTGCACAAGGGCACCCAGTCAAGGGGCTTAGTGGGGCCAAAATTCAGCCCCAGCTCTGCACCCAGCTTGAGCTCGTGCCATCCACAGGGGACAGCTGTGTTTCTTACTCGCCCAGAATCGCCCTCTGGCTGGAGGCAGTGCTGATGGTCTGCCAGGGTGGACTTTAGCCTTTTCCTTGAAGGAGGCTTTTCCGGAGGCTGGAGAAAGCCTCTTAGATGTCTCTTTAAGGTCTGTCTGGCCTTTGGATCCTGTGGGTGAACATTCAGTGTGTTTTACTGCCTGGGAGTGAGTTACCAGCATTCATCAACCTTCATGAACCTCCAGGCCTGAAGCCCAGGACAAGCTCATGGTTTTGGTTTAGTTACTCAGGTTTCTTTCCCGAGTAACCTGTACATTATTTGCATCATATTTTTTGTGAAGCTCTAAAATTCCATGAGGGCACCCTAGGAAGTTTTCAGAAGTTAAGCAACTCCCTCCTCCTTCACAGCCATCCCACCAGGCCTCGAGATTTTCAGGTTCTGCACTTTTATTTCCTTTGTTTCAACCTCCACCTTAGTTTAGAAAGATGAATAGATTATTTTAAGTCTGTTGCCCTGATAAGTAGCTTATCCTGGGAAGCAGCTGTGTAAGCTCAAGATGAGCTTGATGTTTAGGGATAAAAACCATTTCGGATTAGTCCTCCAAGAGGAAAAAGCAAATTGTTTCCATTTCAAGTTATCTAATTTAAGACCCTGAGGTTTTGACAGTAGGTGAAAATGTACATTTTAGTCTCCACAGATACGGCATTCAAGTCAAAGAAAATACATCGATTTCAATTGCAGATTAATATACCTTTCTTAGTGAACCTGTTAGAAAGTTGTATATTAGTCCTAAACATGTTTTAATTTGGGGTAGAGTTTTCAGGTGATTGTGATTAGAATCAGATGCCCCCCACTAAAAATATTTAAAACAGGTTTGACTTAAAATGCTGGTCAATTTGGGAATAGAAAATTTTGGTTTTCCTTGGAATTGATCATGTGGACACAGAGCAGGAACATGATAGCCTGTAAGTTAGCAAGATCAGCGGCGTGGGGCCGTGGCTTTGGGTATGTTATCTCTCTTGCAGAATTAGGGTTGGAGGCCATTATAGGAATCCAGACATTCCAAAACATATACCCTATTTTTCTGATGTATAAAATTTGCTTTCTCCATTATGGATTGAATGGAGAGAGGAGATATGAATGGACAGCAAATAATAGGAACTGATGTAAAATGAGGTTTTCTAATAAGAAGCCATGTATTCACCCAGGCATTTATCTGGCAAACAACTGGGTAACAGACACTAAGACAAAAGAGAGTCAGATATGAATATGGACATGGTCCTTGTCCCCAAGAAGCTCAAAGTCTAACAAGAGAAATGATATCTTTTGTCACTGGATTTTATGTTTTTTATTTAAGTAAATATTCACATCATTTTGTATAGTATATGGCTTGGGTCAACTACTCTAAGAAACTGCCCCTTCTATTTGAAAATGAGGGGTGGGTGAAGGCAGACACAGAGAGATGCCTCAGACCAGTGGGTTAACTCACCTGCTCAGGCGTCTCGGTACCTGGCCCACCTGTGTCCCAGTAGCGAGGTGTGGGGGAGGGTGGTGTGCCATCAGGGGTTCATCGGGACCCTCCCCAGGGTGGCTTCACTCACTACTGTGGCTCTGTGTATTACAGTTCCTGGACCTTGCGACCCTGAAGACTTGATCGATGGAATCATTTTTGCCGCCAACTACCTTGGCTCCACCCAGCTGCTCTCAGACAAAACTCCCTCCAAAAATGTGCGCATGATGCAGGCGCAGGAAGCAGTAAGCAGGATCAAGGTGAGGAGGGCCGGGTGCTCCGAGGGGGACACTGGGCAGATTCGGGAACCTGAACAAGCCATAGCGTCAGCCCACAGCTCTGTCTAGTCCCAACTTAGAGGAGAGTGGATCGAGATAACATCACAAGTGGCACTTGTACGTGTGCCTGCTGACAGTTCTAAACTGAGAAAAGGTTTCCAAAGTGTACGGAGTCTTTATATATAAACACAGTCTATTTAGAAAAAGTACATATGATTATAAACTTTGAAAAGTTGGTATAATGAGGAAGGAAGTCATTTGGAGTAATATGACTCAAATGTGAGACATTTATCACTGGATTTACACCGATAAGTAGAGGTCAGCGACTTAAACATTCGTGTGACAGAGTTGGTTCAAATTAGGTGGCATTGCTTTTGAACCAGTTGATCCTGTTCAAGAGAGATTGAACTGCTTCGCTTCGAGTAAAACAAACCCGTTTGATCAAATCTAACCCGGCTAGTCTGACCAAGCATGGAGAGTTTAACCCAGGTTAAACTAGTTTGAGCCGGTCGTAACCTGTTCAAATCTGTTTTATCAAGACTTAAAGGGAGCAAGCCTGTAAGATCCGGGAAGGACCACTTTCAGCTGGTTTAAATCATTCACAGCTAGTTTGAACCAGCCACACCCAGTTGATTGCCATGGAAATGCAGAGCTCTAGCATCTCCACCATGATGCCAAAACCACCGAGAATCATGGAGAAACCAGGACTAAAGGGACACTGAACGTGTGCTCATGCCATCCACATGCCATTGTGCCCCCAGCACCTGGTACCCATGGGCAGCCACCCAGAGCCATGAGTAGGGAGGGACAGTGTCACCATTGAGGCCCAGAGCCAGGTATTTCCAGTGAGGCGGAACAGCTTAGGACTTAGCCAGAGCTGGTTTTATCCAGTTTTAACCGGTCAAAGTGCACTCCTCCCTCAGGCATCCTTTCCCCATTTCACACCTTCTCTCACATTCCCAAGCTGCATCCTCACGTCTGTGCGATAACTGGGATGACAAAGAAGGACAAGCACAAGGCAGTCCCTGAGAGCCCTTAGTCTCTCAATCACATAGGAAATATTTCCCGTGCAGGTCTACATGCCGGGCTGTGCAGGGTTTTGGGGGGGGGAGGAAACCTAGTGATGGATGCAGTGAGACCCCCGCCCTCAAGCCCGACAGCACGATGCATCAGGCCGGAGGAGGAGAGAGGGCTGTCGGGCACAAAGTGCCACAGGAGCGCAGGGGAGGCCTGGTGAGGTGAGACGTACCTGAGAGAGAGGTGGAGGGCATCAGTGACCAGCAGTTCTGGAGGTCGCTGGTCTGGTCTCTTACCTGAGCTGACGCCTGCGGTAGTCACCTGTCCAGGCTCCGCCATGGGGTGAAGACTAAACAGCTCAGGTTCCCACTGATGCCCTGATTACGGTGCCTCTGAGCCCTCAGCTCCCCGGGCAGCTGCAGCTTGCCAGCACCCTGTGACCGACCACAGGCCTCTCACTGCCCCTCCTCTCCCTCGCCCCTGATCTCACCCCTGCTCTGCACTCGGAGGACGCACTTCTCCCCCAGCCCCCAGCCGGCCCTTCTCTGAACTCCTCATAGTCCAGTAAGCCCATGCTGCAGCTTTTGCTCTGACTCCTGAGGCTCAGGAATGAGGACTTATAAACCAGGGAGTGACTTGCAACTGCCTGAAGCGTGGCTGTTGTCACAGCACCAATGGGCCAGGCCTGATGTCAAGATTACCGACAGGACCTACTAGTTTCTCCCATGTGTCGGGGACCCACGCAGCCATGCCATCTGCGACACACAAACCTGTCTGTGTCCCAGAGGCCCTGCCCGGAGGCCCACTTCTGCAGTGTTTATGTCTTCCCCCAAAATGAGCCTCTCCCAGGATGATGGGCCGTGGGAAGGTCTAGTTCTTTCCGGGGAAGCCCCACCCCCACCCACAGAGATGCCTCTTGCCCTGTGGCTCTCAACAGGACAAGCCCACAAAAACAGTCTGAGCTTCGTACTTTTCTTTGGGGACTCTCACACTCGATAATGGGGGAGGGGCAGCTAGAGCAGACCAGGTTCCTGTGGAGCTGCCCGTGTAGACTTGGCCTAACTCTGTTTCCCTGTCTCCCCTTTCCACAGAGAGGTGACTCCTGCCTGCAGGTCTCCCCGTGGTCTTCCCCATCTTCATTTAGTATATTCCAGGCACAACGTTCAAAATAGCAAGGCACAGGCCTCTCAAGCTCCTTTCCAGGCATGGTCCCGCCCTGTTTCATACAGAGCAGAGAACGTTAAAAACAAAGTCCATGGGGACCTAGTTCTAACGCCACATGTCCCACAGTTACCAAACACAGCCCCTGGTCTCCCAGGCAACATGGTGCCGTGAGCTTCCCCAGGGGCCGTGGGAGTACGAAGACCCGGCACGCCCCACTCGGGGTCTCTCACAGATGGGGACTACCTCTGTAAGATGTGTTTGCAAATGGGTGGGGGCATTTCTGGTTGTCACGGTGACTGGAGGCATTTACTGGGCCAGAGCCAGGCGTGCTCAACCCCCTGTAAAATCCAAGACAGGGCCACACGGCAAAGATTCATCTCTGCTGAGATGCCAAAGAGCCCCCATCAAGGAATGCTGCCAGGGCCCATTCAGGTGAATCTCTCAGAACAAAGCAGCAGTTTCTGCCCCCAAAGGAGCACTCAAGACTCCTGAGATAGAAAAGTGCATGTTGCTTTGAGGTTAGTTTTTCCCAGGTTCTATCCATCAAGCTTTCAAAACCCTTAAGGTTCGATTTCATTTTGGGCACCTTGCCTGTCTGCCTTCTGATAGCTTTGGATTCCTGCAGATAGAGCATCTGTCTTTCCGTTCCCCTGTGACACGCAGGTAGTACTCAGATGGCCTTAAGGGGGACAGGCAGGCATGTCACTTGAACATAAAGCAGCGTTTAGACTGCAGCATTCCCTGTACCAGATCCCAACCAGGGCCAATTGTATTGTGAATTACATTTTACTTCCAAAGCAGTATCCGATGGTGTTGTTATTTTTTATTTAAAGTCCAGCCCCCTCATAAGAAATCAGAAATTTTGCTTGGAAGATTCCAAAGGATTGGTATTCCAGAAGTTCCACAGTTCATCTGAACCAAAAATTAGATGGCTCTGTCGATCAGAACAAGCAAGATAGAGGCTTTCTGTTTATAAATACATTTCAGACCTGCCTAGAGCAGAGTATGCATCTGGAAAACATATATTTATTTTTACAAGCAAATTACTCTAGTGTGAGGAATTCATTATAGAGTGGTAAAATTAAACGGTTACGTTTCATTTATAACTTACAAGTATCATTTTACAATGCGCTTCTACGCATGGGAAGGAACTGTTGCCTGTCATTAAATATTTTCTGCTCTGTGTTCCTTTTACATCCATTTAAACGCTCGTCAGATTGTTTGATGTTATACGCAGCCGGAAGCATTTTTCAATTGTAAGTGGAGATGGCTGTTTATTTCAGCACTCCCTAGAAAGTGACTGTGTCGGGGAGCGTGCACAGGGACTTTGTCACTTGCAGAGGGAAGCTGGGGACAGAGGGGGTGTCTCCGGAGCAGCCCAGGCTGGGCTCAAGTGGAGCTTGCAGAGGGGTGTCCATGCGTGCCTAGGAGACACCACGCTGTTTCTTAAAGAGAGACTGACCTTTCAGGAACGAGTTATCTAGGCCACCTCAGCAGAAAGGACACAGAGCATAGCAAGGATACAGATTTTCTAGCGTCTGCCCAGGAAGGAAGGGGAAAGAAAAGCTCTATTTATTTATTTATTTAAATGGACTTATTTTGCAATCCATTTAGCAATGTCCTTAACCCCAAGCTGATTAGTAATTTCAGACTCGGGGCTTTCACCTAGACAAAGGTGGAGTGCTTTCCTCCTTTTGTTTCTTTGCTTCATTCTTCCTCCCTCCCTCCCCGCAGGGACACCCATTGTGTCCCTCCTCTCTTTCCTCTGCCAACACTTTTGGTTTGACCGGGTGGATGTGAGTGAGACCTCACCATGTGTCCTGGTATTTTATCTGGTGCTTTATCTCCTAGCAGACTGACCCTGATGCATACGTTTCCATTTCAAAGCAGTCTTTAATTTTTGTTCTGTTTGTCGACTGTGGTATCTGTCACTCACGTAGCACCAACTGTACACGAGAATTGGACGCTGCTCATTGGATTTATACTTGGAGCTGTAAGAATTCCTGTTTTCTTAATTTAACAAAGAATTTACAGTATCGTTTGCCAGATGGAGGGAGAATTTGGAGCCATGGTTAGCTAGGCATTTTCTACTTAATGTGAGAAGAAAACAAAGGAATTTGGCCCAAAAAGCAAACTGTCCCTAAGTAGACTCCCGACTCCAGTGATAGGCATTTTAGGAACAAAAATTAACCAATACACAGTCCTTGACCTTGAGAAACTTGCAGTCCAATAAAAGAAGCCAAAATGAATGTTTAAGGAACAATAATACAAGACAGCCTAGTTATCTGAAAATTAAAAGGCTTTTCTACCTACCCAAATATAAGAAATAAGACATGCCTGAACACAATAGCAGAATTAGAAGATGCCTGACATTTTTTTTCAACTTTTTTTTTCCATCTTTGGTCCTTCTCTAATGTGTCCTTTCTGCCTTTGTTGTGCATGGTTTTTGAGAAGTGATATCCTTCTAGGAAGCCCCCATACACTTTCGGAATGCATTAGAGCAGTGGTTCTCAAAGTGTGATCCCTGGGCCTGCAGCGTCAGCATTGCCCAGGAACTTAGAAATGCAGGGTTTTAGGCCTGACCCAGACCTGCCAAGTACCCCAGAATGGGGACCCAAGAGTCTCGTGTCCCCACAGGCCCTCCAGGAGATTCTGAGGTGCACTGCCTTAGAGAAGGGCGGGCCATCCAGTGTTAAGGAGCATCTTCTGACTGTTGTGCAACGTTCCAGTCAAGCTAAGGACTTGTCACTGGTAGGGTTCCGCTGGCAAATGAGCTCAGGAAATACTACCAAATAGATCTCCTCTTTGGATATTTGCAATATAGGCTTTCCTCTCAAAGGTTCCGTGAAGTCCTGTGCTAAGGAGATTTCATTCACTTTGTTTAACCAGCGGCTCCCATAATTGTTTGAGCATAGAACACATTGTCGCTGTGTGATGGTACCTCTGCTAATGTCTTGTTGCTAGTATTCTCTGGAACACGTTCTGGGAGAAACTCCCGGGGAGAGCTTTGCCCTACCTGCTGTCAGTCTTTAAGGTGCCCTAGGTGGAAACACGCCTCTCCCCCAGGAGCGTGGGGGGCTCACGCCTGCCGACTCTCCAGAGAGCACCAGACTTGGAGCCAATGCAGCTAGGTCACTTGTCTTCCTTTATCTCCACCACATCTCCATCCGTGCATTCTGCCGTCCTTCCCACTTCATTCTCTGCTCTTCAGCCAGAAGATAGGGTGGCCTGCGGGGCCCTGCCTGAGCCATAGAGACTGCCTCGCGTCCACGCAGTGTGTGGTGTCTGTCTCCATTCTCGCTGTATTTGCAAAGCTCGTGCAGTTACGTCGCCAGTAGTGTTTAGGTATTTTGTGGCCCGTGCATTTTTGTAAGGCCCATGCGTTTTTGTAAGGAGCATTCATTACCTAATATTCTTATATCTGGCTTTACTGGCCTGTCCCAAAGACCAGATTTTTTTTCATTATTTTATGATTTCCTTTAAATGCCAAAAATTATGATTTCATTGCAGAACTGAAATTTCTATCATTATAGCTTGGTCTAAATTGTGTCTTTTCCCATTTTGCTTGAAGGCGTCTATAATGAGTAAAGAGGATGCTGACACATCAGGCCTTTCACATACTTTATCCCCTCTACTCTTCCAGATGGAAGGGGTAGGGAATCCTGTGAGGTAGGTGTTATTAGCCCCGTCTTACAGACAAGCTGAGAAGTTTACAGATGAGAAGCTCGCCCAGGTTGCACAACTAGTGGTTTAAGGTGTGGCGTGAGAAGGCCTGGGTTTTAACCTCTGTTGTGCCACTTCACTGCTGTGTGACTTTGGGAAAGTTAATTAGCCTCTCTGTGCCTCATTTCCCTCTTCTTAAAAATGAGGATGATGTAGTTAGTGCCTACCGCACAGGGTTGCTGTAGCTCTTACATTGATACATGCAACATGCTAAGAAGGATTCTGGCACATAGCATGTGTTCAGTAAATGTCAGCTAGGGGAAAGAAAAGATATTATAGAATAGGGAAGAGGGCAGCTAATCTAGAGTGCCATAACAACAGTAAATAATACACGTTGTGGATCGAGCAAGTGGATGGACGGTGCCACAGTTTGTCCTTCGCACCACACCCCAACAGGTGGTAAGCCATGATCAACCCCACGAGACTCAAGGATTTAGATGGATGTTGTCAGTCCCTGCTTTAAGATGCACGCTGGCCTTGTGTTTCTCTTGGACCTCCTCCTGCTCCAGTTTTACATTCTGGATCTGACCCCTCATCTTTGGCAACATCACATCTAAATGTCTCGTTATAGTTTGTTGCAGGGCACTTGGATATTAAAAGTGATTGAAAGATAATACTACTCTAAAGGCACAGACTATTTCTAACTTCATAAAGCTTATTTCAGATACCTTCCATGAAACTCAGTTTGCTTTTTGGATCCTCTTCCTTATTACTAGTTACAGAAAAAAAAACAAAAAAACAGAATTTGGGTGTTCCATCGGTGGTGGACCTATTTTCCTTTGAAAGTGTTCTTTCAAATCACAGTTGCCTAGAGGTGAAGAACTTGGACCAACAGTCATTAGGGTTTGGTATGAAAGGAAAGGAAACTCCTATATTCCTGCCGTGTCATTTCAGGGCAGGTAGAAAACGAACCTCCGGGTCTCACGGCAGCCATCTGCCGTGCGGATTGTAACTGACGCAGGTGTGGCGTAGCGTCAGCACTGCCCGCTTCTCCGTCCCAGGAATATTTCCGCTGTAGCGCGGGGCAGTTAGGATAACGCTTGCGCTTGCTGCCTTCAGACTTTCTCAGAGCAGACTGTTCTCCACGAACTCATGACCACCAGGGGGTGCGTGTGGGAGTGGGGTTGCCCTGGTTTCCCGGGCGAGCCAAAGATCGCCTACTTGGTGACTGGGTGGCTGACTCATCCAGTTTCTCTGCAGTGAGGCAGTCCAGGCAACACATTTTAGCCATTACTGAAATAGAGACGTGCTGCCGAGAGCAGACGCGCTTTCCCGCCAGGTGAGTACCCAGGAATGCGAGCAAGCGGTTCTCCCTCCACCCCACGCCCATCACCATGACATTGACTCACCATCATTTGTACAAGATCTGCACGTAGAGCAAGCTTTAGCAAAAGCCAGGAAGTTGCAACATGACATTTGGTAAATTATCATCATGACAACAAACACGGAGTGCCTGTAACGCACGAGGCACTGTTTGAAGAGCTTTGCGTTTGTTCATCTTATCCTCAGAATAGCCCTGTGAGGTAGATACTGTTTTTATCCCCATTTTGCAGATGAAGAAACTGAGGCACAGAGGCGTTAAGTCGCTTGCTCAAAGTCACATAACTAGTAGGTGGCAGAGCCTTGATTCGGTTTTAGGCAGTTCAACCCCAAAGTCCCTGATTTTATCTAACTGTGTTATCATTTATAATAATTATGAGCAATCAGGAAACATTACATTCATTTTTAGTTAGGTATAAACTATATTACACAAATTTAAGACAAGAAGTATTACTGGAGATAAAGAAGGCAGAACAATGAAAGAGTCGACTCAGCAAGAAGGCATATCATCCTAAATGTGTGTGTACCCTATAGCATAGCTACGAGACAGCGTGAGATTTTAACACCTCTCTCTCAATAAATTGTGGAACAGGCAGACAAAAAATCAGCAAGTACGTTGAAGATTTGAACAACACTCTGAACCAATTTAGTTGACCTAATTGACATTGGTAGAACGCTCTTCCCAACAACTGTAAGATGTATATTTTGAAGTCCAGATGACATATTCACCAGAGTCAGTCGTGTGCTGGGCCATATAGCTAAACATCAGCGTATTTCAAAGGATTGAAATCATGCAGAGTATGTTCTCTGGCCACCATGGAATTAATTCAGAAATCAATAACAAAAAGCTAATTAGAAAATCCCCCAAATATAGTGAAATTACTGACACAATTCTCAATCATCTGGGGTTCAAAGAAGAAATCACAGTAGAAATTAGAAAATGTTTTCATGGAAAAATAATTAAATTGCAACGAAGCAAAATGTGTGGAATGCAGGCAAAGCAGTGCTTAGAGGGACATTCACAGCTTTTAATATCAGAGAAGAAAAAAGTTGGAAAATCTATAATTTACATTATCTTAGGAAGCTGAGGGGGGAAAAATCAGCAAATTAAACCCAAGGAGAGTAGAAGGAAATAAAGATCTAGGCTAAAATCAATGGGCTAGAAAAACAGGCGTACAATAAAGAAAATGAGCAGAACCAAAAGTTGGTTCATTAAAAAGATCAATTACAGTTAAGTATAGGAAGTACCTCAATGCATTTCTTCCATCCCAATGCACCCACCACCTACTAAATTCTGAGTTAGCAAATCAATTAGAGTGGCATTTTTTTAAAAAGCCAGTCCTCCTCCTGCAGAAATGCTTTTATACCCCTAATCGGTACTACTGTGTCAGTTCCCTTTCGACTTTGAGTCTCTACAAATTCTTTTCTAACTATTCTCCTGTCTCTGTTTGTTCCATGCTAAGCAGATGGCCCAGAAATTAGCCAAAAGCAGGAAGAAGGTGCAGTACAAACAACTTCATCAGCTTGGTGTTACTGCCTGTTCTTTTCATCTGTTTCCGTTTTGCCTTTTTTATGTTTCCGTGTTTTTGTTTTCTGCATCCAGCAAGTTTTCGTTCAGATTTCTTTTTGAACCGCCCCATAAGCCAGCGTTTCTCAAAACTTCGTCGCCTAAAGTGGCCGTTTTCTGTTGCTCATTAGTCATTTCACTTCAGAGGAACCACAGGGAGCAGATTGGAGATGCTAAACGAATCATACCGTAGTGTAGACGGTTCCAACCTTTCAGGAGCAATTGACGTGGCAGGGACTTGAGTGCTTTCAATTACAGTTACGTTTGACTTGTGGATCTGTCGGATTGCTGGATGCAAAAAAGAAAACTCACTAATAACCACACATGTGCGGAGCTAACCCCTAAATGACCCAGACTGCGCTTTTTGGTTGTGGAGCTTCTAGGTGCTCATGAACTACTCCCGGGACGCTGGGGCAATGGGGCCGTTTCTTAATGGGGTGGCTTCAGGAGTGGGCAGCTGCTTCTGTGTTTCTGTGGTGGCACGTGAAGACCCTCTTACCAGAACTGCATCCCGCTGGATCCATTTGCACCTGCTACACACATCGTCAGCCGACGCAGGGGCAAGCTCAGGGTGACTTCTTCAAGGTCCTTGGGTCCGAGTTCGCTGCCCTTACTCCTTCAGTGCATTGGGCTCCAAAACCCTTGCAGAAAGGGCCATTCCCCGTCATCGTCCAGACTCAAACCTACCTCCTGGAGTTGCTGCTTCCACGTGGGAAGCAGCAAAGGGGCCCCCATGTTGTCCCCCCACGTTGTCCCCTCTGACCTAGAGACGCTAACTCTCGTCCATGTGTCCATCCTCTGTGTGGTGCCTTCAGCTTCGGCAGTTTAATCCCAGAGTCTGCGTTGCCGTTCTGGTGACTGTGTCTTGGTGCCTCTGTGTGTGAGCTAACCGACTCATCGTGCCCCTGGGCTACAGTAACGGAGTGAAACTTTCTCTTGCTGCATTTTTCTCTTCTCAGGCCCCTGAAGGTGAATCTCAGCCGATGACCGAGGTGGATCTCTTCATTTCTACCCAGAGGATCAAAGTATTGAATGCGGACACACAGGTATCATCAGCTGGCTGCCACCTTTCTCAGAGATGAAGTTCAGTGGCATTGTATAACCCAGAGACCACGGTCTATGTCTGTGGCCACAGCCGCTCGGTTCCATATACGCTGGAAGGTTCTATCTGCACATACCTGCTGCTGGGTGCGGCTTGGTGCTGTTTCCTTAAAGCTCAAAGCATGGATGTTGTTCAGCATTCTCCTAAGTTCTCATCAGAGGGCTCATTAACTGGACAGACTAGCCTTTTAATAAAATGTATTTAAAATCACCCCCCCCCAAAAAAACAACCATGCTATTGACAATTTTTTATCTTTTTTATTTTTTTTAATCTTCCCCACCAGAGATTCTATACTGGTTTGTGAAATGTTTGAAATGTCTTATTTCTTTTCACCTGCCATAGATCATGTCCCACTCTGGTTAGCCAAGGGGAATGCCCTCGAGCCTGGGTGGGTGGACATAAATCCGCCAACAAGGTCCCTGTGGTGGGCCCTGGGGACCAGACTTGGCTGGCTGCGGGGTGCCAGGCCTTCTCGTGCACCATCAGATGCCATGCCAGACTTGCCCGCCCTGTCCTCCCACCTCCAGGAGACGATGATGGACCACCCTCTGAGGACCATCTCCTACATCGCGGACATCGGGAACATCGTGGTGCTGATGGCCCGCCGGAGGATGCCCCGCTCCAACTCCCAGGAGAACGTGGAAGCCTCACACCCATCCCAGGATGGAAAACGACAGTACAAGATGATCTGCCATGTCTTCGAGTCGGAGGATGTAAGGCTGGCTTCCTTGATCACCTTCTGGGTACCCTGGGTGGCTGTTGGGTGACCAGGTTTCACTCGATTTCTCAGAACCTGGAATCAGTCTAATTCATCGTATGTTGAACATGTATTTATTGAGCACCGAGTATATATCAGGCACTGTTCTAGTGCTAGGAATACAAGGCTGGATAAAACTGACAAGGTACTCATTGTGAGGGTAGAAGGGAGACAGAAAATAAATAGATAAATATACTTAATATAAAATTAGGGAGTGGGCAGTGCTATACAGAAAAATAAAATAGGGTTGGGGGTAGAAAGACGGGCTATTTCAGGTAAGGTGATCAACAGTGTTCTTTCTTAAGGAGGTAACATTTGAGCAAAGACCTGAATAAAGTGAGACTAAAAAAGGAGCAGGTGCAAAGGCCCTGAGGCAGGGACCTGCTGTATTAGTTTGAGGAAGGGAAAGGAAGCCAAGCTACTAGGGAGTCTGGAATGAGGGGAAGAGTAGAAAGAATTTGGTCAGTCCCCAAAGGACCTGAGCAGGTCTCCCCTGAGCATCAGGCACTTGGGGATGATAGTTCTTTGTTGTACAGGACTGTCCTGTGGGCTACAGCAAGGTTAGCATCTCCGCTCCTCCCCACCAGACGACAGGAGCTCCGCCCACCCCACCAGCTCCTGCTGGCACAAAGCCAGTGATTCCTAATCTCTGTTTCTCCTGGTGGAGAGGTCAACAGAGAAAATCTGCTTACAACAGAGGCCATTCTTTCACTTGGCCTTCTTCCAGGGTTGTGCCCGGAGCTGCTGGTGAGGCCATCAGATTGCAAATTGCATTAGCGCCCGAGATGTTCCCAGGGCCTCTGCAGGCCTTGGCAGCTCCCTTCCAGGATGGGCCACAACCCCATGTGGTTTTGAACTGCAGGACTCCCACCCCCCAACCCCCCACACACACCCCGACCCCTGCACCCTCCCACACCCCCCATAGCCCCCATCCCCGCCAAACCCCACCCACCCACCGAGGGCTGCGTGAATGCCCTTGACTGTGCTAATGTTCCCTCCTGCCGCAGAGGAGCATGCTCTGTTTCTCATAGGAGCAGGGAGCCCTTATCTGTTTAAAAGAAAATTGCCTGTGGTCACCTTGGCTCCTTAAAAGAGGCCATTTTTCTCCGGTGGAGTGTTCATCTAGCTGCGGAAATCGCCCTCCTCCAAGGAGTTAGGAGCCGGCGGCCAGCCTGCTTTTCTCTGGGGAGCCAGCGCTGTCATGGCTGTGGCCACAGAGAGGAGGAGATGCGGAAACTTCTCGTCGCCGCCCTTTCCTGGTCTCTTTCTCTAGGAAGCAGCCTCAGGCCAGGGTCACCGGGAGGACAGAGAGCTGGAAAGGCCTCTGCCTGCCGTCCTCCCTGCAGTCCTCCCACCCTTCCGTTACAGCTGAGCCAGACGTGCGAACAGGGAGAAGATGAGTTTTAAGAGTTTCTCAGAAAGTTCCAAAAGAGTGAAAATGTGGAATCCTAAGCCTCCTGTGTCCCGCAGGACAGTGAAATGGCAGAGTCCGAGGGTCACCAGGCTCCAGGGTGCCGTGGGCCCCTGCCACCTCCGCCCGGCTTGCAGCTCGTGAGGACAGGTTTCTCCTCTTTGGAGCCCCAAGGGGCCCATCAGAGAAGAATGGAAAGAATGGAGGAGCAAGAGTTAGGGCAAGAGTGGACGCAGGAATCTCACCCGTGTCCCTCCATGGGAGCGTGGACAGAGTGCGTTGGCTCCTGACCTGGGACAGCTGGATTTGCGTCCTGCGTCCGCGTACGAGCTGTGTGGCTGCTCAGCCTCGCGCTCCTCCTTTGCAGAATGGCGGTGCCTCCCTCGTCAGGCTGCCGGGGGACTCTGGTAGACAGTGCACGAAAAGCCTGATGGCTGGCACGTGGCGAGCAGTCCCTAAGCCTCGGCTGCCAGTGCGCTCGCCAGGTGCATCCGTTAATGATAATCAGGAAGGCCACTGGTCGCGTTCCCAGGTGCATGCCCCAGTTCGTCCGCGTGTGCCTGTCCGGTGCCGGACACGATGCCTCGCTCCCTTCCAGCTGTGCAGCACGGTGGAGGCTGGTGGTTCTCGACGTGACCTGTGGCGTCTGAAGTCCCCAGATTCTCAGAGTGAGAAGGGTTAAACATTTCGTTCCCCGTGGCCAGCCACACAGGAAGTTCTGGTGTCACTGTTAGTGAGCTGCTTTTACTGACCATTAGGGAAGACAGGGAAAGGAGGGACAGAGCTGAGAGAGAGAGAGAGAGAGAGAGAGAGAGAGAGTGTGTGTGTGTGTGTGTGTGTGTGTGTGTGTGTGTGTGTGTGTGTGTGTGTGTGTGTGTTTGAAACATTGCTCTAGAGGTTTTCTGGTTTGGTTTTGCTTCTCTGCCCACGAGAATACCACAGTGAGGATGCTGGTATGGTGGGCAAGAGTGGGCTCTGGACCCAGTCCCCGGCCCCACCCCCTTCTCTGGTGGTTGGCAACTGAGCCCTCACCTCAGCTTCCTGAGCTGTCCAAATGGAGCAGTAATACAGATCTGCACTGCCAAAGTCTAAAAAGCTCTGAGACACTAAAGGGGTCTTCGCAGTCAGTTGGCTGATGGGCCTGACTCCAACTGCCACGAGGCAACGCGTAGGATTTGTCTAGCTTCCCGTGAATGTTACACATTTTGCCGCAGAAGTGTCACTGTGTTCAGTTACTGGCGTTTTCCCTGGGCCCTGCAAGAGTTATTGCACAGTATCCAGTATATGTACCTTGGTACCTTTCCGAAATCTGAAAATCTCTGAATTCTGAAATACAGCCTCAAGAGTTTGAGATGAGGGATTGTGGACCAGTCATGCTAACATCCGTCACAGAATTGATGTGAGGATTCACGTAATGGCCCTTTAATGCAGTGCAGGCCCATAAGAAGTGCCCACTTGTTGGCTGTCCCAATTAATAACGTTGCTTAATCGATGCAGGGAAAAGCCATCAAAGCCCAGGAGAAAGAACAATGAAAGCCAAGTTCCCCTCCTGTGAGCCGTGTGACCTTGAGAGGTTCCTCTGTGTCTCCGGGCCTCAGTGTCCTCAACTGACAAATGCAGTGCAGGGTTGGGCTAAGTCAGAGTTCCCAACTCTGTGGGACCAACACTCCCTTTCTGTGACAAATATTTTATAATTTCCCACTATCCTGAAATGACATTCAGAGTTAATATATAACCTCTCCTTGTGAGAAACCTCTCACCAAATAGTCAAAGTATGGCCATAAATGTAATACGAAATACAAAGGAGAAATAAAAAGAGAGCAAGCGAAAATAAAATTATACTACAATATATAAATGCTTGGGTCCAATCATTTTGAAAGGCATAGTGAAGTAGTTAGATGTTTATACCTACTTGATTAATAAGTTTGGATATCAGAGAGCACAGTATGCAGTAGAATATTGTAAGCACTTTCTATCTGATGTTTCTAATTGAGGGCTAAATAGGAATACACACACATGTACATGTACATGTACATGTACACATACATACATGCAGAATCACCGTGCATGACAGATGTGCAGGTTGATAGGGATGTGATTTATTGGCAACTCGGGTACTACGAGCAGCACTGATATTGGTGATTTTCCAGCCATGAAACTTCCTCCTGGCAAAGTCCTGGACAAAGCAAATGCCAGCTTCTGCCAGTGTACTAGGTATCATTCTTGAAACACACAGTGTGTTTTAAAGCCACGCAATGAAAGCTTTTGTGTTTATGTGTAAATTAGAGTTGAGTCCTGCACTCAGATGATTAGAAACAGGTGTTACATGTGCATGACTGTCCAGTGGGGTATTCGAACATTGTTCGGGATGTAGAATGACTCCCCATTGTGTAGAGCAGCCTTTGCGTGGCAGGATGTCCAGCATCTCTGATTCCTGTCCTCTGATCATAAAATGGTCATTTTCATCATCAAAAACATCTCCAGTAATTTTGAAAATGGCCTGTGGTGGGCACTGGTGCCCCATGTGGAGCCACTGGCCACTGGCCTGAGGTTCCTTCAACTTTAGGAGGCCGGCAGTCTGGGTGGGGCAGGGCGCCAGGCCGTCCGCCAAGCGCGTGGACCTGCTGACGGCCGCCCCTCCTCTCCGGCTGCTACTCCAGGCCCAGCTGATCGCACAGTCCATTGGGCAGGCCTTCAGCGTGGCCTACCAGGAGTTCCTCAGGGCCAACGGGATTAACCCCGAAGATCTCAGCCAGAAGGAGTACAGCGACCTGCTCAGCACCCAGGACATGTACAACGACGACCTGATCCACTTCTCCAAGTCGGAGAACTGCAAAGACGTAAGTACTTTCCCGAAGCTGTTCTCCAGGCCGGGTCAGCCAGCGGGGACCCGGAGAAGAGCGGACAGCTCTGCCGGGGAAGTGAAGGCAGGGTGGAGGGCGGGGAGCCTCGGTGCTGGCAGGGCACTGTGAAGGAGCTCACGCCCACCTCTGGCTCCCCGCTCGTGGGGCCCTGTCGTTCAATGCTGTTATGGAGGAGTGTAGACAGAGAAGCAGTGCATCTTCTGCTCCTGGGCACCCTGAGCAAATTTTAAGTGGGTTTCAGAGGCAGTTAGGATCTGAACTTTGCCCTTAAGAAGCCTGCAATCTAGGTAAGGGTACTGAAAAGTTAAATGATGGTGCCAGGTACAAGTACTAGTCAAAGCCAATGCCACTTGGCAGAATGGAGCAGATCTTGGGTTTCAGACAAGAGATGCCATGCTCCTCCAGGGACGGCCCCACTGCTCTAGACCAAGCCCTCCAGGATTATCTAGAAGCAGATGGGGCCATCTAAGCTGGTCTGGAGTCCTGGGGACTATTGGGAAAGGCAGGGGCGAACAGAGGGCTGGGCCGAGTAACAGTACAGAAGCCTGAAGGTCAGAAAGCGCCAGATTTGTCTGGGGAATCGGGAAGAGGGTGGCTTGGCTGCAGCAGGGGCCGGGCCCAGGGAAAGAGATGCAGAGACCAGCAGAGGCCCACATCAGACCTGGAGGCTTGCAAGCGTGCTGAGGGCTCCGGACCTTATCCCATAAGGTAAAAAGAACCTGTAACGAGGAAGTCGTCTTTGGGTCCGCTAGTGTCTGTTAGGTGCCTTGGATCAGGTTCCCAGAAGCAGAGCTGGAGGTGGAGAGTCTTGGTCTAGAGGCTTATGGGGGGAGTGCTCCCAGAACAAAGGGGGTGCGGGAAGTGAGGGGTGGGGCACCGAGGAAGAGTGTGGTCTTGCTGGGTGTGAGCGTCCTTCTGATCCAAAGAGAAGCTCTGGGGCACAGATTGCAGGACAGGCTTGTCCCACCTTGGGACAAGGGAGCTGGCAGGCCTCTGTACCCCATGCAGCCATTGAGCAAGGTTGGGCAGGGGGTGTATTAGTTTGCCAGGGCTTCTGTTATGAAGTACCACAGATTAGGCAGCTTAAACAACAGAATCTTACTATCTCCCATAGCTGGAGGCTAGAATCCAAGACCAAGGTGTTGGCAGGGTCGCTTCCTTCCATGAGCCATAAGAGAAGGCTCCATTCCAAGCCTCTTTCCTTGGCTTGTATCAGGTGGCTGCCTTCCCTCTACGCATGTCTTTGTCCAAATTTCCTCTTCTCATAAGGACTCTGATCATGTTGGATTAGGGCCTTTCCTACTAATTTCATTTAAAATTGATTACTTCTAGGCCGGGCGTGGTAGCTCACGCCTGTAATCCTAGCACTCTGGGAGGCCGAGGTGGGAGGATTGCTTGAGGTCAGGAGTTCAAGACCAGCCTGAGCAAGAGCGAGACCCCATCTCTACCAAAAAAAAATAGAAAGAAACTAGCTGGACAACTAAAAATGTATAGAAAAAATCAGCCGGGCATGGTGGCGCATGCCTGTAGTTCCAGCTACTCGGGAGGCTGAGGCAGGAGGATGGCATGAGCCCAGGAGTTTGAGGTTGCTGTGAGCTAGGCTGATGCCATGGCACTCTAGCTGGGACAACAGAGTGAGAATCAAAAAAAAAAATTGATTACTTCTGTAAAGACCTTATCTCCAAATAAAGTCATAGTCTAAGGTACTGGGGGTTTCAGATTTCAACATACGATTTGGGGAGGACACAATTCAGCTCATAACAACAGTGTCTCCCATTTGGCTAAGGACAGTTCTTCAGGGAAGGGGCCAACTGTGAGCGTCAGCAGCTGGGGGACAGGAAACCAGCCTGTGAAGGGGGTTTGTCAGGCCCCAATAAGTAACAGACACACTCTCTTGGTCGGATGCTCCCAAGAAGTGTCTTATCGGCCGGGCGCGGTGGCTCACGCCTGTAATCCTAGCTCTCTGGGAGGCCGAGGCGGGCGGATTGCTCGAGGTCGGGAGTTCGAAACCAGCCTGAGCAAGAGCGAGACCCCGTCTCTACTATAAATAGAAAGAAACTAATTGGCCAACTAATATATATAGAAAAAATTAGCCGAGCATTGTGGCACATGCCTGTAGTCCCAGCTACTTGGGAGGCTGAGACAGAAGGATCACTTGAGCCCAGGAGTTTGAGGTTGCTGTGAGCTAGGCTGACGCCACGGCACTCACTCTAGCCTAGGCAACAAAGCAAGACTCTGTCTCAAAAAAAAAAAAAAAAAAAAGAAGTGTCTTACCCTTCTGTGACATCTCTGTAAGCCTCCCCAGAACGCGGGTGTCCCACACTGACGCCCGTCTTCCCTGCCCTGCCAGCGCAGGTCACGAAAAGATGACGCCCACTCGGGATGTGGCCCTCCTGGGTGCACTCCCCACCTTTCGGTTGCGATAACTTCAGCATCCCTTTTTTTTTTCTTTTTCCTCAACTTTCTCCTTGCAGGGATGTGTTTCTGTGTGTTTGTTTATTTTTAACTCAAGAATCTTAAATGTCAGAGAGAATTTACGAAGCACCGTGGGAGGGGGGAACCCGTGCATGGAATTCAAAAAGCTATTTCCGGAAACCATAACACAGCACCAAAGCTCCCACCGACAGAGCCTCTGTCCCCTGCCCCTGGGGATATGCAGAAATTAAAAAAGAAAAGAAAAGAAAAAAAACAAAACAAAACAAAACCCTGGTGCCCCTCGTAGTTGTGTGCTTGTGTGCTGAGGCGAGATTGCTTGCGTGAAGCAGAAGTGGATTACAGAGAAGAATGTAGACCCGTGCGGAATTGTTTCTTACCGACTCCAAATGCGGTGGCGTGCGGAGACGGCAGGGACGCAGCGGGGTGAAGGAGGGGGAGAGGCTTTGACTTCTGCCGCCGCCCCAGATGGTTACCGATTCAGGCCTTCTGTCATTTCCTTCCTTGCAGGTTTTCATCGAGAAGCAGAAAGGAGAGATCCTCGGGGTGGTGATCGTGGAGTCCGGCTGGGGCTCCATCCTGCCCACCGTGATCATCGCCAGCATGATGCACGGCGGCCCTGCGGAGAAGTCGGGGAAGCTGAACATCGGGGACCAGATTATGTCCATTAATGGCACCAGCCTGGTGGGCCTGCCGCTGTCCACCTGCCAGAGCATTATTAAGGTACCTGAACCAGGGGGAAGTCAGCTGCTATTGTAGGTCAGAAATGACGTGGAGTGCGATGCCATCCCATCATTATTTGTGAATGTATCCTAAGTGTCGGGCACCTAGGAAGACACAAGTTCTTTTCTGAAATCGATTTTAGATCAGGGCTAGCACACTGGCTCAGGTACCACTGCTCTCCAAGGACATGCCCACGGCAGGCATCACCAGTCAATCCCAGCACTCTCCCGCGAAGCCTGGGCTCAGCCTTACCACGGCTTTCCTCAGCTCGGTAATCCACACAAACACTTCCGGCCAGCCAGGTGTCCTTGACATGACTTGCCATCCCTGTTAGAAATCATAGAAATGCTCCAAATCCGAGCACACTTTTTCCTTCCTAGTGGCCCCAGCTGTGACACAGATAAGTCTGTCCTCCCCCAGAGCCCGGGGACCGCCATGCTCTGTGCTGGCTGCTGTAAGAAGGAGACTCTTCTGGTCCACATACTCCTATTCATACCTGAACATACACACCTCTTGTTCAGCCCTGCACTGGTTCTATTACATAAGGCTGAAAAAAGCTATTTAAAGGAAAATTAAATGTGAATATTTGAGAAAGAATAGCTTTTCATCTCAGAAGTGAAGCATCCGTGTGCAGTCTTTTGAGCACATTGGGACTTGCTGATTGCATGGCCAGTGTGACCAAGGACAACCGTCCTCCACGACAGCATCTGCAAACCCCAGCAGCACGGCCCCGCGCACTGTGCCGCTGCGGGCAGACCAGCGTTGTGTGCACATGTGGGGGGGAGGAGGGCAGAGAGAGGGGAGAGAAGGAGAAAGAATGAACTAGAGAGAGAGGGAAGGAAGGGAAGGAGTAAACTCATGCAATGGTCACTGTGAGCAACAGAAAATCACAAAGCCAGCCTCCTCGGGCCAAGGGGTCTGCAGTGGGAGGTGAAGGTGGGTGGATAGGACACAGCAGTGGGGCCTCTTTGTTATTAATGAAACGGATTAAATTCTAATTCCACACCAGATAATCACACCTGGAAAGAAATAGTCCTCTTTGGCCTCCTTTAATTTCTTTTTGTTACATCTTCTACCTAAGTAAATTCTGCCTCTTGCTTATTACACGTTCAAGATAAGATTAGAGAATCTGCTTTGAACATGCATATTCATTCAGACCTGTTTAATTGGGCCTCTGTTCGCGCTGAGCTGAGCTGGGGGCGCTGGGATGACAGTGTGCGTGCGGAGGGTAATTACTGACACGAAAGGGTTCTGTGGCCCTGACGGCAACGTGGAGGGGAAGGGCTGCGAGCAATCAAAGGAGGGACAATTTTATGTGATTTTTTTTAAAGTTGACCTTGAGTAAAACCTAGGCCCCTAGCAGAAAGGAAAATGGGCCTTGGAAGTTTCTGCTAGAGTTAACGGCCAGGGAGAGACGGGGTTCGAGCCTCACCTGGGAAGGCTGGCGTGGTGTTGCCGTGGTGGCGTGGAGGGGCGGAGGGTGGGCAGAGGTAGGGGGATTCTCTCTGTCTCCCCCCAGCGAGCAAGTTACTTATTGCACACCGTGCGTGCACACGTGAGCACTGCCGAGGGCTGTGGGACCCAGAGACACAGTAGGTACCGCCCCCACGCCAGGGAGCGTGGTCTGGCTGGGCAGAAGTGAAAGGACAGAGAGCTCACAGCGATCTGTGCCTTGCACCTGGCGCCACTCCAAGAACACGTGTGGATGAACTCGCTGTGTCCCTATTGCAGCCTTCTTACTAGGGCAGGCACACAGCTATGTCCACCGTACACGCTAGGAAGCTGACCCACAGAGAGAGAAGACGTAGTCATCCAAGGTTACGCAGCTGGTCTCTGGGGGGGCAGGTCGCTCAGCCACCTGACATCCTGCCTTCAATACAGAGTCGTCCCAGGGAGGGTGTCTGGTCAAATTCTAGATGCCAGGCCCTGGGCAGCAGTTCTCATCCAACAATGTACAGGACAGTGTCACAGCAAAGAATCATCCAGCCCGAGATGTCTGTAGTGCTGAGGCTGGGAAACCCAAGTTCCCACGTGGGGGAGAGAACTCAGTGAGAGCTCCCAGGAGGTTGGCGAGGGAGGGTGGAAGGTTCATGGGGAATCGATCTGGGTTTGGGGAGGACAATTGCGGAGAGAGGTATTATGGACTCAGTGTTCGTGTTCCCCCCAAATTCATGGGTTGAGACTCTAATCCCAGTTTGATGTTATCAGGAGGTGGGGCCTTTGGGAGGTGATTAGTTCATGAGGGTGGAGCCCTCATGGATGGGATTAGTGCCCTTATAAAAGGACCCCAGAGAGCTCGCTTGCTGTCATTTTGCTGTATGGAGATCCTACAAGTCAGCGGTCTACAGCCTGGAAGCGGGTCCCCAAGAGAACCCAGTCACGCCCTCACCCTCATCTTGGGCTTGCAGCCTCCAGAACTTCGAGACACAAATGCCTGTTGTTTATAAGCCACCCGGCCTGTGGCACTTTGTCCTGGCAGACTAAGAACAGACTGAGACAAGGGGATACTCAAGTAAAGGTGGGGAATCACTGGGGCCAAACAGCCCCTGACGAGGCACCAGGTCTTGGCCGGCTCCAGTCACCCCCCTTCCTTCTCAGCACAGCCCACGAGGGGGACAGCAAACACCAGGTTCACAGATGAGCCATCTGAGACCCTACAGGCCCAGACCACTTGCTCAGGGCCCCCAGCTGGCGAGTCCCAATCTCCCTCTGCACCCCTGCCTGCCTCCTCCGAGCTCGGACCAGAGAGGAAGGCCGAGCGGGCAGCCCGGCTCCCTCTGCCGCAGCACGGGGATCACATCAAGGTGGAGACGAAGTACAGACGGAGCCCTGTCTAAGCGGTTTTCTAGGGGGAAAAGGTTTATTGGAGGAGCTGAACTTTGATGTCTATCAATCCAGTCTCTGTGGAACCAGAAAATTAAGAGGTGATGAAAGAGATGTAACTGGTGAAGATGGAGAGTAAGGAAAGCGGTGCCTTCCTGGCCACCCTCGGCGTGCGTCGACACCAGTGCAGGCTGCCTTCGGTGGCTTGTGTTGCTTTTTAAAGCTCCTCTCGACAGCACGGCCTTCCTGCCTGCACCTGGACAGGTGGGCGCACTGCCCCACGCCCACCCTGGGCCACTGCAGCGCAGCGTTCTGGGCGTCGTCACGCTGCGTGTTCAGTTTGGCTTCAGTGTGTCTCGGCGCTCTTTGCAGGGACTTCAACAAGCGCCTCTCATCCTGATAAATCGGCGCTTCCAAACTTGATTAGAATCACCTGGGGATCTTGTTTTAATTCAGGTTCCAATTCAGCAGGTCTAGGTGGGCGTCTGCGTTTTCAGCAAGCTCTCCTGGGAGGGAGGTGACATCACCCGTCTGCGGGCCACGCTCTGAAGAACAGGGTTCTAAGGTGGTATATTCTGCGTCTTGACACCTTCATTCTGGTTGTCCTTCCCCCCTCCCCCCAGGTTATAGGAAATTTGAATCGATTTCTAGAGAAGAGTTATACATACCGAATTATCTTAATTACTTTTTTCCTAGCTCTTATTTTTCCTGTCATAATTAATTCCCAAAACATCATTATCAGTAGGTGAAACATACTACGGTCTGCCTCTTTTCATGCCATTGCCTCCCTGGTCCTGCCCCTGGGTTTTTGTTCTTTTTTATACTAGAGCACAGCTTCCCTTGCCTTCCACGGGATCATCATGGTTCTGCTCTCCCGTTGCTATAGAGACCATTCTGGCTTCTCTCCCCTCCCCTCTCCTCTGCCCTTCCCCTCCCACCATATTTCTTAATTTGCTGCACCATTCCACTGTTGTCATGGGGACCAAATGACCCTTTATTTAATTGGCACCTCCAATAAAATGGCAGTTCAGAAATCTGAGTTAATGGGACCCAACTTGAAACATTGATTAGGAACGGCAGAGCAAAGGCATGGTCTGCTTATTTCAAATTGCCATTTCTCTAAGCCTCATCTTGCAGCACATTTTCCTCAATCTAGACAATCCTTCGCTGAAGGGTGTATCAGGCATCTTAAATCAATTCACATGGAAGGAAAGAACCCACCAGCGTAATGTGAATTTTTTTAGGCAACATTGAGAAAATTAGAGTCATTCTCTTGCTTTGTGGTATGTTGGGCAACATTTTCTGTATCACACAAGCGTACCTAAATAATCATAATCGCAGTGGTTAATAGGTGTAAACATTTCAAGCAGGTGGCTTTGCCTCAAGGGTCGAGATTCTAACAACATGCTCCTGTCTTCAGCAATCTTGTCCCTCGGTTCCTACAAATTCCTGGGCTCCTGGTGCATGATTGGAGAGAGAGAGAAGTAAAGGGACTTGGCACCTTTTTCTCTCTCTTATCCAGCGGTCCCCTGAGCTCTTGAAGGCCCAGGAGGGGCCTCCAGCCACCACAGCTCCAGCGCCTAACACATTTTGTGGCACATAGCAAGTGGTCAGTAAACATTAAATGAATGAGAGAGAGGAAGCACTGGAAGGAGAGAGAAATTCATGCACGTGTGATGTCTGAGCTGCCCTTACCATGGCCCCAGGCCCACAAAAGAGGCCTATTCCAGTATTAGGAACAGGTGTATTTCAGCATAATGGTTGAGATTTGACATCACAGGCAAAGGCATTTAGGAAAAAAAAAAACACACACACACATGAAAAAGGGTCTGGTCATAGAAATTAGAACTGCAAGAGGCTTTCGTGAGTTTTACCATTTGTCCTGAAGCTGAAGAAATTGAGGCGGGAGAAAGAGCAAAGTGCCTGAGATGCCACTGCTTGGGGTGGCAGGAACAGCGCTCGAGTCCAGGTCTCCTGCCACCAACAGAGTCCTCTGCACCAGGCCGTGCCGGTCCTGCTGTCAGGAGCAAGAGGCCAAAGCATCTCCCCGTGTCTGCCTGGGCGATGGGACCCGCTGCCCCGTGGAGGACCCGGGTCCTTTGTAGACCGAGGGGGAAGGACAGCGCTACTCGTTCTATCGCTCCGCTTTGAAAACACCCTTTACTTGACCAGAGAAGTTCCCTGGAGATGTTGCAGAACCACCAGGGGTGCCGCGGGAGTGTGAGCACCACGTCCCGTGGTGCGCAGGACCACAGCTGAGTGACAGCTGTCGGGGGGCTCAAGTCCTGCAGAAAACGGAGCATTTCAGGGCATTGAGGAAACCAGTGCTGAAGGTGAGGAAATTAAACTGCATCCCTTCAAAAGTGACACAGTAAGAGGACAAACTGGAATCAATCAAAAGGCAGTGAAGAGCGCTTGCCATGGAGGGCAAGGGAACTGCAAAGCTGGCCCCCGTTCAAGGCTGGATAACAGATTTCAGGGCATAGGTTTGTCCTTCTATTGCCAACCCGGGCTGCTTTTTTGAGCAAGGCTTATTCATGGAAGACACACTCTCCTGTTGTATATATGGGGCATCATGCAGCAGGAGAAAATACTGTGGGTTTTGAATACAGACAGACGTAGGATTGAATCTTGCTGTCTGTGAACTTGGGAGAGTCACTTAACGTCTCTGAGCCTCTGTTTCCTCTTCCCTAAAATGGGAATCATTGTAGCTGCCACCTTAAATGAGACAGCTCTATGAATTTCCAGCTCAGTGCCAGGCAGGAGAGAGTGTTCAAGGACAGGTAATTACTGTCACTGTGGTTCGGATGGTTTTATCATCTGGATGGGTTTTGCTACAGCAGTGATCTTAGGGGTGCTCACACGTGGTATCGACGTGGGGACAGCTGACGAGGGGTCAGGCTGTGTAGTGAGGGGGCAGCCAGTGCTCCTGTAAGCCATCCTCACCCCAGCCTTGCTAGCACCTGCTTTCACCGAGCATACTGGCCACAGGTGTGACCAGCACATTGACATCTTTGGGTCTACTCCTGGAAATTAATCACCTGGTGAGGACACTGCTCTGCAGTAGTCGTCCACACCAGCTGTTTTCGAAATTGAGCATGCATCAGAATCCCCTGGGACACTGGTTAGCACACAAATCATTGGGTCTCACCCCTAGATTTTCTGATTGAGTCAATCTGGGACAGAGCCCAGAATTTGCCTTTCTAACAAATGGCCAGGTGACGCCGATGCTGCCGGAGTAGGGTTTGAGAACCGTTGGCATTTACCCACTGGCCAAGCATAGCAAAGCCAGATAACCAAGGCCAAAGTAGCCGGCATCTGCCACTCAGAGCAGCACTCTTGCCACAAATTCTGTTTGCTCTGAAGTCTCCTAACAGCAGCCTCACATCCTACTGTGCAAGGAGGGAGGTAGAGGCCTGAGCAGGGGATTCATAGGCCCAGTCCTGACCCCACAGGGCCCTTGGACAAAGCAGGTTCTGTGTCTGTGTCCTTATCTATAAAATGTGACGCAGAAGTCCTGACCTCCCACAGAAAAGATTTTGCTGACTGGCCAGGGAGTGACAGTGGCAGCAGCGGCTGTGGGGACATGAGGATTTCTACTCACAGGACATGATGCAGACAGCCTGTGTGCATATTTGCATGGGCTCATCATCCTTCGCCCAGGCCTCTTTCTGCTTTGCTCGTGGAGGACACAGACTGGCCCCGTGTTTGAATTGATCAGTGCCGTCCCTAGGGGATGGCGTGGACTTGGATAGAATAAGCCTACCGTGTCCCCCTGCTGGTGGCTGCTCTCTCCCAGAACAGAGGTGGCCTGCCCCACAGTACCATCTCTTAGGAACAAGTTCTGCTTTCACGAACCCTGGCCCTTTGGAGGAGCAGGACACTTGGCCGACCTTAAGCCATGCCCAGGCATCTGGTCTTGCTACGTGGGGGTCCGGGCAGGCAGGCCCTTCCCACCGAGGCTCCGACCTCCCTTGCCTCAGCCCTCAGAGCAGAGCGGGGGGCAGCAGGGTCTCCGGCCACAGCAGTGTGGTCCATTCACCCTGATGTGCGTCTCCCTGGACCGTGCCTGGAAGGAGTTGGTAAGCACCTGCCATAGGCCGTTCTGTCTACACCGTCCAGCAAGCAGGACTTGGTTGAAGCAGGGCAGGAAGTCTGGGGAGACCTGGAAGATGGATGTTTGTTTCGGGGCTATGTTACTTTTGCCTGGAACCCTTCTGTTAGGGTGATGGTGACAGCCAAGTCGTTTGGGCTGGAGGAGCAAACTTCTCTACCGCCAAGTGAGGGCAGGTGTGGCTTGGTGACGGTTTTCCAAAGGACCTGCTCCTGGGCAGACTAGGGCTGCTGTCACTGCTGTGAGTGTGGTCAGAGGATAGGAGCCCTCGCCTGAGCTCAGCTTAGACCACAGTTGGGTGGAGGAAGCTCTAAACAGGCTCTCAGACCAGTCTGTGTTTTATAGCCAAAGACTGGCTTTCCCTCTGCACTCCATTCTGACTTAGAAGGAGGGACGAGTCATCAGGGGTCATGAAACCATAGCTAATGTTCAGGTCTTATTTTGTCTCCTTCCTTCTCTATCAGCACCCATCCTACAACTCCCCCTACAAGGAGGCACACACTGATGGGCGTCCCCAGCTGCTGTGGGGCTGTTGACATGCTGTAAAGTCTGCAATGGGGGGGGGGGCCGGCAGGGCCCGTAACAACAGGTGACTCAAGCCAGTTGCTGTGACTTAGATGTCCTTTGCTAGAGGAGGAGTCACTGCTGGAGTTTGCCTTTTGGGGGAAAAAATCCCATTTCCCACTTGTCTGTCTTCTTACTGGGAAGTGGGTGCACACCCTTCATCTTTCAAGCCACAAAGCACGTGTGGCCCTTGCTCATAGTTGCACTACAAGCACCGTTATCACGTGCCTTGAGCACAGCCCCTCTCCCCACACGGAGACATTGCCCACAGAGTGTGGATCTCTGCATGGGCTGAGAGGGCCCATCTAAACCACACGGCTTTCTCCCAGGTTGGCAGAGCCTGGCAGTGATTGTCCCAGCCCGGGCACTGTGGGCGGCAGGTACCTCGGGAGACTCTCTGGGGCTTCCCTTGCCTCTGTCACTTCTGCGTGCCACGGCGATCGCCATACCCCTGTGCTTTGCTCGTGTTCAGGGCTTAAAGAATCAGTCCCGGGTGAAGCTGAACATCGTGAGATGTCCTCCGGTGACCACCGTGCTGATCCGGAGACCAGACCTTCGCTACCAGCTGGGCTTCAGCGTCCAGAATGGAATCGTAAGTACAGCACGCTCCACACCCTTTCCCTAAATGACGACAAATAAATCTAGCACGTTTTTGTTTTGTTTTGTTTTGTTTTCTCTTAAGCTGGTTTGTTTCCTGAAAGAATCCATCAAGGAAGGGGCTGAGTGAAGAAAGGCAGGCCCAATCCCCTCTGTGGACAACTCTCTCTCCCTTCGGGCAGAGAATGGTGCCATCTGGGACTCGGGCTGCCCTCCCGGCTGGCGACTCGAGCGAGTTTGGGATGTACCCACCGGGGGGCTCCACTCAGGCCACACACAGAGGCCACTGCAGGGCTGCTGGGAATCCCGGGCCTGGGCGGTGGGGCACTGGCAGTGCCCCGGCTCAGCCAGTCCTCAGAGCTGCAGGGGGCCCCGGGGCAGGGTGCAGCCCAGGCTGGGAGCCGCTGCCCGGTGGCCGTTCTGTACACATGGTCTGTGCTTCGCTGACTGGCCTGTGTAACCTAAACTAGCACTTGGGATGAGGAGTAGTTGTGTCACATCTGTCTTAAATTAATGCTTCCTTATATTTTCTTTTTGTAAAATTGTAGTAAAGTATACATAACCTAAAATTTACAATTTTAACCATTGTTAAGTGTGCAATTCAGTGGCATTAAATACATTCACTCTTTCCTTTTCTGCATCCCAACAGAAACTCTGTACTCAACAATACTTTTTTTTTTTAATCTGGGTTTCGTTTTTCTAGACGTATAGTAATTTCCGGGCTTTGGTGGCAGATGTTCTCTGTCTGCAACCTTGACTTTATAGAATGTGCCCTCCCTCCCTCTGTGTTCATCTTTCCAGACACGGACCCTATTTTTGCCCCCTTAACTCTCAGTTAAGAGTCCTAGGTAATTAAAATTTTATTCCACATACATTTTCAGGTTTATAAATGCCTTTGAAATTCCCAGAGGTGAAATATCCATCCCCACTCCCTATGTTCTTTGCACCCGAGTAGCCTTGCTTGCTTGTTAGCAGGGAGTGAGCATCGCTCCTTATAGCCTGGGTCTGACATCGTCTTTGTTTCTGCTTATGCTTGCTTGCTTTGTTCATATTTGAATAATATTAAAAGTTGTTCAGATAGGAGCAAGGAGTTGTTTAGTAACACGTGTGGGTCCACTGGGACCCTCAGTTTTATCTACAGTATGGAAAGCACCTGAGGAATGTTTTGGCCCCAGGGTAGCTCAGGGACTGAAGGGGCCACATACCCACAGAACACAAAGCATCTTGCTGCCTGCCATATGTCACTTGCAGCCTTCTCTGCATCCACTTTTAAATAAAGATGCATAGTCTGGGATGAAAAGTCAACTCAGAAAATTCAGACATACTCTCGGGGAAATGCAATGTGTGTGTGTTGAGGGAGTGGGGGGTGGCCATACCCTGCAGCTCTAGAGCGCGCTCACTGACCACCGGCCTGCAGCCTCTGCCACTGCAGTGCCTGGCCGAGCTGTCACAACAGCCAGCCTCACTGTCATTTCTGGGGGAAGGCAGTTCGGACAAGGGCCTCTGTGTCCGGGAGGCCTAAAGGAACATCTTTCCTCCAGCCAGCCACACTTGGGCACACAAAACAGAGTTCCAGCCCCACTTTGGCCCATGCAATCGTGACCCTAAAACACAGGCTGCTAGATGCAAGAGTTCAGTGTGGGAAGCAACACTCAGCTGTGTGACACACGCTGGGACACTGACGGGCCCAAACAGCTCTTTCCCCAGCCCCGGCTGAGATGCAGAGTCATGTCAGTGTGCCGTGAAATCCAGCTGCAGCCTCTGTGCCAGCTGCACGAACCAGGTGGCCGCGTGGGCCCACAGAGCCTGCTTCTTGTACAAAGAAACTAAGAGATGTAAATGCCCAAAGCCGAACCAGGCAGCTTCTCCGAGCGTGCCAGGGGGAGGGGGCTCCTGGGAGAGACAGTCTTCTGTCCCCACCCACGTCTCTGAGATGCTGAGAGGTGTAACTTGGCCTTTGACCCTGGCAGATCTGCAGCCTCATGCGAGGGGGCATAGCGGAGAGAGGAGGCGTCCGCGTGGGACATCGGATCATTGAGATCAACGGGCAGAGCGTGGTGGCCACCCCCCACGAGAAGATCGTCCACATTCTCTCCAATGCTGTTGGGGAGGTAGGAGGAGGCCCAGGGCTGGGGAGGGCCAAGGGTGTCTCTGTAGCCCAAGCCTCACACTGGGGCCCCACACAGGCCTTCAGGAACCTTCCGCACACCCTCTCTGATTCCAAACACCAACAGCCTGACTCGTCTATCTCTGGCCAGACATTAACCCCACTAACAAGTGGCTGTCAAGAGCCACCCCGTGAAATGAGGGTGAAATGAGGTCGGGCCACCCTCAGCCTTCTCGCAGATGCGATCTGCTCACCTTCTCTATTCAGCACTCAGACTTGTGTCGCTTGTCTCTGTGGCTGCCCAAGCTGCTTCCATTTTCCCCAGTTAATCTCACCAGATGTGCTTGGCAGATTTCAGTCTTAGACACAGGGCTCATCCACAGTGGGGCCTTCCAGAGGTGTCCCCTGGCAGGGCTGGCGTCAGTCACGGCTGCTGTGCTAGGCCTGGCTGGCCAGAGACGGGAGGGAGGCAGGAGCAGCGAGAAGTCCAGAGTCATTCTTGCATTTTAAGGGTTCTCTATTTATTTATTTATTTATTTATTTATTTTGAGACAGAGTCTCACTCTGTTGCCCAGGCTAGAATGAGTGCCGTGGCATCATCCTAGCTCGCAGCAACCTCAAACTCTTGGGCTCCAGCAATTCTCCTGCCTCAGCCTCCTGAGTAGCTGGGACTACAGGCATGCGCCACCATGCCCGGCTAATTTTTTCTATATATCTTTAGTTGTCCAGCTAATTTCTTTCTATTTTTTTTTTTTTAGTAGAGATGGGGTCTCGCTCTTGCTCAGGCTGGTCTTGAGCTCAAACGATCCTCCCGCCTCGGCCTCCCAGAGTGCTAGGATTACAGGCATGAGCCACTGCGCCCGGCCTGGGTTCTCTATTTTTAAAAGGCCTGGTGAGAACATTTGACCAGGAAAGAAGCGTTTACCTGGTTTTCCCTGTTTATTTTCTTTCACCCTTAAACTTTGGAGAAGGCCTGTGGATTCTGTTCTTAGGTGGGGGAGCGGGGTCGGGGTGGAGCCTTCCGAGCCCCCCGTAGTGAGAGGCACGGCCGCTCGCACCCCCACGCTGGGGCGGTGCCCACGCACCCACCTCCCCACCCCACCCCACCCCCGCCACCAAGCCTCAGCCCTGCCACGTGTGTTCTCTGCCCTCAGATCCACATGAAGACGATGCCCGCTGCCATGTACAGACTGCTGACGGCCCAGGAGCAGCCCGTGTACATCTGAGCCGCGCTCACCGTGGTGGCGGCGGCCTGCATGGAGGACTCTCCTCATCGTGGTTGTGTGTCTCGTGCTGCATCCCCGTGTCCACTGAGACGTTCCCCCTCGCGCCCAGCATTCGGTTTTCCACGGGAAGAGAGGAATCCACAAGGACCTCTTTGCTCTCTCTCTCTCCAGTTTGCTTTTTTTTTTTTTTTTTAAATACCAGGGAAGTTCCGTATGTGCTCCTTTGAGGATAGAGAGCAGCCGGTGTCCACCTGGTGTGTGTCCACCCAGGACCACCCTGGGGGGCCTTCCGGGGTGGGGAAGGGGTCCCGAGCTGGGCTGTCCCTGCCCAAGGGGGAGCAGCGCCCTCCTCAGAAGGCGCCCCCGGGGCAGCAGAGAAGCCCGCCCAGCAGTGCCTAAGCCCCGGCTGCCGACCTCTGCCCCGCTCCGGCGGGTTTCCGGGAGTGTGGTAGCAGCGGGGGCCAGCCCAGGTCGCCAGGGTTCTGCACTGCCCGCCGCGTAGCGGGGCGCCGTACATCATTTCCGCCCAGAATTTCTGAGCCAACCTTTAAACCTCTTCTGTAGCTAGTTTCCGTGTCGACATGTTACGTGTTTTCTGATAGGAGCCTTGCCACCCCAGGATAAAAGGGGAAATAACTGCCTCGGACGAGGATGGCGTAGCGGGGCAGAAAGCGTGGCCGTTCCTGAGGCACCCGCAGCTTCGCCAGGTGGTCCCGAGATGACCAGCCAGTAGACGGACACAGGCAGGTCCCTTCTGCCTCTCCCCCCGTCGTGCCCACGCCGTCTCAGTGGCGTAGCACCCTGGCCTCCCCTCCACCTTCAAGGAGATAGGTGGAAGCCAGGCACACGGAGTCCCCGGGAGACCCACCTCTTGGGAGGTCCCTTCTTCTGGCAGGGGGCCCCACAGGGGCTGGTCTGCCTTGTCCCGAGAGAGATGCCCTCTCTGTGGCCGAGGCCTGGCGCTCCCAGCACCACCTTGGCTCACGGCGTCGTCCTTCTGGACTCCTCGCCCCCGACACACACACACACACGCACACACACACACACATCACACACACACACATCACACACACACACACACACAGCCTGGGAAGGACGCCGCGCTCCCCTAGGAGACAGACCTGTCTCTGGCTGCAGTCCTGTCATCTTTGCTGGCCTAGGGTGAGACCAGCTTTCTCCTCTGCTCAGGGCCGCTGAGCAGGACGGGATATTTGAAAGGCCAGAACAGTACATAAGCCACAAAATCAAGGGGACAATAATGACCTCAAGACATGCCTAAGAATCCCCAGATGTGTTCCAGAAACATCTTGCTGCCTCGTGAGTCTGAGAGTTTCCAACCCGTGTGGAATGTTGCCCGTTTTCATCAGGTGCCTCGTGTCTACGATTCTGTCTCCGTTCTGTGCAGGCGTTTTAGCGATATTATTATTCTGAGCCAGTTTCACTTATTCTTGGTCCAAAGAGCATTTTGTTTTCATGTGGGGTGTGGTTTTGTTTTGTTTTTTGTTTTTTTGTTTTCATCCATGACCTCAGTAGAGACAGGGGAAGAGAAACTAATATATTTTGTGATATTAATATATTCCCTGTTCTCTGCATCTGGGATATTTTATGTCGTGTCTGTGGAAATAGGAATTCAGTGGGCAAATGTTGGGTAGGCTGTATTTATAGAGAGAATGAAGGGATTTCAGGGAGGGAGAAAAGTGAATATATAAAAAAATTAGGAACAGAAGACTTTAATCAGAGAGCTCTGGGATCAATTCTCGGAGGTCTCTGTACCTTCTGAGTTTTCTACTTAGAATCAGGGAAGCTAAGTGCTTGGAAGGCATCACCTGCTGAGCTCTGAGTTGTACTGTGGTCCAAAAGGCCATCATGAAGAGAGGCTGTCGGCCGCCCAGGTGTCCTGGCCAGGAAGAGGCTTCTGCTTCTCCAGAGAGCTGTGTGGGGTGGGGCCGGGGAGCCGGCGGGTGACACAGGAGCCTGGGCCTCTCTGAAGGCTGCCTCACCCATGCCACAGAGAGGCCAGCCCTGAGGTCAACCCGCCACACGTGGGAGGACCAGGAATCACAGCCCAGGTCCTCAGGTTGCCTTTCCTGAAATAACAGGACTGTAGGATCTGGTCATATAATGGAACAGGGAAAAGTCATCAGTTCCACCTTTCCTCTGCCACAGAGAGAGGATAGAGCAGAAGTGAAGCGTCGCCAGTGGAATTTCAGGTATCCTGAGCCCCAGAAAGTCACTGCAGGGGCTCGGGCCTGACTGCTCCTGGGGGGCCCAGGCACCTGGACAGGGGACTGGAACCGCACTAGCACATCCCTGTACGACCCCCAGATAATGACAGCTAAGTGTCTTCACCTCAAGGAGAGAAGAGAGAATATACTTTCCATTTCCTGTTGCACAAAAGTCTTGTAAACTTCGAGAGGTGCTGAGAAAGCCAATTCCGTGGGCTCTCCTAGCGGACTGCCGTTTTAGCATGAGAGTCGGATGATCATCCACCGCGTTCTGTTGTGTTAGTAAGTGTTTCCTCACACCTGGAGAGTGAGAGTTGCCGGAGCTCGGGACAGGCCCACCCAGCTACAGTGTGTCCCCCCCCCCCGCCCCGCCCCCCTCTACACTGGATGGAGTGAGCCCAGGCGCGGTTCACCTGGGAGTCAGAGTCTTCAAAGTGAGTCACTCCGTTTCCAAAAGTCCCAAGAGACACAGTGGTCTCTCCTTTAACATCCCAGTATATGTACATACACATGTAAATATCTGTCACACCCTGTGTGACGGGGAAGATTATGTACAAAGCAGCCTTCCCAAACACTGCAAGGGCACAAAGCCACTCTGGCCATGGGGCTGGGACATGCTGGTGACTCAGCTTTGGGGACAGACTCCCAGATCCGGCTCCCCGCCCTGGTCCAGGCAGGATGGGGCAGACCCACCCCCCTGCCTCTGCCTTCTCCGTGTGAGCACTTCGGGGAGCCGCCGGCAGCCTTGGGCTCAGGAGAGGAAGAAACCCCCCAGACACAGGTACTTGGAGCCCACTTCCCGCGCGACCCCTCCCTCCCTCTGTCCTTCCTTCCCCAGAGCGGGCTCCTCGGGACCCCGCACGTCACCCCGGCGGGCGCTGTGTCCCTGCAGACGGGTTTGCTTTCCAAACATCACCCATCAACACCACCTTCAGGGAGTCCCAGAGTAACCTACTACCTCCCCCATGGCTCCCTTCCCCCGCTGCCCCCTCGGCACCTGTCGCACACTGATGAAAACCGTCCACCGAGCCCTTCCCGGGTCCCTCGACGACGACCCGGCCGTGTAGCTGTTACCAATGTTTACAACCAGGGGCCACCTCTCCCTAGACGTGCGCACTCCCGCCCGCCGGGCCGCTCGGCCGTTTGAGTTTCTCGTCTGTCTGCTCGCCTGGCTCGGGTGACGTGAGCACACGACTCTGATCTGACGTCCCCACCCCCACCCCTCCCCACCCCCATCGAGGCAGTGTGTGAGGACCGCGTGGGAATGACCTTTCTTGTACATACTTAGCTAAACCTGGAGTATGAACCTGTACTATTGTTCTGTAAAGAGGGTGAAATAGAGCTTATTGTAAAGCGTGGGGAGAAGCATAGTATTGTATTTGTAACAATAGCGTTCTTTGTACACACGAAACTCAACGATCTCTATATATAAATATAAATAAGTATATAAATAAACTATATCTACACGTGAGCCTGGGAATGTCCACACCGCGCACCCACTGAATGTACTTCCTCCGGCAGTCTGGCCACCGGCCCGCCCGCCCGCCCGCCCTCCGCACCGTGGCCACAGTCGTCTGGTTTGGGTTGTGATATATTCAATGTGCTATCTTCCTTTATTTAACTAAACGCTGATGTCTGTGTAAGAGTTGCCGCAACAATAAACGAGAACTTCACCTCTTGGCCCGGCCGAGTGTCTTACTGGTTCCAGCGGAGGAAGGGGCCGTGCGCGGGGAGGAGTTCGCCTTTCTCCTGACGGGACGGCTCCCGGCCACCCTGCGGGGACTGCCTGCCGCCCGGGCTGAGGGGCTTTTCTAAATGGGCTTTTTTCCTGTGGAGCCAACTCGGCTTTGGACGGGGAAGGCTGAGTTCACCTGTTAACAGCTCCACGGTCTCCTCGGCCTCTGAGCACACGGAATGGGAAGGGCCCTCCATATTCTCCAACGAGAGGAGGTGGCTTTAGTTAAGGGACTGAGACCCAAGTGGACGGTTGGAAAGCAGTGCCCTGGGGCACCCACCGGAACGGTCTGTGGGAAGGTTCTGGAACATTTTCTCCTGGTGCTCTTTACAATTCTGCATTTTGAAGTTGGCCGGTCATGACCTCCTGCTGCCAGAGGCATATACTGGAGGTGCCGGACTCCCCAACACGGAGTGTCCAGCCCTGTTTCCAAAGCAAAATGCTCTTCACGCATTTTCTCTGCACATATATGCCACCACTTGTCTTCCCGGCAAGTGGCCTGCCACGGCCCCCGGGGTCCATGAGTGGGGCCGCCCAAAGCCCTGGGAGGTGGAGGCTGGGCCTTGTACCTGCAGTCCTATGGCCTGGCCCTGGGGGACCTCCTCTCCCTCTGCCCCTCTTGCAGGAAGAAAACACGTTTAGCTGATGTACAGGGAAGTCACAATTTGGAGAATGACTCACAGCGAGTCTCTATGGCACTGTCCAGGGCCTACTCCAAGGATTTTTTTGTAGATTAACTCCATGAGCCCCCCAGCACCTCTTGAGAGGTAGGTGCTGTTATTGTATGAGCATCCCATTTTACAGAGGAGGAAGCTGAGGCACAGAGAGCTCAAGAACTTAATGCTTATTTTTCCTAAAGCTCCCTAGCATGCTAGGACTCCCTTGTTCCACCCCGCACTGAGGCTGACGGAACTGATTACACTTTCTGGTCTCTTTTGGTTCTTAGGAGGCGGGGTTCCAGGTTCTCATTGGTCTGCAAACCTCAGTCTCTGCTTCACCCACGGCTGCCCCACCTCCTGCCCCCAGGCTGGAGGTTGGCTCAAGACTCGGGAGGGGCTTGCTCCCGCTGCTGTCTCCTTCTCTAACTTGCCCGTGAGGGAAGGGGCGTGGGCGGGAGGTGGCCCTCTAGAGGTTCCCTCCATTACGAGTCGCCCTTGGGGAGGCCACAGTCCCTTCCTTGCGGGTTCATGGTGCTGGTCTCGCTCATCGCCGCCAGGGGCTTGATGGAGACAAGTGGTGGGCCTGTCTTCCAGCTGACCCCCAAGGCCACAGTCCTCTTCAGCCGCAGCCGTGTCCCCAGCGGTCTACGCCACCGTTCCCCCAGCCAGCAAGCCGGCTTGGCGCCCATTCCTCACCTGAAGAGGAAATGGGAAGGGCACCCTTGACCCTCTCACCTGGCCCCCACCTAACCCCCCTGTTTCCTGCCTTACTCTCATTTGCACCCCACACTGGACTGGTCCCTCGGCCATCTAGACAAGACTGTCACCAGGACCCACGATAATGTTGGGAAGAGCTGGAGTCTCCAGTGCCCAACAGGCACAGGGATTCTCTCCAGGTTTGCCTCCCTCTTTCCTCACCCCGCAGGGAGGAAGAGGGGGTGGAAATAGCTCCTGAATTTTGCACACCCCCAAATGGCAGCGCCCCTCTATCCACCTCTCCCGTCACCAGGACGAAGGTGGGAAAGCCCAGTCTCTGAACTGGCACCTCTCAGCAAGCCCCTTGAAGGTGCATCTGTCCCCAAGCGAGATGAACGTCCCCTGCTGGGTGTGGTGTTTGTCCCCGTGGGTTGGCTCTGCCCCCATGCGGGAGGCTGCCCCTGCCACGGACAGTTTTCCCCTCTCAGCTCCTATCTTAGCTAAAACTGCAGAACTAGAGAAAAAAATCCACTCGACCACCCTGATGCACACAGAACCATTTCATTTCAGTCTTTCTTCTATAATTGTCACTTAAGCCGTGATCTTGAGAGTTCCTGAAACCCTCTAAGCTTGTCTACTCACGTGCAGACCAGCATCTATCTCACGGACACAGTGCGAGGATAAGGTAGCAGCGGGAAGCTTTCAGAGTGTGCGTGGTGCAGAGAGCGCGCCGAGGAAGTCCCGGCCACTGTCGTATTGAAGCAGGCACGCCAGCTGTCTCTCCTGGCCTGCCAGACCCAGGGCCTCATAAACGTCCCAGAATTATTAGAACCCCAGCGTGCACAAATATCAACCACATCTCAGGAAGCTCCCAAGCACAACGAGCACTTATCCTGCTTAGCTCGGGTGGCCCCAGAATACCTGAAGTCCTGGCTTGATAGTTACAACCATTATAAACTACTGATGCAGTACATTTCCTCCCACAAATTCAGATTTAAGCACCTGATAAAAATTTCTGGATGTCAATGCATACTTTAAAAAAAAAAAAGAAACACAACTGTCATACAAATATAGAATGAACATGTATCAGAGATTCATTGACTCAATAATGACAAAACAAGGCCAAGCATAAAGCTCACACCTGTCATCCCAGCACTTTGGGAGGCCAAGGTAGGAGGATTGCTTGAGGCCAGGAGTTTGAGACCAACCTGGGCAACATAGTGAGACTCTGTCTCTACAAAAAAAAAGTGAGAAGAAAAAGTAGCCGGGCGTGGTGGTACACGGCTGTAGTGCCAGCTACTCAGGAGCCTGAGGCAGGAGGATCACTTGAGCCCAGTAGCTGGAAAGCTACGATCACGCCATTGCACCCCAGCCTGGGCAATAGAGTAAGATCCTGTCTCTAAATAACATCAACAGTAATAATAATAATGAAACAAGAAAGATGATAAAGCAGGTCCAACAAGCATTTTGAGGAACAAAGTATAGACATTTGGAAAGGAACGTTAGAATAAAATTGCTAGGTTAGAAATAAAACGGAATAATGTACTTTAAGGCCATATGTTTATAATATTTATGGTTACCTTTTCTACCAAACAGAAATCATTTGCATCTCTAGTTGGGGGTAGGAGGAGGGAAGTTGGAGGGAGGTAAGGGCTCTGCAGAAAGATAAAGCATAGAAAAAAATTGAAAGCAGAAACGAACAAGTATTTACACAGCCATGCTCATGGCAGTATTATTCAAAACAACCAAAGATGGAAGAAACCCAAGTGTCCATCACTGGAGGGGTGGGTACACAAAACATGGTATAGACATACAATGGAGTATTATTCAACCTTAAGAAGGAAGGAAATTCTGACACATGCTACTCACACAGATAAACCTTAGGCAAAGGACACTACGCTAAGTGAAATAAGCCGACCACAATAGGACAAACACTACATTTCCATTTATACGAGGTACCTGACATAGTCAAATTCTCAGAGACAGAAAGTTGAGTGGTGGTTGCCAAGGGCAAGGGGCGGAGGGAATGGGCAGTTTTTACTAAATGGGTTGTCTGACGATAACTATTGAACTGTGAAGTTAAGAATAAATAAGATGATAAATTTTATGCTATATGTATTTCGCTGCAATTAAAAATTTTGTTAATGGTTAAAATAGTAAATTTTATGTTATGGTATACTTTACTAGTTTTTAAAATATGTATATTTTAATAAAGCATGGAGTGAGCTAGCTGTAGGTAGGTGGGTTGGTTAGGAAAGGCCTGTGGGTGTCTAAGGGATGAGTTATCCAAGCTGAAGGGACAGCGGGCACAAAGGCCCTGGGGCCGTTTCTTTCAGGCAGTGCTTGGAGGTGGCCCTCTGGGGCCATGGGGCTGGAGCTAAGAAAGAATTCGTGACTGGAGATGAGCCCAGGAGGCAGAAGGTGGCGGTGGTAGATGTGGGTGGTTATAAGAACTTCAATGCTACACACGCGCCATGCACCTAATTGCTAATTGCTTCACACACACCCACACACCGTATCACACTCAGCTCACACTCATCACCTCTGCGCTCTGCGGGCTAAATCACCGCCCTCAGAAGCCAAGTTGGCAAGAGCTGGGATTTGCCGCCCTCTGGTGGAACAGTGTGAGAAATGCCACATCCAGATACCTGCCTAGATTCCAGGTGAATGAGGAATCTCAGCCGCCCACCCCAGGCTCCTCGTTTTCCAAAGTCTCAGATAGGCTTGAGGTTTACCCGAGGCCCTAGGCACGTAGTGCAGGTAGCTAGAACCTCCCTCTCTAGCCCCCAGGCTACTGCTCCTTTGTGTGATCGCAGCTGCTGGCAGAAGAGACATTATGGTGTCTCATGTTCGCACTGGCCAGGCCCAGGGGGCCCTGGACGGGGCTGAGCACGCTGTTGTGACCTCGGTTCTCGGGCCATCTCCAGCGTCTGTGCGAGAGCTGAGCCGCAATCAGCATCCCTTCCCCAGCCCTTCCTCTAGGCTGGGAGAAGCCACTTCTAGATTCCTAGAGGACGGAGGGCACGTTTGCGGGAGGAGGGAGGTGGGCGGCACAGGCTCCTCACCACCTGCCCCTGCCCCAGGGAGCACGCCACATTCTGCCCTGCTGGCGACCTCAGTGCAACGCGCCAGCTACTAAACTACCTTCACTACCTCTTGCCCCTCCACTGATTAGCGTTTCTTATGGGCAGGAACCAAGTCTTCCTCAACTTCTAGTCTCTGTGGGTTATAATTAGGAGAGGAGTCACAGACAGGGGTTCACATTACGGCTTTGCTACCCAACTGTTGTCACTGCGTGACCTTGGCAAGTTATTGACTACTCTGAGCCACTATTTCTTCATCCATGCAATGGGCACTTGCATGTTTTCTAGAATTCTCTCCCCTGTACAATACCAAATCAGGGCTGCTCACAGGAGACATCTGAGTCAGATGTGGAAGGCAGAAAGGAATATGCAGCCAATATGCACTGGGGGTCCACGTCGTGCCAGGTGCCGCCAGATGCCAGGTGTCCTACTCCGGTCTGCTGGTCTACGTGGCTGGCTCGGGCAGCAGTGGCTGGCAGGCCTTCCAGATCCTCCTGCAGCGTCTGAGCCCCGGGCCAGGTGCGTGCGTACGTGGCCAACACCTACTGCAGGTCCCTGTGTCATTGAGGTGGGTGTCATCAGTGAATGACAGACTGGTGGCACTCTGTCCTTACCGCTTCCAGCCCTACCTGCCGTCCCCTAGTTCACCGCAGCTTTTCCTGTGCATGACAGCGGCCAGCCCCACCAGACCCAGAGGCACGGCCTTCCACGGGCTTGGTCACCAGTCCCACGGCTGCCTGCCGCCCAATCCCTGCAATAAGGCTGACAGCACAGCGCTCGCCGAGGTCAGACCCAGACAGGTAGGCAAGGAGATGCCAGTGAGGAGACAGCTCCATCTAGGCCTCATCACAAAATGCCTTGGAAGGCCTGCCAGGTAGCTTCAGCCTTGTTTCCCTCCGACTCCTTTTTGCTGAGAATGTGCAGTTCCTGGGGCACCGCCCCCACTCTTGAATTTTGTAAGACAAAGGCGTGCCTTGATTTCACGGAGTCTGTAAACGCGAGAACTCCGCCGCATGGAGCGTGCTCTCAAGAACTGTGATTCTGGAAAAACTGCACTAGCCCCTAAGAAGGGGAGGCCCTGGAGGTCTGGGGAGGGCAGGACCCTCTACTCCGCCCCTTTCCATCCCCTGGGCACAGCTGGGGCCTCACAGCAATGGGCCACAAAACTGAGACTAGGAGACTCCGGAGGAGACCTGGCCCAAGGACACAGAGCTGTAGAGGGGCCCAGACTTGAATTCAGGTGTCTCCAGTCCAGAGGGTCAGGGATTGTACTTCCACTTGCTAAGGGCAGCCCACAAGAGAAAGCCAGGAGGAAATCTACGTATCTCCTGGGCCAGGACAACAGAGAAACTTTCTCCTCTACGTCCCCAAACCCAGCCTTTCCCTGGGCATGGTCCTGGGTTCCTCACCTGTCAGAGAAAACACTGAACACACCACGGAGGATGAAGAACTGTTGTTTGCTCGTGGCCTCCAAGGTCCTTAATGACTCCTGAGGGCCACAGACCTTGAGGCCACTCGACTTGATTTTGCCTCGGAAGCTGCACAATGCTGTGGCCGCTGCAGCTGCCCCCGGACATCCTGGGCAGCTAGTGTGCACCTGTGAGAACCAACTGTTAATTGTTCGGGAATTGTCTTGTTGAACACAGTCATTATTAAGAAATCAAATTAAATAACATATTAAAAACAAAAGCAATAAATCATCAAAACTTGTCATTTCCTAATTATTTTACTATTAATCCCTGCTCTTTAGGTTACTTACCTTTATCATGTCTGTGCCGCACACAGACTGTCTCTCTCTGTGTCTCTTCCTAACTCCAACTTCAGCGAATCACACTGGTAGCTTGAGATTGGCCAGAATCACACTGGTAGCTTGAGATTGGCCATGGCAGTATTTACACCACAGACATTGGCAAAAGCTACACATCAGGGCTCAATATAGTATTTGGTTGGTTGTCTCAACTTAAGAAAGTGATGGAGAAAAATGATAATAATACAGATTAAACTTAAAAGTTTTGTGTCTGTAGCCATTACACTGCGAACAGCACAAAATTTGAGGAAGTAGTCTTTGAGCATCCAGAAATCATTATCCAATTCAGCAAAGAAGTCAGCCACTCACATTATTGATGAACAAGTAACATTCCAACATACATCTTGGTTTGACTTTTCTCTTACTTGTTAACATAAACAAAAACATCAACCAACATCTATGTCAGAGCTGCGCTCATTAGTCAGGGACGTGAGTGACAGCTTTGCTGATTCGGAGGGTAGTCAAGCATTTCTTTATAGTCTGGCTTTGTGACACACTTGCTGGTGACAGAATCATGAAAACTGATGGTGGAGTTTGGCAAGAAATATCAAGTCACACTGAAGTTATAGGCAGATGGCATTTGCAATGAAGATTATTGAATATATTATAATTATCAATTGTGTGCTACACATCCTTTGTATCAGTTACATTTATAATATATATGCACAGGTATATGTACACACACACACACTCACACCCCTCTCCGCCAGAGCTGGTTGTTAAATGCTTACCAGCACGCCCGCTCTAGCCAGCTGCTTCAGTTGTTTGCACTCTCTCTAAGCTTTCTTGTGGAGGGTTGGCCTACAAGTATTTATTAATAAAATCAACAGTAATCTTGGTAGGGCCCCTTTGGGAGCACACAGGTCAAAGTGTCAACACGCTAGATGTTTGTCGCAGCATTAGGGAGCAGGCTCTGAGGGGCCCAAGGATCTGCCAAGCCCCGGGGAGAAGAGTTAAAGGCATCTGGGTGACATAGGGGGGGTCCCTGCTCTGCAGTGGCCTCGCAGGACTCAGAATAGGGCTCTGCCCTGCTCCCAGCAGGTTGAAGTCCCCAGCGGCAGCACAGACACAATGAGATGCTAACAATGCAATCTTTTTATTCATCACCCTCACTTGTTCACTGGAAACCCTTCAATATTCCATTTCTATTGGTAACTTACCTTAAAAACAAAAACAAAAACACACACTCTCCACTGGCCAGGATTTGATAAGTTCCAGCCAGGCCCACTAATAGTTATAATGAGCACTAACATTCTCTGAGCACCTATAAGATGCCAGGCAAATGAGCGGCATATGTCATATCGTTTATTTGCACAGCAATATCACAGAGCAGGTGTATTAGCCCGTTTTGCATTGCTATAAGGGAAATACCTGAGGCTGGGTAATTTATAAGGAAAAGAGGCTTAGTTGGCTCACAGTTCTGCAGACTGTACAAGAAGCATGGAACTAGCATCTGCTGCTGGTGAGGGCTTCAGGGAGCTTCCAATCAAGGTAGAAGGAGAAGAGGGAGCAGGCATGTCATACGGTGGGAGAAGGAGCCAGAGAGAGGAGGAGGGAGGTGCCAGGCTCTTTTAAACAACCAGTTCTCCCAGGAACTCACCCATTATCTCAGGGAGGGCACAAAGCCACTCATAAGAGATCTGCTCCTATGACCCATCATCTCCCGCCAGGCCCCACATTCAACACTGGGGATCACATTTCAGCAGGTATTACCCCATTTTGTTGATAAAGAAACTGAACTCGGATGTGGTAGGAATTTTGCACAAAGCACCAGAGCGCTGATTCAATCTCAGTCCTGTCTTGCACTCTCGCGACTACTGCAGTGCCTTCCTCTCTTCCCTGAGGAGTCTGTGGTCAGGGGTGGGCCCTGCATGCACCTGGGTAGCAAGCGGAATGCCCATCTCAAGATGTCAAAGTGATGCTTGGAGCTGGACCAAGTAGGCGTCTCTGGGCACCTGGTTTCCCGGCCTGCGCCAGCCCATCCCTGGTTGCTGGGCCAGTATGTGATATTCTACAGCCACCTGGTGGGCCACAGGGGCAGACAGCAACTAACTCAGAAACCTCATGATTCTGGGCCCAGAGGGAAGTGAGTCTGGGGGCTGGCGGGGGTCTAGGTTTTACTACCCAGGGGTTGCTCAGGGCCTACATTGTCCTCATTCCTCTGTAATAATAGAAAGTCTTAGGGTGGGAACTCAGGAGGAGCTCACTGTATGGGTTGGAGAAAGAATTTTCACACAAATGGTAGAATAGTTTTAAAGAAGGAAAGTTTACTTTACTTCCCAAAGGCGGGAAGGCACTACACAAGAGAAAGAGGAGTTGGCACAGAGAGGGTGGAGGATTTGAGGATTTATTATGGGGGCAAAGAGGAAGAACAAAATAGTTATGGCTGTAAGCTGATAACAGAAGCAGCTGTGAAGCTGCTGGGTCTGCTTTTTGTTTACTTTTTTCTTCTCTGTGAGGCTGGCTTATCAGGGTCCTTTTTTTTTTTTTTTTTTGAGACAGAGTCTCACTTTGTTGCCCAGGCTAGAGTGAGTGCCGTGGCGTCAGCCTAGCTCACAGCAACCTCAAACTCCTGGGCTCAAGCGATCCTGCTGCCTCAGCCTCCCAAGTAGCTGGGACTACAGGCATGTGCCACCATGCCCGGCTAATTTTTTCTATATGTATGAGTTGGCCAATTAATTTCTTTCTGTTTATAGTAGAGACGGGGTCTCTCTCTTGCTCAGGCTGGTTTCAAACTCCTGACCTCCAGCAATACCGCCCGCCTCAGCCTCCTAGAGTGCTAGGGTTACAGGCGTGAGCCACCGTGCCAGGCCTTATCAGGGTCCTTGAAATGTGGTCTGGCGGGAGCTGAGGCAGAGAGTGCACAGCCCTACTGTCCGCTTAGGGCTCTTGCAGGCTGTGCAAATGAACTCTCAGAGACAGCCAGCAGGGCTTGCTGAGGGCCCTATTAGGAGAACACAAGCACAGTCCACCCGGGTGGCGCTGACTTCAGTCCGGAGCCGCCTTTCCAGTGGACGTTGGATATTGATGCCCACAAGCCCCCCCAAGGGAAAATGGTCTGGGCACCTTTCCACCCGTGTGCGCTTCCCCAGCCAGCAGCAGCCCCGCCACTGCTGCCACAGGGACGTCCTAAATGGGCTGCAGCAGCTGCATCTGGGTCCTGAGAGCAGTGCTACTCTGCACCCCGGCAGGCAGGGACAGCGCTGGGACCAGAGCGCGAGGACTGCGCCTTTGCCGCCTCTCCCTCCTTGACCGCGAGTTCCGATGGCACCAGCGCCCCCTCGGTGGTCAGCCCAGGTGTGACCCTCCTCCTTGCATCTGCCCGAGTCCCACCCCATTACCCGCAGCCACCCCCCAATCGCCAAACCACACGTAGAGTTACACTGTTCCTGCAAACAAAGAAACTGGCTGACAATTAAAATAAATAATATAGACATAGAATCTAACTTTACACGTACCAGGAGAGTTTACTACCGAAAGAAGTCTGGCCGCCAAATGCCTTGTACTAAGCGATGGTAAATCTGATGGGTTTTGGGTGGTAAATGGAATGTTTGGGCTCATCTCTTAGATTATGGTCATTCAGTCCATCAGCAAGCATCTATTTTGTGTGTTAATCCCACGACAGAAGCTGGGGAGACTGAAGTGAACAAAACAGACAAAACTCCCGATTTCTTGTAACTTATATTCTAGTGGAGGAGACAAAAAATAATCAAGTTTGTTTTGTTTTGTTTTGTTTCCTTCTCTTAAATGAGTCCTCGTGCACTAAAATTAATCAAGTTTAAAAAGTAAAAGTTATAGTAAGTCATGAGATGTGCTAAGGAGAAAAATAAGCAGGGACAAGGTAAGAGTCCCAGAGGGCTGCAATTTTGGAGAGGGTGGCCAGAAAAGGCCTCATGGAGAAGGGACATTTGAATCAAGACTTGAAGGAGGTGAGAGGGCCAGACAAACAGACATGGAAAAGCGTTCTAGGCAGGGGGCTGGCAGGTGCAAAGGCCCTGAGGCAGGAACTTGTATTCCTATTCCAGGAACAGTGAGAAAGCCAGAGCAGAGGCCAGAGCAGAGGGAGGGAAGGGAAGGGAGAGTGAGAGATTATGAGTTGAGAGAGAATCCTAGGGCAGGGTGAGACATTTTACATGAGGCTTTGAAGTGACTCTAAAGTCACTGGTTTTTAATCTGAGTGAGGTGGGAGCCACTGGAGGGTGCTGGTCAGCAGAGGACATGGATCTGACTTATGTTTTAACACGATTGGTCTGGCTGTTGCATGAGAAGGGACTGAAGAGGTGGTGCTTAATTTATCTTTGACTCTATCCTCTCTCTTGCTCCCATATCCAATCAGAGAACAAGTTCTGCCCATTCTGCTTCCAAAGTATCTAGTCCTCTGCTCTAAATAGGGTTCTTCAGGACACCCTTCTTAATCATGTTGGGTAAGTCCTTATTTTAAATTGATTTTTAACATTTATTTAGAACTGATTTTTCTGACTGCAAAACTAATGCATATTCATGTGAAAATTTTCAAAAATTTAGGAAAGTTGAAAAAAGGGAACAGCAATCACACGTAATCTCAATACCCAGAGTGAATCACTGTGGCCCTTTGGTATGTTCCTTTTAGACTATGTGGATTGTATGTGAGTCCTGGGTCCTGCTTCTTTCATTTGACGTTATACTGTAAACTTTTCATCCTGTCATTAAGGATTCTTTGAAAATATTTTTAATGGCAGTATGTTATGCTACCTTATATATAATTTTTCTTTGATTTTAGTGCAAAATAATTTATTCCTCTTGCTGGATATTAGACCTATTTCCTATTTTTTTTTCTTGCTATTTTAACTTGTGCTGCAATTGATATCTTTGTTCTTAAGCCCTAAACCTTTGCAAATGGTATTAGCAATAACATCAAAAAAGGTGTTCATATTTCTAGTTTTTTCCACTCCAACCCATGCCCTATGCTGCCACTGGGCTCTCTCGGGGTGTCCTCACGTGCCTCTGGGATACTGTCCAAGGGCTTTAGCATGGTACCCTAGGGGCTTTACAAGTCCGCTTCTAACTTTTGTCCTACCTCATCTTCTGCAGCTCCTCACTGCTTCTGGACACAGACTGTCCTCCAAATACATCCCCACGGCCTTATCTTGTGCCCGTACTGCCTGCCACCCATTCCTGCCTGGGCAAATCCCATTGAGTCTCCGTGCCTGCTCCCAGAATGAGTTGCTCGCTGCGCTGTGAAGCCTCTAGTACTTTTTCCAGCATTTAGCACATCAGACTATGACGTATCTTCTCTGCCTCCCTTCCCTGCTGTTCTGTGAGTGCCACGTGGGTGGGGACCATGGCTCACTTCTTTACCTAGTACATCAGCGTAGCGCCTGGCACATGATACATACATAACATGTGAGTTTGTTGAAAGAATGGTCACCAATTATAACAGCCAGAAGCACACAGGCGGCAGAAATGTCCTTGTGTTAAGTCGCGAGCACCACCCCCTGGACACAGCGACTGTGGCAGGCACCGTGTCTCATGGCCTTCATCGGGTCCTCCTTGGGAACAGCCACCACCACCTGTACCTGGATGACTGCAGCAGCCTCCTCACTGGCCTCCTGGTTCTTCTCTTCTCCTCGTCCTCCACCCCATGTATCAGCCAGAGTGAACCCAGGAACATGGTGAAATCAGATTGCATTTTCTGCCCAAAGCTCTCCAAAGGAGTCCCATCACACGCAGACTAAAATCCAAGGACCTTGCGATGCCCCTGTGTGATGTGGCTCCCGGCCCCCTCTCGGGTCTCCAGTGCAGCCACTTTACTCCTTGAACACCCAACAAGAACACCCTGCCTGGGGGCCTCTGCCCATCACTGTACCCTCTCTCAGAATCCACATGGCTTACTGTTATTTCATGCAAGTTTCTGCCGAAATGTCACATCAGCAGAGACTTCTCTGCGCACCTCCTCCACTGCCGTGCAGCAGGGCCTACCCTGGTCACTCTGTCTGCAGCTTCAGCGCCCATCGCCTCCTGTCCTTTACGGGGCTTTGTTTTTCTTCATGGCCCTCATTCCCTTTGCTATTATTTTAGCACATTGACTGCCACACTAGAAAAAAAATTTCTTGCATGGAGCCACAGTGTTTTATTATGAACATAGAATAAAAACTTCAAAAACAAAACAATCCTTTCTAATTTAATGAAAAATTTGTTACTTTTTATTGTTTTCTTTGTGTGAATTATATGCAACTGGAAAAACAGTTCATGTGGCTCCCAAGGTGAAGAGATATGTGAGTTACATATGCTTCACAAGGCCCTGGGCCCAAAACTAGCGTGAGTTAAATACAACTCACATGGCAGTTAATGTGTTAATTATCTTTCTCTTCATGGTCTGGCTCCTCCCACTCAAATGTAATCTCTGGGAAGGCAGGGACTTCATGTGCTTTGTCCACTGCTGTATCCCCAGTACCTGGGCGGTACCCAACATCTAGTTGCCACTTGATGAATATTTGCTGAGTGAGGCAATCCATGCATGCGTGGGGAAAGAGGGCAACCACTTCTCTACAGACTACAGGACAAAGCTGAGGCTTAGACTCTGGAGCAGGGGTGCTCAAACTTTTTAAACAGGGGACCAGTTCACTGTCCCTCAGACCATTGGAGGGCCGTTGAAGAGTGCGCACATTCCACACATGCGCACTGTGGGCCCAGGACGAGTCGGCTGCTAAGCAGGACAGGCAGCAGTGGCAAAAACACCCGGCAGGCCGGATAATTATCCTCGGCGGGCCACATGTGGCCCATGGGCCGTAGTTTGAGGACCCCTGCAATCTGGAGGATCCCCCCAGCCTAGGCAAAATCCTCTTGTCACAAATACCATGGCATGGATAGATTCTGAAGGGTCTCCATACTGTTTTGATACTGCTTTGATAGGTTTAAAAATACATTGTAAGAGAGAAAAAAAAATTTTCCACCCATCGTGAGGTTCATGGCTGAAGCCCTTATAACAAAAGATAGATTAATGAGAGCAAAGCATACAGACTTTATTTAATGTAAGTTTCCATGATATGGAAGCCTTTAGGGTTCAGTTGATTCCAGATCTTTGCAATTGTGAATTATGCTCCAATCAACAATGGAGTACAGGTGTCTTTTTGATAAAATGACTTCTTGCTCTTCCTCCTCCAGTCTCCTACAGCCTGGTCTCCTCTTCCTCATCTGGTCTTGTCTGGGCTCATCTCCTCTTCTGATCTGGTCTCCTCTTGTTCGTCCAGTCTGGCCTCCTCTTATTCATCCGGTCTGGTCTCCTCTTGCTCCTCCAGTCTGGTCTCCTCTTTCTCGTGTGGTCTGGTCTGGTCTCCTCTTCCTCTTCCTTGTCTAGTCTGATCTGGTCTCCTCCTTTTCCTCTCTCCCAACCCCCATGTCCCTTAGGGTCTTGCTCTGTTGCCGGGGCTAGAAGTGTAGTGGTGTCACCACAGCTCCATAGCTCACCACAACTTCATACTCCTGAGCTCAAGCAATCCTCCTGCTTCAACTTCCTGAGTAGCTGGGACTACAGGCCATGCCATGATGCTAGGCTGATTATTTTTAGTAGGGATGGGGTCTTGCTCTTGCTCAGGCCGACCTAGAACTCCTGACCTCAAGCAATCCTCCTGCCTCAGCTTCCCGAAGGGCTAGGATTACAGGCATGAGCCACCCTACCCAGCCAAATTTCCTTTTTAAATAAAAGAGTTTCACACACACAAAAAAAATGAATTCTTTTCATTTGGGTAGATACCCAGTAGTGGGACTGCTGGGTTGAATGGTAGGTCTACTTTTAGTTTTTTGAGGAATCGCCATACTGTTTTCCATAGGAGTTGCACCAACAGTGTGTAAGTGTCCCTTTCTCTCTGCATCCATGCCAAGGAAATGCTCCTTTTGGGTGAGAATTCACGTACAGTATCTAAAAGATGCTGGGAATGCTCTGTGGGCCGGGGACCTACAGCCACTCTGTGCAAGGCATGATAATTCATCCTAAAGTTTGGCTCTAGCTCCTTTGTTGGGGCAAAACACCTGAGATTCTGCCAGCTGTTGAAATGAAAAGAGCATTTCTCTGGAGACAGTGACCAGCCCGAGGCAAGGGACACAGTGTGGCGAGAGGTTCCTGCTCAGGAAAGGGCGTGCTCTTCAGATTCTGACAAAGACTCTCTCAAACTTGAGTCAGGCTCTTGTGACTCTCGTAGGCTCTGACCCTGGCCTGCTTAGTCCAGTTTTAGCAAGAATCCTGCTGAGCAGTTTAGCAAAAGTCTCCTACCCTTGATATCTGATCAAATTCCTCAATCCCTACCCTGATACTTATCACCCCAGCCTGCCTTCTGCAAGAATCCTACTGAGTTGGTCTATCGAGAACCGCCCTAGCCCTGATGTCTCCTCTTAGTATTTGTCCACCCACTGGCCCCAACCCTGATCTGTGGCTATGAATCTCCACTGGTCCTTGTTGTATTCGGGGTTGAGTCTGCCCTCTCACCCCTATAGCAAAACCCCACTTTGGTAGTCCCTTCTTGAATAAAGTCTTCCTTACCATCTTTAACAAGTGTCATGCATAATTTTTCTTGCAGAATTTCCAAGATGGTGCACCACCAGCCGTCATGAGCCCAGGTCTACAGATCCTCACCCTGGGGCGTCCACAGCCATGACCTGTTTGGTAATCAGGGATGAGGGATCCTTTTGTACCAGGCTTCTAATAAGTCAGGTCTAGGCCCAGTGGTCTCCAAGGTCACCTTTTCTTGGCTCCTCCTCCCTGTCGGGGCCTGGGCTCGGTTCAGCAGCAGCCCAGAGGAAGGTGACTTTGCACCTAGTACTTCTTATTGTTGTTGTGTGCGTCCCCTCTTCTTGCCAAGCGAAGCAGCTGGCCAGCTGCCTGGTACTCTGTAGCTCACCACATACCTGTTGAATGAATGAGAGGACGAAGCCTCCTGCAGGGGGAGAGAAGTGGAAGAAAAGTGGAGCCTTTGGACCCCAGACTTGGCTTCCCTTGCAGAGGCCTCAGGGAGGAACACCACAGAAACAAAGATGGCCTTCTCCGGCCCTTCCCCCCTGCCTCCTTGTTCCCGTCTGCATCCCGCAGTGGCCTGGGGGAGGAGGAAATGGGCGCCTTTGTTCTGCGTCCAGAGGCCTGGCAGCAGCGCCTGCTTTCCTCTGCCAGTTCTTCCCAATCCTGCCGGGCTCGCCCACGCCTTGCACCTTGGTGCCCCGGGCGTTTCTCTGAGGATGAGCCTCGGCTCACAGGTGGCCTGGGCCACCGAGACGGGCGCAGAGGGAAAGCTGTCTCCCCACCCGCTCGCTCCCAGTCCTCTTCGTCAACGTCCCCACCACACAGATCGGGCTCGACACCACAGGGGAACTCCGTCTGGAGTGGGAGCCCAGGCCGGCGCTGACCCAGCGTGGGCCGCAGACCCTGGCCCCCGACAGCAGTAAGTTCAGAAAATGAGGGTGAGCATGTCGAGATGTGGACTCGAGAGGGTGCTTTCAGGACTATCGAATCGAATAATCTAAAACGGGGTTTGAATAAATTACCAAGCCATAGAAAGACATGGAGGAAGCTTGAAGGCATAGTATTAAGTTAAAGAAGTGAGTCTGAAAAGGCTGCCAGGTATAACATGTGATTCCAACTATGTGACACTCTGGAAAAGCACAACTGCGGAGACAGTAAAAGGACCACTGGCTGCCAGGAGTTAACGGGGAGGGAGGGATGAACAAGCTGAGCATGGAGGATTTGTAGGATGGCGAATCTACTCTGTATAGTACTCCAACGGCGGACACGCGTCATTATACACTGTCCAAATGCACGGCATGTGCCACACCAAGAGTTCACCCCAGCTAGGAGTGCTGGTCTCGCCCCTGCTCTGCCCTTAGCACTGGGCCCAATTTCCTCATCTGCAAATCGAGGGGGTATCGTGACCTGATCTAGCCAATTTGTCCGGTGCTTTTGGTAAATATGAGGCAATGACAGGCCGTAGACTCCTTTGCCAAACCTCATCATCAGGACATTCCAACGAAAGCAAGGCGAGGGGCAATTCTGCCAGCCAGACACACTCATTGGCAGGGTGGCAGAAAACAGTCCGTGAGCTTGGGGAAGTCCTCCCTGTCCTCGGACTCTCGGACACACAGCTTGCTTAGAAGGTTAAGGCAGAGGTGACAACATTCTGAAGTAGCAGCCTGGATCCTGGTCCCACCTGTGACAATCTCATGCAGTGGGGACCAGATTCTTATGCCCCGTTGGTGCAGAGGCAACGATGACTGGATGATGCTTCTAGCCAGGCACGCCTCTTGACTGTCACTCACCTCAAACATCCCTCATGCTCACTACTCAGCCCTCTGGCGTAATTTTGATAACCACATTTGAAATGCTGATTCATCACTTCCGCACTGTGGATTCCTAAGGTACTCCAAGGACAAAATAGCTGCCCTCTCTATGTATATTCAGATAACCTATGAACATGGATATCACATTACTAATGCTTAAGTATATTAAACTGTATTATTAGTATATTATACTTAAAAGTGTATTACCATCCAAACTAGCAGAAAGATAAATCATGACCTCTGAGTTCCCTCCCATGATAAATATATATAAAATATTGTACTATACAATTATGTGCATGTGTGTGTGTGCATGTGTGTGTACATATATATATATATATATTGACTTTAATAGTCCTTAAAGTCAGGGAAGCAAGACAGAGGTCAGTTTTCTGGTTTCACCAAGAACTCCAGGTCCTGGAATTACATGAGACATTCCTGAGTTGCAGAGTCAATTCTGCGAAGCGGAGACAGGTCCCCCTTCCTCCCAGTAGCCACCTAAGGCTTTATGCCTCCTTTCCTCTTCTGGTTGCTGTTGACAACTGCCCTGTCCTCAGGATGGCCGAGGCCATCTCTGTGCCTGCTCTCCCAAGGCTAGAAGTCAGACACAGTCCACACTTGCAGTACCCACCTGTCTGGCCTGAGCCTTCCAGGCACACAGAGAGGCTGCGGCGGGAGTTGGAGGTGAGCAGTAGGGTTCAGAAGGGAAGGTGGGAAGGGATGTTCTCCCAGAGTGGGGAAAAAAGAAAAGCTGAGAAAGGCAAGAGGGGCCCGGCCAGGCCCGAGCGAGGTAAGGTAGTCAGCCCCTCCTCTTCCCAGCTGCTGGGCCACACGGGGAGGAACCAGGTTGGGGGCAAACAAGTAGCTATGAAGGGGGGAAGCAGCCAGACTGGGCTGCATGGCCAGTCCACAGAAGCTAGCGAGATGCGCAGGCTCAGCGAGCTGCAGTGAGGCGCTCAAAGATTTCCCCCAGGGCAGTGGCCAGCCCCAGGGGCCAGCGATGGTGCCAACAGCAAGGACTTCTGGAGAAGCGGGAAGACCACGCGCCTGGGTGGGGGAGTCATGCCTGGGGACAAGTCTATGAGAACCAGAGAGTGCCATTCTGGAAGCCCTGTAGGTCTCCCCAAACACAGCTCCCCCTAGTTAAAAAGGCCAGGCCTCCCAGCCCCTTTCATGGCCTTCTGTCTCTACCCATTTCCAGATGTTTCCCCAGCCCTTTCCTCCCCAGCCCAGCGCCTTCAAACAAGTCTTTCCCCTCTTCTTTTCTCCGTCCCCTGGCCCCACTCTGGCATGGCTTGTTGGCTTGGAGCCGGGGGACCCTGGGGTCTGGGGAGCCAAGCTAGAAGTCTCAACGGCCACTTTCTCACTGCAACATGAGAGGGCAGACTGCTCCTGTTTGGGAGGTTGAGGGGTGGAGTGGTTTCTGGAGCTGGACTGCTTGGGTGTGAATGTCAGCTACACTCCTTAGCTTCTGAGGGACCCTGGGCAAGGTACTGAACCTCACCTTCCACATCTGTAAAATGGGGGCAATAACAGCTCCCACCTCCTCGGCTGCTGCGGGCAGGAAATGAGAGTGTGAGCAACGTCTCCACACGGCAGCGGGTGCACAGGCCGTGCCCAGCAAGAACCAGCGCTCCACTTGGCGTGCAGCCTCCTGCCCCCACCTCTGCCCTGAGTTGTGGTCACAGTGGCCTCTGGTGCATTAAGCCTCTCCGAGTCACATCCCAGCTCAAATGTCACTTCCTCACAGAAGCCCCTCAACCAAAAGCCCCCTTTTCTCTCGGTAACAATCCCCAATCTGGAATTACTCGATTGATTATTGTTCACGGCCCACTAGAATGCAGCTCCCTGAAGCCATTCAGCCAAGCGCTCGCCTGAATGAAGGACACGGTGTTATCCATGGGGGTCAGGCGCTCTGGACATTAAACTCGTTTGGTGGCCTGCCCTGCCCAGCAAACCCGACCACCACGGCTCCAAGTTCCAGACCCTCCGCACGGTAAGGCCTGGCCGCCTAAGCATAAGCAAATATTGCACGCTGAGCCCAGACGTCCAAAGTAAACATTTTTATTCTCAGTTCTGCCTTAGGCGTCTCTAGTTTTGCAAGCATGAATAACTGGAATCAACAATTCTCTCCCTAAATGTCTTTCATTAAAATTTGTCACTTAAAAATTTCCTGATTTTCCTAAAGAGAGTTTGCTTCGAGGGTGATCTGGAAAGAGGCTTGAGGAGTGTGGACACATCGGGGTCAATCACCCCATTTCCTGCCAATCCGCTGAGCAGGGAAAAGGCTGTGGGCAGCTATAAATAGCAGCCCAGCAGTCTGTCCTTCCAGGAGGGAAAGAATCAGCATCAAACAGAGGCTAGGGGTGAGGTGGGCAAAGAACCATTCTCCGGGTTTCTGCCCACACCGGGCCGGTGACGGTCGGGAACGCTGCCAGGCCGCAGCCTCCACAACCTCAGACTCGGTGCATCAAAACCCAGTGGGCCCGGAAGACGCTACGCGTTCGCCCTCGAATGCTCTTGGTCAGCAAAGAGAGGAGTCAAGGAGTGGAAACAAATGCCCCCCAGAACTCCCCTCTTTCTGGGGAGTTCCCAGAGGAGCGCCCCAAGCTCCCAGCCAGGAAGCAGCACAGCGAGGAGGGGGGTCCTCCCTCAGGAGTGGCCTTCCGTCTGTCCGCCTTCCTTCCGGGCGTCACAGGACAGTCTCTCGGACGACCCCGATGAGGCTGTGTGGCCGCTCAGCCTCCGCTTGCCGCCGGGGCCTCCTCCGGGCCTGCGGCCTCCCGGCCGGGGCGAAGGTGCTGAGGTCGCCGCAGCTCCGCAGGTGCAGCAGGCCCGGCCGTCTCCGCGAGGGCGGCGCGAGGGCCCGGGAAGCGCCGGGCTGCAAGGGGGCCATGATCTTTGGGAGAACAGAGGGGTGGGGAGAAGTTAAGTCGGCTTCACCACAGGCGGCCCTTTGACCTGCCTCTTACGTCTGTCTGTCCCCATGCCTCCCTCCGTGTGAACTTGCTTTGGAAAAGTCAAAAGGGTCTTTTCCCAAAGCGGAACCCAGTTGGCATTCCGAAGGTGCTCTGGACATACATACTGCCTCCTCTCCAAAGTTCTACGTTCTACCGTTTCAATGGCAGACCGGTAGACTACACTTGCGTGACTCATCGGCTGAAATCTCTTGCTTTGTATTTAACAACATCCTTTTTCATCACTTCCCTCCAATTTCCCTGAGGGCTGTGCCAGTGATTCTCGTTGGAGTCTGAACATCACTAGATTCCCAGCTGCTACCACAGTAGTTGTGGCAGTTAGTCTGGAAAAGGGCTTGAGCATCTGTGTTTTTTAACAAAGACCCAAGCGAGACCAATGCATTTGAAAATTTGAGAACCACTGGTCTGGGACCGTGACCAGGTCATGTGTCTATAAAATGTCAACCAAAATCGATGACGTTGTCTAATGGATCTGATAACCTTTCAATGAACAACCTAACTAGGCCAATTTATTTGTCAAAACTCTTTAAGAATCATTCTATTGCCAGATCTATTTTGCAGTGTGTTGCATATGTAACTTTAAACATATAATATCACTTACTCTGTAAAAATAGCAAAAATATGGGAATTTTTTTTATCTACCTGGGATTGAAGAGGAGAGAACTGTCCAGTTAATACAATTTTAAAAAACTGCACAGCCATGTCTACATGACCTATGATACTGTTAGCACCTTGGGAAAAACTCAGGTGCTTTATTACCACCTAGTGTCACAGAACAATCATTTGGATGACTTTTTTAGTTTCTAAGGTTATTAAAAGGTTATCCCCTAAAAGATGGGATATTAAATTTGTCAACAGTTTTACTAAATATATTTGTCTGTGAGACCTGTCTTTGTCTCCTAAGAAGAAAATTCCAACATTCATAGATGTTGACTGTGTTACATGGTAAGTCAGGATGAGCTGTTTTGATATTGACGAAAATGAAAATGGATCTAAAAATTCATCCTAGTGATACTAACGAGAGGGAAAATTGTGCAAAGCTGAGTAGAGTCACCCTTCCGTTGTCCTTGCCTGCTTCTGTCTAGGGAGGGGTGTGGCATTATGAAACCTCACCTCCGGGGGCCTGTCCTAGAAGACCCCAGTAGATGGCCCACAATCTATCGCAGCAATCTAAGACTGTGAACTTTTAATCGGTCAGGGGTACAAGGATCTAGCAAACACTAGTAATGATAGCAGCTGTTCCACAGTAAGTACTTGTTCTTTTTCTCCAGAGCCATTTCCCAGGAATAAAGACTTTGCAGGAGGCCCAGACCAACTGCCAGGTGAATGCCCCAGCTCTTACACCTCATCAGAGCTCGGCAGCCCGTGAGAAGTGGCTCCTGTTTATTGGACTGCTAGGGCCGGACAGAGAGAAGGTGGCAGGGAATGAGCAGGTGAGGGACAGCAGGGTGTAGGATGGTTCCCCTACACAGGCCAGTAACAGGGGCCTGACCCAGAATCCCTGGTCGGCCACTCTTTCAGTGAGCAGATCACAAGAGGGTCTCTGGCCCAGGAACCCCTCTGTGCAAGTAATCGGATCACTCTCCTCCCTGGAAACCCCGAGAGACTGGGAGAGAATTTGGCCTCTGGCTTCTGTACGAGGAGGCCAGCAGGTGGAAAGGGGGAACAGAAAGGAAAGTGAGAAGGGTATTTTTTCAAGCTGACCTGAAAATTTACGTAGCATCCTAGAGCTGGGCGTTACCCTGAGAATCAGCCCGATTCAACTTAAGAAGCAGTTGCTGGGCACTAAATGCACAAAGACACAGAACCATGTGACACCCCTGTGCTGTTGTGCAGTGACGTCTACAACATCCAGCCCCCACAGCAAAGACGTAAACACCTAAAAGGCAATGGCTTTTAAAAGAGGTGGAGAGAAGATTCTTAGCGGAAGGAAATTCCGTTCATTAGAGATAACCCTCCACACCTCCAAGTCCAACCCTGCACCTTAAAGACGAGAAACCTGAGCCTCAACCGGATTATGCTCATGACCAAGTTTATCTTCATTCTGGGTGCCTTCAGTTTGGGGGACTGCCTTGTACCTTTTAGTCTATGAAAAAAAAAGCATTTATTCTTTTAAGTCCTACTGACTTATTTATCTTGCCAAACATTTTGTGGGCATGGGAGCAGCTCCCAGAATCTCGTCAATATTACAACTCACCTATGTCATCATTTCAGAGGGCTGAGACAACACACCCTATCATGAGAGACCTTCAGTTTAGAAAATCAAATGTCGGGGCAGATGCGGTGGCTCATGCCTGTCATCCTAGCACTCTGGGAGGCCCAGGCGGGCGGATAGCTTGAGCTCAGGAATTCGAGACCAGCCTGAGCAAGAGTGAGACCCCCATCTGTGCTAAATAAAATAGAAAGAAATTAGCTGGACAACTAAAAATATATAGAAAAAATTAGCTGGGCATGGTGGTGCGTGCCTGTAGTCCCAGCTACTTGGGAGGCTGAGGCAGAAGGATCCCTTGCCCCCAGGAGTTTGAGGTTTCTGTGAGCTAGGCTGACGCCACGGCACTCTAGCCTGAGCAATAGAGTGAGACTCTGCCTCAAAAAAGAAAAAAAGAAAATCAAATGTTGAATGTGCTCCACACTGCCCATACCCTTTGCTTTCATTCCCTGGCTGCTCTCTTTTCTTTTTTCCAGGCGTGCTTCCACATCCCGGAAAAACTGGGTTCTTTTCCCTAGAGCCAAAAACACTGTGGAAAAGTTCCACACCTGAAAGGAAAGCTCTCTGCTTCCTCTCTCCCCCTCCCCTGACCCTTAACCCCATTTCCCTTGAGACTGTGACCATGAACTTACTCTGCCTCGGACAGGAAATCAGAGAAGCCACTTAAGCTGCCATGGAAACGAGTTACTTGTTTCATGTCTGATATTGATAATGAAACTACCTGTTCCAGGAAACTGGCACTGGTGATGGCTTCCTCCATGTGCTCCTCATCAGACTTCAAAACAGATTTAATGTTTTCTACAAGTTCATGGATGTCTGGGGTCATGCTGCAGGAAGATTGCTCCAGGAACCTCGCCACCAGCAGCTTGGTGTCTATGTAAGATCTGTAATCTATTAGCGACCGTGGTCTGCATCGTGAAGCTCTGGATCTCAAGCCTCTCCTCAAAGTCACCGCAGCCAGATCCAGTCTCCTTTCGGTCTGGGTCGCGGCTTCACAGCTGAGCACCGGGGCGGCTGTGGGCAGAGACAAAAACATGTTCCCACTGGTCAAGCTCCTCTGACCACACGCCTGTACCTGAAACAGCACAGACCACAAAAGTCAGCATGGAAAATGTCTGACAAATGCCGGTAGCCATGCACATCTTGCTCCTCACCTTGCAGAAGGAAGGGGGGAGGAAAACTACGGCGCAAGCTAATTCCCTGAAGTGCAGTTCCAATAGGATATGGCCCCAAACATTTCATTGTGTCCCACAAAACACAACCCCCAAGGTCAAGACATATGACAGAGAACAGAATCCCAGAATGCAAACCAAATGGAGCAAGTTTCATGAGGCCTGGCAAATAATGCGTGGGCAGAGCAGAGCACACACGGCTGACCAATGAGAATGCTGGAATGTTCCAGGGGGGAGGATGACGGAGCCACACAGAGAGGAAGGGGCTGAAGAGAGACAAGACTTGAGGGACGCGCGTGGCACCCTGTTCACTCTGACCGTACCTTCGTCCTACACCTCCTCACGGGCACCGTACCGACTCACATTACCGGCGCTCGCACCGTGGCTAGGAAGGAGGTGGGTCTATGGCTGGCTATTACAGAAAGAGAAATGTAGGTGCAGAAAAGGCGGGCATCATTCTGGACGCCAACACGGCCTGGGAAATCCACCGCAGGCTCCAATTCCCACAGCTACCTATGTCAGCAAGGGTGTGACGACCAGCAGAAGGCCACCGCGCTGTGAAGTGGGGAAGTGAAACCCACGTCTGGTCTCTGCGTGTCCGTAAGCCAGCCAGCCAGCCAGCAGCCCCCAGTGCACACAGCACGGGTGCCGTCAGTCTGCGGAGGCCTGCTGAACAGGAATTTAGACATTCGAGGAAAACGGGAAGCAGGGGTGGGAGAAAAGGTGGAGGGAGGGGAGCACTCCTTTTCCTCTGCAGAAAGTCAGGCGTGGGAGCTTTAAACCATGGGGGCGAGAGGCTGTCCTCCCGGGCCGTCAGGTGCATGGCACAGAGAACAAGAGTCTTCCAGAAACACTCGCTGAAGACACTCGTGTGTGAGGACAGGGTCAGGGGTCGACACTCGTCCACGTGAAGGCAGCCTGGTACCTTCCTCAGTGGGGGGCGAAGGAGGGGGCTCCAACAGGTGAACGCGTGTCCTTGGCCCTGCAGGGCTGCAGAATGAGAAGGGCTTCCAGAAAGATCTCCCTAGGCTGTGTGGGACGGCTAAGTTCCCATCGAGGCTGGAGTCCTCCACTTGCCGGGTAGGGTGCAGCAGACCCTCAGGGGAGGCGGGTCTCGGGACTGGCTCAGAGGCCAGGCTGCCCGGCCGCCGCGGGGGTCGTGGCGGCGCGCTCAGGCCCAGGCAGGAGGACTTCCTCCCCGCTCGGCAGCCGGCAGCCGCTGCTGAGACTAGGTCAGTGTTCTCTCTGGCTCCCACACGGTCAGTCCAGAGCTGTGGCAGACAACACAGGCTGTGAGGGGGACAGAACAGAGACCGGAAAGGCTCAAGACGGGACCTGGGAGAGAGCAGGGCGGGAGGACTGTCAAAGCCGAATCTGCACAGAGTTTCAGAAGAGCAGAGGCCAATTCTTAGACTAGTTCACAAAAGGAAGCCCGTGCTGGTGGAATTACAGAAGGTTTTCATTTTCTTCCTCTATTTCCTTTACTTTTTACAATTTTCTACAACGAAGAGATATTTGGAGATGTTCAGGCAGTCTCAGACTCAGAAAAAGGTCTCCATGTTGTTATTTTAAAACGCGTAATAATTAAACATTTTTAATTGTTCAAGTAACATCTATACACAAACAAACTCAACAAAGAGAGGGAGAGAGGTGAAGGGTATGAACCTGTGTGTTTGACTCTATCTAAAGTTTTAAACAAGGTAAGATTTCAATAATCCATCTACTCATACACAGTAAAAAGACAACAAAACGTTAAATTACAGAAGATGGGGTAAAAAAAATTTACCCCCCTTTGACATTTTCCTTAAGGAGAATGTATATTCCCACCAGACTGTAGCATCTAGGAGTCAGAACTAGGTGTGCATAATTTTCCTCATGTAGCACCTAGCACGGTATGTCATGGGAACCAAGTGCTTTGGGTGACGACTTAAAAAAAAAAAAAACACTCTACCATCCTTAAAAGGTGTTGCAGATGTATATTCCCAGCGTGCGTGTGGAATATTTTACTTTCCCAAGACCTCTTAACCTCCATCAAGTTACCGCTTGAACTGCAGGGCCTTGGGCTTGCCGGAGCCACCTGCTTTCGCCTGACACCTTTAGGCAAATAAGCACAGTGCTCTGCAAAGAGCTCGGGGAATAACATCACCTCTGTCCTCGGAATGATGGAGCACAGGGTCGCTCTTTGATCTTGTCCTCAGGGCCGGGAGGGCTCTCCGGCTTCTCACCGGCTGCGCCAGGCTTGAGCTGGGCGTTGAAATGGATGTGCTTTCTTCTCCAGGTGTGTTAGGAATGTCCCCACCTGATAAAAAAAAAAAAAAAAAAGAGAGAGAGAGAGAGGAGAAACATAAATTATTTCACCAGCTGCAGTCTTCAAAATGTTGGGCAGGAAACACCTGTGAGCCCAAACCTGCCGGGGCAAGGGTACTAAAGTTGATAACATTTATTTAGGCTGCAGGCCCAGTACGTTTTCATTTCCCAGCACTGTGGGAAAATCTGCCTCTCCAAACCAGCCCTCCATACCTAGAAAAAACAAACAACAACAACAAAAAATTTAAATGCTAGAGCAAAATAAGCCATGCCAAAATGTCAGTTTTTCCTAAAGGTGCTTCCAATCTTATCCACTGAATCATCTTGGTGCAATACGGAAAAACTCCCAGGCATTTCAGAGTTTCTGATCATTCAGGATGAGCTTGCTTCTGCTGAAGGTAATACCTGCCCAGGTGGGGTGGCCACTATGTAGACTGCAGGCCAAATGCTGGCAGAGGACTTATCTGCACAACCCAGACTGCATGCCAGGCTGAGAACTCCCGGAAAGCTGAGTTAAAGAGCCACTAAATGGATCAGTAGAATCACTCTGGAACTGAATGACTTATGCTCAGGAAAATAAAATCATCATTTGTGAGCCCTAGTTGTGGTTTGGGAAACTGTTTTTAAAAGTGGAAAAGATATTTAGAAGAACAGAACGCTGTGTCATAATTCTACTGAAGATGGAACGTGAACAGAATGGAAAGCCATTCCAAATGGTACTGATGAAGAATCTCCTCCATCTAAAATTGCTGATGGATCCATTATTTATTACCATTTGCGATTATGCCCTGATGGACAATTCTCAGAGCCATTTAAAACCTTCCCAAAGAGAGAAAGCCATAACCATCCTCCCTTAAATTGCAAGGATAAATGTAAACTGACTCTAGCATTTCACGTGGGACTGACAATGAGAATCTACCAGATGCTCAGGCAGCATGAACCAGGCCCCAAGTTATAAATGACACAGCACAATCTTACAGCAAACCACCCTGCAGTAAATGAAACTCTTTTTTCCCTGAAAAAGAGTCCATCTAACTTTAACAGGAGAAAGAAAATCGTAGCTCGGAAAACACAGGAATGCCAAATTAAACTCTGTAATCTATTTCATGGGTTCCTGAGAACAGTCTGGTTATTCATAAAAGATGGTAAGGATATCTTTTTTTTTTTTCCTGTTCACATATTATCTCCCACTGATAAGCCCCAATATTTGACAGTATTTTTGCACCTGGAAAAAAGGCTGTAGCTTCAATGTTTTGCTCCAAGAATATCTTACCTCCAACACAACACCAGACAGATCATTACTCCATCATGTTTTTTAATCAACCGAACCATGACACTGGGCAGCAATAACGTATCTATTACCTTGAACCACTTGTGTGCAAACTGGTTCCAATGGGCTGGTAGCAGCTTCTGACCCTTCTGGCATTTGGAACGGAGATCCCTGCATCACAGGAAGAAAGAGGGTTGGTTTTGCGGATGTTCGGCTGAGCCCTCATCGGACCCCAGCGGACTCCCTAAAAAGACGGGCAGGACACAGTGTCCCCACTGCTCTCTGGGAGGCGTGCTGTGCTCCCTACTTGCAGTCTCCATACCTGCTCCTGGTGCATCTGGCTCACCACGGCTTCGTACGGAGGCGGGGGGTCCAGGGGACAGAACACTTCCACGCCTTTGATGCGCGCTCCGTAGATATGCGGCAGTGGGATGACATCAGGACCGACCATCCTAGGAAAAAGCACCTGGGCATCAGGGAGCATGTTCTACGGACTGGCCAGATGACCGTAGCGGCTCTGGCCTATGCTAGACTGTGGGGAAAACCACTCATCCCCTGTACCACGGCCTCCCGGGCCAGGGGAGGAGAATAGCATAAGCTGCTCTCCGACAAAGTTCCTTAGGCAAGTGACAGCAGTGTAAAACACAACCCCATCGATCCTTTGAAACCCACCTGTCAAAAGGCAAATAAGAATCCATAGAGACCGAGAGCAGATGAGTGGTTGCCAGGGGCTGTGGGGAGGAGGGGACAGGGAGTGGCTGTTGAATGGATAGGGGATCTCCTTGGAAGTTATGAAAATGCTTTGGAACTAGATAAAGGTGATGGTCGCCCAGCTTTGTGGATGGGCTAAATACCACTGAACACTTTAAAACGGTTAATTCCATGTTACATGAATTTTGCCTCAATTTTAAAAAACAACTAAGGACTCAGAAAAACTCAATTATTTCTTACATGAGTACACGACAAAAAGTTCTTACCTGGGTTTCCCTAATGTCCGATTCATGACAGAAACTCACTACAGGCTGAGCATCCCTAATCTGAAAAATCCTAAATCCAAAATCCAGAACTTTTTGAATGCCGATATGATGCCAAAAGTAGAACATTCCACACCTGACCTTACCTGACAGGTGTTTCATGCACAAATTATTTAAAATAATACAGAAAATCACCCTTAGGCTATGTGTATAAGATGTACACACAGTATCAATCAAATTGTTATTTGGACTTGTGTCCCATCCCCAGGACAGTGCATGATGTCTATGCAACTATTCCAAAATCTGAAAAAATCTGAAATCTAAAAACACTTCTGTGGTCCCAAGCATTTCGGATAACGGATACTCAATCTGTATTTGTTGAAAGAATATTTGAAAGGAGGAATTAATTTAAAACAGAGAGTGAGCAATATCCTAGCTCAGAGACACAGCAGCATGCGGTGGGAGTGACCTCTCCTAAAGCCGGCCATGCAACACACACTGATTGAAAGCTTGCTCCACGCCATGCACTATGTGAGGTGCTAGGGACTTGACAGATTTTTTCTAAACAGGGCTATATGAAGGGTAATGCCAGGAGGGAAAGAAAAGGAAGGCTCACTTTCTGTTTTCTCCTAACCTTGATTTGGTAAACTCAGCCAAGTTGGCAAAAGGATTTGCATTGATGTGTAATACAAACACCACCACCATCACCAACAAAGCTATTAACAAAGTCAAGATTTCAGAGGGAGGCAAGGGCAATATATGTAACCTTAACAACATCTGTACCCCCATAATATGACGAAATAAAAAAAAAAGATTTCAGAGTACACAAGACAGGTTTAAAGGGTCTCACATTTCGCTGAAACAAACAATGTGGATGTAGAGAAGCTGAACTTCAGGAGACAAATCTACTCCGTGTCCCGCTAACGTAATTAAAATGGTGGCTGCTGTTCTCGACTTGATTCTCCTCTGAATTTCTTTCCTTTCCCCAACCCTGCTGGCTTTCACTATGTCCACTCTGTTCTTTCTCATTCTCCTCTCGTCTTACTTTTCACCTCCCCCTCCTTTAAGAGGAGATAGTTTAGGACTGAAAAATTCTTTCGTGATTAAATATTTACATTGGCTATATTTACCAATGAAAGTGTTATAGCCCCATATGGTTACTAAATTACAGGCTTTCTTTCCCAACTGCCTTCCTTCACCCAAATAAAGTTAGATGTGTTTTCCTCTCAAGGGCTTCTTAGATAACTGGTTGGTTGGTTGGTTGGTTTGATTTTGTTTTGCCCTGTGGGTCAGGGACCCTCAGTAGCAGAATAAAAAAAGGAAAACAAAATCCCCCACAAGATTTCTGGCCAATGTTCATAGAAAGTTCTACAAAAGAGAATCCAGATAATGAAGAAACTAAATTTTAAAATAATTACAAAATACATAAAAAGCCAGAAAGCCTGTATTTGGGCTATAGAGTAGGAGAGAATGAAAAAAAATAAATAAATAACAGCAAAAGTTTACCTGCTCTTGAAATACAAAAGACAATAAAAGCCCTAAAAGGAATGGACGAAAAGACACGCTCTGGGGCCAGCTACATGCAGGGGAATGCTTTTGGGGGAGGGCTGTTGTGTGATCTTACAGTTGTTTCATTTTATTCCTTGTGCTCATTTATAAGATGGGATTGGTGGAAGAAAAAAGTAGAAAAAGACGTGATGTTCTTCCTTCCTATCAACAAAACTTCTAGAATTCTGGGATCTAGAAGAAGGAGATTTCTCTGCAGCTTAAAGAAAAGATGAGAAAGCTCTCCTGCTTTCCCCTTTATAGTTGTTCGTAAACTAGACTCATTCCCTGCTTGACCTGAAAGGGAAGCGAGAAAGAAGGTTGCGCACTGACACCGAAGTGGAGACGTTTTCAGGCTCAGCAGTGTGACATGCCAAGCGTCCAGTCTGAAGGGAGGCACCAGCATAAAAGGGTCCCTCTGTCAGGGGGCAGAGAGGAGGTCCTGGCAAAGTTATCATGCAAAAGGTATTCTCCCTTTAGAACAGGACAAGCCGAGGGGCTCCACTCCAGCCCTCCTATCTAAGCAAAGCACCGTAAGAATTGTAAATACTGGATGACTCTGAGAAGCCAGACCCTTCCTGGACCTAACTGAATGAAGACTCTTTCTGGCCGATGAACGGTACAATTTGTTTTAAGCAACGAGACCTATAGACTCCTTTTGTCCTCTCTGGAGGGCCAGTCTTCAATCTTTAATTAACATAAGCCCCATGAGTCATTTTTCTAGTGCTTACAAACCTTTGACTTTTCCTTCTCAACCACTGACACGTGCATGTCTTCACTGCAGTGTCCCCTGCCTGGACAGTTGATGTCCCCAGCTTTGTTTGCCTGTGTGTTTGTGAGCTCTGATGGTCTCTGCTTCACATTCCCAACGCAGTGGTGGGGCGCGTGTGCACAGAGGGGAGGGCTCGCTGAAGACCAAGATGTCAGGGGAACGGGCTCCACTTAAGATCCTAAAATACTGCAGAATTTCTCAAAGAAAAACAACTGGGGGGGGGGGGGAGAAAGAGCTTACTATATCTAACTTCACCACACAATAAACAGCTTCTATGGCGATTATTATAATGACCATAAAAGCCCCATTTTGATGGAAGATGCTGCTAGAGTTTGACAAAAAAAAGGAAAGTTTCTTTCCTATGAAGCAACTTCTTGTTTTTACCCCTTTTGGGTAAATAAGGGTCCATGAGGCAAACGGGTCTGCTATAGACTGGCAGGTTGGTTTTGGGTTTTATTTTTTCCCCCTGATCTCTTATGACTCACAGCCCTATCGACAGAGTAGAATTGCCTTGGGAAGTTCCAAAACTCTCACTGGCCCAGGCCTCACCTCTAGAAATTCTGCTCTAATTGCCTGTGGTGGGGCCCAGGAATCCGTCTGCTTTCAGTGTTCCTGGGGGATTCTCATGCACGGCCAGGGCTGAGCACCACTGCTACAGGAAATGGATCGTGGTGGCCAAAATGAAAACCCTGTTCTATTTGGGAAAGTTGGTCCAATTTTTATTAAGAAAGAGGGTCTTTAGAAAACTGCTGCCTGATAAGACAGAGGCAAGCCTGAGAACTAAGTGTTTCTTAAAGAGTAGGACACATACCAAGAACACTTTAAACCGTGCAACTCACGATGGGAGAGCACGGTCCAAGCTTTTATTTTTAGAAAGCTTCTCACGTCCCTCATCTCATAACAATGCTCCCAGCAGCCATGTTGCGACACAGGTGAATGAGGAAACCGAGGCTCAGAAACAGTAAGACACCCGGCCAGGGGCACCCTTCTTCTCTGCAGAGACTCCAGAGCCTGGGCTTTTTCAAGTCCATCCTCAAAGGCTCCAGAAAACCTTCCCTGGCGCATGCTGATGAGCACGGAAGCCGAGAGGAAATCCAAACAGATCATGCGAAACACGCTCTGCCTTCAGTGCTACCAACAGACCTTAAAAACGTATCCCAGGGTAATGCTGCAACAAATATGCCTTTGACCAGAGAACAGTCCTCCTCTGCCTGCTAGAGAGCTGCTCCTGTTACTGGGTTGCTGCCTGTGGAGTGGGGAGAGGGGCCCCTCCCTCCCCTCCACCCCAGGAACCCCCCCCCAATTTAGGTTTCGAGTTCTTTAGGACAGGGAAGTGTTCTCCGCTTTAAGAAATGCCCCCAACAGCCTCGCTCCCACTCCTTCAGTCTTCAGTTTTCTTTAACAGGCAACATCCCCAGAGTCAAAACCAGATCCACATTCATGAAGCAGGTGGGAGGCTGTCTCCCCTGGTTTCTGGCTCAAGCCACTTTCTAAGAATGCGCGACACCCCGGCGGAGTGGAGCCCCTTGGTATACGTACAAAGCAATTCACAAAGTAGCTAACCCATTTTTGGACAGGAGCCTTGACTGCAGTTGGGTTTCTGTTTATAACAGTAACTTGAGACGCTTTTTCTCAAGGAGATACCAATGCACCAAGTGGTTGTATTTATAGCAGTTAAATAAATAAACCTCTCCTGAGAGGTCGAAATACCTTACAGGAAATGGGGAGGCTCTATGGTGTGAAACCATATTAACATAACTGGTTGTGGAAATATTAAAAAAAAAAAATGGTAAATATTCTTGCCTGCCTGCTCACAAGAAAGAAAATGACCAATTGGTGTTAAGCAACTAGTGTATATAAAGTTGATTTTTGCCACGAATATATTAAAGTCATCCAGATTTTAAAATGTCTTTGATAGAATATGTATCTAAATGTGAATAACTTTAGCCCTTTTAAAAAGGAAAGTAGGCTGCACTCTGGTATTTGTAGACTTTCAGAAAACGAAGGTGTTTTTGCCCATTGGTGGTATGTTCTAGGGCTCCAGGCATATATTTTAGACTGGGCAGCATCTTCTTTCTCTCTTCTTTCATGGCTTTAACCCTCCCTCCTTCCACCTTCCTCCTGCAAAGTTCTGAAGTTACCAAGCCCTTGATGAGAAGCTTGTCTTCTTCCAACCTGGATTTGGCCGGAGGCTGTCTTGGAACTCAAGGGCACAAATCCAAGGAAGCACCCAGGTCCCCAGAGAGCACAAATACCCACGCTGATAAGCATTTTTATGGTGCAGCGAGGAAGGGAAAGGAAAGAAGGGAAAGGAAGGTCAGGGAGTCTACAGGACGTGCAGCTGGACAGCACGACTCCCAAACCCGCATGAGTCACTTTCCCTTTCTGCCACTGCAGGAAATTAAATCTGTCTGTCGCCTCCTCCTAGGTCAGCCAAGCGTCCATCCACAACCTCAGAGAGCCAAGGGATTCTTCTCATCAGAGAGGGCATTTCTCTTGCCAATCACGAAATAACACTTTCACCATCGTCCGACGTGCCTTCTACGGACATCCTGAGACGGGGCTAAGGTCTTAGCAAGTGTGCCCTGTGGTCCACAGAGAGCACCTGCTTTCTTGCTCTGTCTCTTCAGCCTCTGTAGTTCTTGGCTCATTCCCTGAAAGTCTAGGGAAGCCACCCTGGCCTATGAAGCTTCGAAATTCCAGCGGGGCACTCCCTGAACAACAGAGAGGCTCAGCTGTCCCACAGGCCTGCCCGAGACGTCTGTCCACCCAGCTGACACGCCCACTGGCATAGCGGCCATCTCCGCCTCTGCCTCCCCAGGTGAGGAGGGTCTGGGGTGGGGCTCAGGTATGTCTCTGGGGGACACGTCAGGAAGGTAACCCAATGAAAAGAACACCTGGGTGGTAGCTTGCACTGGTGACCTATGTCAAAGTCACACAGGGCTGCCATGAACATCGGAAAATGGTTTTCTAAAACCCCCAAGCCTAGCACCAAATTTACTTGACAAATCTCTACATGTAGTACAAGGATAAAAAAAAAAAAAAAATAGAAATTTCTGGCCCTCTGAATTATTAGGCTAAAGACACTAGTTTTTCTGTGGAATTCAAAGATTTTCTTTTGGAAAATTAAATATAGGCTTGCTTACCCTTTAAACTCAGCTTAAGGTCACTTCTTCTAGGAAACCATCCCTGGCTGGCTGACCCACCTCACTACTCTGGGTTAGGTGGACTTTGTGCATCCAAAGTCTCTCTTTTGAGTGCTATACTGTGATCCTTCCAACGCTCATTTTAATGACCTTCACTATGAGTTCCTTAATTGCAGAAGAGGAAGCAGATCTAAGTCATTCTGCATTTCGATAACCCAGCACAGCCACTAGCAAGCAGCAGAGGATTGATCATATGTTCGTTGAATGAATAAATGGAGTCATTCTTTTGAAAGGTTCAATTCTAGAAGCCGCTAACAATTAGATGAACGCATGCAGCATTTCAGTCTTTAATACAAATAACAATTTTTGAGATTAAGGAAAGTCAAAATTTTGAGCCAGAATTTGAAAAGGAGAATAAGCATGGTATCTATTTTTTCCAGACCAGGGAGATACAATTAATAATTCATCTTTTTTTAATGGGTGGGAAGAATGTCATGATTGTAAGGGACCTGCTGATGGTGTTATAATGAAACATCGATTTGGCATAACTGGGAGTGTTTCCAGGGCAACCGTGACTCTCAATCATGTCAAATTACAGCCGTTATCTCCCTGGGTGTCAGTTTTCCCTAGAAAGCTAATTGAAATTGAAAACGTATATCTTTAGGTCAAAGTCTGACTTTTCTTTGGATTCATCTGGTTTATCAGACAAAAAGGGAGACCAAGAGAACAGAAAACCCTGAAAAACAACATAATCTGTCTACATTTCAAAGAAAAGTCAGAGCCATGCAATGATTTCTGGAGACCGCCCAGTCTCTAAAACCCAGAGCACCCCACCGAGACTGCGGGGGGAACGCAGGAACGATACCTGCGGTTCATCCGGGGCGTGCACGAGTAAAACGTGGCAAAGTAGGACGGGGGAGGCACGGGAGGCACGAAGTCATCCGGGTCTGGGATACGGCCATGTTCTTCTACTTCTTCAACAGAAATCTGGGATTCATCCTGATTAAACAGCACGCAGTTAGGCAACAGCCCTCTTTACAAGGACCCGGGGAGAAAAGCAATGCATCACACAAAGGGGTCTGCAGGCTGGCTCAGCCAAGGCGGTCACGACGCCACCCTGCTCAGACTTACGACACAGGATCTTCTGGTTGCGAATATCTGCAGGTAGCGCAGGGCGGCAGCCACCAAGCAGACGGTGGTGGTCAGGGCGTTCAAGGCACAGAGAGCGAAGAGGACTTTCTAGAACAAGGAAACAATGACGCCACTACGTACCTCAACACAGACGACCAGAATGCAATGTAAAAAAAGTTAACAAATAATAATAATACTATCCGGATAAGACAATTCTCATGAGGAAATGCGTGTGAAGAATGTAGGTGGTGTTTGGCTCACGGAAAGTGCTGGAATAAATGCTGGCTGTTGTTATGACATTCATGCACTAACGTGTACTTCTTAATTCCAGACACTTATCTCAGAAGCTTCTTGTGTCCCAGAAAGACCTGCAATTACAGTATTCCTTTTTGCAAGCATCACAACACTATCTGGAAACGTTCCCTCCAGGAGAGCAACGCATTTCTCTTCTGAAGCTAGTGTCCGCAGGGACAGCAATTTCCAGCCTCCCACCAGGACACACGCTGCTTAATTTGTGGCCACTGATTCTATTTCAGGAGCAATTGGCCGTGCTGCCCTGAGCACCCAGCTAGGACGCTGCAGGGGCCAGGCCAGCGAGAGTGTAAATAGGACTTCTTTCCTCTAAACACACGTCTCAAAATAGCAGCAAAGACCATTCCAAAAGTTGCTGTTGCTACAGTCCTGGCTCCTTAGCGGGGCTTTCCCCAAGCTCAGGCCTGGCTCAGAAAGTTTGGGGGTGACTCAGCTACAAAAAATGCAGAAGCCAAAGACAGCAGGCCATTTCTGCATCCCACAGAACCCAGGGCTGGCAGCTTTGAATAGTCTGCCCTCTTTGCTTAGAGATTCCTGGCCCCCACCAAAAATAACCCCAAGACAGGGTCTAAAGAAAGCCAGCAGTGGCGGAATCTCCACCAGCTGATTTTGTCACTCACTGGACTAATGTTCCTTGAGTCAGGGCACGATTTACATCCAATTCCCTGATAAAGGCTGATTATGTATTTCTCTTCAACTGGAATCATTTGTTTTTAAAATCTTGTCTGCTTGTTATAACTTTTGCTTATTAAACAAAAGATAAAGTGCTTAAATTTCCCCTATATTTTCTGATCGCTCTCTCTCCTTAGTCTACGTGTCACAGACTGGTAGCACTCCCCAGCCCACAGGACTCACTGAAACCAACAAATCCGAGCATCAGAACAATGACAAATGAGCATGCAATTTAAAGGTTTTGCTAAAAGCTACATCCTATATGTGTGTGCATGTATATACATGTATGTGTGTGTGTGTGCACGCATATACATATACAGGCAGGCTTCTTTCCATTTTTTCCTATCTGACAGTTCCTGAACACAAAGAAAATCGCCCATACATAATTTAACACACACCATAATCTGTGGTTCTTTCTGCACTCAATTCTGACTCTGGGTCACAATGAGGGATCGCGCATACCTGTTTTCAGTAGCTTAATTGTTGGAGGGAGGTAACAGATAGGAATATTTCGAGTAACTTTGCCTGCTCTGGGGACTGAGGGGCGTGTTACTGGTGGGGGTGGGGATCCAGGCAAAGTACCTTAAGCAGCAGGTGCACAGCACTACACGGCTGAACTGGGAAGAGTTTCAAGGCATTTTCTTTGTCTGTACATTTGGCTGGCTGGAATTCTTCACAACAGAAACAGATCTTGCCTTCACCTAAATCCACCTTCAGGGGAAAAGGTAGAACAATAACTTAGTTATTAAAAATAAATAAATAAGCTTGCTCCCGTACAGAGCAACAGTCCTACAGAATGAGACACGGCAGGGTTCCACGGCACGTAATGCCTCTATCAGTCAGCATAGGCTAGCATGTGCTGTGGCAACAACCGAAACCAAAATTTCAGTGACTTACCCAGCAAAGGTTATTTCCTAAATACGCTACACATCCTCCGGTCAGCAGGGGACTCTGCTCATCAGACTCCCTTAGGGACCCAGATATATTTTTTTAGTAGAAGTATGCACCAAACATTGCACAAAGCATGTTTATGCTAGAAAATTAGTAGCTGTTTATCTGAAATCCAAATTTAACCGGGAGTCCTGTAATTTTACCTGTTAAATCAGGCAACTCTAGCTAGAAGCTTCCTCTTGCAAATGACACTCGTCACCTTAGCTCACAATCTCATTGCCAAAAGCAAATCGCATGGCCCCATCTAACTCCAAGAAGGCAGGCAAGTCCAATCTACCACATATCTGCAAGAAGCACATGGTACATTCTGTGAGCAGTAGCCCTAGACCATGTAGGCGTAAAGGGACCTCTTAGTTCACATTTCAGTAGAGTCACAGATTCTTGTTGTTTTACTTGAGGTGATAACATCGCTGATGAGTAACTTCGTATACTTTCAGTGAGATGCTTTGCAAACTTGTGGTCACTTTTCCAAATTTTCCTTGAGTTAGGTTGTGAATATAGATAACACCTGATTTTGGTTAATAAGATGCATAATTTTAGGGCACAGTTTCAGTCTTACTTGCTCTGCTGCTTGAGCTATTGAAGTTGGCCACTCTATTTTGCCTAAAGGGGAAAGGCTATACCTCTTCCATTAATTATTAAATTAATCAGGCAACTTTGACTTTATTAACTGCAAAATTCTTCAGGAATCTTTAGGAATGACTGAGCATCTGCAGTGTTTAAGTTACTAAATGAGAAAAAAAATACTTTTTTTCCTTATTTAAGATTTTTAACCTCAGTTTTAATAATAAATTTCAGGGTGTTTTTCTAGCTCAGAGAGAGAAAACTTGGTCCTTATAATACAAGTTGCCTAGACAGCTAAGAAAAAAAATTCCACTACTGGATTATATAACTTTTTTTTTTTTTTGCTTTGGTTATAGTTCCTCTTTCTGTTGAGGTGAAATTTACATACGCACAAAAAAATTCACAAACACACACAAAAAATTTACATACACAAATCCTAAGTGTACCATTCAAGAAATTTTGAGTAAAGCATACACCAGTGTAAAACAAACCCTCGTCAACACACGGAATATTTCCTTCATGCTCCTTCTCCATCAGTCCCTGCCCCCACCCTCCCAGAGGCAACCACTGTGCTGAAGTTCTTCCCTCACAGATTAGCTCTGCCCTTTCTAGAACTCCACAGATTCTATAAGACTTCCCATTCTTTGTCCTGAAACCACATTGAAATGGATGCCTTATGATATCGCACTTTGCTATAAATTCTTTCTCTGGTATAAGGAATGACATCTAGAGTCACCTCCGTGGGCTCCGTAATGTCTCTCAATTCATCCCCACTTGGTTTCTCTCTCCTGGTCTTGCTGTGGGGACTGTCGGCTCAGCTGTGTTCCCACCCCTAAACCCATAACCCCACATACAGACAAGGCTGTTTCTGTGAGAACCTTTCTTCCCTCACCTCACGTCTTTGAAGATGCATCAGATCCGCCCTGCTGCTAACATCCACGCTAGCTCTCGCCTTCTAGAGGAAAACTACCTCGGCCATTCAGACGGGCTTTCTCCAGGGAGGGCCTAGGCGGGTGGGAGCTTTCTCTCTGCCCCTTTTCCGTGATGAATAACAGCCCATACACCAGGCTAACGTCAGCAGGTGAATACCACTCCATTAATATGCCTCCTTTCTCCTTTCAAGTCTCAAGCTGAGAACTTCCTCTTGTAATACTAACAACAGACTGTGGGGGTGGGAGGGAGTACAGTAAAAAAATAAAAATACTCTGACTCGAGGGGGGAGGGGGGGCATGGGCAATATACGTAACCTTAACATTTGTACCCCCATAATGTGCTGAAATAAAAATAAATGAATAATAAATAAATACTAACAACACTATTTGCTAGTAAGAAATAAGCAGCTAGTGGAGATGACTCTGTTGGTGTACGTAAGCTTCACTCCTCCCAACAGGAACCAAAGTCTCTTTTTTCAACATCACACAGGGCAATTTTTATCTCTTGTACTTGGTGTAAGCCTCACAATCTTACCGGAGGACTCTACTTCCCCTCAGACAATGCTAGGTGTCACCTTACCAAGTACTCCCTTCCCACACAAGTGCATTATGGATACAAGGTGCTCGGGGAGAAACCAGCCTGCGTGGGCTGCGCACATCTGGCTATGCTATGTCACTCACGTAACACCAGGTGTCCGAGCACACAGAAACTTCGGCTATCTGGAACCTTTGGGCTGAGCCAGTCTGGATAGCAAAATTTTCCAGATGGGTGAAAGTTAATCCCTTTAAACAAGACTATTTGAAAGTTTAATCATTATACAAATGATCATGAATATCAATTACTTTGCCCACTGGATACAAGGAAGCCCTGAGGCTCTGGGCAAAATGATTCCAGGTAAATGTGCATTGTGTGTTCCTTGTTCTCTTTGTTCCTGCGCCTTGCCAAATCTAACTTTCGCCTCTGTTCTTAATCCCATCTCTGCCCAATATTTCTAAAGTCTTATTCTAACTTCTCTTCAATCTCTTTAACAAATCCACAAACAAACCTGCAAAAGTCTCCCCAATTCTAAATGATAAACATCCACCCTTCCACCCAGACACTGTTACTCGAAGCTGTCAGGCCCTTGTCTTCCTTCCTCCATCTTCCAACAATGTGGTTCTCAACCCTGGTTGCATGGTAGAATTTTCTGGACAACTTTTTAAAAATAACAACACCATCTTTAGCCATCTGGAAACTGCAAATTAATGAAGAGCTCTCACTTTAGCCCCATCAGACTGGCAAAATTTAAAGAGGAAGAAACACTTTTTGCTGGTGGAGAGGTAAATAGCCACTAGCAAAAATGTATGTTTAAGCCCAATAATAAAGGAATTGACCACTCATTTTTAATTTAAAAAAAAAAACTTATTTTCCCAACTATTTTGGAAAACTGTTTAACACCACATGACACAGAAATTCCATATTTAGGTAGAGTTTTTTACTAAATAGAAATGAAAACAGGCCCCTCCAAAAACCTATACAAAAATATTCACAGCAGCTTAGTTCATAAAACCCCCAAACTGGAAACAATCCAAATGTCCATCAACAGGAGAATGGATAAAAAAAATTGTGGTATTTTTATATAATGAAATACTGTTCTGCAAAAAAAATAAAAAAGCAAAACAATTGATACAATACATAAACAGGGATGAATCTCAAAAACATTACAACTGTGCACAATAAGTCAGCCACAAAAAGGTACATATCATATGACACCACCTATATAAAGTTCCAGAACAAGCCAAACTAATCTATGCTGAAAGAAAAGGCACAGTGGTTGCCTATGACAGACTAGAGACCACCTGAAAAGGGACACCAAAGAATTTTCTAGGGTGATGGAACTGTTTTAGATCTTGCTTGGAGTATAACCTATAAGTACACATTTGTCAAAATTAGTGTATACATTGGTTAAAAGTCAGTGAGCTGCCAAAAACCAAGCCACAAGAGACAACAACAAAATAGAAAACTAACTTATTCCAAGAAAATACGGGTCTATCTAGTATACCTTTAAATGATACAACTTTAAGTGAGAAAAACAAAATGCAGGTAAGTACATACAATACATCCCATTCATAAAAAAAAAAATCACAAATAACTTCTCCCCATACAAATTTATATAAGATTATATGATTAAAATACTATGAAATAAGATTTCATCAGCTTATTACTATGGATTTGGGGTGAGTGATGTGGGTGGAAAGGGAAAGAGGAGAGAAGTGCCTATCTTCTTCCCCCAAAGGACTTTGTCAATAGCTTCCCTAATGAAAAGGCATTATGGTATAATCCCGTTGATTACAATATGATCTCATTGTGTGTTATTATGCATAAACAGATACATAAAATATGGCTAAATGGTTAACTGTGCTATCCCAGAATAGTGAAAATTCAAATGACTTTTTTTTTTTTTCAGACAGGGTCTTGCTCTGCCACCCAGTCTAGAGTGCAGTGGTAACATCATAGCTCAAGGCAACCTCAAACTCCTGGGCTCAAGTGATCCTCCTGCCTCAGCCTCCTGAGTAGCTAGGACTACAGGTGCTACCATGCCAGGATAATTTAAAAAAAAAAATTTGTTGTAGATATGGGGTCTCGCTATGTTGCCCAGGGTGGCTTTGAACTCCTGGCCTCAAACAATGCTCCTACCTTGACCTCCCAAAGCACTGAGATTATAGGCATGAGCCACTGTGCTTGGCCAATTCATATGATTTTATACTTTTATGGCTTGTCCAAATTTTAAAAATTATATCATTAGAAATAATCACATATTTGGTTTGTTGGTGGGAAAATAATTTAATTAAAAATACACTTAATGAAAATCATGTACCTGATAAGGGATTAACATGCAGAATATATAAAGAACTCCTAAAATGCAACAAAAACAAAATAACCTGATTTAAAAATGGGCAAAGGACTTGCATAGACATTCCTCCCAAGAAGACATACAAATGACCAACAAGCATATGAAAAGATGTTCAACGTCACTAATCATTAGGTTAATAGAAATCAAAACCACAATGAGATATCATCTTATACTCATTAGGATGTACACCATCAAAAAAACAAGAAGATAACAATGTCAGTGAAGTGTGGAGAAATGGGAACCGTTGTGCACCGTTGGTAGGAAGATGAAATGGTGCAGCCACTATGGAAAGCAGTATCGAAGTGCCTCAAAAAAACCAAAAACAGAATTAACATATGATTAAACAATCCCACTTCTGGGTATATACACAAAAGAATTAAAACCAGTATCTCAAAAAGATAGGTGGTTCATTGCAGCATTATTCGTAACAGCCAAGAGGCGAAACCAACCTAAATATCCATCACTGGATAAGTGGATAAACAAAATGTGCCATTTACATACAATGGAGTATTATTCAGTCTTATAAAAAGGGAATTCTAACACGTTACAATATGGATGAAACTTGAGGATGTTATGTAATCCTAGCACTCTGGGAGGCCAAGGAGGGCAGAACACTCAAGGTCAGCAGTTCAAAACCAGCCTGAGCAAGAGCGAGACCCCATCTCTACTAAAATAGAAACAAATTAGCTGGTCAACTAAAAATATATAGAAAAAATTACCTGGGCATGGTGGCACATCCCTGTAGTCCCAGCTACACGGGATGCTAAAACAGTAGGATCGCTTGAACCCAGGAGTTTGAGGTTGCCGTGAGCTAGGCTGATGCCATGGCACTCTAGCTCGGGCAACAGAGTGAGACTCTGACTCCAAAATAAATAAATAAAAATGTTTTTAGGATGGGCACAGTGGCTCACGCCTGTAATCCTAGCACTCTGGGAGACCGAGGAAGGAGGATCACTTGAGCTCAGGAGTTCAAGACCAGCCTGAGCAAGAGCAGGACCCCACCTCTACTTTAAAAAAAAACAAACACAAAAATTGCTTTTAAAATTGAGATGGTACAGGTCCCCAACCTCTTTCTCACAATTCTAAAATCCAAAAAGCTGTGAACACCGGAAGTTTTGATTCCAACCTGCTGGAGTCCCAGACTCCACTAGTGTACTACATAATAAATAATATATGCACCATATTCATCTTCTAAAATTGGAAAAACTCTAAATTCTGACCCACACCTGGCCTCCAAGGATTTCAGATAAAGGATTGTTGACCTGTATTCAGATAATATCCATTTTTCCTTTTTAGATGAGAGCAGACAGAGATTGATTGTGGACACCTGACCCATTCGTTCACTAATGATGCATTATATTACTATGGTTCTGGGGTTACGCTGGCTGGTCCCTGATTTGGAAAAAATCACTGACAACCTGAGTGGAGTTATTAGCAGGCAGCTCTTTGTTTGTTTGGTTTTTTTTTCACTTCCTTTTACCAATTTCAGATTTTACTGCAGGATGGCTGCCTGGTGCCGACTATTGCAAGTCACGCCAGGAACACCAGAGAGGCCAGGATCTGCCCGGATGCACAGTGACGTTTTAGGACCACTTACCAGATCACACCTGGGCACGCTGGACACGAACTGGGCCCCTTGGCAGCCTAGGATAAATCCAGCTAGATTTAGGAGGACACAAACCACAGAGAGCAGCACAAAGAGGTTTACCTGAAATGGCAAGAGAATAGGTAGTCAGAAAAAGATGACAGCTAAATCCATAGTTCTGCCTGAATTAAAAAAAAACTCTCATTCTCTTCCAAGAGGCAACTGTTTTTAAAAAAAGGTCACAAGTGTGTTTTTAACATACTAACTTTTCTCACATTTTAGAATTGTTAAAATTGTGCTCAGGAATGCTATTGACTCTCAAATCATCTCAATAAATGCAAGTCCCTATTTTTTTCTCTCTTTGCAAATAGTTCTTACTCCCTTGTCTTTTATCTCTACATTACACTAAGCCCTGGCTATTTCCTCCTTGAGCCATTCTAATTTTTTTTTTTTTTTTTTTTTTAGTTTTGTGGGATCAACACTAAGCAGACAAATGGAGAACTCTGGAATGTACGCGGAACCTAGGAAAATCAAAGAGCTCAGAGCCATTACAATCCAGAAATCACACTATACAAATGAACGTCAAGATGGGTCCTTTTTCAATTCAGAACAGTTTAGGTAGTAAAGAGTCAGTGTACAAAGATCATCCATGTATGTTTATCAAAAAGTAAATATTACTCCAAATAATTAAAAATTGACAGTAGCCAACCAAGAAGCCAGTATTTAGTAAAATTAGAGACTATACAAGCTTCTCAATTTGAGAGCTATGATTATTATAAATATAAAACCTTATCACAAATACAAAAGCAAATATAAAAGACTAGAGCCAGTGATTATCAGGGTTAGCACCAAGCATCAATTCAGGTAGCTGGTATGTCAGAGTTGGCTGATAAATGAGCTCACATATGAACTCTAATGGAGAGACCTTGTTCTTTAACTACTGTTGTTATTTCAAGTCAAGCTTAAAAGCATCTCCCTAGACCCATTTCATGAGTCCAGATTTAATATCACATGATGCCACTTTTCCTAAGGAGAGTTCCTTTTTTTCTCCAAGAGAAGTCTGGCTTCTTTTATTATTAATTTGTACATGCCCTGTCATCGAATCTTTGGGAAAATGCTAGCAGCGTGTGCTGCTCTGACTGTTTTCCCGGCTGGATTCCTCAGTGTCTACAGGACTTGACTTGAACAGCATGTAGCATATGTCCCCTCTTGTACTATATCATTCTTGACTATGCCAAAGCTTCTTGGAGAAGGAGAATGCATAATTGGCAAAGGACAGAAGATGATCCTCGCATACGGGCTTCTTTTACACACTGGCAGTTTGGCAGGTGCTATTCAAAGAGATCTAATATAGCTGGATCTTTACACCCCACAACACAATCACTGTTACTATGCAGAAGTCTTGAACTTACCTTTGGAAAAAAATTTTTAATGCAATATGAGATTCCTTGAAAAGAAAGTGTGATTACAACCTTTATGTCCACCAGCACACCACTAAAAATTAATATCATCAAATATAAAACGGGTGAGTGTCCATTACTCCTAACACTGGACCCCAAATCACTTCATGAAAATCGTAAATCCAGCTCACCAAAGGACAGAGTTAAGAAATAAACAGGCAAACCACAGACTGGTAGAAAATATTTTCATGCATATATTGAACAAACAACCTGTACCCAGAATACACAAATAACTCCTCAACTCAATAATAAAAAGACAAGCAACCCAATTAAAAAACTGGGCAAAAGACTTGAAGAGATATCACACACACACAAGATATAAGAATGGCCAATAGTATGCTTTGGCAGCGCATATACTAAAACTGGAACAATACAGAGATTGGCATGGCCCCTGTGCAAAGGATGACCTGCAAGTTCAAAAAATTAAAAAAAAAAAAAGAAAAGAAATGGCCAATAGGCACATGAAAAGGTGCTCATTTTACCACTTCCCACCAACTAAAATGGCTAAAATTTAAAAGACTAATAAAACCAAGTGTCAGGGAAAAGGAGCACTTTGCTTGTGCAAGTGTTCAAACACTTTCGCAAACTGTCAGTTTCTTAAAAATCAAATATAAATCGTCCATGCAGAAGAACTCCAAATAATTCCCTACTCCTTAAGTGTGGGCTGCACAGGGTGATTTTCATCCAAAGAATACAGCAAAAAAGGGGAGAGGGAGTAACTCTCCAGTGGAGAAACGTGACAAACACTACATCAGCCAAGGTTAATATCAGTGATCAGAAGCCATGTCTATTGCATGTGCCCTGGATACAATGTGAAGAAAATAGCACTTTACCTCTGTGGTCTTCCTCCCCCAAACTCATAATGACCTCAGTCTAATTATGAGAAAAACATCAGACAATCCCAATTGAGGTAAACCTTATAAAATACCCAATGAGTACTCCTCAAGACTGTCGAGGTTGTGAAAAACAAGGAAAGTTTAAAAAACAGCCACAACCAAGAGGAGCCTAAGGAGACCAGACAACTAGATGTAATGTGGTATCCTGGATGGGATCCTGGGCAGAGAGAGGACATTAGGTGAAAATGAAGGATATTTGAAGAGTAATGGACTTTAATTGATAATAATGTTATCAATATTGATTCACTAATTGAGACAAATGTACCGTGCTAATGTAAGATGTCAATAACAGAGGAAACCCAGTGTGGAGATATGGGACTTCTATGTTCTATCTTTGCAATTTTTGTATAAATCTGAAACTATTCTAAAATAAAAATTTTATTTTAAAAACTGCAAAACAATTGAGTGTATACCTACCCTATGTCCTGCAATTCCATGTCTAGGAATGGACCCAGAGAAGTGCAATTGTCCGCAAAAAGACTCACAGAAGAACATTTATAGAGCTTTATTCATATTAGACCAAAAGGAAAAAGAACTCATTGTCCAACAGAAGAATGAATAAACCAGTTGCAGAGTATTCAAACAATGACATGCTTTCAGCAATAAAAAGGAAGAAAACTACTAATGCAAAACAATAATAGGAAGTTCAGAAAGATTACACTGAGTGACTAAAGGAACTTGGCATTCTCCTCCTCCACAAAGAACCAAAATGGTAAGAAGATGATCACACTTAGAACATCCAAGAGAAAACACTGAATTTAGCAGAGAAGTGACAGAGAGCTCCTGAGGCAGAGAAGCAGAGGGAGGCAAGGCAGCTGGCCCAGCCACAATTGGCTAGGAGTCCCCAGAGAGGCTCCCCACTGCAGGGAAAGGGTAAGTGAGAGATTGCTATCCGTCTACATTCCCACCGCAGACTGCTGCAGACCTACTGTGGAAGAACCTCTTAACCCTCACAGGCTCTGAGACCAGTACAGAGAGCTGTCTGGAGTCCATGTGACAGCATTGCTCCAGGAAGGGAGCTCATGCTGGGTCCCACGCACCCCCTGCAACCCAAGCAGCTGCAGCACAGTGCCATTTTGATAGCCCAAGTCCTACCAGACTGCACCCTGCCCTGGGGCCCAACAGCCCTTGCATCTCCACATCCCTAGAACCCCACTGACATCCTCCCATGTCTGCCCAGAGGGCTGCAGTGGCATGACACTGATTGGACCCAGCAGTGCAGCAGGGTCCCCAGCACTCTAGCGCACATAATGTCATACACTCTGGGGGACAGGTGATGTAGTGCACTGGGGAGGCTGCCCCCACAACAAAGTATGTGCTCCCCAGAGCCTGAGAGCTGCCTGTCTGGGACTGCTGTCACCAAAAGCAACCCCATCCCCAAAGCAGGAGGGCTACCACTCACGTGCACATATCCTGAGGACAAACTCTCCCTGCCCACCACCACCACTGCTGTTGCCACCTGGGGACATGATCACCCTTCTCTGATGGTCACTCTGGGTGCATGTGCACATCATCAAGGGCCTAACCATTGGCTCAGATCACTTGTTGCTGACACCAAAGCGTACCATCCAGAGGCCTGCAGATTGCCCCTCCCCAACTGCCACCACTGGTATATGTGCACTCCTCTTGGGAGCACGAGGATGGGCTTAGCCCAGGCTGCTGCCACCAACAACACCAACATCTACTGGCATGTGCCACTTAAGGGGCCTGGGAACTGGCCTGCCCAGCCCATCACAGCCACCACTAACACAACCGTATGCTGCCTGGGACCTCAAGGGTTATCCTACCACCACTACCATTGCCTATGCCATGCACACTGCCCAGGGGTCTGAGGACTCACCCACCCACCCAGCCCACTGCTGTCACTTCTGGCATCCAAGCAAGCTGCCTAGATGCCTAATAATTGGTCCACCTGGACCCACCAACACTAGTGCCCATGTATATTGCCTGAGAGCCCAAGGACAGGCATGCTCAGACTGCTGCTGCCACCACTGGGGCTGGAGAACTGGCCCACCTGGCATCCCTGTCCCCAGCAAAGCCTTACCACACCTTCCATTAACTGAAGCCTATGCCACTGAGGAAGTCACAGATACCACTGATGCTGTTTATAGCCAAAGAAATCATGTGGACACTATACTACTGCATGCACCAAGAATCAAAGCTAAAGTACCCCAACCAACTAACACCATAGATATATCTACAGAAAAAAGCCTTCTCCTACAAACAACTGGAAGAAGCAACTGTTACACCAAATGCACAGATATAAACAGATAGAAAGATAAGGACACAAGAAACATGACACCTACAAAGGAGTACAATAATTCTCTAGCGACAGATTCCAATGAAAAAGAAATTAATGAAATACCTGAAAAGAATTAAAAATAATAATAGTAAATAAGCTAAGTGAGATACAAGAGGATACAGATAAACAATACAAAGAAATCAGAAAAATAATTCAAGATATGAATGAGAAATTCACCAAAGAGATAGATATCATAAAAAAAAGAACCAAACAGAAATCCTGGAACTGAATTTCATTCAATGAATGAAATAGAAAATACAATCAAGAGCTTCAACAATGACTAGATCAAGTAGAAGAAAGAATTTAAGAACATGAAGGCAAGTCATTCGAATTAAGCCTGGCAGACAAAAATAAAGAAAAAAGAATTAAAAAGAATGAAGAAAGGTTATGTGACATGTGGGACCTCATAAAGTAATCAAATATAGGAATTTGGGGTGTTCCAGAAGGTAAAGAGAAGGGCAAAGGCATGGAAAACCTATTTAACAAAATAATAACCAAAAATTTCCCAAATCTAGCAAGAGATTTAGACGTCTAGATACAGAAAGTTTAGAGATCTCCAAATAGGTATAATTCTAAAAGGTCTTCTCCCTGGTACATTATAGTCAAATTGTCAAAATTCAAAGACAGAGAGAATTCTAAAAATAGCAAGAGAAAAGCATCTGGTCAAATATAAGTGGATCCCTAATAGACTAACAGTGGATTTCTCAGCATAAAACTTACATGCCAGGAGAGAATGGACTGATAAATGCACAGTACCAAAAGAAGAAAAAAACTGCCAGCCAAGGATCTATATGTAGCAAAGTTATACTTCGTAGACCAGGCGCGGTGGATCATGCCTGGTAATCCTAGCACTCTGGGAGGCCTAGGTGGGTGGATTGCTCGAGGTCAGGAGTTCGAAACCAGCCTGAGCAAGAGCGAGACCCCATCTCTACTATAAATAGAAAGAAATTAATTGACCAACTAATATATATAGAAAAAATTAGCCGGGCATGGTGGCACATGCCTGTAGTCCCAGCTACTCAGGAGGCTGAGGCAGGAGGATTGCTTGAGCCCAGGAGTTTGAGGTTGCTATGAGCTAGGCTGACACCACGGCACTCACTCTAGCCTGGGCAACAAAGTGAGACTCTGTCTCAAAAAGAAAAAAAAAAAGTTAGCCTTCATAAATGAAGAATAAATAAAGTCTTTCCTAGACAGGCAAAACTGACAGTATTCACCACCACTAGATCAACCCTACAAAAAAAATGCATAAGGGGTCCTACACTTGGAAGCAAAATAATGATATCTAACATTTTAAAATACACAAAAGTATAAAACCCACTGTTAGAGCAAATGCACAAGTAAGGAAGAGAAAGGACTCAAATGTTACTACTTCAGAAAAACCACCAAACCACAAGTATAAACAATAAGAAAGAAAGAAATGAATAAAGGACATACAAAACAACCAGAAATCAATTAATAAAATGACAGGAATAAACCTTCACATATAAATAGCAACACTGAATCTAAATGGATTAAACTTTTCATTTAAAAGATATAAACTGGATGAATGGATTAAAAAACAAGACCCAAATATATGCTGCCTACAAGAAATTCATATAGCCTGAAAGTAAAAGAACAGAAAAGGATACTCTATCCAAATAGAAACCAAAAGCAAGCAAGAATAGCTATACTTACATCAGATAAAACATAATTCAAGTCAAAAACAATAAAAACAAAGATCATTAGATAATAATAAAGGTATCAATTCAGCAAGAGGATATAACAATTATGAACATTTATATACCCAATACAGGAGCATCCAGATATATAAACCAAATATCATTAGATCTAAAGGGAGAGACAGACTCCAGTACAATAATAGTTGGGGACTTCAACATCCCAAACTCAGCACTAGACAGATTACCTAGACAGAAAATTAACAAAGAAACACTGCATTTAAACTGCACTTTGGCCCAAATAGACTTAACAGACATTTAAAGATCATTTCATCCAACAGCTACAGAATGCACATTCTTTTCATCAGCACATGAAACATTCTCCAGGATAGATCATAGGTTAGAACATAAAACAAATCTTTCAACAATTTTTTTTAAATCAAAATCATATCAAATGTCTTCTCAGACCACAATAGAATAAAACTATGGAAACTGTACAAATATGTGGAAATTAAACAACATGCTCCTGAATGACCAATGGGTCAATGAGAAAATTAAGATGGAAATCAACATATTTCTTGAAACAAATGAAAATGGAAACACAACATAGCAAAACCTATGGGATACAGAAAAAGCAGTGCTAAGAGGGAAGTTAATATAATAGCAGTAAATACTTACATCAAAAAATTGGAAGGATTTCAAATAAACAACCTAATGATGCATCACAAGGAACCACAAAAGAAGAAATCAAATCCAAAATTAGTAGAAGGAAAGAAATAATAAAGATCAGAGCAGAACTAAACAAAATAGAGACTTTAAAAAACAAAAGATTAATGGAACAAAAAGTTGGTTTTTTGACAACATAAACAAAATTGATAAGCCACAAGTAGACTAATAAATAAAAAAAGAGAAGACACAAATAAAATCAGAAGTGGAAAAGGAGGCATCATAACTGATACCACAGATTTTTGGAGAATATTATAAACAACTATATGATAACAAACTGGAAAACCCAGACGAAACAGATTCCAAGACACATACAATCTACCAATATTGAATCAGGATGAAATAGAAAACCTGAATAAACCAATAACAAGTCATGAGATCGAATCACTAATAAAAAGGCTCCCAACAAAGAAACACCCAGGACCAGATGGCTTTACTGCTGAATTCTACCAAACTTACAAAGAACTAACATCAATTCTTCCGCAATTATTCAAAACACTGAAGTAAAGGGAATTCATCCTAACTCATTCTACAAGGCCAGCATTCCCCTTATGCCAAAACCAGAGAAGGACACAACAACAAAAATGAAAACTATGGGCCAATATCCCTGATGAACATAGATGCAAAAATCCTTGACAAAATACCAGCAAACCAAATCCAACAGCATATCAAAAGATAATATACCATGATAAAGAGTGATTTATCCCAAGAAGGCAAGGATGGTTCAATATATGCAAATCAGTAAGTGTGATACATCACATCAACAGTATGAAGGACAAAAAAAAATCATCTCAATAAACGCAGAAAAAGTATTTGGTAAAATTCAACTTCCCTTCGAAATGAAAACTCTCAATCAACTTGGCATAGAAGGAAGATACCTCAACATTATAAAGAGAATATATGACAACCCCACAGCTAATATCATACTAAATGTGGAAAAGCTGAAAGCCTTTTCTCTAAAAACTAGAACAAGACAAGGACACCTACATTCACCACTCCTATTCACCATGGTACTGAAAGTCCTAGCCAGAGCAATGAGGCAAGAGAAATAAATAAAAGGCATCCAAATTGGAAAAGAGGACGTAAAACTGTCCCTCTTTGCAGATCACATCTTAAATTTAGAGAAACCTACTCCACCAAAACACTCTTAGGTCTGACAAACAAATTCAGTAAAGTTGCAGGATACAAAAATCAACATACAAAAGTAAGTAGTATCACTATACATCAATAACAAACTAGCTGAAAAAGAAATGAAGACAGGAGAGGGAGGTGGGCAAAAAGACAAAAAAAAAGAAAAAAGAAAAGAAATGAAGATGGCAATCTCATTTACAATAGCTACAAAAAATAAGATACTCAGGAATAAATTTAACTAAGGAGGTAAAAGACTTCTACAAGGAAAATTACAAAACACTGATGAAAGAAACTGAAGAGGACACAAACAAGTGGAAAGACATCCCATGTTCACAGATTAGAGAATTAATATTGTCAAAATGACCATATTCCCCAAACCAATCTATAAATTCAATGAAATATCTATGAAAATATCAATGACATTTTTCACAGAAATAGAAAAGCAAGCTGGGCTTTTCTGTTTCTAGTGGCTCATGCCTACAGCCTCACCTATTCAGGAGGTTGAGATTCGATGAAATCTCTATGAAAAAAAAAATCAATGACATTTTTCACAGAAATAGAAAAGCAAGCTGGGCTTCTCTTTTCTAGTGGTTCATGCCTGCAGTCTCACCTACTCAGGAGATTAAAGCAATAAGCCAGGAGTTCGAGATCAGCCTGAGTGGTATAATGAAACCTCATTTCCAAAAAAAAAAGAATGAAAAAGAAAAACAATTCTAAAATTTGTATGGAACCAAAAAAGAGCCCACATAGCCAAAGCAATCCTGAGCAAAAGAACAATGCTGGAAGTATCACACTACCTGACTTCAAAATTTATAGTAACCAAAACAGCATGGTATTGATATAAAAACAGACATTTAAACCAATGGAACAGAATAGAGAACTAAGAAATAAATCCACATATTTACAGCCAACTGATTTTCAACAAAGGCACCAAGAACATACTTATAGCCTCTTCAATAAATGGAGCTGGTGAAACTGTATATCGATGCAGAGCAATGAAACCTGATCCCTATTTCTTACCATATTCAAAAATCAACTCAAAATGCATTAAAGCCTTAAACATAAGACATGAAACTATAAAATTACTTGGAAAAAAACATAGGGAAACACTCTAGGACATTGGTCTAGACCAGGGATCCTCAAACTTTTTAAACAGGGGGCCAGTTCACTGTCCCTCAGACCATTGGAGGGCCAAACTATAGTTTAAAAAAAACTATGAACAAATTCCTATGCACACTGCACATATCTTATTTTGAAGTAAAAAAAACAAACGGGCAAAAACACCCAAATGTGGCCCGCAGGCTGTAGTTTGAGGACACCTGGTCTAGACAAAGATTTTATGGCTAAGATCTCAAAAGCACAGGTAACCAAAACAAAACAGACAAATGGGACAATATTAAAAAGCTTCTGCACAACAAAAGAAATAAGCAACAGAGTGAAGAGACAACCTATTGAACTGGAAGAAAGGTTTATAAATCATTCATCCAACAAAAGACTAATATACAGAATATATAAGGAACTCAAACAACTCAATAGCACAAAAACAAATAATCCCATTAAAAAGTGGGCAAAAGATCTAAATAGACATTTCTCAAAAGAAGACATACAAATGGCCAACAGGTACATGAAAAAATGCTCAACATCACTAATTATCAGAGAAATTCAAATCAAAACTACAATGAGATATCATTTTACCACATTTAGAGTGGCTATTACCAAAATAATAAAAAATAACATGCTGGAGAGAATGCAGGGGAAAGGAAACTCTCATACACTGTTGGTGGGAATGCAAATTATAATAATATAACCATTATGGAAAACAGTATGGAGATTTTTCAAAATACTAAAAATAGAACTACCATACAACCCAGCAATCCCACAACTGGGTATTTATCCAAAGGAAAGGAAGTCAGTATATCAAAGAGATGCCTTCACCCCTACATTTATTGCAGCACTATTCACAATAGACAGGATATGGAATCAAGTGTCCATTAATGGATAAATGGATAAAGAAAATGTGGTATCTATACACAGTGAAATTTTTATGTGGCCATAAAAACAAATGAAATCCTGTCATTTGCAGCAACATGAATGAAAGTGGAGGTCATTATATTTAGCGAAATAAGCCTGGCACAGAAAGACAAATATTGCATGTTTTCACTCAGATGCAGGAACTAAAAATGTCAATCTCATGGAGGTAAAGAGCAGAACGATAACCACCAGAGAGGTTGGAAAGGGGGTGAGGGTGGGGAACAGTGGGTTCAAATATACAGTTAGATAGAAGGTGTAAGTTCTAATGTTTCATAGCAGAGTAGGGTCACTATAGTTAACCACATTGTATTGTATGTTTCAAAACAGATAGAAGAGATGACTTGAAATGTTCCCAACACATAGAAATGATAAATCCTTAAGGTGATAGATACCCCAAATACCCTGACTTGATCATTACACATTCGATGCATGTAACAAAATATTACATGTATACCATAAATATGTATAATACAAATATTATGTATCAATAAAGAAATATTACATTGAGCCAAATAATCCAGATACTGTATGACTTCATTTATGTAAAGTTTAGAACAGACAAAAATCTATGGTGATAGAAATTAGAAGCGTGACTGCCTATTTGGGGTAGGGAGGGAGGAGACTGACCAGAAAGAGACATGAGGAGATTTTTTTTGAGTTATAAAAATGTCCTATGTCTTGTTTTGGGTGGTGGTTATATACATGATTCCAATCGTCAAAATGCGGGTAACTGAACACTTACAATCTTGGATTCCCTGTATATAAATTATACTTCCTATATTTTTTAAAAAAGAAAATCCTAAATGCAGCTGCCAAAGCAGGATTGTGAGGTCATACGATGAATGGGAATACTTCTAAAATGTCTGACTGACAAAACAACAAGATGAGAAAATGCCCCAGGGATTCACTACCTGGTAGGCTTTGTTTCCCTCCTACATTGAGGAGCTGCTAATGACAAATCAAAGTCAAATCACCAGAATGCCACACCTGCAAACCCCAGAATGAGGACCTGGGCCCTGGCACACAGACTGTGTACAAAATCACCATGCACCATTCCTTAACTCTATTCCTGAATATAGAATTATTATTGTTGTTGTTGTTGTTGTTAAACTCTGATCAAAATTAGCCAAATGGTCACCTGAATTACTCTAGCATAGACTACTGTGGCATATATCATACATGGTGCCTATTAAGACACCTCTTTCAGAGGTTGGATCATGGTCCAGGGTATAAAACACTGGTGTTATGAGGGACTCAGGATTTACAGAGAACTTCTGAATGGACCATCTAGCCTTAGCCTGGTTATAACGGTTTGACTTCCAAGACCCAAATTCCCATGCTAACCTTTACCATATGGCATCCCCCCAACCTGGAGACAGTAAAACATCAGCTGCCGATGAAGAACAACATAGTCACAAAGGCCACCCAACAATATCTGGGATGGGGTGGTGGTTATATACATGATTCCAATCGTCAAAATGCGGGTAACTGAACACAATCTGGGATTCCCTGTATATAAATTATACGTACTATATTTTTTAAAAAAGAAAATCCTAAGAATTTCTTATATTTATTATAACGTCATCATTTTGCCTTTTAAAAAAATCACTGCAGGTGATTGGAGTTTCTCTTTGTGGAAAGTACCTGATTTTGAAATCCAGCAACCTGATGTAAATTCAGGCTTTCCCACTTGTTTGCTGTGATGCCTTAGGCAACCTCTGGGACAATCACTTTTCTCATCCATTAAATGGGTCTGCCTTCCTACCTACCTCACAAGATTATTGAGAGAATCACACAAAAGTACGTGCATGAATGTCCTTTGTCAACTGCAAAATACTATGCAGTTTTATTTTTACTAATAATGGGCACGAACAGCTTGTTATTGCAAAGTGAATTTCAAAAAAAAAACAATGAGTTTCACTAGGTCTGGTACCAGCATTTCATTCTTTCTCTTATGACACGCCTGAATTTATGGCAGCTGGAGAGGATACTCAAATTGTAAGGATAATCTGCAGGTGCACTGTTTCTAAAACTTCTCCAAAAAGGACGATTTCTGCCACCTACTTTAGGAAACTTGCTCCACATTGGACATTTGTCAGCGGTATATCTCCTGTTTGTGTCACCAGAGCGTCTCTCCAGCCTTCACCATTGGGGTCACTGACCCATGCAGACTGTGTTGGTGGGGCTCCTTCGCCCTCTGGTCTCCAGTGGAGCTCAGCCAACGGGGAGCCCTGGCAGGAGACCACAGGGAGGGAGGAGAGTGAGGCTGGGGGTGTCATTGTGGTTCCTTCTCTGCAACCTCAGGCTGGCTGTGCCCCTCCATGGAAAGCCACAGATCCACTCAGGGGCTCTCTGAACATGATTCTGACTTCCAGATTCCGGCAACCACCCTTCTCCTTCTCTCAGGCTTAGGGAAGGTCAATAGCTTCGCCATTCCCTACACCCTGCACACACCTTTCTGAATCGTCCCTTTATTAACCTCTCATCAAATTATAATTGTATTGTGCCATCTGTTTCCCACTGGGAGCCTGACTGATACAACTTCTCTACAACATTTTTCCTTGCATTTAATCTAAATTTTTTTTCTGCTCTCTAAGCCCCATTCCTATTGCTCTCACCTCAAATTCATCATCATCTGCCCAGTGAAGTGGACACTATGGGCTCCTGTTACTGAATTCTACTGAAATTAATTCATCATTGGGATTTACTCTCAAGAAAATTGGGGGAGCCCAAGAGTTGGAGGCTGCAATGAGCCATGATGATGTCACTGCACTCTAGCCCAGGCAACACAGTGAGACCCTGTGTCAAAAAGATTTAAAAAAAATAAAATGAAAGAAAGAAAATAAAAGCCCAGAGTTGACAGAGAAATGTCTTTCTAGAACTTGCATTTTAAATCAAGACAGCTAGGAAGAGCCAAAAAGTAGAAGGCTTGCCCCACATTGCCCTGTGGTCTTTAAGAGTAAGTGCAAAATCTAAGATCCGAAGAGCTAGTCTTCTCAAAAGGACTGGCAACCTGAGTTAAGCCTTCACTGATTTTCATTTCATTTTTTGTTACTAATTTGAATCATGAGTAGTTTATGATACTTATGCTAGGTGCCTTTACGCAAAAGGTATTACATTTTTCAATTTAGTATTTTGGTATTCACCTCAGCTCTGAACTCTTGCAATTGTGCCCCCAGTTCATTCCAGGTATCAATTAAGTAAATTAATAAAAGAATGTTTTATGATCCTGAGGCTATCAAGAAGCAACATTGCCCTCAGTTTGCCTACTGCTACCTGCTAAAAGTTCCTCCTAATCCCTATCACATAATATCATTAAATAATTATGTCAATGCACAGCTTTGTATCGCTGAGTATCTTTTTTGATACAAGATTTCATTCTCTAAATAGGCTGACCTTTCCCTACTGCCTGAGGACTTTAATTTTGCTCCTTCCTTCCCCACTGCTCCAAGCTCAAGTTGTGACTTAAACTCCCTAGGCATGTTTAAATAAATAAGTAGCTCCAGTAATCGTGGGAAGGCAGAATACTTTAAAATTGAGTAGGTTTAAAATGGAGAATTGAGCATAGTAAGCATTTATCTCTACTAGTTCCTGAAAACCCAGGAAAATGGCAGGAAAGGAAAAATTTTAAATGCAGGAATCCTTAAGGACAGAGAGAATATGAGAAACAAAATTTTGGAAGTTAGAAAGCTGGTGGACAAGTGTGAATTGACTCAGTAGTCCTGAGAAGACTAAATCCCACGACAGCAATGAGGACAGCCAAAACTCAGTGGGATCTACTCTTCGGGATCCCCAGATGTTGAGAAATGGGGGGCACCAGACACCTCTAGAAATAAAAGTGAACCTAAAAATAGGACTGACTGAGAGTCTACTGAAGGAACTATTAAAAAACAGTACAACCACTATGGAAAATGATCAGCAGTTTCTAATAAAATGAAACAGACACCACCCTATGACCCAGCAATCCCACTTCTAGGTAAACACCTAAGACAAACGAGTGCATATATCCACAAAAAGACATGGACAAGAATGTTCACAGTAACATTGTTCATAGTGGCCAAAAATTGGAACAACCCAAATGCATGGATGAACAATTTATAGTATACTCATAAGTGAAATAAAACCCAGCAATAAAACAAACCACTGATGCATACAACAACATAGATGAACCTCAGAAACATTATATTGAGCAAAAGAAGCCAGACACAAAAGTGCACGTACTGTATGATTCTGTATAAAGTTCAAGAGCACTTAAAACTAATCTATGGTGGAAAAAAATCAGAACATGGGTTACCCCTGAAGGAAGGGAGGGAAATTGACCAGGAAGGGGAATACGGAAATTTTATAAGATGCTGGAAAAGTTTTGCATCTTGACCTGAATGATGATTATGCAGGTGTAGAAATGTGTAAAAATTCAGCAAGCTATACATTTAAGACTTGTGCATCTTATTATATATAAATTGTCCCTTTAAAAATGTCAGTTAGAACTCCTGATTCCTTTCTCTGACCACAGATGTAGACGCAGAAGAAAATATTTCCTCAACCACAGCTAAAGGCTGAAAGATTTTTCTTTGGAGAGCCCAAATTCTACAGAGCGATGCCTTCAAATTTTTAAGAGAGAATTCCAATTTAGAATTCTATATTCAACTAAAATTATTAAGTTTGAGTGGAATAAAAAATGTTTTTATGGTTTTGCAATTTATATACAATTTTTTAAAAATGTGTTTCTCATGCACCCTTTTCTGAGAAAGCTACTAGAGGATGCTCCACCAACATGAGGGGGAACTGAGAAAAAAAAGAAGCTATGAGAATCTAGGAAACAGGGATCCCACCCAAGAGAGAGGTAAAAGGAATTCCCCAACATGATAGTTAGATGAGGATAAAGATGACGGTACTCTGTGGGCCTTTTGGGCAGCTGGCCCAGACAGAGCAAGGCAGGAAGATCCAGGAGGAAATCTTCTGAGAAGATGGAAGTGACAAAATATCCAGTGGATGTGCTTGACTATCTGGAAAAGAGACTTAAACCATGAGAGGAAAGTTGACATTTGAATCAATGATAGATATACAGAAAAGCTAAGCAAATGGGGAAGGAAAGACCATTGTTAACTTGAAAAAAAAATAAAATACTGTACAGGAGTTAATTATAATATCTTCACTGTGGCGATGATTCCTTGGATGGAGACATATGTCAAAATATATCAAATTGCACACTTAAGTATATGCAGTTTATTCTGTGTAAATTATACATTAATAAAGTTGTTTTTTTAAAGAAAAAATGCTTTACAGTAGAGGAAGAGTAATAGTTAAAATAAAATAAACATTGAATATTGCTCGGACCACAATCAAGATATTGAGAGAAAGGAATATAAAAAGTATGAAGGGGACAAGTGGGAGTATATAAAGTGTTGTAAAAGAGAAAGATATCCTAATTGTCTACCATGTCTAACACTGGAAAATCAAGAAGTAGCAATATCTCATTTTATTTAGAAATATAGAGATAAATGTCAAAAGAATGGTTGAGGTGACTGACTTTAGAGAAAGGGATGAGGGACTGAAGATTTTAAGACTGACAGCACCCTATGACCTTTTAAACTATGTGCATGCAGGATCTTGAAAACAATGAAAACCACATTTAAAACACAAAATGAAATAAAAGAGATGAACTTGGAGTTGGATAAACGTGTTCGATTTCTAGCCAATTAACTTACTAGCTGACTACACCTTGGGCAAATTACTTAATCTCTCTGGGTCTCACTTATTTACTTGTAAACTAGAGCACTACCTACCTCAAATGGCTGTTGAAAAGAACAACAAAGAGAGAATGTCCATAAAACTACCCACAGCAGTGCCATAGACCACATTTAATATATCTTTCCTCAATGCATGTACTTGTCAACTCACAAACTTTTAATAAATCAGGAACCATGGCCACCTCTCTCTCTTCCCATCCTATCACTCCAGTTTAGCCCTTTTTTTCATGTTCACTTCACGCACTCTCCATACCCCTCTAGCCCCCACTGTCCCACTCCCTGATTCGTTCCCACACCTGTCCCTAACCCTTACCGTCCCCCCCCAAGTTCTTAGTATGCTCACTGGTGGATGCATAGCCTTCCCACCTTGGTTTGCCTCCATTAAAACTGCTTGGCATAATTTGCAGTACTCTAATGAAGAAATGCTTTATTAATGCTAAAAAAAAAAAAAAAAAAAAAAAGCTTTCCTTAACAATTAAGCGTGTTCATAAAATGCAATGTTCCTTCTACACGATCAGAAATAACACATATTTTTCCTAAATGTTAACAGTGAATGAGTGTATCGCTTTTATTTAAATTATCAACAGCTCGCCAAATTATTTCCTCATGAAAAGAAACTTCTAAAAAAGCAGAAAGTTTTAATTTAAAAGATACCAATACCACCTCAGAATCCTTCTCTTTCACACTCACTTTCACCTTTTAATTTCCAAAGAAAGTATCACTGGTACTCACTGAATCACTTCCCCCCACACACACACAGCCTTTTGATACTGCTCAAAAATAAATAAAAAATAAAATACATTTTTCTCCAGTGGAGTACAAAATCTGAACCAAGGACTCAAAATTTAGGTAGTAATAAATAATACTGAATGAATGAATGAGTTAATCAGTTGATGAACAAATAGAAAATCAATTCATTCTGACAAACACTACATATAGGTATCATGCGTTCTTACTGATATTCTTGAACACATCGAGAATGGCCTTAAAAGATGAAAACATGACACACTGTCACTGCTAGCATGAAAATGTCTACCACCACCCCTCCTAGTAGGAGTTCACCATTTCCTAGAAGAAGAAGATGGGAAGGGTTGGGACTTCTGTTCCATTATTTCAAAGGAAGAAGGGAGGGCGGCAGTCCTTAGAACCCAGCTTATATTTTCCCATTGAAACAAGATTATGGTGTGGTCTTGCTGGGACTCTACCCACCATTTTAACTTTTTTGTCCTTGGAGACATTGAGTCCGAGCTCCAAACCACTGATTAGTCTCTGGTTAATAAGAAAAATGACATAGAACCCTTGACAGTTAATATGACCACTTATTTAACTCTTAACATTTTAAATTTTAATTCAGTTTGGGGAAGCATTTCAATACAAAGATCTAGAATCATGAGCAAGGTTAACTGAACACAACACAATGTCACTGGGGAAAAAAAAAAAAAAAAAAACTAAAGACAAGACACCAAACTGAAACCTTTCTGAACTGGTTTAGCAAAGTGAATGCTTGGAAAGACTGCCCAGCACCAAGGCAACCAATAAAACATCACAAATCACAAGCACAGACAAAGCCCACACTCTTACTACTTTAACCTATTTTAGGAGCTCACACACACACTGCCTTGCTTTGTCTGTGTGCCTTTAATCCTCGGTCCCCGAGAGAATCTACTCCTAACTTCAGTCCTCTGACATACTTTAAACTTCTTCCAGAAATTTGGCAGATATATCACCATCATCCAGACCGGCTCTCCTTGCCAATAAGCCAAACACAGGCCGGTTGCTAAGAACAGAACCAGCTGTCTCTCTTTCCTCTCAAAGAAGCTGAAGTGCCAGATTTCCTCATACTAGAGATGTCCCCTGATTTTCTTTTTATAAAGCATCTGAAATATAATAATAACATTTCTTTCCCATTCCTCTTTCAACAGGGGTGAAAGGTCCCTTGCCTTCCCCTCCAGAGTGAGACACAAATGTTGATCATTCGGGGACACAGCTTTGAGGAGAGCTAAAAGCACTTATCACCTGGAGTGGCTTATTCCTGGTGAAAACATAAATCTCAGGGGCACTTTCAAGCCTCTTCATTCGAGAAAAGCAAATTCAGCCCTACCAGGGAGGGGTTTTCCTTTCCCAGGTTCTCTTGCAGACTTCCCTTAGACCCCTTTTTTTCAGCACACTGTCCCTCATTTCTCAGGAAAGTGACTTTTCTAACTAGCCAACCAATCAGGCTTAGCAGAGAAGGGGACACCCTCAGCATGGGGCTGGCTCCCTAATTCCTCAATCCCACTTGGACAGCTCTGTCACCCCTAAATTAACATGTTCTCCTTAGGAGTGTGGCTAAGGACCAGAAGAAAAGTTCCTAAATGCCAAGTCTCAAGAGCAACAGTCAGCGGATCACGTGACACATGAGATTTGTTGTTATAACGAGGCAAACCAGCCAGGAACCCGATGGGCTATGACCCTCAGAAGTAAGATGGCAAAAGTAAGTTTGGATTTGAAGAAAGAGAGGCAGCAGAAAGTACGTTTTAAACAAAATGTCAGGTCTATAGTTTTTGAGACTCTACTTTCCTTACTTCATTATTGTTTTATCCTTTTCTCTGTGTCTGTCTAATTTTCTTTCTTTCCCTACTTCTGGCCCCTTCTCTGCTGCTCTTAGCTTCTCAAAGTTCAAGAAGTTCAAGAGTCAGATCGTATGACTCCCCAGCCATGAAGACCTGTGAAGATGAAGATCACATGTCTTGAGGAGAATCTGCTAGCCAGAGTCAGCCATCTGCAGAGAAGGCCACCAAGTCCTCTCTTCCTATACTCACAGACTGGTCCTCACATCAAGAGCTAAAGTCCAACGCATGCCATGGAATACCATTCCACCACCAAAAGGAATGAAGTTCCAACACATGCTACAACATGGAGGAACTTGAAAACATTTTGTGAAAGAAGCCAGATACCAAAGGACAAATATTCTATGATTTCATTGATATAAAAGGTACCTGGGATAGCCAAATTCATAGAGACAGAATATAGAATCGTGGTTGCCAGGGACTTGAGGGGAGAGGAAAATGAGGAGTTTTTGTTTAACGAGAATAGAGATCTGTTTGGGATGATGAGAAAGTTCTGGAAATGGAGAATGTGATGATCGCACATGGGAATATGCCTAATGCCACTAAATGTACACTTAAAAGTGCCACTGAATTGTATTCTTAAAAATAGTTAAAGTGGTAAAATTTATGTTATGCATATTTTACCACAATAAGAAAATTACAAAAAAGAACGGGCATACAATGCCTCTCTCCTTAATTCTAAGCTGGCCTTAGGAACTTGTTTGACTAATAGACCGTGGTAGAAGTGACATTCTGGGACATGCAAAGCTAGATCATAAGAAGCCTTGCAACTTCCTCCTAGGCCTCCTGGAACACTCACTTAAGACACTCCCTCTCAGACCCCGGCCACCATGTGGGGTGGCTGTTATGTAGGGAGCTCATATGTTAATGCTCTGGTCGCCAATCCCAGCTGAGCACTCAGCCACCAGCCAGTAGCAGCCCTGGTCAGGTGAAAGAGCCGTCCTGGATGTCCTGCCCAGTCAAGCCTTCAGATGGTTCCAAACCCGGCTGCCATGTGACTGCAATCACATGAGAGATGCTGAGCAGGAATCCTGTCAATCCACAAAACCATAACAAACAATGATAAATTGTGGCTCTAACCATTGGGTTTGGGGGTGGTTTGTTATGTAGCTGGCAATGGATAATCAGAGCCTAATCCTTTCTCTCTCCTCCTTCAACTTCCAGCTGAGCACTGGAATGAAAGCCTGACTCTCCGACTCTCCTAGTAGGCAGGGATATTGCTTATTTCGAGATACTGTATGCCCCGGTGATCAGATCGTTACAACACACTAATCAGGCATTTCTCCCCATGCGACAACTGAAACATTCTAACATCAGAAAAGTAAAGAACCAATAAAGTTTAAGGAGTCCATTTCTACATACGTGCCTGACACAATGCCTACCATGAAGCCGCTGCTTAATATTTACTGAGTGACTGAATAAATGATTTAAGGCCACATTTCCCAAATAACTTTCTATTGATTTATAGTTTCCAGGGAGGGCTTAGTAGGTGGTATGTGGAGAAAGGTGTAAAGTGAAGTGAATTTGGGAAAGCTTGAGTTAAACAATTAGCACTTCCAAGAATGATTAAAATTTTAAACTATGAATTAATAAGAGGAAGCCACAGCATGCGGCAATCCCCAAATTTATATGACCGGACCCTTTTCCAAAGACAGTTATCTAATATCTCAAAGAACACAACAGTTTCATAGATAATAGTGTGGGGAATCAATGTAACTGTTATTTATAGACATTTTTAAACACAAAAGATTCACGTTAACCAAGCAATCTAAAGTACATAATTATAAATGACTGCCAACATCACAAAAAGAGAGACAACCAAACAATGTGTGCTTCCTGATGGAAATCCACAGCACCACTGGTGAAGTATTCTGGCCCCTAAAATCAAGCCTGAATCAAATCAACCTTCTAGATTTAACTACCAGTTATAGAAAATAAAGGAAACAAAGAAACAAGCTAAACAGCACCTTGAGGATGCCACATAACTCAATTGGACAAAGGATCTACTTGCTTTAACAAAATATTGTAATGGGGAAAACAAGAGGAAGAGGGTTATTGATTAAAGGAAACAACTGGCTAAATGCATTGTGAGAATCTTGCTTGTTTGGCTCCAGTAAAAACAAACCCATTATTTAAAACATGTGAAACGATGACTAGATACTTGACAAGCTTAATGAATTATGTATCTTTTATAAATATATACTGAAATATTTAAGGATGAAATATGGTGAAGGCTGGGGTTTATTTTCAGACAATCCAAAGGCAAGAGAGAAGGGTGGTTAGGGTTTGGGGTCCAGAGGAGACAAGCTTGGACATGTGATGATTGTTGTAGCTGGGCAATGAGTACATGGGGTTTGTTGTATTTCTCTCAACTCTGGGGTATATTTGAAATTTTTTATGTTAAAAAAGATCAACAACAAAACATAAGCCAATTGGAATAATCTCTTCATAATGTCAATTCCTAGAAAAAGAAAAAAAGATCAGCATTCTAAAGTACAAAAGACCAGAATAATTAGATGCAATAAATGAACCTTAACAGCATCTTAAATTTATTCAAAAAAGCATCATAAATTTATTCAAAAAAGTTAGGGTACATGGGAGTATCCACGTTTTGGTAACTCATCAAGCTGTAACCTTTTACATACAAAATGTAAACAAACCATACTTCGACTACAAAGATTTTTACTAAGAAGAGTTATTTTAAAATGTTTTGGAACAACTGGGGAAATCTGAATATGCGCTGAATATTAGATGACATTAGGAAATTACTGATAATTTTCTTAAATATGGTAATGTTATTATGCTGATGTAGCAGAATGTGTTGTTTTTTTGGTTTTTTTTTTTCCAAGAGATACTTCCTAAAGTATACAGGAATGAAGTATCATGAAGACAGCAATTTTGAAATGTAAAATTTCTATTTAGGTAGCAAATATGACAAAGTGTTAACAGCTACTGAAAGTGGAGAGCATATGAGAATTCATTGAGTTATTTGCTCAACTTTTCTGTAAGTTTGAGAATTTTCATAATAAAGCATTGGAATAATATCGGAGAGACTTTTGCAGATGCAAAAGTAATAGGGAGTATAAGCCTCTGCGCACCAGTTAATACTAGTGAACTTCTTTCTGAAAGAGCTGCGTCATTTGCCTGGGAGCACGGTGGTCGCCCCCACCCCAGGTCTTGGTGGGTGTTCTCTTCTTTCTGGCATATTGGGGGTCATCTGCTTGCTTCTCCCAAACACACCCTAAAACGAAGCCTCTCAATCCCTTTGGTCCACTCAGCTGCACAGAACTCTCAGACAGTTCTCTCTCCCAGACAAGCCTGCTGAGGAACCAGACCCACACAACTAAGGTCGTGGTTGAGAACTTGGACTCCACAGACAGAAGAGCTAGGACGGAAGAGCTTTGTCCAAGCTCTAGCTATATGAGCTTGGACAAATTACTTGAACCTCTTTGTGCCTTGGATTCTTCAGAATAAGGAAACTAATAACACCTTATAGGATTAGTGGACAAATACATGCACCTCAGTTATGTGTTATTATTATTATTACAAACATTAAAAATATTACCAACCTAGTTCTTCAGTCATAACCAGAATGAACCAGCAAGGACCAGCAAACATTCAAAAATCTAACAACATAAGAAAGAAGGAACTAGATGTCAACCAGCACCACTGACCCCCCAAAAGAAAACAGATTACTCAGAGAACATAAAAATGTTATGTGTATCTCATATGTTTCTTCAAAGAGAGAGGAAAAAATACAGCACACATAAAACAAGAACAGCTGCCAGGTGCTGTAGGCTTTATTTAAATTAAAAAAAAAAAAAAAGCAAAAACAAGAACAGCTGCTATGAGAAAGGACAAATCAAAGATCAAAAAAGTGTTCCTGAATATGTAAAAATATAATTTAATTATCAAAAGGAATACTTCAATAGAATGGCAGGAGCAAAAATTAAGAAAACACCCAGCACATAAATAAAAAAAAAAAAATTAGAAAATGTGAGACTTTGGAAAGTTAAGAAACAAAGACATTCAATCCAAGTGGTCCAACATCTGATTATTAGATGTTCTAGAAAGAAAGAGCAGAGCAAATGGAGGGAAGGAAACAATAAAGAAAATTCCTCAGTGTTAAAAAAAGAAAGAAAAAAAAAAAAAGAGCTCACTAAATACTCAAAAGGATGAAGGGAAAAAAGATCCATTCCTAGACATATATGTTCATGTAACTTCAGAAGATTGTCAGGAAAATTAACTGAAACTTGGAAATAGGCAGAAGAAATTATTGAGTAATCCACTTATTTATTTGTAATTGGCTATTTTACAACTCTGTAGGGCCAGAGTTAATCTGTAGATTTTATTTCAGTAGAGATGAAAATAAGTTCTGTCCAACAGAATAGAAAAGCTCAGAAGTTACAGTTTATGGCCTTGCAGTATATTAACCAGTTTTGTATCTACCTCAGCAATCTTCTCCTAAAATCACCTATAAATGTAATACTTAGCTTCACAAATACTCTTTGAACTAGTGTTCTTTCATTAATGACATGTGTTCATTTTATATTTGCCTGAGACTGGTGATTTTAACATTTTGAAAATCAAACTTTACAAACACAAAGGTAAAGACAAGACCCTAAAGCTTCCAGATGGGCTGAGGGTGGGGAGGGGGTGAGAAAAAGTTGTCTACCAAGGAGCAAGAGTCAGATCAGCATCAAGTTTCTAATCCATGACAAAAGGCATGACTTCAAATCTTGGAAGGAAAATTATTTTGAACCAAGGATTCTATGTCCAGCCAAATCATTATTCAAATAAGAGGGTAACAATGAAAATACATCAAGATAGTCAAACCTTGAGACGGTTCCCTTCCCTCAATTCTTTTTGAAAATTATTATTTGATAATGTTCTCTGTCAATGAAAAAGGAATTCAGGGGAAAAGACTGCATGAGATCTATGAAACAATGGATCTAATTTAAGAAGACAAAGAAAAGAAATATGCAGATGACATCTGTGCAGCAGGCCTAGAAAACAATTAAGTACAAACTAGAACAGGAAGTTAGTGGTCTCGGCAAGAAATGTCCAAGAGGGAGAGTGGAACAACTAGCAAAAATGGTATGATCAGGTAGCCAGATATATTAACCTCACACTTAGAGTCACTTGATTTTCAACAAAGGTGCCAGGATAACTCAATGAGAAAATAAGTCTTTTCAACAAATGGTGCTGGTACAAATGGACATTCACATGCAAAAGAATAATCTTAGACCCCTGCCTTAACAATACATGCAAAAGTTAAAACGGTAAGCAGAAAATAGCTAAAACAATGCAAATCCTGGAAAAAATATACAGGAGTAAAACTTAATGACCTTGGGTTAGACAAAGCATTCCTAAATACCACAGTAAAAGCCACAAAATTAAAAATGGACAAATTGAACTTCAAAATTAAAAACTTTTGTGCTTCAAGGGTCACCATCAAGAAAGTAAAAAGACAACCCACAGAATCAAAGAAATTATTAGCAAATCATGTACATGCACCCCCAATTTATGATGGTTCAACCTATGATTTTTTTGACTTTACAATAGTGTACAACAGTTCTAAATAGACATTTCTCTAAAGAAGATACACAAATGGCCAATAAGCGCATGAAAAGATGCTGGGCATCAAATCAAAACCACAATGAGGTGCCACTTCACATTCATAAGAATGGCTATAATCAAAAAGCCAGACAACAAGCGTTGGCAAAAACATGGAGAAATTAGAACCTTCACACACTGCTGCTGATAGAAAGGTACAATGACACAGACACTTTGAAAATAGTTTAGCAGTATCTCAAAATGTAAAACATGGAGTTATCATATGACTCAGCAACTCCACTCCCAGGCATATAACCAAGAGAGATTAAAACATATCCGCAAAAGAAAATGTGTACACTAGTGTTCACAGCAGTGTTATTCCTAATAGCCAAAGTGAAAGTATCTATCAACTGATGAATAGATAAGTAAACTGTGGTGTAGCCATGTAATGGAATATTATTCAGTAATAAAAAAAGGAAAAAGTATTGATATATGCTATAAGGATGAACCTTTAAAATATTATTCTAATTAAGAAATGCTAAGTGAAGAAGCCACTCACAAAGGATCACATATTATATGATTTCATTTATTTGAAATATACAGAAGCAGCAAATCTATAAAGAAAGAAAGTACATTAATGGTTTCCTAGGGTTGAGAGTACTGTGGGGAAATGGGCAGTGGCTTCCAGTGGGTACAAGGTTTCTTTCTGGGGTGATGAAAAATTTCAGCAATTGACAGTAGTGATGTTTGCACATGCCTGTGAATATACACTTTATTATATACCTTAAATGAGCGAATTTTTGTCGTCTGTCAATTATATCTCAATGATACTATTAAAAAAAGAAGAAGATAGATATCTCCAAGATTAGGTGCCTTTTTTGCCAACAAGAAAAAAATCGTTTAGAATCTCCAGGAAAAAATATAAAGCTATCCATCAAAGGCATGGTCCAAAGATGAAAGCAAACTAAGACATGACATGATACAGAGCAAATACTAGAGTACAGGAAAGAATAATGCATTTGACTTGGCAAAGGAAACAGTCTTCCTTTGAATGACATGGGATTATATTTTCTTCTCTTTAGAATCAATCGCTCTTCCTGGTGTTGCAGTAAATAATGCACCTGGTCTCTTGAACAAGCTGGATTCACAATGCCAACAGAAAACTACTTTGTTCTTTTCTCCCCAGTGTTGCTCATGGCCACTTTGGAGGGCTAGTTATTCCTGACCCTTTAAGAAAAAAATTTGAGTCCAGGCCCATGACTTCTCTGATCAATAACAGAGACAGAAAGTCCTCCGGTCACTTCAAGTCACAAAACGACTCATTTTAGTAATTAAAATGTGTACACACCTGTGTCCCAGTCAAAACTTGGAACTGCATTTGAACTTAAGCTCCTCTCCCTGGCGTCGGGCTTATTACTTCAGGCAGCAAGCAAGCCTGGGGTGGGAAGCGCAAGGGCATGACTGCAGTCTTCTCTATTTCCTCTGTGTGTGTGTGTGTGTGTGTGTGTGTGTGTGTGTGTGTGTGTGTGTACTTCTCCTCCTGCAACCTGCTAACCACAGTTCTGTCATTTTGGATAGGAGGGAGTAAGGGGGAGGCCAGGGCCATGCTAGTAGACAAGGCAAGAGGCAAGGAGAATTCACCTGGCTGTTAATGTCTGGTGGTGGCAAGGGTTTCCAGGGGACTCTCTCCTGAATGGGCCCCCATTGGCTCCTCCGAGACCCCTACTGCTGTGCCTACAAGTTGCCTTGACAAGCACCCAGCCGTGCAGGCCCAGCTTCCTTCTGCTGTGGGCTGCTCAGTGCCTGTGGTCCCTTTGGGCAGAATGTAAGCTCGCCCCAGGCCTGTTCTCTCCTGTGAAGCCCAGCTGGCCAGCTGGAAGGATATGGCCCGTGGGCCTGGTCTGTGAACGTACAGTTATTTCTCCAACTGCAGTTTTCAACTCGGAGGCCACAGCGTGTGCCAGCCAGCTCTTTGATCCCTCAGGCGTGTGCCTGACACCGGTCCAGGCAAACACCCAGGACATCAGGTTCTCCAGGTGCTTATCTTTAAGCACCCTCCTTTCCCCATGAAAAGGTGGAATGCAAAATGCCACAGCAATTCGGTAACTTTCTTTAAAAACATGTGTCTCTTTAAGCCCTAATCTTTTTATAGGCTGGGAGACAGAGATCAGTTATGGGTTACGAAACTGGTTTTCACCCCGCAGCTCTGCAAGTCCTGCTTCTAACATTCTAACACACACGCTGGAATGTGGGAGCAGGTGGCATCCCTTGGATCTCTGGAAATAAAGGATCCAAATTCTACCGTCCTATTACAGTAGCATTCACATGAAAATCCTATAAATGCCATTTTGGTCTTCATTATTTGAGAAGCAACTCAAAGACATAGTTTAAGTGTAAAATGTAAATGTTAAAACACTGACAATATAAAGGTAGTAACGTCACTATCAAAAACTGGGAAGTTGAAGGGGGAAAGAAGCAGAGAGATGTGCTCATTTCTTCGCCTTATAAAAGAGTCAAAAAATACTATCCAAAGTAAAGGATTTAAGTAATAGAAGTGTATTATTTAAAATTACAAAGTCATGAATAGGAGATACAAAAATAATTTTTAAAAAATAGGAGAAGAGGGAAGGTGGGTTAGCATCAGTGTGACAAACCCTCACTTTAACAAGGTGGGACAACTGTCAAGAATACTAAAATCAGAAAGGATTTGAAAAGATTGATTCTGGGGAGTATAATAAGTTTGGGGTGTTGGAAGAAATGCACAGAACTCTAATTTTTTGTTTGTTTGTTTGAGACAGAGTCTCACTCTGTTACCCAGGCTACAGTGCTGTGGCGTCAGCCTAGCTCACAGCAACTTCAAACTCCTGGGCTCAAACGATCTGCCTTCCTCAGCCTCCTGAGTACCTGGGACTACAGGAGTGCACCACGACACGTGGCTAATTTTTCTATTTTTTTGTAGAGACAGGGTCTCGCTATATTGCTCAGGCTAGTCTTGAACTCGCGGGCTCAAGCAATTCTCCTGCCTCGGCCTCCCAAGCACTAGGATTACTGGAGTGAGCCACTGCGCCCGGCCAAATTATTATTTTTGATATGAGTAAGAAGACTACTGAGCTCCTTTTTAAATAAAAAAAGATTTTTCCCTCTTAAAAAACCATTTAGTAAATTATAAAATGTCATAGTGATGTGTTAGAGACATAGATAATAGATTTATAAATATATATATGGACACATGGAGATAAAATAAATAAGAAATAGTCTCAGAGATGTGAAGTATTATGCCCAAAATTACACAAATAACCAGAGGACCCAGGTCTCACCCAAACCTATCCTCTTTCCCCTCCATCAACATACAAAATACTTGCTAACACACCATGTCCATTTGGAGATAATTGTTTCCTTTTAACTAAAGATCTCTACCTGGCAACTCTGTGGTATCCTCACTGAGAAATTACACCCAGTAAGACCCAAATCCACCCCCACCTCGGGGTCCCTGACCCAACACTTCGCACCAATGTCAGGCACTCACCATAAATCAATCTAGTTTGAGTACCCACCAGATTTCTTCAACTGAGCTACCATAAGTGCCCAAATGTTTAAGAATGAATGTATTTGTTTTTTAACTTATTTTTAAAATTATTATTCAAGTAATAATCATGAAAGAAAAATCATGGTCCTAAGCAGTCAGAGTTCTTGATTATGTTACGAATACCGTGTTTCCCCAAAAATAAGACAGGGTCTGATATTTATTTTTCCTCAAGAAGACACCCTAGGGCTTATTTTCAGGGGATGTGTTATTTTCCCCTCAAAGCCTCAGCTTGCAGCACGCACAGGATGGCCGGGACCTGACAGGGGGAGCCGACCTTGTTGGTGGGGCTGCCCGCATCTTTCCGGTCACCTCTGGGATAGTAGCTGTCACGATGGGACAGATGGGAAGGGCTGCTCGTCTTCTTTACCGCTCCGCAGCGAAATGCATGGGTTGTGCAGATACGCTGCGTAGCCACGCCCAGCACTAGGTCTTATTTTCGGGGTAGGGCTTCCGTTGCGCAAATGCTTGGAAATCCTGCTAGGGCTTAGTTTATGGGTAGGTCTTATTTTCGAGGAAACATGGTAAGGGAAACCAACTTAGACGATTTAAGAAAAAAGAAAAGGGACTTCTCTCAAGGCTGTTGGGTAGCTCACAGAACCGGCAGGAACCAAGCTCAGGAACCCGGGAAGCAGGCAAGGAAGCTGGGTGCTGGAATGTCTACCGAGGCCATGCCACGCGAAAACTGGGCTCCTTGTTGCTAGCCTTGGACACCAGCTGCCTCCTTAGCCTAATGGATTCTAAGCTGCTTTGGGCTTCTCCCCATCAACAGCTCCAGCTCCAGAGTCTTGGGCTAGAGCTCCCGCTGGGGGCGGGTGGGGGTCATGGGCTCGCAGGCTGGCTGTTGGCATTCAGAAGTGCAAGCTGTGGCCTCAGAAGCTCCCGCCACTGGAGGCAGGCCCTGCCTCTCACCAAGACTCCCAGCTCCAAAAAGGGGGTTCAGATACTGCAGACACAGAGGGGCCAAAGATCAAACAAAACATAACTCAACGAAAAGTCTCTTCCTCGTCACACAATACAAGATTGTCCTCTCCAAACTGGAAAGTAAAAAAGCCTTCCCCCTCCATTCCCATTTCACTCAGCAAAGGTGCCCACCATAAACAATGTCTTGTACATCTTTCCGGAAAATACAAACACATATGTGTGATCACACAGGGTTTTTTTTTTAAATACACATATATACACAAATGGGACCATACATATTATTCTGCTACTTTTCATAGGACAACACAACTATTTTAAGATATTCCCCCAATTCAAAGTGATGTCCCCTCTTGCACCAAATCATTCACAGTTGGTGAATTTCCTCACAGTCATATTCAGAAATTGACCACTATACTTGTTGGGCCCAGACAGTCTGGAGGCAGGACTGTCAGAGGGCAGGCTCCCTTTAGCAACCCAGGTACACACACACTACTAGAGCTTGTCCGCAATGCCCTTTAAAATACTGCAGGACTAACAATGTGATAGCATGTACATATTGCTTAGTCCCAGCTGTACCCTAAGAACAATCAGAAATTCATATTCCCCAATGGCCAGCTAGCATGTATGAAAAGGCCAAACTCCAAAAGCCTGCTCCCTTTATCTTTATCTCCCAACAATACCCAAGCGACTCTGCTATAGTGAATATGGAAATGAGACGCCATTGAAGAAATTATTAGCTTGCATAATAGGCATAATGGACGTTAAAAATGGGTTCTCTGTGAAATTAACTAAAACCAACATAATTTCTTTTCCCTGTGTTAATCAATCCTGGGACCAGCCAGACTTTTCTGACCCTATGTTAAACAATACTGTGAAGAAACAAAAATAATTCAGCTACTTGCTCTGGGAAATACTTGCTCCTCAAAAGTAAGACTGTAGACTAACTAAAATAGTTTATTTATCAAGACTAACAGTTTACTACTCATCAAGCCTTTCTTCCAGATCCGGACCCTTCTCTCACTGTGCCCCCAACCCACAGTAGTCCCCGCCTTATTCGTGCGGGATATGTTCCAAGACCCCCCGTGTATGCCTGAAACCAGAGATAGCACTAAATCCTATATATACTACACACAAATTTCTTTTCCCTTCTTCACCCTTTCACAGATAGCAGATACATTCTTACTGTATCTTAGCAACCTCAGCATACAAGTTGTTGTTTTTTTTTTTTTTAATTTCCTTATTAAGTGGAGAACTTTCACCTTTTCGCTTAAGGAAAGCATTTTATGGCTTCTCTTTGGCATATCCAAATTGCCAGCATCACTACCCTTGCGCTTTGGGGCCACTATTAAGCAAAATAAGGGTGACTTGAACACAAGCACTGCCTTACTGTGACAATCTGATAACTGAGATGGCTATTAAGTGACTAACTGGAGGAGAGCGTAGACAGAATGGATACACTGGACAAAGGGATAATCCATGTCCCCGGTGGGACAGCAAAAGATCTCCTCATGCATCTCAGAACGGCAAGCAATTTAAAATTGATGAATTATTTATTTCTGGAATTTTCCAGGTAATATTTTCAGACCATGGTTGACCACAGATAACTGAAACCATGGAAAGCAAAACTGCAAATAATGAGGGATTACTCTATGTCTTAAACTCTGCCCAATTCCAACCAGTTCTCTCCCTTGCAAGACTCACTTTAAAAAATCACTGCCCGACAGAAGCCCTAAAACTCTATAAATATCCTCTTTTTGACTCACCCTTTCTGAGAACTGGCAAGGAAGTGTTCTCCCTTACTGAAGTAGGTCTAATAATCTTAGCTTTGCTTGATCAACAGGTTTTCAGGGAATCAACAGTGGTATTCAAGACAAGTGGATACAAAAGTGAGAGACAAAAACATTGTACACACACTCTGTTCTGTAAGCATGATACAAATCTCATCTCTCTATCCTTTAAGCTTCAGAACAGAGGGTGTGAACAATTTCTTTTTGTCTGGGGGCTAACGAGTATATGCATGGCAGAATTGGATCTGAGAATCAATTTCATTTTAACAATGGACTTTGCAGGAAAGTTATTAATACTTCTAAGCTTTGGCAATTATCTGTTGCTAGCAAACTAAACCTGCTATTTAGAGCATACCCAAATTAGCTTAGGTCAGTTTGCAAAACAAGGTATTGCCTTGGTCTCGATGATGCCCAGAGATGGACTGCCCAAGAGTGCTTTCAATTTCTGAGGATCTCGGGGTGTTTTACTTTGTTTTGGATAGATCATAGGTTCTTGCCCAATGCATAGTTCCTGGGAGAAGATGATCAGCGGGAGAAAGCAAACTTCTGTTGCCAAAAGACTAAACCCACTGTAGTCATAGAGAAGCCTGAGCCCAGCCCAGGATGCCTTCGCCATACCTAAGTGCACATTTCACTGCCATGGGTTACTTAACAACACACCGAACCGAGAGACCAGATCTGCTCTTGGAGATTTTTCTCAATGGGTGACAAAACATAATTCATAATGTGCTTGTCTAGCCTGAGATCCCATTTTACAGTTTTAATGAGCATTTGTGTCTTGTTCCTCATTACAGTCCTGAGGGATGAGTGTATACCCATTGCACAAATAAGGGAACCGATCAGATTTGTTTCTGTGGCCACTCACTGACTGAAATGGACAGGACTGAGACTCAACATCAGATCTTGTGGCCGGGTGCAGTGGCTCATGCCTGTAATCCTAGCGCTCTGGGAAGCCGAGGTGGGAGGATCGCTTGAGCTCAGGAGTTAGAGACCAGCCTGAGCAAGAGTGAGACCCCATCTCTACTAAAAAAAAAAAAAAAAAACATTAGACCTTGCATACCCTTGGTCATTTCTGCTTCTGGCTTTTTTGAGTGAAGGATAAAATTCCCCCAAATTTTGTCACTTCAGATCTTGAAAAAGAACTGGACAGTCACAAATAAGAAAATAACTTATTTAACTTATATTTTACCCTGAAAAAAAAGAAGCAGCAGCAGCCATTGTTGGCTACAGCGAAGTACCTACCAATTTGCTAATGGAAGAGGTGGGGAAATGTTACAATGGAAGACGCACTAAACTAGGAGCTGAAACTCCTGGATTCTTTCTCATAATAGATCATCTGATTGTGAACTGGACAAGCCAGTTAACTCCTGAGCTACTGAGCCCTTATCTATAAAAATGTGTGCAAAAGAACCTGCCAGAACTTTGTGGAGCAGAACTATTACCAGCCTAGCCTACTTGGATTGTGAGATGAAGAAAAATGAATTATGTATATCTTAGGCCACTTTTTAGTCTCTTTGGGTAATGAGGCTTTATTCCAAATACTATAATCTTGACGTTAGAAAAGAAACCAAAGGACCACTTTAAAACCAGCCAGTGTATTTACCCTCCTCTACGCTTGGTCTGGGTGCAAATCAACAGGATCCGCGCTTGAGAATAAACCACCTGCGACACAAGCACATCACTGGGGAAGAACCTTCATTCTTGATGCCGAACAACAGAGCAACTGTCCTTTTATCACTTCTAGGTTGTATCATCCCATCTGTCCGTAACTGACAGGAAAAAAAATAGCAGTAGCTCAAATTACCACTTCATAAGCAACCAAAATCATAATCATAGGCAGTGGGCCAGCTTGGACTTTCACAGTGGTGATTCTTACTAAATGTACCGGCAAAGAAAAAATATGATACCTGCCACAAAAAAATACCTATGCCACCAAAGAAAAATAAGAAAAATATCTTATTAACACAATTCTGTTTTCTAACTAAGGAGGGTCCCTAGACCAGACCATCTTGAGACTATTTCTAACACTGCATGTGATTTATGAACACAAATATTTTATTAGAATGAAAAAGGAATGATGTCCAGAAGAAATAAAAACATACTTTAAAAATGGGAAATGTTAGTTTTTCCCCTCCCCCTCCAACTCCTGGGCTCAAGCGATCCTCCTGCCTCAGCCTCCTGAGTAACTGAGACTACAGGCACGCGCCACCACGCCTGGCTGATTTTCTGTTTTTTTGTAGAGACGAGGTCTCGCTATGTTGCTCAGCCTGGTCTTAAACTCCCAGTTTCAAGTGATCCTCCTGTCTCGGCTTCCCAGAGTGCTAGGATTACAGGCATGAGCCACCATGCCTGGCAGAAAACATTAGCTTTCTATGGAAAATACACAACCTAGAATACTACACACACGCACGCACATACTCCTTCACTTAATCCTAGTCATAGCCATAAATAGATATAAATATTTACAAACTACTGTCCAATATTATAATTTTTGTTCTGAACACTTGAGTATGCTTATCAGTAAAAGAGAAAGTGGAGGAAAGCTTTCAACTCTGAGTTTCCATGCAAACTTGAGTTTGAAGGAACTAGGTCAAACTGATCCATCTTTGTTCAAACCAGTAAAAAAAAGAACCTGCTGTAATCACAGCAACAATCACAAAAGAGGCAGCACAACTGTAAATGGTTCTCAGAAGGGAATATCCACGTGTTCTAGACTGGTGTGCGCCCAGCAGCTCAAAATGAGGACAGCGTGCCTCTCTAATGGCCCGCACAAAGACCATCTTTCCCCCTCCCCAGCTCCACCACCAAAACACTCCCTAACAACCCTGAAGTTCAAAGGGCACGAATCCAAGTTTTGGGAAACAAGAGCAAGTGAGAGAAACTTAAGACACAAGTAAAAGAGAAACTTGGAGAACTCACCCGGGACCTAAATTTCTTTTTGCTGCCAAATGAACTCCACAGTCAGCAACAAATGTATATCGAGCACACTGGCCCTAAAGGTAGGGGGTAAAGAGACAAGGTACTTGTCCCCATGGAACTCCCTCTATCCTGGGGGAGACACTCAGCAAATAGTAAAGATCAAGTACATAGGCTAACCACATCCTGTGGACCCAACAGCTTCATTGCTGAGCTATGGGAAGGGCAGGTACTACGGACCACTGTAATCAGGATGGTCGGGAACAGCCTCTCTTAGGAAGTGACTGCTGAGCTGAAGGGGAGAAGAGAAGGAGCCAGCCAAGCAACCAGCTAGGAGAAGAAAGCCCCAAGTCAGAGCCACTGTGCCTACAGCATGGGTTGCGAAGGGGAGTGGGACAGAGCTCTGCTCAGCCAAGCCAGGTCTACAAGAACACAGCCCACAGGGCTCGTCTGGCCTCTCTAGTGGAACACAGCTTCTCACCAAGAAATCATCCAATGGTACATTCCCTAAACCCAGGAAGCTGCAGGAAAGGGGATTGGGAAGAAGAAGAAAGAAAGAAGAAAGAAAGAAGGAAGAAAGAAGGAAGGAGGGAAGAAGGAGGTGGAAAAAGAGGAGGAGAGGAAAGAAGAAAGGAAGGAAAGAAGAAAAATATCCACTAAGGGGGGATGTGGTATAGCTACATCTTAAACAGTGCCACTAAATTATCACTAAATTGTCTCGTGTGCAGAAAAGAAAACTAGACTCAGAAAAGTTAAGTGGTTTTCACACAGTTACATAGCTCTTAAGAGAATGGACTAGAAGAATCTGATGGGCATGCCCAGTTTCTTTCATTTTATCATGTAATGTTTTCCTTTTTTTTTTTTTTTTTTTTTTTTTTTTTTTTTTTTTGAGACAGAGTCTCGCTTTTGTTGCCCAGGCTAGAGTGAGTGCCGTGGCGTCAGCCTAGCTCACAGCAACCTCAAACTCCTGGGCTCGAGTGATCCTTCTGCCTCAGCCTCCCGGGTAGCTGGGACTACAGGCATGCGCCACCATGCCCGGCTAATTTTTTATATATATATCAGTTGGCCAATTAATTTCTTTCTATTTATAGTAGAGACGGGGTCTCGCTCTTGCTCAGGCTGGTTTTGAACTCCTGACCTTGAGCAATCCGCCCGCCTCGGCCTCCCAAGAGCTAGGATTACAGGCGTGAGCCACAGCGCCCGGCCTGTTTTCCTTTTTTGACAAAATATTTGGCACAGGTTATAATGGTATATACTACTAAGATTCATGTGAACTGATGATTTTTCATTTATGACACTAAGGCTCAAATGATTTTTGATAGACTCAGAAAAGTTTTCCTTGTAGAGTTCCTAAAAAATTAATTTATCTTATTTATAAATTGATGCAGATTAACATTTCAAAACAATCTCTATATGACCTTTGTAATACACAATTCATAGCAGCCAAAATATAGAAGTTCAAATGTCCAACAATAGGATAAAAACTGAAGATGACACAGAAAATATGGCAGAAGGCTGCTTAGCAATATTAAGTGTAGACTCCTTATACATGGAAACATAATATTAACTATATTAACTTAATTAATTTCATGTTAAACAGAAAAAGCAGAGCACAACATGGTATGTATATACTGGTTACAACTTTGTGACAAAGCACATATACTTACCAATGAAGATGAGAAATAAATTGAAAGGAATGCAATAAAGATAGGGTCATTTTCATTTTCACGTAAAGTTGCTTAAGCTCACACAATAAATATATAAGGCACATTTCCAAAACAAAACAACGTTAAAGAAATAAATGACTTAAAAGGTGGACGTTCTTAAACTTTACCCTAAGACCACACATGCTCATATTCTCTTCACCATTTGGAATTTTCAAAGTACAAGTATCATTAGAGATTTTCTTATTTTAATTCAATTTAAACACCTGAGGTTTGTATTTCCGAGTATTTTAATATTGTCCAATAGGAAAAGATAGTGCAAAGGTAATTCCTATAATCAGGTCTTAGTATAAACATTGAACACCATCCAAAATTTTTCTGCAGAGACTGTAAACCTACAGAGTTGTTGCAAAACAAACCTCAACCACTTATAACACAGGCCACAAAACTCACCCAAAGCCTCATTTTCTCCTATTCTGTTAAGTAATATATTAAAATGCTACATTGATAAATTTACTCTTTCCAAAAATTACTAAAGGATTTTCGTTCAATGTTATCATTGATGGAGTTGTAAAATATTGCCTGTGTCATCTTGTGGGCCTGAAAACACTTCAGTTTAGTTTTTCAAGACCATCAGCACAGTATCGGGATCCATTATTCTGACATTCAAAGATTCTATGATACAATGTACTGCTTCTCCTTGTAATTAAGAATGTAAGTAGTTTTGTATTGATTACCCATTGCCTAACAAACAACCGTTTGTTTAAGATGAACTATTAAGCATATATACAAAATGACTTAAGAAAATTATTTAACCCCATTTCAAGATGAATGAGAGAAAAATAAAAAGAAGAGATGTTATACAGTAAAACAATTTTAAGTATACTTCAATTCAAATGGAATTTCCTAGACCCTCTATTGTATCCTCGAAAGTTGAAAACTCCATCAGCGATTGTTTATTTTTTATTGTATTCCCTGAATCAAAATGACAGAGCAAATAAAAACAAAGGATGAACACTGGGAATGTACCAAAAATGCCACTGAATTGTACACTTTAAAATGGCTCACTTTATGTGAATTCTGCCTTAATAACAACAACAATAAAATAGTCACCAGGAATATGTCTATATTACCAAGAAAATATAATATGTACATGATGGACAATATAGCAAATCTAAGCAACAAAATTCTGAGGTTGTCCAACCAAAACATTATAATAATAAAAAGTCATATTCATGATTAATATCTGAGATTTGCTTCAAAATAATAAGAAAAAAAAGCATACGGGGGTGGGGGTGGAAATAGGTAGATAGAGCTGAACATACTGGCTGTAAGTTAATAACTATTGAAGCTGGATGATGGGTACAGGGAGTTCATTATATTATTCCCCCCATTCTTGCATATGTTTAAAACTGTCCACAGTAGAGAGTTTTATAAAAAATTATATTTTTAGATTGGGTCTAATCCTTGAGCTAGAAACACATGTATAGCACTGGGTACCTAGGAAGCTTAAAGTGCATCAGAAAACCAGCAAAATGAGCACCTTAATTTAGTGTTATAAGGTCATATGACTTCTAATATTGTCCATTGTTAACTTATTTTTTTAATGAACAATGGAAGCTTAAGCATTTCTTCAACGGCTTATTTAAACAGACTTCATACATAGCACATTTTATACAGGGTAACAATTTATAGGATCAGTACATACCAGGAGGATCATAGGCCTTTTCCAAGTTGTTAATCCTATGATTCCAGAAAGTATCACCTGTAAGGATAAACGGTATCATAAATCTCTATCACAGGCAGGTTAGCAGCCTCTGGAAACCATCTGTGGGTTACTTCTAGCTCAAAAGGTTTACCTTACTACGATGACAGCGGCCCCTCTGAAACCTGCGATCCAGGGTACAGGCACATGTGGTTGTGTGTACGTGTGTGTGTGCACATGTATGTATATGTATGTATGCGTCCACATGTGCGTGTGCTTTCCACCTGCCAGCTCTGCAGCCTGCTGGACTTTGCTGAGGAAATGCAGGCTGTTTTTATGAGAACATAACTGAAAATTTGACTGCTTTTGGGGGAAACACAAAATGCCCACTTTAGTAAAAAATAAATATGATGTGAATTATCAGTCAGTGTTTGATATTTATGCCATCGGTCTCCCTTAATGCAGAACCTGTGGTGCAGCTTTTTGAAATATATTTTTTCCACTAAAACAATATTAAGGGGAGGTGTCCAGTACAGGGCATAAAAACTCATAAAATAGTGACATGCCTCAACTATCCTCCCCACCTCTTTTACCAAAACATATCACCCCACCCTCCTCTATGTCAACAAGCTAACAGGTTTACATATCTTGTAAATGTATATTTTTCTCTAAATTTTTATCACTATACATATAGGTACATGTGTATATATATACATGCACAGGTGTGTGATTTTTTAAAAAAAGCATCATAAAAGACATAATTTTCCTGCCTCTTCTTTTTCTCTCTAAATAGATACTTCATGGAAATCGCTTCATGTCCATTGGAATAGCTCTAATTCATGCAATTTAATGGCTACATAACATTCCATTGTATGGCTGTATCTAGTGTATTCAGTCATTCCCATATGTACGGGCATTCACTCTATTTCCAATTTTTTACCTTCACAAACAATGCTGCAGTAAACATCCATGCACATATATCTATAAAAACAAGTGCATTTATTTATGTTGCATAAAGCTCCAGGAGTGGGGTTTCTAAGTTGAAAGGTATTTATATTTTTTATTTTAACAGATCATGACAGATACAACTGTCATTTCAAATGAAGGGTGTCTGAAACAAAAGAATAAGCCACCTCTTTGGGAGGTGGTATTTTGTTTGCATATAGTAGCAACAAACTATAGAAACTGTAATTTTTTTAAAAATGTATAAAATATATATAACACATAAGAAATAACAATAATCTCAAAGTATACATGACAAAGATACTTAAGACTTCAGGGAGGAGAAATATAAAAGCTCGCTGAACAACATTAAATGAAGACTCAAATAAGTCAAGACATATACCAAGTTCATGGATTGGAAGACAGACAATTAAAGGATGTCATTTCCATTTGATCTGTTTTATATACTCAGCACAAACCCAAGTTAAATCCCAGCAGGATTTTTATAAAGCCACCCTTCTTCCTAAGGGTGCTTTAAAATACTACATTCCAGGCCAGGAGCGGTGGCTCACGCCTGTAATCGTAGCACTCTGGGAGGCTGAGGTGGGCGGATTATTTGAGCTCAGAAGTTCAAGACTAGCCTGAGAACAAGAGTGAGACCCTATCTCTACTAAAAATAGAAAGAAATTAGCTGGACAACTAAAAATATATCAAAAAAAATTAGCCAGGCATGGTGGTGCATGCCTGTAGTCCCAGCTACCTGGGAGGCTGAGGCAGGAGGATTGCTTGAGCCCAGGAGTTTGAGGCTGCTGTGAGCCAGGCTGATGCCACGGCACTCTAGCCCGGGCAACAGAGCAAGACTCTGTCTCAAAAAGCAAACAAAAAAATACTACATTCCAGTTCTAGGTGGGAGCTGTAGCTGCATCCTCCTCACTCCCAAACCCTGCAACAAAGGCACACAACTGCCTTTACTCAATTTCTCCCTGTCTTCAAGCCCAGTGAAGCCCTAAGGCACTTGGGGAACCTGGTGAGAGGAGAGGAGGACATAGGCAAACAGGAAGTAGGACTGGCAGGGAAACAGAGTGCTTCGGCTGGGGATGAATCTTTTAAGAGCTCAAGACTTAGGGAACGAGGCTCACGTTTCATCTGAAGGAAGTCACAGATGGGGAGAGGGGCTGGGGGAAGGAGAAAAGAAGGAGGCAAGAGTATAGCATGCCTCCACCCCCCTCAGTGGCAGTGAGGACTGGAACTCCACCGGCAGCGAGTCAAGCAGGTCCCTTAACAATGACCTTTCATGGCTCCCATTACACCATAATGCTACTAGTACATATTTAATTGTCTATCCCAGGGCTTGGGCCTGTGAGTACTCACTCAAGTACCACTAAAGGCTCTGAGAAGGCATTCGGTCAGTTACGGCAAGAGTGAATGAGTGAATGGAGACCAGAAATAGAAGACGCACTTGCTCAGAGTTAGCACTGTAAACCTAAGCACATTCCCTGTGCTTCCAAAAAGAATATATCCGTAGCGAAAAGCAACTCTATCAACATTCTTTCCACCCAGCGCAAGATGCAACTTGCTCTAAATGAACAGGCGAGAACCTATTTTCTAACGCCAAACTCTCTCTGTATTATTATAATGAGATTTATTACAATTTTTGTTTAACTCACTCGTAACCCATTCCTGGTAGTTTATAGGAAAAAGCAGAGGCCTTTTTATCTGATGTTGTGGAAAAGGGTTCTGAGATACTCCAGGTGACAGTGGTTGTTACCCACTATATATTGTTAATGTGCCTTAATTTTCCAGCTTAAAAATCAAATCATTAAGATCAAAAGCTTATAATTCTACTGCCCTATTTTCCTTTGCTAATCCATTAGCATGCCTCAGGGCAAAAATGTTCTGGATCATTTGTCAAAAGCTGCTGTATCTAAACACAGAGATTAAAAGAGCCATGTTGTAAATGTTCCATGTTTACCCCATAAATAAGCGCAAAAATAATTTATCAAATCTCAACAACCTATCTTGCCCTATAGCTTTCACACTGGCAACTGAAAAAAAAAAAATGTGTGTGTATGTGTGTGCTTCTTCACTATCTATCTAGCATGACTCATTTAAAAAACCGAGAAAGCGGCCAATTGAAGATTTCTAACACATATGTGATGGTTACCACAATGTCTTACAAAAAAGTGGCCTGTTCACTTTACTTTGATTAAATATTGTCTTGATGTTTAAAAAACATTGATAGAGATTGATGATGAGTCCCCCATAAAAACATTCCTTGGAACAACCTCTATGGAAAACAATATGCAGATTCCTCAAAGAACTAAAAGTAGACCTACCATTCAATCCAGCAGTCCCACTACTGGGTATTTACCCAAAGGAAAAGAAGTCATTTTATCAAAAAGACACCTGCACTCAATTATTTACTGTAGCACAATTCACAATTGCAAAGATGTCGAATAAATCCAAATGCCCATCAATTCATGAGTGGATTAACAAAATGTGGTATATGTATATCGTAGAATAGTACTCAGTTATGAAAAAGGATGACTTAATACCTTTTGCAACAATTTGGATGGAACTGGAGACCATTATCCTAAGTGAAGTATCTAAAGAATGGAAAAACAAACACTATGCGTACTAACTATTAAACTGGAACTAATTGATGAGCACACATGTGCACAGACAGAAGCAAAACTCAACGGAAACCAATCAGGGGAGAGGGGGTCAGTGAAAACCTATCTAATTGGTACAACGAACACTAACCAGGTGAGAAACACATTTATAACCTTGACTCAAGCGATCCTTGTAACCAAAAACATGTACCCCCATAATACTTTAAAATTTAAAAATACAGACACATTGACAGAGGTTCCAGCATGTGTCTGGCCTGGTGCTAGGTCCACATCATCATCAAAGCACTCTCCTATATGTTCTCTAATTACGCCCTCATGAAATCAGTCCTGAAGCCAGAATCATCCCATCCATTTTACAAATGAGTAACTGATGCCCAGAGGCTCAATGACTTGTTCAAGGCACAGAACTCATAAATGTGATTCTGCTGTTATGCAAATAAAATATCAAAGAAAATCAATAAAATTCATCCCCCAAATTATATTTAAAATATCTCTTAAATATTAAAGTAATATTTAAGTATGATAGAAAATATAGAGTATGATAGAAAATATATATTACTGCTGTTTAACTGGTAGAAACTTCAGAATTTTTACATTAGTCTCTCCCTTGGCCCATTCATTCTTTTTTATGTCTAGTCATTGCAATTTTTTTAAGTTTTAAAACTGTTTTAAAACCCTGAAGTTCACCAATGTCTGTCCCTTTATATGAAAGTAGAATCTTGCTGAAGAATCATGTACTCAACGGAGGGGTGACCATGAATTTAGATCAGTGACTTAAAGCAGATAGACATAAATGTATGTAGATAAAAAGGACATTGGGGTACCCAGAGAACAAAAAACAAATAACCAGTTCTCTATCACTTGCCTGAAATATCTCCCAAGAATCATATATGTCATAAAAGTCAGGAATTTTATTTTGGAAGGAGGAGAGACAGACCATCGCAACTCTGTCTACTCTTTAATTAAATCTAGCACAGTGTGGTAGGCTGAGTCTCCCATAATCCCAGTGGACTCTAATTAATATTAACTAAACATACACCCAAATCAAGCACCCCCCCAATGCTGAGTGCTAGGACAGCATTGTCTGAACATGGATACTGAGATCTTTATTCAGCCACCCACCTACAGTCAAACTTCAGGTTGTTTTTAAAGGTGGCCGATCTCTTAGTTTCATGAACTTTGGGAATAATAATACACTGAGTCATTAACTAGTGGTACCAGGAGGAAAACAAATGATTACAGAGTGCTCAAAAACACAGAGTACATTAAAAATGCTCCCTACAAGTTGCTGAAAGTATGAATGTAAACTATGTAAGAAGATACTTTACAGGACTTGTTAAAGCTTAAATTTTCTTAAGGAGATAAAATACACCTTCAAGGTTAAGACAAAAGTAATAAGCCTCAAAAACCTCAGGTTCAGGGAGGGAACTCTTACAGAAAGGCACACACAAAAAAATATCCTTAAACTATGCCATGTTTAACAAAACAGTCCCTTTTAAATGAACAGATTTGTCTCTTAAACCTAATTTCAGAACAAATGTAAAAGCAAAATTTTTACTGAAGCCAAAAGAAGATTTTCCACTTTAGTTGATATAACAGGCTGAAGTGCCTAAGAGTCATTCCAAGTTTAAATATGAGGATATTCTTCTAGTGTTTTCCTAAGTGGGTTTGATGTAACCTTAGACTTCAGTTGGCACTTCCACGCAACCACCTAGTTTCATATGCTAATAAAACTTCTGAGCGGATAAATAAACATGCATACCCATACAACGGAGTATCATTTGATAATAAACAAGAATGTAATATTCATACATGCCACAACATGCATGAACCTTGAAAACATGCTAAGTGAATGAAGCCAGTCATAGAAGATCACATATTATATGATCCCATTTATATGAAATGTCCAAAATCAACAAATCTATAGAGCCAGAAAGTAGGTTAATCAGTGGGTGCCTAGGGTAGGGAGGATGGAAAGAATAGAGAGTAATGGCCAATAACTTTTTGAGGTGGTGAAAATTTTCTAAAATTGATTGTAGTAACAGTTACACAACTCTGAATTTACTAACAACCACTGAATGGTACACTTTAAATAGATGAAATGTATGGCATGTGAACTATATTTCAAAGCTTTTTTTTTTTAATTCTGTAGTCCTCAAGTCAGAATCTTTCAGCTTTTTTCATAAAACCCTTAGTTTAGCTATCTTCCAATTAATTGCAATGTGCTATTAAGCCCCTTTATTTTAGAGATATATACTAAAATATTTAATGGCTAAAGTTATGATACCTGGAATTTGCCTTAAAATAATCCAATGGATGTTAAAAAGGGGAGTGATATTGGGTATAGAGTGACCATGCATTAGCAACTGAAGCTGGGGATGAGTAAATGGGGGTTTTGCACTCTTCTACATTGGTTGAAATTTTAAAGTTATTCATAATAAAAGTTTAGAAGTGGAGGGGGAAGTTCTTAAGTCTTCCTTACTTCTATGCTATCTCTCTATGCCGGTTATATGTACAGATAGATAGATTTAAATATATCCGCATTGAAATATTTACAGATGAAATATGTGACGTCTGAGGTTTCTTTCAAAATAATAAGAGAATTTAGTCTGACAAATGAACTAGGGAGCATGAAGGATTTAATTCCTATGCTGCTTGAAATACCCACCCTTTTAGAGTTTATCAGAACACACAGGGCCCGCAGCAGAGCCCAGGAAGGGGGTACAGATGAAAACATACTGAAGGGTATGTGTGGGTTCCTTGTACAGCGTTTTTCATATAAATTTAAAATTTTCCACAATGCAAGGTTTTTAAAAAAACAACCTAACCTCTGCTACATACATAAATTCAAAACATGATCAGACTTTCTTTTTCCTAAAAACACCAAAAGAATCATGGCATCTAATGCCATTCTCTTACAATTGTTATTTAATTGTTCTATAGGTACAGTATCACTAGTCCTGTTGTCACTTTGTAAATTGTGAGGTCAACGAGTCACCAAAAGAATAGGAATATAACCCACAGTTACAGGGTTGCATACAGACTTAGGGAACACAGTTGGGGGAACGGCATGCAGAAGAGAACTTGTCAGTTCCAAATCACTGATTCTCTCCCTGCCCAAGGATATGCCCAGACAATAGGCCAGGGTATTAGCCTTTATCCTCTGGTTGATGGCCTTTTTTTTTTTTTTTTTTTTTTTTGTATTTCATCAAATCTGACTGTGGTTTGACTGACAGATCTAAGTGCATTTACTTCTGAAATAATTCACAATAGTAAATTGATTTCAGGTTTTAATTTTAGAAAACAAAAAATAGTTTTTAATAATTCTAAAGTAGCTATCTTTGAGAAGACAATAGATTATGATTTTACAAAGAGCAAATCCCTAAAAAATGTATGCAAGATTCATTAATGGCCCATGGCATTTAGAGAAATGAAACGTACCAACCATTTGGCTGAATTTAGTCTGAAAAATGTAGTAGAGAGCATAAGGGAACTAATTCCTACCCTCTTTGGAATACCCAACCCTCTGGAGTCTTCTAGAACACTCACAGAGGCCAACAGCAGAGCCCAGGGGCAGGGCCACAAGGTGGTATTTTGTCCACATGATGCACAAATTGTGAACTTCCCTCGCCATAGCACAGGGTGTACCCCAATAAGATCCTCCAACATCAAAGCATTTCAAAACAAGAGCAAATTGGTTCCGGCTGAAGTATAAAATTTCAGGCTAGGCTCCAAGGAACCTAACGTTCTTAATGTTCTTATTCAAACAATTACTTTGGGTCTAATTAGTTCTCCCTACATTCTTAAATTTTGGTCTTGAATCTGGGTATGTATAGTTTTTATGCGTCCAAGACATACGCTGGTTACAGATCTTAGTAAAATTCACGGGCACTGCCAGACTTTCAGGTTTACATCGTTTATAGAAAGGCCGTCTACCTTACTGTACCCATCTTCCACAACCATTCCAAAAAAGATGTGTTTTCAAGCCGATCAACACTCAGCAAACCTCAAAGGGGTGGAATGCCCTGGAAGTTGTGAAACTGTTAGAAGGCAGGGGTGAGCAGCCACCAAGCTCGCCTCAGCAGCCTTCCTCCGAAGTCCCAGCACCCTTTTGCCCTGGGACTGGCCTTCCAGGATGGAGGCGGCAGGCCTAAGTCCTGGAGCAGGGCAGGCATCTCCGGCCAGCTGAAGCTTTGGCCAGCTCATCCATAATGACAGGTCCGGGTTCTCAAGAACTAAATTCCGCGCAGTAGCCTGCGTGGCTCCAGGGACCCAGGGGAGTCGGGGCCCGCCTGTAATGACCAGGTACAAGCGCCGTTGACACACACCCTCTCATTACCTCCTGAACCCGTCTGGGGGGCGAGCCACCCTACACATTTCACATTTACGTGTGTCTCGGGTGCAGAATAAAACAAGTGGCATGCCCCAATCAACCTGTCACTTCAGCTATCCTGCAAACGCACCTACTGTGTGCCAGGCCCTGTTGATACATCAGTGGACAAAACAGATCAAAATCCCCGCCCCCCCCCAGGGGACAGACGTTGTCGGTTCGCTAAATACTCAATGGTCAAAAGAAGTTTAATCATTTTCCTCCCACTTCCCTGCCACCCACCCCATCTTTCCAATCTCCCAAAGAGCCAGATATCTTTGTTTTATTCTACGAGCTTGACAGAGACAATAAAACCCTTTAGGTGGGAGGCATAGACACTGCCCAGGTGCAACCCAATTCGCCCCTGAACTCCACTGTCTTGGAACATACTTCTCCAGCCTCAACGCCTCCAGAAACTTCAAGCGGCCTGAGGGGCTGTGCTCCCCAACCGCAGCCCTGGAGGCCAACCGCGGGGCAAGGGAGGGGACTGGCCAGATGCCCCTGGCCCCCGGGCGGGCCCTGAGCGCGAGGCGCGCGCGGTACTCACCGAGGAGCCGGCCCAGAACGGACAAGAGTTCTTCACCTGCGGGGAGCTGCTCAGCGACAGCGCCCCGAAGCTGAGCGCCACCATGCAGCAGCCCAGGATCAGCTGCAGCAGCCCGAGCGACAGCAGCGGGCGGGCAGGCAGCAGCGCGGAGCCCGGGGCCGCGGCGGCGGCGGCGGCGGCTGCTCGGCGGGAGGAGAGCGCGGGCGGCGCGGCCAGCACCCCGACGGCGGGGGCCGCGCAGCGAGGCCGCGCCGGGGGCTGCAGCGCGCCCCGGGGCCAGCGCGGCCGCAGCGGGGGCAGCGGCGGTTCCTGGGCGGCGGTGGCCGCGGCGCCCGGGCCCCCGGCCTGGGGCCCGCCAGAAAGCCCCGCCACGGGGCAGCAGGAGCCCGGGAGCACCACGGGCAGGGACATGGACGGGCGGGGAAGGGAGCGGCCGGCGGCGGCGGGGAGGGGACGCGGAGCGGAGCCGAGGGCGCCGCACACTGGGCACCGCGCGCGGGCGCCGAGGCCGAGGGGGAGGGAAGGAAATGCGCACCGCCCAACCACTTGCTGCCGCCGCCGCCGCCGCCGCCCCGGCTCCCACCGGCCGCACCCAACCGCCGCCCGGCGGGTCCGCCTCCAGCTGGCCCCGGGCGCACCTTCGCTCTCGCCCACGCGCGCCCTGTGCTCGCGCTGCGGGCGGCAAGTGCGCCCGGCCTTCGGGGTCACCGCCGAACCCGCGCCCGCTCCCTGGGGTCCAGGAAGGGCGCCCTACTCCACATGTTTAAATAAGTCCCTCGGGCTGGGAGGGAGCCCGCGGCCAGGGCGCGGCGGGGCTGGCCAGCGGCGTCTAAGAGTCCGTCCCCACCCGCCGGGCTGGGGCTGGCGGGGAGCGCGAGGAAAGCCCTGTGGCCCCTCGGCGCCCCGCGGTCCGGCCGAGAGAGGGACCCGGCGAGCTTCACGGAGAAGCGAGCCCGGCTTTAAACTTTTGCCCCCACCCCGCCCGCCTCCGGAGAAGGGGACGCCAGGAGGAGGGGCTACGGGGCGACTGGAAGGGAAGAGGTGTAAGCCAAGGACTTCGGGAAGGACGGGGCCCGGCGAAGTCGCCGCTCGAGCGGCGCGGGACCTGCCGGCACCGCATCCGCGTGGGCTGCGGGGCGCCGACTGCGCCGCGGCCGGGCCGGCGGGGGTGGAGCGGGGGGCGGGCCGCGCGCCTTCCCGGCTCCGCTGTCGGAGGGAGAATGAGAGGACGAGGGTACCTTGGAAGTATCCAGCATCCATGCAAAAAGAAAGGACCCGGGGCAGCCCCGAGCGCAAGTCGAGGGTCATACATTCTCAGTCCTCCTCGCCTTGACTCATGCGCTATATTAGGCATCACCAGGTGGAACACAGAATCCCAAGCTTCCAAGGAACTATCCTAATAAAATCCTAATCTACTTTGGTAATTCGAGACATCTTTGGAGCTTTTTCAAAAAAAAAAAAAAAAAAAAAGATCCGCCTTTGCAAAATGATGTCCCCTAATAGTATTACCTTTTCACCTCATGAGAATTCTAACGCGAACAAAGTGTCATACATAAAATGATTTATAATGGATTTTTTTCCAGATAAGAACCAGAGCAGCGCCAGTTCCAGTATTAGAAAGCTTGTCTTATCGGTAAGGCGGGGGTATTTAACATCCTCCTGTCCCATAAACCGTGTATCAGTTTTTATGCTCTGTTTGTGAAGGCTATATTTATTTTGGTAAATTACTTCAGCCCACAACGTGATGATGTATTGCCAATGTGCGTGTGTTTATATATACACTTTTTAAATTATTAAAGCTCCTGTGATTAATGCTCCCTAGCACTTCCTCTACAGACTGTAAAGGAATAAAGTTTTACAGTCAGGAATAAAACTTCAAATTCTGGAGGGGAAAGAAGATGTCTTTTAAAATAAATGTTTAAAGTCTACTGTTTCATGCTCTTTAAAAAACAAATTATAGTATATGCTCTTAAGTTGCAGAGGATGTTGAATTAAAAGCTTCTTGGGTTCAGAGGTCATACCCTTTATTTTATATACAAGCTTAAAGGTATTTAATTTTTAAGAATGTATTACACCATGCAAGGTAGTAAGTCTGACTGAGTCTTAAGAAATTCTCCCAGCTAAACAAATCTATTCCATTAGCTAGTCCTTGACACCTGAAACGTACTATTAAAAATGTATTTGTGTCTAAGAATGTTGGTATTAGAAGTCAGGATATCCTACATCCCTTGGGGATGGTTATGTCTGCAAAAGGAGCTTTGAGGGTTGCTGGTGATGATGTTTAATAATGTGGGTGCTAATTACATGGGTGAGGTTCATGTTGTGAAAATTCATGGAATTACGCTTACGATTTGTGCACGTCTCTGTATTTCGTACTTAAATACTTTAAAGTATTTCTAAGTTCTTTATTGTTAATTTTTTTCAAGTCTTTTTCCCTATGCAGAAACAGATGATAGCAGATGTTTGGGCTGAAATCCATAGATGGTTTTATCTAATAGCTTTACTCATTTTATAAGATCATTAAACCTTTTCCAAAGCTACTAATTAAGGGTTGTTGTGCTGTCATTTTTTTTTTAATGGCCACATTTATATCTGTGAGTTTCTTTTTCTAGTTACCATAAACAGGAATTCGTGTAACATTGCCCAACCTTTAAGGTTATGTCAAATGACACCCTCAAGTATTTGGGCTTGGGATTTTTGTAAATCAAGCTTGAATCTTTGCATTCCCCAAACAGTGCTTACAATAAGTCTTTAGTTATACCTGGTCAAGCTCTATGTAACTAAGCTATAATAGGATGATTCAGAGCCTTTGTTCAGGTCAACTTGAAAAAATAAAATGAGGACTTGGAAAACAGTCTGGCAATTCCTCAAAAAGTTAAACATAGATTTATCATTGGACCCTGTAATTCTACTCCTAGGTATATACCCAAAAGAAATGAAGACATATATCCACACCAAAACTTGTACACAAATAACAGTATTATTCACCATAGCCAAAAAAAGCGAAGCAACCCAAGTGTCAACCAAGTGTATGAACGGATAAACAAAATGTAGAATATCTATCCAATGGAATATTGTTGTCAGTAAAAAAGGAATGAAGTGCACATACATGCTACAACATGGAAGAACCTCAAAAACATTATGCTAAGTGAAAGAAGCCAGTCACAAAAGATCTCATATTATGTAACTCCATTTATATTAAATGTCTAGAATAGACAGCTTCAAAAAGCTTAGTGGTTGCTTGGGGCTGGAGAAATGGGGAGATTGGGGTAATAACTAAAGCACATGGGGTTTCTTTTTAAGGTGATAAAAAATATTCCAAAATTGATCATGCTAATGATTCCACAACTCTCTGAATGTACTAAAAGCCATTAAATTGTACACTTTAAATGGGTGAATTGTATGTGTGGCATCTGAGTTCTATCTCAATAAAGAGCAGTTACCAAAAAAAAAAAAAATTAAAAATAAAGTGAGGAAGAACCTATGCAAAACTTGACCCAGATGCTTCATTAATGTAGGTGAAAGTTCAAGGAAACAATATCTGTATTGTTTGGTGAAACCCAGCTGCCAGTTTTCCTCAAGATCAAAGCTAAATTCCAAGGACATTCTATATATTTCCCACAAACACTTCTCCTCCCTGTACCTTATTTTCCACTCAGAGCTTTCTTCTCTCAGGAGTTCAAGCTGTCTACTCAGATTTCTTTGGACACCTTTAAATAAATGCCTTGGTTCTTTCCACATTTCTCAAAAGACCCAACCTGTTAGCTAATTAAAGGAGGTTGTTCCCTGTCAGAGTGGGAGCTGCTGAAGAAACTCTTTCCTCACAACATGTTCCCTGGCAATCTGCCTCGAGTTGTTACTTTTGACAAGAGGAGAGGTGCTTCTCCGAGTTAAGGCATAGTGGACTCCAGAAGCCCACAGCTAACATGGCGGCTCTGGAGCAGCTTCTCAAACTGTGCTCCACAGACCGCAGGACCATGCTGGAGGGTGGAGGGGGGCATGTCATAATGCAAGTTCACACACTTCCCCCCATACCTATGAATCAGACACTCTGGATTGGAGGCCTAGAAACATTGCATTTTAACAACTATAAATTAATATTAGTATATGGTACTATTCATATTCCAGAATTTTCATATGGGAAGTTTTATATGAGAGGGGACTAGGAGCAGCAATTTTATTGGAAGGGGAAGGTAGGAGACTTGGCTTGAAAGCAAGCTTACATGGAAATATGTGATGGCAAAGGGACTTTGCTGGTCCCCCCCTCCCCCAAGCCAGGCACTGTTGCCCACATGATTTTTATGCACAGGAAGGATGTAGACCACTGGATTCTAATGGAAAGGGCACCATCCAAGGAGCCAGAAGTTCTGAGTTCTAGCCCCTCCTCCACACTGCACTCTTGAACATGTCAGGAGCTTCTTGGCTTCAATTGCTTCATCTGTAAAATGAAGATGCATGAAACTTCATCTGCCTGAGGCTGGGCCATGCAATCATTTGGATTTCCCAAGGCATGTGATTTTGAAATTCAGCCATTCTCATCACCAAGGTTTCTCAGATGCCCAGCAAGAGAACAAGGACTAAGAACAGCAGGTAAATTTGGGTGTGGAATAGTTAAACTTACAGACCCAAGATACCCAAGACAAAACCCCAAACTCACTCTTCTAAACTTTAAGACCTCAGGTTTTTTGCTGTGTTATATGAGAAATCACATGGGGATAATGGATGAATGGTAACGGCAATTATAACATTTTACTTGGTAGAGAAAGGGATGTGTAACTTTTATTTTTAAATTAAGAGAGAGAAAATGAAAAAAGAAAAAGAAAGAAAGAAAGAAAGAAACCTCTGAGCAGAGCTGGGCAAATCAGGCACTATGTTTTCCTGAAATAATCGTACAGACTGGTGGTTCAGGATTTCTAACACCTTTGGTCCCAGGACAAACTTATTTGTGAAGCAGAAGGGCTGCAGCCATACTTTTCTTGTTGTTGAAATTAAATACTGAAAATTTCTTGTAATGCAAATCCCAAAAAAGACAGTTCAAGCCAACTGCCCTAAAAATTATTTATGGCTCATAAATGTATAGGGGAGATAAGCTATACATATATGTGTAATAAAGCGTGTCCTATGAATATGTGAGTGTGTGTGTGTGTGTGTGTGTGTGTAACCTTGTAATATCAGAACGTCCTGTAGTTTCAAGTTTCTATAGAAGTCAAAGCTGAAAGTCACCTTTAAGTGGAGACCGATTCTTTGTTCTAGGGAAATCTCTTGAACAGCACTTTCAGTTAAATCAAATGTGAAAGCATAATCTTTGAAACAGATGTTTAGGAAAAAGCTATATGATAACAAGAGAGGTTTTCTTCGAACAGCATGAGCAGGTTGCCTGTCCCCCTACTAAGGAGCTTGTGATCTGAGGTGCTTGGCAGACTTACCAGGAAAGCTTTAAAAACTATTTACAATTTCTAATCTCCCAGTTGCTGACATATTAATGCTAATGTATAAGGTCTGCAGAGGGGTGAAGTCCACGCAGATATATTTAGTAAAACAGGGGTCCCCAACCTGCGGTGAGTTGTATAATTATTTCATTTTATATTACAATGTAATAATAATAGCAATAAAGTACACAATAAATATAACACACTTGGATCATTCCCTCCCACCCCAGTCCGTGGAAAAATCGTCTTCCATGAAAATGGTCCCTGATGCCAAAAAGGATGGGGACAGCTTTAACTCCCCTGAGGTTTGAGATGCACGAATTGTCCTCTAAAGCTGTATCTCAGAGACAATATTCCCTTCCCAGGTAGGGATTTCAAGTGTGTTTGTGTATGTGTGTGTGTGGGGGGGTTCTTTCCAGCCATTATTCATGGAAGAGAGGATATTTGGGTCCCCAAAGATAGTCAGAGGATGGCATTCCTGCCAGTCAAGCTGGAGGAGAGACGATAGAGGGACCTGGCTTGGGCTCAGCAGAGCTCACACAGACTGAGCTACAGATATCCCTGTAGGCTGGGTTTTTCAAGACTGACAAACTCTAACTGTGGCAAATGTACAAATTCACTGAATTTAAAATGTCTTAGCCATTGGCCTGCTGAAGGCCACAAAGCCATCTAAGGAGAAAGAGGTGGGGTCTCCCCTGAGAGGAGGGGCATACCTGCTGTCAACCATCCTGACAGAAGTTGTTCCTGGAACAGAAAGTGAGAACTGAGGACAGTGAAGTTTAGGATGTACAGACGACCAGGGCCTCCTGGTAATCCAAGCTACTGGTTTCGGCTGCCTGCAATGGCCAGGCTTTGTGTACGTTATTTCTCATACAATAGTCCTATCGGGTAGGTCTTTGTTTTAATTAGGCCAGAAAAGAAGAGATAAGATCAGAAGGAAAAGTATTCATCTTTGTGCTTCTTGCACCCATAGTCCCTGTCTGCCTCTCAGCCTTCCACAGGGCAGCAGGAAAATGAGGACGCTCTCTAAGCAATTCTATGGCACGAAATCACCCGTCCAGCTATTCTGATCCAAGAAACGGCTGCCCTTGGTATGTGAGTTCTGCGCATTAGAAAGCCTTTTACAGACACGCCCAGCCTCCACCTTGCTCTAATTTAATAAATAGGCGTCCTGATGCCTATCAGTCTTTTGTCCCAGGTTCATTTTCACTTTGGGGCATTTAAACATGCTGTTCCTTCTATCAAGAATACTCAGTGCCCAACATCCACACCCACATTTCTCTGGATCACTCTTACTCATCCCTAGGCCTTAGATTGAGCTCCTGTTTGCTCAGGGCGTCCTCCCTGACCCCCACCACCTGGCCCCAGAGGCCAGTGAGGTGTTCCTGCTTTGTGTTTCACGTCACTCTCTGCTTCCCTCGTAGCTCTCACTGCACCAAGTTGTGATATCCTGGTTTCTTGTTTAGATCCCTGTTTAGATGCCAAGTGTGGGAGACAATCAGTAAATAAATGGTACTTGGTATTTTTGTGGTGTGTTCCAGACATAATCTCTTTTGAAACGCTGGAAGGCCCCACACCCTGGAGGCAGTGTGGTGGGGGGAAGGAGCTCTGCGTGGTGAATCCAGACATCTTGGTTATTCTGGTCACGTGCTGCACCAGGGCCTTTGCACTTGCTCTTCCCTCTGTCTGAAATGCTCTTCCCCTGATATGTCTTGCCCTCTTACCGTGTTTACTTCATAGAGAAACATTTTCTGACATTTTTATCAAAGGGGGCACTTCCCCTCCTTCTCCACTCCCTATCCCTTTATTCCGGATTTCTTCCTGCTACTTATTACCATCTGACATGGCGCTGTTTATTGTAGTCTCCATGACAATATGACAAAGGTAAGCTCCACGAGGGCTCCATGAGGGCAAGGACTCTGTGTCGAATAATCCTATATTCTCATCTCCTAGAGTGGTGTCTGGTAAGTAGGAATCAATAAACTTTTATCAAAGGAATAAATGAATAAATGGTCTTTGCTTTTTATCTTACTTAGAGATCTTAGACAAGTCACATCACCTCTATGGGCCTCAGTTTTTTCCATTAATGGAGGTGGGGTAAGGAGAGGGTGGGGAGGGGTTTAGCCTAGATTAAGTCCAAGGTCTTTTCAGCTCTAACATGTACTTCTAAATGCCAGTAATATATAGATCTTTGCTCTCTCATCATGAAACAGTTCTTTGGTCACCTTTGAATAGGAATATCCTGACTATAAATCATCACCTAGGAAAATACAAAGAAAGATGCAGCGTGTGTATGCGTGTGTGTGTGTGTGTGTGTGTGTGTGTGTGTGTGTGTGTGTGTGTGTGTTTGTGTATAAATGAAGCTGAAAGAGAACCCAGGGCCCCGAAGCCCTGGTGTCAAGCTACCTGCCGCTGGAATATCAGGTGTCCCATTCACAGAGGCCGTGTTATCTATCAGCCTCGGAACTCTAACCCCAGAGAGCAGGAACCATGTCCTGTCCTCAACTCAGAGGTTTTGCAGCTTAGGATATAACTAAGGATGAGCTTAGCTATGACAGACGTCTGAGACGACTGATGTAACCACCAATTGAACCGTCTTTGCTGGAATCAGGAGGCTGATAGAACTGAGAGTGCAATCCGGAGCAGCTCCAGAAGGCAGTAACCTATGGAGCAACCATGCAGGACATCAAGAATAAGACAGGGGCCGGGCGAGGTGACTCACGCCTGTAATCCTAGCACTCTGGGAGGCTGAGGTGGGAGGATTGCTCAAGGTCAGGAGTTGGAAACCAACCTGACCAAGAGTGAGACACTGTCTCTACTAAAAAAATAGAAAGAAATTAATTGGCCAACTAAAAATATATAGAAAAATAATTAGCCGGGCATGATGGCGCATGCCTATATTCCCAGCTACTCGAGAGGCTGAGGCAGAAGGATTGCTTGAGCCCAGGAGTTTGAAGTTGCTGTGAGCTAGGCTGACACCATGACACTCTAGCCCAGGCAACAGAGTGAGACTCTGTCTCAATATAAAATAAAATAAAAAGAATGAGACAGGGTCGGTAGTTACCAGACACTTACGTCTCCTAATGCTTGTATAAGATTAGGTACGTTATCCCATATAATACCACCAACAACCATGCTGAGCAATTAATTTTCACCCATTTAAACATAAAGAACTTGACGTTCAGAGATACAGAGTGACTTCCTTAAAGTCAAACTGCAATGCCAAAGCAAAAACCTAGGCCTTCTGACTTCTAATTCCATTTCTTTCCCAATACACTACAGCAACGTTTTTTTTTTTTTTTTTTTTAGGCCAAGTTTTTTTTTTTTTTTTTTTTTGGCATATTATGGGGGTACAGATTTTAAGGTTTCAATAAATGCCCATTTCCCCCCTCCCCCCAAAAGTCTGAGTCTCCATCATGACCATCCCCCAGATGGTGCACCTCTCACTCATTATGTATGTATATACCCACCCCCCTCCCCCCTCCCCCCTCCCACCTGCCCAATACCCTATTACTGTAGTACCTATGTGTCCACTTAGGTGCTAGTCAGTTAATACCAGTTTTCTGGAGAATATATCTGGTGCTTGTTTTTCCATTCTTGGGATACTTCACTTAGTAGTATGGGTTCCAGCTCTAACCAGGAAAATATAAGATGTGCTATATCACCATTGTTTCTTAGAGCTGAATAGTACTCCATGGTATACATATACCACATTTTATTAATCCATTCTTGGATTGATGGGCACTTGGGCTGTTTCCACAGCCTTGCAATTATGAATTGTGCTGCTATAAACATTCGAGTGCAGGTGTCTTTTTTGTAGAGTGTCACTGGATCATTTGGGTAGATGCCCAGCAATGGGATTGCTGGATCAAATGGTAGATTCACTTGTATCACTTTAAGGTATCTCCATATTGCTTTCCACAGAGGTTGAACTAATTTTCAGTCCCACCAGCAGTGTAGGAGTGTTCCTCTTTCTCCGCAACCACGCCAGCATTTATTGTTTGGAGATTTTTTGATAAAGGCCATTCTCACTGGGGTTAAGTGATATCTCATTGTGGTTTTGATTTGCATTTCCCTGATGATTAGAGATGTTGAGCATTTCTTCATATGTTTGTTGGCCATTCTTCTGTCTTCTTTAGAAAAATTTCTGTTCAAGTCTTTTGCCCACTTTTTAATGGGGTTTTTTGATTTTTTCTTCCTAATTTTCGTGAGTTCTAAGTATATTCTAGTTGTCAGTCCCTTATCGGATGCATAGGATGCAAAAATTTTCTCCCATTCTGTAGGTTGTCTGTTTACTTTCATGACTATTTCTTTGGCTGTGCAGAAGCTTTGTAGCTTGATCATGTCCCATTTATTTATTTTTGTTGCTACAGCAACGTTTTGCACGCAACTTCATTCATGATTCTGGAATGCATGGAGGAGGGTCTTTGAATGCCTTAATTAAAGAAAACACCCTCGATTCTGTCTGCCTGTCCCCTTCCCGTGGACTACTCCTTGCCCCACCCCAACCGTGTCCTGGTCAGGGCTGCCATCTCCCTGCCTGACTCTGCCTCTCTGTAGAGATCAGGTCTGGGCAGGCACCTGACCTAAGGAGGCCCTTTAGCACTTCTCTTGTGGGTTGGTTCCTGACAGTAGAATGACCTCATTCTTCTAACTGAAAGTCAGACAAATCTGAGGAGATGTCCAAACCAAAAAGTAGGATATTCCTCCTAATATTTTCTTTTTTTTTTTTTTTTTTTTTTTTTTTTTGAGACAGAGTCTCACTTTGTTGCCCAGGCTAAAGTGAGTGCCATGGCGTCAGCCTAGCTCACAGCAACCTCAAACTCCTGGGCTCAAGCAATCCTGCTGCCTCAGCCTCCCAAGTAGCTAGGACTACAGGCATGCGCCACCATGCCTGGCTAATTTTTTCTATATATATTAGTTGGCCAATTAATTTCTATTTATAGTAGAGATGGGGTCTCGCTCTTATTCAGGCTAGTTTCGACCTCCTGACCTTGAGCGATCCGCCTGCTTCGACCTCCCAGAGAGCTAGGATTACAGGCGTGAGCCACCGCGCCCGGCCCCTCCTAATATTTTCTAAAAAGATATTTAATCAAATTCAACATCCATTCCTCTAAATAAAAAAAAAATCACAAAAAGACCACATATTTATTGTATGATGTCATTTATACAAAATGTCCAGAAAAGGCAAATTTATAAAGATAAGAAGTAGACTAGTGGTTGCTTAGGGTTGGTGGGGAATGGGGCATAACTAAAGGGAATGGAGTTTCTTTCTGAAGTGATAAAAATGTTCTAAAATTGACTGTGGTGATGGTTACACATACCTGTGCATATACTATTAATAGAAACTATTGACTGGTAGACTTTAAATGGGTCACTTGTATAGTATTTAAGGTTTGGGGGAGTTTGTTTGTTTTGGGGGTTTTTTTTTTTGAGACAAGGTCTTGCTCTGTCACCCAGGCTGAAGTGCAGTGGTGTGATCATAGCTCACTACAGCTTGGAACTCTTGGGCTCAAGCAATCCTTCCACCTCAGCCTCCAGAGTTGCTGGAATTACAGGTGTGAGCCACTGCACCTAGCCTATTGCATAGTATTTAAACTATATCTTAATAAAGTTTTTTAAAATCCACTCCTGTTTTTAAATCTCTTAATAAAATAAATGACATAATCTCTCTTTTTTTTTTTTTTTTTTTTTTTGAGACAGAGTCTATCTTTGTTGCCCAGGCTAGAGTGAGTGCTGTGGTATCAACCTAGCTCACAGCAACCTCAAACTCCTGGGCTCAAGCAAGCCTTCTGCCTCAGCCTCCCAAGTAGCTGGGAATACAGGCATGAACCACCATGCCCAGCTAATTTTTTCTATATATTTTTAGTTGGCCAATTAATTTCTTTCTATTTTTAGTAGAGACGAGGTCTCGCACTTGCTCCGGCTGGTTTCAAACTCCTGATCTTGAGCGATCCACCCGCCTCGGCTTCCCAGAGTGCTAGGATTACAGGCGTGAGCCACCACGCCCAGGCAACATAATCTCTTAACATTGTATTTATCTTAAATTATCAAGAGCATACAAAACAGTTTTTATTAAGTTTAGAAATAAGCTTAGAATGTCTGTTTAAACACCTTAAATATTGTTCTAGGCTTTTAAGCTAAGAAATGGCAAGTGTTTGAAAGGAGAATAATTATCACAGTTTCAAATAAAATATGACGCCTGGGGGAAAAGGTAGGATAACACTAAACATCCAGAACATGAAAGAATAGAAGAATCCATCAAATTCAAATATCTTGTAAGTTATATAAAAAACACATTTAATAGGTTCCCATCAGTTTCGAAGTTGCATAGGAAAAAAAAAAACATTTATGTACACTGAAAGTTATACAAGGCAAAACCAATCAAATGACCAGCTGAGGTGACCTTGTAAACTTTGTGAGTAGGCAGAGACTCGAGTATTTGGATAAACTGAATCTAGCTGATCATCTATACCACTCACATTTCTTTTTAAGTTTTGAAGCCATGTCACAGGAACTATTATTTTTAAAAAGGCAACATCAATAGGACAATGGTGTCAATACCTGGATATCTGTAGCTCCAGGTCTCGCAACCAGCCTTAATATCCAGATTTAAGTAATCCCAGTTAAGTAAGACGGGATGTGGCACCATATCTTATCTAATTTAAGACACCATTATTATTATTATATGTATCGCTGAGAAAGACTAACTGCTGCAAATTAACTGTGAGGTCCCATTGAGTGTGACACACATCCCAATTTCAGAGATATGAAAATAGGAAAGGGAAAAAAAGTATATCTTAGGATAGATAAAACTTCGTTAGTGGGTGACCATCTTTTCACCCTGGGAAAATTTAGAATTAAGTCTTCTACATTCTCTAGAATTTTACTAGTATTCCTTAGTGGGTACAGTTTTCATTTGGGGAAGATTTAAAATTAAGCATAAAAAATGTTCAAGGGGATCAAAACCATGGTATTAATATTTTGATGCTTAGAAAGACTGTCTATATTTGGTATTCTGTGTGTTTGTAATATGGAAGAGAATTTGACTTCGTAGAGTGACAGTCTTGAACTCTGGTTTAAAATATACAATTGAATAACTGTTAGACTTACAATGTTATGTCAAAATCCTATGACATTCATTCACAGTACTAGAACATCTTTAAGAGAACTTCAGGTTCCTCTTATTTATAAGGTTAATATATTATTTTACATTAGTTATTTAAGTGCTCAGGAAGATTTGTCACAATTAAAATATTTAAGAATAAAATAAAATATATTAAATTGATTATGTTTGAAAGTTGAAACAGCTTAATTAACTGAGTTTTTAAACAGACCAAACAATATTTAAATACCCTTTAAAAAGTGATTGTTAACAATTGCTAGATTTATAAATAGAATGAAAGCTCTGTAAGAAGTAGAGCAATAATAAATTGAAAACAAGTTGTTTAAACCAAAAGTAAACCTCTGAAGAGTCCTTTCTGCAAATAAAACCCACCCTCATTGTTACCATAAGGCTCACTAAAACAGTTTAGAGGGTCACATGGCCCCACCTGGCCAATCAGAGTCCTTGCCTGGAATTTTCCAGACCAGTGCTAGGAAAAAGAGTTGGTTTTCTCTGGTGGTGAGAGATTGGAGTCTAGTGTCTTGTGAGCTGTCTCTGGCCTTGTCTTGGGCTATGTGAAGGAATGCAGCTTGCATGGGGAGTGAAGGTGACAGGCAGAGAGAAACAGAGGTAAGACCCAGAGAAAGAGAGAGACAGAGGGAGTGTGTGTGTGTGTGTGTGTGTGTGTGTGTGTGTGTGTGTGTGTGTCCTGGTGGCATTCAAGTCCTGGTTCCAGCTGTTCCTGAGGTCCAGTTGCATGTCACACTTCCTGAAGTCCAGCTATTCAACTCTTCCTTCAATGACATGGGATATCTCAATATTTTTCCAACAAAATCTCCCTTTCTGTCGACTTTGATTTGAATTTCTGCCTCTGGCCACACAAACATTTCAATATTCCCAGATACCCTGATAAATTCAGGTATAAGCTATATAGCAGGAAGACCCCAACTCACAGAGGAAAAGATGTGTCATAGTCAATGTCACTAAGCTGTTAATAATGACTAGCCTTGGGAAATTCTGCAGTAAGTAAAACTGTTAACAGTCACAGGTAAGAATGGCAAATATTATAGTATCTATTCAGGGTCTAGAAAAGGCCTAGTCAGAAACAGTTGCAGAAAGAGGTGTAGGAACTTATGAATGTATTTAGAGAAGGATAAACCCCTACCTTAACCTGTAAACTCTACCTTTATGTGGGCCTATAGAGCAAAGACAATGTGAATTTTGGAAAGCAATTACAATTATGTAAGCCCCAAATTACTCATCTTTAAAGTTGAAATGATAATTATTACCCCACAGGGTTGTAAGAATTAAATGAAATTCAGGGTTACCTTCACTAACTCAGAGCATGGCTGAAACAAAGGACTCAATTATTAATATCTATGGCCAAGGAAGCAGGGATTCAAAACTTACTACCAAGCTACAATAATGAATACAGTGTGGTATTGGCATAAGGATAGACATATAGATCAATGGCATAGAATTGAGACCAGAAGTAAACATTTACATTTATGGTTAATTAATAGTCAACAAGTGTGCAAAGATCATTCCATGGGAGAAAGAATAGTATTTTCAACAAATGAGGAAGAATAGTCTTTCAACAATGATGCAGCAATAGAATGCAGATGGACCCCTACCTCACATGATACACAGAAATTAACTCAAGGTTATTTGAGTTACACATGATATATAAAATTGACTCATAAACCTAAATGTAAGAGCTAAAAGTACTAAATCCCTAGAAAAAAATACAGGAATAATCTTCAAGACCTTGAGTTAGGCAATGGTTTTTTGGATGTGACATCAAAAGTACAAGCTATAAAAGAAAAAATGGATGAATCGAATGACATCAAAATTTTAAAACTTTTGTGCATCATAGGACACCATGAAGAAAGTAAAAAAACAGTCCACAGCATGGGAGAAATATTTGCAAATCACATATCTGATAAAGGGCTCATATGCTAAAGAACTCTTACAACTCAATCATAAAAATGTGAGTAACCCAATTAAAAAATGGGCAAAGAATCTGAATAGACACTTCTAGTACGTCCAGGGTTTCTTTTGGGGGTGATAAAAATGTTCTGAAATTACATTGTGGTAATGGTTCCTCCACAACTTTATGAATACACTAAAAACCACTGAACTGTACACTTTAAACGGGTGAATTACATGGTATGTGAACTATATCCCAATAAGGCTGTTCTGAAACAAAGAACACAGTGATTTTCCCTCGGTTTTATATGTCTAATGCCCAGGAGCATTGCAGGTTTATAAAGGGAACTCTCTCTAACACCAGGATCTTTTAGGGAAACAAATGATATTCCTTCTCTCTAAAAAGTTGAAAGTGCTTAGAATGAACAATGGAATGAGAAACAGCTGAAAAAGTCTATTGAGAAAGTCTCCCAATTGTTATATTACAGTGTCTTCCTCAGCAATAGACTTTCTTCTTCAGTACAAAAGTAAAACTTGAACTTGAATTCACTTCTCCCTGACATCTTGTCAGTGTCAGTACAGACTGGAGCTATCGGTTGAGGCCTGAAAGCCGCCCAGAGAAACTTCAAATCTTTCTATGGCCACAACTCAGCCTCCAAGCCCAAGCATCACTCAGCTGTGGAGGTAGAGCTGTAAACCCCAATCATTCTCAAAGAGGGAGACCAAGGTCCAGCAAGGTCAATACTGCAGGGAGGAAGGCTGGTGAAGGACCCTTCATGACCCCGGCTTGCAGGCACATTCAGACCTACGATCAACAACTCTTATGAATAGTATCCTCTGTTCACACATTTTAGCCAGCCCCTAACATTCTGCTCTTATTTAATTTTGAACAGATAATATATTCTCACAGTTCAAAACTCGAAGGTTACAGTTCCTCAAACAATTGAAAATAGAATTGCCTTATGTTCAAGCAATCCCACCTGTGGATATATTCCCAGAGGAATTGAAAGCGCGGTGGGGGGGGTGGGGTCTTGAGCAGATATTTGTACACCCACATGCATGACAACATTATTCACAACAGCTAAAAGGCAGAAGCAGCCCAAGTGCCCATCAATGGATAAATGAATAAATATAATGTGGTATACACATACAATAACATATTATTTGGCATTAAAAAGACAGCAAATTCTGACACATGCTACAAACATGGATGAAACTTGAAGTCCTTATACTAAATGGAATAAGCCAGCCACCAAAGGAGAAATCTTGTATGATGCCACTTATACATGACACCTCGAGTACTCGAATGCACAGAAACAGAAAGTAGAATAGTGGTTGCCAGGTGCTGGGGAAATGGAAAATGGGGAGTTATTAAAGTGGTTTAGAATATGAGTTTTGAGGCCGGGCGAGGTGGCTCACGCCTGTAATCCTAGCACTCTGGGAGGCCAAGGCGGGCAGTTTGCTTGAGGTCAGGAGTTTGAAACCAGCCTGAGCAAGAGCAAGACCCTGTCTCTACTATAAATAGAAAGAAATTAATTAGCCAACTAATATATATAGAAAAAATTAGCCGGGCATGGTGGCGCATGCCTGTAGTCCCAGCTACTCGGGAGGCTGAGGCAGCAAGATTGCTTGAGCCCAGGAGTTTGAGGTTGCTGTGAGCTAGGCTGACGCCACAGCACTCACTCTAGCCTGGGCAACAAAGCAAGACTCTGTCTCAAAAAAAAAAAAAAAAAAAAAAATAGAATATGAGTTTTGCAAGTTGAAGAGTTCTGGAGATTGGTTGCACAACAATACAAATGTACTTAATACCACTGAATTGTACCCATAAAATGGGTAACAAGGTAAATTTTACATTTTACCACAATAAAACTTTTTGAATAAAAATTCAAAGGGTACAAAATAGAAGCCAATAAAAAGTATCCATATCGCCCCTCTCTCCCTTTGTCCCAGTTCCTCTCCCCAAAGGCAAGCAATATTCAGTCTTTTCTAAAACTTCTTTTAAAGGTCAGTTTTCTCTCCACCAAACATACTCCTTCTGGGGACACTGGGACTGCACATCCCCAGCCTCTTGAAGTTGGGCATTGTTTTTACTTGACCTGGCCAGTAAAATATCACTTTGGGCCAGGCGTGGTGGCTCATGCCTGTGATCCTAGCACTCAGGGAGGCCAAGGCTGGAGGATCACTTGAGGTCAGGAGTTTGAGACCAGCCTTAGCAAGAGTGAGACCCCATCTGTACCAAAAATAGAAATATTAGCCAGGTATGGTGGCACACACCTGTAGTCCCAACTACTTGGGAGACTGAGGCAGGAGGATCACTTGAGCCCAGGAGTTTGAGGCTGCAGTGAGCTATGATGATGTCACTGCACTCTAGTCTAGGTGACTGAGCGAGACTGTCTCAAAAAAAAAAAAAAATGTTCTCATGAAAGTGGGCAAAGAAAAAGACAGAAAAAAAAATCACTCTGGAACTGATGTGAATGGGTCACCACAGCCTTTCACCCTGCCTTGGCAATCATGGAAGCACAAAGATGAAGCCTCCCTCAACCTGGGTCCCTGAGTGAGAATGAGATTAAAGCAAAGTCCTTCCCAGACAAGCACGATAAACAGGTGGCGCAAGTGAGAGATAACCCTTTGTTGTGTTTGGTTGTTACCACGGCCTACCTGATTAGTACATTTGATATGGCTGCTTTTCCACGCATGCCTTCCTTTGGTACAATATGTTTATTGTACTAGTTAATGCAGGCTACCTGTGGAAATGTAAACTCCTCCATTATAATGGCTCAAATTCAGTAGAGATTTATTTCTTGTTCACATAATAGTGCTGGGCTGATGACTAGGTTAGCAAGGTGGCCTTCTTTCATGTAGTCATCCAAATCGGTGACTGCCAACTGGTGGGGCCACTGCCATATTCAATAGGAGGTTTCCAAGGTTACCCTGGGGTCGCCTCCTTTCCAGCCAACCAGGAGAAGGAACTTGGAGGAGAAGCACATAAGAGATTTTGCCGGGCCAGACCTGGGAGTGGGGCACGTCACATCTGCTCACATCCCATGCACTAGAGTGCCATCATCTGACCGTGCCTCTCTCCGAGGGGGGCTGGGAAAGTACTCCAGCTGCGTGCTGTGGAATAAGAGGAGAATGGGGAATGGGAGAGGAGGCAGCAGCCTCTATCATGCAGACCCTGCCCCTTGGCTCTCCACCACAAGATTGGACATGTGACCCAAATGAGGCCAATCAGGGTCCTTCCTGGTCTTTCCTGTGGCTCTGACAGGAAGCTACCTCTTGGCTTTGGGATCATGGTGCAGGAAAGATGTGAATTTGGAGCCATCAGCAGCCTTCATCCTGGCACGTGAAAAAGGCATATCCACTATGGAGAGAATGAGGGAAATCACGAAAAGACTCAGAGCAGAGAAAGGAGAACTGAGGGCTGGCAGGAAAGTCCTGCTGGGATTGCTTAGGACCTAGTTTCCATCCAAATCCACTCTCATCCTTTCCAGTTTCGTGAGCCAATGACTCCTCCGTTGTTTGACCCATAGAGATGGATGTCTGTCACTTAAAACTGAAAGAATGTGGTGAAATGGAGGCAGTTAGCTCCTGCAGAAATGATCTGGTATAGAAAAGGGAACAAACTTCTGCTGAGTGGCTCAGCACACGGAGAAGCAGACTGGTGGAGTGGCAATCAGGAGAGCTGATGTCTTCGCTTGTCCCTGCCACTAACCACCTGTGTGGCCTTAAGTAGAGTAATTTTCCTGCCAGGATCTCAGATCATCAGTAAAATGTGGGGCCTGGGTCAGGTCTCAAAGGATCCTTTCAGACATAAAAATCCAAAACTCTGTCTATACTATTAGTGTCTTGATACACATATTCCTTCCCTAAGAAGGTGCAGGGACCTGTTTCTAATGCTGGCTCCATCATGAACATTATCCTCATCTCTTTTAAATTTTCTTAACAACTGCACAGAAGTTAACATGTGTATCAGTTTTGTCTGGCTGCTATGACAAATTACTACAAACTCAGTGACCTCCAAGAACAGAAATGTATTTGCTCACAGTTCTGGAGGACAGAAGTATGAGGTCAAGGTGTCAGCAGGGCCATGCTCCCTCTGAAGGCTCTAGGAAAGAAACCTTCTTGCCCCATCCAGCTTCTGGTAGCTCTAGGTGTTCCTTGGCTTGTGGCTGCATTGCTCCAATCTCCACCGTCATCTTCACGTGACCTTCTCCTCCATGCGTCTGTCTTCTCTTCTGTCTCTTGTAAGGACACATGTTGTTGGATTTATGGTCCACTCAGATAGTCCAGGATGAGCTCAGCTCAAGATCCTTAACTTTATTACATCTGCAAAGACCCTTTTCCAAATAAGGTCACATTCACAAGTTCTGGGGATTAGGATAAGGATATATATTTTGGGGACCACCATTCAACTCATGACAGTATGTGTGAGGAATACTAAAAAAAAAAAAAAAAGCTGTAAAAGAAGCACGTAGCTTGAATGTATGTTACATGTGCCACCACTATGGCATATTAAGAAGACAGAAATAAACCATCACCAGCTAGGTAGTTCCTTCCTCCACTTGCTTTGTTGACAGCTCACCTGGGAAGAATCCCAGAGCCAATGAGCTAGCCAGGTGGCTCTTATTTTTCTCCCTCCTCATTAGTGCCAATGTGCTTGATTATATCTTGTTCCAAATTCTTCTACAACCACTAACAAGACACACACGTGGAATTAACTGTGTCTAAGGAGCTCTTTTCTTATGGCCTCATTCTTCTTGAACATTAATGGCTGTTGAAGAGAAGCATCCAGAGCATCTATTTTTTAAAAAACAAACTAGAGATCAATCACCTTGTCTTTCCAAAGGAGCCATACTATGTTTGGTTTTTGCATTCCAAAAATAACACAGAAATTTTTGGAGACAGTCTTGTGGCAGGGAACTAAGCGTTGGAATGCAAAACCTTCCTGTTTCTTGTGGAAGGCCTCTTGAGTACTTAAGCAGTTACATTCCAGCATCACAAGGAAGCTGGAGAGGGGCAAACTGGAGGAGAGTATCAGAGGAAGGTCTGGCCTTCCTTTTCTAGAACATGCCAAGTTGGGTCCTACCCTAGAGAAGTTACGGTGCCCTACAAGAGGCGTTGCCACCTCTGTCATCCGTGAGGCTGCCTGGGGGAAATTTCTGTCTTCCTCAATGTCTAATCATCAGCTGCCTAAAAACCTCTCCAGCCCCCCACCCGAGTGCTGTTTTGATCCTCACCCTACACCCTCCTAGAATTTCATTGCTACTTCACCTAGTGGCAAGTGCTATTTCTTCCATTCTCTTTCCTACCTTAGCCTTTCTCCCCCCTGAAAATGGATAATGCACAAATCAAATGCTTCCTTATTCTCCTCAGTTATTAACAACACATGACTCTGTTAATTCCTCCTGGGGCAATCCTTCCCTCTTACCTAAGAACAGTTTAATCCCAGTGTTCCAAGGGTTCCTGCTGCTTGGATGCAATTGTGTCATTAAAATCTGTCTCATTCTTTTTCTCTCTTTCTTCATATCCCTCTCTCTCAAAATCAATCTCTCTTGCTCTCTTCCATTTCCATTTGTGAATGGAAAATAAATAAATAAAAGTAAGGACCTTTTCAATTTGAGGCTGGAGTAATTGGATATCCATGGGCAAAACCAAAACAAAACAAAAATATTAATCCAAAATTCACATCTTATATAAAAATTAATCCAAAATGGATCCCAGACTTTAATAAATGTTAAAATTATACATCTTTTAGAAAAAAATAGAAGAAAAATCTTTGGTATCTAGGGCTAGGCAAAGAGTTATTTATTGGTTTGACAACAATAGCACAATCTATAAAAGGAAAAATCAAAGATTTGGTCTCTTTAAAATGAAAAACTTTGGCTCTGCAAAAGACCCTGTTAAGAAGATGAAAAGACAAGCTGCAGACTGTAAAAAAAATTTGCAAACCATCTATCTGACAGAGGGCTACTATCTAGAATATGTAAAGAGCTCTCAAAAGTCAACAACAAAAAGACAATTTAATTAGAAAAATGGGCAAAGAGATATTTCACTGAAGAAGACTTATAGATGGCCAATAAATACATGAAAAGATGGTCAACATTATTAGCCACTGGGGAAATGCAGATTAAAACCACAATGAAGTATCACTACACAAGTATCAGAATGACTGACATGAAAAATAGGGTCAGGTCCACACCAAATGCTGGCAAGGATGCAGTAAGTAGATGACTCATATATTGCCAATGCAAAGATAAAATGGTACAGCCATTCTGGAAAATAGTTCGGTGGTTTCTGGAAAAACTAAACATGCAACTACCATACAACCCAGTAATTACACTCTTGGGCATTTATCCCACAGTAATGAAAACTTATCTTTACACAAAAATCTATATATGAATGTTTGTAGCAGCTTAATTTGTACCCCAAACAGGAAATAATTCAGATTTCCTTCAGGGGATAAATGGTTAAATAAACTGTGGTTCATCAATACCACAGCATACTACTCAAAAATAAAAAAGGAACTATTGGTACACACAGCAATGTGGATGAATCTCCAGGGAATTATACCGAGTGAAAAAAGTCAAGCCCCACAGACGACATGCTGTCTGGTTCCATTTATGCAGCGTCTTAAAATGACAAAATTATAAAAATGGGGAAAAGGTTAATGTTTGCAAGAGGATAGGGATGCAGAGAGGATGTAGATAAAGTTACAAAAGAACAACAAGAGGGATCCTTGTCGTCATGAAACTGTTTTATATCTTGACTCCGGTGGCAGTCACTTGAATCTACGCATGTGGTAAAACTGTGTAGAATAAAACACACACACACACACACACACACACACACACACACGAGTGCATGTAAAACTGGCAAGGTCTGAATAAGGTGGATCAATTGCATCAATGTCCATTTTCTTGTTGTGATATTGTGCTGTAATTATACAAGATGTTACCACTGTGCAGGGTGGGGACCTTGTGGCCTTCTGATTTGAAGATTGTTCTTTTCTAAGCACCAAAGGAGGAAGGAAAATCTTCATCTTTCTCTCCTGTACCCCTTTTTAAAAAAAAGATTTGTTCTGTAAAATTTGGGGAATAGATATCTTCAACAACTTTCAAGATAAATGTCATGAAGTTGGACTGAATTTGGTAAATTTAGAGAGTGTATGTACAGACAGTGCACCTTCCATGACAGGATAACGTGAAGGGTTTATTGCACAGACAAACTATTAACAGATCCAGATGTTCTCATTTCTTTCAATGTATCTTGCATCAGCAAAATCTCTGTGTTAAAGCTACTATTTTAAGTGACACTTTGCAACAAGTTAGAAGTATTGTTAACTATATTTGCACAAATGCAACATGGTATCGTCAGTTTCATAACATGCTAAAGTTAAACGATGAAATATTTGGTGTGGATTTGCCTTATCATTCTAAAATGCATTGGCTATCACAGGGACAGGTGTTAGCCAAAATTTTATCTCTGTGAGAACAGATAGTTAAATTTTATGAAGAATAGAGTCAGCAATGTGAATGTTTGAAAGAAGATTTCTATAGGAATGCAGCATTTCTGTGTGGTATGTCAAATCAAAATGACTTGAGCATTTATTTGCAAGGTAAAACTAAGTCTCCATATGATGTGTGACAAAAACCCCAAGCATTTCAAAAAAAGCTGTGTTTTTTCAAAACAGTTCTTCTTCCAAAGGAAATTTTGGATGAACATTTTCCCCAGTTAGCAAAGGTCATCAATGAGCAGGATGATATATGTGGATAATTTGAAGAACACACAGCTGTTATAGACCTATTAATTGGAGAATACAATGAAATGTTCGCTGGCTTTGAGAATCATGACATCACACTCACTTAGCATTGCAGCCTCACCTAGTTGGTATCATCAAGGCACCTAATGAACTACAGATGGAATTGATTGAGCTTGCAGTAGAGGACATTTTGAAGTCATTGTTTCATGCTAAGAAAGATCCAATTGAGATATGGAAAAATGCGGCAGAATACCCATGCCTTTGGCGACATGCCCCAAAAATGTTTTCTTGCTTTTCACCCACTTATTGCTGCAAATCTACATTCTCCTACCTAACCTAAATCAAGATGCCCCGAAGGTCACAAATGACTGATACCCATCTAGAGGATCAACTGAAACTGCAGACTTCCACACTGCAAGCAAATATTCAAATGCCTTCCAACAAAAGCAGACACAACAAAGTCATCAAAAGGTTAGTTAACTTTAAAATTAACAAATAGTTTTCATTTTTTGGAATTATTACGTACACGGTAGTTACATTTTTACAAAATCATGTACATTTTTTACGTATATCTAATTGAAGTTTCTTGAATGTGGCCTTATTTGATCACAGCTAAATTAATTCAGCCTTCCAACACGAAAAGGTTCCCCACCCCTGTCCTAGACTTGCCATTAAAATTACTGAGTCAAGACTAAGTCTATTAGGTGGTAACTCTATTTCCTACCATAAAAGAGAGAAAAGAAAAGACTTATCTGCAATGGTAGGAGCCATTGCTTCCCGCAAAGCCTGGGAGCTGAGGATGCCTTCTCCTTCTTCTTCGGATGGATAATTGCGTTCCGTCTTATGTAGGTTTTCCAGGCTCCCTCTCCTCATGCAGCCGTTCCAGCTGTGGGGAGCCATACAGCCCATCCACATGCATGACCCTATGCTGGAAAGTGGGCCCGTCCACATGCTAAAAGGCTGGCTCCATACAGTCCTCTCTCCACCTGCTTCCCTCCCTAGAGGAATCCAGGCATCTACTGCCAACTTGAGAAGGTAAAGATGGTTCATCCCTCAGCCAGACAAGCACACACATACACAGAGCCTCAAAGAATGTTCTATCAGCTATTTAATTCAGGCTCAGACAATGGAATCCCGCCCACAGGGGCTGCAAAGTGGCGAGCCTTCTCTCCATCTCTTAGCCTCAAGCAGTGCCAGGCTCAGGAATGAGATGGAGAGTGGGGGGAGAAGAATGGTAGAAAACGACCATAGTATAATTACCAGAGGTGTTTTGTAATAGGGGAGTGTGTGGGTTAAAGAGCAAGTGTCCAGATTTCTTAGGAAATTAAAGCCACATATCAAAAGTAAACATTTTTAATTGATATATAATAATTGTACATATTTATGGGGTACATAGTGCAGTTTCAATGCAGATCAGGCTAATAGTGTACCCATCATCTCAAACATATATCACTTCTTTGTGTTGGGAATATTCAATATTCTCTTTCTAGCTATTTGAAACTATATATTACTGTTAACTATGGTCACCTGCTGTGGTATAGAACACTAAGAAAAAAGGAAATTTCTTTCTCAAGCAAGTTAATCAGAGTTGTAACAGTTCAAGTTTGGGCATACCTTGTTTGATTGTGCTTTGCTTTATTGTACTTTGCAGATAAGGTATTTTTAATAAATTGAAGATTTGTGGCAACAAGTGTATCGGCACTGTTTTTCCAACAGCATGCACTCACTTTGTGTCTCTGTGTCTCATTTTGCTAATTCTCACAATATTTCTTTTGTAATTGTTTTGGGGGCACCACAAACCACACCCATATAAGACAGCAAACTTAATTGATAATTGCTGTTTATTTTATGACTGCTTTACTAACTTGCCATTTCTTTCTTTCCGTCTTCCCAAGCCTCCCTATTCTCTGAGACACAACAATATTGGATTAGGTCAATTAATGACCCTACAATGCCCTCTAAGTGTTCAAGTGAAAGTCAGTGTCAGAAGAGTCCCATGTCTCTCACTTTAAATCAAACGCTAGAAATGATTAAGTGAGGAAGGCATGTTGAAAGCCAACGTAGGCTAAAAGCTAGGCCTCTAGCCTAGCCAAGCTGTGAATGCAAAGGAAAAGTTCTGAAGAAAATTAAAAGCGCTACTCCAGTGGACACACAAATAAAAAAGCAAAACAGCCATATTGCTGAAATGGAGAAAGTTTTAGTGGTCTGGAGAGAAGATCAAATCAGCCAAACTATTGCCTTAAGCCAGAGCCTAATCCAGAACAAGGCCTTAACTTTCTTTAATACTATAAAGGCTGGGAAAGGTGAGGAAGCTGCAGAAGAAAAGTTAGAAGCTAGCACGTGTTGGTTCATGAGGTTTAAAGTAAGAGGCCATCTCCAGAACATAAAAGTGCGAAGTGAAGCAACAAGTGCTCATGGAGAAGCTATAGCAAGTTATCCAGAAGATCTAACTAAAATATTTGATAAAGCTGGCTTTTCTAAACAACAGATCAGCAGATTTTCAATGTAGATGAAATAGCTTCCTATTGGAAGAAGATGCCATCCAGGACTTTCATAGCTAGAGAGAGAAGTCAATGCCTGGCTGCAAAGATTCAAAGGACAGGCTGACTCTCTTGTTAGGGGCTAATGCAGATGGTGACCTTAAGATAAAGCCTATGTTCATTTACCATTCCCCAAATCCTAAAGCATTTAAGAATTATGCTAAATCTACACTGCCCATGCTCTAGAAATGGAACAACAAAGTCTAGATGACAGCACAACTGTGTCCATCATGGTTTACTGAATATTTTAAGCTTACTAATAAGAAATACTGCTCAGAAAAAAAGATTCCTTTCAAAATATTACTATTCATTGACAATGCACCTGGTCACCCCCAAGCTCTGATGGAGATGTACAAGGAGGTGAATGTTGTTTTCATCCTGCTAACATTACATCCATTCTGCAGCCCATGGATCAAGGAGTGAATTCTACTTTCAAGTCTTATTATTAAAGAAATACCTTTTATAAGGTTACAAATGTAATTCCTCTGATAGATATGGATAAAGTAAATTGAAAACCTTCTGGAAAGTATTCACCATTCTAGATGCCGATAAGAACATTAGTGAGAGGAGGTCAAAATATCAACATGAAAAGGAGTTTGGAAGAAGTGGATTCCAACCCTCCTGGATGACTTTGAGGGATTCGAGACTTCAGTGAAGGAAGTAACTACAGATGTAGTAGACACGACAAGAGAACTAGAATTGGAAATGGAGCCTGAAGATGTGACTGAATTGCTGGAATCTCATGATCAAACTCCAATAGATGAGAAGTTGCTTCTTATGGATGAGCAAAGAAAACGGTTTCCTGAGATGGAATCTACTCCTGGGGAAGATGTTGTGAACATCGGTTAAATGACAAGAACGGATTTAGAATATTATAGAAACTAAGTTGTAAAAGCAATGGCAGAGTTTGAGAGGATTGACTACAATTTTGAAAGAAGTTCTACTGTGGGTAAAATGTTGCCAACAGCACCACATGCTACAGAGAAATGTTTTGTGAAAGGAAGAGTCAATAGATGCAGCAAACTTCATTGTCTTATTTTAAGAAATTGTCACAGCCACCCCAATCTTCAGTGACCACCACCCCGATCTGTCAACAGCCACCAACATCGAGGCAAGACCCTCCTCCAGCAAAAAGATTACGACTCGTTGAAGGCTCAGATGATTGTTAGCATTCTTTTTAGCAATAAAGTATTTTTCATTGATTTTTTTATTTTTATTTCATTTTATTTTTTTTATTTTTTATTATTTTTTGAGACAGAGTCTCACTTTGTTGGCCAGGCTAGAGTGAGTGCCATGGCGTCAGCCTAGTTCACAGCAACCTCAAACTCCTGGGCTCAAGCAATCCTCCTGCCTCAGCCTCCCAAGTAGCTGGGACTACAGGCATGTGCCACCATGCCCGGCTAATATTTTCTATTTATATATTAGTTGGCCAATTAATTTCTTTCTATTTTTATAGTAGAGATGGGGGTCTTGCTCTTGATCAGGCTGGTTTCGAACTCCTGACCTCAAGCAATCCGCCCACCTCAGCCTCCCAGAGTGCTAGGATTACAGGCGTGAGCCACTGCGCCCAGCCTTTAATTGATTTTTAATTTAACATTTTTAGACATAATGCTGTTGTACACTTAATAAATTACGGTATGGTATAATCATAATTTTTAAATGCACTGGAAACCAAAAAAAAAAAATTCATGTGACTTGCTTTATTGTGGTAGTCTAGAACTGAACCCACAATGTTTTTGAGGTATGCCTGTATATTGAAGAGTGTGACTATAAATAGGTTGTTTTAGCATACCAGAATTTTCATTTGTTCAAATTATAAATGTTTTTTCTTTAAAATTGGTGAATAATTTTGTGAAGTCTCCATAATAGAAATGTCCACGTGGTGGGTCCACACAGAGAGTAGAGGAAAGTCATGTACAATCCACTCCTGAGCACTCAAAGGACAAGGATGAGTCCTCACTTGAAAGTGTTGCAGTAGAGGGGCCAGGAGGGGACCAACAATGTTGTTCCTTGGGAGGGACTGGCTGGGGGCCCATCCCATCTGTTGGTAGCTGGTTGTGTGCTTTTTGAGTAGATCCAGTATCTTTTAGGAGAGGAAAAGTTGCTCTTTGAGACCCTCCCTTCAACTCTTGGAAGGCCCAAAGACAAGTTAATGCCTGTTGATAAGTCTTCTCTGGGCTGTGCTACTTAAGAGCAAGGTCCTGGCACCCAGGGATCCTTTTGTTTCAGGATCTTCCTGGTGAGGGATGGTGTCTGCTCTTTCTCCGCCTGCCACTCAGAGCCCACATGGGAGACCCAGGACCAGGCCCATCAAGATGGCAAGTGTGCAGGGCAAAGTGCCCGAGTCTGACCTCCTGTGATGCTATTGTTAATGACTACTGATCTAAAAAAACACTGACTAAACCAAATTAGAAATCAAAAAATCGTTTCTGTCCTGATTTTTGCATGAAAACATTTTTGTTTATATCAATGAAGGTAGCAAGAGAAAAAAAATGCTGCAGTTTTTTACTCCCATGAACATATCTGCTCTGTTTCCAAATCAGAATGCTTTTCTCTTATCGCTTCCACTGCTGAGAAGATAACAGAGCAATTTAGAGCCTAGTAAAGAAAGTAGATTTGACCTTGGCACAAATCTTTTCTGTCAAGAGATACAAGAGCCTGGGCATTCTCTGGACAGCGTCTTTGAATATCTTAGTTGACAGTAAGATCAGAGCATTGCAAGACTGCCAGCTCCCAGACAACTATGGGGTTCCGAAGGGTTCACCCCACAGGGTGCAGGTGAACGGGGCCAACATGATGTGCAAGAACGTGAACCGGGTCACGAAAGCTGAATTTAAGGCTTGCAAGACCCAGGGACAGGATCTAGGCAAGAAACAAGTACAGGGTTTCATAGACAAGTCCTTGAGCCAAAGACAGGGACTTTTTGTCAAAGGTATTGCCATGGGGAATAATAGTGAGTATTACACTATTTGCAGTCCATTTGATGATCTAAAATATGGTCCCCAACCCCTGGGGCCGCAGTCCAGTTTGTGGCCTGTTAGGGGATTTACGTTGTACCCTCCTTTTGCGAATCGAATGCCTGATGAGCTGAGGGGGAGCTGAGGCGGTGATGCTAGCGCTAGGGAGCAGCTGCAAACGCAGATTATCATTAGCAGAGAGGTTTGACTGCACAGAGACCACAATAAATCAATCCCTTGCAGATTCATATCAGATCCCTATTAGTGAGTGGCAAGTGACAATGTAATAATAATAGAAATAAAAGTGCACAATAAATGTAATGCGTTTGAACAATACCAAAACCATCCTGGCCGCTCCCCCACCCCGCCTTGTCCGAGGAAAAATTGTCTTCCGTGAAACCAGTCCCTGGTGCCAAAAAAGTTGGGAACCACTGATTTTAAAGCCCTGTCCTTGAACTATGTCTGGTCGTCTGAGAGCTACACACCTGGACTGCATTCTTTCGGTCACTTCTGGAGACTCTTTAATCACTCTTACTTCTGGGTTATGCCTTTCGCACGTTGAGAAACACACTCCGAGAAAAGCCCCTTGAAACTGTCTATTGTTTTTATTGTAGGAGTGGATTTGAGGGTATTATCTCTTTTATATCACATAAGGGCCTCCTAGAAGAGAGAGGAACCTCCTAAAGAGAGGAGGTTCCAGGAAAGGTTCTGCTTTTCCTGAGTAGCTGGTTTATTTTTATTTTAATGATTACGTAACTCTTGTTATTGATGGCATTGTCCACCATTAGCTGCCAAGAAGTTCAGAGTCCAACCTGAACCGCACCATGAGCAAGCATCGCAGGATTCTGTGGCATTCGTGTGTACACCCAAGTCATCCCTGGTGCCATCTTATTTTCCCACACCAGGCTCTCTTCATCGTGATGATATCATATTTTTTTATATCCTATTTTACTCTACACATCTCTGAAAGCCACTGTAAATACTCCCTGGGGGGTGGATTAAGTATAAACATGTGAACAAACAAATCAGATGGGTAATTGGCAGAAACAACTTGTTTTAAAATACTTTTACTCCATTTTTTTTTGTAATCTCGCCTTGTCTATCTTTAAATGGCTGTGTTTACAAACTAACATCTGCCACATTGAGTGAAGAATGTGTTTTTAAATGACCATTGATATTCTTGACTTCTGTTGAAAGCCACTATTGGCCTTCTTCCAAATGATATGCCACAAACAGCTTCCACTGAGTTCTGCAAGAACATTCTGGGAATTTTTCCCCAAACCAAACAGACTTCCGGGTAGTGCTAGGAAGCATCTATAAACTTGGAAGCAGTGAAAGTCAGTACCACCAAAGAGAAGAGCCAGGGGTCTGAAGGTGTATGGGGTGTGGGGGTGGTGGCGGGGAGTCTGTCCCTTCTCCCTGCCTCCTTCCCTTGGTCACAGTGAATTGTCTACTTCCTCCTCTGGGCCTCAGTTTCCTCCTCAGAAAAATGAGAAGAGTTGGTTAGCAGGTAGGTCTGATTCAGAGGAGAAAAAGACAGGAAGAACATGGAACTCTTCCTGAGAGAGCAACGGAAGTGTAGCTGAGCAGCATGGAAGAGCAGTTCTTCGTGTACTTCTCAATTTTGTCTGTGACTGACTCTCTGAGGCCACCAGCTCTTGCCTCTGAAGCTCAGGGGCTTTGGGGGAAGAAGGTGGGTCCTGGAGAGTAAACCAGAGACCCTGTTTAAGGAAATGGATATGTGTGAGGATTACCGTATTTTTTAGAGATCAGGCAATGTCAATCCCTTTCATACATAGTCTCGATAGTCTCACTTTTTCTCTTATTTCTCTCTCCCTAGTCTCATTTCTAAAAACTAGACATATCTTTTTTAAAAGTTTTGTTATTGTAGTAAAACACACCTAAACATAACACTTACTATTTTTTAAGAGCACAATTCAGTGGCAGTAGGTACATTCAGATTGTTGAGCTCCCATCACTAACATCCACCATCAGAACTTCTTTCCTCTTGCAGAACTGAAACTCTGTACCCGTCCAACACTGACCCCCCACTCGCTCCATCCCCAGCCCCTGGCAACTAGCATTCTAGTTCTGTCTCTATGAGTTTGACTACTTTGGGCATCTCACATGAGTGAAATCATACAGTATTTATCCTTTGGGGACTGGTTTATTTCACTTAGCATAATGCTTTTCAAGGTTCATCTATGTTGTGGCCTGTATCCGAGTTTCCTTCCTTTTTAGGGCTGAATACTATTCCATTGCATGTATACATCACACCTTTATTCATTCGACTGTGGATGGACATTTGGATTGTTTGTACCTTTTGGCTATTGTGAATAATGCTGCTATAAACATTGGTGTAAAAATATCTGTTTGAATCCCTGCTTTCAATTCTTTGGAGTAGATACCTAGAAGTAAAATTGATGGATAGCGAACATCTGTCTCTCTATATTTTTTTTTGAAGTGTTTTTTTTTTTTTAGTAAAGTCTCTTACATCCTAAGTCTCTTACATCTCTACAAAAGTAGAGAGGATAGTATACATAGCCCCACAAACCCAACACTCAGCTCCAACCATTACCAACCCAAGGCCAGTCTTGTTGAATCTGTACTCTACTCCCTCCACCACTGGAGTACTTTAAGGCAAACTGAAAACATCATATTATTTCATTCATAAATATTTCAGAGTATAGTCCTAGCAGAAATGATCTAGATAGGGAATAATATACATTGTGAGTACCTAATTATTAAACACCAATATGGGCAAATATTCATTGAATAAACAATAATCATTATTTGTAACTTTGTTTGAAGGGGCAGCCCTTTAATGTTTTATTGTTAAAGTTTTCAAACATACTACAAACTAGAGGAAATTGAACAATGAACCGCAATGTGCACATCACCCAGCTTCAATGGCTATCAGTAGCAAAATGGTACTCTCCTTAAAAATGTAGACATTAGGCTGCTCAAATGATACTCTGACAGTTTATTCCTCTGTAGGAGAGGACAGAGACTGGAATTGAAGTGACAACAGGGATAACTCTTTCAATTCTGGAAAGGTTTCATTACTCATCATAAAAGCACATATTTTTAAGTGACTGAATCTTTGCTATAAATGCTCATAAACATCAGTCTGAATTCTCAGCCACAAATCTGATTCGTGGTTTATCTGAGCTCACACGTCTTTCCTCTCTGGCCTTTCCCCGGGTGACTTTGAGCTTTCCCAACATAGGTGGTTATTTACAGAAACGACAACTTGACATTAAAATAAAGGAAGTGGCTCAGAAGTTATCTCTCCTTTTATCATAAGCACAGAAAATGTGTTGTCGTGAATTGACGTTGCACAGATATTCAACTTTTTATTTAATGAGGAATTTGTATAATTTTAGAAACAGATGCATTTCCCAGTTATTTTTGTAATTCATTTTATCACTCAGATTTTGTTGCATAACAAATCTCTTCCCCCCCCCCCAAAAAAAAAATTTAGTGGCTTAAGACAACAATCATCAGGATGAAAGAGTTTTCTTTGTTAGATATCAAACCCAATATATGTGTCATTGATTCTAACCCACTTTATTATCTTTAAAATTAGGCTACCTCTAACAATCTACAACACTGTGTAATTTGCTCTTCAGCAACAGTCAAGACATATCTTTTGTTGCCTCTACAAAACTGCTCAGATTATCATCACTTCAGTTGAGTTATATGCATTGTTGTATGCAGGTGTTGAGTTAAGCGATCTTCACAAAGATTATACTACAATTCATCATGGAAAGGTGAGGTTACTGTGTATCCAGAAAGGTGCTGAAATAGATCAGTCGGGTAGAAAATTGATATTAGTGAAACAAATTTTCATTGTTGGAGAAATGACCTTGATTACATAGACATTTCCTTGCAGAGCTATGCTTTATGAGACCTGAGAAAAGATTAGATGGCACTGTGTTACATGTTTTGACTGAGATGCATGCAAAAATATTGCCCTTCACATACTAAGAAAATTCTCAAAATGAGTGTCAGAAGCTTAAAAAAAATTCTGTAATCAATAATTGAGTACTCCTTTAAGAAATGCAACATATCCAGTGCTCTTAATGGCTGCAAGTAACAGAAAACCTTAAATAACATCAGCTTGACAAACTGTAAGTTTGTTTCTCAGCAACAACACAAAAGAATTTCAGAGGCAGCCTGTACAGGATTGGTAGATAACTTCATAATTTTATCAGGGATGCAGGTTTCTTATTGTTCTGCTATCCTGTACACATGACTTTCACCTCATGGTGTAATACAGCTGCTTTAGAGCCAGACATCACGTCCATATTCCAGCCAGCTGATTGGAGGAAATAATGAACAGAGAGCAAAGGGTAGATGCCTGCTGACTTTTTAGAGAATGTCCCAGAAATTACCACACAGTATCTACTCTATTTCATTGATCAGAACATAGTCATAGAGGCACTCCTAGTTGCAAGAAATGCTAGTAAGTGTCTTCTTTATTCAGGCAGCCATGTGCCTAAATAAAAATCAGAGGCTCCCTTACTGAGGAAGAAGAGAAGAATAGATTCGGGCAACTGGAAGTCTCAACCACATCAAAGTTTTCAAATGTATTGGCATGAAACCATAGCATTCTCTTTTTATTTTTTTGAATCTTACTTGTATAAGTAATTTCTTTGTTTTCAATTTTTTTTTTTTTTGAGACAGAGTCTCACTTTATTGCCCAGGCTAGAGTGAGTGCCATGGCATCACCCTAGTTCACAGCAACCTCAAACTCCTGGGCTCAAGCAATCCTTCTGCCTCAGCCTCCCAAGTGTTGGGACTACGTGCATGCGCCACCATGCCTGGCTAATTTTTTCTATATATTTTTAGTTGGCCAATTAATTTATTTCTATTTTTAGTAGAGATGGGGTCTTGCTCTTGCTCAGGCTGGTTTCGAACTCCTGACCTTGAGCAATCCACCCCCCTCAGCCTTCCAGAGTGCTAGGATTACAGGCATGAGCCACCGCGCCCAGCCTGTTTTCAACTTTTCTGTGTATCTTTGTTTTTGATCTTTAAGTATAGTTATACTTTGAAAAACCAATCTGATTATATCTGTCTCAATAAATAAATTTAATACATTTAAATTTGTTGCATTTAACTGATTTATTTTTACTTATGTCTACCATATATTGTCTATTTTATCTTTACGTCCTTTTTTCTTTTCTTTCCTCTTTTCCAGACTGAAAAAGTTGGGTTGGTAAGGTTTTCTATATTTTCCCTTCCTTTATCCCTCTACTGATTTATATGCTATATTTTCATTTATTGTCCTTTTATTATTGCCCTTAATTTTATCCATTTTTTTCTGTGAATGTTGAAAGTTATTCAATATTTCCATGCTACTCTAGGATGTGAAAAAGACCTCACTATGATTAATATATAGAAACCCTTGTCCCCACCTCTCATCCCTTCATATTATTATTGTTCTGAATTTGGGGTTATTTTTCTTCTTAAAAATAGTTCTATTTTGGGGCTTATAACATATATGGATTAATTATATATGTGCATGTATGTCTCATATATATGTCATATGTATATTATCTCATATATCTATATGACAATAATAGCACAGGGCAGGGTATGAACCTATATAGGAACAAAGTTGCTATATTTTAGCAAAATTAAGTCAGTTAACCTGAAGTAGATTATTAGAAGTGAAAGATGAATATTATAATCCCTAGAGCAACCACTGGGGGAAAAAATTCAAAAAATGCAACTAAAAAAAGTAAACAAAGGAACAAAGGACAACAAAAGCATGAGTAACAAAAGAAAAAATAGATAATTTGGGCTTTATCAAAATTAAAATTTTTTGTGCTTCAAAGAGCATCATCAAGAAGATGAAAAGACAGCAATCCTTCATTCCTCTCATTCCTACAGAATGAGATTTTTACCAATCGTATATGTGATAAGGGACTTGTATCTAGATTACATAAGAACTCTTATAACTCCATAATAAAAAGACAGCCTAATTTTAAAATGGGTAAAGGATCTGAATAGACATTTCTCCAAAGGTATATAAATGGCCAATGAGCACATGGAAAGATATTCCACATTGTTGTCATTAAGGAAATGCAAATCAAAACCACAATGCGATACCACTTTATGCCTGCTAGGATGGATATAATTTTAAAAGATAGAAAATAACAAGAGCTGGTAAGAATGTGACAAAATTGCAACATACATTGCTGGTGAGAATGCGAAATGGGGAAGCCACTGTGGAAAACAGTCTGGCATTTCCTCCAATGATTAAATACACAGAGAATTAGTAATTCCACCTCTAGGTGCATACCGAAAAGAAATTAAAACCTATGTCCACACAAAGAGTTGTACAAATGTTCATAGCGTCATTATTCAGAATAGCCAAAATATGGAAACCACCCAAATATCTGTCAACTGATGAATGGAGTTTTAAAAAATAGCATATCCATGTAAGGGAATGTTATTCAGCTATAAAAAGGAATGAAGTACTGGTATATGCTACAATGTGGATGAACTTTGACAACCTTATGCTAAGTAAAAGTTAAAGCACGCCACAAAAGACCATTGTAGTGTATGATTCCATATATTTTTTTCAAATTTGTCCAAAATAGTCAAATTCTGACATTGGAATTAAATCAGTGGTTGCCAAACTCTGGGCAAATGAGGAGCAATTGCCAGAGTCCAGCTGTTGGTTAAGGAATGAGGGGCTTCTTTTTAGAGTAATGAAAATGTTCTAAAATTCATTATGGTGATGAATGCATAACTCTATGATTATACTAACAAAACCACATTGAATTATACACTTAAATTGGGTGAATTGCCTGGTATGTTAATTACATCTCAATAAAGCTGTTAAAAAATCAACAAAGGAACTTAAATTATATGCTACAATATATCTGTTTCATGCAAACAAAAACATAAGGCATGGAATAACATGGACAAAGCTTAAAAACATTATGATTAGTGGAAGAAGCCAGACAAGAAAGAATACATATTGTCTGATTAAAAATTTCTAGAAAAGGCAAAACTGTAGGAACAAAAAGCAGATCAGCGTTTTTCTGTGGCTCAGAAGGAAGCTAGGATTGATTACAAATGTCTATCAGGGAAATTCTGGGGAAACAGAGGACTCTAACACTGAACCCTAAAACTGGACTGTGGGGTGGGCATACAACTGTATGAATTTACAAAAACTCATTGAACTGGGAGTGAATAATATGGTATGTAAATTGTACCTCAAGAAAGCTGTTTTAAAGAAAAAATAAAATGTCTTCCAACTTTTACAGTCAATGGTGAATTATATTTACTGACATATTGTTTCAATTTCTGTGCTTATCATTTTATCTGGTCTTTTTTTAGATTAACTTTACTTCCAGCTGGACACATCTTTGATAATTCTTTTGGTGATAGTCTGGAAGTATTAAACTATCTTAATTTTTGTATGTCTGAAGAATCTACATTTTGCTCTTATTCTTTTTGATGGATGAGCTGAATATAAAAATTATGACTTTCATGTAAAATATTTTTTCTTACCCTTGCCCTGCTGGGGCCAAATTCCTGACTGGCTGTGCCTGCTTCCAGAACTAAAATCTAACAGACCTATGGTGCCAACCCTGCTAACATTTTGCATTTCTGTTCCATTTTTTTGCCCTTAGCACATCTTTGCACTTGGATATGGCTTCCATACTTCCCTCCCTCGAGACGCATTCTCAAATATGAATGGGTAGCCAAGGATCACTAAACATACAGGAAAGCCTCTCACAAAGAAAATAGAGAGCAAAGAAACAAAAGGAAATGAGGAACTCAGAAGAAATAGGAACAATAAAGAAAGTGGGGAAAAATTAAAACAAAATCAGACACTATTATGAATATTTTCGGTTAGATGATAAAAAATAGTACATCCATTAAACTTGGAGAGGATTTTTTAAAGGAGTAAACAATAAGAAAGTAATCTTGGAAATTAAAAATGTAATAGCAGTAATACAATTTTAATAGAAAATTTAGAATATAAAATTGAGAACATCTCCTAGAAAGAAAACAAAGACAAAAGAGATGGATAATAAGAAAGTATGAGAAAAATCAGGGAATGAATTTAAGAAGTCCACTATCTTACAAGTAGGAGTCCTAGAAAGAGAAAATAGGGAAAAAGGAAGGAAGAAAATTAACAAAGAATTTTTTTGGTCTGTGATTGAGAGACCTAAGTTTTCAAATTGAAAGTCCCACTGCATGCCCAAGTGCAATGAATGAAGAAATCCTTATCAACACGTATCTTTGAGAAATGTTAAAGCATCGTACATAAAGTGCCTAAGAGCACCCAAGATTCAAAATAAATAAACTGCCTATACACAAAGAATCGGGAATCAGAATGGCACTGGTCTTAAGGCATCTCTGGGCGCCATATTTTCAACTTTAATTCTATGCCCAGCCACACTAAAAATGAAGCATAAAGACAGAGCAAAATTATTTTGAGATATGCAAAGTCTTTAAAATTGCATCTGCCTTGCACTCTCTCAGGAAGCTACTGGAGGATGATATTCTCACAAAAACACACTAAAGGTGAATAAGTAAACCAAGAATGAAAGACATGGGAGAATGAACACGGGTGAGGAGCGAAGGCAGATCCAGAGGGCAGCTGTGTAGTGGCCTGAGAGTGAGTGGCCAGGCTGGACAGGACAGCAGAGGGCTGCAGGGGGGAGGGCTGCAGGGGGGAGGACTGCAGGAGGGAGGGCTGCAGGGGGGAGGGCTGCAGGAGGGAGGGCTGCAGGGGGGAGGGCTGCAGGAGGGAGGGCTGCAGGGGGGAGGGCTGCAGGAGGGAGGGCTGCAGGGGAAGCAATGAACTGGGCAGAGTGTTAGAGCACATAAGAGACTTACTGGAGAATTAGGACACACATAGAAAACTAAACAAGTGTAAAAAATGAAGTAATTACTAACACCAGGGAAAAAAATGAATAATTAAGGATAAAGGTCAAGCAATATGAATACTATCTGAGTCATCAATCCAAATGGCATGACCATTATAATGTAAGCACAAGTTCAACTCAAAACTGTGATAGAGTTTTGGCAGAACTCATCAGTTGCCTACCCAATATAAATTCTCTTCATCATCTGTATTGCTTAAATCCCAATTTTATTTATTTATTTATTTAATTTAGGTAAAATGCTCCAATCTAAAAATACTACATGAGCCAGCCTCCCTGGTAGTTAAGTAGACATGCTCTGCCAATGAGACATAAGTGGGTATATTGCGTAGGACCACTGAGAAGGCTCCTTACAGGAGCCTTCTGGTTTTGCTGAGAGATATGCTGCCGTTTCTCTTACCTCCTGTCCCAGAGGGACACAAATATTCACCAGCCCTACTTGGGGGGAAATTATCCTTCCCCACCTTCTCTACTCAGGCTTGGTCATGTGACTCACTTTGAAATATGAGCAAAAACGACACAAGTCACTTCCAAGTAGAAGCATCAAGAGCTAGTATACTTGCTTTGTCTATCTGCCATGATAGACAAAGGTCCCTGAGAAATACTACTTCCTCATCCTGGGTCCCTAGGGGAAGGCCAGAGAAGCACAGCGGCCAAGCAGAGATTGGCACATCGAGTGACAGAGGAACACCTATTGTTGCTAGCCAGAGATTCGGGGACTGTTCGTTACTGCAGCATAACCTGGTTTATCCTAGCTAACTCAGCCCCTTCCTCCTCCTTTCTCCCTGAAGACAGAAGCCTGAGATAGGAAGAATGGGAAATCCTCCTTCCAGACACCTGCAGATCCACCATCACAGCCCTAAAAGGCCTACTTCCCAACTTCTTTTATTCAAGACAGAAGAAAATTCTATTTAAATCACTGTTATTTTGAGTATCCTGTTATGCAACTGGAACTTATCTTCACTGATAAAATAACTCTACTGAGAAGATGGTAGGAGGGAATTTATATAGGAACGAGATTAAATGAGGCACATCCTCAATAATAATGAGGAGAAGTCACCAGATAGTGTCAAAAATAGATAAACCAAAAAATAACACCATTGGCATACTATTTAGAAATGGGAGTGGCGGTGGGAGGTAAAACCTGGAGAAAAACAGCTAAATGAGTTTGGAAGTGATTGGCTCAAAGAGCAGAACTGGAGAATAAAGACAGGTGCGGCAGGGGCTGCTTCATTTTGTTAGAGGTGTTCTTGCAAAATATTTGATTTTTAAAAAAACTATAGACATGCATTAGTGTGATAACAATTAAAATTAAGTTCTTTAAAAAAAAAAAGGCATCAGCAGGGCACGGTGGCTCATGCCTGTAATCCTAGCACTCTGGGAGGCTGAGGCGGATGGATCATTTGAGCTCAGGAGTTCAAGACCAGCCTGAGCAAGAGCGAGACCCCGTCTCTACCAAAAATAGAAAGAAGTGAATTAGACAGCTAAAAATATAGAGAAAAAATTAGCCAGGCATGGTGGCACATGTCTATAGTCCCAGCTACTCAGGAGGCTGAAGCCAGAGGATCACTTGAGCCCAGGAGTTTGAGGTTGCTGTGAGCTAGGCTGAAGCCACAGCACTCTAGCCGGGGCAACAGAGTGAGACTCTGTCTCAACAAAAAAAAAAGAAAGAAAGAAAAAGAAAAAGGGGGCAGGCCAATCACAAAACATCTTCTTTAGGAATGCACATCTAGGAACCTCAGCACTCAACGTCTAGGCAAGAAAGTCTGCGCCTCCTCTCTCTCCACTTGGGAGAAAGCCTCTCAGTTCCTGTCCTTGCTGTGCCCTGGCTGCCACTCAGAATGGCAGTTTAGAATGACCCACTCCCCATCCTCCGAACCTTAATGTCTCAAGCTTGAAGACTGCCTCAATTTAACTATATCTCATTACCACATAATACTCACTACAACATAATAGCCCCCACATTGGTGCAGGTGTTAGAAACAAAATACACCAGGAGGTGTCATTTTCTTATGGAAGTTCTCCAGCTTTTCTCCTCATTCTCTTTTGCCCCTGGAAAGTCTAGCGGGAGGAAAAAAATAATGTCTCTTTTCCTGTTATGAATTCACCACATATTTATTGAACACCCACCATATTGAACACCTGCCCAATGCTGAAATTAAAATGGAAGAAGAAGAAACCGTTCCTTCTTTCACAGAGCTTAGAGTCTGGAGAAGGACAAAGACCATTCAAGGGGCAGTACTCGGCACTTTTGACACTGTGATAGATTATTTGTAGGGAAGAAACACAAGCTACTGTGGGAGCCCATGATGGGGCCTCTTAACTCAGCCTTGGAAGGCTTCCTGGAGGAGGTGACATTTAAGGTACTATTTAAAGCAAGAGAGAATAGTGCTAGTGGGATTGGTTGTACTCCTGAAGAAGACTGATTATATCGTGAGAGGAAGTGTGAATCTGGGGACTTCTAGAGGTCCTTTAGGTTAAGAAAAGGAAGCTGAGAGGAAACAGAGAGAGACAGAGACATCTAAGACACTGGGTAAGTTGCTCTTCAGCTGGCTTAAGAAGATAGGGAAGGCTGGGTGCGGTGGCTCACGCCTGTAAACTTGACACTCTGGGAGGCCAAGGTGGGAAGATTGCTCAAGCTCAGGAGTTCAAGACTAGCCTGAGCAAGAGCGAGACGTCATATCTACCAATAATAGAAAAAATTAGCCGGGTGTGGTGGTGAGCACCTGTAGTCCCAGCTACTCTGGAGGCTGAAGCAGGAGGATCGCTTGAGCCCAGGGGTTTGAGGTTGCTGTGAGCTGTGATCACACCACTGCACTCTATTGGAGTGACTGAGCAAGACTCTGTCTAAGAAGAAAAAGAAGATAGTGAAAAGATCTTGCTACCTGATGAATGTTTTATAGAGGAAGTTTCCATGAGTCTAGCCCTGGTGGTCTGAATCCTACTTCCTGGAATATTCTAATCCTGAGGCTTTTCCACCCTTTCTCATATTTCCCTTCCAAGGCCCCAGAGTCTGTGATTCGATCACTGCTTGCAGATGTGTGGCTGGCATGTGGGCAGGATACTCAATCCAGGTCTGGGCACAAGAGCGGGTGTAAGCAAGAAGATGTTTGACCCAAGGATTGAGGCAAGAGGGACATACCTGGGTGCAGTTCGAGGAATGCTCCAAACCATGCCAAGAGCCCTGAGCAATCTGAGCCTCTGCTCTTCAGCTGTGCAAAGTTATACCTCTAGCCCCCTGGGGCTTGGTAGTAGCAGAGAGGAGGAGACGTTTGTTGAAGAAAGAGTCTATAGGCCGGGCGCAGTGGCTCACGCCTGTAATCCTAGCACTCTGGGAGGCTGAGGTGGGCGGATTGCTCGAGGCCAGGAGTTCGAAACCAGCCTGAGCAAGAGCGAGATCCCGTCTCTACTATAAATGGAAAGAAATTAATTGGCCAACTAAAAATATATACAAAAATTAGCTGGGCATGGTGGTGCATGCCTATAGTCCCAGCTACTCGGGAGGCTGAGGCAGGAGGATCGCTTGAGCCCAGGAGTTTGAGTTGCTGTGAGCTAGGCTGATGCCATGGCACTCACTCTAGCCTGGGCAACAAAGTGAGACACTGTCTCAAAAATAAAGAAAAAGAAAGAGTCTATAAAGAGAAGCGCCCTCTCCCTGGCCTACCACTCTGGTCTACTTGATGCTAACGTGTGTTTGAACAGTTCATGAAAGGACAGTTTAGGATGGACACGCTTGAAGCTGTTACTCGAGCAGGGAGCGGGGTATGGGTAATATATATAACCTTAACACTTGTACCCCCATAATACGCTAAAATAAAAAAAAAATTAATAAAAAGAAAGAAAGAAAGGACAGTCCAGGAGTTACAGAGAGAGGAAGGAAGCCGATGCATCAGCCTCACCCCCTTCTCCTTCCTTTCCTTTATGTCGCCTCTCCCACCCCTGCTTGTGTCTGGTTCTCCCTTCCTTTCGTTAGCATCTCCTCATCAGACTCCGAAGAACTGTCAGTGCAGCCCTTACCCATATCCAACAGCTGGTGCCTAATAATCACTCAACACATGTCTGTGAATCCATGCAACTGATGTTCCCTGGGAATGAAATTCAGTAGGGACTGAATTTTGAATGGAATCATCTGCAACTCTCAGATCCCTTCCTAAGGAAATGTGGTGAAAGAAGACTTGGGCCAAAAAGCACGTGCAAGTCACAAGAGTCCTCTTCATAAAGCTCCGCAGAGGTTTGCAATCCTTGTGCTGCCCTCGGAATGTCAATATGTTCACAACACGAGCCCTTACTTAGGAGGCTTGGAATGTGACGCTACTAGTCAAGCTAGGACACAATCTCTGTCCTCAGATCTTTGCGGACACCCAGGCCTCCCTGCAGCTCACTTGTCCATACGTTGTTGGAGCTGTATGTGTGAGGCTCTTCGAACACATCTTAGAGACAGACGTGGTCCCTGCCTTTATAGAGCTTTGTTCTTCAAGTTTGTCAGAAGAGACACTATTTAAACTTAAGAACTTCTGTTTGCTGCTTCTGGTACAAAAAGAAAAAAATAAAAAAATAAAAATAAAAATAAAATAAAATAAACTTAAGAACTCAGGTGTAAGGCAGTGTTTCAACCTACTGGATGGCCACATTTTTTTGTAACCTAGGATCCTTTCTTTGACCTTCCATTTTCTTGAACTTTCTCTTAGGGATCTAGCAGGGAAACTAGACCAAACATCTATCCTTGTTTGTCACAGCAGGGTCAGCCATTGCATTGCTCCTCCTGGCACCAGCACCATTTCTCTATTGCAAATGATATTATCCAGAGTCTTGGAACCCCCTTGATATGTTCCCGTAGGGACCTGTGTACAGATATGGGAGATAATGGTTTCCAAAAACAGTTGTAGCAATTTCTTCGGTCCCACATTCTTCTAGAACCTTACCTCTCTCCATCAAGAGGCAGATGGTACATGGGGATGAACCTAGGTGGGACTTTATGACTGCTTCAATGAATGTAAGGTGGTAGAAATAGTGATGCATGACTTGGGAGGCCAGGGTATAGAAGGAGACACGGTTTCCTTCTGGCTCTCTCTCTTGGAATGCTTGTCTTCAGAACCCACCCACCATGCTGTGAGGAAGCTCACATAGAAAAACCACATGGAAAGTCCGAGATCTCAGCCAATAGCCAGCGTCCACTGCTAGATGTGTAAGTGCAGCAGTCTTCGGATAATCCCAGCCCCCAGTCTTTCGGTCTTCCAATTGAGGCCCCAGACATCATTGTGGCAGAGATGAGCTGTCCCTGCTGCACCGTGACCAAATCCTTCACCCAGGGAATCTGTAAGTATAACAAATGGACATTTCTACCACTCAACTTTGGGGTAATTTATTAGACAACCATAGTAACTAGGACAGTGAACCAAGCATAAAATGTTATTAAAACTTCCCAGATACTTCTATTACCCTAGCATCTGTAGATTCCTTCTTATAGTCATGGCACTGTAGCACTTCATGGACACTGTATGGATAACCAAGGGTGTTCTGTTGCCACAGCCAGCTCCACTGTGAGGCAAGGAAAGACATGAAAAACAGGCAAAGACTTGCAGAAGCATAAGAATAACTGGGAATTGACTATACAGTGCATAAAATACAATTTGTCCCAAATGACTGCTGTGGCTTGAATGCCAGCTCTAAAACTCACGTTGAAATTTGATTGCCATTGTAACAGGATTGGGAGGCAGGACCTTTCAAAGGTGATTAGGTCATAAAGGCTGTGCTGTCTTGAGTGGATTAATGCTTTATCGCAGGACTGGGTTGGTTATCTCGGGACTGGTTCCTGATAAAGAGGGTAAGTTCTGCTCAACTTCCTCTCTCTGTCTCTCATCATGTTCTGCCTTCTCCTCTGGGCTGACCTTTGCCAGGTGCCAGTGCCATGCTCTTGAACTTCTCAGCCTCCAGAACCATGAGCAAAATAAACTTCTGTTCTTTATGAATTCCCCAGTCTGTGGTATTCTGCTATAGTAGCAGAAAACAGACTAAGACACAGATCAGCTCTAACCCTGATGTTTTGTTTGCTAGAATTCTGTTTTGGGCATTGAGATTTTATAGCACCCCCCCCCCACTTTCTTAAAGAAGATATGTGGGGGATAAGAGGTTTGAATCCATCCATACCCCTGAGCCTTGTCACCTCCAGCTTTCTGGCTTCCTTTACAGCCTCTTCATAGCTCTTACACACCCAGGCCTCATGCTTAGTTTGCTAAAAACAGAATTTCTAGGATCTAATGGGCTGATTACCAATAGTAGTGACAGCATCAGCAACTCCACCCAAATAACCCCAAATCATCATGATCATGATCAGTATTGTTATTATCATAAGCTGCCCTATGGCCAAAGGATGCTTACTCTTATGAAAGTGTAACTGCAAACATTTCCAGAATACTCTGCTGTTTTTGTTCATGGGGGGCCATCTTGCCCTGGGTTCCTTGGGGCAGAGGTCAAAACCAGGCTCTATGTGCAGGTCAACGATGTGAGAGGTGATCCTAGGGAACCAGAGCGAGGGAGAGAAAAGAATGAGACCCAGATGAAGGGAAAACCAATACTGTGTAGGATCTTGGAGCCTGATCCCAGGGGATTTCCTGAGAACCGTGGGATTTCTCCACCTTGGGAGAATGTTGGCTAATATATTCACTGGGCATTTCTTGTGTTAGATGCTTTCCAAACACTCATTTAATCATCACAACACTGAGTGTTGCGCTTTATGAACTCCCATTTTTCAGATGATAAAGCTGAGGGTTGAAAGGCTTAGACTGCTCAAAGCTGCAGAGGCAGGCAGCGGAGCAGCCCCACCCTCGAATCCAGAATCCTTTGCCACTTCACAACAGCGCCTACCATGCAGAGGGGGGCAGAGAGTTTCCCTGGTCTTTCTCAGAAGCTCTTAGAAAATGCAAAAATATCCTTTTTGGCCTCAAACCAAAATGCCTCTGAGGAAAGAGTCGCAAATGTACAATAGAGAATTGTCTGGCAAACTTAGACCCGGAGTTGCCAGCTAGAGACCCACGGAGAGGAAACATTCCCTGAAGCCCCCGATAAGCTATACGTGTGTGATTAGGCAGCTGACAAGATTTCACAGAACTGTACGGAACAGCACAAGCACAGACTAATGGCAAAGCAAAAAGCAGAGAATGAAACTGAGTTTTAGGTCTTTTAAAGAAACCCCGGTAGAGAGCGAAGTTCCTCCAGGCCTGTGGTTGTCACCTTCCTTCATCAGTCAGAGTCCTATTCTTAGTTTGAGGTATCTCAGTTGTCACGGAAGAGAACTCTCCACTGGCTGAATAATTACAGTCGCCCAGAATAGCACATTGGAAGAGGGGAAGAGCAAGCTGGCAGGCGCTGCTGAATTGTTAAGTGAGGCAGAGTGGGTGGGAGGGAGATTTTGTGAATACTGAGGATCCTTGAGCCTGCCTGTAACAAGACCTTCTTTTTTGCTTCGGCCAGAACAGCTGGTTTTGTTGCAAAAACAATGCTTTAGGGGAGGAGAGGCAAGTTCAAAACCAAAAAACCATGTCTTCATCCATTTACTCCATGTTACTCATTTGCTAGATTTAAAAAGTGGAAGTAACTCTGTTGTCTTGTAGTTATAAAGTTAATATATTCTCATTGTTAAAAATGCAGACATATAACAAAGTATAGAAAAGGAAGTCAAAATCGCAAGTAATTCCATGAGCCAAAGCTCATAGATACAAACACTATTCACTTTTTGGTATTTTTCTGTACTCAATGACTGGTATTTTCTATATAGCTCTTTCCCCGCTTCCTCTAGGAAAACTTTCCCCAAACTTCCTTTAGGAAATGTCCTCCCCACCACGTTCTCAGCTTGGTGGCGTAGGATTGTCTTGTTCTCAGCTCCATGTTGGGTCCTCGATGGCTAAAGCTAACCACCATAGCCCATCACCCTGGGCAAGGAATTTGATTCAGGACTAGTCATGTGACCCGAGCCAGACCACTCAGAGTGAAGTTCATGTCTGTTTCCCGGATGTTGAAGCAAAGCTGGTATCTACTCACTACTGGACCTGAATGAGGACACATGTAGCCCCAGGAACTGTTGGCAACCAGCTTGGGATCATGAGAGATGAAGCAACTCTATGACATGCAGAAGAGAGAGACAGAAAGAAACCAGGCCCTCTGGGACATTATTGAGCCTCAGGAAGTCTTGTTACCTTTACAGATTCATGATTAGTCACTTTGTTATTAAATCAGATTTGAGTTGGGTTTTCAGTTAGTAGTAGCTGAGAAAGCACTCTAAACAGTATAGTTTCTTCAGATATCTTTCCAGCATACCCCCCCCACCCCACCTTGCCCTCACACAGCTTCACAAAAAATTGGTTTTGTGATGTCTTTTCATGTCAAGAAATACTGGCCTACATACATAATGATTTCTCATGTCCCTCTTGCCATCTGCCCCTCTATTTAAATGTCACTTCCTCAGTCAAAACTTTTCCTGACCTAAAGTAGCCACACCTTCAGTCTTTATCACATCACCCTTTTAATTTTCATCACAGCACTTATACGATCAAACATTTAAAAATTTATTTATCTTTTTATTCTGGTTCCAATCTCTCCATGGAAACAGATAAACTGTGTCTCTGGATTTTACAACAATATTTGGTACAAAGCAAGTGCTCACTAAATGCTTGTTGAATGAATGAATGAATATTTGAATATTCAATAGATCTACCACAATTTATTTTTTTAAAAATCCCTATTGTTGAACATTTAGGTTATTCCCAAGATTTTGCTCATAAAAACAGCTCTGTGACATTTCTACACATTTATTCATTTTATAAATTTAATCTAATATTTCTTGAAATGAAACTGTGGATCAAAGGTAAATATGTTTAAAAGAGTTTTGATGTATAATACTATGTTGTCTGGTAGAAAATTTGTATCAATTTATACTTCCAATGGCAACACATAAGACTCTAGGGTTCTTTCTTCACATTCTTCCCCAAGATGAAAAATAGTATCTCATTTGTCATATTTTCATGTTATTAGTGGAGTTGAATTTTTTTTCATGTAATTCATTAGCTATGGTTTTTTTTTTTTTTTTTTTGCCTTTTAGAGAAATTGTATCCTTTGCCCATATTTCTACTGTGCTTTCAGTTTTCCTTATTGATTTGAAGGAAGATTTTGGTTTGTTTTTTTTTAAAAAAGAATAGATTGAGGGTATTAGCCATATATCATGTAAGCTAGGCTGATATCCAGAAAGCTAGATCTGAGCCTTCAAACATTCTTCTGGAGTTAAAGGGTCCAGCTGCAATTTCTGGTCCTTTCCCTGTTGGTGGGCTTCTCCGAGAGGGAAGTGATAAGTAGTGCCTGAGACTGGAGAGGCCACATGGCCACACTTGATTGCCAAAGACTCGGTGGGCTTGTTGACAGGCAGCAGACTAGATCAGTAATCAGCGCCTGACCTGCACAGATTTAGGCATGGGCTAATCGATCATCCCTAGAATTAATATAGTCAGCTAGCCGTCCACGGTCTTTTTTGATTTGTATATGCCATAAAGCTATAGGTTTGGTGAAGAGAAATCTGACTTGGATCATCAAAAGGGGGAGACATGGCCTCTCAGTCAGTTTCCAGACTTGAGCCAGTTCACAGAGCCAGAGCCCTTAAATGAAGGGGAGACTGGGCCCCTTGAGAAAGGAACTTGCTACACCACCAGAAATTTGTACCTCCCAGCCTTCCCTCAAGGAACCTGAGTCCATTTACTAAGTGACTGTGGACTGGAAAAGGGAAAATAATCAGACTTTTGGGGGATTACTGGTCACTGGCTTTGAACTGACGCTTTCTGGAGACCCAAAAGCCATTGTTACCCACCAGTTAGAGAGGATCTATGGGGATCAGGTGACCGATGGGGTTCAGGTCTGTATCATGGTGGCCCTGGTGGGTCGCTGAATTCACCTGTGGTTATTTCCCCATTTGGGGAATGCATAATTGGAATAGATCTACGGGGCAACTGGCAGATCCCTTCATTCTTCAAAGGACTTTTTTTTTATCTTTATGTATCTATCAGTCTTACTGATACTACTACTACTATAATTAATAATCAGAAAACAGCCAATCAAATAAGGCACTATGACACCAGTGAGAATAATAACAGCTGACACCGCTGAGTCGTATGCCCCCCACACTTGTCTAAGCCCTTTATATGGATTCACTCACTTGTTTCTCATGACACAGAGGTCCCCAGGGATCTCATTTTCTTAATCGTGGTGGCCCTAGTAGCTAGGTTCTCAGTAAGTGCATGTCACAGGAAGGATTATGACCGGTTTGTCAGGTTGAGTCATCATTCTTTGAAAAGGACCTTCTCCCCAGGCAAGGGCTTTTGGCTGCCATCTCAGAATTTCTCTCTCCTTCTCCTAAGGTGAAGCATTGTTTGTTGAACCTCTTTGCCGTAAACTCAGCGCTCAACACCTGCCTGAGGCCCAATTACCTTGAGAAATCTGGACATAGTTCTTCAGGCTGGACCTCAGCCTTCTAGTTCTTGGATGTTGGAATTTGCTCTCCAGCCTCATAAACAATAGCCGAGGGTTGGTGGCGATCCAGCGCCAGCCTGTCCCTCCACGTCTTCCCACGAGCAAGGCAGGCATTGCCCCATGTGCACGATGGGGCTGCAGGGACCCAGCGGCAGCTTAGTTTCCCACTGACTCCAAAATATCTGACACCCAAACATGCGGAGAAAGAGACTCCACTCTTCCTAAAGGAGCATCGTAACCATTAGCTTGTTTGTTTGTTTGTTTGTTTTAAAAAAATCTTCACTCCCCAAAAGTAATCTAATAATTCTGGAATGTTAGCCAGGGGAGTCTAGAACATAGAAATAATCAAAAACTATTGGCTTTTGAACCTCAAAAATAATGTACTGAGTGATAAAGTGAGACATGAAAGGTAACATATTATATGCTTCCATTTATAGGAAACATTCAGAATGGGCAAATCTGTAGAGACAGAAAGTATATCAGTGGCTGCCAGGGGCTGGGGGAGGGGTGCATGGGGAATGACTGTAGTGGGTACAGGGTTTCCTTTGAGGGTGATGAAAATGTCTTGGAACTAGATAGAAATGATGATTGCCCGACATTGCAAGTGTACTAAATGCCACTGAATTGTACACTTTAAAATGGTTAACAGTTAATCTTACATTATGTGATTTTTACCCTAATTTCTCTAAAGAATCATGCAAATAAAAACTTTTACAATGTAAACTTCTTAAAGTCAGAGAATAACTCATTCCAGTACATGGTGCCTGTGTTTAAATGCACACAGAGGCACTCGGTAAATATTTAATTGACTTAGCATGCCTTCCTGTTATAATCCAAATTTAGAGAATTAATATGACCCACAAAATAGTTTGGGTGATTCTTAAGCACAATAATTCCATACTGACTGATTAGTGCTAAAACTACTGATCAAAGTTCCCAGACTTAGTGATACGACGTATTAATGTGTAGATTTTTGTCTGGTAGAGATGCAAAGAATTTCTGTCTGGTGGAAAAGACAATCTACAAAGGTTATCATTTATTGTTCTGTGGGTCATTAACCAGTCTTGTATTAATTCAGAGTTCTTATCCTAATTCTCCTTAATTAAATTGCTTATATTACCTAGTTCCTCAAATGCTCTTTGAACCAGTCTTAACATCTTACTGGTTCCCTCATTAAATAATGAGTTCGTTTTATATTTCCATGAGAATCATAAGTTTACCCTTTCGAAAATTATACTTTAACATTAGCCTGCCTTTTCCTGATCAAATTAAGTTCTTAGCAGTTTTTCTCCACTTGTTTTACTAATGTTTTCCAGTTTATGTTAGTGTTCTCCAGCGGTAGCAGTGTTGAAGTTTAAACTGGGCATGATGTCAGAAAAGCACTATGTCATTGACCCTCTTTTGTGATAAAAGCAGACATTGCATTTCAATTTATTTCTCCCTTCATTCATTCCATGTTTCCAATAAACATTTCTGGAATCTATCTATCTATCTATTATATATATATATATCTCACTGATGAGGATACAAGGATACATACAGATGACCACCCCCCAACACACACGCTCTTTAGTGCAACTTAGAAACGCGTGGAGAGCAGATTCATATGTACATTGGTAGCTAGAAAGCCAGAGGATACATTTAATAGATGAAGGGTTATAAGAGCTTAGTGAAGGAGTCAATGACAAATTTGATTGGATGCATCAAAGAAGGCTTGACAGAGAATGTGACATAGTTAAGTGGACCTGTAAGGATGAGTAGCGTTTTGAAAGATGGTAAAGAAAAGGGAAGGCACAGCAGAGAATCCAGAGTGTATTGGGGACAAGTGCTCCCACGTAACTGAAACATGCATGAGTTTTGCTGTAGCTTAAAACAACGCTTATTTAGTATTTCTCATACATCTATGAGTTGCCTGATCTAGAGTGGCCTCAACTGGGGTGTGTCTGCTCCACACCGCTCTTGTCCTGCTCTGGGCACAGCAGGCCAGCCTGGGGAATTTCCTGTCTTGGGTGGCAGAGGTGCAAGAGAACGAGTCACAAGATCAATCCAAAGCCAAGGGGTGAGGAAATATATTCTGATCTTTTAATGGGAGGAACTGTAAAGTCAGATGGCAAAGGACATTGATACAGAGAGGGGTGAAGAATTAGGACCAATGATGCAATCAGTCTATTATAGGGACAGAGAGAAGAAAATCCTGAAAGCCAGAATAAAGAATTAAACTTGGGCCGGGCGCTGTGGCTCACGCCTGTAATCCTAGCACTCTGGGAGGCCGAGGCGGGCGGATTGCTCAAGGTCAGGAGTTCAAAACCAGCCTGAGCGAGACCCCGTCTCTACCATAAAAATAGAAAGAAATTAATTGGCCAACTAATATATATATAAAATCAGCCGGGCATGGTGGCTTGTGCTTGTAGTCCCAGCTACTCGGGAGGCTGAGGCAGGAGGATAGCTTGAGCCCAGGAGTTTGAGGTTGCTGTGAGCTAGGCTGACGCCACGGCACTCACTCTAGCCTAGGCAAGAAAGCGAGACTCTGTCTCAAAAAAAAAAAATAAAAAATAAATAAAAAAAAAAAAAGAATTAAACTTGGTTCTAGGCAAGGGGAAGTCATCACTGTTTTTTTTAAGCAGAAGGGAGACATTCTCAGATCTAAGTTAGAAGGATGATTCTGCCTGCTAGCTGGGTGGAGGATTAAAGAGTTTACAACCATCTGATCTAGGGTAGTGGCTGTGGGAAAAGGGACAGAGGGACAAATTAAAAATAGTTATCAAGTAGAATAAAGTAGGTCATCATTTGAAAGAAAAGTAAGAAAATCAAAGACACCACTCAGGTTTCTAAATTGGTATGGTGAAACCATCGGTGGTGATAATAATACTAGCTACTTTTATTGAGCATTTATTTTGTGCCAGCTACTATTGCAAACATTTTATGGCCACCATTTACTAAAGTGCCACAAAAAGCTTATGTCACAGTGTTAGTTACAGTTTTCTATCCCCACTTTATTAATGAGAAAACTGAGGCTTAAAACTTTTGAGTGGTTTTGCCCAAGCCTTTTACAGCTAGTAACTGACAGAGCTGGGGTTTGAATGAAAATTACTTTGATTCCAGAATCTGAGTTCATAATCCCTGTGGGCTGCCGCAGGGGGACAAGGACAATAACAAGGGAACCAGCCTGGGGGAGGAGCTAACATCTGATTAGGGTAGGGACTGTGTTAGTGACTTTTATGTTCTGTCTGCCCGTGCTGTTTTTAACTAACAAAATCCAGTGTATTTACGGGTGTAAATCAACATCTTCATATTTGAAAATATCTGAAGTTTGAATAATTTCCATATTAGATTTGCCCAGAGAATCAAGTGTTTCCTTTTGACTCAAAGGTGCATCCATTTGGAAAGCATTCAGAATCCGTCCCTCCCCCATTCAAAACCCTTCCGAACTGTCTTGCTGTCGTCCCCAATTCCCCGGGCTTCTCCTGAGGTTGAGCAGGGCTTCCTACATGGATTCAGGATTTCTATTTCCCACAGAGCCTTTAGTAGGCCCTTCTGGACTTCCCAATGCAATTATTTGAGAATGGCGGGGGAGGGGGGACATGGGATTAAAGCAGCAAAGAAGGAGCGTGTGGTGGGGGATTAGAGAAGCAAGGGGCGCAAGGGGATGGAAGTTCTGCTCAGCTCCTGCCCCTCCCCTACTTCCTCCAGCTCCTGGTTCACTTTGCTCCGCTCCTTTCTCCCCTATCCTCCGCATGTGCCTTGCACTCAGCCAACCTCAGATCAAAAATACTCAGGGGAATAAAAGCAATCAAAAATAACACTACAACAATAAAAATAATGCAAAGAAGAAAAACCATACAGGATGGCAGCTATTCACATGGCATTTACATCGTAGTAAGTATTATAAGTAATCTAGAGATGACTTAAAGTGTATGGGAGGCTGTGTGTAGAGTATATGCAAAGACTGCACCATTTTATATCAGGGACTTGAGCATCCACGGATTTGGGTATCTGTGGGAGGTCCTGGAACCAATCTCCCTCAGGTACTGAGGAACAACTGCACTCTCAAAGCCCAAGCCATCTCTCCCAGGATAATATATTTCAGTCAGAATCTTCTCCCCCTGTTACCCTTCCTGGAGAAACTCGGACTCAGGAGGAACCTGGATTTGGGCCCTCTCGAAGGTGGAACAGCATCTGAGGACAGTGCAAAAGCAATGAAACCACACCCCGCCTTTTATTGCACAGAATAAATAGCAATTATTATTGTCATTGCAGTCACCAGTTCGGGGAATATAAAATGTGCTGATTTTATATCTAGGAATATATAATGAGATTTAAAATAAAAGGCAGGATGGAAATAATGTATGTTTTATTTATAATTCTCTATACACAAACATTTATCTGTATATTATTTGCCATTCAGCCTTTTAAGTCTTATTTCACTAAATATTTTAAAATGTCAAATATTTTATTTTTATTGGGATTGTAATTCTATTATTTGAATCTCATTTGTTTTTGTTTTCATTTTGAAGGCTTTTCTATTCATTAAAATTAAATTTGTTTTTTTATTTCAATCAGTATAAATATATAGCATGTGCATATGTAGAGTATATAAATATCATATAAAATCTATACATATGTGCAGATGTATGTAAATAATTCTCCCTTCTTCTGGTTTGTTCATTCATTCATGCTTTAACACACTGAACAGCAAGGCTGCACAGTGGCCTATATGGGGTTGGTGTGTTGGGATGGTTCATTTTATAGGTGTCAACTTTGCTGGGCCATGGTGTCCAAATATTTGGTCAAACATTATTCTGGAAATTTCTGTGAAAGTATTTTTTTTAATGAGATTAAACATTTAAATTGGTGAATGTCAAGTAAAGCAGATTGCCCTCTGAAATGTGGGTGGGACTCATCTAATCAGTTGAAGGCCTTAATAGAACAAGGACTGACCTCCCCTATTTAGAAGTGAAGACTGCCTTTGAACTTGGACTGTAACGCTTAACTGGGTTTCCAGCCTACTGGTCTACCCTGCAGACTTTGGACTTACCAAGCCTTTACAATCGTGTACACCAATTCCTTAAAATAAATCCCTATAATACACACACACACACACATACACACTTGGGCCTTGAACATGGGTTTCAGCTGTTTGAACTTATACTCAGATTTTCTTCCACCTCTGCCAACCCTGAGACAGCAAAAGCAACCCCTCCTCTTCCTCCTCCTCCTCCTCAGCTTACTCAGTGTGAAGGTGATGAGGACAAAGGCTTTTATGATGGTCCACTTTCACTCAATGAATAGGATATATATATTTTTTTCTTTCTTATGATTTGCTTAATAACATTTTCTTTTCCCTAGCTTACTTTATTATAAGAATACAGTATATAATACATATACAAAATATGTGTTAATTGACTACGTTATCAGTCAGGCTTCTGGTCAACAGTAGCTATTAGTGCTTAAGTTTTGGGGGTGTCCAAAGCTATCCGTGGATTTTTGACTGCACAGGGGTCAGCACCCCTGACCCCCACGTTGCTCAAGGGTCAAGTGCACAGACTGTTGGTTCTGTGTTTCTTAAGAACCCTGATTAATACAGGATTGGAGGCTTTCCCTTTCCACTCTCTCTAGGGGACACTTCTCTGGTTCTTTTAATGCAGGAATCCTCAAACTACGGCAAGCGGGCCACATGCCACCCACCTAGGACATTTACCCGGCCCAATGGGTGTTTTTGCCGCCGATGCCTGTCCTGCTTAGCGGCCAACTCGTCCCGGGCCCACAGTGCGCACCCTCCAACAACGGTCTGAGGGACAGCGAACTGGCCCCCTGTTTAAAAAGTTTGAGGACCCCTGTCTGATGTCTCTGCCAGACCATCCTAAGTAAGACACTACACAAAAACAAACTCTGATCTTGGAGGACTCTTCCATTCACAGCCCAGTCATGCCTTGGGCCCTCATTTTCCTGCCTGCAGGCACCCCGGCTTCCCGAGACTTTTCCTGACCTGCTAAGCCGTGCACGCAGATGTTGTATGTTTTCAGTATCAGGCAATATATTAAATGTTTTGATATTGAATGTTTTCAGTATCAAGATATTGAATGTTTTCAGTTCCAGGTGTCCAACAGACATAGCTATTGTATTGGGGGCCACCGAGACAACAGTGTGTCCCAAGCCAGCCTGTAGCATACCAGCCCCGGGGAAGCGTATTCTTGCCACACTAATAGGCTGCTGCTGTTGAAGAAACGGTTCATGTGGAACCTTCTGACACCAGGGGCCATGGCAGGTTCTGTCACCACTGGACACACCATCCTGCCTCCCATCTGCTTGTGATCCAAGATGGGTCCTCTTCCTTCTCAGCAAAGCCACAGGCCTGTTGGTGCATGGTTCTTTCCCTCTTTCTTCCTGCAGTGTTAAAACAGTGAGAAGTCGGCCCTACTAGGAGGCTCTTGTTTCCCAAAAAGGGTCTACTTTTCTCCCCCGGGAAACCTCTGAGGACTTGAGGAGGCGGCTGAGGGAGGGCTGCTCATGTCCTGGAGCTGGCACGTGGCAGGCACTTAACAGAGTCGTTGGATAAATCAATGTCTACAACGTACACTGTGGGGACTGAAGGTTAATTTCATGTAGACTTAAGATCAAAGGCATGGGCCGGGAGTGGTGGCTCACGCCTGTAATCCTAGCACTCTGGGAGGCCGAGGCGGGAGGATTGCTCGAGGTCAGGAGTTCGAAACCAGCCTGAGCAAGAGCAAGACCCTGTCTCTACTATAAATAGAAAGACATTAATTGACGAACTAATATATATAGGAAAAATTAGCCAGACATGGTGGCCCAAGCCTGTAGTCCCAGCTACTCTGGAGGCTGAGGCAGAAGGATCACTTGAGCCCAGGAGTTTGAGGTTGCTGTGAGCTAGGCTGACGCCACGGCACTCACTCTAGCCTGGGCAACAAAGTGAGACTGTCTCAAAAAAAAAAAAAAAAAAAGATCAAAGGCATGAAGATGAAGATAACTTTCTCCCACAGCTCTTCCTGTTGGGTCATCTTGGAGGAGCCTGATCAGAGGTCATTTTCTCCTGGTTAAGTGATCTGGAAGGTATGAGTCAAGGGCATGGAAGGAGTAGCCCAAAGACCTACTGAGAGTGGGAAACTTCAGTCAAGCCCCATGTTTCATTCCTACAGATTTGTGTGAGGTTTGCAGTCTGCTGTATCATCTACCCTACATGTGGATGTAAAACACCCCTCCCCCAATGTGCGAGTAACATGGATTCCCAGAAAGACGGATAACATGTTTACCTTGGGGCATCATTCATGTCATATTCTTATCTGGGAGGCACTGGCCCGAGACACTCCAGAAGGGATCTCTGGATGAAGCCAGACTGCCGAGTGGTGCTTTTACACTGCCATTTTTGGTCTTTTCTCAAGAACTTATACTATATGGCCCTTGCAACTGTGCCACTGCCCTACATAAAAGAACACAGCAAGAAAGACACCTCCAAAATCAACCGGGCAAGTATACAGTTGCAACATGAGATCCTGCCAAAGAATGAAACTAATGCAGAAGGGAAGAGAATTCCTGAATAACTTGTTCCCCCTATGGACGCCAAATCAAGCCGCATACCCAATCACATCTCGGGTTCCACACCAGCTTCTGGAGAGCCGCGGGGCCCTGACAGCTCGCGGAGGGGATACTACCCTCGCTCACGGCTCCATCTTCCCTATTCTGGTATTCTTCTCCCCTTACCTCATTTGCTTAGCACCGGTTTCTTCCTTACAGTCCTCGGTTCTTGTAGGCAGCCTTAAGTCCTTCCCAGAACAAAGCAGGGTATGAATAAAAAAGGGGGCGGACGGCGCTGGTAGTCCTGCGGGCACTCTACTGGGTGATCCCAGGAACAGAGGTGCTGCTTCTCTGCACCATTGAATGTGTCACAAAACTGCTGGGACCAGATGACAGCCTAGCTCTTCCTAAAAAGCCTCCTCCCCTCCACTCCCTACCTCTGCCAAAGGGCGCATTCCTGTATTTAAAGGACACTCAGGAAGTAAATCATCATATATTTAACCAGTGTATTTTTTTTTTCTAGTCACAAAAGGTGGCTTTTATTTATGGAATATGCAAATTGTGGCCAATGCCTTGAGGACTGCTTACAAATTCAAGATGCCGCACTACATGGTTTATGACTTACAGGACCCACACTGACAAAGTCACAGCCGAGGACACGTTTACAGTGTAACTCAGTTACCAGTAAGGTGAACTTCTAACTCAGCTAAAGCACAAGCTTAACACCTGTGTCAATTCACATCCTACAAGACCCGAATGGAATTAGGGGACCCCTATTCCTCCTTTCCCAAATTCAGTGTACTTATTTTCGACTCATACGAGCCTACATTCCTAACCAATTTCAGTCTTCCAAGAGTGAATGTGGGAGTCTAAATTGATGCAAATTTTCTAGGAGGCAATTTGGCAATAAACATCAAGAACCTTAAAAATGTTCCCATGCTTTTCCTCAGTGATTTTACTTCTGAGAACTTACCTACAGAAAAGGACTGAAATGCTGATCACTGACATACAAAAATGGATTACATAGAGAGGTACATTTCATGTAAAAAAGGCAAAAAACTGGAAACAATCCAGTCAATAATAGGAGAACTGTTCACTTATGAAGCAGTCACGGGATGCATTATCCTGCAGTTATCAGTAATGATGTATGCATGGAGTTTTAACTACCTAAGAGAAACATTTGTGATAGAATGTTAAATAGCAAAAGTAGGAAACAGAACTGCAAACACAGTATACCCTCAAATGTCAACACACAGACATCCATGGATATGTAATTGGAGGAAATTCACCAGTTATCTGATAGATGGGATTAGGGGTTATTTTTATTTTCTTTTTCATATGTGTCTCATTTTCCAATGTTCAACAATGAGCAAGTTCTCACTTCTATGATCAGTAATTAAAATAAAAATTGCATTTAAAAATCAGAAATAGTGCAGAAATCTACCAGGAAGCAAATAATTGATTGCAATGTACTCCTTTTTATTAAATTATAAAACAGTTGTCAATACACACTTTTGGAAACAAAATGTGTTTTCCTTGAGTATCTGCTTTTGTGGAGCACTTGGTTTGAAACAAACAAACAAAAACTTTCTATACTAACTTCTTGGACTCAAGCTACTGAAGACTTATAGCCAAACTACCAAATACAGCTATTATATATACAGTCAGAATTTATGGAAAATATTACAAAGACAGAACGCCTTGAAAAGATGACACAGTGCAGGGAAAACCACGGCTATTACACTGGTATAAAAATTTAGTCAAAATAATGTTTTAGTCCATTATGGCGCTGCAGAAAGCTTCAAAGGAAGAAAAAATTAAGACACTTCTCATCAAAGGCACTTAGAGAGTTGCAATAAAATACTTATTTGAATTTAGTTCGAGTCCAACAGTATTTTTTATTCCTTTTTTCACATTCTACCTCACATTGACACGGTCCTGGAAGGCAGCTACCGATGAGGAAAGATAGTTATTGCTTCTTAATATACATATCAAAAATACGCAAACAGAATTAATACAGATTTTGGTCCACTGAAGCGAGTAACAGTATCAAACTGTAGGATTCCTCTTATTTCTCAGCAAAAGCCACAGACTCCTCTAACCCAGTCCCGCAAACAGAGCCTTCAGTTCTTAATTTGTGCTGGCTGTCCCCGTCCCCGGCTCCCCGTGAGAACACGCCAGCCCAAGTCCCACGGCATCTGTGCAGTGCATTTTAACTGGAGAATCATCGCAGTGGCCTGGTGGCAGTGTCACTCTGCCGTGGCAGCCGATGGGCCCAGAGAGTCCATTCTCGGGCAACTATAATTCCGTGTCCCGGTATCGGGCAGACTGGCCATAGTAGCCACGCTTGGAGTGTTCCGACAGCTGCTGGCGGTATTCCTCCTCCTCCGCGTCACTGCCGTAACTCCCTCTGGCGTCCTGATAGAGTCTGGAAGGACTTTTCTGTGGTTCCGGGGCTCTGGAGCTAACAGAGTGAGAGTGTCAAACACACTGCAGGGCGCCGTCCCCCTGGCTGCCTGTGGAGGTGTGGCTACAGGCACAGAGGGCCATCCCCGAGGCTGGTCACTCACTGGCCACACTCTGCCCAACCGCCAGGGGCATTCCTGGCCTCGCCCAGGTTCAGTGGCGGAGGCAGGGCTAGGAGAAATAGGTCAAGGCCAAGGCCCACCCGGGCAGTAAGTGAGGAAGCCAGCCACGTGCTCCCCCGTTGGACAGACAGGGGGTGCCTTCCCCACCCCTAAGCTCCTTGGTGACAGCCTCACCCAGCACTGAGCGAGCTCTCTGCCCGTTTCAGTCCATTACACCAAATCCTCTTTGTTGCAAGCGGGCAACCTGATTGACTGTGTTACCACCATTCAACTGGTAAGGAAGAAATTTGCTTCTAGTTTTCTATTGCTGTAAAACTAGACTCCAGCTTCCAGGCAGACCAACCACAAGAAAACGTGATTTTTTTTTTCCTATTCTCGGAAACAGGAAGCGATCTAGTGCAAAACCTCAACAGGAAGACGCTGAGAGAATTCCTGGCGCTTCTGTCACATTTTAAACATAAAGCATCTCACCCACACTGGTCAATTGCTTGTCAATGTCCCTTCAGACCCCAGTGCAGCACAAGTGGCCTGACTTTGCTGGGTGACACAAAGGAATTAAGGAGCTTGGCTAAGCCAGAAAACATAGCAGCAAAACAGGTCTCAGCCCTAGGAATCCTGCTCATGCGCTATCCCAACACAATGTAGCATAGTAACTGGGCTCTAATGTGTCAAAGGGTACCGACTTGAAATATCAATGATACACCTTGCCAGAATTTTAGCACACAGGCAAAATTAACATAAATTTTTGACTCTGTAGTCTTTATGATTAAATCTGACTGAATGACTAGGGAAACAAAAAAATCCTCCTGTTGCCCAAAAATCGGAGTAAAGAAAATTCTTTCTTCAAAGTCCAAGTCCTAGAGAAGCTCCCACCTGAGGCTCACACCTGCTGAGCAGCCCCTACCTTGCGTGCTGAGGCAGGCTGGGGTCCGGCTTGTGGGTTTTGATGGGAACAGCATAGATATCAGGATGCTTCTGAGCAATTTCAATCTATGGGAATTTGAAAAACAAGAAAAACAAAAACAACAAGAGAGAAAGAATGAACTACTAGACAGTTTGCCTGCTAGTTTTCTTCTGGTCCCACTTTCCCCCTACATTCTACTTCCCTTCCCATCTCATTTCAAGGAGAAGAAGAAACATAGAAGCAACTCTCCGGTCTCCATCGTGGTACCTGGTGCCTAGTAGTATATGTCAAGTAGAAAAACCATTTAAAAGGAATAAAACTCTTTTCTATTTTTTATTTTGTGAGGGCCAGGGTCTTGCTGTGTCACCCAGACTGAAGTGCAGTGGCGCAATCATAGCTCACTATAATTTCCAATTCCTGGACTCAAGGGATCTTCCTGCCTCAGCCTCAGGAGTAACTGGGACTACAGGCATGCACCACCAAGCCTGACTAATGTTTCTATTTTTTGTAGAGATGGGATCTTGCTATGTTACCCAGGCTGGTCTCAAACTCCTGGCCTCAATCAATCCTCCCATCTTGGCCTCCCAAAGTGCTGGGATTACAGGCGTGAGCCACTGTGCTCAGCCCATGGAATGAAACTCTTACGCATGCTACAACCCTGGATGAACCCTAGGGACATTCACGCTAAATGAAATGAGCCAGCCACAAAAAGACAAACACTGTATGATTCCACTTATATGAGGTTCCTAAGCTGTCAAATTCATAGTGACAGAAAGTAAGAAGGGTGGTTTCCAGGGGCCAGGGGGAAGGGAGAATGGGAAGTTAGTATTTCCTGGGCAGAGTTTCACTTGGGGAGGATGAGAAAGTTCTGGAGGTGGATAGTGGTTACAGCTATACAAAAACGTGAATGTACTTAATGCCAAGAAACTGGACACTTAAAAATAGTTGAAATGGTAAATTTTATGTTATATATATTTTACCACAATAAAAAAAAGAAGAAGAAAAATGCCCAGAAGCACTGCTATTGCCGTGGTAAGCTTGAATGAAAAAACTCCCATATCTACTGTTCAGAACATAGTCCGAGGATCTTCAGTTAAATTCTTCTTTGACACTTGAAAGGTTATATGTGCCCATAGTATAAAAACAGCTCAAAAAGTACAATCTATAGGCTTTTCAATTTTAGCATCCAAAGTTTGCTTGGTTTCTGTGGCAAATCTGGGAGTGAATAAGACTGAGTTATCAAATAAACACCACTAACACCCTAAAAAATAACTTCTGAGAGGCACTGGTTCTCTCCTCCCACTTTCCCATTCCAGAACAAACTTCTGATGTATGAGGAACAGAATCTCTTTCACCTCTGTGGATAGACTTTTTTCTTTTTTTATTTATTTATTCTTTTTTTTTTTTTTCTTTTTTTTTGAGGCAGAGTCTCACTCTGTTGCCCGGGCTAGACTGCCGGGGCATCAGCCTGGCTCACAGCAACCTCAAACTCCTGGGCTCAAGCGATCCTCCTGCCTCAGCCTCCCGAGTAGCTGGGACTACAGGCGTGTACCACCATGCCCGGCTAATTTTTTCTATGTATTTATTTTTTATTTATTTTTTATCTATTTATTTTTAGTTGGCCAATTAATTTCTTTCTATTTATAGTAGAGACGGGGTCTCGCTCTTGCTCAGGCTGGTTTCACACTCCTGACCTTGAGCGATCCACCCACCTGGGCCTCCCAGCGTGCTAGGATTACAGGCGTGAGCCACCGCGTCCGGCTCACTTTTCTTGATTGGAAGACAAAAAGGGGTGCTCTTGAGAGCTGGCAACCTGGAAGCCACACGCACAGCACACGCACCTCCCAGCACCGCACGTGAGAACACCGTGTCATGTCTGCGGCAGTGGGAAAAGGGCTGTGCACTGCCGTTCTGAAATCGAACTTATCTAAAACTCACTGGTGACATAGTTTACAACACTTACCCTTGCATTCTGTGCTTCTTGCAGCTCCTGCATTCTCTGTAATCTGGCCTTGTGATCCATCTTCTCAAATATTTTGACTTTGCCCAGGACTGATTTGGGAGTGTTATTCGGCTCCTCGCTGCTCTCTCCCACCTCCTCACCCTCGGGGGGAGGGACGGGGGTGGAGGGCTTCAGGATAGACCGCCCAAAGGCAGGTTTCGCTGCAACAGGAGGAGGATAACTTTTGGTGGATGCCCCAGGAATTTCACTCCCAGCGACGGCAGAGGGGTTGGACTTGTAGTCGTAGGATTCTTCTCTGTTCTGGGTTTTGGCCTGCAGAAAAGCAGTATCATGTTTTTTACCTTGGGCTTTTAGTTGATTTTCAAATCTATATTAGTGATTTAATGCACTCCATTTCCAAGGGTGGTCAAAAAATACCGTTCCAACAAGGAATCCAATACAGCAAGGCAAACGGCTGCGGGCGGGGCAGTCGGAGCCCTACCTCTCTGCCTACCTACAGAAGAGTATTAGGAAACCAAGGGGGTGCAGGGAAAGTGCTGGGAGGACTGCTACTGCTACAAGTAGATGAGACCTTGGGTAATTTTGTAGTAGAGGAGACTGGAATCTTGGAGAAGACCTCAGAACAAGTCAGGCTTAGGGACTGGAAGAATGGGCTTCTGAGCCCATGCTGCACTGAGGGTGCATGTCCCGGCCCAGAGGTGAACAGGTGACACCCGTGTGCAGCCAGAAGAAAACGGGACCGAGTGGGGATCGAGGAGGGCAGCGCATCAAGCTATCAGCCGTTTCTCCTCCACACCTTGAGTCTCACTCTGCTTGCAAATTTTCACTGATGCATTTTATGAGGTCACTATTTTACTTATTTGTGACAGCTCAGATCATCAGTCATTGCTTTGTTCTCACCTAAATTATTGAATTAAATAGACATTTTATTGGCGTATAAGGAAAAGCCTATAGCCATACAGAGCTTTGATTCTGATTGGAGGTGAAGAATCATATGATATAAGCCTGTTTCTTTGATTGCTTCTGTTCTGGATAACGATTTATTAAACAAGTAAATCAATCTGCTCTCTCAATGAAGGCATTATAAGCAGTGGTGATGATTCTTTTCTTTAGCAAATCACCAGCTAGGATTTTCTGGTGCATCTAAATCAGACTGTGGGCATAAAACTTTAATTGGACAGAAAAAGAAAAACAGATTCTGAGATGGGTGATTCTGGGCATGCAGCAATTTGTCAATCTTTCACTCTTTTTCCAAAAAAGTAAATAAACTCAACTCTAATAGTCTTAAAATTATACACTCTCTTAATTTTGTCTTTCCTTACTCTTTTTGCCCTTCCCCGATTTTGGGGATCACCCAACAGGCTAAAAGACAGGCTCTAATAGGGAACACTGTAAATTCAACACTGTCTCATTGTGTGTGCTCCTCCCTGCCTGTTTTGGGGACTCCAGAGGCATCTGCTTCCTCTTCCTTCCCATCCTGGGCTCCCCAGCCACGTACCTTCGGCGGCTCTGGCTTGAATGCTGGGGGTGGGCTACTGTCCCTAAGTTGATCGCTGCTAGCAGCCCTCTTCATGTGAGCTCGTGGCTCTGGGCTAGGTTTCCTTATGCTCTACAAGATACAAAGGTTCATTCACAACCAGAACATCCGAGCAGAGAGAAGCGAGCACTCGTCTGTTTTGCAGGAGTTCTGTGAACTTATTTAAGTTTGGACGTCAAGGTTGTGACCCAGGGGTTCTTTACTAAACAGATAGATAGCAAGCATACTCTATCAGCAAAGGTTTAAGTCATATTTTTTAAAACTGACTGCATGCAATATAGTAGTCTCTTCCTTCAAAATAAAATTTTTAAAACCCTCCTAAAGTCTAAAGTCTTGTGTGTCACTAACAACAGTTAACATATTTCTAAGCACTAGCTCATCTGTGTCTGTAGACATTTGGGAGTTAATTTATTCTTTACAACTTGTCTAGGAGCATATACTAATTTTTTGCTGCAGTTGTAGTGTGTTTTTCTCCCCCTTCAACTTATTTTTTTGGTACTTCTATTTCATAAAAAAAAATCATTTACTGGAATGAGCTAAATTGCTAAAGAGAAATCCACAGCCACAGTTATCCAAATAGACGGATAATGCCATCTACAAAGATCACTGTTCCAATGTTCTCTAAAGTACAACTAATAATTGCCCTGGTCCTAACTTAGCGCCTGCAGATATGATTTCTAGGATCCTGCAAGCTGTATAATCACGGGTCAGTGGATGCACAGTACATGTGATCAGATGAATATTTAATCACGAACTCAATTAAAAACTGAAATACTGAAAGAGAAGGAAACTGATGGGGAAACACTCAGGAGCTCTGGCAAGATTAGGAAGGTTAAAGGTTAAGGTGGGGAAGAAAAGCAAGGACATCTAAGAGTACAGAGAGAGATCTAATCAAAGGTTACAAGTAATACAGCAATACTGCATTGCAAAGGAATGTTCCGTAGTAACTTGGACCCTGGCACGTAAAGCCACCCTGTTTGCCCATCACGCCTGAAGGCACAGGTGTGAGGTGTGCTGGCCCCTCAACCTCTTCTGCAGTTCACTCTCCTGCCCTCCTTCCCCTGGGCCACAGCCGCAACGGTGCAGGCGTGGTGGGCTCTGAGTAAGAGACTCCCTAGAAGTCATCTGCTCCTGACCGGTAGGGACGCCTTCCTCCGCACCCTGGACAAACCGCCGTCCCGAGGAGCCTCCTGCCTCGCCTCGCCTCACCTCCTCGTGCTGCACCGGCTCCGAGGAGCGGGCGATGGGCGACACCTGCGGCTCCTCGGCAGGCTCGTCCAGCTCGTTGTCGGTGTAGGCGCCTCCCTCGCCGTCCGTGTCTTCAAAGTCGCTGATGAGGCGGCTGTCGCAGCTCAGATAGTCCGCGCCCATGGCGGTTAAGTAGGACATGCGGTCTTCGGGGTCATCGTCCATCCCTTCCATCTAGAGGAATTTGTTGCGGGGAGGTCAGTGGGGGTGTCTGACAAGGCTCCTGGGCGCGGGACTCAAGAAAATTCCCAACGGCGCAGCCAAGCGACCGAAACCTGGATGTGCTAGCCACGGAGGCACCTTATTTCTTTCCCCCTGAAATCATCTGGTTTGGGTCCGATGTTGACAATATGTTAATTTTTGTGCAGGAACTCAAATTAGCCACCCACCAGCCTATCCTCCTTGCTACTGCCCATCCTACACGCAGCCACTGGCCCACACTGCCTCCGATGGTTGGGCTTTTTTTCTTCCAGAACTGAGCTCCTCTCCAGCCTGTCCTGGTCCCGCCCGCCTAGTAATAAATGCACAGTGCCTTGTGCTGCACGATCTCCACTCCTTGTAAGGTGCTCACATCCCTGAAGGCAGAAGCTATGTCCTGCTCAACTTGTCCTCTCCCAGGGAGCTAACATGGAGCCTTCCAGACGGTAAGCACTTAGCAGATGCCAGATACCTTGACTAAGCATCCAGTTCTCAAAAAGCAAGACTTAGTTCTGCAACAAAATCATCACCATAAAGTCTCACAAACTACCTCAATTCAACTGGAGCACAGGATACTAGCACCAAAAGCTCCTTAGAATGAAAGGGACCACAAGTTATATAATCTCTCTTCTTCCTCCCTGCAGCACAGCCGTGTGTAAACTATCTCCACAGGCGAGAAGCTATCCAATTTTAGAGGCCTAGACAAGTTCCCCAATGCTCACATTTCACCTATTTCAATCCCTAGAACATTCTCTACCAGCCTTTCTTCTAAGCAAATAATTCCAACTCCATTAGCATTTCTTCTCTCTATCAATTTTTAACTGTATTCTCCACGTTCCCCAGCCTCCCCTCTCATCTGCACTCTAAGTTTCCCCTGTCCTTAGCAAGCTGCGGAGCTCAGCGTAAGGTCTTGTAAGCTCTGATTAGTGTACTTGGAACACAACACTAGTTACTACGTTAAAAGTAAAAGGGAAGTGAACGTAGGACTGCGTGCCTCACACTCTGCTTTTCTTTGAAAAGCCCCTTCATGTTTCTTCCTTGGTCAGAGAATTTATTACATTTCCAACTTGATTAACATACCCGTTAGAATCACTTCAAATGGGCACGGTTTGACTACATTCACTGCCCTCTTAAGAAAAGGTTCAGAACACGAACTCTCACCTCAGAGCAGCGTGTCAATGCCACATACCTTTCCTTCCGAGACCCACACGGCTTCTCCTTGCTGATGCTGAATGGTGTCCTTCAAGCTGCCAAACCAGCTGTCATTGGCTGAATTTAGGTTGATTGTAGCTATAGCAATGTAAACGAAAATGTGTGCATCAATTTCCAGAGCAATGCTCATTAAGGACGCTATGTAACATAATTTATACTCATTTCTGTCACATTTGAATTACAATTTTGACAAATGCAAGAGAAAGTATGCACAGATTTGAGCACTAAATCCCCTTCACTGCATACAATTAAAACTATTAACCATCTAGCTGTCTGAGTTTATATTACAGATGGATGTTATAAAGCTAAAAAATAGATTTTCAGAATGTTTATTTTCAGAAAGGCTAACACTAAAAAAATATTTTTAAAAAGTATAAGAGTAAAGATACATCTAAAACAAACATACGCATACAGATTACCCAAACTCCACTGGTGTGTATTCAAGGAATGTACATTCTCTATTCAGAACAAAATGTATCTTACACATTAGCACTCAGTATGGGTCGATCAGGTACTTTCCAAGTGCCTTACATGGATTAGTTCATTCCATGCTCACACAAACCTTGCGAGGTAAGTATTACCACAATGCCCATCTTACAGATGAGAAACCGAGGCACAGTAGTGAAAGTAGCCCATGGCCATAGCCCATTAGCCCATGGCCTCACACCAACCAAGCAGAAAAGCCTGGACACAAACTTTCGGAGCCTATGGCCTTAGCCACCACACAACATGGCCCATCTAAAAGCACAAATTTAGAGTGCAGATATAAAATACTAACAAAGTACAACATATGTAATCATTCTTCAGCAGTATGTATTTATGGACCTAAAGAAGATAAAGTAGACAAGCAAATTAGTCCAGAATAATAAATTAAATTGCACCTAAAATCACCAGACTTCAGTAAGTCAGGATTTCTTTTAAACTACATCATCAGGGCCTTTTATTAGAGGGTATGGCATTATGTATCATCACTTCTAAAGCCAAAAAGAGCCATTAAGCAAATTTTGTGAGTAACTAAGCTTCAAGTTTTCTTCCTGATTACATATAGCTTTCTTCTACTTAAGAAGTTCAGGCAGTGACCTTGGAAAATCCTGAATGGGCTTACAATTTCCTTGGTTATTAATTATTTAAAGCATTAGAATAAACTGATCCATTGGATAACCCAAGGAAAATTAACCTTGATTCCATGGACTTCTGTATTCTTATCATGGTATTTTGCAGAGATTATTATGCTCACAGCTAAAAGATGATGCCATAGTCCTTAAAAACAGAAGTGAGATTTTGTACCCCCAGAGACCAAATGAGTGATTTGCACTAAATGCATACATAACTTTAAGCAGCCTTTTAAAAAGCTTTATGTTTGAGTTGTCTTGAGACAAGTACAGTCTGTATTCATCACAAACCTCAAGTTAAAAGGGCCACTTATGAAAGGCAGAAAATGTTTGTGCCCCTGATAAAAATGAAGAAAGTCACAATACCTCTTACTGAGTTCACAAAGTATATGAACAAAAAATAAGAGCTTCATAGTAGCTAAATTCCTAAGCTATATATAAAAGTAACACCCAACTCACACGCTTGACCTCTTTTTAACAGGTAGGTGCACAAACATGGTGCTGCCCTCCCTTGACTCTGAACCAAGTACTTTTCACTCATTAGGCTTTTCATGTTCTTTGCCTTCGACCAATATTAGCTAACTACTTATTGCTCCCAATCTCTGGGCTAGGCCTATTCCCCTTGGATAGGCTTAATATATCTCTCAAGTGCAAGAATGTGAAATCCCGAAAGGATGCTCGCTCAGCCGCTGCCTTGGCTGGGAGTACTGGGGTTCCAAGGGCATCCATGCCTAGCCCTGGCATGTGTGCGGTCAGTGCTACTTCCCCTCCCCAGCCAAGGAGGCTGGGGAGCACCCAGAGCAACAGCCAGAGGTGACTTGTGAGACTGGAGGGTTTAGGGAGAGGAAAAAACGGGAAATGACTGCCAAGGGCTACGGGGTTTCTTTGGGGGATGGTAAAAAATGTTCTAAAATTGATTGTGATAACAGCTGTACAACTCTGAATATACTAAAACCCACTGAATTATATACTTTAGACTACTGAATTATATGGTATGTAAATTAAATCTCAATAAAGCTATTCATGGGGCTCAGTCAACATTGCAGTGTTTTTTTTTTTTTGAGACAGAGTCTCACTCTGTTGCCCGGGCTAGAGTGCCGTGGCATCAGCCTAGCTCACAGCAACCTCAAACTCCTGGGCTCAAGCCAGTGATCCTTCTTCTGCCTCAGCCTCCCGAGTAGCTGGGACTACAGGCATGTGCCACCATGCCCGGCTAATTTTTTTTATATATATTTTTTAGTCGGCCAATTAATTTCTATTTTTAGTGGAGACGAGGTCTCGCTCTTGCTCAGGTTGGTTTCGAACTCCTGACTGTGAGCGATCTGCCTGCCTCGGCCTCCCAGAGTGCTAGGATTATAGTCCTGTGCCACCACGCCGGCTAATATCATGATAATTAAATACTCATCTATGGGAAACAGGATTTTCTTTCTGTGCAAAAGGGAAAAAGAAACAACACTGCACCTAGCAAGACCACGTGCAACAAAAAGCTGGACTCCAAATTGTTGGGCTCATCAAACCAGTGCTATTATTCTCATTTATTAATTTATAAAAATGTCATAAATTTAAAAGCATAAAAAGCCCATAAAATATTAATTCTGTCTGAAGGTTCTACTGCTCAAATGTAAAGACCACAGTTCTGGCTACAACACACAGCATCAAGCCACAACCTGGCTGAGCTAACATTATCCTGAGGATATCATATCCATGCAGTCACCTCACGTTACTCCTGCAAACTAACGCACTGCAGGACCAAAAAACTGATGCAACCCTTTTAAACTCTTATTATACCATATTCACAGAACTAGTCATTTACACAGGGAGTGCACACATTCAATTACGAAAATGTGTCACATTCTTAGACCATTTTCCTTTCATGAGTAAGTAATAGCAGCAATGAGTCTTCATTTCAGGAACTTTAAAAAAATATTCCACTATGGAAAACTTTAAACATATACAAAAGTAGGAAACATTTTAGTGAACTCCCATGTACCCATCAACTGGCTTCAACAACTCTTAAGTCTCGGCCAGTCCCGTCTTATCAGTACCCCCATCTGCTCCCCGCACCACAGATTATTCAGGCAAATTCCAGGCGTCACATTAGGCATCTACAAATATTGATTTAGTATGTATTGCTAAAGATGAAGCTTCTTTTTAAAAAAACATAATCATAATATTATTACTGCACCTAAAAAACAGCAGTCATAATTAAATCGTACAATATCCAGAGTGCTCAAGTTTCTATTTGGGGGACATTTATTAATAAGGAAACCAAGTTCCTATCACTTTGTAAGTTAGTGCATGCATGTGATAAGTAGAGAACAATAACACAATCTACAGAGAGATGTGGGTGCTGGGCCAGGTTCAATCACTAGCCTTGCAATGCCATATAAAAATCTGAACCTCATCAAAATTATTACCATGTCATGGATCTTTTAGCTCATTTTCAAATAGTCAAAACTGCAAAGTTCAATCAATGCACAAATGGGTCTAACATACCCAATTTATAGGATTAACTATGTTTCAAGGAGTTGTGAACAGAGTTTCAAATTCTCTATTCAGATTATTTTCTTACTTCTTCCATGCTGCCATTCCCTATTTTCATTTCTGAGCAAAGAGACTACATTTTCAGTTTCACTTACCCGTGAAAAGATGTGTGCACGTTTTTTTAAGTTTGTTGGCTTGATCAAACAACTTTCGAGAACTTTTGTTTGATGCTGGATTCAACCTCTGCCTCATGGTTTTGACACCTTGTCTAGAGTCTGGGTTGAAAAAAATCACAATCGGGAACCACTGGGTATAATTCAAGAGGTCCACAGCTTTCGGAGTTACATCCAGTAGTGCATGCTTGTCCTGTCACAAATGGGGAAAGGCCCATAAGCGGGGATATAAAGTAATACGGCATCAAAGACTTGGTTTTAGTAAGTAAAGGCGACATCAGATAAATCTTATAAATTTAAATCAAACAGCAGAAATATTTCCTTCCACATTATGTCTACTTCAATATTATCAATCTGATAGAACTGCTGATAAAATGAATTAACTGACTATTTGGTATCATGCTGAAAACTCGGAAAAAAACAAAACTGGGCTGGGCACAGTGGCTCATGTCTGTAGTCCCCGCTACGGGAGGCTGAGGCAGGAGGATTGGTTGAGCCCAGGAGTTTGAGGTTACTGTGAGCTAGGCTGACGCCACGGCACTCTACCCGGGGAGACAGAGTGAGATTCTGTCTCAAAAAACAAACCAATCTCCCCAAAACCAAGATGTACTACCGCAGAACAGTGACTGGTGCTCACACAGTGAAATAGCTTGCATTTACATTAATTTTATCATTAACATTTTAATGATTATTAAAATACAGATTTTACTCTCTAAAAGTGAATACAGCAAACCATTATCTAAATCTTTCTGACCACATGGACCTCAGATGAACTTTCTCACCTGTTCAATAATTTGCCTCACAGTATTTAACCGAACCACTCCACTGGATTTCTCGGATCCTGCGTCTTTTGGTTCTGTTTCTGCAAAAGCAAAAACAGGGGCTAAATAATTGTTTAGAAAAGAGTGACAACCAAATGCTCCAACCTAGCATCAGCAATGATAGGACACCTGACATTAGGTGTCTTCTAATGAGATGCTTAACTGAACTCTAACCATGAAGCCAGTCCAACAAGGATCATTCTATGAGACAACTGGCTTGGATTCTTCAAAATATCAACATCATAAAAAAATTTAGAGAAAAGGAAGAGACTACAAAAACATAAAAAATCATAAAAATCAAATGTCATGCGTGGTCCTTGGTTGTATCCTGAATTTTTTTTAAAGCTATGAAGGACATAATTGGGACAATTGAGGAAATTTAAAAGGTACTAAATAACACTGTATCAGCAATGAAATTGTATCACAATTTCTTGGCTGTGATCATGATACTATGGTTGTGTAGGAAAATGTCCTTGTTCTTAGGAGAGTCACGTAAGTATAAGGGGAAAGGTGTTATATCGGCTACTTAAACTTTCAAAGGATTCAGCAGAAATTTTTCCAAGAGTGTGTGCCTGTGTGTGCATGTCTCTCTACAGGCAGGAGTGGAGGAGAGAAAGTGCACGGGGCAAAATGTTAACAACCGGTGACACCAAGTGAAGGGGTATGTGGATGTTCATTATTCTTTCAACTTCTTTGTATGTTAGAAATTTTCAAAATAAAAATTTGGGGAGAAGAAAGAAAGAAAAAAACACTGACAGACTTACTAGCAGTTTGATATAAGTCAGGTAACTCATTCGCCAACTTTTCCATTGCTATATCTGCTATGGGGCCGAATAAGACCACAGGTCTCTTGAAACCAGCTGAAATGAGACAAGAAAGACCATCAAAACACATACACTTGCCTCGCTGTTAAGATAAGCAGCAAATGTACTGTTCAGGCTTTTGATAATAACATAACTAAATGAAAGAAACTGTGTATTCTCCTACCCCAAATCCAGCCCAGCTCTTTCGCTTCACTATTTTTACTTTTTTTTTTTTTTTGAGACAGAGTTTTGCTCTGTAGCCCAGGCTCGGGTGCAGTGGCATCATCATGGCTCACTGTAACCTCAAACTCCAGGGCTCAAATGATCCTCCTGCTTCAGCCTCCTGAGTAGCTGGGACTACAGACGTGTTTCCACCACATCCGGCTAATTTTTCTATTTTTTGTAGGGTTGGGGTCTCTCTGTGTTGCTCAGGCTGGTCTTAAACTCTTGGCTTCGGCTGGGTGTGATGGCTCACACCTGTAATCCTAACACTCTGGGAGGCTGAGGTGGGAGGATTGCTGAAGGTCAGGCGTTCAAAACCAGCCTGAGCAAGACCCTGTCTCTACTAAAAATAGAAAGAAATTAATTGGCCAACTAAAAAATATATATATAGAAAAAATTAGCCAGGCATAGTGGCGCATGCCTGCACTCCCAACTACCCAGGAGGCTGAGATAGAAGGATCACTTGAGCCCAGGAGTTTGAGGTTGCTGTGAGCTAGGCTGACGCCACAGCACTCTAGCCCGGGCAACACAGTGAGACTCTGTCTCCAAAAAAAAAAAACTCTTGGCCTCAAGTGATCCTCCCGCCTCAGCCTCCCAAAGTGCTCAGATTACAGGTGTGAGCCAGGGCACCTGGCCTATCCTTACCATTTTTAAAGACAAACTTTGCTATTAGTAATATGAAGAAATTTTTGAATGGTGGCACTAAAAATGTTTTTTAGATTGTGGAAATATGCCTCCATTTATGAGTTTGAACAGCTCCCTTTCTGTAAGTTGGGTTCCTTATTAGAATACGATTTCAATTCTATAACCTGGCTTTGGCACAAGTGCTGTAACTAAGTTAGAACTTGACAATTATGGTCTGAAAATAACAGTAAACTGCCTCAGAGCCCAGTCAGATCCTTTCCCGGCCGCACGCCGCTTCCTCACCTTCTCGCAGCAAGACCCTCTCGTAAGCGGGGAACTTGGTGCTAACGGACACGGCGGCCGTGAGGTCTTCCCGACTCTTCCTCAGGTTCTTCTTCACCCCGGACCTCTGGCCACGCATTCTCCAGAAATCTGCCCTGTCCCCAGCATTGTCTCTCTGGGCGTTCTGAACACTCGCCATTTGTTCCGCTCTGAGAGAAGAGACCACAGAAAGTAAGTCTCTAAAGCCAGAAATCACAGCAGATGTGTACCTCGTTCACCAAATCGAGTCAATTGGACTGTGAACTCAGGTTAGAGAAGCATTTGGCAATGACAATGAAGAAGTTTCAGACGGAAGCAGAAAAAGGCCAGCGGTAGCTCAGTAATTAATGAACATGCTAAAGGTGGCTCATTCTTTTTTTTTTTTTTTTGAGACAGAGTCTCGCTTTGTTGCCCAGGCTAGAGTGAGTGCCGTGGCGTCAGCCTAGCTCACAGCAACCTCAAACTCCTGGGCTCAAACGATCCTCCTGCCTCAGCCTCCCGAGTAGCTGGGACTACAGGCATGTGCCACCATGCCTGGCTAATTTTTTCTATATATATTAGTTGGCCGATTAATTTCTTTCTATTTATAGCAGAGACGGGGTCTCGCTCTTGCTCAGGCTGGTTTCGAACTCCTGACCTCCAGCAAGCCGCCCACCTCGACCTCCCATGGGTGGCTCATCCTGACACGCAGGTATACAGCAAACACGCCTGCTAAAACACAACAGGTATCTGTTCTAGGTTCCCACGCTATCAGCAACCAGCAAGCGTTCACTGGGGTACATGAGCCTCCCCGAGGAACGGGCAGGAGACAGGGGTGACTCTGAAAGCTGTGCTAGTGTGCGACAGCCACCCTGCATCTCCCGCGCAGGCTACGCGAGGCGGCGACGCTCTTGGGAAATCACTAAAACACAGCCAGCGCGTGACGCCCCGCACAGCAAACTGGCCGGTGGCTATTTGCAGTTCAGGCCACTCCCCACGAACAAGAAGTAGATCGTGACAGACAATAAAGTAGTCACGCAGGGCTTCCTTTGGGGGAGGTTCTGTTGTTTTCCGCAGGGGGAGGGATTAAGGGGTGCACGGGAAGTGCCATCTCAGATACCTGCTTTTGTTGGGGATTAAGCCTTTCTCCAACTCGTTTCCGATCCTCACAGCCAGCCAGTGGCCCAGCTTGCCGTCGTACAGCGTGTCCACCACCCGGAAGACCTCGCCCCTGGTGAAGGCCAGGCTTTGCGGAGTCTCCTTCTCACATTCAAAGTGGCTTCTTATGAAAAACGAATCCCCTCTGCCACAAGCCAGTATGTCTCTATACACTGAAAGACAAAGGCACTGCTTGCTGCACTCGGCTCAGCTAAAGACACAGCGATCAGCTCCTCCTATGTCTGCCCAACCCCTCCAGCTCCTGTCCAGGCAGCGCGCAGGCCCCAGTGGAGTCACAGCTCCAACACCCAACCGTGAGCTGCTGCAACGGTTAATTTTATGCATCAACTTGACTGGGCCAGGAAACGCCCAGATATTGGGTCAAATATTATTCTTGGTGTTTCTGTGAGGGTGTTCTGGGATGAGATTAACATTTAAACAGGGGGACTGAGCAAAGCAGACTGCCCTCCCCAGTGCGGGTGGGCCGCAGTCGATCAGTTGAAGGGGTGACGCGAACAAAAAGCAGCAACTCTCTCAAGTAAGAGAGAACCACCACTCTTCCTGCCTGGTGGCCTATGGACAGAGACATCAGCTTTTCCCTGCTCTTATACTACAGCTACACCATTGGCTTCCCTGGTTCTCAGGCCTTCGGACTCGAACTAAATCATCGGCTCTCCTGGGTCTCCACCCCACCGATCCAGCCTGCAGATCTTGGCACTTGCCAGCCTCCCTAGTTATGGGAGTTGATTCCTTATAATAAATCCCTTTGCCTTCTATTGATTCTAGTATCTCCTATAGGCTCTGTTTCTCTGGAGAACCCTGACTGATACAGTTGCCAATCGATCTCTGCAGCAGACAGAACAAGGCCCGGGAGGTGAAGCAACCTGTCGGACAGGTAAGGGTTAATGTGGGCACCAGCAGCAGTCCTGGCCTTTTGCATCTATGACAGGGAAGCTCAACAATGCCTACAGGCGGAAATTAAGGAGGCATCATGGTTCAGAAAAGCAATTTTATTCCAAATTGACACAACTAGCGAAATTATTCCAGGAGGTGCACAGAAAACATTTTTATGGAAAGTTAAATGGCACCTAAATTTTTTCCAAACACCTGTGACCCAGGGATTAGGTGTCAAGATCCATTTCTTTTTTTTTAAAACCCAGATTTGTCTATTGTGGTCCCAAGACACCTCGGTCACCCTTCCCCTACCCACTTCCTCCCACCTAAACTAAATGACCAAAGTTGCTCACCATCAGCTCGGCTCTGAGCTAAAATGGTCACCATTTCACCTTTGGGGATTTCTAACAGGTAGAGAACGGCGTCCTCCCGAACCAGCCCTCTGAAATCCTGTGTGTTCACCTGATAGGAGGGAAAAACAGAAAAAGAAAAATCCAAAAGAAGTTTATAGTAAGGGGCCACCTGAGAGTTTTGTTTGTTTTCATCCGGGCCTGCCCAGAGCAAAACGATGATGTAAAGAAGTCCTTATAGTATCTCTGTTCAAGCCCTTCCACTCAGCACTTTGCTATGGGCTTCGGCTGTGTGGGCGTCACTCCACCTTCCTGCCTCCCCACACTGCCAACCACCTCTTAGGGACAAGCCATTGAAGCAAGGACTCATCACCAGATCAGATTAGAACTTCTTGTGGTTGTTTCTGTCTCCCTCTCTTCCTTGAGTTTCCCAAGGAAAATAAGGATTCTGATCAAGTCTATCTTTCTCCTATACCTTCTATCACCTAAAAGGTGTTTAACATGTATTTATTTATAAACTTGAAAGTTGTTTATAAAATTAAGGAGTATTAGCCTTATGTGGTAGACTTCTAGTTTAATACAGAGCCTTATATTAAATATATTTAAACTTCTGATCCACACATATTTCTGGCAAGGAGCCCACAACATCTATTCCCCTATGATTGAATATAGGACACTGTAAATAGCTTTTGGAATATGAGATAAAAAGCAAATAAAACTGAAATGCATCACAAAGACAAAGACATTTTGAAATCATAATTCTATACCTTTAAAACTATTTTAAAATTGAATTACAAATAAGCAAAATGCAAAAGTTATTTTAAAGTACCCGACATTTTAATAATATATTATAGAAAAGAAAAGAAGACATAGAATTCCTATAAAATATTTTCTTCGGTCATTGAGAACTATAGAATCCTTTTAATCATAAGAGTAATGCTTTATTATGTAAAAAAAAAAAAAAAAAGCTATTACTAGTCAAGCCTTAATTAAAGCCAAAATCCAAAATTTTTGATTAAGTAAAAGTAGGCATTAGACTGAACCTTATTTGGTGCTTCTAAAATAAAGCGATTTGCTAAAGCAATCAAGTTAACTTTTCCTTTGAAACGATATCTACATTTAAGGGTACTGTCATTCCTACCTCTCAGTCCCTCGGAGACAGAGATTAGGGACTGCACTTTGATGTCTAATCCTTTCTCATGCCATTTGTTTATCTACAACTGTATCTATATATGGCCACATGGATGTTTTTGCATGTACTGTACATGCTTATATTTATATGTTTATTTAAATAACACAGGGCCACAGGGGTGGGGGAGGACCTTGGACGTCCCTTTGTCCGTCTCTGTGACCATGTGAGACTGCCCTTTGTTCAAGCCAACTACTGTAACAGTCAAAATTAAACACATGCGGTAGCTACACTTGAAAAACCACATGGTTAATGATCAAACCTTAGGTTTTCCCCTCCTTTTTTCCCATCCCCTAAAAGTTACTGAAAGAAATGACAACCCTGCCAAATATATAATAAACAAAAAGACAGTCAAACCAAGCAGGAATAAACAAAAGCACATGGATCTCTCTCACTGACAAGGCACACACTCCACCACAGCACAGCACATACGTGCTTTTAGTTCCATACGTGAGGGTGTCACCTTTACAAAACACAGAGTCGTGCTTAAAAATCTCCCAACAGAAACATGTGATTAGCATCTGTACATGGCCCACTTCATATATTCAATTTGGCTATGAAAAGGAACACTGAAACAAATTAAAGTGAAAAAAAAAAAAAAAAAAGCCAGGGCAGTACTTTTATACTCAAGGTTAGATTATACAGTCTTTTCCAATAAATATCCTCTTTCATTAGCTATTTAGTAGTCTCCAGGGTCTAGCCGTGTCTGCTGCGAGCCTGGAGAGGATTCTGTATCAGCCTCAGCTTGCAATTGTGTAGAAGCTTCTCTGTCCTGGTAGGCAAACTCAGTCCTTTTCAAACCTTTGGAGAACTGAAGACTCCCTTTGTAGTCAACAGAAAATTTATTCGCACCCAAGAACAAGGACCACCTATTGCCTGACCTCCATACAGGATTACTGCAAAAGCAGCTAGTTCCCACACTTTCTGCCTTGTTGCCAGGGTGATAACGGGAAACACAACACTTTCATAAGTATAAGTGCTGAGTCCCATGACTTTTTACCCATTGGAGCCATTCTCCCTATCTTCGATGACTACTTAACAGAGAGGTCTGACAGCTGAGCCCTTAGGCGAAGTCACTACTTTTCTTCATGAAAATTTAGAAAATCTTTTATCCCCCTGTGACACAAAAATATCTCATTCCTGAACCGTTATGAGCAAAAGCTCCAAGTTTCAAGCTGGCATCCTATGGCCTCACACTAGTTATGAAAAATGTCCTTTCTTCTTCGTTAGCGTATTTTCCCAAGAGTAAATCGGTATTAGCAGGCACTGGGATGGGATTTTGATCCCTAGCATATGGTGAGAGGTGTTTCCCAGGACCATGCGGTACCAGGATGTTCACTCAGGTACACTCAGTCTTCTAGGATCCTGACCAGAGCCAAGGAGGGTATAGGATTTCACTGGAAAGCTTTCACAAGGTTCATGATGAAGGTTTGTCCTTCATTTGCTCCAGAAATGAAATCTGAACTACCGCAATGAGGCCAAGCGCCAAGAAGGAAGGAGATCGCCTCTTTCTGTACTTTGCTCTCTGCTTCCTTGCAAATTCTGCAACTTTTTCCTCTCATCTCCTCGGAGCCTAGAAACTCTTACCAGACCCTTTAGTTTATCACATATGGACGTTTCACTAAAGTGAACAAGGAAAAAACTCATATATAAAAACTTCAAGTTTATAGAAGCAGAAATTCCAATAACGACAATTCCCTGGGATTGTATATTTTTGTAGTAGTAAGATACTTGATACTCTTGAAATTTATTCTAAAGTTAACGAAGAATGCATATATATATATATATCATAAAATATCAAAGTTATCACTTTTTAATGCTTTAATACCAATAGATTTTACAAACATATAGTAACTTTAAAAGTACCAATATTTGATTAATCAGGAATTCCCTTTTCTGGACAATTTTAGATGTAAATGACATTGAGGGGCATGGGCAATATACGTAACCTTAACACTTGTACCCCCATAATATGCTAAAATAAAAAAAAATAAAATAAGCACACACATATATCTGTAAGAGGTTGAAAAGGTTAAAAAAAAATAACACTGAGCGGCAGCTATTTGTTATCTCCCAATAAGAAAAAAGAATGGACATCGCCCTTCTTGCTCTGTGCCAGGGACTCCGGTAGGTGCCTTGTGCTATCTCCTCTAATCTTCCCAGGGTCCCTGCGAGGTGCGTATTCTTATCCCTGTTGATCAGGGACAGAAACCCGAGTCTCAGGGTGAGCCAGGGTCAGAGAACTAATGAGAGGCTGGGACAGGATTCAAATCACACAGGCCGATGCCAACACCCACCTTTGTTCAGTTATAGGGCACTGCCCTAAGAGGGACACCAGGCAGAGGGAACGCAATGAAAAACCGAAAATTAGAAAGATCTTACTTGTAGGCCCTTAGTTAGAGTCAATTTTTTTCTTTTTTGTTGTTGTTAACCAAACCCATAAAAATCTCGACAAGAGTTTTAAACACTATAAATTTCCACAGACACAGGGATGAGTTTTGGGTCCCAGGACTGAGAAGACAGGAGCGCCCACACCAGGAACACAGGGACCTCAACGCTGGCCATCAGCACACCTGCAGCTGGTCTATTTCTACACACTGGACCGCTTCCTCCTCCCTTACGAAAGAACACTGGAAAAGCCCACTCTTTCCAATTAATTCCAAAACCAGAGCTAGGCTTTTCTTACCTTCAGAATCTGGTCTCCTTCTTGAAGGCCTTCCTGCTCCGCCGAGGTCCCCTCTTGAATGCCAGCGACAAATATCCCGACGTCATTGCCGCCGGCCAAACGGAGTCCCACACTGTCCCCCTTCTTGAACTTCACCATTTTGGTATTAGGGCTGTGCAACAGATTCAGTTTCAGGAAGAAAAGATGGGAGACGCTTTTTAAGGAAAGCCTGCTGGCTCCACACAGCTCTTGTCAAATAAAGACACAGCCTGGGTCCAAGGAAGCAGGATCCTAACCCAGGAGGGTGCTGCTCTTGAACACCACTCGACCAGGGTTATTTTTCATGCTTCGTCAGTTGCAGAGCGTTGTGCCTCTCCCTCCCCCACAGGCTGGGACCATCACATCCCTGCAGTCACTCCTGGGCACCACAGTCTAGCAACACTTTACCTACTTGGGAGTTGTTTATCTGGCAAATACAAATATTCAGAATAACTTTCTGGAAAAGTAGCCAGATAGACAAGCAGACGACATTAACATCACAGAGTTTGCCCACTTCCACATTTTGCTTTCCCTACAAATGTTTCCTCTTTCTCATAAACACTAGCAACAGGGGTTGGTTAAAGGTGGCTGATAACGTGCAAAGTCACCATCTGTAGGTTAAAAAACACCATTCTTCTGGATTTCGGTTAAGGAGACAAAGCGGGGCATGAGAAGAAAGGGGGGAAAAGAGAGAAAGAAATACATACCCATATATTGCTTCATCTTCAGGACTAGGACGAAGAAAAGTTCTCGGGGCTGCTTTTGGTGGAGGAGCTGTGGATTAAAACACATCTCCTATTATCAAACTGGAGTAGCAGGAGTTTGTTTCTAAATATAAAGATCAATAAAATCCACAAAAAATGTAACTCTATATCATATGCTACATATACATATATATCATCACAAACAAAAAGTCCCTCAAGTGAAGTTTAACTCTGAGGCACTGGCAGATGCCAATGATGTGCGAGAAATGAACCTCTAAAACACAGGATACACAATCACAGGCACAAGAGAATAATAGCACTTTTTATAACTTAAAAATCATAATAATGGTATCATTTCCCTGTAAATATTTATGCATATAAAATTATGATAACTGTAGAGTAGCAGGGGCAGGGATGGATGAGATTGGAATTGAGGATGAGAGAAAAAAAGACTTCAGCTTATCAAATATGACAAAATGTGACCACTTTTGATGGCATATAGAAAAGGCTCTTATTTTTATTTATTTATTTTATTTTTTGAGAGAGTCTCGCTTTGTTGCCCAGGCTAGAGTGAGTGCTGTGGCATCAGCCTAGCTCACAGCAACCTCAAACTCCTGGGCTCAAGCGATCCTCCTGCCTCAGCCTCCCGAGTAGCTGGAACTACAGGCATACACCACCATGCCCGGCTCATTTTTTCTATATATGTTAGTTGGTCAATTAATTTCTTTTTATTTATAGTAGAGACAGGGTCTCGCTCTTGCTCAGGCTGGTTTCAAACTCCTGACCTCAAGCAATCCGCCCGCCTCGGCTTCCCAGAGTGCTAGGATTACAAGCGTGAGCCACTGCGCCCGGCCTAGAAATGGCTTTTTTAATCTTTCCAATGTTCAGAGAGAAAAGGGCCCCTTCATATATGAGAAGGACTTTATATTTCTCTCTCTCCTTCCCGCCACCCTGTGGAATTAATAAGCACACACTTCTGAACACAACGGTTGCAACTAAGTGGTCTTAAAGCCTCACCTGGGGGTTCCTCTTGGTATCTGGGCTCCTTGTTAGTCTCTGTGACAACCGCAGCTGCAATATCCCCCGTGGACTTGAATGGAGTGGGCGTGGCGCCCATCCTGGACAGTCTGCTCGGCGTGTCCTCTCTTGAACTTAAGCACAGGTCGTGTGAATTGTCTCATGAGTCAACAGATTCACGAATACATAGGTGTGTACGCTCACAGTGACATGTGCAAGGAAAAACAGACATCCTCTTACCTGGGCCTTTCCTTCAGCTTCTCATTGGAGGAATGATAGTCATAATCGGAATGCTGCTGGCGCCTCTCCTCCGGAGAAAATGATCGGTTTGACTCTATTTCCGAGATATCTGGTTTCAAACATAAGAAAAGACTTTCTAATCAAATATTTAAGACATGTATCAGAAATTATAGTGTTTTCTGGGTAGGAAACGTGTGGAATGGAAGAGAGGCAGACAGTAAATGTGCTATCAGTCTAACAGTCTTCCCCTGGGGGGAAAAACCTGATTGTTTTAAGGGAAAGGCATTAATTAATAAAGAGGAAGCCAAATTCAGAATTGCGTATTTCTCTTTTATCCAACTTTCCATCAAAGCTGCTACTGAAGAGCTGAAATTCAATTACTGGATTGTAGACATATACGTTCACTCTTACCGAACAGATTAGTGCTTCTCAAACATTAAGGTACATACAAATCTCCCAGGGATCTTGTTAAGATGCAGTCCTTGTGGGGTAGGGCCTGAGGTTCTGCACCTCTATCAAGCTCCCAGAAGACCCTCATGCTGCTAGGCGCTGAGGACCACACTTTGAGTAGCAAGGAAATAAACTATAAACCCCTAGCATGCTGAGTCTATTTCCATGCTTCTTTTATTTTCCTGCACTGCACCCATAGCAGTGACTGACTTCTGATACACTGAAAACTAAAGTGAGTTTTAAGGTTTTATATATAAATTCTTTAAAAAAAAAAAATCAACAAAAGCCTATTTTACAACTTGAGAACTTAATGTTTTCTAAACTCTTTTGCACAAAAGCAACAGAATAGTAGGATATATTATGACTACTTATTTTTATTGGCAATTTTTACAATATTAAAATGTTATCTTACCTGTAATTCATACTAAAGTAATGAATACTGGTCTTCAAAGAGGGGTGGCACAGATTGCTAATTATTATTACTTTTTTTTATTTCAGCATATTATGGGGGTACAAATGTTAAGGTTATGTATATTGCCCATGCCTCCCCCACCCTTGACTCAGAGCTTCAAGCATGTGAAATGTTGCACATCTCACTCATTGTGTTTGTATATACCAGGAGTCCTCAAACTACAGCCCTCGGGCCACATGCGGTTGTTTTGCCCGTTTGTTTTTTTTTTTTGTTTTTTTTTTTTTGAGACAGAGTCTCACTTTGTTGCCCAGGCTACAGTGAGTGCCGTGGCGTCAGCCTGGCTCACAGCAACCTCAAACTCCTGGGCTCAAACAATCCTACTGCCTCAGCCTCCCAAGTAGCTGGGACTACAGGCATGCGCCACCATGCCCGGCTAATTTTTTCTATACATGTTAGTTGGCCAATTAATTTCTTCCTATTTATAGTAGAGACGGGTCTCACTCTTGCTCAGGTTAGTTTCAAACTCCTGGACTCAAAAAAATGATCCGCCCGCCTCGGCCTCCCAGAGAGCTAGGATTACAGGCATGAGCCACCACGCCTGGCCTGCCTGTTTGTTATTTTACTTCAAAATAAGATATGTGCAGTGTGCGTAAGAATTTGTTCATAGTTTTTTTTTAAACTACAGTCCAGCCCTCCAATGGTCTGAGGGAACGTGAACTGGCTCCCTGTTTTATATACTATATACCCATCCCCTTCTCCCCCCTCACCTGCCCGACACCCCATAAATGTTATTCCTAAGTGGACATATAAATATGTCCACTTAGGTGTGGCAGATCACTAATTATTAATAATGAATACCACAACATTAGCCATTTCGATTCTATTATAATGTCTATCTTTTTTAGCTGTTGTACAAACTGTCTTCTCTTTGTTGGAAATACTAATAAGCCACTTTTCAGAAACCACACAACTGAGTACAAGAATGAGCAATTAGCAAATGTATAAATGATATGGTTAGTTCACATTTTGCTAACAGGTTTTGCTTTTAGAGGCCTAATTAAGTGTCCTCTGGGAGTTCATAAATGCACCAGAATTTCATACTGGAAACCTAATTTCAACAGACCCTTTAATAAGCAAATAACAACCAAACACTGATCTTTTGGGATTAAAGTTTAAAAGGGAGGCTTTCATTGGAAATTTAACTTCCCACTGGATGGCTATGCTAAATAGAGATAAGAATACACAAGTAACAGCTTTCTTTACCCCCAGCCAAGCTCACAGCCTCTTCTTTTACCTTCTATTTCCGAGTCACTGTCGTTTAATGACGGGATATTGATGAGGGTCTGCTTGCTGTCTCTCAACACCACTAGCTGCAGTTTTCCTCTTGACTTTTCTATCAATTTCCGAGCATCCATTAAAGACATGTTCTCTGTTACAGTTCCATTGATCTGCATTTATGAAGAATGGTAATGTTATATGTAATACGACTACTCACAGCAAAGCAGAAAATTCATATTTTCTCTGTCTAAAAATATAAAGGTTTTGCTCAGATATTCAAGACATGTGCTTTAGGATGATGAAATAAAAATGAATTATCCTTTAAATTAAATATAATCCTGCTTGCCTGGATCCCAAATACAGGTATAAGTTACTCTGCTAATTTATTTAACGTCCAAGCTCAAGACGATGGTTTGGTTTACTACTGGAACGTGTTTCCTGCCCGGAGAGGTTTACAAGAACTATTAAATATTCAGCATTCATATACCACCAATTCTCCTTCTCACCTTTCCTTAGTTTAGGGAATAGGAACCTAAACCCTAAATAAACAGGGAAGAAGAAAGTAGTCATGGAGTTTGTGTTTTTGTTTGTTTGTTTTAAATGACATTAAAGTATTATAAACCTCCAAGTCTGGTTTCCCTAATAAAAATGATGTCACTATGCTCTCTTCCGGCCTCTGCATTACTACTGATGTCATCACAACTGAGTGTCACCGTATTAGGACTTGAACGTGGAAAGGCCGGCTGTGAACGCCAGCATGCACACTGCTGTTCTCTACCCTCATCTGCCCACCTTGAGAATTATGTCCCCTTCGTGAAGGTTGCCGTCTTTAGTTGCCAGGCCTGTTCTGGTCATTTCCTTTATGAAGATTTGGCTCCCAAGCCGGAGACCATACTCTAGGAGAAAAACACAGAAACATACACATACGTCATCAAGTTGTTCAGAAAACTTAGTCTAATTTTCAGGGCTATTTAAAAATATTCATAAAAAATTAATTTTGTGTATTGGACATTCTGTAAGATAACTAGCCTGGACTCTTCAAAAAAAAGTCCATGCCATAAAAAATAAAAGAGGTGGGAAGATTATTCTAGATTAAGAGACAAAAACCAAACACAATGCATAAACCTTCATTAGATCCTTGATCCACTGAGGGAATGGAGAAAGGAGAGAGGGTTACAGTACTTTGGGGCAATCCGAAAATGACCTATACTATTTTAAAGTGATATTCATGTTAATTTTGTTAAGGTGATAATGGCATTATGGCAATGTAGGAAAATGTTCTTATCCTTGGGAGGTACCTGCTGAAACATTCACAGGTAATGGCTGAGTTGCCTGCAACTAACTTTCAAGTGGTTCCAAAAAACCCTCTGAGAGAGATAAGGTGGGTGGGAGGGAAGGGAAGGGGAAAAAGGGAGGAGGAAGAAAAAGAAAGCAAATGTGACATAATGTTAACTGGTAAAACTAGGGGAAGGCTATATGGGTATTTGCTATAAAATTAACTTTTCAAATAACATGTTGGGGAGGAAAAGACTTTTAGCACATCTTAATAGGAATCTTCTGCTGACAGGGAGGTTGCCCACAGGCAGGCACTGCAAATATTATATAGTATAATCTATGGCAGCTCAGATTGTGTGGGCTTTGGCACAGAAAGAAATTCAGAGTGTGAAGAAAAGGGTAAAGAAGTCAGGCACAGCAATTAGTAAAGCATTTAATAAAAACCAGCATAGCTTTGGGGTCTAAGGACTTTGAATTGATAACAAAAGAAAAAATACTGTATTTACTAAGTATGTATATTTTTAAAGACTTTCAATGCTGTTCAGGCTATTCAGATTTTACTTATTAAACCTGTAAAATTATATATTTTAAGAATCAATTTTGGTTATTTTAGGAAGCTACCACACAACCTAGCAGGTTTTAAAAGAGGCACATTTAAATTTTTTTTATTATTATTCTGACTGAAAAACCTTTTAATTATGAAACAAAGTAACTTTCTATAGCACCGGAAAGGTGTGAAGTAGATTTAAAGATAAGATTTAAATGACTCACACACAGTAAACCTGTCAGCACCAGATCTTACCACAAGGACTCAAAGTGTTGAGGCCCATCCCCCACCCCTTTAGGAAGCTGACAGTCAAGAAAGGCCTAAGGGAAAGACTGTCCCTACCTTCATGGACGAGGACCCTCTGCTGGTCAGATGGCCCCAGACAAGCTTAACCGATAACTTCTTTCTGGTATTATCAACAATTCCTCTATCCTCTTAAAAACTGCACTCTTATTATAAAGTCTGAAAATAGACTTATTGGTGCATATATAGGCATTCCTTAAATTAAGAAAAATAAATCGGCTGACCAGCTTTAAAGACATCTATAAGCAAGGCAATGTGGTGCCCAAATGTAGGTCTTGCCTACTGTCAGATTTCTTTAAAGATTAATTCTTACGCAACCCTAGCCAGTGATAGCTAAGTTATTGCATAATCTTAGCAAAAGGTGGCAAAAAATTTTCTTATAAAAAGTGGAAAAAAAAATTTTTTTTAATGATTTACAAGTCTGGGGAAGAAAATGGCCAAGAAAGAGTAAAATGCTATATCGCAAAAAAGTATAGTCCTTTTTCTCCCTGATTTACTAAGACCAGTCATGACTTAGTCTCTTAGGACAGATAATGTCTTCTTAAATTGTGGGTTGCAATCCATTAAATTGTGGGTCTTAAGATCAATTTAGTGGCCAGGTGTTACAGTTCATGTCTGTAATCCCAGCACTTTGGGAGGCTGAGGTGGGAGAATTATTGGAGGCCAGGAGTTCAAGACCAGCCTTGGCAATACAGTGAGACCCCCATCTCCATACAAAATTGAAAAAATTAGCTGGGCACAGTGGCTCGTGCCTATAGTCTTAGGAGGCTGAGGAAGGAGGCTTGCTTGAACTTAGAAGTTGGAGGCTGTAATAAGCTATGATTACCCTGCTGTACTCCAGCCTGGGCAACAGAGCTGAGACACCATCTCAAAATAAAATAAAATAAAAAATAAAATAAAATAAAAATCAAATTAGTAAGTAGCAACTAGCCAGTTTCAAATGTAATAAAATGTAATATAATGGAACTTCTCAGACTGCATCACACAGCAGAATAAGCACTGTTCCATGAAATTTCTGTTCAAATTTTTGATATGCAGGTATATCCATGACTGTCTACAGATGTGGTTCTTTCTGTGATAGGAGGGGGAAGGGAAGGAAGAGAGACATCTGAAAAGCAGAGCCTTAGGTAACTCAAGAATCCAGGGTGGGTGTCCAATCAAATGGGTGTTAGACCCTTCTGAAGGGGATCTCAGGCCAAATTATCTTTCTTGAAACTTCTCTGCAATCCACCTTTCAACCTGGACGCAAGATGGTTCTTACTCTGCAATTCTTAGGGGTGAATGAATGACTATCTCATTATAAATAGTTATAAAGATTCTGTGAAATCCTTACACCACCTAAGATGCACACTCCTTGGAGATAATGCAACCTCAACTCTCACCTTTACTCTCTTGGACTGGATTCCAGGAATCTCATTACTCACATCCCTGCAACATTCTTCAGTTATTACAACAAGCACCTAGTTAACATAACTCAACTTCTCATGAAAAACTAAGGAAAGCAAACCCCTCTCATCTGACAGGCTATTAAAATGCAAATCCCAAACCTCAAAAGCAAGGAGTCTTTCACTCTGCATTCTCAAGGGCTCTTTATTTTTTTTCTCTTAGAAGAGGAACAATTAAAGAACAAAAGGAGATGAAAGATGGTATATGTTAACAAGGAATTTTAAAAGTCAGAAGACAAGAACTGATCCTAAAAGTGTCTCAACACTAGGCTCAAAAGCCCTGTTCATTCACCTGGTTTCCTATCACCTATTTCCAGGGAAAATAGTGTTTGAGTTCTAGCTTCACCATTTACTTACTGGCTTCAAGACATGGGCAAGTTGCTTCCCCAGTCGAGTTTCAGAAGCCTCACCTATAAACTGCAGGTGTTACTAGCTTCTCTAGCTGCAGGAGTTTAGTGAATCTTGGATATGATCAAGTGTGTGTGCAACATGGTATGGGCAGACTAGGCCAGAGCCTGCCCCATCTGTGGGTATGTACCACAAACCCCTCTGTACCATGGTATTCCTCAGCTGTGAATCAGAAACAAAGCCTCCTACCACACAGGGTTCTTGTGAGGACTAAATAATGGAATATTTATTCAGCACAGCCTCTGGCATAGAGCAGAAACTCAAAGGAGACTAGCCACAGTACTGTCCTCTATTGCGGTTTCTCCAACTTGAGATGTCTCAAGGTCACCAGGACAGCTTATTAACACACAGATTCCAGGGTCCCACCCCATGGCTTCTGACCCAGTGGGGCTGGGCTGGGGCCTGAGAATCTGCATCTCCAATGCTGCTTTGAGAACCATTGGCTTGGTAGTTCAAAGCCAAAAAGCTAGGGAACCTGGCTCTGCCACTGATGGCACAAGTTTGTGCAAGTCAGTGAACTTTCTGTGCCTTAGTTTCATTGTCTATAAAATGACGCTATAAGAGTAACTCCACTCCCTCAGGATATGGTTATGAGTATTAAATAAAGTAACAGGTATCGGGCACGTCGGTCAATGCCGGCACATGTTAAGTGCTATGTCGTCACGGTGCTTTTCTTACGGCACCAAGCATGCCTACCTTCATTCGCTTTGCTTTTCGTCAGAAGGACCCCGATGGGCCTGTCCGGGTCCTGCTGGCCCGCGTGCCCTGGCCGCCCCCTGGGCTCGGGGCTGGGGCTGCGGGAGCGCAGGTGCTCGCGGCTGCGGGCCACCGGGTACCGGGCGTCGTGCTGGGCTCTGCGGCCGTAGTCCGCCGACGGGCTGTAGGCGCGCTCGTAGTCGGGGTCGTAGGCCTGGCCATAGTCCCGGTCGATGCTCCGGCCGCGGCTGCGCTCCCGGTGCTGGCGTGGCGCAAAGTCGTGGTCCAGGCCGCGCTCCAGGCTGCGGCCGCGGCTGCGGTCCCGGGCGCGCTCGTAGTCGTGGTCCAGGCCGCGCTCCAGGCTGCGGCCGCGGCTGCGGTCTCGTGCGCGCTCGTAGTCGTGGTCCAGGCCGCGCTCCAGGCTGCGGCCGCGGCTGCGGTCCCGGCTCCGCGCCCGCTCGTGGGGACGCCCTCGCTCCGGGCTGTCCTCCCAGCTGTGGCTGCGCCCCCCGTGGCTCCTCTCGCTGTACCCACTGCGGAAGCTTCTGCCGTCAAACTCGTCCATCACCTCAAAAGCCCGGTCGTCGTGATTGAGCGCAGGGCTGCCATGCAGCGGGGCCACCTGCACCTTCCGGGGCCTCTTGACCACCTGCAGTCAAAACAAACGCAATGCGGACACGGGACAATCACAACTGAATGTAGGGAACGCAGTGGCCAAGAGCCCCGGTTCCAGCAAAACTGCGTGTCCCTGCCCACTCACGAAGGTTCAGGTTCCTCGTCAGGAAAACAGAGACAATAAACACCTCGGAGGGTTAGAAAAAAATAAGACTCCGACTGCGAAGCTTGAATTAAACTACTACTAATAATACCTCCAAAATCTGCTTCTACTCAAGTTTGAAAAGCCTCAGAGGCCTAAATCACTATTATAAAATTCAAATGAAAATCTACAAAGTGTGACATTCTATATATAACTGCCTAGAGGGGAGGGTGGATGAAGAGAAGTTGATTAATGGATACAAATGTATAGCTTGACAGAAGAAATAAGACCCAGTGTTAGATAGATCCATAGGGTGACTATAGTTTACAACAATCTGTTGTGCATTCCAAAATGGCCAGAAGAGAACAATTTGAATGTTTCTAGCATTAAAAAAAAGACAAACATTTAAGGTGATGAATATCCCTAGTACACTGATTTCATCTTTACAAATTACATGAATTAAATTATCACACATATCCCAAAACTATGTATGTCTATCATGCATCAATTTAAAAATTGTAAAAAAACCAAGAAAATGGCATTAAAAAAGTGGGGGTGGTGTGGGGGAGGGGCAGGGGGAAAGAGAATCTTCTAGATTATAAGGGACTAACAAGACAATGATCAAATGCATTGAGTGAATTTTGGATCCTGGATGGGGAAGAAAAAAAGTCTATCAATGACATCTTTCAACATGAACTGGACATCAGATGAAACCGTAGAACTATTATTTTCTTAGACAGGATAATATTACAGTTATGTAGATGAACGTCCTTATTCTTAGGAGATGCAGGCTAAAGCAAGTAGGATCAAACTGTCATGTCTGACTTTCCTTCAAATGGTTTGCCAAAACTACATATTAAGTGTTTATAAAATACATAGTGACCAGGTAAAGATGGCAGGATATTAACACTTTGGAAGATACATAAATCTTTATATTACCCTGATCTTTCAACTTTTCTTTTCGCTTGAATATTTTCATAATACAAAGTTGAAAAAAAATTAAATACCATATATACCCGGTACAAACCCCCTAGCATTGCCCTTAACATACTTTATTATAATTCTCGCTTTATGTGTCCACCTGCCCAGCTGGAGTGAACACTCCTTGCAGGACACACTGGCCCAGGGGGCCTAGGGGCATCTGGCTCATAGTTGATTCTCAGCTAGTGTTTGCTGAATGAATGAATGAATGAATGAATGAATGAATGAATGAATGAATGAATGAATGAATGCAACAGACTGCCACTGTCCTCTAAGACACTCTTAGTCTATGAAGATAAAACAGATCTTGTTTATGCCTTTACAAATGAGTTTTTAAGCTGAAATTCTTCTTTCCAAATTAATACTGTTTTACCAGTGTTCTGAATCTAGCCAATTCTCTTAGGGAATAATCGTCTCACCTGGTTCATAAGGCAAATTCACTCAGATTAGAGCATCATTGTCCGTAGGAGGACTTGAGGCAAGGCAGGGAGGATAACATACATACATACGTCTTCACATCCTCCAAAAGCAATGAGGATCCAAGAAGTAGCGGTCCCTACGTTATGTGATTTTTGTCAAATTCTCAAAAGCAAATGGCAATTTTCTTCTGGGCATAAAAACAAAACGCTACCGAGGCAAGGTGAAAGCAAACACAGAACTTACGATGGCCGCGACCTTCCCACTTTTTCTCAGCTGCTGAACTGCAAATGAATGGAGCACGTCCTCCATGGGGGTGCCATTCACCATGACCACTCTGTCATTTTCTCTGTAAGCAAGAAATGAAAATGGGTTGTGAAAAAAACTTCTCTCTGTTCATTATAAATCAATTTATTTAGGATCAAACAGAAGCAGCAAATCAACCTAAATGCTGACTCAAGGGCTCCATGTCTGATGGCTCCCAAGGCTCAGTCAACTTGGTCTGAGCTCTTCCTAGGAAAGGCCCTGGGAGCCACACAGCTCCATTTTGAGAGTGTCGAATACAGAGCGTCCACCTGCGGAGAAAGACGCCTGCCCTCCCCAAGCCACGGGGTCATCCCAGGAGGCACTCAATGGTGACAAGGTCTAGACAGCAAAAGGAATTTCTGTTACCAGTCCCCTGTTCCCTGGGCTGTATTAGTGGGCTTCAGAAAGTCCACAAACACTCCCTCAAAGTAGGTATATATCTATTTGTGCTTTTGGGGAGGAAAAGAGGGCAAGAGCTTGCCTCAGATTCTTAAAGAAATGTTGAGGTCAGAGAATCCTAACTATCACTTCAGCTTATCCCAAAAATTACTTGAAAATTTTCACTGCTTCATACGAAAGACTACTAACTTTGATAGGACTATAGAGGCCTTCAATGGCAGCAGAACCCAAACTTTTGAGCTATCTGGCCAATGCAGCCGTACAGCTCACTTTTGATTCTGCCCTGAGAAGTTACCCTGTGGGAATCAGGCAAGCATCTTTTAAAACAGCATTATCAGCCGGGCGGGCGTGGTGGCTCAGGCCGGTCATGGTGGCTCACGCCTGTAACCCTAGCACTCTGGGAGGCCGAGGCGGGAGGCTCGCTCAAGGTCAGGAGTTCGAGACTAGCCTGAGCAAGAGCGAGACCACGTCTCTACTAAAAATAGAAAAAACTTAATTGGACAACTAAAAATATATAGAAAAATTTAGCCAGGCATGGTGGCACATGCCTGTAGTCCCAGCTACTTGGGAGGCTGAGGCAGGAGGATTGCTTGAGCCCAGGAGTTTGAGGTTGCTGATGCCACAGCACTCTAGCCCAGGCAACAAAGTGAGACTGACTCTGTCTCAAAAAAATAAATAAATAAATAAAAAAAGATATTATACCGTCAGGCCAGAGTTGGAAAACTTATGTTTTCCTATGGTAAATTTTCCTAATTTCTATCCCTGTTACAAATAAGATGAGCATTAAGCCAAAGTCTCCTCATTAAATTCTTAAAGAATGTAAACTAAAACAAACACAGATAGTGTTAGGTAGGCATCAGTGGGGGAAAAGCATGCCAATTTTAAACTCCATGTTCACAAACGATTCCTAAACCTGGGAGTGGCATGTGTCACTATCTTCCTGTGATAACAACTGCTGCCCTCCTCTCCTCCCTCCAGAGTTGATATGTTCCCAAAGGTTTGGGGAGTGATTGTTCAAATATGATGTGTTATGGCCTCAATTCCCACCTGAAGGCTTTTTAAATGCTACAGAGAAAAGGGTCTTTTTTAACTTTAAAAAGTACACACCAACTAAAACCCCCTGTCTGGAGCCGCCCAGGGGAGCTGGCAAGGCTGGGGGACAAGGGGGGACACTCACTGGAGCAACCCGTCAGCAGGCCCGCCCGGGAGCACGTCCGAAATGACAATCGATGTCTCTCCATTTTCGAAGTGGGGGTTGTCTCTGCCTCCAGACACCGCAATTCCAAATCCTCTTTTGGAATCCTGTTCATTGGAGTTAGGGGGAAAAATTAAATATCCTTCCATAAGTAACTTTCAGGGTTTATTACAAGCACTCCATAAAATAAAGGTCGAATCAATAACCCGAGACTTTCGGGAACAGACGGGCTTGCAGAAACAAACGAGAAACATCATAAAGCGTAGTCACAGTCAACCGACTGGTTTATAAAGGGAAATTCCTTATCTAAAACAGACAGCCAGTGCGAGCTGGAAAAGATTGATAGTGCAGACTGGAGTTATCACGAGAAGCTGTCAGGGATGGGAAATACTGTCGTCTGTCCAAACAGGGATGTGCTGTTTGAAGCACCAACTGTTACCTCTTTGTATCAGGCTGGCCTGAGCTGGAAAAACTTCAGTAAAAACTGAGTATGTGCTAAAATTATATTTTTAAAGTATACCTTTAATTTCAAGTTAGATGAGCTAGTGGTTTCATTTTAATATAGAGCAAAAAAGAAGTACATGGATTTTAAAGGTAAAATCTGACCATAAAATTAGTGTTGAGATCTTATGAGACAGCAAACCCTTAAACCCTTTTCTACATGCATAGAAGATTGGAAATACAGATTTGTTACATCCATGATTGGCCTAGCAATGTCTAACAGTGACTCTAGATAATATGGAATCCTAAATCAATTCAGTGTTTAAAAAAGCTAAGCCCAGTTTCATCCAGATAATATGGGTGTATGTGACTATATAATCCTAAATCATGGTTTGATTATGTAAAAATCTACTCAGAGAATAAAAGAAAATCTTTCCCCCAAAGGAAAAGTTCCCATGTGGGGCCCAATATGCTGATTAATTATAAACAATTACAAACTCAAAACAGGTTAGGTTGTTGTCTATTAATCATATGGCTTTGAATCTGGCAGCACCATCACCTGGCACCTGGTTTTAGACAGTGGCAGCCCCATCCTCTATATCAAGCCTAAAAGGTTTCTCATCTCGGCAAATTTGGGGTCCACAATTCATGGAGTATATGAAATACTGGGGGAAAGGGCATGAGGTTAGAGTCAGAAAGAGGACAAGAGTTGAAAATAAGACCTAAACAGGCAAAATCCCTCAAGTGAAAAAAAATCCATGATCACTGATCCGAAAGTTTGAGCACATGGGCTCTGACCCAGTGACATTTTTTTCTACTTGGATTAATTCAACAAACATTTAATTCAGGAGCCAAATTTTCATTGAAGACAAGGCTCAAAGCTCATGATTCTGATAGTCAAAGGAAAACTCTCCCTTTGAGGAACTTACAATCCCCCCACCCAGGAAATGACAGCGACTCGAGGGATTCAGGAGGAAGAAGATCTCTGCAGGGCCTTGGAAAATCGCTGCAATGCCAACATGAAGGCAGCTTGATGGAGTGAGAATTCAGGATGGTGAGCACAGTTCTAGTCCAGCTGCGCCTTACATATGACTTACATACTCTGCTGCTACTCTTGTTTAGAGTGGGGCTAACACTTACCATGACTACCTTGAATTTTGCTGTCAGAATAAAAAAGAATAGAGCTAATATGTATTTATTAAGCATCAACCATGTGTCAGACTCCATGGATTAGAAGCTGTATGCATCACCTCATTTAATCAAGAAGGATGATACTTGAGAAATGACTTCAAAAAAAGAAGTGAAATCTATTTACATGTGGTATCACTTCTACTTTCAATCCCATTGTAGGGAGGTGGAAGGAGACAGAAAACTTTAATTCGATTAACTCAACCCTTTTTAATATAATCAGGAGTGGGTCAAGGAATAGAATCCATGTCTCCTGATTCCCAACGCAATCTTTTCAAATTTAGTTTGGATTTAAAACTCACTGAAGTTGTTATAAGGTATGCGTGTATAATTAAAATTATAGAAGTTGTAAAAGCTATCTCAACATCCTTCAACAGTACAGGTTATTTTCACTCTTCCCTTTCTTTTCTCTCTTTCATAACCTGTTCTGTCTAGAGATAGGTGAACACAATAAATAACCTCTAAAATGTGCTATATTTTACAAGTCTTAACCAAAAAATATAATAGTAAGCAAATCTTTATTAATACAGTAATTGTTGCCAGCTATCACCTACAATGTACTCTCCACCTCAAGGGAGAAAACACCAAAAAATGTGATCTGGAAAATAAATAAATAAGATCCGTGACCTGGAAAATCAAGTACGTGACTGTAGAATAATGTGCAGAACTCACCTTTTGAAGGGTCACAGTGTACTGTTCCCATATCAGCTCTTCCATGCCTGGGGCCTGTTTTAAAATAAGCAAAACCCATTTGATTAAAATCACAAACACTTCAATGCTAGAAATAAAATTATAATTCAAAATGCCTCAATATAAAAGTCCAGCTGACATTTTCTATATGCCAGGAAGAGTTAATATTTGTTCATTATGCTACGTATTTTCAAACACACTCTCCTTCAATGAAATGGCTAGAAATAAAACTAGAAAATTAGTGAAATATACAGTGAGACAGACCGTAAAAAGGATAAAATGTTAAGTGCTGAGCTCTTTTATTATCACCACTCCAAAGCACTGTCATCGTAAAACCACTTTAAAAATCTAGTTTAAAACAGATTTTTGTTTTTGTTTTTTAAACCAATACCCTCCCTCCTTCCTGTCAAAGGTGACCTTGTAGGCAAATTTTCTGTGGTTATATCGAAAATATCCTTGGCTTTATCATAGCATGTGCCCAGTTGGGTAATCTGTGGGATCTTTTGGCTTTTTCTCACTATTACTGGGTATGAAAGATGAAAATGCCTTCATAACTAGATAACTGGGGCTTCCACTTCTGACAATATTCCAAAACAGTCTAGAAAAACCCAATAGTGGTGATGTCATTTTAAAAATAATAATCCAGGCCGGGCGCGGTGGCTCACGCCTGTAATCCTAGCACTTTGGGAGGCCGAGGCGGGCGGATTGCTCCAGGTCAGGAGTTCGAAACCAGCCTGAGCGAGACCACGTCTCTACCAAAAATAGAAATAAAAATTAATTGGCCAACTAAAAATATATATACAAAAAATTAGCCGGGCATGGTGGCGCATGCCTGTAGTCCCAGCTACTCAGGAGGCTGAGGCAGGAGGATCGCTTGAGCCCTGGAGATTGAGGTTGCTGTGAGCCAGGCTGACGCCACGGCACTCACTCTAGCCTGGGCAACAAAGTGAGACTCTGTCTCAAAATAAATAAATAAATAAATAAATAATAATAATAATAATAATCCATTAAGTGCAGGCTGCCTTTGAAAAGGCTAGAAATGCCAAGAAAGTTCAAAACCACAGATGAGCCAGTCCTGAAGCAGGCATTTAAACAGCAGGCTGAGCACCCAAATGGGGTGGCAGATTAGATCCAAGTGGATATATTAGGGGGGAAATACCACCATGCAGATGGAAACAGCAGGGATACTTGCTGTAGGTAGAGTAGAAATAACTAAAAATATCTCCTTGAAGAATTTCTATCAACAGACCTGTACACACACAGATTTGGGACTGAAATTCATATTACAGATGTGACCACACTCCCCTATGACAACTCACGGGCAAAGTGATTCTGCACCGCAGTGCCACACGCAAATCCTCTCCAAAGAACACACTAAACACAGCCTTCAAAGACACTATCTATCTAAGGAACATGAGTTCACAATTTAAACATACTCCAGTCACCATGAAACATAAACCATGAAACATATAGGAAACATAAACTGAAGAATCAAAGACTGTACATATTGGAAATATCAGTGACAGACAAAAAAGAATATATATAATATGTATCAAAATTAAAAGGGGTTATTGAGAGTCTAATGAAATAACAAGAGACCATCAAAAATGACCAACCAAATCTGAAAAAGCAGTAAATAAAATTTTTAGAAATGAGAAAAATATAATTGAAGTTACATAAACAATGGATTCCCACCATATACTACATACAGTTGAAAACAATGAACTGAAAGACAAATGTGAAGAAATTGCCTACAATGTGGCATAAAGCATTCAAAAGTGGGAAATGTGAAAAAGAGGTTAAGAGTAAAGTAAGAGTTCCCGTCCTAGCACTCTGGGAGGCCGAGGTAGGCGGATTGCTCGAGGTTAGGAGTTTGAAACCAGCCTGAACAAGAGTGAGACCCCGTCTCTACTGTAAATAGAAAGAAATTAATTGGCCAACTAATATATATACAAAAAATTAGCCAGGCGTGGTGGCGCATGCCTGTAGTCACAGCTACTCAGGAGGCTGAGGCAGCAGGATTGCTTGAGCCAGGAGGTTGCTGTGAGCTAGGCTGACGCCATGGCACTCACTCTAGCCTGGGCAACAAAGTGAGACTCTGTCTCAAAAAAAAAAAAAAAATGAGTAAGAGTTCCTAAAAGAGGTAAGAGTGTAGGGCAGACGCAATGCCCACAAAGTAATGGCTCTTCCACAATTGGAGATTTCTCAGCTTTAGAAAACCCAATACATTATAGCAGGGTGAATCAAAAACGGTATCTTTATCACGCTTAAAATTATATCTTTAAAACATTATCTGTGAATTGAGAGGGCAGAAAAGATTTAAAAGAAAAAACAAGGATAGAGTATTACCATAGACTAGCAATAAAAGAATTTTCAAAGAATAAATTTAAGAAGGAAAACAATCCCAGAAGGCCTAAAAATGTAAGAAGGAATGTCAGTAAACCTAAATGCATATAGACCAATGCAATTATACTAATAATGTCTAATTTATTTTTTAAAAAAAGATAGAACCAAAGCACTGAGCAAAATAGTATATAAATCAAGAGAACCTAGTCATGATGAACCTTCTAAATATTTTATTCAAGGGCAAGATAAAGCTACTGATTAATTTTGAACTTCATTAAGTTAAATCTACATGTTTGATTTTCTAGGATAAGTACTATGAGAATAATTTGGAGGACATAACTTCCAAAAGAGCAGAGGGGAAAAATAAAATGAAAAAAAAACAATACTCAATCCAAAAGAAGGTAAAAGGGAAATGTAGAAATAGCAGGGCAAATATAAAACATAAACTATGATTGTAGAAAAAAATATAGAAGAATATAGAAAAGTAATCACAGTATTAAAAAAACCAGATTGTCAGACTAGATTAGAAACAAGAAGATCCAGCTATATATCTTTTAAATAGAGAATACCTAAAACATAAGAATACAAAGTAATCTAAATTTATTTATAAATAAAAAGCCTTGCTGAATTTATATACAAATTAAAATAATTTAAGAAAAACTAACCGGTTGTTCTACATTAAAAAAAATTTTTAATCAATTTTGCCATTCCTGCACTGATACTAATAGAGACAGACAAGACTTGAAAAATATCCAGATAATAATGTTTTCCCTAGTTAAACTCTAAGGCTTGGGGGAAAGAAGCTCGGTACAAAAGGCGATTATCAACCAATAATACATTGGAGCAGATAATTTATTCCCTTTGATAGGAAAGGGTCAAGCAGAGGCTGTTTTGTTTGTACAGAGGAAAGTAAACTAGCTTACTCTTGAGTAGCTGCAACTGATTACTCATATGGAGAGGAATTTGTAATTCTTTAGTTTCTCTCCCTCTATGTACTCACTTATTATCTATGTCTAAAATAGCATTTTCCAACGTATGCCAGAATAACACACTTTCCAAGATTTTAATAAAGTTTTATATTCTTTCAGAAGTATTCTTAAAGGGAACCGGAAAGCAGAAACCCAATTGAACTCTGGTAGTAAACTGGAATTGGTTGTCCTTTCGTTTTCCATAGAATACCTTCCTACCTCCTTGCCACTTTCATGTTCAGATGTGGCTTCAGTAAAATCAAGCCATTACCACCTGGAAATGACCTTGTGAGCACACGTGCTTTTCCAAGCTCATCCTCTCAGTACCTTCCTCCTCTACCTTAAAGCTGGCAAGTTTCAATTTTTGGAAGTTGCGGTAAAATAAATACAGCTGCCAACTCTTCTTTGGATACAGGTATAACCCCACACGTTGAGAAAAAAAAAATCATATAGCACCCTCCCTCCCAAAATTATTCTAAAATCATCAGGAAAAAACTGACCAGTACTGGGACAATCATCCCTAGGGCTGGAGGATGGTATGTACGGAACATGCAGACAGGGAGTGATATTTAGGTTAAATGAAGGCACATCAATACGATGAAATGTGGAGGCATGGAAAATAATTATTTAATGTTCACTAGTTTTTAAAAAAAATGTTTTTACCATGATGCCCATGTTTTTAAATAAAGAGAAAGAGAAAAATAGAGACAGACATAATTCATTATACATTTTCAGGTCTGTCCACTGTTGGCATAAGTGGTGGGAATTGGTACAAAACTTTCCCGGGGCAAATTACCATTATGTATCAAAATGTTAAATATGGACACGCTTTCCATGGATCAACTCTACTTCTAAAAATTTATTATATAGATAGTCACACATGTGCACAAAGATAACCTAGATATGTATAAATTTGTTTATAATCACCTATAATTTATTAAATAGGAAACTAATCAAATGTCCAACAGTAGGGGATTGGTTACATATAAAGAGATCTATACTTAAATGTCTGTGATGTAGGGGTGGGGGGTAACAAGATAAAAAACATCATTATTTATTCCTATTTTCATGAATATATATTTATGTAAGCGAATAGGAAAAAGACTAGAAAGATACAAAAAAAATGTTGAATTTCCCAAGGAGCTAGGGTATGACAGAATATTTTTATGAGTCTATTACTTTTAGAATACATTTTTATTTTAATATAAAAACTGCAAACTCTCTTTTAAAAGTTTCAGATTTAAAGTGTTTTTTAAATCATTTAGCCAAATAAATGAGTTCCTGCAAAATTTTATTTTTAAAATATCGCTCAAGTAGAATGAAGCTGGCTTTTGAAATTCACAGTCCTTCCATAATGAGATCACAGTTTAAGTATTCCTGTGCGTCTGTAAGGGAGATTTAAATTAAATTTGTCTGAGAGGATTAATCTCCTACCACTACCACCACCGATGGGCTGAATCAAATTTGCAATCAATCAGACCCTGCTGTAAACTAGCTTGGTGCTTACTTCTCAGCAATTCGATAACGAAACTGAGCAAACTCTAAGAGGTTGTTTCTTACCTATGGTTAACAGGTTGACATAACCATTAACTACTTAAACATAATGTTAAAAGAATATATATGCTCTGCTAAACTAAATGATAAATATAAAACCTTAATTTTAAAGGTGGGGAAATTGAGTAAAAATAAACTTTATTAGCTCCTTTGAGCATTAAACATACACCATATCCATGTGTGTTTAGCCCACAGAACTGAGCCTTTTTGCAAAAGTCTCACAGAAAACACTGCATTTTCTGTGAAAGTACAGAACATTCATTAAAAAATATTTACCGAGCATCCACTATGTGCCAAGCATGTGCTTTGTAGCACTTTGGATACATTAGTAAATAAAATAACCAAAGCCGTTGTGGAGTTTACCAACTAACCACGGGTGGACCCCAAATGCAAATCATTGTGTATCTTCCCTGCCTCATTTATATATTACCTTTCCAGAAACACAAAGCACCCCACATAATTATTCCTCAGAACATCAGCTCGGGGACTATCCCTGGGGACAGGCTGCCAGCGTGCAGCGGCTTAGCTGAGAGCTGAGCTCATGCCATTCAAACTGGGCCAGTGGGCTCTGGCCCCACCCAGCCTGTGCTTGGCTGTGCACAAATCAGATTTGCTATCGATATTCATTTGACCTTTCTCTGCATGAATGTCAGCAGGTGGCTGCTTAGCATTTGGGGATCTTTACATGCAGGGCCACAGGAAGAGCACACTTATATTAAAGATATATACATTTCACGGACCTAATGATTCCTCTCCAAGGCCCTAGAGAAGTGTGTGAATATGTGTACATGGATACACGTATAGAATATTCATGGCAGCAATGTTCTCAACAGCCAAAACGTGGAAACAACCAAAATATCTAGCAAGAGCAGAATGGAGAAATAAATTGTGATATATTAGCAAAATACAATATTGTACTGCAGTGAAAACCACAGTCACACATCACCATGACACGGATGCATCTCAAGCATAATGTTGAGTGAAAAATAATCCCAGAAGAGTTTGTCCAGTGTGATATTTTCATATAGTCCAAAAAGCAAACAATGTTTCACAACAACGTGAATACATTTAACACTACTGATTGTACACTTACAACCGGTTAAGATGGTACATTTTATGTTACATGATTTCTACAACAGCAAAAAATTAAAAAAAAATAAGCCAACAAAACTAATCTTTTGTTTAGGGATACCTTTGTGTACATGTACAAGGTAAAACTATAAAGAAAGAGTAAAAGAATAAAAAACACAAAACTCAGCATGAAGTGACTTGGGAAGGAGCTAGAGTGAGGTCGGTAAGGGTCTACTATGTATATGTGTGATGGGCTCATGGTATGTGTTTAATTATTATGCTTCATGATTTAGATACTTAATTCTTTTATGGGTACCAAACATTCCATAGGTTTAACAAATAGGGAGATGAGTGGGTGAACATCAAACTGAACACTGATCCCTGGTGAAGGACCCAATACCAACCAAAACAGAATGGTACAGGCATACCTAATGCCAAATCTTTAACACAGTTCAAAGAGCAAAAGAGAGTGTAATAATTTCGAGTGGAGACAGGGCAAGGTGGAAGGTGGTACCAGTAATCTGAGAGGTGTGAGGGAGGCAGAGAAAGGCACGGGCAGGGTGGAGGTGCAGGTTAAATCTGGGAAGCAGAGGATGCAGGGATGCCAGGTCACCATTTCAGCCCCAACCGTCAACATCCCATTTGCAAGGCACATCCTCAATGTCCTTTTCATCATTTTTCCTTGTCACTTTTACCTTTCACGTAAATAGTGTTAATGACAATCCCCTCCATATCATAACAAGTCATTCCTGGACCCCATGGAAAGTTGAAAGTGAGCTAATCTTTCTACCATAAATAAAAAACTTTGTGTTAACAGTAAGGTATTTGTATGATTGAAGAAGAGAATGGGACTAAGGCAAATATTAATAGTTACTTGATTTTTTTTTAAAAACCTTCTACTTTTGTATAAAGCTTCCTTCCTTCGAAAAACCTTGGCCAAATAAAAATTCTATATGTATTATATAAAGAACACGCAAAACATATTAAAAACCAACCACAAGACAGATGTCAACATCTTCACTGCCCAAAGTGAACACGCAACTTTTATGTTCTATGTCCACAAAGTGCTGCTTCCCAGTGATGGAGGTTATAGCTAAAACCAAAGATTAACCCAAAGATGCCCATAAGTTACATGCTAAATAAAGTCATAAAAGTGAACATACATGTTACAGTACTGCATAAGCTCAAACTATAAAAGAAAAAAAAAAGAACATATTTTTTCCCTATAGTTTTGAAGCTAGACAAAAGAATAAGGGTACAGATTTCTGCAAAATAAGAAAGCAAAAAGTTTCATCCCAAAACAAGAAATTCTCAAACACAAATAAACACACAAGGCAGGATGTTAAACTCTACCCAGGAATCAAAACCACGCTTGCAGGTTCCCAACACACAGAAAACAGCAGCCTTTGAGCCACAAATCCAAAAAGAGGCTATCAGGTTTGCATAGGTCTGCTAAAAATAAGACAAGAATTTTAAAAACCCACCATTGACTACAATCTACCACCTCACAATTTGTTGCCGAAAGCTGCCAGAAAGCACACAAATAAATCCGAGGATAAAGGAGTCACTGTGAGAGGGGTTTTGGCTCCCCCTCCCTCCCTGCAAAGAAATGATGGGAAAGAAAAAGGGGACAACAGCTTGCAGAGGGACTCACATGGCCTTTCAATCTCCCCAACTTTTTAACAGCCTGGATCCACATCCTGTGGAAGACCTGAGCAGTCTTCATGGCCTCCGGAGATCATGGGTCAGGCCACCGCCTACATCCCTGGCTGCTCACCCATTTCCATCACTCCACGTGGTTACGTAAGGCGGACACAATAGTGGCCCACATTCCCAGCAAATCCTGTTGTCATCTTGCACAGTGACACATCCATACAGCAGGGACGCCAAACGCTTTGAAAAGCACCACTTGTAAGGACGAAAAGAAAGCAGTCTGGATTTGCACGGCCGTAACATTAGCTTTCTTTTCCTCCCTCTCTCCCTTCCCGGGGAACGAGAGCATTAAGATATTTCTTTTGGGCATATAAAATGACTCAGAGTCTAAGTAGAAATTATTAAGTCAATGGGACATTTTAGAGCCATACTATGCAAAAGAATATTCAGAAAAGTATTTATTTATACAAGGTAGACCCTCCCATACACAGACACACACACACAGAGGTAAAAGCCAGCAGGAAATGAATTGGTAATGTTTCAGGCCAACCGAATGGCTAGTGTTACAGAGAAATGAAAAGGCATGGAGAAAAAATGTTTTACATCCTTGGAGATAACAAGCAAGGGGAAGATAAGACTTGGGCAGTTGGTGCAGCTCGGAGCCAGCGGGGACAGAGTGTTTGCTCAGCAAAGTTCTCTCCACTTTCTAACCTTTCTGAAAACTTAGCAGATAAAAGAATAACAAAGAGCCCTGCCATCTGTTTCTTTGTCTTTACCACTGGGGAAGGGAGGTGGGGGTGGGGGGGTGGTGTTGAAATTTTAGGTTTCTGAACATCTAGCAAAGATTTTGTGGGATGCCTAGGGCTTGGGAGCTGGGGCTGGGATTTCAAAAGCCTGGTCTTGGGGTGCCGGGGTTATTCTTGCTACTGCAGTGCATGTTACATACCAAAGGGCTGGGCCAAGCAGTTTGCAAACGAAGAGTGTGTTATCTGCTTGAGACTGAGATGTACATAAATTTGGACCATGAGGGAGGCCATACAGGAAACAACCTGGAGCAGAGGCAAGAAAGTGAGTTTTAAAGTCACAAGGACTGGGCGAAATCCTTGTTCTGTCACTCAGATGTGGGGCCTTGGGTATGCCGTATTCTTCTTTGTAAAATGGAGGTAATACCATCTACACCGCAGAAGGTCAACGTCAGCGAGAAATGAAAGCACGCTCGTGCTGGGGCTGAATAGGCACTTGAAAATGGTCACGTGCTCCCCCAGGACGCTATGGGAACAAGTCCTCAGTACAGTTCTTCAGTCAGTGTTACAAGAGCTAAACGGGATCGGAAACAAATGAAATTTTATGTCTGAAATCTCACATGGAAGCGGGACCCTTGGAAGCAGAGCGGGAGGCCAGGACTGGGCCAGGTCTGTGCAGACATGTGCAGGCTCCGCACAAGCCGGGCAGGCTCGGCCACGCAACTCAGGCGGGCTTCGGGCCAGCTCACTCCTTCACTCTGACAGTCCTTAGGAAAACACTTGAGCTTACTCTGATGGAGAAATAAGTACTTCCTTCTCTTAAGTTCATGCATAGTGCCCAGAAATCACAGTTGTTCTAGGACTTAATTCTGGATCCTTCTATAGGGATTTCCGGAAGTAGGTTCTGGCAATACTAATTCTTTTTTTTAATTGTGCTAAAAATGACTACATTTACCATCTTAACTGTTTCTAAGTACAGTAGACCCTTAAACAACATGGGTTTGAACTGCACAGGTCCACTTATATACGGATTTTTTTTTCAATAAAGGTATGCCCTGCCTCTCCTACCTCCCCTTCTACTTCTTCCACCTCTGCCACCCCTAAGATAGCAAGACCAACTCTTCCTCTTCCTTCTCCTCTTCAGCCTCCTCAGTGTAAAGATGAAAGGATGAAGACGTTTATGCTGACCCACTTCCACTTAATGAATAGGAAATATACTTTTCTCATCCTTATTTATTTTCTTTTCTCTAGTTTCCTTTATTGTAAGAAAGCAGTACATAATACATATAACAGACAAAATGTGCTAATCAATTGTTTATGTTATTGGTAACGCTTCTGGTCAACAGTAGCTATCAGTAGTTACGTTTCTGAGGAGTCAGAAATTATACTTGAATTTTCGCTGGGCAGGGAGTCGGGGGGGTCAGCATCCCGACCCTCACGTTGTTCGGGGATCAACTATTGATATAGACAGTTCAGTAGTTGCTATGGCTAGAATGTTTATGTTGCCCCAAAATTCATATGTTGGAACCTAAGAGCCAATGCGGTAGTGTTAGGAGGCGGGGCCTTAAGGAAGCGATGACATCAAGAGGGCGTCACCCTCAGGAAAGGGATCGGTGTCCTTATAAAAAAGGGCTTGGGGAAAGGCCCTTTTGTCCTTCTGCCTTCTACCGTGTGAGGACGTAGCCTTTGCCCCTCCCACCCCGTCCTCCCTGTGGCAATGCAGCAGCAAGGCGCCATCTTGGAAGCAGAGAACAGCCCTCACCAGTAACACCACATCTGCTGGCGCCTTGATCTGTGACCTCCCAGCATCCAGAACTGCAGGCAAATACACTCCTGTTCTTTATAAATTACCCGGTTTTAGGTATTTTGTCATAGGAGCAGGAACAGACGAAGACAGTGGTATATTCACACTACCGTGAATCTTCAGAACTCTCACCTTGCAAAGGTGAAACTCTATACCCATTAAACAACAACTTCCTGTTTCCCTCTTCCCCCAGTCCCTGACAACCACCATTCTACTACTTTTTGATTCTATGAATTGGACCACATTAGATACATCATGTACATACTAACAGAATCGTACAGTATTTGTCTTTGTGACCTGCTTAACTTCGCGTAGCCTAATGTCCTCAAGGTTCGCCTATGTTGAAGCTACGTTCATCTATGTATCAGAATTTCCTTCCTTTTTAAGGCTGAATGATATTCCACTGAATGTGTATAATGCATTTTGTTTATCTGCTCTTCTATCAGTGGACAGTGAGCTACTCACACCTCTTGGCTATTGTGAAAAATGTTGCCATGGACATGAGTATGCAAATATGCCAGCACTAATTCCTTACTCATTCGTCCAACAGATGTTTACCAAGGACAATGTGCTCTGAGGATCAAATGAAGAGCAAACACACAGCACTGTTCTCAGGAAGCTCTGCAGAGCCAGCACCTGGTCAGGGCAGGTGGGCCAGGGAAGGTTTCTGTGAGCAAGAGACATGAGATGAGGTCAGAAAGAACAGGATGGATTGGGGGGTGGGGGAAGGGCTTGTTCAGGGTTTGCCCAAAGAACAGCACAGGGTGAAGACCCCGACAAAGCAAAGGGTCAGGGAACAGTGAAGAATGGCCATGATGGCTGAGTGTAGTGGCTCACACCTGTAATCCTAGCACTCTGGGAGGCTGAGGCAGGAGGATCGTTTGAGCTCAGGAGTTCAAGACCAGCCTGAGCAAGAGCGAGACCCCGTCTCTAAAAAACGACAACAAAAAAAGAATGGCCATGAGAACAAGAGAACAACTGCAGCCTGTTCCGGCCAGCGCTTGTTCTACCAATGGCACTGATGGACATTCTGTGGTGGACAGCGGCCTCCACGGGTTTTGAGGGTACACCTTCTCAGATTCCAACTTTCGTACTCACATATTCAGGAAACATATACTGAACACATACCTGGCCCTGGGGACTGAAAGACAAATTACCCTGAGGCAGCCACACGATCCAGTGGGGAAGTGGGACGTGTCAACAAGTAATTACAACTCACTGAAGTACAACAACAGACAGAGACACAGGCTCACTTGCTCAACAAATATTCCCCTCGGACCTACGACACGTCAGACACAGCTGCAGATGCTGGCGGGTACGTGCCAAAGTCCTCTCCTCACAAGGAGGATTCCACCAGAGGACATGGATAATAAACAAGTGAATATATATTATCACTTCAGGTAGCAGTAAATGCCATGGGATCTGAGCTTGGAAAGAATTCATTATAAGAAAATCTGCACAATCCTAGCACTCTGGGAGGCTGAGGCCGGCAGATTGCTTGAGGTCAGGAGTTCGAAACCAACCTGAGCAAGAGCGAGACCCCGTCTCTACTATAAATAGAAAGACATTGATTGGCCAACTAATATATATAGAAAAAAGTAGCCAGGCATGGTGCAGTCTCAGCCTGCAGCCTGCAGTCTCAGCTATTCGAGAGGCTGAGGCAGGAGGATTGCTTGAGCCCAGGAGTTTGAGGTTGCTGTGAGCTAGGCTGACGCCATGGCACTCACTCTAGCCTGGGCAACAAAGTGAGACTCTGTCTCAAAAAAAAAAAAAGAAAGAAAGAAAAGAAAACCTGGACAGCTTCCCAGATTGCTGAGGGAAACAGCGAATGCAAAAGCCCTGAGGTGGGAAACAAGCTTAGTATGTTTATGAAAGAAGAAAGGCCATGCAGGGCGGGGCAGGGAGTGTGATGGGATCACAGCAAGTACACACCGTGTGAAGCCGATAGCACAGGCAGGAGTACAAACTGAGATGGGAGGTGTGTGGTGGAGGGAGGTCTACACTACATTCTGTGTGAGCTCAGGGATAAAGGCCAACTGACTGGTCAGGTGGGTGGACGTTCTGCATACAGAGAACGGCATGTTCAGAGCCAGGCGGGATAACCTGCAAGGTGTGTTCAAGACAGTGAGTAATCAGTGTTACTGTTTAATAACACACACAGGATTCGACATTCTCGGCATGAACAGCCATGTGGAAATACCTTCGTCTACAGCTTGGGAGCCTTAAACCACATACTCACCCTGGAGATGGGAGACAAGATGGCTATGAGAACTGGAAAGGAAGGAAGGAAGTCATTATAACATGAACACCCAGCCAGGTATCACACTGAGGGCTAACAATATAATTTTTCACCGAATGCCCACAACCCCATGAGTTAGCTGTCACTGGCCCAATTTACAGACAGGGAAGCTGAGGCCAGAGAGTTTACCCAGCTCACCACTGTTGGAGATGACATCTGAAGCTGGTGCCTGCCTCCAGATCCAATTCCTTTTCTACAGACAGAATGTGATATGTGCTTTTTCACACACAGTCTGGGTAGACCAAATTTAAAGAAAAAAGGATACATATAGAAGTTTAAACAGGGTTTCTGACAGGTCATCAGAATGAATATGACTCAATTCTGGATCTATTGCTGAAGAGTACCAGAGTTATTGTTTGTTTGTTTTTTAAGCCACATTGCCCTTTCCTTGCCTAAGATATATTTTCAACATGCACTTAAATAAATAATAAAGAATTAGGAGAAGATGACAATATGCCTGGGTTATGATCTATAGTTTTGAAAGCAGTTGTGTTGAAATGCAAACAGCAATGAACTTGGACTCCAAAAACAGACTTCCAGCCAATAGTCTACCCTTCAATGCATCCATGAACTGGGGTACCCACTCAATTCCACTACTGCTGGGTAAAAAGGTAAAAGCAGGCCAAATTCTCATGAAAGCACTCCATAAAATCCAGGCTGGTAAACCCTCAAGTGGGAGGTGGACAACAGTGGCCATATAGCCTAGCATAGGAGCTCTGTAGGATATTACACACACCTGGGTCTACACTCAGCCCTGACACACTCCCCAAGCCCTGCGACCTGGAGCAGTTCCCTTGGTGAGGCCTGGGTGCCTCCTCCGTAAAATGGGGCCCAAGATCCCTGCCCTATTAGAACCGTTGAGGACTGAATAAAGCAATGCTAGAGCCTTGCTTGGTGCCCACTGCAGAATGAGCATTCTCCATAAAGGTCCCCATCATTGACACTGTGGCCACAATGCAAGGTGACCACTCCCAAGTAAGAATGGTCTGTTTTGTTTCTCGAAGAAGAGCATTAAGAACAAACCATAGGAAAACACACACACACACACACACACACACACACACACACACACACTATAATACCCAAGAGAATTGAAAATGTCCACACAAAAACTTGTTCATGAATGTTCACATCAGCATTATTTTAATAGCAAAAAAGTGGGAACAGCCCAAATGTCCATCAGCTGATGACTGATAAACAAAACGTGGTAAATCCATATAATAGATTCAGCAATAAAATGGAACAATGCACCGACACATGCTACAACATGGATGACCCTTGAAAATACTATAAAAGAAGCCAGATGCAAAATGACAAATATTATATGATTCCATTTATGTGAAATGTCCAGAAGAGGTAAATTCATAAAGGCTGAAAATAGATTGGTGGTTGCCTAGAGCTGTGGGGCTTTAGGGGGAAATGGGGAGTGACCATTAATAGGTATGGGGTTTCCTTCTGGGGGTGATAAAAATGTTCTAAAATTGATTGTGGTGATGGCTGCACAACTCTGTGAATATACTATACAAAAAACCATTGGTTGCACACTTTTATTATATAGTATATGGATTATAGGTCAATAAGGCTTTCTTTTTTAAGAACACATCATAGATTCTATAGTCAGAAAGTGTAGATTCAAATCCATGCTGCACCACTTACTTTGGGCAAGTTACTTAACTTCTCCTTGCCTCAGTTTCCCCCATCTGTAAAGCACAGGCAGCAAGAAGACCCACCTCTCTAGGGTGGCTGTAAGAATTTAATCAGATAACGCACATACCCAACTCAAGGTAGTGGCTAGCACATAGTAAATGCTCTGTCAATTTTAGCTACTATCAATATAATGATTAATACTCATTTCACAGAAAGGAGACTGAAGTCAGAAAAGTAAAGTAACTTGGTCAAAGACATACAAGTAAGAGGTGGCAGGGGGCAGATTCTAACCAGGTCAAAGTGGCTATATCATTTCCACTGAAGTACCCTGCCTCTTCCACTATAGACCTCTGGTGCCCTCCAGAACCTACTGGTGACTGATCTCTGGCCTTCAGTCCAAAAAATTCTATGGTGGTTGGTGCAGGCACCAGACCAGCCATGGATCCAATCACTCTAACAACTCGGAACACCTTAGCAAGCATGATGGCTACTTCCAAGCAGTGGGCCTAGGTCCAGTCAACCCAGCTCCATAACTCTTCTGCAGAGACTTGGTAAAGAAAGGGTGCAGGAAGGGAGTTGCATCAGACTTTATTTCTGGCTCTTTCAATAGTCAGTTGTAGGTAGAGATGCACAAGTTCCCTAATGGCTGCGCCTCTGTTAATATCCATGGAAAACGGAGATATGACACACACTGACTGAGTGTTTACAGTGTGCTAGATGCTGTGCTAAGTGCCTTATGGCTATAAATCCTTGAAACCCTACACAATACCTTTCTTACATATGAAAATACAAAGCATGAGAGATCAAGGAGTTTGCCCACGGCAAGCCCCTACAGCTAATAGTTGGCTGGTCACAATCTGAATCTAGATCTGCATGAGTCCAATTTTAACTAGATATGAGGGAAAAACAAAAACAGCAGATAATTACATTTAAGACCTCTATCTTCATAGTTCTGGTACACTAAGCAATAAGGTATAAACACACCATTCTTATTTGTAATTACAAATAAGCCATTAATAAGCCACAAAGGAAGGTGGTAATTTGGCAAGGCAGACAAAGCCCTGTCTACCCTATGATTTTAAATCTGACTAAGCCCATATAACATTAAAACACAGCTTCACTTTAACAAACAAACATGAAAACCACCACCCCATAATATAATAGGTACCACGATAAAGATGATTATAAACTGCTTTGTCCAAAGGCAGGTTAGAAAACCAATTATTAGAGTTGCTCAGCTACATGCTGCCAGCAGGGCTGGCCCCACGTGAAACATACAAGGTAAATTGTTTCCTCCCAGACCTCGGGCACAAAGAGGGCCTGGCTCACACAGAAGAGAGAGACACAATGTTTCCACTGTACATCAATGAACCTGGTTAAACCCATAAATAAAGCCAGTAAAGAGCCATAAAGAGTCCTGAGCTTCAAAGGCACACCTTTCCTATAGAATCAAGAAATAGATGCAAGAACATAAAGACCCTAGCCCTTACTTACCACATCGCCAATAGCCCAGAGCTGTTAGAACTGCAGAATCTCAAGCCCTAACTTGTATTTGTTAATAAGAAGATACATTTTAACTAAAGCCCCCATGTGATTAATATGCACATTAAAGGCTGAGAGGCACCTATCTAGCAATACTCTTCCGTAGAAGTTTCTGCCATGATGACAATGTTCTATAGCTGTGCTGTCCAACACAGTAACTAGTAGGTATACATGGCTATTGAGCACTTGAAACGTGGCTACTGCAACTGAAGAACTGAATATTTAACTTTATTTAATGTCAGTTAATTTGTAAATAACCACATTTACTATAGAATTTATTAACCATAACCCAGGCAGTCATTTAAACAGTATCCGGTTTTTTGCTATTATAACTAACACTATGGCAAACACTGCTGTGCATACTGCTTCCCCTCACCCCTGTATTTTCTAGTTAACTCTGGATTAAAAAGCGTAAACATTTCTAAGTCTCTTCATGTGAAATGACCTATTACTTTTAGCAATTTACTAGTACTGCAGCCATGAGCAAAATGCCAGGTTTTTAAAATGCCAGTTCAAGAAGAATAAAAGAAATACTATTTATTTTCAGAAACCATACTTATTTTTATACTTCAAAGATCCTTCTGGTAATCTTTTAAAATTTTTCCTATAAGAAAAAAAGATTGCAGGGGTGGGATTGTGAACTCCTTATGTAGACACATTAATAAAACAGCAATGACACTTTGAAAACGTTAATCAGCTCTCAGTAAGAGAGACTTATTTTAAACCATTAATCTATGGATAAAATTAAAAAGCTTACGGTTTAGGGTTTCAACTGCATAAGTATTTGTTATATATTTAAAATATCACAAACTTGATAACTGATTGTGTTATTACATGGTATACTTCAGCACAATAATGAGCATCCACTGCACCTAATGGAAATCAGCACAGGAAAAAAACAAAACAAAACTGCTCCATCATACTGGAAGACACTCCTTCCAGGGTGGTGGCAGCAAAGACAAGAGGCAGGGTAGGGAAAGGCGAGGCTTCCTGTATCAACCCCCCATATAGAGGAAATGTCCACTGAAAATAATGAAACTGCAAATCAACAAGCCTTACTAATCATTTTGACTTAATATTACTGTGTTTTCCCAAAAATAAGACCTACCCATAAAATAAGCCTTAGCAAGATTTCTAAGCATTTGTGCAATATAAGCCCTACCCCGAAAATAAGACCTAGTGATGGGTGCAGCGTATCTGCACAACCCATGCATTTCCTTGCGGAGCGGTAAAGAAGATGAGCAGCCCTTCTCATCTGCCCCGTGATAGCTCTATTGCTTGACATGAGAGATTGGGGCCAATGGTTCTAAAGGAAATAGAGTCGCAAGAAATTCAGGATGGAATTCGGGGTTTGGAGAGTTATGATGATGTTCCAGAAGAAGACGACTTAACTATATTTGAATAAATGTAGATTGTTGTACTGTTCTTAAAAAAAAACAACAAAAAAACACATCCTCTGAAAATAAGGCCTAGGGTATCTTCTTAAGGAAAAATAAATATAAGACCCTGTCTTATTTTGGGAGAAACACGGTAATAACAGAACAGTAGATGAAATTGAAGCAAGTTATACCAAAAAAAAAAAAAAAGTCAGATGTTTGAAATAGCCTTGTTTCTAAACTTAAGACCTCATTCTTTGAATTTAGTATCTTGTATGTCATTTTTATAGAAACTGTCTTCAATGACAGTTCTTTGCATTGTTATCCTTTATTGGTGATGTGGGGAATTTCAGACATATGGGCCAACATTTTTTAAAATTCTAAATTAAACAATACTGAGCTCCTCTCAAAACATCCATACTTGTCCAGTAACAAAAATTATTGGCAGAAATTGTATGTGATCTAAAAGCATAACTTTTAGATCTAACTTTTAGACCTAACTTTTCCCTTTTTCGGAATCTGTGGTTAGGAAATTGGCAAAGGCGACTGCCTAGTCACAAATGTATTATCCACTAGGTGGCATAGTGAGGCAGAAATAAAAAGAGAGAGATTGTTGTTTCCCTTCAAATTGAAAAGTTTAAAATGTAATTTAGAGGAAATCAGAAATGAACTTTAACAGTTACAATAAAACTCCTCCACTATAGCTTTTATAAGAGCCAAGGTAAATTTGCAAATTAGTGGGAAAAAACCAATAGCAGAAAATTGCGCTTTTAGTCATTGTTCATTCATATTTTTAAAAAGTGTACTACAATCAGGCCGGGCGCGGTGGCTCACGCCTGTAATCCTAGCTCTCTGGGAGGCCGAGGCAGGCGGATTGCTCGAGGTCAGGAGTTCGAAACCAGCCTGAGCAAGAGCGAGACCCCGTCTCTACTATAAATAGAAAGAAATTAATTGGCCAACTAATATATACAAAAAATTAGCCGGGCATGGTGGCGAATGCCTGTAGTCCCAGCTACTTGGGAGGCTGAGGCAGGAGGATTGCTTGAGCCAGGAGTTTGAGGTTGCTGTGAGCTAGGCTGATGCCACGGCACTCACTCTAGCCTGGGCAACAAAGCGAGACTCTGTCTCAAAAAAAAAAAAAAAAAAAAAGTGTACTACAATCAGTCCACGTCCTATGAAGTTTCTGACCCTGCTCTTGGTGCTGTGGGGAATTCAAGCCATCTGGAAATTGGAAGACAGCACTTTCTAATTGATCGCTGGGCCCAACTGGTATGGCAGAACATGATTTCCAGAAGAACGGAACTATAAGAGTTAAACAAAGTTTCACTTAGAAAGTGGAATCCATTCATTGTTTGATTAAATAAAGATTTATGAAGCATCTCCTTCATGCCAGTCTCTGTACTGAACACTAGAAATCAGGCACTGAGTATAATAAACATAGTCACTGCCTCCAAGGAGCTCACAGGCTAATGGAGTCTGTGTCAATCAAGGAAGTAGTCAGGAACTGCCAAGCTAAAACTGGCATGTGTGCTATATGAAGGCAAAGCACACAAAGGCCCAAAATAGCAGGAACTGGCCTCCTCAGGGAATTCAAGGAATGGTTTTCCTTCTTAGTGATCCTATGGAAGTAGGGAATATGGCCCACTGAGTTGGGACAGACAAGAGACCACCACAGCTGGGGCGCAGAGAGGGACGCAGATGGGGGTCGGGGAGCCTGGGTCTCAAGAAGATCTTGGTCTCCATCTATGATTAAGGTAAGTAAAAGTCAGAGGCAGGTCAACGGCACAAGCGGGTTTCTATTTCTTTATATTTGAGTGCAAATTCCTCATTTTACTGAGAAGCAGGGAAAAAATATAAGGCCAGGACAACCCCTGCAGGTTGGTGGACACAGGAAATGGGAAGACGGAAGGCGGGGAGCCCCTGGCACTGGTGGCACGTGCAGTGGGGGCTGTCTCAGGGCAGCCTGAGTCCCTCCAAGGACTGCAGCACCAGTCAAGACCCCTTGTCACCGTGAGGAAAGACTAAAACAACCTATCGTTTCTTCCCCCGGTTCCAAAGCCACCGGTGCAGTATGTTACTGAGGAGTGTGTAGGAAACTGGTGTCAGGGTGTAAGAGAAATGTTTACTAAGCATTTTGAGAAATGGATGAATGCACACAGCAGAGCAAGACAAAGTATTGAGGGAACAAACTGCACCACCAAGAACTGTTTGTCCAAAGGAGAGCCACCACCCAAAACTCTCTACTGAGGATAAGTCCAAGTCGGGACCTCGAATGCATTTGCCAAGGTGACTTAGGCTTTTGCTTCCCCTTGAGGGCTGAGGACTGAGAGGCAGAAAATAACTAACACACCAGGTTTTCTCCAACTACATCAGGTTTATTAGTACTTTAAGTTCCTTGTTCATCACTAACAAGCTGTATGACCCCTAAGTTCTCTGAGCATCCCAGTAAATAATACTCATCTTGCAGGGTTCTTGTGAGGATCAAGTAAGAATTTTATGTGTATCCAATTCACATGTCCAATTGCAAAAAATAAAAATTAAAAATATTTAAAAAAAAAAAAAGTTTTTCGGCGTCTGCAAAGGCTGGGAGGTCCCAGCCCGGCCGAAGACGTTGATCTCCGCGTTCTACGACCTTCATTGTTCCCTGTCCCCAGTTCCCCTCAATAAAGTGTTTTAACCCCCCCAAAAAAAAAAAAAAAAAAAAAGAATTTTATGTGGAAGGCTTTCTGAGACAGGGTCTTGCTATGTTGCCCAAGCTGGTCTCAAACTCCTGGGCTCAAGCAATCCTCCTGCCTCGGGCTCTTGAGTAGCTGGGATTATAGACACCCACGACAATGCCTGGCATTTATGTGGACATTCTGATAAACTGTAAAGTACCACACAAATGAGGGGTATTTCCAGTATTAATATAAGATCCACTCTGGAAAGAACAATCAATAGTGGTATAAGTTTAATGTAAGATTTAAAAGATAGGTTGCATTCAGTTATTTAAGTATCCACTGTGCATGAGGCTTTGAAAACAAAGATCTATTGATGTGGGACAGTCCCCACTTTCAAAATGATGTTTGTCTTTAGGACGTAGAGAGGCCTGGAATAGTACACAGCTCATGGCTGTTAAGTGAGCGGTGCTGTCAGTCACTGACATGCACATTAGCCCAAAGCCTTTCCGAATCTTCTGAGCCAAAGGAGCATCACAAAATTCCTCTTCTGCTCTTCATTTTCTTCAAGACTTGGAACCCCCACCAGTGCTTTAGGATTACTCTGAATTTTCCTTTGACAGAAAATAACGAATTGTTTGGAATCCGAAATAGTCAACAACTTAGAAACACAACCAACAGTACACGTCACAAAACTGGAATCCAGGGACATAAGAACATCTGAAATGTAGACGGAAATGTTCGCTCATAGAGGGACATTTCTGTTTTATGGCCTTTCTACATCCTAAACACAAAATGTGCTTTTAAGTATTGTTTCTCCACCTTTTTAAATCCGTATGTCACCACTTAACCCAGAGGAAATCTACACTCATAACTTCAACTATCCCCCACTACTGAGTCGCCTTCCTAGGTTAAAACCAGAAGCAAACCTGCCCTGCAGCGCCGGGGCCCAACCCCTTCTCCCTTTTTGCTTTCCCACAGCCAAGAGGGACAGCAGGCATCCGCACGCCACCAGCACCTTCCCACAAGTCAGCATCCTGACCTCCTGGTCCCAGACTGCAGCAGAACACGTGAGAAACCAAGCACCCTGCTTCTGGGAGGTCTGACCCAGGGGCCAGCAAACATTTTCTAAAGGGCCTGATAATAACTACTTTTGGCTTTGCAAGGCCAAGAGGCAAAATCGAGGCTATCATATAGATATTTATGTAACCATTTAAAATATAAGAACAGTTGTTAGCGAATAAACAAAAAACAGGCCAGGTGCGGTGGCTCACGCCTGTAATCCTAAGCACTCTGGGAGGCTGAGGCGGGAGGATCCTTTGAGCTCAGGAGTTCGAGACCAGCCTGAGCAAGAGTGAGACCCCGTCTCTACTAAAAATAGACAGGAAAAAAAAAATACCCCAGGCAGCTGGCTGTAGCTTACCAACCACTAGTATACAAAATTGAGATTTAGTAATGGAGGACCAATATGCAGGTGTCTATGTGCATCAAGACGGGGCCCTTACCTGCAAGGTGCTCATGTGGGTGCTGGTAGAGGCATACACGTGTCTTGATTCCTGGTTTCTTTTGCCTCATTTTTCACTTCTACCTTCAAAAAGCTTTAGGTCTGCCCTTAGCATCTAGTCACAATTTGGGAATAATACTGTTTTGAGTATTTTTATTTGCTTATTTATTGTATTTGTTTAATTAATAAGGGATAAATTCTTTAATGGGTACATAATCCAAAAGTAGGTCAACTCAAAAGGAACTCTACACTTGATTTTGTAGCAATTTCGTACATCCATACATATATGTAATTTTTTTTTCCAGAGACAGGGTCTCACTCTGTCACCCAGGCTGGAGTGCAGTAGAGCAATCATAGCTCACTGTTAACCGCCAACTCCTGGGCTCATGCAATCCCCCTGCCTCAACCTCCTGAGTAGCTGGGACTATAGGTGTGTGCCACCACACCCAGCTAATTTTTAAATTTTTTTGTAGAGATGGGGTCTCACTGTGTTGCCCAGGCTGGTCTCAAACTCTCAGCCTTGAGTGATCCTCTGGCCTTGCCTCCCAAAGTGCTGGGATCACAGGCATGACCCGCCATGCCTGGCCATCTGGTTATATTTTTACCTAAACGTCAACACATGTATTGGGCAAGACATTATATGGAAGAAATGTGTTGGACAGAGAGAAGTAAAAACCCCAGTTCCTGATCTCAAGCTGAAATGATTTATATGCCCTCAGAAAAAGACACTGAGGAGGTGGCACCCACAACCCAGGGTAAACTGCTTTAGGAGAAGGGGTGTAAGAGATATTTTTAAAGAGAGGGGTATAAGCACTGGAAGTTTCCATTGCCCACCCTGAAGTCCAGCTTAGAATCTGCTCAGAACAATATATCCACCATTTGTCACAAGTTAGAACCAAGAATCAATATTTCAGATGTTAACACAACCTTACACTGCCCATGGAAACTCAACTAACCCATCAATTCTGGGTCCCAAGGGAAGAGAGCCAGGAAGCGAGGCAGAAACAAAAGCACCCTTTATTGGGTTCCAAGGAGAAATAGGAAAGCAGCAAAATTTGTATTTGGAGCCTTCCTAGCTCTTTCTACCCCTTGGGCTGGTTGCTCTGGTTTTTAATGTCCTCTTCCCCTACCAGTCCCAAGGCCAACACCCAGCACTCCACAGTACCTGCTGTCACCAAAATGTCCTGGCTCCAAAATTCCTTCTCTATCTTCATCCTCAATCAAAACTCTCACTTTATCAATGCATATGGTCTCAGCTAGATAACAGAAGAATGCTAACTGATCTTCTTCATACTTAAGTGTGAGTGTCTGAAGGTCTAGCCCTCCTGGAGGTATTTGATATTTTTAAGAGACAAACTTTGACCCTAAGGAAACTTGTGATGGAATTCTGACCCACAACAGGCAAGTTCCCAAACACAGCATATCTAAGTTGTTCTAAGTCCAAGCCCCTGTGTGTACTTTGTAGCCACAACAAGCTTTTCTTGACATTAACAACAATAGCTTTAGAGGGAAGGGTTTGATGGCACAATACAGCCATTTCAAACTAGAGGCTATAGGCTTGAAGAAAGTATACTGTCACTTGACAAGATATATTCTTAACATTTCCATAATAAAAGTGCAATTTTAGCTAGCTGTATACATAATCTACGTCCCCATAAGGCTATGTCTCAGAGTCATCTTAGAGTCTCTGGGGCCTCATATAGTAATGGACGCACAGAGGTTTCTGATGAACAATGGCATCTCTTGACAACACTGACACGTTATTGTTACTTATGACTCTCTGGGAGTAAAAATGTTCCTGTACATTTTCAATGATATCGTTTAAATTCCTAACAGTCAACAGAGGGTCTTGAGCTTCTCCTCCTGTTTGTCACTTTGATTCTGAAAAGCAGAAGCTGGTAGAGTAGAGAGAACCTTCAGGTTTTGAATCGGTCAAATGGGCCTTGGGCCAAATTCCCTCCCTGAAAGATCCAATGACACTCTACAAAAAAGACACCTGCACTCGAATGTTTATAGCAGCACAATTCATAATCGCAAGGCTGTGGAAACAGCCCAAGTGTCCATCAATCCAAGAATGGATTAATAAAATATGGTATATGTATACCATGGAGTACTATTCAGCTGTAAGAAACAATAGTGACATAGCACATCTTATATTTTCCTGGTTAGAGCTGGAACCCATACTATTAAGTGAAGTTTCCCAAGAATGGAAAAATAAGCACCACATATACTCACCAGCAAATTGGTATTAACTGAGCAGCACCTAAGTGGTCACATAGGTACTACAGTAATAGGGTATTGGGCAGGTGGGAGGGGGGCGGGTATATACATACATAATGAGTGAGATGTGCACCATCTGGGGGATGGTCATGATGGAGACTCAGACTTGTGGGGGGACGGGGGGGAAATGGGCATTTATTGAAACCTTAAAATCTGTACCCCCATAATATGCCGAAATAAAAAAAAAAAATTCCCTCCCTGGACACTGGGCAAGTTAACATTCCTGAGTCTCAGATGCCCTAATTATAAAATAGGGTTAACACCTACTCACTCAGCCCCATTGATTGGGAGAATTCGGTGAGCTCTACAGCAAGGGCCTAACACTACATCAGTCCTATGGCCCCACTAGAGATCAGTTTACCAACAGCGGTCTTCCAGCACAGGGCAAAGCTGACCGCACCTTTGTCACGTGGGCTCCCTCATCGTGAGGCGTGTTACAGATCAGGAGTTCCACTGAGCACCTGGGGGAACTGAGCTGGAGTAGCTAGCCCCCAAAACACCCCACAATAGATGCAAAAATCAAGGACACAGCCTCAGAGCTGTTCTGTAGGCTCCATGAATGCATATTTTAGACTTGTCAGTCCAATAATACAAAGCTGCAGGTTCAAAAGCCTCCAGGCCTCCTAGAGAGGAGGGCCTTGTAGGGAGGGTATGGAATATTGCAGAGAAGGGGAAAGAATATGCCATCCATGCCCATCACATCCAGTCCTTTGGGACCTACCTTGGCCTTCCTCTTCCTTTTGCCTTCTCTTATCAACTGAGCGACTATTCTATGCCCCCCCCTTTAAGAATGCAAAGAACCAGACCCGCCCTCAAGAGCTAACAAGCTTATCAATCCCACCTAATGTTAAAACTGATCCCCCAACACCAGGCAGAATCCAGGCCTGTGGGTTTACACCCTCACTCTAAACACACTGCTCTTCTGAAAGGATAAACATATGCTCTGAAGTTTATATCTAATTGAGGACTTTTCTTTTTTTTTTTACAGCTCACTATTCCCAAGCATTCGCTTTAATGAAGCTCTCCCCAACCAGAAAGCTCATGTTGCTTATCATGCTTAAGGATAAAGGACGATCCATGCAGCTGACTACTCTAACACGGCCAATACATCCAAGTTGGAACAGACAAAAGGCAGAGGGACAGACAGAAATGACAGCATCCCAGTTTCTATGACACTTCACTGCATAAACCATTATCCTAAATATAAAAGCCAAAAGAGTAAGTAAGTCTGGTGACTGTCTGGAGTGATACGTGACTACTGTTTTTTAGGACAGCTCATTGCTGAGATATAATCCAATCGGGTCAACATTTATATTTAATCACCCAATCACACTCCAAGACGATTCAGAACAACAATGCAACTGTTGCTTGGAGCTCACTACTAAGCAGAATGAGAAGTTTCCCCCCACGTAGACATGTGTGTGTTCCTTTGCTCCTGTTCTATTAATAGGAGAGAGAGATACCTAGGCGGTGCATACTCACTGCAAATATTCTCTCTGTGGTAATGATAAATAGCAAAGACACTGCCAATTTATGTTTTTTGGACAAAGTAAATCACAACCATGATAATTCAGAAATTTTAGCAATGTCCAAATTTTATTTTTAACCCAATTCTGTTTCCCACCATTTCTCGGCAAAGATCCCCCAGGGAAATTTATCATTCACTCCCCAAAAAGCAGGTGACTAACCAATTCCTGATTATGGGGAGGTTCCGGGGACCAAGGAGCAAGATGATGCATTTTTAGCTGCCCTTCTTAGCTCCCCAACTTTTGTGGAATATCAGTTCACACCAGAACTTGATTTTTTAAATTTTTATTTTAAAGCATATTGTTAAATAAAAATAAAATCTCTACTTTATAAAAATACACTAAGCAACACCACAGGGCCCTTCCTCAAGCTGTAACCCTACAAGCTGAAATATTTATGAACATCTGGATCAGAAATAAATACACACACACACATATAAATAAAATCGAGCAATTTTACCGAAGGACTGAATTAGGTCAGTGCCCATAAGAAGCTCCCCTCTGGCTCTATTTTCTACTCTCCAAACAGTGAAACCCTTTGTCCATTGTATCAGCCACTGTAAACTGTTTGGACATCCATTGTTAGCCCTGGCCGACTAAAAGTCTGGAGAAAAAGAGATAAAATGGTATTCTGTCAATATATTTCTAGCACATTCAAATCTAAGCAAGCTTTGCAAATAGCCAGCTTACTCCAACTGTGAAGCCAGTGGCTGAAATAAAGTCATGCTTATCTTTGCACTTAGAATATTTGCTTTTCTTAGCACTTGAAATTTCTCTGCAAGGAGCCTTCACAAGTAGTACTATAGATATAAGCCAAAAATGCTGGTCAATACATCACTTGGTCACTCTGTTATAGCTAACCAGCTTAAAGTAGTAATATAAAATAGGTCAGGTTTATAGAAAAAATTATTTGAAGGAGAAGGAAAATTCATAGACTAATTCTAAAGTTGATAAAAATTCAGTTCTGGCCGGGCGCTGTGGCTCACGCCTGTAATCCTAGCTCTTGGGAGGCCGAGGCGGGCGGATTGCTCAAGGTCAGGAGTTCGAAACCAGCCTGAGCAAGAGCGAGACCCCGTCTCTACTATAAATAGAAAGAAATTAATTGGCCACCTGATATATATATATATAATTAGCCGGGCATGGTGGCGCATGCCTGTAGTCCCAGCTACCCGGGAGGCTGAGGCAGAAGGATCGCTCGAGCCCAGGAGTTTGAGGTTGCTGTGAGCTAGGCTGACGCCACGGCACTCACTCTAGCCTGGGCAACAAAGCGAGACTCTGTCTCAAAAAAAAAAAAAAAAAAATTCAGTTCTTTGCACATGTGACATCATTACAGAGAGGATGTTGCCAAAACTGATTGAAGATTTTTAAGTGTCTTAAAAGCAATACCTTATAGTTCATATGACATAAAATAAGCTAGCAATAGGACAGCCAAAAGTTTTGGCATTCTGGAGTGTTCTGTCAGCATGAGATATGAGGTACAAAATAGGATAAAAATCTAATCTCCTTCCATTTCATTTGTCAAAAGACAAAGGAAGTTAAAGATGGGAAAAGGAAGCCCATCTGTAGACCAGATTTATATATCACCTTTTACTTTATTAAAAAACTAGCAAATTAGAATGACTTCAAAAAGAAAACTCATTAGGTTCCATAAAGTTATACATCAAAGCAGCAGTTCTTAGAATCAAGTCACCAGCTTTGCTTCTACCTACATTAACTTGTGATCTTGAAAGCTAACTTCTCAAGCTTATTCCTCTAGAAAAGCACCTAGAATCACACAGTAGAAGATGCAGAAACTGAGGCCCTTCCAGAGAAAGAACACCGTTTGTGGCGGGTAGCTCCACACGACTACAAAGTGAAAGGACTGATTCTGAACGTGCACTACAGAAACCCGTCTGGTGACTGCAGCAGCACTGTGTGTCTTAGCGGAATGATGAAAATAATAAATGATAACCGCTGCCGTCTACTCAGCACCGCACAGCAACCCCAGGAAGCATCCATGCTCTTTCTTGTTTGCTGGCACTGAGCTTCTGTATCTACCAGAGGCCAGAAGCCACCAGAAGCCCTTGCCAACAACAGGGTTCTGCCAATGAGGTACACGTGTTTAAGGTCTGGAAGGATGAAGGAAAGCAGAAACCGTTTGTTTTTCTTTTTTCTTATAGCAGCAGCAGCAGCAGGCAAAAGCTGGATTTCCCAGATACAAGCTTCACAGCCATCTCCAGATTTCCTCCCCTCTCACCTGCCTCAGGGCTGCAGAGGAGGAGAGCATGGAAGGAAGGGTTTTCTCAAGGTCTCAGCTTCCTAACTTTCTGTGGAGCAAGTCTGAAAGCCACAGTGGGCCTCTGGTTTTCCCTCCTCCTACCTTACCATTGTTCCGAGGCACCTAATAACCTGTATGAAATCCCTTTCTCCTTGAAAAAGCTAGAATGATGTGTTTTCTTCACTGAACCCTGACTGATAGGGTATATAATGTCCTTTTTGCAGTTGAAAAGAAGTGAACATGAGAAAAGAGTAAATTGCGTAAGGCCAAACAAGCAAGTGGCAAGACAAAAGAATTCGCCCCCCCAGGTGTGTGTGACTTCAAAGCTACAAAATGAGAGTTAAACACATGCCTATGTGTTTAACCTGTGGTCCAGGAAGTCTACTCCTAGGAATTTCATAAGAGAAATGGGTACACATGTCCACAAAACAATGTGTAGGTGATTTCCATAGCAGCTTTATTCATAATAGCAGAAAACCTGAAAACAACCCATATATCCATCAACAGAAGAATAGATAAGCAAATTGTGGCAAATTCATATAAATGGAATAGTACTCGGCAACAACAAAAAAATATGTACTGAATCTCATGTAACAACATGGATGAATTTTACAAAAGTTAGGTTGAACAAAAGAAGCCAGACACAAAATGTTAACCCTTTGCACTCGGATGTCGAGTGTGACTCAACACGGCTGGCAAAAATTATAGAGATTAAAACTACTCTTTGAATGTATCAATAATTTGAAATATAAAAAAACCCAAATAAATAAGTTTGTATGAAAAGAAACTCCAGTTTTTTATTCTACTGCTGTGCTTTGTAAAATCTGGGGTACTTAAAAAAATTAAATCCCGAGTAGAATAAAGGAATCGAGAAAAAAAGCAGGCGGGTGCAAAGGGTTGATTTCATTTATATGAGTCCTCTCAAGGTCAAGCAAAACTATTTCATGGTGAGAGAAGTCAGACGAGAGGTCCCCTTGTGGTGGTAATAGTCAGATAAGTGGCGAGAGAACCTTCTAGAGAGGTGAAAAGTCTTAGTTTTTAATCTAGCTGGTAATAGCGCAGGTGAACACATCACTGTAAAAAGTTCATCCAGCTCTGGACCTAGATAGTGGTGGTGGGAGCACAACATGTGAGTGTACTAAATGCCACCGAATTATACAATTTAAAATAGTTAAAATGGTAGGTTTAATGTTGTATGTATTTTAACACACACACTCACACACAAAAATTCATCAAGCTCTCCACTTGAGATTTGTTCATTTTACTCTATATAAAAGTATATACTTGGCCGGGCGCGGTGGCTCACGCCTGTAATCCTAGCACTCTGGGAGGCCGAGGCGGGCGGATTGCTCAAGGTCAGGAGTTCAAAACCAGCCTGAGCGAGACCTCGTCTCTACCATAAAAATAGAAAGAAATTAATTGGCCAACTAATATATATAATATAAAAATCAGCCGGGCATGGTGGCTCGTGCCTGTAGTCCCAGCTACTCGGGAGGCTGAGGCAGGAGGATTGCTTGAGCCCAGGAGTTTGAGGTTGCTGTGAGCTAGGCTGAAGCCATGGCACTCACTCTAGCCTAGGCAAGAAAGCGAGACTCTGTCTCAAAAAAAAAAAAAAAAAAAAAAAAAAAAAAAAAAAAAAAGTATATACTTCAATGAAATACCATACAAATGATAACAACAATATGTACAACTAGTATGTACAACAATTAAAAATAAAAAAATTTTTTTAGAATATGATAACATAGAAAAATCAGCCAGGTTTAGGGGCTCACGCCTGTAATAACAGTGCCTTAAGAGTCTTGGGCAGGAAGATCACTTGAGGCCAAGAGTCCAATACCAGCCTGGGAAACATAGCAAGACCCCATCTCTACACAATTTAAAAAATTAGCCAGGCCTGGTGCTACATGCCTATAGTCCCAAGCACTTGGGAGGCTGAGACAGGAGGGTCACTTGAGCCCTGGAGTTTGAGGTTACAGTGAACCATCTCACCACTGTACTCTAGCCTGGGCGACAGAGCAAGATCCAGTCTCAAATAGAAAAAGAATAGGCCTCCTTATGAGTAAGCAGCTTTGGAGGCCAGAACCACTGTTTCTGTGGAAATGTTTCAGGTATATGTTCTTAATCCCAGTTCTTCAGTGAATTGCGTCTACCTTTTCTGCCTCTTCCTGATCCTTCACTCCCCAAAGTCATCTGCCAAACTGTGCACTTAAGCAGTGTAAGTAGACTAAATATTTCTCCCAGACCTTTGATTAAAACTCACATTTACACTCAAAACGAACCCAGGGCCTCTTCATTTCTGTGTGTCGCCAGTTGCCTGTTTTTACACTCTAACAATAACACCAGGAGGAAAAGCACAAATGTTTCCAGTTCCATTTCTGGAAAATTTCAATGGATGTCTAAGATGCCACGATCTCTCTCCCCTCTTAAAACTCACCCAGACACTAAACAGACCAACCCAAGGAAAGCAAAATGCTCTGCCTGAGGTCATGCTGGAAAACTCCTACGTGCCTGAAGGTACACTGAAACTCAGATGACAGCCGGTGATTTTACATTAGTCGGTGAGCAATGAGGTTTTGCAATAGTACCCAGTAAGCTCACCTTTAGCACATTTGTGAAGAACTAATCAGAAAGGGCTCCCAACTACAGGCCTGCCTCTTCTTCCAAGCTCGTGTTTTAGACAATGTGCCCCTGGGGAGAAATCCATGGAGAAAAGGGGGTGTTAGAAGCTCCCAGTATGCAGCTTTTACTGGGAAGAGTAGAGAGACAAAGGAAGGAGGATTCTCAAGAAGATTCTGCAAGATGGTTGCAGTTGCTGGCTTGGGCTGCAGAGTAAGGAAGAGAATCCAGCACATGCTGTGCTGGTACATTATTTAAGCTGCAACTGAATAATAGATCTTTCCATCACTCCATGGGCTAAACAACTATCAGCCACTCCTCAGTTCCTAGTTTGTCTTTTTAAAAAATGCCTTTCAGGGAGAAACCATTGGATCACTTCTTAAAAGAAAAAATAAATAAACAGGAAATAAACACAAAAATAGTTCAAAGAACACAGAAGCATTTTAAGATGATAAGAGCCAACAGAAATTATTTAGAATGTTGTCTAGGCTTTACACCCCAACACTCAGAACCCTCAGAATCTTAAGTACCCCAAAAGTCTTTTTAGGAGACCAACAACTATAACTACTCATTTTCTGATAAAGAGACTGACAACTAGAGTTACAAGATTTAGCAAAAGTCACCCAACTAAGTAGTAGTGCAGCTGATGTTTGCCACTACAAAAAATGGTCTGGATGTAATTCCACAATTCTTTGTAGGATTTTTGCTTACAATTCTTAACAAACTATCATCCACTCCCTATATCAATGTCAGGAATCCACTCTTCTAAATTCTCGATTAGCCTTTGATTCTGATTAGTTTCTGCAACAAGGCTTTCCCCCAAATCGAGACAGTCTCATGTAGTAAATACTTGGTGAATGTGGTTGGTGCCCCATCAGCTTCTGGGGTTACCAAGATGACTCAGACCAGGGAGGGGCTCCCAGCTGATGGGAAGTGCCTAGTGGCATGCATCTGATGAGATAAGGGCTAGAATAAATACTGGCATGTGCATACTACCCAATCCCAGGCAAGAAAGCAACTGATTCAGCCTGACTGAAGAAGGGTAAGGGAGGAACCAGGCTTCTAAAAGTGAGCTCACCAGGAAGTTCCTTCTGAATGACTCATTCTTTTCAAAACCAGAAATGTTTTTAGTTGTGCTAATTAATTCCCTCAACTAATTTCATCTGCTTTGCCGGATACATTTAGGAACAGTCTTCCAAGGATTGAGAGTGGGCTGGTTAGCTCTCCAAGCATACATTCCTAATCCTCTGGTCATAGAGCTCCACCTGCCTAGGGTCTCGGGTGTGCGGTGCTACATAAGGCATAAACGAAGAAGCACCACCTAGAACTCAGAACGCTTCCTTTCATACTCTGAGAACAAATGGCTCTCAACGAATGGAAACAAACAGCTACATTTGGAACATTATTTCCTCCTCAGAAGAACAAAGGTCCTAAAAGAATTCATTAATTCCTACTGATAAGCATTATGTCCCCTGTTCACATTCAACCCCAGAGACAAAATCTGAAGTATCTGCAATGTTCTCACACCTCTATCAAAGTTTTTCTTTAACACAACGGCCAAGATATAACTGCACTGTAATTGTTCATCACAGTCAAGTAACTGTTACCTATCAGAAATAATAACCATCCCAATAATTCCCTACCACAATGTACATATACATTCAATCCAAATGCCTACCTTGTCACTAACTCATATATTTAGTCCCATAGTTATATAGAGTGTCTGTAAGATGAGGCATACTATAATTAAAGTTTCCAAAGATGATGCCATTTTCTTGCCTGTGAATATAAGGCATATTTTACATGGCTGATTAAATCTACAACAGAAATAATAATTACCAGATTAATTCTGAAGTCCATGTTAACATACACATGGGAAAAATTTAGTAAACATTTTTATTCAGGGATGTGACACAAGACCTTTGCCATGATTAATGGTATGATTGGGAAAGTTCTTGTCAGTAAAACACAAATGTTTTACTCGTGGAGGACCTACAGGACTCCACTTTCACCACTCCTACCACTCCGACCATTCTCACCACCCCTAGAGTATGAGAGGAAGAGACATAAATCGAAACCATAACTAGGAATATTCTAATTAGGCTAGCTCTCAATCTGAAGGTTAAAATCAACATTCATTATTATAGAATGTATCTTACTACTGCCTGAAATATACAATGGTGTATACATGGTTAAGAAGAATTGCATTATGTTTTTAAGGTTAAAGACCTGATTTAACTTTAACCATCTGGGAGAGGCACTAAACAAATACCTGTACTGATTTAAAATGACAAGCACAAGTTACTAATTGAAAGCTTAGGATTTCTCATAAATGGTGTGTGCACACATACAATTAGAGATTTCGGTGAGTGAAACAGTGTTTTCTATTCTCCTCGTTTTATTCCTCTCCTACATGAATGTACACCCTAACTGTTCATCCCTCTAGGTAAAGGCAGGGGTCATTCGTTTTCTACCTCAAGACTTCCAGTTCCTAGGACAATCCTTTCTTAAAACCTATTTTACAGACCAAAGCAAGCTTCATTAAAAAAAAAAAAAAAAAAGGCCGGGCGCGGTGGCTCACGCCTGTAATCCTAGCACTCTGGGAGGCCGAGGCGGGCAGATTGCTCAAGGTCAGGAGTTCGAAACCAGCCTGAGCAAGAGCGAGACCCCGTCTCTACTATAAATAGAAACAAATTAATTGGCCAACTAATATATATATAGAAAAAAAAAAAATTAGCCGGGCATGGTGGCGCATGCCTGTAGTCCCAGCTACTCGGGAGGCTGAGGCAGCAGGATTGCTTGAGCCCAGGAGTTTGAGGTTGCTGTGAGCTAGGCTGACGCCATGGCACTCACTCTAGCCTGGGCAACAAAGCGAGACTCTGTCTCAAAAAAAAAAAAAAAGGCAACAACAATCTTTCCAATTGGCACCCTTTTGAAAGACTTTAAAAAGTCACGTGCATTTACATGTGAGGTTCTTTGGCGCTGTACATTTCTCAGCAATGGATGTCCCTCAGCAGTGCCAAAATATTTCCTCCCCTGGCACTCCAGCATATCAAAAATGTCACACCAGAAGACCTTAACAACTGCAGGATGGCTTATGGAAGCAGAGAAAGGAACGAGAATTGGGCCAGACATTAAAAGGACATCACAAATATAATGTTTGCAATCATAGATAAGAGAGCTGGGTGCATACGAGCAAGGTGCACATGCTGAAGATGTTAAGTCCATCAAATTCAACTTCCCTAACTTTTGTGGACCATTCTGAGTTTCACGTTCTTAAAAGTGTGGTCAAGGTACACCAGGCTCTCCACAGGTAAAGGCCACACCTATATTTTAAGCCGTATTGCCCAAATCTCAGGTGTCAAAGGCTATCTTCACAATTACTACCTTAGCCTTACTCATACCATTCATCCCAGAGTTTATAATTTTTCTTAAAGCAAACTCATCACTTTACTTAATATTTATTTTTGCCTTGTTTGAAGCAACCTGGCCATGAAATAAATCTGGTTTAGTGGCTGGCTTCATGTTTTTTATTCCTAACATATAATATTTATGCACAATAACTGAAAAATAGAATATGTAACTCCCTAAACCACCTGTCTATCTGTATACCACACTTTGGAGAAATACCATTTTGAGGACAGCATAAAAGGCAGAGAAAATGCTTAATTAAAGAATCAGGTATTTGTTTGGATATGACAATCCTCTTAGTCTCTCTTCTGAGCTCATAAGTTATCCAGAATGATGAAGCTTTGGTTGCAATGGCCAGGTAAACAATGGAACAGTCACCACTATTAGTGGCAATTGCCCCAGCCCGTGCAGGCCTTCCAGGGCCCCAGTAGTTAGTCACCAAGTTCTAAGAAGTGCATTTCCTAATCAAGTAGAAAGAATGGTAGCAGACGCTTTCCAACTTGGAACTCTGCCTCTCATGCAACATTGTACAAATTTAATAGAATGTTTTCCTAGGTACCATCCAAAACTGGAACTAGCTATTGCAATACTGGTTGTTGGGACTGCATGACTGGAAACTTTTCCCATTGCTATTATACAATCTTTTCAAAAAGCTGAATCATAATACCTCTTAAACTTGCTAGCTATATGGCATCACAAAAATTCCTGTGAGGGTGAAATAGGCCCTAAATAGTTTTTTTTTAATTTTAACGAAATTCACAGGTAACCATGGATGTGTTTAACCCACTAAATGGGTGTTAAATCTGACTTCTGACCCTGGGATTTAGGATCAAGATGCTAACTCGGCCTGAGATGATCATTCTACTTGCCTCCAGCCACACCTGGGGCAATCAGATCTGTCCTCAGATCTGTCCATGCCCCAAATCACCTTCGCTGGAAAATGCCTCTCTGCACCAAGGCTGGCTGGTCCAAGGCTGTTCCGGCCAGCAATTGTTTGTCAGAGCCCTGATGACTGCTTAGAGACTAATCAATGAGGCATTTTATTGGGAGTCAGCTCTCAACCTAGATAAATTAGTCTATAGCCACAATTGCTTAATGGGATTTGTTCTAGAGATTAAGCAAGGAATCCCCTGAGTGGCTAATACTCTACATAGAAAGTATGTTGAAAGTTTCAGCAATGATTACTAACCCTTCCTAACTCTTTGCCACGCCCCCACTACACTCACACCCCCTGCCACTCCCCAAACAAATCTGCATGACTTTTTAAACTACTATTTAAACTACTATACAGCATACTATTGTACACAGGACTAAGTAGCCCCGCCTAGTTTCAAAAATTTACCTGTCTCCTAAAAAGACAGCCTTCTTAAGGAGAGAAAACCTTGCTCAACTCAAAAGTTAACCTGGGGATTTTATCATGTCCCTCGCCTTCAGCAGTATTCAAAGTTCTCACGCTTGTCCTGATGAGAAATGGTTGGCTGTGACCTTTCGTCAATGTACAAAGAACTAGATGGAAAGTTTAACAAAAGTAGGCAGAAGTCATAGCAAATGTCATTCCCCTGGGGGTAATGTAAAAATTCAATGGTCTTAAGCCTGTGACTGTCTCAAACACAGTAATATTTACTGTTTGGGGAGTGGGGTGGGATGTTTACTGGGAAATTGATTCACTTCTTTGTAGGGAAAGTCAAGCCATTATTGATACATTCGGGATTTCTAAGACACCACCCCTGCCCCTGACCAAAGTTCTGTTGCAGGCATTCAAGAGCTTTCAAGACAGTGTGAGCAACTAACTCTTCTTTCTCTCAGCTCTTTTCTTTGACACCTACCTGGCACCTCCTACCTGTACTACTAGATGTCACCCCCTTATCAACCAAGGATCCAACACTTAAGAATTTTCAGCACCCATTTTGGTTCATATTACTAGCTCCCCCTTATTGAGCACCTACTGCATACTGCATGCCAGTGTACTCTATGCCATTCCATTCAGTCCTCACTCAGCCTTGTGAGGTAGATGTGTTACTAGCCCCATTTTCTACAGTGGCTTGCACTGTCAGAGATTTTTTGTTCAAATGCCCTTTCTTTCCAGCAAGACTCCCGGAAGGGAGTGCATATAGGACAATCTCACCCTCTGTTGTATTTCATATTGCAGAGTGTGCATCTGTATTGTCCATTCCCTTCCCCGCCCCAGGAATCCCAACAGACAGACTGCAGAGTCTAAAGTAAGTCTAATATTTTCAGGTCCAACAAATGAAGGCAGAAATCGAGCCTTACTCATCTTCATATCCCCTCACAGTGACTGGCACCCGTAGGGCTCATTAAGTATTAGCCGAAGGCCTGGCGAGGTGGCTCACACCTGTAATCCTAGCACTCTGAGAGGCTGAGGTGGGAGGACAGCCTGAGCTCAGGAGTTCCAGACAAGCCTGAGCAAGAGAGACCCCATCTCCACTAAAAACAGAAAAAATAGCGAGGTGTCGTGGTGCATGCCTGTAGTCCCACCTATTCAAGAGGCTGAGGGAGAAGGATCACTTGAGCCCAGGAGTTTGAGGTTGCAGTGAGCTATGAGGATGCCACTGCACTCTACCTGGGGTGACAAATCCAGATTCTTAAAAAAAAAAAAAAAAAAGTATTAGCTGAGTGGCACTGAAAAGTTGCAGCAGTATTTGGGGGGTGGGATGTCCTTCATCAATCTCTAGCAATAGCTCTGAAAAACCTCAAGAAACACCTCAAAAGTCACTGTTTCCTTAGTAAATCACCAATCTCCTCCCAAGCATCTCCCCACAGTGGGGAAACTACAGCACGCTGTCCGTATTTCCAGACGACACTCAGTGCATTCTTAATTATTTGCAGTCTTTCCCAGCGAGACTGTGGGGCAGAAGGACGCTCTTACCCATCTTGGCATTTCCCACGCTGAAGAGGAGGCTGCTTGTGAAAATTTATTGAATAATCAAATTTCATTCTTAGGCAGGTTATTAAATGGCATTTTGCTACAATGCAAATTACTGCTGCTAATTTCTCACTTAAAGTGATTTCCTTCCCAGGTGTGCCTGATAGATGTTACCTACCTTCTTATATCTCTCTCTGTCAGGAGTGTCTCTCTTGCGAGTAACACAGACACAGGCTCACCCCTTTTCCCAAGGTGACTGTCAGCACCCCCAACACAGACCACCTAGAGAGCTGAAGAAAAGGGCCTCCCTCCCTCCCTCCCTGCGGGGCTTCCCCGGGCTGAGGGCGTGTGCAGTGGCAGGACAGTTTCTATGGCGGGATGACTCCCCGCTGGGAACTTCAGGGAAACCACAGCCACGATTACTCAGGCCAGACAGCAGCCTGGGAAGCAACTCTGCTTAAGAACTGAAGCTCACACAGAGGTGGGAGGCTGTGTTCCATTACTAAGCCCTGGAGTGTTCACTCCCAAGTTAACCCACATTTCAAGAATGTTTAAAACCCTGGAGGTGAAACTCCTGATTATTTATACCCTAAAATAAACTACCGTGTAAAAGCGGAAACTTGACAAATGAAGACATAAAATAAAAGGAACTGCTGACAAGGTAAGACAGCACCAGAGTTCAAAGCATTTATCACTCTTCTTTTTGTGGCTTTTCCAAAAAAAAAAAAAACTCCATCTCCATCCCTTCTTGAAAATACTTCTACTTACACTGCAGAGGCAGCTGATTGAAAAGGAAAATGAGGACTCTGGTCCCTGAGGAGTTTTCAGTGTCTGTCACGTACACATTCTTATAACTTGGCATCGGGTCGGAGAGAGTGGTAGGAAATAGGGACGGGGACACAAAGACACACAGCAGGCGACACCACCGGCGCAACGCGACGCTTCCAGAGTAGCAGAAATGCAGGGCACCGGCGTTCAAGACAGTTTCCCCACTCACGAGTTAATCGCAAGCCCAAGTGACTCGAAAGTAGAGACCAGGATCCAGGAAGCCGCGGAGGCCAAGAGCCATCGCCCCCCTCCAGGGGAACCTACCCCTCGGCTGCGCCGCGTCCGTCCGCCCGGGCGGGAGAAGCCCGGCTTCCTACGGCGCGCCGGGGTGCAGCTTCGGGGACGCCCGGGAGCGGAGCCCGCCTCGCGCCCCCACGCCCGCCCCGGCGACCCCTCTCCGCCCGCGCGGCGCAGGAGGCACTTACGCGGAGCCAGCCTGACAGCTCCCGCCGCGGGGGAAACCCGCGGTCTCCTCGCACCGGCATCTCGGGCGCGGCTCCCGCGTAGCGCGCAGTCCCGGGCCCCGCTCCTCCTCCTCCTGCTCCTCGGCGCGGCCGGTCGCTCCACTGACCTGCAGCCCTGGCCGCCGGGGTGCCGACCCGCGGGGACCCACCCCTTTGTCCCTCCTCCCGCCGCCGCCGCGGCGTCGGCCCGCCCCCCGGCCGAGCGCTGCGCCCCCGCGCCGGCCGCCGGCCCGGGAAACTCTGGAACGGGCCGCTACCACCCCCGCGCCGGCCGGGGGGAGGGCTTGCCCGCGCCGCGCCCCCGACAGCCCGCGGCGGCCGCGTCACGCGCCACTCCCGGCCGGGGGCGGGCGGCGGCGGGGGCGGCAGGGGGACCCGGAGGCTCGAGCGGCCCGCAGCCCCCGCAGCCCCCGCAGCCCACCGCACCCCCGGCCGGCCGCATGGTTCGCTCCGCCGCGCGCACTGGAGCTAGCCGGTCCGGCTCCGAGCGCGCGCGTCCCGGGAAGCGCTGCGAGTTTGCAGGGCTGCAGTGAGTTTGGGGCGCCGGCCGGAGTGTCTGCGGGTTCTTCCCCCGGGAGGTCGCGTGGGCATCCTGTAGGAACACTTTTTGGAGAGGTTGGCAGAGCCTCGCACAGCGCTTCAGTTCTCTTCCGAAGAGTAAAACTGGGAAAACCCCAAAACTTTCTGCCCCTACGAGGCCTGCCCGGCCAGCTGACACAAAAATAAATGGCCTTGCACCCCAAATTTCTCAGCTCAGCTGTTTTCCAGAATTCCGACGGTACACGATGTTCACATTAAATATTAAAACAGGACTTTTCGGCACAAGATACTCCAGGTGATCTGTTTGTTGGCACATTTCCAACAACTCCCATCATCAGCTTATAAAAGGCTGCCAGTAGGTCACAAATGCTTATTCGACAGGATTCATCTAACTAGGTGTATTTATTCGTTTCAAAGTCCTCTGCGTACACAGAATTGTGCAATTTAACTACGTGTCTGTTTTAGGCGAAAATAAAGTATTTGGAGAATCCAAACAGATACCTGATACTAATTAAAAATGTAACTTGGGTTCAAAATCTAAGAAAATCATGTTGTAAGAGAATAGTTTGCCCACACCTCTCCTCCCTTAAATTGGAAAGCACAGACTCGGCCTAGGCTTCCAAGTAGAAGGTAAAAGGTAAAAGGTCTGGTCTGCCCCAGGGGAGATGCTGGGCTCTCTCCCAGAAAAGTTGCTTCACTTCCTGCCTAATCAAAACAAGCTTGGCAGTTTAGGTGGAAAAACAAGTCCAACAGATGCCTCTCCAAAAGTGTTATGCTTCTGGCCTCCTTTGGAGTAGCTGAGTCCACACCTCTGCATAAAAAGCACTGTGAGTAACGTTTGCCATTTTACCTCAACTCTCCAGACTTAGACATTTTGGTTGTATTCCTAATGTAAGGTGTTACTCTCCTGATCTAAGCACCTATTTATAAAATATTTCCCTAAATAGGTGGTGCTGACTAATAATAATGATAGCACTCGTGAGCTGGCCACACCTTAGTGACGTGAGCTTAGCCCACTAGCATTTAAAAAGGAAAAGAAGAATCCGGAATGTGGCAATTACATCTGCTCAGTGATTCCTCTTTTTCTCTCTAGAGCTGTGCTGTTCAATATGATGACCACTTGCTACCTATAGCCATTTACATTTAAATTAACTAAAAGGAAATGAAAAATGCAGTTTCTCAGTCACACCAGTCACATTGCAAGTGCTCAGTAGCCACATGTAGCTAAAGGCTAGTGTATTGGGCAGTGCAGATATGGAATATTTCCACCCATGCAGAAAGTTCTATTGGACCACACTCCTCCAAAGGACGAAATATTTATATACTAGAATACCATTCTTCTGGCATAACACCTGTTAGATGATAAGCACTCAATAAATGGTTGTTGAGAAACATGATTCAATTGATACATTGAATCAATATAAGTGGCAGTGTAAGTCAATACGACTCGGAGAAACAATTTGTTAGTACATAATTTTCACATGTGGGGTTACACATTTTAACATCACTCCTGGAATTTGTTTATCCAAAGAACTTCTCTCCAACAAGTGCTTACAGATCATATTTCTCAACTCCCTGATAAAATACTCAGGCTCCTGCCTCAGGGAGACAGTCAGCTAGTAACAAGAAATTGTGTAAGTGCAGGCTCAGAGTGGTTTGGGGACTCTCATGAGGGGGCTCCTCACCACTCCTGAGATGTAAGGATAGGGCTTAGGGAAGGCTTTCCAGAGATGGAGTTGCTTATGCATTCTAAAGGAGAGGTAGGAATGAGTTTTTGAGACAAAAAGAAGAGGAAAAGCCTCCCAGGTAAAGGCAATTAATAACATATGGAGAAGCAAGGCATGAAGAGACAGCAGGCTTGCTTGCTCTTGAGGTGCCAGAAGGCGAGGTTGCCCAGGCAAGCAAGAGCTTGTATTCTGAACATAGAAGTGGGATCAGATTGGCCTTTTCTAAAGATTACTCTGTCGGCTTCTTAGAAGATGGATTTGAAACTTCTGGGAGACAGGGTGTTAGTAAGAATGACAAAACCAGCAAAAAATGCATTCTTGTGGGAATGCAGGTGAGAGATGACGTAGCTATGAAGTTAGGCAGTGTTAGACAAAAGAGAGCCAGATTCAAGAGAAACTCAGGAGGTGGCTCAGCAGGCTGGATGACTGCCTGATGAGATATGGGGAGATGAAGAGGGAAGTGAGCCTAGGGTGACTCTCAGGTTTCTGGCTTAAGTAGATGACGGTGGCTCTTACCAAATAGAAAACACAGGAGTGGGAACAGATCTCAGAGGGGCTTGAGGAAGACAAAGAATTTAGTTATAGAGTGATTTTCAAGGGTTATGGGTTTTCCAGGTGAAGATGTTCAGTAATTTAACAAATATTTATCTAGTATCTACTGTGTGCTAGGCACTGGTGAATATTTGGGTAGAAAGATTTGGGATGGAGGAAGAGATTTGGGAGTCATCCATATGTCATGAAAATTGAAGTCATGGGAGGAGATGACTCCCACATTCAGAGACCTGAATGTAGACTGAGGCAAGAGAGGACCAAGGACAGGACCTGTCTCTGGGAATGCCAATATTTAGGAAACAAGCTCAAGTCTCCGGAACAGACCAAAGAGGAACACTGCGAGAAAGGGAAGAAAAAGCCTTCTGGGGGAGTGTCCAAAAGCCAAGGGAAGAACGAATTTCAGGCAGGGAGAATAGCCAACTACATGGAACTTTGAGGAGGTCAATAAGGTAAGAACTGCCGATGTTTATCTTGGCCAGAGCTGTTTCAATGGCAAGATGGGACTGGAGGTTAGGTTATAGTGGGTGACTGGGTGTGAGGCAGCACTTCATTATATGCCTCTTTCTAATAATGAAAGATGGAAATCATCAATGACGAATGATGGTGGGCTATTAAACTACTGTGAATCAACTTAATTGGCACAACAGACCATCATTTAAAATTATAATAAGTCTATACATCAACAACAAGGAGTATGATAATGATATAATTATCAACAACAAAGAACACAAATTTTCTCTAACCTGTAATGCCATTATGAAAAATATATAAAAAGAATTGGAAAGTGTATGAAAAAAAAGATTTCATGAGAAGATAGGATGGTGCATATGTTTTTCTTTTTAGATTTTAGTTATCTGTGCAATGGATAATTTATTTCAACATTTTTCAGTGTGTATTAAAATATATAAGATCTCTGAAACAGGTTGGTTAGAAGATGTCAAATAAATATTATAAACAAAAGGCCTCATAGTCAGATTTTCTCAAGAATGTTAAGATTCGAGATATATATATCATATATATACACACATAACAGAGGGAACAACCCGAACAAGGGTAAAATGTTTTACAAGTTGTCTCTTTAAAACCTCCCTCCAACTCTTTTTGGGAATTAAAACCTGCATCCCTGCCTGAGGCCGGTAATCAGAAGGGTAGGGAAGTGTCCTTTGTAGCACTGGGGGTGGCTGGACAGAATTTCCAGGCAAAGGTCATAAGATTTATCTTCACCAGAGATGCTACAGTTAAACAGCAACAGCCTGAAGCTGAAAACTCCCTTTAAAAGCTCTGTATTTCTGCTTATAGATAGGATGATGGTACTTTAAGAGTCTGCCATCCTCCTCATTTGCTGGCAAGTTAATAAACTTCTCTTTCCTTTTCCTCAAACCACTTGTCCTGGTTTTTCTGATGCAGCCTTGGGGACAAGTGTCCTGAACTTTCAGTAACATACAGACATACACACACATATATATACTTATATATGTATATGTCTATATATATGTCAATATATTTGCAATATGGTTATAAAGTATCATCAATTGGGAGCAAAGGAAACTAACATCAAAAAGTTTACAGATTAATTGTGCAATTTAGTTTGACTTGTACACTGATTGGCAGATGGGAATCATAACTCTCCTCCAACAAATCTTTCTCAAAGCCTGCCTGTACCCTGGGGTAGGTATAGGGAAGATAACATGTAACAGGGAACCTGCTCACAGTGTGATGAAGACAAAAGATAAGTAAACACATGGTGACAAGTCAGGAGAATTGCTCAAGTATAGGTGTGACTAAAGTGCTGGGGCAGCAGCTAAAACCCTGCCTGAGGGACCTGATGTTTTTCAGGAGAAAAGGCCTGATGTTCCCTCACCTTCCTGCTAGCACATCTTCCCTTCTGGCCCCTCCCATCCTCCACAACCAAACACAGGTGCCAATAACCATCCACATTCACTTGCAGGACCTCTTCCACACCCGTTCTACGCCCCCTCAACTCACTACCAGGAGAGTGGCACCTAAAATTCTGCTTCACCCTTTTATGCCTTCACTTTTAGTTATTATGTATTACTTACTCTTGTTCGCTTTCAAAGTTTGTTAAAGTACTCTTCATTTTTTCTTTTTTCTTTTCTGGGGGAGGTGGTGGGAGGGAATGGTGCCTAGCTAGCTAGCTACCTGGCCTCTCAAATGCTATGTGGCCAGTTAAGGACTGCTTACTGGTATAGGGAACTGCGTCTGGCTCCATATATTCCCACCACCTCCCCAGACCCGTAGAATAATAGACTTCTGAATGGAGATGCTCCTCATTCAAATCTATACTTCTAGAAATGTGATACAATGGAACAAAGCTGACTTTAACGATCATAGATTTGTAAAGATTGCAAACACAGCAAATTATTATTATTATTATTATTATTATTATTTTTGAGACAGAGTCTCACTCTGTTGCCCAGGCTAGAGTGAGTGCCGTGGCGTCAGCCTAGCTCACAGCAACCTCAATCTCCTGGGCTCAAAGGATCCTACTGCTTCAGCCTCCTGAGTAGCTGGGACTACAGGTATGCACCACCATGCCTAGCTAATTTTTTGTATATATATTCTTAGTTGGTCAATTAATTTCCTTCTATTTTTAGTAGAGACGGAGTCTCACTCTTGCTCTGGCTGGTTTCGAACTCCTGACCTTAAGAGATCCGCCCGCCTCGGCCTCCCAGAGTGCTAGGACTACAGGTGTGAGCCACCGTGCCCAGCCAGACAGCAAATTATATTTAAGCTATTCTCAAACACAGATGAACATGTTATAAACCACTAGAAAAACTCTCAGGCCTGCTTCTGTATTATGAGCAATTAAAGGTCATTACTTTTCCTTTGGAATCATTCTCCTTCTAGTTCACTGATAAGCAATTTTCAGACTGCCTGTATTTAGGATTGTTTCCATATTTTAATATTATGTGGAAGGAGCAGAAAGTTGCTATAAGTTGCCACTTTTCAATTATGTCCTGATACCTACATTTTCCCATCTCAAAGAACACTACCTATTTTTATGTAGACATTTTTCTATTTAGTAAAGTAGGTAACCTAAAGTATAAGGCTATATATATATTGTTCCACAGTTCCTAAAAACTATTTTCATTTTTCTTAAGTTTTTAGACTGAGTTTTGCAAGAATAAGATGCTCATTATAAAGCATTTGAGCATTTCAGAAAAGCACAAAGAAATTTAAAAATCATCTGAAATCTTAATAACCATCTTCAATATTAGGTGAACATTCTAGACATATACATATGTATAGACAGAAGGCTACATTAGATGACTACCCAGAGACGAAAATAATTTTAATAAAAATGAGATCCTGCTATAGTGTTAATTTAATTTAAAATAGTAAATAAAATTCTATTCTATAGAATTCTGTTCTACAATAAAATAATATTCTAATAGTGACAGAAGAAAAAGAAGAGCGCATGCTCTCTCTCTGTCAATTTTTTTATATTGTCACCAGAATCCACTAGTGAGCATGTACTTAGGAAAGACTATGTGAGCACATGTCCAATTGGCAGGCATCTCCAAGCCAGCAAGAGGGCCCCCCCCAAGAACCAAATCACCAGCACCTTGATCTTGAACTTCCCAGCCTCCAGAGCTACAAGAAATAAATGTCTGTTGTAGACATCATCCATAAATCTATGGCATTTTGTTATAGCAGCCTGAGCTGAGTAAGACAGTCTGACAGCCTGAAGGTGGCTGACTCTGCCACTTTCTCCATCCTCAACTCATACCAAACTCTCCCAAAGTCACTGCCTGGGGCTACACTGGCCTCTCTTGGTGGTTGTTGCCCCCGAGACCCTGCCAAGCTCATTCCTGCCCCAGACCCTCTGTTCAAGCTTCTCTGCCCTACACCACAGAGCTTCCTCTACCTAGCAATGGCACAATCCCAAACCCAGCATCCTCTCCCTGGTGTAAGAACCAGGCAGTGTTCTGGGAATGATGGGTTTAGCTGGCCACAAAGTAGAAGAATTAGCTGTGCAATTCAGAGGCAGCTGTGGCCTGAATAGATTAAGAGTCTGAGCTGCTCCCACACTGGTGTTTGGGGAGAGTTCTAGGTTGGAAGGGGGCAGCTGTAGTCTGGGCTGACCCTTCGCAGGCTCCAGGGTGACTTACAAGGCTGGGATGAGTGTGCCCAGGCCTATAGGCAGAGGCCAAGGTGGTACTTAGCCTGGGGCTAAGGCAGAACATAATCCAACTGCAGCCCTGGAAAGCGAAGAAGCATCTTTTGGAGCATGGTCTGGTGCTGGGTAGAGCTTGCTAGGGAGAGTGCTCTGCAGTGTAGAGGAACTCTTCCTTCCTGCCAGGATGCTGGGCATCCTCACAGGCCCTGTGCCCTGAGTTATAACAGCCTTTATTCTTTTACTGCTGTTTACATTCAGAGTATATGAAAGCCACACTGTCTTTGAAGGGAGTTAATTCTCCATTAAAAAAACAAAACCAGAAACCCTGATAAAATATGATTGATTAAATGCATATTATGTGCCAAGAACTCTTCATGCACTATATTAACTCATTTAATGTAAAGGCTCATAATGACTCGGGTATATTGGGGATTTTGTTTGTTTTTGAGACAGAGTCTCGTTCTGTCGCCTGTCCCAGGGCCAGAGTGCAGTGAAATCATCATAGCTCACTGCAACCTCAAACTCCTGGGCTCAAGAGATCCTCTTGGAGGCCTCAGCCTCCTGAGTAGCTGCGACTACAGGTGCGCATTGCCGCGCCTGACTAATTTTTCTATTTTTAGTAGAATGGGGTCTTGCTCTTGTTCAGGCTGGTCTCGACTCCTGAGCTCAAGTGACCCTCCCACCTCGGCCTCCCACAATGCTAGGATTACAGGCAGGAGGCTTCGGTATTATTGTCCCTGCTTTATTTATTTATTTATTTATTTATTTATTTATTTATTTTTGGAGACAGTCTCGCTCTGTTGCCAGGGCTAGAGTGCCGTGGTGTCAGCCTAGCTCACAGCAACCTCAAACTCCTGGGCTCAAGTGATTCTTCTGCCTTAGTCTCCCAAGTAGCTGGGACTACAGGCATGCACCACCATGCACGGCTAATTTTTTCTATATATATTAGTTGGCCGATTAATTTCTTTCTATTTATAGTAGAGACGGGGTCTCGCTCTTGCTCAGGCTGGTCTCAAACTCCTGACCTCAAGTGATCCTCCTGCCTTGGCCTCCCAGAGTGCTAGGATTACAGGCGTGAGCCACTGCTTTATATATGGCCTCTGAAGAAACTGAGCTTTAGAGAAAACCCAAGGTCATCCCCAAGTACAGGGTAGGTACAGACTCCAAACCCAGGCCTGTCAGATTCGAAGCCCATTCTCTTCACTGCCTTCGAGGCCCTGTGTGCTTTGCTCCCATCCAGTAAGACATTTGCCTGCGGTGGGAGGAGAGGTGTGGTTTTTGTGGTTATGAGTGTTTTCCTTTTAGCTCCTGTTAACAGAATTCAAATAGGTTTTTGCAGACACAGCAACTGAAGTGAGTTTTATCCAAACGATGTTGGAGAATCAAGTTTGTGAAACTCTTCCTACGAAACATTAAAAGGGTAAATGCCACAAATGTGATTTATTCCCACCCCACCCCCCACACACAGGTGAGCTAGTTAATTAGAGTCCTTGACTCAAATGCCATCCTGGTGTCTAAATAAATTTCAGCGCTCCCTTTCCCCAAAAAATACTTTAAGAAAAACACTTCAGTAAACAAAAAGTTCACTAAACAGGCCCTCCTCTCCCAGGCAAGGGAGGGAAGCTAAGGTGACAAGAGGCCCAGGAAACTGTCCCCATTAGATATGTAAGTCCTCCAGGGAAACTGGAGGGGCCTCTGTAACACCTGAATTGATTTTTTATATTATCACCAGAATCCACTAGCCCTAAGAATTCAGTATCCCTGATGAACACAGATTAAAGTTGTTGAAGAGTCTCAAAGAATTTTCAGGCCTGAAGTGGCCTTAGAAAAAAGCTGCAAATAGCTGGTTGTGGTGGCTCACATCTATAATCCTGGCACTCTGGGAGGCCGAGGTAGGAGGATTGCTTGAGGTCAGGAGTTCAAGACCAGCCTGAGCCTGAGCAAGAGCCCAAGAGACACTCCCCTCCAACCACCATCAAGAATAGAAAAATTAGCCCAGTGGAGTGGTGGTGCATGCCTGTAGTCCCACCTTCTCCAGAGGGTGATGCAGGAGGATTGCTTGAACCCAGGAGTTTGAGGTTGCAGTGAGCTATGATGATTTCACTGCACTCTAGCCTGGGCCACACAGCAAGACTCTGTCTGGGGGGGGGGGGGGAGCTGCAAACAAATGGCTTTCCAGGGCAATCATGCAAATTAGCATGGGCCTCTTCAAACAAAAGAAGCTGCTGCGGCTAAGAAAGGCACTTCCAAGAGATGTTCAATAAAAATTGAAAATGTGGCTCCTAACACTTATGTTCTATAGGACAGTGTCCCAAATTTCCCTGATGATGGGAATCACCTGGGGCACTTGTTAAAATTAAACCAGCATCCCAGGTCCCTGCCTGAAGATTCTGGTTCAGCAGGTCGGACAAGGGGCTGGGGAATGGATAGTTTAGCATGCATCTTCAGGGTGGTTCTCCACATGGGGAGGTTTAGGAAACCCTGCCAAAGGGACATTGTTGCAGTTCTCTGACACAAGACAGGAAGATTACAATTTTGCAGACACTGAAAAACATTTTAAAGGTTAGAAAATAACTATTTGCAAAATGTTATCTTTGGTTTACAAAAGACGGTCTGGTCTTACAATTCTTTTTATGTTTATTTACATATATGTTTGTATACATACACATGCATTTGGATTTCAAATTTTTTTTTCCTTTGAGTGAGGGTCTTGCTCTGTCCCCTGAGTTAGAGTGCAATGGCATCATCATAGCTCACTGTAACCCCAAACTCCTGGGTTCAAGTGATCCTCCTGCCTTAGTCTCCCAAGTAGCTGGGACTACAGGCGTGGGCCACCACGCCCAGACAATTTTTCTGTTATTTGTAGAGATATGGTATCACTCTTGCTCACACTGGTCTTGAACTCCTGGCCTCAAGTGATCCTCCTTCCTCAGCCTTCAAAAATGTTAGGATTCCAGGCATGAGCCACTGTGCCCAGCCAATTTTAATGCTTTTTATATAAATGATAATTGTTAACTTAAACCAGGGGTCCTCAAACTTTTTAAACAGGGGGCCAGTTCACTGTCTTTCAGACCATTGGAGGGCCGTTGGAGAGTGCGGCGCACATTCCACACATGCGCACTGTGGGGCCGGGAGGAGTCGGCTGCTAAGCAGGACAGGCAGCAGAGGCAAAAACACCCGGTGGACCAGAAAAATGTCCTCGGCGGGCTGCATGTGGCCCGTGGGCCGTAGTTTGAGGACCCCTGAACTTAAACTATATCAAAGATCACAAAAAAAGTAATAAAACTCAACTAAAATGTCACCATTCAAAGCCAACTACTGTTAGTAATTGGATAAGCACCCTTCCAGGTGTGTCTCTGCACAGATAAGCATGTAGATATTGTATACAACTTTATACACCTGGGGTATACACCTGGCATACACCAATATGCTCTTTTGCAATCTATTTCTATGTAAGACTATTGCTTGACTATTTTTTCATGAAATATAGACCTACATCATTTTTCTAGCTGCATAACATTCTATTTCTATTAATATACTGTAATCGACTGAATAAATACTTTTATTTAAGGTCCTTTTTAAAACTGATTTAGAGGATAAGAAAGAAAATCAGGTGACTGAAATTCCTGAGATTTGTTTACCATCGATAATGAGGAAACAAGTAGCTTGTAAGACTCAGGCAGAATTCATAAGGTGTGCTAAAGGGTAGACAGTTACTTGTAAGATGTGTTAAAGATAAACAGAATAAATGGAATATTTTTGTGTTGAAAGAATATGTTAAAGAATAGATTAAAAAAAGAAACAAATGAGAGTTTCACTTATAAACAGAAGGAGATGGAAGGACAAAGTAAATCTTAAATTTTATAATATTTAATAAATATTTAACTTGTAATTGTATTCATTATATAATTATATAACATAATGAGAAATATTTTCTAGTTTATGATTTATATGGTTAATAATAAATATTAATAATACATAATAAATCCCAGCATATGCTACCTCCAGATTGACAGCTATGTCATCCCTAAACTGATTACCCATTGGTGACACCCATCATGTTCAATCTGGCCCCACATATACTCTGCCCCGAAATGCAGATAGAACACAGATCAGGTGAGTTGCAGGTGTTGGCCAGGCGTATGCCCCACATCCCTCCCGTAGAGCAAGTGTATGCTGGTTTCAGACACTTTCTATCTGCTGAGCCCCCTTGTTCAACCTCAGCTCTGCTCTCTGTGACCACACTGACATCAGCAGGGAAAGCTGACCCACAGGGAGACATGCTATAAGCACAGGGTTCAATTAGTGGGGATCTTTCATCCTATTGGTATCCTAATCTAATTATGTTAACTGGCTCTATCTCTTTCGAAACCTTTCCTTCTCACCCTGTGTTTTCGAGTTGAATAAATCATGTGATTGGAACACCTGATTTTGGTCTCTGAGCCTTTCTACCCCGTGATCTCAGGGAGAGCTTATTCTGGCAGTTTTCTCGGAGGCTAGGACTGCATCCAGCTAAACTTCTCTCTACTGCTAGAATAGTGAAAAGCAGCAAACAGGACAGGGAGTCATAATGAATGAAACTAGATTTATATTATAGAAGGTACATCAGATCCTTTGCTTAGCTCGGATGTGAAGGCCAGGTTAGGCACAAGAGTGAAATCTTTCATTCAGTTCCAGGAAGGTATGGGACTTTCAGCTTTTCCTGCCTCCAAAGTCACGGTCTGAATTCCTAAATAAACCAATTAAAGTTTATTCCCTCCTTGAGATTTGCATTCTAAACACTAAGTCACACAAACAGAGTGTCTCTCTATTTTTTTTTTCAGAGAAAATCCTAGTTATTACTCCCAACAACACTTTATTTTTTACAAATCTTCTCTCTTCCTAATCTAGTTCTGCCTCTGCTGGAACCATCCTCCAGTGGCTAAAGTATTTTGATTCTTGTTCCAAGTCTTGGGAAAGCATCCCTCTTTCTCGACATATTTATTTTGCTGAGCTAAAGCCATCAAAAGAGACAAATATAACTTTAACATATTCTGAAGCCACTTTCAAAGTGTGTTGACAGTTATTTTAGTAACCAGTCTTAATACCTAAAGTAAAATAATTTTATATATGTATGAATTATTTGGTTTTTGAATATCAACAATGATATTTAAAATATCAATCTCAAATAGCAATAATAATTATAATCAAATAATTAGGTATGTCTTTTCAAAAATCAATGTTTTCAAATATCAACTAATTTTGATGTGGGGGGTATATCCTGCCCAGGACGTTTTGCCTAATCTCACTACACAAGCACGTTACCTCTAAATGAATCAACATTTTGGCTGAACTGAAAACTACTGTTACCGACCATTCAACTGCTGTGAGTGAAGTACCAAAATCAGAGCTCCAATGATAATCCTGCCCATCAGAAACTAGATGTAGATTCTTCATCTCGATTTTATTAGGATAAATGAGAATCCTAAAATAAGCTTCCTAGGAGCAACGTGACTGCCAGGTGCCATTTAGACAGTTTTCCCTAAGGGAAGAGCCTTTATCCATCTAAAATTCCGCAGGCAGACCTGTGCCTAGCCCAAGGGCTACCTGAAACCAGTTACTGCACCAGTAACTGGCTGGCGAGGGTAGAGGAGACAGAGCCGGAGAGAAGGGCAGGTGACGTGAGGAAAAGGGGGAAGAAGCACAAAGAATCCTTTCAAGCAATCTGGCTGTGCAAAGTAAGAGAACTAGGGCTCCGGGTCATCTTTTAATTCGTAGGTTCTCTATTCTTTTAAACATGCAGGAGTATAATTAAATTATGTGGCAGAACCTAGCTTGAACATTACTCATCTATGTGCTATACTTAAGATGTCCAGACATCGCAGATTTCCAGGGATAAGCCAGATGACCAAGGCTCTGTCTTGCTGATTTCATAAGTAAAGCACACACTCTAATTTTTGTTTGGAAAACATCTTCGACTCTAAGACATTAGAACGTAGGTATCCCTCTTATCTTTTTCTCCCACTTAAATGGTATACCAATTTCAACATGATAAAAGCATGTTTGAATTGCTAAACTGACAAACTATGTAGATAAGGATTTGGAGCTATGCTCTTTTGTTTTTAAATACTTAGGAAAATATGGAATTATTGAATGGGTACTGACAAAATTATTTGTCTGAAGTCTCTATGGCTGGACAATTGTTAAATTGCTTAAATCCCTGAATGCTGAAACAACTCCAAGTAAATGTACAAGTAATTCCAAGTAAGTACAAGTTTAAGAGCTAACACATTGTTAGGCTTACAAACATTTAGGTTAGTTTGGGAAGGAAATTAAGAACAAGACATCTATATAGTAGTCCCTCAGTATCCTTAGGCCAGGGGTCCCCAACCTATGGTGAGTTGTATAATTATTTCATTATATATCACAATGTAATAATAATGCAAATAAATGTAATGTGCTTGAATCATCCCGAAACCACCCCCACCCCCCCACCCTCCACCCCCATCCGTGGAAAATTGTCTTCCATGAAAGTGGCCTCTACCAAAAAGGCTGAGAATGCTACTTTAGGGGACTGGTTCAAATACATCCTCCAATACCAAAATCCACAGATACTCAAGTCACTGATAGAAAATGTCATAGCATTTACATATAACCTATGTATATCCTCCCATATACTTTAAATCATCTCTAGATTACTTATAATACCTAATGCAGTGTGAATGCTATGTAAATAGTTCTTATATTGATTTTTTTAAATGTGTATTATTTTTTATTGTTGTTTTGGGATTTTTTTCCCAAATATTCCAGACTATGGAAGACCAGGTAGGTGTACTCAGATAACCCACGTATTTATAAGTGTTTTACATTTTAATAACAAAAAAAATCATCTTGAAAAAATATAGCCCCTTTCTTTCATGAATTTTAAATGCTTCATACACTCTGATAATTTCCCAATAGTCCCTGCATAACAGATAAAATAGGAAACTGAAACATATCTTACTATCTTACCCAGAAACTCAAGAACCCAGAGCTAACAGACTAGCAGCTTGGTACCCTGATCTCCACCGCACTGCTCTGCCTGGTGAACCAAAAGGAAATGTGGCCAAAAACAAAGTTCTAGAAGCCAGCAGAGCACTGAGTGAAAGAGCACAGCTATGGAAGTCAGACAGCCCTGGGTTCCAGCAAGACCCAATTCTGCTGCTTCTTAGGTTTAACCTTATGGCATTGCCAACACTCAACTGTTTTTGACCTACAAAACAGGACGTTTGTGTGGTTTGACCTAAGGACAGTGTGACACCGGCACCTTGCCTACACTCTCTCTAAGCTTCCGTGTCTTCAGCTGTTAACAGGCGTGATGCATTGAACTGTGTCCCCTCAAAATTCATATGCCTAAGTCCTCACCCCTAATGTCACCTTATTTGGACATAGGGGTAGAGGTAATCACGTTAAAGTGAGGTCTTTAGGGTGGGCCCTAATCCAAAATGACTGGTGTGCTAATAAAAAGGGAAAATTTGGACACAGAGACATACAGAGAGAGAGAGAGAGAGAAGACGGCCATCTCCAAGCCAAGGAAAGAGGCCTGGGACAGATCCTTCCCTCACAGCCCTCAGAAGAAACCAACCTTGCCAACACCTTGAATTCGGACTTCTAGCCTCCAGAACCGCGAGACGGTAATTTCCGTTGGTTAAGCCACCACGTTTACAGTACTTTGCTACTGCAGCTCCGACAATCTAACACAAATGGGGATTATAACTGGACCTACACCTTATGGGGTGGGTATGAGAATTAAATGAGACAATGCAAGTAAAAGGTTTAGCACAGTACCAACTACATAATAGGCACCCAAATCTCATCATTATTATTACATACATAATATGTGTGTTATTAATGAATCCTTTCATATTGGAATCCATGAAATTCTCAGGACAAACACAGACCTTTTCTTCCAGCCTAGGGTAGTGTCTCTAGACCCTCTAACATACCGTCTCTGCTCCCAGAGTTTCTTGTATCCCCTTTGTGCACCTGGTCAGCTACTTTTCATCCTCAGGTTTTTCCTCTCAAATGCCACCTCCCCCAGGAGGCCTCCCCTGATGTAGTCACTACTTCAGGCCTTTGGCCACATCCACTTTAAGGGGGCAGAGAGCAGTACTTTCCACACAGGAATGCAATCACTGGTTCCAGTTAGATTTCAAAGTCCCCCAGGGATGAGCCTGTATCTTCCTCTAAATTTCCCTCAGCAGGGCTGAGATGCTCATTAAATACAATATTTGAGGAAAGAATCCCTTAACTGCAGGTAGGGAAACTGGCGGCACACGCACCATCTACAAACAAGCCCATGCTCTAAACTGGCTGTTAAAAGTACTCTCTAGGTTAGTGGTTCTCAAAGTATGGTCCAGAAACCAGAAGTAGAGACCTGTTTGGGAAGATGTTAGGAATGCACATTTCTGGGCCTTACCCCACATTGCCTGACGCAAAATCTCTGGGGATGGAGCCCAGGAATCTATTTTCGCAAGCCCTCCAGGTACTTCCGTTGTGGCTAACGTTTGAGAACCACTGCTCTGGTTCTGACATTTCAGGATGAGAGTTGGCCGCTGGTGTGAGCTCCCTGAGAATGCCTACAAATTGAGGGGCTCCCAGGTGCACGAGGTAAGTTTCAAGCTTTCGGCTTCAACTCACTTTGAAGATATGATGGGACGAGTCAGTAATAACTCTAACGTATCTAAATTACCTAACAGTGGCCGGGCATGGTGGCTCACACCTGTAATCCTAGCACTCTGGGAGGCCAAGATGGGAGGATTGCTTGAGGTCAGGAGTTCAAGACCAGCCTGAGCAAAAGAGAGACCCTGTCTCTACTAAAAATAGAAAAAATTAGCCAGGCATGGTGGTGCCTGCCTGTAGTCCCAGCTACACGGGAGGCTGAGGCAGGAGGATTGCTTGAGCCCAGGAGTTTGAGGTTGCTGTGAGCTAGGCTGACGCCACAGCACTCTAGCCCAGGTGACAGAGAGAGAATCTGTTTCTAAATAAATAAATAAACATAAAGTGCCTGACAGTGAGATTCCACACTAGGAAGTGAGGCTCTGCCCAGACTCTTAGCATCCCTTCTGAAAGCAAAGATGATTTTGCCAAGTCAGAAAGATGATAATCAGAGCCCTTTAAAGTAGCAAGAAACCAACCCAGGGCAAACAGTGTTCATCGGAGGAGACTCCGGGATGGAAAAGGAGGGCAGGGTGAGCAGAGGCCGATGCTTAGAAACCGCAGGTCCAGCACAGCTTGAAAGACTCCCGCTCCACCCACACCAGGCATGGCTGGGAGATCACAACATCCTGCTCAACACACTCGGCAGCACCTGCCAATCCCTAACTCCAGGCAGCCGCTAGCTATTGATCAGATCTGGCCTTTGACAAAAACATGTTTACTAGTCTGAGGGTTTTGTGGTTTTGTTTTGTTTCTTTCTTTTTAGTCTCACCTGTCCAGACTACATTACTAGTCTGAGTTTAAGGAGTTAAGTCTTTAATGTCTGTAATTACTATGGAAATCGGCTGTTATTAAAGAAATCTTGGCAGGGCTCAGTGGCTCACGCCTGTAATCCTAGTACTCTGAGAGGCCAAGGTGGGAGGATCGCTCCAGGTCAGGAGTTCGAGACCAGCCTGAGCAAGAGAGAGACCCCCCCCCATCTCTACTAAAAATAGAAAGAAATTAATTGGACAACTAAAAATATATATACAAAAAATTAGCCAGGTGTGGTGGTGCATGCCTGTGGTCCCAGCTACTCAGGAGGCTGAGGCAGGAGGATCGCTTGAGCCCAGGAGTTTGAGGTTGCTGTGAGCTAGGCTGACGCCACAGCACTCTAGCCCGGGCAACAGAGTGAGACCCTGTCTCAAAAAAAAAAAATCTCACTGACTGTGGGAGTCAGGGGCTGTGCTACCTTAGGGAAATCATTTAAAATCTTTGAATCACAGTCTCTTTATTTGCAAAAGGGAGCTGGTAGTACCTTCCTGACAGGTGGTTGTGAGGAGAAACAATATGAGTGCAAGCACCTTCCTCTGTGCCTGACAAATAAAAGGCTCTTAATGAATATTTGCTGGATCTGAAGCTAGGGCGAGGTGGGACGCCTGGGGAAGTCTTCACCACCCAAGCTTGCCTAAGGCTAACTCATCCCAGAAAGTCCAGCTTAGGTGTTTACATGTAGAAGAGCTCTGGAGCAAGGTGCTGACTTGGGAAAACAAAGTGAGGTTGGGAAGGCATGTGGGCAGGAGCACGGGAGCCAGAACAGGGAGGTATTTATCAGGAGGGACTTGCTTGAGTCGGAAAGAGCCTTCCCTCCAACAGACGATGCCAGCTCCAGTCCTTCTTTGCCATACTCCATGTTGTCCCTCCAATTTGTTTGATTAAATCAGTAAACCTACCTAGAAATCTAGTTTTAGGAAAACCACTTCTGGAGTCTGGGCAAGCATCTGTCTTCTCATGTTTGGGACATTTAAGAACACTTCAGGACCGGGCACGGTGGCTCATGCTTGTAATCCTAGCACTCTGGGAGGCCAAGGCGGGAGGATCACTCAGGGTCAGGAGTTTGAGACCAGCCTGAGCAAGAGCGAGACCCCGTCTCTGCTATAAATAGAAAGAAATTAGCCAAATTTTAGCCATATTTTTTCTAAAAATAGAAAAATAAAAAATCAGCCGGGCATGGTGGCGCGTGCCTGTAGTCCCAGCTACTCGGGAGGCTGAGGCCAGAGGATCCCTTGAGCCCAGGAGTTTGAAGTTGCTGTGAGCTAGACTGACACCATGGCACCCTAGCCTGGGCAACAGAGTGAGACTCTGTCTCAAAAAAAAAAAAAAAAAAAAAAAAAAAACGCTTCAGTAAACAGAACCCACTTCCAGCTTTGCTGATTCTGTGGGAACTGAGGGCTTTCCCACTCAAGTGTCCCCATTTGGACAACTAGACACGGAGAAAGTCCTTGGCATGTGCCAGGTGCTCACTATATATTAATTCATTTAGCTTCATGTTGACACTTCCTTTTTACAGATGAAGGATCTGAGGCTCAGAAGCATTAAGCGCCCAACATCACACAGTTAGGAGGCAGGAGCACTGGTGTTCGAACAACTATCGCTATTCTAGAGTGTGCTATTCACACTGCACTGCGCCGCAGTTCTCCCACGTAGCTGCAATCTACCCAGGCAGGGGCTGCCAGCTTAAACAGACAGGAATTACAGAACAAGCACATGAACAAAATTCCAACCCTATTCCAGCCAGCCATGTACTGGCCTATAATCAGAGGTCAAAATGTAACTAAGAACAAATACATCCCAGCATCTGTCAAAATAAAATTTAATACCTTGTAAATCTCATTTAATTCATACTTAAAAGTGAATCAGCACATGGATAATACTTGCTCTTAGCTCTTTCACTAAAAGCTTATACATAATTAATCTTTAAAAGCCAGTGTGACTGATGATGTCTTTTATATTTTCAGCAAAGTGCTTACCACTGTTATATAATTTTACTATCTCAATGATAATGAAAAAACATGACCTATCAAAACGACCTACAACCCCCAAACACCACCAGCACCCAATGCTGATCTCACCAGCTAGGCATTTATTTTGAACCACAGAAGCTGTACTTATATGCCAGGAAGGTCCTCAGTAAGCATTTACCCAACCATGGCAAAGTCGCACCATAAATGCAGGTAAGAAGTTTCTGTTCTTCAGTAGAAAAGATGCTACTGTTAAATTTCCTATGAAAATGTATATATCAACAACATCAAGAATGAGGACCTTAAATAACTCTAGGATGTGAAAGAATTTATAGGTCAAATTTTTGATGGAGAAGACCAGTAACAAGGTTAATGAGAGACAAATAAGCAAATACCTGGTAAATACCTGTGCTGTCTGCAAGCACAGGTCTGTGCTTCGTAGAATTCTTCTGCCTGGAGCTACAGCCGGGGTGCCAGTCCCACTCACAAGGAGATGATAATAATGTGGTACTCCGCGCTCTGGAAAGAGACGGCATTGTTGAAAATCCAACATGGTCATTCCCCAAATGGTGAAATCTTGGAAAATGCACCGAAGTTCTCACGCCATTCAATTCACCCCTTTATAGCATGGCTTATAGTATATTCACAGGTGTACAACTATCACCACAATCCATTTTGGAACATTTTCATCACCCCAAAAATGAAACACCATACTGCTTAGCCATCACTCCCCAACCCTTACCCCCCAATTCCCTCCCTGCCCCTTGGCCCTAGGCAACCACCAATCTATTAATAATTTTTTTCTCTATAGGTATACGTATTCTGAATATTCCATATAAATGGGTTCATACAATATGTAACCCTTTGTGACTGCTTTCCTTTACTTGGCATAATGTTTTCAAGGTTCATTCATGTTGCAGCATATATAGAACTTCATTACTTTCTATGGCCAAATAATATTCCATTGTGTCGATATACCGCATTTTATGTATCAACTCTTCAGCTAATGGATGTTTATTAGGTTATTTTGACTCTTCGTTATGAACACTTGTGCACAGTGTTTATGTGGACATATGTTTTCATTTCTCTCACATATAACAGAGTTGCTGCCTCTAATGTTTTCCATCTTTCAAAAAATGGAGAGAATGAGTTGCCACTTAAAGTGTGGTGTCATCAGTCCAGCTGAGGGTCACCCTGAGGAAAAAGATCTTATAAGAATTTCCCCTTTTAGGCATTAAAAATACTCAGCCAGGGAGAAAACATTTTTTTATTGTGGGAAAACACACATAACCTCAAATTTACCATTTAAAAATATATAGTAGAGAAAACATTTTAAACTAAAAGAGAATTTGTTTTTTCATAGCTTTTAAAAAAACTGGCTCATGGTTATATTTATGTATTTGTGGGTTGGCCACCTTCAGAAAAGATGGCAAATACTTTCTCTCTTTACCGCTAAACCCAAGAAAACTCAAGAAACAACCCCTTCTGAAAATTTGTGTGAATCCTGCGAGTGTCTTTCAAACACCACCAGGAGGCAAGCTCATGTCTGGGTGGTGCCGGGGCCCAGGCAGCTTCACAGAGAAAACTTTTTTTTTTTTTCCTAGCAGTCACAGGGAAAACTTTCAGTGGGAGGAAGAATGCGGCTTCTTACCCATTCTGGACATACTCTTCTGTTTGCTAGACAAAGTGACATTGTGGCATCTGTGCAAAACACACTGCTCCCTACACAATGCAATAGAAAGAGAAGATGGTGTCGATTTTATTTGGACAGGCAGAACGCACATTTCCCTTCTCCAGGGATCAGCAGGAAATGTAGGCAAAGGCTAAAGCTAGGCCATCTGGATGTCCTACAAAGCAAGCTACAGGATTAGAGCCCAGCCCATACATGGTTTCTATTATTACTTCCAAAGATAAATAAATGGCTTGCAAATCAAGATGTGCTTTTGGCCTTCATATGACATTTTTCTACAGGTACTAGTTCCAAAGAGAGCATGTTTCTTTTATTGAAATGGCCTGCTTTGTAATTCAATTAGTTTTCTGCACTTCTAAGACATCATGGCTTTAGCTATCTTTATAATATTCCAGGTGGTTTTGACATGTATAGAAACCCCCAGGAACAAACAGTTGTTTCTAACATACACTATTATTGACTAGGTTTTCTAAATTAAGAAAAAACTTGGCAGAAGGAAGTAAAATATCTTCTTGGTTTTCAATAGTATTGACAGATATGTAAAATTATTGTCAGGTAACAAGAGTTAGAGCTGAAAAACTTTACAGATTTTAAAAGGAAAATCCATAGTGGCTCAGTATGTTTGTGTTTGGGTGTCTATTCTATTTTTTCTTTCTTTATTGAAGAATGGCTATACTGAAACTGAGTAAGCATTGGCAAATACTTGCGGAGGACCTACAATGTATTGGGTGAGGAGGTAAATACGCGGATGTATAAGTCATCCAATCTCTGCTTCAGTGAACTTGCAACACTCAAATTGTTGGTTGGTAGCTGTTTGTTTGGGCCAATCACGTGACTGTACAGTTTGCAGGCTGGAAGCACAAGCACATCCCTGCTTGCAGACAGTAAGAAAAAGTACTAAAGATGGAGAGGAGAAAGGGAATGAATAAATTCCTTGAGGTTTTGAATACTGGATTATCACCTGACTTCCAATTATGCAGTGGCACAATCATAGCTCACTGCAAACTCGAATTCCTGGGCTCAAGTGATCTTTCTGCCTCCTGCCTCAGCCTCCTGAGTAGGTGGGACTACAGGTATGCTTCACCGTGCCTGGATAATTTTTAAATTTTTTGTTGAGACAGGACTTTCTCTATGTTGCCCAGGCTGGTCTTACACCCCTGGCCTCAAGCGATCCTCCCTTGCTTGGGATTACAGGCGTGGGCCACAGTGCCAGGTCCAGCCAATGTTTTCTTTAACAATTGCCCAGAGGGGAGGAATTGGGACTAAAAGCCCTTGGGAAGATCAGAAAGTGCAAGGTTGTTTTCTTTTTTGGGGTTTTTGTTTTTTGGTTTTTTTTTTGGAGGGGGATTTGAGATAAGGTCTAACTCTGTTGCCCCAGCTAGAGTTCAGTGAGTGGCATCATCATAGCTCATTGCAACCTCAAACTCCTGGGCTCAAGTGATCCTCCTGGCTCAGCCTCCCCAGTAGCTAGGACTACAGGTACACACTACCATACCCAGCTAATTTTTTTTTTTTTTTTTTGTAGAGATGAGGTCTCACTATGTTGCTCAGGCTGGTCTTGAACTCCTGGCCTCCAAGGTGGGAGCAATCCTCCCACTTTGATCTCCCAAAGTGCTGGGATTACAGGTATGAGTTACCACACCAGGTCAGAAAGTACAAGGTTAAGAGACAGCAAGTAGACTGTGATGGAAAGAGCTTCTCTGGGTACTTGTTCCTCAGAGTGTGGTTCATGGACTGAACCATGAGCACCACCTGGGCCAACAGCTTTACTTGGGAGCTAGTTAGAAATGCAGAATCAGAATGTGCATTTTGGCTGGGCGTGGTGGCTCACGCCTGTAATCCTACCACTCTGGGAGGATGAGGCGAGAGGATCGCTCAAGGTCAGGATCGCTCAAAACCAGCCTGAGCAAGGGCAAGACCCTGTCTCTACTAAAAATAGAAAGAAATTAATTGGCCAACTAAAAAATATATGTAGAGAAAAAATTAGCCGGGCACGGTGGCACATGCCTGTAGTCCCAGCTACTCGGGAGGCTGAGGCAGAAGGATTGCTTGAGCCCAGGAGTTTGAGGTTGCTGTGAGCTAGGTTGACGCCACGGCACTCTAACCCGGGCAACAAAGTAAGACTCTGTCTCAAAAAAATAAAAAATAAAAGAATGTGCATTTTAACAGAGTGATTCATACACACATTAAAGTTTGAGAAATAAGACATCAAGGTGTCTCTAAAAGATGCAGAACTGACTAATGAAATTAATACCTCTCCACAGGAGATAAACCTTCCTAAGATACTTGTAAAGGAGAGTTTCTCTAAGCTTAGTGAGGGATGTAAATATGTCCAAAGGAAGGCTGGGTCAGGTGTCAAAGGGGTAAGCAAACAAAAGCTGGAGATTAGCAAAGTGATGTTTTGTCTGTGTGTATTCAAAAAACTCATAGTATCTTTTTTTTTTTTTTTTTGAGACGGAGTTTCTCTCTGTTGCCCGGGCTAGAGTGCCGTGGCATCAGCCTAGCTCACAGCAACCTCAAACTCCTAGGCTCAAATGATCCTCCTGCTGCCTCAGCTTCCTGAGTAGTTGGGACTACAGGCATGCACCACCATGCTAGGCTAATTTTTTCTATATATTTTTAGTTGGCCCATTAATTTCTTTCTAATTTTTTTAGTAGAGACGGGGTCTCGCTCTTGCTCAGGGTAGTTTCGAACTCCTGACTTGGAGCGATCCTCGCGCCTCGGCCTCCCGGAGTGCTAGGATTACAGGCGTGAGCCACTGCGCCCGGCCAGAACTCAAAGTATTATAGACAACAAGGAAATCTTTTCTGTCCTCTGAGGCAGTGCCATTTTACCAGGCTTAAGAAAATGTTCTCCCAAAAAAAGGTACATTCAAATTACCTTATTAAGGATCACTTTATAATGAATAATTTGGCTTCTGTTTGGCTTGATTTGGGGAAATGAGAGGCAGAGATGGTTCTACTTGGGATACTTACTCATTCCAATTGCTAGAAATGGTTATCTCCAAACAGAAATTAGTGATCTGGCCATCAACTTACACATCTGAACCGTGTGAGCTTGTTGAGGGTGAATCCCTTCGTGAAGGATCCTGAGCCAGAAACTAAGAACATGCAGTTACTGTCTGAGGGCCAAGCCCTGGATCATGACGATTCACATGAGGCTGACTTCCCCACTGGTAAAATGCAAAGACTAAACTAGAATTCAGGAATGGTAAATATATAGGCCATGCACTGCAGCTCCCCAATTCCCTAATTATATGTTCAGAGCAAACCTCCCTCATCAATTGCAATATTCCTTTCCCACCAATCCCAGGCTTGGCCTCAGGGTCCTCCTTGCTGGATACTCCAACCAGCCTAGCCATCAACTGGCACCTGCACTCCCTATGACATCTGTCTGCCATCCCTGCCGGAAGGTCCTCCCAGCTCTAAACTTCTGGCATTCTGAGACCGAGGTACAGGCTACAGTATGCCCCGTCTCTAGAGGCTCCTTGGAGAATCACAGTTCAGTCATCACAACATGTTTTCCATACCCTGGCTAAACAACATTAGCCCACGCGGACTCTCATACACTATATGCCCCTTCTTTCCTCCATACAGATACACACTTCCTTTTACTTTCAGATGAATACCAGTACAATAATAATAATAATAATAACAATAATAACACAATAATAATGTTGCCTTAGAATTCCATTCTAAACCATCCCAAAACCTTCCCAAAGAAATAGCTAATTTTTTTCTAATGAAAAGTACCTTTTGCAGATGGGGAAAAAAATTTATCTAAATCAAATGTCTTACCAATGGCACTATTGACATTTGGGGTTGGATAATTCTTTGCTCTGGGAAGTTGTCCTGTGCATTAAAGGATGTTGGGCAGCATCCCTGACCCCTACCCACTAGATGCCAGAAGCAACCCTTGGGTTGTAACAACCAAAAATGTCCCTAGACATGACAAATGTCCCTTAGGGGGCAGAATTCCCCACCCCCAGACGCACTGAAATCTAGTGACTTAAATGATACTAGTTCTCTTAGGGAGCTGGAACTATGGGTAATCCCCCCCCCTTATTTTTTTGTAGTTTCTTCATCTTCTATAGTCAATGTGCATTGTTTATATGATAAAAAATAAGCTAGTAACTTTCTAATTATCGAAAAGAAGTATCATTTGCTACACAGATATAAGATGATCAGTAAGTGCCACTGTGTGTGGCTCATTAAGTTTAGAAATTAATTTCAGACCCTAAAAATACTGTCACTTTTTTTAATTCTTTTTTTCTCTTTTTAAAAATTTTTTTTAACTCTTTAGAAATATTTGTTAGACACATATAGGCACTTTAAATTCAACTTCTCCTCAATGTGGAAAAAACACAAAAGAAGCACTTCAGAGAAGAACTTTAGAATTGAAGTCTACAGCCATGAGGAAAAAACTTCGAAACCCTTCTTCAATATTGGTGAATCAGTGGGCTTCAGAAACAGATGTGAACTGAAAACTGCTGTTTCAAGAAAACTATTTCCCGGAAGCACAGTCTGCACATACACTTTAACCAGAAAAACATTTGCATTGTTGAAAAATTAATAAGGCACATTTTCTTCATTCTTAAGAACTGCTACAATTGTAGACCATGCAAAAACTTTTTTCAAAGTCAGAAAATTAAATATTGGAAACACGGGGCTCTAGACAACACACCCATTCCTTCATATTCTTGGGTGTGAGAACATTATCCAATAATTCCTTTACTATCTTTAAACCAGTTTGAGACTGCCATATCCACACCGAGAAACAAATTCTCAAGGAAGGAAAGGATTCGGCATCTATTATCCCATGGGAGCGATGACCCTTTTCTCTGCCTGGGCCCCCAAAACAGCCAAAAAAGCAATTTCCATTTAGAGCGAGAAGCTTCCACCCTCCTCTGCTTACCCGGGGTGCTGCCAAAGGTTCACATGTCTTCGGCTCTCAGGTAGAAGTTCTCTTTTGTTAAGTGGGGTGATACCAACTGCTGCCTCCAGAATAGCCATATATTTCTTGTACCTCATCTTGTCTGTCTCAGTGCAAGGTCTTGAAATTTCGGTCACTGTTCAGCTGAGGCAGCTGAACTAATCTTTGCCGCGCTGGAAGCTGCTGCTCCTTTAGATGCTCCGTGCATCCCTGGCTAGAGCTATTAAACACCGCGGTGGGGCAGGGGAGAGGCCAAACCACGAATAAATAATGAAAAGGTCTTTCGGATTTCCCCGCGATGTCAGTATTATGTAAGGCTAACGAATTCGGAATAAAGCACTAATGAAAATGATTTGCAGGAATGACGGCGGTTTTAAACACAGCGATCTAACGTACGCTCTCCAATTAATCCACCCATAAATCTTCGAGGCTGCTAATCCTTCACGAACTAATGGCGCATGAGGTGATTTATCTCAAGGTCTGGTAATAATTGGTTCAAAAAGCCTGCTTGCCTCTGGGTGAACTAAAATCAGAAGCAGATTTGCTCTTTCTACAAATATCTCTCTCTAAAAGACTGCGCTTTGACAAATGAGGAAGGAATTCCAGCTGTCATTTTATAGCAATATGCATTCCTAAATGCTGTAAACTTCTTGCCTGGGTCAATAGCAAAGCAAAGATTAATTAATTAATTAAGGAACATCCAGCATTGTTCCATGCAAGGAGGTAAATATATTGTTTGGAAATGTTCAGAGTCTACCTCTTCCCCCCATTTTTTTGTAAGAGTCTCCCCTTGGCTTTGAGAAGCTAGCTTCCTTCCCTCTGTCCAGGTGGTAAATGTGGACCAACCAGCATGGTGGCCCCCCCATGGGTCAGGGTATACTCAACCTAGACTGTGTCAACCAGTCTTCCCAGCAATGAAAATATGACTTTAGGACAGAAATGCTCTCTTTCCACTGGAATCACTAACCAGGGCGGATAGCAAGTGAGGGCTGCTGGCAGTCATGAGCCCAGTCACGTGGAGAGGGCTCTTCATGAGTAGCTGAGAAAAACAGAACCAAAACAAATGTGACATTACTTGAGCTTCTGGATCCAGCTATGCTGGAGGCCACTGTCATCCTAGAAGACCTCAGTTATACTTTTACTTTTTTATTTTATTTACTTATTTATTTATGTATTTGCTTTTTTTTTTTTTTTTTTTTGAGACAGAGTCTCACTTTGTTGCCCAGGCTAGAGTGAGTGCCGTGGCGTCAGCCTAGCTCACAGCAACCTCAAACTCCTGGGCTCAAGCAATCCTCCTGCCTCAGCCTCCCAAGTGGCTGGGACTACAGGCATGCACCACCATGTCCGGCTAATTTTTGTATATATTTTTAGTAGGCCAATTAATTTCTTTCCATTTATAGTAGAGACGGGGTCTCACTCTTGCTCAGGCTGGTTTCGAACTCCTGACCTCGAGCAATCCGCCCGCCTCGGCCTCCCAGAGTGCTAGGATTACAGGCGTGAGCCACCGCGCCCGGCCTGTATTTGCTTTTTGAGACAGATTCTCACTCTGTTGCCCAGGCTAGAGTACCGTGGTGTCAGCCTAGTTCACAGCAACCTCAAACTCCTGGGCTCAAGCTATCCTCCTGCCTCAGCCTCCTGAGTAGCTGGGACTACAGGCATGTGCCCCCATGCCCGGCTAATTTTTTCTATATATTTTTAGTTATCTGGCTAGTTTCTTTCTATTTTTAGTAGATACAGGGTCTCACTCTTGCTCAGGCTAGTCTCAAACTCCTGACCTTGAGCAATCCTCCCACCTTGGCCTATCACAGTGCTAGGATTACAGGCGTGAGCCACCACGCCTGGCCAGACCTCAGTTATGCTTATTATTAAAGCTAATAAATTGACTTCTGTGAAATTTAATTTGAGTTGACTTTCTGTCCCTCTAAAAGAGTTCTGACTTATACACCTTCCTCACCAACTTCTTCAAGCTATTATTTTTTTATTTGATATACTATAGGAGTATATGAAACATATGGGAGTATATCAACATATAGGAGTTATGCTCCTCTGTCTAAACAAATTCATATACAAAAGGGACATAAAATAGAGGAAGAAATAATTATGTAGTAATTCTGATTAACCAAAATGTCCACGGTGAATAAGTGCCCCAAACCTTATCCCATTCCCCCAAATCCTGAACCTTCTACAGATTCTCCTTTTCCTCAATAGCAAGTTTCACTTCTTTTCTTTTGACCTCAAGGACCTAAATCAGTGGTCCCCAAGTGGATGGTACATGCTGACAATCTTTGGGATGAGGGAAAGTATTAAGCCACTATTTCCCCATTTTCTCTCATCCTTTAAAAATGTGAGTGTTGGCCGGGCACAGTGTCTCATACCTATAATCCTTACACTTTGGGAGGCCAGGATGGGAGAATCGCTTGAGGCCAGGAGTTCAAGACCAGCCTGGGCAATATTGAGACCTCATCTCTATAGAAAATACAAAAAGTAGGGCCAGGCACAGCGGCTCACATCTGTAATCCTAGCACTTTGGGAGGAAGAGGTGGGAGGATCACTTGAGGCCAGGAGTTCAGAACCAGCCTAAGCAAGAACAATACCCCGTCTCTACAAAAAAACAGAAAAATTAGCTGGGCGTGGTGGTGGACACCTGTGGTCCCAGCTGCTTGGGAGGCTGAGGCAGGAGGATCGCTTGAGGAGTTTGAGGTTGCAGTGAGCTATGATGACGCCACTGCACTCTAGCCCAGACAACAGAAGAAGACCCTACCTCAAAAAAAAAAAAAATTAGCTGGGTGTGGTGGTACCCACCTGTAGCCCCAGCTACTGGGAAGGCTGAGGTAGGAGGATTGCTTGAGACCAGGAGCTGGAGGCTGCAGTGGGCTATGATGACACCACTGTGCTCCAAGCCGGGGGACAGAGTAAGACCCTGTCTCAAAAAAATTTGTTTGAGTGTTTATGCTTTTATATTATGTATACATAATATTTACCTTGAGACCTACCATATTTTATATTGTGTTAAGGTATATCATTGATAAATTAATATATTCATATATATAGTAGGATATGCTTAAAAATTTGACAGGGATATGTAAACAAAAATGTTTGATGTTTACTGACTTAAATAACTACTCCCTAAACTCCCTAAACTCCTCTACTCCCTAAATAACTACTCCCTACTCCACTACTCCCTAAACCTCAATTTCCCCATTTATAACATGAGAGGACTGAATAGATAAAGGTTAAATTTTCTTACAACAACAAGACTAAGAGCTCCCACTTCACTCAGCTTGACTATGTAATTAATGTAATCTGGCCACAATAAAGTGGGGAAAAACAAGGGTGAAAACATTTGGCCTTGGAATATTTCATTTCCATAGTATTCATGAATATTACTCCCCCTGGTTGCTCTACAAACAATTAGTACCAGTTAGTTCCAGGAATTCTTTTTATAGGCTGAACTTGGTTGGCTACAGCTGCCACCTCCGAGAGAAAAGGTCCAATACAGCCCTCATTTAATCAGACAGGAAGATGTAATTACACTTACACAACAGTCTTTGTTTCAACGAATTGTATTTCTAATGGCACGGGATAATAATTACTATACAGTAACCCTCTCAAATAAAAAACAAAGCTTGAGCTAACAACAAAAAATTAAGTTAAACTTGTTACCCGTTGGGAGCTGTGATAGAGCAGTGACAATGACATGATATTTTATAAATGGCATGTTTTAAAGTTTCATTTTATATTGGAATTTTTGATGCATTTAACATACGCTCTTACAAAGTGATTCTTATCTAGGATGATCGCATACAAAAATTAAAATGGAGTCTTTCATTAGGAAAATAATTCTGCCTTAGCAAATATGAGAAAGAATTTGCTTTTCTTTCATAAATGAGACTGTTTGACTAATTTATTTATTCACTTTTTAAAATTGTCATCTTTGTGTGGACTCCCTCAGAATGGTATATAAAGACAACACAGAAAATAATAAATCTAGCCAAAACACTCTTTCTAGATATGTACTTACATAACATTTTCTTTATAATGCTAGAAATTCTTTAGAAATATGCATTTATTTGGTTAATTCTCTTAGAGTTCTAGCAATTCTTTACAATGATAACTATCAATTAAAAATCACTTATCTATTTAAAAACTTTTTAAAAAATATATGATCTAAAAAAAACTTTTAAGTCAAGATATTCAATCAAGTTCTATTTCTGGATGATTAAAACTGAACATAAAAATCCACAGATCAAACTGACATTTCCTTGGAACTAATTATTTCTACTTTATTTCTTCTGGAGGAAAACAGTGGACACCCTCTTTGGTGGGTATTTTAACTGTTACTGTGCTTTAAAAGTATAAAAATGGAAATGAACTAATGCCCTCCACAGGCTATTTCGTAGGGTGTGGTCTGCTTTTCAGAGAGCTGGAAAAAGCCTTAGCTAAAAGAGTCCAGGAAACAGCTATTTTTGCTTTTCTAGCTCTACTACAAACAAACCATTTCACTTTATATTAGCATTTCATTTCTCCCCTCCTTCATATCTCCATATATATTCTTTTACATACTTGCTACTTAGATGACCCACTGAAACAGTGGTCCCCAACCTTTTTGGCACCAGGGACCAGTTTTATGGCAGACAATTTTTCTATGGATGGGGTATGGGAAGGATGGGGATAGTTTCGGACAAATTCTCATAAGGAGTGTGCAACCCAGATCTCTTGCGTGCACAGTTTACAGTAGGGTTCTTGCTCCTATGAGAATCTAATGCCACCACTGATCCAACAGGAGCCGGAGCTCAGGCAGTGACGCACGCAGTGGGGAGCGGCTGTAAATACAGATGAAGCTTCGCTCACTTGCCTGCCGCTCACCTCCTGCAGTGCAGCCCGGTTCCTAACAGACCATGGACCGGTAGTGATGCATGGCCCGGAAGTTGCGGATTGCAGCACTAAAGCACTGTAAGAAAAGTGGACTACATGAGTAAAAGAAATTACCAAGGAGTTAAAAAAAAGATTAGCTATGGCTCTTCTAGACTCACCCCGCTTAGCCCAAACTAGACTTCGCTCTTCAGAGTCATCCTCAGAACATACTCACTACTGGGTTTAAACTGTGACCTTCAACGGGATGTCACCAAATGTGTAATTGCAATCCTGTCCACCCACCCAGCCCAACATGCATTGGAAACAGCTCATCTGCCCCGCCCCTAGCTGCAGCGTCTCTTGCCTTTTCCTGCTTCTGTGCATTCACATCCTGGTTTGCCTGCCATGAGACCTTGAAGACATCCTCACCCATTCCCATGGGTCCCCAGTCACACCAACCCCATGACACAGGGGAAAAGAGCTGTGTTTAAAGGAGAAGACTTGATTTGAATCCCACCTCTACTGTTTAACACCCGGTGATCTTGAACAAGTTACATGACCCTTCTAAACCTCTGTTTCAACATCTGTAGAACTAGACTGAGACCACACACAACGCAGGCGTCATTTTAAATACTGTCATAATGTATATGCATTGAGTAGATATCTTCCCTCCTTCCCTTGCTTCCTTCCTTCCCTCCCGGATTTTTACCCTCTGCTACTGAATAATTAACTAAAATCATTTAATTAAGCTAGGGGCAATGGCACATGTCTGTAGTCCCAACTACTCGGGAGGCTGAGGCAGGAAGATCACTGGAGGCCAAGAGTTCAAGGCTGCAGTGCACTAAGATCGATCGTGCCTGTGAATAGCCAGTGCACTCCAGCCTGGACAATGTAGCAAGATCTGGGCTCTCAACAAAAACAAAAACAAACAAAAACCACTTAATCGACTGCCCCTCCCAAATAACTTGCCTATATAATAATTCATGGATTCCTCAAGTACTCTCATTTCTAAGAAATAAAACACTTTCAACTTCTTATGTGAGGAGAAACTGCTCCTATTCCCATTGGGGGAAATTGTGCTCATGCTGTTTCTGCTAGAGCCTAGAGTGGTGGTAGGATCCAGGCAGTTGTCTTGCCCGGGAGCACATGAGCGGTGAGGCATCGCACACAACTCACAGCGATGGCAGGAGCTGGGGTAAGCAAAGCAAGGCGGGGCTGTTCACCGGGTTGGTGGAAGGGCTGTCCGTCACCTCTGCTCAGTTTTAGGAAAGGAGCAGATTCTTCCTCACATCAGAATTGGGAACTTGGTCGGGACTACACCAGGGGAGAAGTGTTGAGAGTCAGCTGGACACACACTATCCTTGTTGCTCCTGCTGACACACCCCACCATCACCAAGCCTGCTTCCCACCAAGGGGTCACTGTCCTCCTCATCCTCCCCCTCATGGGCTGGGTTTTGCCCTGGACACCCCCATCCAAGAAATGGAAGCTACTTCCTGGGTTCACTGAGTTTCCACACGACCCCCAGTCACGATCCTGAAACACCGTAAGATCTTTCTTTTTCTTTTTTATTTTTTTGAGACAGAGTCCCACTCTGTTGCCCCGGATAGAGTGTCGGGCATCAGCCTAGCTCATAGCAACCTCAAACTCCTGGGCTCAAGCAATCCTTTTGCCGCAGCCTCCTGAGTCGCTGGGACTACAGGCATGCGCCACCATGCCCGGCTAATTTTTTTCTATTTTTGGTAGAGATGGGGTCTTGCTCTTGCTCAGGCCGGTCTCGAACTCCTGAGCTCAAATGATCCATTAGCCTCGGTTTCCCAAAGTGCTAGGATTACAGGCGGGAGCCACCGCAACCGGCCCACCAAAGATCCTTAAGTCGTTGTTTTAAATTTTCCCACAAAATATTTCCAAAGTACCATGTTTCCCCGAAAATAAGACCTACCCATAAAATAAGCCCTGTCAGGATTTCTAAGCGTTTGTGCAATATAAGCCCTACCCCGAAAATAAGACGATAAGACCTAGTGATGGGCGTGGCTACACAGCGTTTCTGCACAACCCATGCATTTCACCGAGGAGGAGCGGTAAAGAAGTCGAGCAGCCCTTCTTCATCTGCCCCATCATGACACCTCTATCCCAGAGGTGACCAGAAAGGTGCGGGCAGCCCCACCAACAAGGTCGGCTCCCCATCAAGTCCCGGCCATCCTGTGCATGCTGCAAGCTGAGGCTTTGAGGGGAAAATAACACATCCCCTGAAAACAAGCCCTAGGGTGTCTTCTTGATGAAAAATAAATATAAGACCCTGTCTTATTTTTGAGGAAACACGGTATCTATACTTATTTTTAGTTAAAAAAAACCTCTTTTCTACATAAATGGTTTTAGGTTTTATATGTTCTCAATTGTATTACGATAACATTATAAATTTTAGGACACCTGTTACCATCATTGAAGTTTTCTTTGTTATATTATACACCCTATCAAAAATAAATAGTACATTTTAATTTGATGCATCAGCCCACTATCCCTAAAAACCATATTTTTGGTGAGAGGTTCAGCCACCAGATGCATTTGAAATAGCAAAACGCTTCCCTCTGCCAATGGTTCTATGGACCACAAGTTACAAGAGAAAGGTCAAAGTTTCTTGGTGTTCTTAATAAATTTTAATGGACATCCAAAAATGATGTCTCCTTGAGCATTCTGAGATGGCCTCAAAGGTAAGCATGATGTCACAGTGCTCCTTGTATCTCTAACACCTCTTCTTGCTCAGGAACTAGCAAATGATAGATGCCCAATAATATTAGAGTTTACTTCCAAATTAAGAGGCTGCAAGGTGAAGACCTTATACTCTATAACCAGACTGCCTGGCTTTGAATCTAAGCTTCACTCTTAATTAGATGTTCGACCTTGGGCAAATCATTTAACCCCCTGGGGCCTGGGTTTCCTCATCTGTAAACAGGAAATAATAATAGCACCTACCTTGTAAGACTAATGAATATATGCAGGACACTTAGGTTGTGGCCCATCCAAAGTGCTATCAAAGCTTTGCGCAGTGGCAGTATCGTAGCCAATGAGGTTTATCCGAGGCGCGATTATTGCTAATTGAAAACTTTTCCCAATACCCCGCCATGACGACTTGCAATATAGTCGGCATTGGCAATTTTTGACGGTCCCCATGGGGACTGGATAATAAAAGAAAAAAACAAACAAACAAAAAAAAAAACAAAGTGCTATCAAAGTGCTTGTCAGGATTATTATTTACTCAGCAAATATTTATTGGCCTGGGTTGTTAAGGACTGAACGTTTGTGTCCCCCTCAAAATTCACATATGGAGGCTTTAAACCCCCACGTGATGGTATTTGGAGGTGGGGCTTTGGGGAGGTAATTAGGTTTAGATGAGGTCATGAGGGCAGGAACCTCATGGTGAGGTTCGCATCCTTACAAGAAGAGAGAAAAAGAGAGATTGCGGGCTCACTGCTGTGTGCTGTCTCCCTCTCTCTCTCTTTCTCTCTCGTTCTTTTCCACACTCACACATCAAGGAAAGACCATGCACTCACAGGGAAAGGTTTCAGACTTCCAGCCTAAGAACTCTGAGAAATAAATGTCTGTTGACATCCAGTCAGAGACACTTTGTTATATAGCAGCCCAACCTAAGACACTGGTCCTAGATCCAGCTCAGTCTTTCGGCTGCCCTGGTAGTAACTTCCTCAAGAAGTTCCACAGAACCCTGGGTTCTGTGACCCAAGTCTGCCTGGCTCACAGCCTTCCAAGTGACCACTTAGATCTCCCCACAGTCCTGCCCCTTGGCAGCTAAGGTGCTGGTAACCTTTGCTCCACTATCCACCTTCATCTGGAGGGGACTCTTGGCTCTCCTGGCATGGCATCCACCTGATCAGTTCTGCAGGCCTCCACCACCACCCACGCTCCAGACAACAGCCCACACTGCCCAGGGCATCAACATTCGGACCTCCAATTTCTCCCACTTCTAGCTCCTTTGCACCTGCTGCTGCTGGACTAGACTCTGTTTTCCTTGTGTCACTTCTCAGCCTCTAGTTGTATGCTTGTGTTTATCTCTTCACTATCTGTCTCCTCCTCTATCTAGACTGTGAGCTCTGCTCTGAGAGCAGAGACCTATTTTGCTGACATTGCATCCATTTCATGTTGGGTTTTCTAGTCCATCCTGATACTCATCCATTCATTCGCTCCCTCCACATCCCCTGAGCTGCTCTCCATTGAACAGTCTGATTGACACTGGACATTCAAATAACACCAAACCATCCCAGTCTACTGGAGCACCAAGTAACTGCAACCAGCATGCTGTGATACAGTTGCAAGTGGCAATGACCTGGGATAGGACAAAGGAGAAAGAGGACAACCCTGTCTGAGGGGCTTGGTGTGGGAAAGTCTTCACAGACAAAGTCTTTGAGTTGGGTCTTAATAATTTGAGTAGATGTTCCTTTGACAACAGAAAATCTGGACATCCAAAGCAGAGAGAAAAGTACCCTCAAGAGCCAGAAAAATGAAACAGGGAAGAGTATTCTGGGACCAGGAAGCAGAGCAACGTGACTGAAATGCAGGTGGGTGTGCACCCATGAGCCCAGGGCTGGCGGGAGGCCAGCCTTGTTTAATTCTCACAACAGCCTTAAGAGGTGGCCATAAATTCTCCCTCTTTTTAGGTAAATAAACTCAGGCACCAAGTGATTAAGTCACTTGCCGGAGGCCACATGGGTAATCAGTAGTCCCAGGTCAGTGTGATTACAAAATTCATTCCTTCTGACATCCATGCACTTTTTCCCTTTGCTGGTTTTCCTTTGCATCCTTGTGCTGTCATAAATCATAGCCACAAGTACAACCAACTATATGCTGAACCCTGTGAGTCCTCCTTGCAAATCATTGAACTCAGGGGTGGTCTTGGGGATTCCAAGACACTGCCTCTCCACAGATGTAGGGAGGGCTGTGAAATACTTCCTCAACAGTCCTATCCATAGACTGGGTGCAGTGGGCGCGGTGGCCCACACCTGTAATCCTAGCACTCTGGGAGGCCAAGGCGGGCGGATTGCTCAAGGTCAGGAGTTCGAAACCAGCCTGAGCAAGAGTGAGACTCCATCTCTACTATAAATAGAAAGAAATTAATTGTCCAACTAAAATATATAGGAAAAATTAGCCGGGCATGGTGGCGCATGCCTGTAGTCCCAGCTACTCGGGAGGCTGAGGCAGGAAGAGAGCCCAGGAGTTTGAGGTTGCTGTGAGCTAGGCTGGCGCCATGGCACTCACTCTAGCCTGGGCGACAAAGCCAGACTTTGTCTCAAACAAACAAACAAACAAAACAAAACAAAAAACAGTCCTATCCATTAACCAGAGGAATCTCACACCCAAGGCCTGCAGGGGCCGGCAGGAATGTTGATGTGTGCACAGCGCTGAGTGGGATGGAGAGCAAATTGGAAAGCCTAGCGTAGGCAGCTGCTCCTCAGCTCCTGACCACACAGCAAGTCACAGGCAGACCCTGGCAGTTTGTTTTCAACCATTAATACTAACTCACTTCTCTCTCTGCTAACAGTAGGTGCCCCAAGTGATAACAGAAAACACCTAGGGGCAGACTTTGGCCTCTTTCAGAAACCTAAGAGAAATGTTTTACATCCTCAGACACAAAGAGGATTCCTTTAATATGAAATATGCAATAACATGAGGGGATGTTTGTCTCGACTTTGTGAAACCAGCAGGAAGGGTAGAACACAGCTCACTTTCAGAGGGCCTGGCTGGAGGGGGCAGCCACTCTTCCTGGACTTCTTTTCCTTAGCAAACCTTCTGACCTTCACGTCGTGGATTGTCAAAACGCTTCCATGTGTCAGCACCCACTCTCAGAATCGGCTTATATCAAGTCATGCTAAGAAGACTAGATGCATGCTAGCGCAAATCTTTAAAGCTATTAAGCTGAGCAGGCAAATGCACAAAAGGAGGCAAACGGCAGTTTTGGAGACAACAGTCATCACTTACACAGAGGAATCTTACTTCCAGTTGGCAAAACTCGCCTTGGTTTTAGGTAGATTAGCAGTGACAGGCAGGAAGAAGGAGAAGAGTCAGTCATGTCCCCGTGACTGTGGTTTGAAGAACAGCAGGGTGCCCTTACTTATGAAGGGAAGGCCACGCTTGTCCCTGTGGCCCCAAGCAGCACATCCCACCACCTGGTAAATCTGGCCTTACACAAAGGTGGTGGAAAGGCCAGGCCTGCACAGCTACGACACCTACTGTGCAGGTGACCACTAAGTCCCTCCCTGGAAACCAATACTGGGGGTGTCCTTGCTTTCCTGAACCTTTACACAGCAGTCTGTGGGCCCACTGGCCTAGGTCTCCTTTAACCCTCTGCTCATTCCTTCTCTAGCTCTTAGAGGCTTTGTTTTTCCCCCAGCCACCCCACCCCACCACATCCCTATATGTAATCCTCACCACTCGTCTATGCCCCTCCCCTTTGGCTCGTCCCACTTTCAGGACTCCACTAAGCATCTGGATGCCCCGGCCAACCTCTAGCCTGGCCCCTCCCTCACACATGTTCCAGTCCTTCACTTGCAAAGCCCTGCAAACCTTTGGGGCTCCCAGACCAGCAGCATCAGCATCACCTGGGTAGGCACCATTTAGAGATGCAAATTCTTTGGCACCCACCCCAGACCTAATCAATCAGAAACTCCGGGAGTGGGGTCCAGTGATCTGTTTCAACAACAAGCCCTCCACCTGGTTCAGATGCACGCTAATGTTTGAGAATCACTGCACTACCCGCTTCCACTGGCCTGTCCCACCACAGTCTCACACAATCCTCAAAGGGGAGTGATTTTCTTTTTCTAAATCCAGCTTACTTCCCTCCTTCTCTCAATGTTGCCAATGTTTCCCCAAAACACAAGATCAAAACAGGACAACCTGAAGTCAATATAGTGAGCCTCAAAAACAACAGATTCTTAAGAATTCAATATTGACTTGTGACTGTATAGAGTATGAAGATAATTCTCCACATGGCTACACAGGAAAAAAAAAGCAAAAAAACTGCCATGCAGCTTGAGAAAGAAAGAACAAAAATGTACTAACTCATGAAAAGTGTCTATCAGTGTCCTCTTCTTTTAGGAGTACTTGTGAATAAAATGAAGGAGTACCCTAATAAACTATAGAAACAATGTATTGATACGGTTTTTAAAGTACATTTTGTATATTTCAACAAGTAGAATTGACACATGTGAATCAATAAATATTTCGGTTAAAGTATTTAAAATGTCTATCACCACCAATCCATTTTTGTGTCTTATTAACATCTGAATCAGGTGTGTGATTTTTTTTTTGTGGGTATTAAATGAGCAGGTGGAATAATAAGTCCCTGCCTACTTACTTCCCCTCACCCCCAAGAAGCTATGTATTCATTAATCCTTCATTCAAGTCTTTTGAAACAGCAGGTATTACGTGACTAGGCTCTGAGGCAAATAAAAAGATAAGCGCAAACCAAAATAAATTCCAAAAGAGCAAAGGGCTCGACTGACATTTTCAGTATTTTTCTACACCATTGAAACTAGGGAATCTATTCAAAACTGACTTTCCTCTTTCCCTATCTAGTTTTCTCTTAGAAAATTATCATGAAAAAGACAAGAAAGAATGGTCTAATAAGCACATGAAAAGATGTTTGACGTCATTAGCCATCAGAGGAGCACAAATCAAAACCACTCCACACCAACTAGGATGGTTAACATAAAAAAGCCAGACAATAATAATGTGTGTGGATGAGGATGTGTAGAAACTGGAGCCCACATACATTGCTAGTGGGATTGTGGAATGGTGCAGCCACTCTGGAAAACAGTCTGGCAGTTCCTGAAAATATTAAATATAGAGTTACTATATGTTTTCCACTTCTAGGTATGTACCCAAGAGAAATGAAAACATATGTCCACATAAAAACTTGTACATGAATGTTCATAGCAACATTATTCATAAACAGCCAAAAAGTAGAAACAACCCAAATGCCCATCAATGGAGGAATGGAGAAACAAAACGTGATATATTCATACAGTGGATGACTATTCAGCAATAAAAAACAAGTACTGGAGCCCACTTGCCCAAGGCCTCTTGGCAGTGGCTCCGGGTCATGGTCCTCAAATTTGGCTCAGAATAAATCTCTTTAAAATTAAAAAACAAAACAACAAAAAAAAAAACAAGTACTGATACATGCTACAATGTAGATAAACCTCCAAAACGTTATGCCAAGTGAAAGAAGCCAGACAGGAAGGGTCTCACGTTATTGTATGATCCCATTTACATAAAATGTTCAAAACAGGCAAATCTACAGAGACAGAAAGTAGATAAGTGTTAGCCTAGTGGGTAGGGGAGCATTGAGAGGTGCCAGCTATGGGGTGCAGGGAATTTACTGGGGGCTATTCTCTTGTTGGCAACGAAAATGTCTTAAAATTGGTTGTGGTGATGGTCAAACAATTCTGTGAATATAATGAAAGACATTGAATTGTACTTTATTTTTTCTTTTAAAAATAAAAATTTTCAAAGACTTTTTTATTCTTATACTTTTTTTTTGTCTCTAAAAGGAGTTGATACAGTTGTGTGAATTGTACTTTAAATACATAAACTGTATGGTATGTAAATTACACCTCAATATAACTGTTTAAAACAAAAATGGCCTAAAGTTAGAAGAGAATTATAAACAGACTCAGTTAACCAAAAAGTGTTAGTAAACTGAAAAATGCTCTGTAAATGTGTGGCTTTTTCCATCTCCTTTGAATTATAAGTTTCTCCCAAATGGAGGTAAGAGGTAGCTATTATTATTGTTTTATAATTTACAAGCACTTTTACAAATAAGGTCTTTTTGAGACCTCACTATAATCCAGGAGGAAGATAATTATTCCCTTAATTTTATATACCAGCATGTGGTAGCTCTGAGTTTATGAGATTTACTAGGGTTCCTTTAGCCAGAAGTAGTCAGTTCTACGCCTAAATTCTGTGCCGTTTCTTATACAGTGTGGCATCTCAAGGTGCCAGGTAAATTCTGTCAGGTCCACATGCAAAGGTGACACTTCTGACCCATCTCAGTAAGGAAAATGCCCATGATCTTATTTTCCTGGGAGCCGGACCAGCTACTCTAAGGCCACATTCAAGTCAAATATAATCTAACCCATCAGAGTCCTCAGGGTTCCATGGAAAGAACCCTTTGCTCTTTTGGAATTTATTTCAGTTTTGGCTCATCTTTTTATTTGCCTCAGGACCTAGTGCAGTACCTGATGTTCCAAGAGATTTGAATGAAGAATTAATGAATACTGTACACAGCTTTTTGGAGGTGGAGGGGAATAAGTAGGCAGGATTCATTATTATACATGAACCATGGAAAGAACCATGGTTTCAAGCAAGAAGACCCAAGGTGCCCTCAGTTTTCTCTACTGTAAAATGAGAGAGAATGAAAAAAAGAAATACCACTCTCAAAGTTGATGCAAACATTTAATGACAATATATTTGAAAATCCCTGATTTACAATAAGCACACAATTAATGTTTATTGACCCTAAAGCAAATGCTAGTCCAATACCGTGATCTCTCCTATGGAAAAGAGTAGTTCTTCTGAACACTCAGGATTCTAAACCTCAGTGGTGTTCAACATCAAAAGGTTTGATTACAAAAAGGAAAAAAAGATATTGATTAGATTTGCCAAACTTGAACTGACTACCTAATTTTAAGGAAGAACCTATCATTAATTTTATTTCATGTTAAGTGTAAAATTATGTTCTCCTTTAACTTCAGATAAATTTGGCAATATCTTAGTTTGCATGAGTATTTAAATGTGTGTGTACATGTGTTTATCCTAGTGATTCCCAAACTTAATTATATATCAGAATCAAAGTGCTAGTCAACCCACAGTTTCTAATGTAAAGACTATGACTGAGCAATTCTGGAATAGTTGGAGAGTTTCCATTTTTACTAACTCCTAGAGGATTCCCCAGACATCACTGAATCACTGATAAAACCATTCACAGGACATTTTCTAAGAAATTCTTTATCACATGTGGACTGCAAAATAGCATTTGGTCACCAAATAAAACACTGGCCTATATTGTTATTTCAGAAGAGAACATACTGTAGGAGAGGAAACCTTTTCTCACTTGCCTTACTAGAATTAATAGGAAATAACATTCTGAAATTCTGTGAATATAGGAATCTTCTAAAGAGGGAGAATTTCTACCAAATCTTGCCCATTTGAATTGTCTTTATTTACCAATTCAAAGGGACTTTTCAATCCAAGGAAGTTGTAAATTTCTTACTACAAGTCGATAAACTGATTCTGGTGAAAATCATAACACAAGAAAAGTCAAGTGTTTTAAGAAAGAGAAAAAATAATCTTGGAAGAATATGAAGGATCTCCCACTATTCAGCTTTCATTAAATTTTCCCAATATCCCTGACCACTCATGTATTCTGAACCACATTTTTGATCTATAACAATGCTTTTTCTTAGATGATGAATGAAACTTTATATTAGTTCACCAGTTGACATTCATGTTCTCACTGAAAAGTGTGTCCTCAAACCACAAGCTGGATAATTTTATGCAGATGTAAACAAATGACTTGCATTATTACAAGGCCCCTCTAAGTTATTCAAACAGTTTTAGAACTAGAAATGATGTCACTGGACCATTTAGACTCATTTAACATTAACTCAGAAACAAAGGGTTTGGGGCATTTTGGAAAATTATTTCAAATCTTTTTTCTAAAGTCTTACTGTGACTCCCTCCAATATTGGTCAAACAACAACTTTTTTTAAAGGTTTATTCCAACTACTTTCAAAAATGGGTTTGAGTAAGTTTTAAAAAACTAAACCCAAAATCAACAGAACACCTAAAATAAAGCCAGTTAAAAGAAGCATAGACGGGCACGCCTGTAATCCTAGCACTCTGGGAGGCCAAGGCAGGTGGATCATTTGAGCTCAGAAGTTCAAGACCAGTCTGAGCAACAGCAAGAACCCATCTCTACTAAAAAAAAAAGAAAGAAAGAAATTGGCTGGACAACTAAAATATATAGAAAAAATTAGCTGGGCGTGGTGGCACATGTCTGTAGTCCCAGCTACTCAGGAGGCTGAGGCAGGAGGATCGCTTGAGCCCAGGAGTTTGAGGTTGCTGTGAGCTAGGCTGACGCCATGGCACTCTAGCCTGGGCAGCAGAGTAAGACTCTATCTCAAAAAAAAAATAAAAGCACAGAGTTAGAGATCAACAGGCATCTGTGCTTAATCAGTGCAGGTTGAGTGCTGGGCAACTAACTCCATTCCATCCCAGCCAAAACGAAAAGGAAGCCCTTGTGGGTCTACAGTTGTCCCTATTAAAAGACAGCACACGCAGTCTAAGAACCCGGAGCTATAGGGCCTTGTCCACCAGGAATTCCCAAATGTTTGTTCATATTCTGCCAACATGATTCAACTTTTACTATATATTCTTATTCAGCAGTTTCTGTTCTCTACAAAAAATATAATTAAAAGCATTTTAAAGCCCAGGGACTGGGGAGAGGGTGTAATGGGGTATTTATTGTCTGATGGGTACAAGGATTCTGTTTGGGATGATGAAAAAGTTCTGGAAATGGATAGTGTAGATGGGTGCACAACATTGTAAATGTACTTAACGTCACTCAATTAAGTGTGTATTTGAAAGTGGTTAAAATGGCAAATTTATGTTATCTATATTTTACCACAATAATAAGTAGCCAGAAACAAAAAACTGCAGACCAGTATTTTAAGTCTCCAAATCTTGCTAAGGAAACTATCAGCCTGGGGTGGAGGGGCTGTGACCCATGTGGCTTTAGTGTGTTGGTTCTGGAGGGCGAAGTGAAGATTCAAATATAGGACTGGATGGAATGTTTTGTAAATCACTCCTTTACACCCCACTGAAACTTCACCCCCAAATACCCTAAGCCAGTGCTTCTCAAACGTTCATGTGTTCATGTGCAAACAGATGGGGGAGGGGGCGGGGATCTTGATTGAGCAGGTCTGGGTGGGACCTGAGATCCTGCACTTCAAAAGGTCCCCAGGTAACATCCCCCTCCAGGACTGTGGGCCTCACTTAAAGTGCCAAGGCTCGGGAACACGTGAAAGTAAACAGAATGTCACCCTATCAGTCTAACCATCTAGAACCAAGGTCTCCTCACCAGGAAACGCAGAGAACAGACAGTATCCTTCAAGCGAACTGGTTCAGGACTTACCTACCGACCACCATTTGTTTAAATGCTCGAGCAACTTGGACAGAAGGCCCGCCCCGCCCACTCCGGGACTGGGAAGCTGCCACGGACTAGGAGGATAGTCGAGAGAGGCTCGGTCGCGCAGAAAGCGCTCATGCAAACTTCAAAACAATCTTGAAAACACCCTTCTCAAGCTTGAAGAATGCCTGGAATTCAGTGGCCTTTATCCAACATAAAGATCTCTAACTGGGTTTTGACTTGAGAGTTCCCTATAGAAGATCTTGGAAAACTGACAACGCCCAGCACGTTGGCAAGCTCAGCCCCTCCCTTACAAATGAGTCGGAAAGTGCAAATATACATTTCTCGATGTTTTTCAAGGCTGTGCCGCGTTAGATGCAGAGATCCCGGTTCTGCGGGCCGCGCGGCGGCGGCGAGCCCCTCCGGGTACCGTCGGGCTGTGGCGAGCGCCCGGTTTTCCAGCCCCGGGGCGGGGGCGCGGCGGCAGCTCGGGCAGCCCCGCCGGCTCTGCACTGCCCGGCGCCTCCCTGCCCCCGCGGCAGTGCAAGGCTCCAGCTCCTGGCCCCCCCAGATACGGCTGGCCGCGCCAACAGAAACTCAAAGGCCCTTTTTAATCGGGTAAAAGAGAAGCTCAGCAGAAAGGGAAAGTTTCCACCCCTTGGGGGAGAAGGTGCCAGGCCAGGTAGGGTGAAGAAGGTGGCTTCTAGGCCACCTCGAGCTGCCCCAGGTGCGCGCTCAGGCTCACTTCCTGATGATTCTCCAAGAGAAACCTAGTGACGCGCTGTCAGCCCCCGGGGGCATGGGGGAGGCAAAAACCAGAGAGGAGGGAAAAATGCCCAATAAATTACACCCCGAGCTCCGCAGGGAGATCTGGCAGACAGCAACTCGCATTTGCTCGCGCTGCCCCTTGTCCCCGCCGGCACAAACGATCCAGGGCGCCAGCGCAAATTCGCACCCCGCAAATCCCTCCCTGGCAAAAGTTGGGACAAGAGGGAAGACATCCAGGCGACGCCCGAGCGCAGCGGGTGGCTTTCCCAGGTCGCGCGGCAGGCGGCACCCGGGCGCCCCGCCGGCTCTCCTGGGGCCAGGGAGGGAGTGGAGGGTACTCGCCTGGAGGAGGGTGGCGGCCGCAGCCGGCGGAGCCAGGCGCAGGGCGAGGGCTGCTCTCCGAGGCGCTCGGCGACGCGGCGCCAGCTGCTGGGCCGGAGTCCCCTGCGCTCCCCGCGCGCGTCGCCGGCCGCGCGTCGCCGGAGCCGGAGTGCGGGAGGCTGTCCCGGGAACGGGCGGGCGCGAGTGGCCTCCGCGGCAGCTCCCGTGTATTATTGAGACTCAAGCTATTTCCTGTTTAGAGGTTTGAGAGAAAGAAAAATAATATCCAGGGCGGGGGCTGGGGGAGCTGGGCGGTGGCGAGCCGGCGAGCAGCGGCTGGGAGGGGAGGAGGGTGGGCGGCGGCGGTCACCTGCTTCCTTGAGACCAGGAGGGGGCCGGGCGCGCGAGCCCCGGGGAGGAGGTGCAGCTTCTCGCAGCGCTGCTTTGGGGTGTCGGGAAGAGCAGCGAGGGGGCCTCGCCCACGCCACCCAGCGGCGGGGCAGGGGCTGCGGCCGCGAGGGCAGCCTTGTCCCTGGAGCCCGCGCGCCCACTTTCCTGCCTCCTGAGCAAAACCGCGGCCGAGCTTCCTGGCCGCGCTCGTGCGAGAGGAATGCGCTGGGCTTCTTTCTCCTTGCCCAGGTCTGCTTTCTGATCCTGCCCAGGGGTCCACAGGAGGTCAGCTCAGCCCCCCTCCAAAGCCCACGGGAGGGATGGATGGCTGTGGGCCACTGTGGGTGTTTGGTGGGGGCAGGGTTGTTGTCTTGTTGGGGGGTGGGGCGGGAAACAGGTCAAAGATTTTGGTGAGAAGTTAACTTTGAGGATCAGCTTCCGTCCCCTCCCCCACTAGCCTCGCCCTTTGCTGGGATCACTGGTCTGAGGCCCCAATCCGGAAATACCGGTTCCTCCGCTGGCATAATGGGTGAGGGCGGGAGCGCTACCCCTAGAGCCTGCTGAAGTCGCCTCCGGAATCCCTGCTCAGTCGGGAAGGCAGAATCCTAGGGGCAGGCCTGCACCTGGCAAGCAGGTGTTCCTTCCATTCGACGTGGTCCTGCTCAAAAGCCCTGGGAAGATAAGGGGGACTAAGTGTTTAATCCGTACTGAATTTCAATCTGGGCTAACAAAAATTTCTGAGATGGATAGTGGGGATGTTTGCACCACCTGTATGTACTTAATGCCATTAAATTGTACACTTAAAAGTGGTTAAAATGGTAAATTTTATGTTATGTATATTTTACCACAATAAAAAAAAAATTCTGGAAAGGATGTGGTCATTCATCCAAGATAACTTTGCTTAGGACTGCCAGACTCCCGTTTCTTCCTCCCCAGGCAAGCCTTTGCCAGAAGCAGTGGATGAATAAAAACACATTTTATAAAACTCAAGTTCATTTATGTTAGACTTCTTGGGATGCCTATCAACAAGTTATTTCAAGAAGAGGGAAGGCGGGGCGCGGTGGTTCGAGCCTGTAATCCTAGCACCTTGGGAGGCCAAGGGGGGCTGATCCTTTGAGCTGGGGAGTTCGAGACCAGCCTGAGCAAGAGGGAGACCCTGTCTCTACCAAAAATAGAAAAAATTAGCCAGGCATAGTGGCACATGCCTGTAGTCCCAGCTACTTGGAGGCTGAGGCAGAAGGATTGCTTGAGCCCAGGAGTGTGAGGTTGCTGTGAGCTAAGCTGTCAACAGGGTACTTTAGCCCAGGCAACAGAGTGAGACTCTGTTTCAAAAAAACCCAGGGAAGATCAAGCCTAAAAGACAGTACAATTTTAAGAAAGGTGAACAGTAGTTTGTCAAAAACTACAGTGTTAGCAAGGTGAAAAGAAGTATATTTTGCACGCCACTGTTTATCCAAGAAAGCAGGAACACACATAAATGCATTTGCTTATTTTTTTAAAACGGAAGGATGAATTACTAAATAAAATGGGAACTGGCTGGGTGGGGTGGCCTGAACCTGTAATCCCAGCACTTGGAGAGGTTGAGGCAGGAGGATCACTTGAGACCAGAAGGTCGGGATCAGCCTGTGCTACATAGCAAGATCCTGTCACTACAAAAAAATTTTTTTTTTAATTTTTTAAAAAATTACCTGAGCATGGCAGCATCTACCTGAACTCAAGAGGCTCCCTTGAACCTACGACTTGGAAATTACAGTGAGCTATGATCACACCACTGCAGTCTAGCCTGGGCAACACAGTGAGACCCAACCACCCACCCCCAAAACCATGATAACCTAGGAGAGAGGGAGGGAGGGAACAGAATGGAAGGAACAAGATAGAAACCAGACTTCTCTGAATATATCTTATTTTGTAAATTTGACTTTGGAATGATACAAATGTTTTACATAATTATGAAACAAAATTAAATTGAAGTTTAAAAAAAGCAAAATGAATGCAGGTATAAGGTTGGTGGCTTAAGCATTTAAAAGGAAATTATATCAGGTGACTTTAAAACACAATTATTTGACTCTGTCTCTTAGGGATATACCTAAGGACAAAGAGAAAAATATATGTATGAACTGTTTTTCAGTAATCGTAATGTTAACAGTAAGCAATCATGTCATCCTTAGAAATTAAGATTTTTCAATATAAAAGAGATAAATATAAAATCAAAGAAGTTGAGGAGTATTAAATTTTGAATTGGAATTATCATTTAGAACTCATGATATTGTAAGGGCCAAGGGAAGACTTCCCCTTCACCCTCAGAAGGTTCACTGAAAAATCAACTCACAAAAGGCAGCTTAATAAGAGAAAAAGCAAACAATTTTATTAATATGCAGGCACCAGGGAGATCCACAGAGTGATTGTCTCCCTACCCCCAATGGAGCAAAGAGGCTAACATACCATCTTGAGACTACAGAAAGAATGGGGCTTGGAGCATGGCCAAAACAGGTTATGGTTGTAAATCAGGTTATAGTGGCAAGACAGTTTATGCGAGGGAGAGAAAAGGAGACTTGGCTAACAGAAGTGGTCTCCTTATGTGTATGAAGCCGCCCAGATCCTCAGAGAGTAGATGGTAGAGATGTGGACAAGGGAAGGCCTGGCCACAGGAATGCAGATTCTCTACAGTGATAAATTTCCCTCACAAAAGACAGCTCTTCAGGGCTACTTCTGTTTGCTGGCTCTCTGACAGCCATCTCAAAACATGTCAAAGAAATATATCTTGGGGCAAAATATTTTGATTCCCTTCAATATACTTTTCTTAAAAAAATTTTTTCCAGGCCAGGCCCAGTGGCTCACACCTGTAATCCTAGCACTCTGGAAGGCCAAGGTGGGAAGATCGCTTGAGGTCAGGAGTTCGAGACCAGCCTAAGCAAGAGCGAGACCCCATCTCTACAAAAAATAGAAAAATTAGCCAGGCACAGTGGTGTGCATCTATAGCCCCAGCTACTTGGGAAGCTGAGGCAAGAGGATCACTTGAGCCCAGGTGTATGAGGTTGCAGTGAACTGTGATCACACACCACTGCACTCTATTCTGGATAACAGAGCAAAGCCCTGTCTTGGGGGAAAAAAAAAATTCCAGGGTCTACTCACTGAAAACACTGCCAAACAATGACAAACCTGGTAGGAACAGGCACCCCTAGATCCCACACTGTGTTCTCTAAATGCCATTTTCCCTTAAAAAGAGCTAAGCATTCTTGGATCAGTCATTGATTTTAGGTCTAGAGTAAGAGGTATCCAAGACAAGCCAGGAATATCTTGTCAATTCAGAAAGACAGGAAGCTCTCAGAAATGAATAGGTTTACTTCAAATGTAATCCAGACTCAATCTATAGACGTTCCCACTGGCCAAAGTGGGATAAATTTGAGAATCAATAAAAAAATAACTACAATGAATTGAAATGTCAAATATGTATTTGTGAGTCATAATGCTACCTTTTTATTTATTTATTTTTTTGAGACAAGGTCTCACTCTCTCACCCAGGCTGGAGCGCAGTGGCACAGTCATAGTTCACTGTAATCTCAAACTCCTGGGCTCAGGTGATCCTTTTGCCTCAGCCTCCTCAGTAGCTAGACTATAGGCATGTATCACCATGCCTGGCTAAGTCTTTTTTAAAATTTTTTGCAGAGATGGGGTCTTGCTGTGTTGCCCAGGCAGGTCTTGAACTCTTGCCTCAGCCTCCCAAAGTGCTAGGATTACAGGTGTGAGCCACTGAGCCCAACCCTGATGATGCTTTAAACACACACACACACACACACACACACACAGACACACACACACACACGCACACGCACACGCACACCAAACCTTAATTGTTCAACTTTGGAAATGCAATAGAACTAATTCATACTTTTGAAAGCTGGTAAGTGGTAAACAACAGGAAAGAATCACACATTTTACCTGCCTTTTCTGGATTATATCTAACACTTCTTTTTTTTTTTTTTTTTTTTTGAGACAGAGTCTCACTTTGTTGCCCAGGCTAGAGTGAGTGCCATGGCGTCAGCCTAGCTCACAGCAACCTCAAACTCCTGGGCTCAAACGATCCTCCTGCCTCAGCCTCCTGAGTAGCTGGGACTACAGGCATGTGTCACCATGCCCGGCTAATTTTTTGTACATATATTTTTAGTTGGCCAATTAATTTCTTTCTATTTTTAGTAGAGACGGGGTCTCGCTCTTGCTCAGGCTGGTTTCGAACTCCTGACCTCGAGCAATCCGCCTGCCTCGGCTTCCCAGAGAGCTAGGATTACAGGCATGAGCCACCGCACCCAGCCTGTATCTAACACTTCTTATGTACCATTTCAGATCTGCTTAGCCTCACTTGTCTTCTTATACCAGCCTCTGCTGCAGCAACAAGTTCTCGGTGGGCCCTGACTCGCTTCACACAGGGGCAACCTGAAAAATCCTTACCTCTTACCTCCCACCCCAGGGGCGCTCTGTTAACAGCAGTGTAGGGACCCCTGGAAACTATATAGGTGCCCAGGCACTTACCACTCTGAAGTGTGGGTGAGTTAAGGCTTCATAGTCTAACCTTTGAGCAGTGAGGGATGAGAAATGAGAGATGTGCATTCCTACATATACATTCCCCCATTTTTCCCCAGGATGAGCTATCCTGGGACTCATCCTGTACAGCTTCTGAGATGGTTACACACGGCCAACCAATCAGGTGCCTGGACAGCAGCCTATGCTGGGGGCTCCCTCTAATTGGCTCTCCTGCTTCCCATCCCTCACTCCTTTCCCTAGGAACACACTCCCCAGCCAAGCCTTTGTCTCCAAGCTCTGCTTCCTGGGAGGCCCAAGTTAAGATGTGTATATACAAACTGTATCTCATTATAACTAAATAGCTGATGAGGAACTTATTCCAAACAATAAATAAGGTATGCAAAATTTGAATACCAGCATTTTGCAGAGCCCTAATAAAATAATGGATGGAGACAATGATCATCAACAAATGGGCACTAACATCACAGAAAAGGAGCTCACCAGGCATTATATGATGGAAATATGCAATCCCAATGGCACATTCTTGCCTAGAAGAGCAAACCTGAATCTGACTCAGCATCTAGATCCAACTACCAGTTTAGAAAAACTACTGGAATAGAGGAATGTGTTAAACAACACTGCTTCAGGGTAGGGTCAACAAAATCCAGAATATAAGAAACTCTAAAAGACAAATCACCCAATTTCTTTAACAAGTATTAATAGAAAGGCATTAAAAAAAGATGGAGGTGAAACCTACAGATTAAATACTTAAGAGATATAAATGAAATGTAATGTGTAAATCTTGTTTGGACCCTGGTTCAAACAAACCAACCACTAAAAAATTTTTGAAATATTTGGAGAATATTCTCTAAGTTAGTAAAAATGTAGGAAAAAATTTTTAAATGTTTTATTCACATGCCATTGATTAATTAATTAATTAATTAAATTTGTTTTAGAGACACGGTCTCGCTGTCACCCAGACTGGTGTGCAATGAATGACATGATCATAGCTCACTGCAACCTCAAACTCCTGGGTTCAAGTGATTCTCCCACCTCAGCCTCCTGATTAGCTAGGACTACAGGTGTGTGCCACCACACCCAGATAATTTTTAATATTTTTTGTAGAGATAGGGTCTCGCTATGTTGCCCAGGCTGGATGATTTAATTTAGTATATGTAGCTGATGGTACTACTACCATGTGTTTGAGTGGCATGTACATAAAATAAAACACTCATTTAATTTCTTTCTGTATTTGAAGTGAAACGAACATTTCTAAGAAGACTTGGATTTTTTTTGGAATGTGTTCGGTAGAAAGAAAGGGACTCTGGCCAGCATAGGTGGTAATACATGAACCTACATGAATTGACATTATCTTTGTTTTTCTCACCCACTCTTCTCATTCTGGGTACATACTGTATGTGTTCCTTTTGCCTGTGCTTTTTCTCTTATCAGCAAAACAGCATTTTTCAGTAGCTACTAAACATTTCCACTCTGACAGCTAAACATTTCAAAATCTGCTCAGAGAAATAAAATGTGACGCCTCCTTGGGTGCCAGGGGCAGTGCTATGAAAAATGGGGCAAGAACTCTGAGTTCTGACTATGTTGCTCAGCAGGGCCTCCCTCCCTGCCCCTGGCACCAAGGCAGTCCCACAGAAGCCATCCTGCCTCTCTGGGAGACAAAGCTCTATTCTGCTGCCTCTCATGACAGGGAGCTCTTGTGTTCTGTGTCCTGAGGTTCTGAAATCAATACTGAGCTTCACCTGCAGGCTGGACAAATAAGAAAGGGAAAGGGTCAAATCACAGTGCAAAGTAGGGCACCTGCCTTGGCAGGACCAGAGTTTACTGGGAATCTGGGTACCACAGAACCCGGGAAAAAGCCCTATTGACTTTGCTACCTGCAGCCTGAGTGATCTGAGTTACGCATTTAACTTCTCAACTTCAGTCTAACTTGAGTCTCAACTTCAGTCTCCTTACCCTTTGACTCAGCAACTCCATTCCTAGGTATCTGTCTCAAAAAACAAGACTCACCCAAGTATCGAAAGAGATAGGTTCAAAAATGCTTATTCCTATGTGTCTGCAACATCATAAAATTAAATGCTGACCAAAAAATGGCTGAGTAAACGTCATACGCTGTACAATGTGCTAAATATATTGTTCTGTATGAACTATTCAGAGGTTTGCTTTGGTTCCAGAATGGATATTCAATTATTTAAAGTTATGATTCTAAAACCCTAGTTCTTCTTTAGGCTTTAACTTTATGTATTTTATTATTCTGTTTTAGAAAACTAGCATTTTTTCCACTTACAAAATTTTATTATATACAATTTGAGGCATATAAAATAATATAAATAACATTTATGTAGTCTTGGGAGCATATACTAAAATGAACACATGAACCCGCTAAACAATTTATGGCTAAAACATTGCCATCGCTTTTCTATTTATTTATTTATTTATTTATTTTTTGAGACAGAGTCTCACTCAGTTGCCCAGGCTAGAGTGAGTGCCATGGTGTCAGCCTAGCTCGCAGCAACCTCAAACTCCTGGGCTCAAGCAATCCTCCTGCCTCAGCCTTCCAAGTAGCTGAGACTACAGGCATGCGCCACCATGCCCAGCTAATTTTTTCTATATACTTTTAGTTGTCCAATTAATTTCTTTCTATTTTTAGTAGAGATGGGGTCTTGCTCTTGCTCAGGTTGGTCTCTAACTCCTGACCTCAAGCGATCCTCCCACCTCGGCCTTCCAGAGTGCTGGGATTACAGGCGTGAGCCACTGCGCCGGGCCTTGCCATCGCTTTTGTAGCCACCATGCACCTTTCAAATCCTAAACCACTCTTCTCCATCCATTTCAAGGTAATCACCATCCTAAATTATGCATTCATTTAAAAAAACAATTTTACCAAACATGTACATCTTCTTAAACAATGCATTGTTTGAATTTGCTTATTTTTGAGCTTTATAAAATTGGAATCAGAGTGTATGGAGTCTTCTGCACCCAGCTCTTTTCACTGCACAGTATATTGCACTGTTGAGTATAGAAGTATTTCATCCAAATTTTACTGCTATATGATATCCCATTTTCATATTTGATTCTAAATTTTCCTTTGCATAAAAAAGATGCCCACATTCTAGGCAGACAATTAATTACTTTGTTAGTGAACTTTGGAGAAAAGATTTCAGATGATGGCAAGATCAGATTTTGTACACAAGAGTGATTCTTCTTTTCACACACCAAGGAGATGCATCTATCATTCCATGGCATTTGGGGATTTTGCTTTCTAAGTATGTTTGAAGTTGCACAGCTACCAGAAAATACATCCAGGTGGAACTCACTAAACCGTATTTATATTAATACTTAAATTACTCCGTAATTTCAAGAAGGGGTAACCATGTACCCCACATCCCTCAATTCCTAATTTTCCTTCTATTCACAGAAATCTGCATCTTCTACCCACAACAATCACTTGAGTGGATTTTACATTGTTTGGCTTTAGGTAAATGTCTTTTCTTCCAAATTCTTAAGACCTTGGGACTCAATGATTCTGCTTCTTTTCATTTACTTCTTAGAACCACACAATTCTAGCAGATATTAAAATTATAGACAATAAGAGTAGTGACAATCATTGACTCTAGAGGAGAGTAAATGGGTGTTTACTGTACTAGCATGCTTGAGATTTTTCCTATATAAAAAGTTGTGTGTTAGGGGAGATTGAACTGAATTAAATTTTAGATTCTTTCTTGGCTTCTTCTGACTTGTGGTCACAACTTTTAAAGGTATTTCTGCTGATCAACTCTAAGGAGTGCTCCCCATTAGTTAAAAAAACAGGCCGGGCGCTGTGGCGCATGCCTGTAATCCTAGCTCTTGGGAGGCCGAGGCGGGCGGATTGCTCAAGGTCAGGAGTTCAAAACCAGCCTGAGCAAGAGCGAGACCCCGTCTCTATTATAAATAGAAAGAAATTAATTGGCCAACTGATATATATATATAAAAAAAATTAGCCGGGCATGGTGGCGCATGCCTGTAGTCCCAGCTACCCGGGAGGCTGAGGCAGAAGGATCACTCAAGCCCAGGAGTTTGAGGTTGCTGTGAGCTAGGCTGACGCCACGGCACTCACTCTAGCCTGGGCAACAAAGCGAGACTCTGTCTCAAAAAAAAAAAAAAAAAAAAAAAAAAAAAAAAACAGTAAGCGGTTCTATATGGACCAATATGCAAAGTACTTTAAGACACATAGCTAAGGAGAAAGGCAAGTTGCAAAACAATACATGTGGCATGAACCTATTTATGCAATAAATACACACATATATGCAAATGAGTAAAAAAAAGGACTGGGAGGATGCTCAGCAACTTGGCAGCAGTAGTTAAGTAGAAAGGTAAATGAGAGAGGTTATTTCAGGAGAGTAGAGAAAAGGTGGTGAAGACAGACCTATATTCTTTTGGGCTCTCTTTTGAATTTAATTAAAGCCAAAGTAGGCCGGGCTCAGTGGCTCACACCTGTAATCCTAGCACTCTGTGAGACTGAGGCAGGAGGATCACTTGAGCTCAGGAGTTCAAGACCAGCTTGAGCAAGAGCAAGACCCCATCTCTATTAAAAATAGAAAAATTAGGCCGGGCGTGGTGGCTCACGCCTGTAATCCTAGCACTCTGGGAGGCTGAGGCGGGCGGATTGCTCGAGGTCAGGAGTTCGAAACCACCCTGAGCAAGAGCGAGACCCCGTCTCTACTATAAATAGAAAGAAATTAATTGGCCAACTAATATATATAGAAAAAAATTAGCCGGGCATGGTGGCGCATGCCTGTAGTCCCAGCTACTCGGGAGGCTGAGGCAGCAGGATTGCTTGAGCCCAGGAGTTTGAGGTTGCTGTGAGCTAGGCTGACGCCACGGCACTCACTCTAGCCTGGGCAACAAAGCGAGACTCTGTCTCAAAAAAAAAAAAAAAATAGAAAAATTAGCTGAGTGTGGTGGCACATGCCTGTAGTCCCAGCTACCTGGGAGGCTGAGGCAGGAGGATCACTCGAGCCCAGGAGTTTGAGGTTGCTGTGAGCTAAGATGACACCACTGCATTCTACCCAGGGAGGCAGAGCGAGACTCTGTAAATGAATGAATGAATGAATGAATGAATGAAATGAGCCAAAGTAAAACAAATGCACAGGGTCAACTAGAAGAACTGCCAGGCACCACTACTGATCTACTGATGCTTCCAAGATGCTTCCAAGGCAGTGGGATGGAGAAAGTCTTGATGGGGACCCAGTGAGAGGATGCTTGCTGAGGATTGCCTAGCTCCAGCTGCAGCTCTCAGAAACAGGTCGGCCAAGGTTGCCAGGGTCTCCTGACTGCAGCATGCCCTTTTAACACTTCTTCCCCTGGCCTCATCCCCAGCCACACCTGTCTGGCCCTAGGGAAGGGCTGCTCCCTAGCCTGGAGATGGCCTGCATGCCCTCCCCCATGGAACCTCCGCAGCCAGCAGCTCCTCCTCTCTCTGAGCAGTGGCATAAATGGAGCAGGTAAACACCCAACCTGTGGCGACCAGGCAAGTGTTGAGAAGAAAGGAAAAAGGAGTAGCCAGTGCCGGTCCCTTCTCCATGTTCAGCAGTCACTGGGTTAAAGATTACTTTGATCCCCTTTCACACACTTTAGACTGTCCACTCTCCTTTGGCCTGCCGTTGTAAATCAGACAGTTTATAAATCTCTGTGTGCAGTGGTGTAAAGCCACGGCTTACTTCTGGATTCGTTGCTTCTATGACCAAAGCTTTAAAAAGCTTTTCTAAGAAAGTATCAGTTCAAGTAAGTGGCACACTGCCTGCTTTATGGAATTCAGTGTTAGTTATTTGGACTTTGGCAAATAACTCATAAAGAAATACTTTGCGTTGGTCATTTGTTAACAGTCCAAAGATCACTGTGGTTTAGTTAAGCCTCTCGTGAATACTACTCATTTTAAATTGACAGAGAAAAGCACAGTTTCTCTGGAGCTGGGATTACCTATTAATTTCCACTGAGAAAGATAGGGATTATAGATAGATACACATACAGATATAGACATATGATATGTTCATTGGACGCCTTTGTAGAAAATGGAGGAATTATCACTAATAATGCCTAATGTCAAAATCGACTTGCTCATTATGATGTTCAAAAGGCTGTGAACAGTAATATAATAGTGTGTAATAATTACAACTGGTATTTATATGCATAGGCCAATGATAGAAATTATAGATACAGTTAAATTGCACCTGTGCTTATAGTGGGTTGGGTAATAGTGGAGGCATTGGCAACGTGACCAAAATAATAATAGACTCATCTTTTAATGAGTACTTATTTGGCACAAGGTCTCTGTGACACTAAACTGTGGTTATGTAAGCATGCTAATTGATTCAAAATTTCTTTCGCTGCAATCAGTAACAACAATTTAAAAACACAACAAAAACCAGGGCAGGTGAGGGTGTCGTGAAACTGGTACATTACTTTTGCTATTGTAAACTGTCCTAGCCATTTTAAAAAGCATTTTCATAAAATGCATCAACACATAAAACTGTCCAAATCATTTGACCCCATAATTTCACCCTATCTTAAGACAATAGTCCGAATACAGAGAAAACTATATGCACAAAATTTTTCAACACATTATAAAAGGAAAAAATCGGAAACTGAAATATTTAATAATCAGGGAAAGTTAAATGAATTAATGCGTGTCCACTAAAAAGAACATTACATGTATATATACGTTAATTAGGAAGAGCATGTAGCAACATTTACTATACAATGCTAAGTACAATGGTGAAAATGGTGAAAGTTTTGTCCACATGGAGCTTAAAGATAACACTTATAATCTAACATTCAGTAGAAATGACAGAATACAAAAGTCATGTACTATAATTCCCACTATGCAAAGATGAAATGTATAGGCAAAAGGACAGGAACAAAATAAGGCCTAATACAAACAGTATTTGTATTTATTTGGGGCAGTGATACTACTGATGATTATCTATTTTATACTATTTTTTATCATTTACAACTTATAGTCAATATTTTTGTTTAAATTTAAAATGATATGAAATGTACAGAGACATCAAGAAATAATATTGTTAGATTAAGAACCAGGGCGGGGCGTAGTGGCTCACGCCTGTAATCCTAGCACTCTGGGAAGCCAAGGGGGGAGGATCGTTCAAGGTCAGGAGTTTGAA